>NC_137898.1:48965376-50416776 GCF_963455335.1 Martes martes
CAGAGGCAGGCAGAGAGAGAGGCGGAAGCAGGCACCGTGCTGAGCAGAGAGCCTGATGTGGGGCTCGATCCCAGGACCCTGAGACCATGGCAGAAGGCAGAGGCCCAACCCACTGAGCCACCCAGGTGCCCCTATACTTTCATTCTTAGATCAATTTTATTTATAAATTTTTTTTGAATACTCACTTATATAATGCATTCCTAAATTCAGGAGTCATAAAAAGTGTCTGCAAAAGGCTATTCAAATAGCAAGTCATTGCTTGGTTTACTAATCCCACGTATCCTTTAAAAAGAAAACACAAATATATATAAATCAGCATTTACATTAAAATAACAAAAAGAAAACTTATTAAGAATTTAATGCACAGTAAAAATTGAGAGGTTAAGGTTACTTGGAAATTATTTTAGTTTCTTCAAAAGCAGTAAGAAAGACCCCTTCTTCTAAAATGTGTAGTATGTAAACCTTGTTTCTCAGAAAAAGTGAGTATATTTTGTTAAATGTCCAGAGATATGCACGGATATTATACAGCATTTAGTAAAATTTAAAGAGGAGTATTTCAATATAGTATGTTTACTTGATATAAAAATAATCTTTGTTCCCCAAATTGATACATTGTTGATTGTAATGGAAAAGTATAAACACATTTACTTATCACATACCCAAAACAGAAAGACTGAACTGAACCAGCTACCCATGCTATCAGGGTCTATAAACCAATTTATGCCAAGAATTAATAACATGAGATAAATTCATCATATAAAACTCTGAATGACTTCCTCTATTTTAATAAGCCCATGAAGTATGAGATTCTATACATCAGCACACTATGCAAAGAGTGACTATAAAGTAAGAGAAGTCAGAAACAGGGAAGAATAGAGAGAGGGAGTGGGGTAGGGAGGAAGGAAAAAAGGAGAAGCTTATAGGAACTTAAAATTCAAGTGAATGATTAAAATTACTTAGCTTTATATATCTGATTGGATATGGCTACCACTGTTGAGAACATTTTTGGAATTTCTCTTTTGAAGCAGATTTCAGGCCCAGTTTATGAGACACACATACAACAAAAAAATCAGTCTCATCATTTTAGTTATACCACATTACATGAGCAAAATGTGGTAAACACTGCATAATAATTAAACTTATATACTCCCACTTAATACTGAATGACTTGGGTACCCCCCCCCCAAAAAAAAGCCTTAAATCTTTTCTCAACAGATGCTGAAGGTGTTCACTGAAGCTTTTCAAAATACTTTTCTCAATTCCCCAATTATCAAAACGTCTTGAGAAATGCTAGATATTGCCAAAAGTGATGAAAGGACAAGTATGCATGATAAGCCTTGGTCAGTTGTGGAAAAAAGGAACAGATTCCATGTTATCTGTATGGTTCTAAGAAGAGATCAAGTACCTACCCCCACTTTTCACTTAGGACTAAGGTTCAAGTTTTAATTTCTAATGGCTTTCATACTTAATACTGTGTTTATCAGGGTGCCTGGGTGGCTTAGTCAGTTAAGTGTCCGACTTTTGCTTTTGGCATAGGTCATGATCTCAGGATTGTGAGATGGAGCCCTGCATCGGGTTCCACACTGGGCATGGAGCCTGCTTAAGATTCTCTCTCCCTCTCAAAAAAAAAAAAAAATCCAAAAAACCTACTGTGTCTATTCTGCTGTACATTGTTATAGAATTATAAACTATGACAATACCTAACCATCCCCCTCCTGAGTTGTTCTCTTGGCACCCTGTCTTTAATCCATACTGGAGCCTTCAGCTCACTGTTCTGTAATGACCTATTTACTTACATGTCTTCCCCATCAGACTGTGAGTGGAGGGATCAAATCTGATTTACTGCTCTACTACTTAGCACAGCAGAAGGTGCACTTAAGGGGAAAATGCATATGACATACAGGTAATGCAAATCTTCATGGTATACGCCCTGATTATTAATAATAAAGCATTATTTCATTCTTAAACAGACTCTTCCACAAGAACAACAGTGTTTTGGCCACGAGACCAGGCTCATTGGTCTACATCTTTTTGGCTGAGAATGCCTGGAATTTCCTCTTCTCCATCTCCTTCCCCCAATCCTTCAACAATCAAGATGAATGCTATTACTGTCTTTTGTATACCTCTAGACCAATCATGTATCATTCATGTGTGACCTTGTTTCCCCTCCCTGGGCTTAAAAAAGGGGTGGTAGAAGAGGGTTTAAGAAAAAGAGGGAGCACTTAATTATTACCAATGCTCTTTATTTTCTCATTAGCAATAAAAATCATATAGAAAAAACTATGGTTAAGTGTACTTGATTTAGTACCACATCTGCAAAGAATGAACAGAGTTCCACATAAAGGTACTATATGCCAAAACTATGAAGATTTCGGTGATACTAATAAAAGTGCTACTGAGTAATAGAAATCTTTAGTCATTAAGCATTGTCTAAATCAAAGAACTTCAAATGACAACTGTTATCAAACGGGTCCTATATCTGAAATAGCTGTGAGTCAATACTGTAAGTGTGAGCCCCTAAGGGAGAAGAAGGTGAAAACATGTCACTCTGCAAGCGGCACATGTGGAAAGAAATCCTAAACAGAATCTGAGGTAATGAAGTAGCCATCAATTAGGCCAAATCAAGAATGCAGAATGCAAAAGGTCAACTCCTAGAGTTGGTAAAAGAACTGCTAAAGAAACTGGCCAAGAATAGTTATCAAGGATTCAGATAATGGAAACACCCTAGTTACATAGTCTCTAATCACCTGCAAGTCCACATTAGCCTTCAATCTGCTTTATGTTCACATACACAACACCCCACCCCTACCTGCCCCTACACTACCTCCTATCAACAGTGGCTGGTTACCCCAGGGGGATTTGGTAGGCAAGGGAGACAGGAAAGAAATCCCCAAACCTCCAGCATTATGGAGAAATGTGTTCCTTAGAGCCAAGTCAAAATCATGACAACATTTTGTACATGGTGCCAAGATACACAATAATTTAAGGAAAATGCAAATTCAACAGTCACTAACAAAATTATGTTTAAACCACAACTCCTTTGGATACTTATAGACTACTTTAATTCAGAAAGGCAGTACCACTAGAAAACCGGAGAAAATTGTACAGGTAGGAAAAGGGAGTGGAGTAGAGGTGTATGAGAAACAATTATCAGGAATGAAGGCTACGATTAAATGGCAATTTAAAACAAAGACCTCTAAAAATTGTTTTAAATGAATTTCAATTTAGTAATTCAATTTGACAACTTATCCTAAGGAAATAATCAGAGATAAAAATAAAACTTATGTACAAGAGTGTTCATCATAACATCAGTAATAATTTGCTTAAATAGCTAAACTATACAGTGAAATAGTTTTTCAGTCATTCGAAATCCTATATTAAAAAACTATTTAACAGCATTGAAAAATGCTTATCATGTAGTATTAAGGAAAAAAATGCATAATAAAAAATGCTCAAAACATGTGATACCCCATTTTCTTAAGAAAAAATATATGGAACAAAGATAAAACAGAAATAAGCAAAATCACTGTAAGTAGTTTCTGTTAGTAGTACTGTCAGTGACTTTCACTTTCTTCATTTTAAAGTATGACAATGAGTATGTATTACATTTGTATAATCAGAGAAAGAACTTTTTAAAGTCTGAGTCAGTCTCTAGGAATTTATAGGCATCACAGAGCCATACAGTATATACCACAAAGTAGGAATTCTATAAATACTCCTACATAAAGGACTGAATTGGTTGTCAGAATACAAAGCAAATAGTTCAAGAATCCTGATTTGTTAAATCTGGAACTTTCTCAAAATATTCCAACTATCTCAGAATAATCTAGGGTGCTTATTTAAAACAAAATGTAATTTATCCAACCAGTATTTTGGGAAATAATGCCTTAGAACCCACATTTTTTTTAAATTTTTTTAAATTTTTTTTTTTTTAAGATTTTATTTACTTATTTGACAGAGATCACAAGTAGGCAGAGAGGTAGGCAGAGAGAGAGAGGAAGGGAAGCAGGCTCCGTGCTGAGCAGGGAGCCCGATGCGGGGCTCGATCCCAGGACCCTGGGATCATGACCTGAGCTGAAGGCAGAGGCTTTAACCCACTGAGCCACCAGGTGCCCCCAGAACCCACATTTTTAACAAGTATCTCCAAATTACTTTTCAAGAAATAAAAATTTGAGAATCACTTCTCTAGACAGTATAATGATGAATAGCTTTATTATCTCCTATTATCTGAAACAGAAGATAACTCTGCATTCTCTTTTATTCCTGGTACTTGACTGTACAAAGTTTTATTGATATAAATGATCCTAAATACCAAATATAGCCAGCTTTTACTGGTATTTCCAAAACAAACGCACTGGTAAGCCTGTACAAATGATCAGCTATGAGTAAATTATCTACATTTTAATTACAAAATACAGTAAATAGAAGATTACAGATCACATTAGGACAAAATTTGCAGTGTAATTTATAGTTTTGTTTATATACTAAATACCTGCATATAATACTTAAAAGTTCTAAGAGTAGAGGTTCTGCAGTCGCACATAGCAGTACCAGCTGTGAAATCAAAGGCTTCTCAGAACTCAGGTTCCACTTCTTTTAATATGAATAATACTATCGACTGCAAAGTTTGCTACGAGATCAAATGTTATGTAGAAGTAACCACATTATATTCAGGCAATTAACCAATCTTACATGTAAAGGAATAAACCTTTACATAAATAAAACAATTTCACTGCTCAAAAATTTGAAAAAATTCAAACGCCTAGGTTTAATAATGTTCAGAAAAAAGTTAACAGGAATATTAAAATTGTATGATTAATTTCAAACCTATGTTAGATTAAACTAAAAGATGACACAGTAGGTCTAATAAAATAAGCTTGGCCCATCTGTTTCAAAATGCAAGTATCCTCCACAGTCTATCCTAATCCATAAAGATAAAATGAAAACATTCCTTTCCAAACAAAGTCAACTTCAGAAATTTAAAGATAAATTAAAAATAGAAAATTATCAAAGAGAAGAGTCTTCCTTCAAAATACAATATTCAGTATTTTTTACTTTATTACTGAATACTGGCAGTAACAATATAGTGAAAACAACGACTTGAGGGAAAGAGAAACCACATTATTGTTCTATTTCTGTTAACTAGTGACCTTGCTCTGGGTCTCAGTTTTCTAATCCATAAAATGAGGTGATCAGCCTTGAGATCTCTCAGATTATTCAGGGTCTAACACCCTATGATTTTATGAAAATACAACCACCACAGTAATAATAATAAATCTTACCAGTTTCTGATTTATTCAAAATAGATGAATAGGAGTAGTTTTGGCTGACATAATCACTGGTAGAGCCCACAGAACCTTCTCTTGGAAGTGGACCTATAAACCGGTCATGGACACTATCATCCCCAGCACTGGAATCCTCCTAAAATGCAGCATAACCAATATTTATTGAATGGCATATGTTGCTGAAACAATGAAAAAAAAAAAAAACAACAACAAACAAACCACATACTAATTGCTAAGGCAATGAAAAAAACACAAGGTATTACTATTACCACCAAGACATTCAAAGGAATGTATGCCCTCACCATTTCCTATAAGAAGGCTCAAAAGACACCCAATGTAAAACACTTTGGAGACGTGCTTGTGTTTTCTTTCAAAGTTCCTATTTCTCCAATTTCCCTTAATTCTCTTTCAAATTTTGTTTATATGAGAGGAAGAGAAAATTCCATTGTGAACTCTTTGATGACAGGGTCTGTCATTCATTTTTACACCATCCTTGCCAAGTAGACCTGGCAGGTAGGGCAAACTTAAGTATTGGATAAAATGGATTGTTTCCTACTGTCTCTAGGACGAAACTTCCTATTAATGAGAAAGATGTCAAAAAGGATTTAGGGATATAAAATTAGCATAACCAATTAAGACGGAGCTGAAGAGTAATTACTATGTTTTTTATAACATGAATTCCTGTATCACAGACCTAGAGTTCCCTAAATTAATACCCAATTTATATTTCAATGTCAATCAAAATCTTCTCATGATGTCAAAAAAAATGATGAGAAAGAGCATCTTCTAGTATTACTTCAGAATGGATGCTCTGTGTTTAATTAATGCCTACTGTCCAGACAGGTATTCTAATTCACAATAGACTTCTACATGAAAAGCATCACATACGAGAACTTTTGTGAGTGAAGTTTCATTGAAGAGAGGGTTCTGAAGAAGTCCATGAACTCTGTGAGCCTTAGTTTCCTCAGCCTGTAAAACAGCTTGTAAATCAGCCCAGGTTTTCTCAATCTTTTTTAGGACTGACCCTCAAATTACACAATCTCTAGAGCCACTGAACTAGACAGGAAAGCCTACTGAAATACGAACAGAGGCAAAAACTAAAAGAATAGAAATACAGTATGTAACTTGAAAAACTAGTTATTCCAGAAAGGAGGGTGGGAAGCAAAACTGGGGGTCTGTCCCTACCCTAAAATACAGAGAAATCTAGGCAAACTGCCAAGGACTTACAACAACCAAATGCTTAACCAAAGGAAGGCCACTGAAACACAGTAGGCGATCTCTGTGGCATTTTAACTTATCCTAGATCTACCCAGCCCTGTTATGGTGGTAGTCTTGAAGACGGCAACCTGTTCCCAATGCAGAAACAGACTATACACACAAGCAACAGTGCTATGGATGCCGACTGTTATCATGTTAACATATATACTTATAACAAGGCAACATAAAATAGAAAAATAATTTATTATATATAAATCACAAATTATATCTCTCCTCCTTCCTTTAAATACTGCTTCCGAATAATGACAGTACACAAAAATTATGAATACAAGGCTTCTAAATAGTTTACCAGTAGTATTTGAGGCTGTTCACCATCTTTATCTGTCAAATGCAGAAAGTTCTTCTTTCCTGGCTCAAAATTAGCATCAAGAAGAGACTTGTCACTGGTATGGTCCAGTGGAGCCTATGGGCATAAAATAAAACATCTCAGATTACGAGAAACATTAATTATAATAATAAAACAAGTAATGTGTAAATCAATCTATAATTCTTGGGCTCAAGCACTATATTTTAATAAAGATTCTGATAAATTCTGTTAATCTAGACTTGGAATTAACTTATTTACTCATGTATTAGGATGGCTAAGCCCAGTGACAGTGCATATACTGACAGTTACCCAGATGTGCACATTTTCCAACATCTAAAAAAAACTGGAGAGAAAAAAAGGTAAAGAAGTAATGTTTCGTATTACAAAAAAAAAATATAAACATCTGTGTTTTTTGTGTTCTCTAAAATATATTCAATACAGTGTATAATGGATTTTAATGAAGACTAGCTAAAGATAATTTTAATATAGCTAATAACTGTAAAAACATGTGTGATATATGAATATGAGAATTTGCCAATAAGCAACACACTAAGCAATCCAACCAAACTAATTATGTAAAATACCAAAATGGGCACTTTTGGAAAGACTCCTTATGGAACAGCCTGTCCTAGGTAAATGATATTCTATTTCAAGTCCACTGCCATGATTCAGAGGATATGAGGAGGACAGAAATCATCACTCTTCTGAAAATTAAACATCTAAGATACGTAGTCTTTACCTAACTCTTTTTTTATCTGGTAAGGCAGTTTCATTCTCACACACTCTGACTGGTGGATGAGAGATGGAGCTCTGTCTGCTCAAAGTTCACAGCAGGGACTCGCCCACATGCTAGTCCATTGTTGAGAAAAATGAGAGATGAAATGAACACCCCATTCTTTTGCTTTAAAACTATTTTGTTATATTAAAGAATGTTTTTAATGCTTCCAAGATATGAGGAATGCCTCCTTGGGGGACTTATTTTACGGAAATGCCTTTCTTAGGAACTTAACATTATATAAAAGTGTAAATACTAACAACAAAAAACCAAAAACCCTAACTGTAAAAGATGTTGCCACTTGGGGCGCCTGGGTGGCTCAGTGGGTTAAAGCCTCTGCCTTCGGCTCAGGTCATGATCCCAGGGTCCTGGGATTGAGCCCCGCATCGGGCTCTCCGCTCGGCAGGGGGCCTGCTTCCTCCTCTCTCTCTGCCTGCCTCTCTGCCTACTTGTGATCTCTGTCTGTCAAATAAATAAATAAAATCTTTAAAAAAAAAAAAAAAAGATGCTGCCACTTGCTATCTGTGTGACTTTGGGCAAGTTAATTCCATTTCCCCATGACTCAGTTTCTTTACCTATGACATGAGGCTGTAATAGAACCTACCTCAAAGAGTGGTTAATAAGGACTGAATAAGGTTGTACTTGTATAGAACCTCATATAAGAACAATACTAAGCACAAAGTAAGTTTAAAATAAGTGTTAAGTAAATAAAATAACAAACATATGATCTCTCTTAAGTGGCTCACATCTAGAAATCCATGAGAAAAATGGGACATAGAAAATCAGAAGCTGGGAGGTAGAGGAGGGGGCAACTGGATGATGGACATTAAAGAGGGCACATGATAGAGGCGCCTGGGTGGCTCAGTGGGTTAAGCCTCTGCCTTCGGCTCAGGTCATGATCTCAGGGTCCTGGGATCAAGCCCCACGTCAGGCGCTCTGCTCAGCAGGGAGCCTGCTTCCCCCTCTCTCTCTGCCTGCTTCTCTGCCTACTAGTGATCTCTCTCTCTCTCTGTGTCAAATAAATAAATAAAATCTTTAAAAAAAAAAAAAAAAGAGGGCACATGATCTAATGAGCACTGGGTATTATATAGGACTGATGAATCACTGAACTCTAACTAATAATATACTGTATGTTAATTAACCAAATTTAAATGAAACAAAGAAAAGAAAAAAAATCAGAAGCGAAGAGAAGTCACAAGGGAGGAAAGGTATGTTTGGGCCCTTTACATTCTGATAAAAAACCAGATAATGTAGCAGGAATACATAGGTGTTTTACCTCAACAAATGTATATATCTAAGTGTATGAGGTGGTGGGTAGCCAAGTGGGTTAGGTTTTCACAAAGCATACAGGTAGCACTGTGCAGTAAGCGGGTAAAAAGTATACTCACAGAAATGTACAGTAAGCAAATAAATATACAGAAGTCAAGTACTTGAGAACAGTCATAGCTAAAGAAAGAGAAATAGGTAATCCTGATATACAGCTATTTTTTTTACAGCTATTTTTTTTAAAAGATTTTATTTATTTGAGCATGAGCAGGCAGGGGGGCAGAGAGAGAGGGAGAAGCAGACTCCCCACTGAGCAGGGAATCTGATGTGGGGCTCGATCCCAGAACCCTGGAATCATGACATGAGCCAAAAGCAGACAATTACCCAACTGAGCCACCCAGGTGCCCCATGACGTAGATCCATTTAAAGCTACTATAGATGTTAATTTAACACACATCTTTGGCATGCCTAGGGAGACTATCTATGAAGGATGCAAAATTAATACTATGAGGTTCCAGCCACCAAAATACATGCATTCTACCACATGGAAAAGACACAAATGAGTAACAACTATAATAAAAGAATGCTATGATAAGTAGCATAGAAGAAGAAAAATGCAATTGGGGGACAAACAAATTACTTTTAAAGTGGCATGAGGAAACATCATTTGTGGATTCCTAAAAGTAAAAGATAAGTAAGACTTGGGGAGACATACATGACAGTACAGAACTATCTTTTTAAAAAGAGGCAACATTAGAAGTTACATGGTGATGTAACAAGGAGTATTCAAAGTTTCAGATTAAATATTATTTCTCTTTGCATATTTTGTTGGACTACAATTTTACTAATCAATTTCAGAGGGAAAAAGTTGGTTAATGTAAAGCATTAGCTCCATACTTTAAAAATGTAAATATATTATAGAATAGAAAGCAAAATATCATGGATTTTAAGGGCAAATCAAGCAACATCAAACATCTATGATTCTTCTATAGACCCAATTAAAACCCTGCTCTCCAAGTATCACAGACATAACACATTCAATTCTATTTCCCATCAGAGCTATTTTTCCTGGAAAACACAAGAATAGCAACAACACAGGACAGAAAAAGATAATATAAGCAAAAACATGGAGATAGAAAAGCATGGAAATCTGTGATAAGAAAACAAATTAGTCCAGTATTTGGGAGTTGAGATTACAAAAGTCTTAAAGAACCCATTGTAGTTTGTCTACAAGCTTGCTAACCTAGGGAATCTGAATTTTTTTTTTTTAAGATTTTATTTATTTATTTGAGAGAGAGAGAGAGGAGAGAGACAGTAAGAGAGGGAATACAAGCACGGGTAGCGGGAGAGGGAGAAGCAGGCTTCCTGCGGAGCAGGGAACCCGATGCAGGGCTCGCTCCCAGGACACCGGGATCAGGATCTGAGCCGAAGGCAGATAATTAATGACTGAGCCACCCAGGCGCCCCGGGAATCTGATTTTTTAATTTCTGGGCAGAGAGCGCTCATTGAAGTTTCTGAACTGGAAGGTGACCTAAGGGCTACAATTTAAGATGACTGGAAACAATTCTTTTTTTTTTTTTTTTAAGATTTTATTTATTTATTTGACAGAGAGAGAGAGATCACAAGTAGGCAGAGCAGCAGGCAGAGAGAGAAGGAGAAGCAGGCTCCCCGCTGAGCAGAGAGCCCAACGTGGGGCTTGATCCCAGGACCCTGAGATCATGACCTGAGCTGAAGACAGAGGCTTAACCCACTGAGCCACCCAGGCACTCCGACTGGAAACAATTCTAACAGTAACATGCAGGGTAATTTGGACAGAGAGACAGGAAATAAAAAATGCTATTTCCAGTACTATTCTCAGAAACAGTTGATTGCACAACAATAGTGCAGATGTGATCCAACTCAGTGGTGTCCTTTGCCACTCTCCCATGCAAAAGTGATCAATGCCTTCTCTTTGCACTTGGAACAAACTTATAATATAGTATTTCAAATATATTAATGTAATTATTTGTCAATACAATCATTTCTACAATTGGAGACTATAAGATCTCTGACTCAAAAGTCATGATACCACGAACCTTCTTGATCAGGTGCCTAACACTCTATCTGGTACATAATCACTATTAACATGAGTGTATATCTTTCCTCTCCTTTTTCTTGCTATATAAATTTTTCTCTTCTTTTCCAAAATTTAGATTATAAAATACACATGATTCCATATCCTGCTTTTTTCCCTTAAAAATATAAGATGAATAGGGGCACCTGGGTGGCTCAGTCGGTTAAGCATGTAACTCTTGATTTCAGCTCAGGTTACGATCTCAGGGTCAAGACCTCAAGCCCCATGTAGGGCTCCGCACTGAGTCTGCTTGAGATTCTCTTCCTCTGTCAGACTGCCCTCCCCCCAACTCATGCACATGCTTCCCCACTCTTTATCACAAATAAATAAATACACACACACACACACACACACAATGAATAACATCCCATGAAGTAAATGTTGGAAAATTTTCCATAGTTGACACAACACGCCAGTCCTTTTACATGAGCAAAAAAACTGATAAAATGTCCTTATACAGACTTTAAGATAAGCAAATGCTGAATCAGGAATGAAGGCAAAGGGATGAAGAAGGATCCAATTATTGAGTTATACACAGGCTCTTAAATTATTTATTATAGTTTTGCTTATGATACTAAAAAGGTTCCAGGATTTAATATATTTGTTAGTAACAACAATAATAATGACTATGATATTATTAGCAGCTTAAGAGAACATGCTTTAAGTCTAAGGTTTTTACCATATCAGCAGTATTGATTCCATTTCCCCACACTAAATCAAAGGTTCCATTTATGTAGCCTACTTTGTTGGCCACATCTTCAAAGAGCTTCCTGAGTGGAGTAGAAGCTGGTAAATTTAAAGTGATCCGTTCATTCACTGTCTTTGAATTAGTAGTATCCTGTATTATACATAAAACTCTAGGTTCTTCAGCAGCATTTTCTATCTGAAATTAAAACAAACATTATTTATCTTTAAAGAAAAACAAAACAATTATAATTAGCAATATTTTCTATGATTAAATATGAAAATATCCCACAAAATATTATTTTCTCCTGGCTAGTATTACTTTGTTATGTCTGAAACACACATAATGGATATGCCAAACACAGAAAGTACCATATGTGTTTGTTTTGGAAAAACTGTGGCATATTTAAGAATCAACATTGTTGTGGGTATTTGCTTTTGCCTTTTAAGACTGTACCTCAATGGTCAACAAGCCAAGAAGACAGTATACTTGAGTAATTTTCAGTTGAAAGTAATAAAATCTGATCCTTAAAAATGTATCATTACCACACTAGCACAGTCAAATCAAGCATTTCTGGGTTTCCTGAAGAAACAAAAAGGGAACTGTAAGGATTGTCTTAACTTGCAAATCCCTAACTAAGGGACACAGGCAACAAGGCCTCCTGATCTTTACACTACTATACCTATAGACATGTCTAAAGGCCCCATTTATCAACGTGCTAGGAGCTGACAAGCTTATTTAAACAGATCAGCCAGCAGAGGCAGATAAGGAAAACAAAGGGAAAAAACTTTTCCATTACCAACGTATATGGAAGTTAGGATCACAAATCCTCCTTCCTTTTTTTTTTTCCATCTAGCACATAACTCAATAATTATCAAGACAAAAAGTTTTCAAAGGGATTTTCTCAGAGAGGCTCTGGCTTCCCTTTCAAGCTGTTGAAGGACACTGCTTTCCTTTTCAATTGTCCACAGTGGTAGCAGGCTGCATCAGATACTTGAATGCAAGAAATTCTTTCCCTCCTTTTCTTGTAATGCCAAACTCTATGAATGGCACCATTATCCACTGACTGCTGAAACTAGAGTTCTGGCATCTTCCTCATCTCCTTCCTCTTCTTCACCTCACATAATCCCCAAATTCTATCAATTCCACTTTTTAAAATTATTTCTTGAGCCATCCCCTTTCTCCTTGCTTCTGCCTGGAGCAATCAAAATCTTACACAAGATTATGACAACACCTTCAGGAGAAGCTTAACTTTTTCTCTTCTTATCTTCCATCAATCCAGAATAACATGCAAATCTGATTTTATAAATCTCATTCTTTCCTCTCAAAATGAAGTACAGCAGTCGTTTATTTGGGGGTATGTCTCGCCATCCCCATAATAGGCTTTACAGAAATATGACCTGTACAAACTGGTGCTGTATGCAATAATTTATTTCTTTCCTTCTCTTTCACAGTAAGATCAACTCCATCCTTTTGTTGCTTCTGTATTACCCATTTTAAAATAATAATAATCACTGACCAGTGCTGAAGACAGGACAGCCACAAGATTTTTTGGTTTGTTTGGTAGAGTAATACAATTATAATTTGTTTCTGCTATATATAATTTAGGATTTGCAAGAGATTATTTAAATTAAGGTTAATCCAAGTAGTTTAGAACAGAAATAAATTCTACAAAAGAAGTATAATGTTTAAAACAGATTGGCTACCATGATATTTTGGATGAATCAAAATATTTAATTATAAACAAAAATCCATTTAAAAATGAAAAGGAAAATATATTTCTATAAGATAAACAGGATAATAAAAAAGAACATTACTAATAAGTTTCTAAGAAAGGAGGAAAAAAGCCTTCACCTAAAAACTTAAGGTGTTATAGGGGCGATTGGCTCAGTGGGTTAAAGCCTCTGCTTTCGGCTTAGGTCATGATTCCAGGATCCTGGGATCAAGTCCCACATTGGGCTCTCAGCTCAGTGGGGAGCCTGTTTCTCTCTCTCTCTCTGGTTGCCTCTCTGCCTACTTGTGATCTCTCTCTGTCAAATAAATAAATAAAATCTTAAAAAAAAAAAAAAACCTAAGGTGTTATATTAACACATATGGTTGTTTTTACATCTTTTAATCCTAAACTGAGAAACATAGAGTGGGCCTTTTTAAACTCTGATTTATAGTAAAAGAATGAACAATTCAAAATAAATTTCAGGGGCACCTGGGTAGCTCAGTGGGTTAAAGCCTCTGCCTTCGGCTCAGGTCATGACCCCAGGGTCCTGGGATCAAGCCCTGCATCGGGCTCTCTGCTCAGCATGGAGCCTGCTTCCTCCTCTCTCTGCCTGCCTCTCTGCCTACTTGTGATCTCTGTCAAATAAATAAATAAAATCTTAAAAATAAATAAATAAATTTCAAATACAAAAGATCCACCTTCATAGTTTCAACAGTATACTTCAGAAGTAGATTCAAGATTTCCACGTATAAAATACCATAGGGCCAGATTTTAAAACCTCAGATAACACTGGGTGTGGTACATAAAGAAAGAATCTTGGAACACTGCATCAAAAACTAATAAATAAATAAATTAAATAAACAAACCTCAGATAGGCTGGAGCTTATGGTGCAAGGAAGATTACCTTACCAAAGAATTAAGAAATCTGGAGTGCTGATTTACATCAGAATACATCTGTATACATCAGAATAGTGATAGAGCAACATTATATGACCAGACATTAGCTATTCCTGGTTCTTTCCCCAAATATGTCAGCACAAGGTATACACACTCTTATACCTTCTCTCTTTCCACCCAGAAATGTGGGGAAATTATCCCCAAAGAAATCTTATCTGAAGACTAAATGTACTATAGTAAACACAAAATTTAAACTCAGATGTGCCTTTCATTCTTTTGAATGCCAATGGCTTTCTTTTCTGTATATTGCATATAAATAACTTTTTAAATAGGAGGCTATAAAGGAAAGAATGGAATCCATCTGTAATCTTATAACACACAGATACAATTAACATTTTGGAGCACATCCTTCCAAATACTTTGCGCATATACACACATGCACATATATACATGCACACTCTTGAACACACACACCGGGTTAGAATATACTTGCTATTTTGTCATTTCTTTCTTTACTCATATCATATAATCTTTTCCTGCCAAACTTTTTCTAACTTATCATTTTTAACAGTTGAGTAGTATTTTATTACATGGATTAATAATAATTTGTTCTATGAGTTCCATTTTACTGGCTCAAGCAGACTTTATTATACTTTGGTAATAATACTGTGATGAACACCTACATAAAACTTTATGCATTTTTCCATTTCCTTAAAATTCCTATAAGCAGAATTTCTGGGCCAATCACATCTTATTCTTGAATTCAATTCTGGAATAACTGAAACAAACAAAAAGCTCTTCTCTTCTTTAAGGCTCTAAGGCTTCTATAAGGCCACTTATAAATCTAAATTACTTCATACTCTACATTCTGGCCTGTTACTTTAACTTTAATTTAATATATGGCTATCATCCATGGACTACATTTAAATTTTTCATAGCACTATTGCCAATACTAATCACACTCATGTGAAGTCTCTTTGTTCCTTTATATCCCCCCAATCTGGGAAATGCTAAGAAAAAAAAATATTTTTTAATTCTCAGATATCATCAATAAGTATAACAATAACTTTACAACAGTTTTCCAAGAAAAGAAGAAAAAAAAAACTCTACAATATTATATTAAACATGCAGATTTATAAAGCATTTAAATGTAAAAGGTGTTTCTTAGAATTGGGAAAACAGCAGAGCTACCTTTCTTCTTTGGAGCTCTGCCCCTGGTTGATTCCACTTAAGCTCAAAGGGAAAAGCAGTATCACCCTGAGCTAAATGAAAAATGGTTACAAATTCTTTGCCACTCATTTTCTTTTTCCTTTGCCCATGAATCTGGACAGGTCTAGTGACCAGCTAGGATCAACAGAATGTACTAGATGTAACACTGTGTGATTTAAGGCGGGATCTTAAAAAAAATTAGCAGCTTTTGCTTTTGTACCTCTTAGAAGATTCCCTCTTATGAGTAAAAAAAAAAAAAAAAAAAATCCACTTACCCTGGGACCACCATGCTACAAGGAAGCCCTAACAACCCACAAGGAGAGAAAGCATTTAGTGGAACACTGGAGTGCCCAATAATGGAGAAAAGCCTTCTTGGACATTCTATCCAAAGCCAGACACAAGCTAAATGCAGCCAAATAATGATCCCTGATGATGCTACATGGAGCAGAAAAACTAAACAGCTGAGCCTGTGCCCAAATCCCATCCCACTGAATTATGAATAAACTAGTTGTTTTAGACTGTTTCATAGCAATAGATAACAAAAATACACTTAAGCACATTGAAGCACACCTGAGCACTAGGTGGAAAGGATGTAGTAATGGTGGTGTTGGTAGTAGGAGGGAGGGTGCCCATTTAAATACTACACCCAACAGTAAGGTAAGACATCTGAGGATATGTCATAATTTAGGGAAGAGAGCACAATTTTTTAGTTCAAAGAGTTTCATAAAGAATAAGAGAAAACAAATAAGAGGAAAATAAATGCAAAGTTTTAGAAAAGCCTAAAGCACATTCCACTTGGGAAAATATTTAATGTATCTTAGGTGAGCTATTGCAAGGGCACAGAGTTCCCTACACAGAAAATCTAGCCAGTTATAAAAAAAGCCATAAAGTATAAAATTAAAACTATTTATTTTATGGACAACTCATAGCACTATTACACTTGTGAGAATAAGGGGAAAGTCAATAGCAGTCACAGTAACACTGTGCATGCTAAGAGACTGTTCTGTCTGCCTATCTATGCTCACTGCAAAAATAAAGATAGATTTCCTAACGAAGTCTGAAGAAAGAATCCTTGAAAAAAGAGTAAAAAAGAAAAAAAGGATTAAACCACAGTCTTATTTATAAAAGATAAAACACAGTGGGATAAAAGCACTCTAAACACATTTTCTTACAAAGAGTTTCACTGCTAGGGACATCCTGTAGAGGTCGACATGAGATAATTCTGTCTGAGGGATCTCAGAGCCTGCTTGATAGCATATTCACCTCTTAAGTCATGTCATCTCCTTTTCTTGGCATTCCTAATAGTTTTAAGTTCAAATCTGAGTTCTCTAAAATTAACACCATAATTCTTGTTTCAGAAAAAACACTTCCTCGGTATTTCTTATTTAAAAGGCAGTGTGTATAACTGATGGCATACATTCAGAATGGTATTAGCATGTAGAAAACAGTATCAAGCCAAATTCAAATTACCAAACTTCAGATTTTCTTCTGAGAAAAAAACTAATATAAAGAATTTTAAAACATTACAAAGGGACCCCTTTACCTCTAAATTTAATAGTCAATGCATTTTCTTTTAAGACTTCCTTCTTTTCAGCGTTATTACAAAGATTAGTATTATGGCTGCAAACTTAACACACATGCACAAACGTTTTATCTGCTTCTTGGCACAGGAGCTGCTAGGAGTAAGAAGATAGGTCTTAGCACATTACCCTCTGGTCATCCACAGCTAATACTGCCATAGGTTAAAAAAGAGAACTAGGGAATGTGAGTATTTTTGCTATTGAAATTTGTTCAGTTTATCAACTTCACTCAGATTTGCATTTTTACTTTAATAAGTGACAATAACCGGGGCAGTGAAGGAAGTCCTAACTTACATTTTTAAAATTTTTTTATTTTTAAGGTCCTCCTTCCACTTCATTCTGCTACGCCCTCCCCACCCATCAAACTCCACAATGTTATACTATCTTTTCCTAAGTGGTCTCATGCCACAGATCACTTAAAGAAGGCAAGAGATCAGAGGAAGCACCTTGAAGAAAACTACAGAGTTGAAGGGACCTGAGGAAAATAAGGTATTAAGTAAAAATTAGAATAGGACGCTACACATCACAATAAAGTTTAGTTTCATAGTGCATTCAGGCTGCTGGAAAGGTTAATAGTTTTAATTATTAAAGTAAGATTTTGGGGATTCGACTTTGTAAATTATTAAATGATTTCATCCCAGCATTATTAATACTTCAGAAAATGAAAATATATCTGTATAAAAAACAGACAACAACCATACCTGAAAGTCAAAACAAAGGGTCCTATAGTTTTTATATGTTTTCTCCCTCACTCACATGTTAAAAACAAGGGACTATCTAGACACATTCATTTAAGGTGACTTTCTTCTTATTAAAATCAGGTAGAAATAAAATAAGCCAAACAAGCATAAAACTTAAGACATGCCTTGTTATTAAATAAAAATACTAACATGCTGTTACTTGTTCTGCTGATTATCATACTAAAGCAATTACATCAGCAGTCTACCTGTAAAAATTTCTTCTTCATTTCATCAAAGATATTTTGTCTGCACCTCCAAAACACATCCTATGGTATATAAGAACAAAATGAATTACAAATCACTTCTTTAAAACAAAGAGGTAAGTCAGTGAAATGAGAACAATTAAGCTTAAGACATTTTTTGCAACAAATATGTATTAAAGTAGCACACCACCTAGGATTTTATTCGTAAATTACATTTGTAAATTTTACTTTAGGCCTCAATTACTCTTGTAAGGTTACTGAAAACCCGTGCTACAGTGATAAAGATTAATATTAGCATGTGAAAAAAAACCCCACATTTTAACAAAGAGTAGTAGCTTTAGAATTATGTGTAAATCAAATGTTCTAAGCCACATATTTTTTCCAGTTTTACTGACATATAATTAACACCTAACACTATAATAATTTGAAGTATACAACATAAAGGTTTGTAAACATTGCAAAATGATTACCCAATAAGCTTAATTAACATCCATCATTTCACACAGTGACAATGTTTTTCTCCTAGTGACGACAACTTTTAAGATCTACTCTCTTAGCAACTTTCGAATACATAGTGCAGTACCTACTACAGTCACTGCGCTGCCCATGACATACCCAGAACTTACTTATCTTACATCTGGGAGTCTATACATTTTGATCACCTTCACCTATTTCCTGTACCGTCTTCCTCTGGCAAGTTTGTTTCCATGAGCTCTTTTTTTCTTTTTAG
The DNA here is from genome assembly GCF_963455335.1 of Martes martes. NCBI lineage: Eukaryota > Metazoa > Chordata > Mammalia > Carnivora > Mustelidae > Martes > Martes martes. Next base: position 48,984,159 of record NC_137898.1, read on the forward strand.
ATTTTTTTCTTTTTAGATTCCACATGTAAGTGAGATCAGACAGTATTTGTCTTTCTCTTCCTAAGTCACATAATATTTAGAGTCCATTAAAGGAATTTTGCGGGGAAACCTTGAGATCCCTGATTTAGCTGGTTTGTAAATTTGAAATTTTCCACATGATTAATAATCTTCAAGTAAGGCTGCTTAACACTATTACCTACAGCTACTTCCTTTAATGTAAATATTTTCCTTATTATGAGACAAGCTTATTTTTCCGATTGAGGAAATACAGAAATATGCAAAAGGAAATAAAGATAACCTATAATCAAGAGATGATCTCTGAACAATCTTGGTTTTACGTCATTTCATACTTTTTCCTGTACAAATCTTATTTTCCCTCACCTTAATTAATAAAAAGACAGACCAATGTATTATTTTAAAAGGTTTTTATTACTCACAGTAACTTGGATACTATTCTTTATAAAAAAATTTCCACTATTTGCTTTTACAATAGAAATATATTTCTTTTGGGGCGCCTGGGTGGCTCAGTGGGTTAAGCCTCTGCCTTCCGCTCAGGTCATGATCTCAAGGTCCTGGGATCCAGCCCCACATCCGGCTCTCTGCTCAGCAGGGAATCTGCTTCCCCCCTCTCTCTGCCTGCCTCTTTGCCTACTTGTGATCTCTCTCTGTCAAAAAAAAAAAAAAAAAAAGAATCCAACCTCTTTAAAAAAAAAAAAAAAAAAAAAAAGAAATATATTTCTTTTATTATAGCAGTACATAACTTTAAACAAGCAACTCTAAAATAACCCCTACAGCAATTATTAACAATTTGATATACATCCTACCAGATCTCTCTCTATTCTATGCATGTATTTATTAGGGAGACTGTTAATTATTAACCAAATAAGATCACTCTGTACACCATCATTTGAATTCTGCTCTGAAAGTGTTTTTAGTTTTAAATGAAATGTTTAGTTTTTACTTTCTATGTAGCATTCCATTATATAGAAAACCATAATTCATTTAACTGACCAGTTATTAATGGGCATTTAGACACCTTCAAACTTTTACTACAGCTTTGCTTAGCATAGAATTTTCTTCCTAAAGATAATTTCCCAAAGAATTACTAGATCAAAGGTTATATACTCATTTTTAGGATTTTTAATACATGGTCCCAAAAGGCTATCTCTTCCACAAATAAGAACTGAACTGCAACTATCTGTCAACCAACTAGTTGCTCAGAAAATAGCAGTAAACAAAGCCCTTGCCCTCAGGGAGCTGCCATTTTACAGTGGGAACTCAATCATAAACAAATCTAAGCCATCAGGTATCCACCAACCTCGGAGTCTTTGCATTTCTGTCCATTCTACCCAGAATGTTCTTCCTCTGGATGTCCTTACATCCTTTGTTCAATTATCACTGCAATGGCTTCAAAGTATGTCCACAGATTCTTAGACATGCCTCCCAGCAAGAACAGGAGTCTAATTCCAGTCCCCTTAACTATGGGTCAGTCTTAGTGACCTCCTGCGATATACAACATGACTTTCAAGACCAGGGTAGAAAGGGGAATACAGCTTCTTCCTGGCTCTCTATCAGATGCTTGCCCTTGGAACACGGTCACTATGCTGTGTGGCAGCCAAGTAGCCACATAGGAAATTCATGTGTAGATGTTCTAGCCACAGCCCAAATGAGATCCCAGCTGGCAACCAGCATGAACCATCATACATGTGAGGAAACATTCAGATGATTCCAGTCCCCAACCTTTTAGCTGCCCAGGTGACGCCTAACTGAGCGGAAAAGAGCAGTCCCAGCCCAGCCTTTCCTAAATTGCATATTCATGAGCAAAAGTCACTAAGTTTGGGAGCAGGCTGTTATACAGTAGATGATAATCAGAACAGCCCATTTCTCAATTTGGTCTGTCTCTCATCATTCTTTTAAAATTACAATCCTCTTGATAATTTACATCGCCCTTCCTTGCTTCAGGTTCCCCCACAGAATTTTTGGCCACTTGATATGTTTAAATTTTACTTGTTTATTGTCTATCTCCAAGAAACTTCCATTATGAGCGAAGATGAAATAACAGACTAGACTTACCCTCCCCATCTTAGACAACTAAAAAACTACACGAAATATATGAAAAAAATAATTTTTGATAGCATTAAACAAGCAACACAGGGCAGTGATCACTGTGAAGGCAAAACAAACATGATGAGCTACCTTCCAGACTACAGTGCAGGGAGGGAGAATTCAGGTAGAGTCCAGCAATTTCCTGAGTTGAAGAGATGAGGTAGGAGTCCGAGAGCCCCAATTCAGCTAAAATTTACAGAACAGAATACTGAAGAAAGGAAAGCTGTGCAAACAGCAAGCTCCAGAGGTCTGTAGCAGGACTCTCCTCAAGTATTTGGCAAAGTAGTTAACCGCAAGTGCATGTGAACAACTACCTGAGGCTGGGGAAGTAGCCATAGGAAAGAACCCTCACAGCTCGTTTCAGCGCCCACCAACCAGAATGAAAAAACTATAATACACAAGGCATCAGATAAGAGTACTCAAGGAGTACTGTCTCAGTAGTAGGACCAAATTAGTCTTAGTCTACAGACTACTCTGACCCAATCTTACAAAGCTGAAAGGCAAGCCTCAAGAAGATCAAACTGTTGACAAGTAAATTAAGTGCATTCAAGAACAAAGCTCAAGAGCACACTTAAGGGAATAAAAAATACCCAGCACCCATCACAGTCTAACTCACAATGTCTGATAGCCAAACAAACATAAATAGGCATGTAAAAAAGCAGGAAACTATTATGGCTCAATCAATGAACACCAAATCAGAAATGATACAGATGACAGAATTAGTAGACAAGAATATAAAAAGTTTATAACTATGTTCTATATTTCAAGACAGTAGATAAGGGGGACATCAGCTGGCTGGGTCAGTAGAGCATGTGACTCCTGACCTCAGGGTCATGAGTTCAAGCCCCACAATGGATGTACAGATTCTTTAAAATAAAATAAAATCTTAAAGGAAAAAAGGTAGATGAGTATGTTAAGAAAAAAGATGGAAGGGGCACCTGAGTGGCTCAGTGGGTTAAGCTTCTGCCTTTGGCTCAGGTTATGATCTCAGGGTCTTGGGATCGAGCCCCACATTGGGCTCTCTGCTCAGCAGGGAGTCTGCTTCCTCCTCTCTGTCTCTGCCTGCCTCTCTGCATACTTATGATCTCTATCTGTCAAATAAATAAATAAAATCCTAAAAAAAAAAAAAAGAAAAAAGAAAAAAGATGGAAGATAGTAAAAAGATCTAACTCAAAATTTTTTTTTAAAGATTGTATTTATTTATTTGTGTGTGTGTGTGTGTGTGAGAAAGAGAGAGAGAGAGAGAGCGAGCGCACAAGCAGGCAGAGTGGCAGGCAGAGGCAGAGAGAGAAGCAGGCTTCCTGCTGAACAAGGAGCCCGATGTGGGACTTGATCCCAGGATCCTGATCATGACCTGAGCCTAAGGAAGCGGCTTAACCAACTGAGCCACCCAGGCATTCCCCAACTCAAATTTCTAAGAATGAAAAAGTTCAATATCTGAGATGAACAACATAATGGATAGGATTAACAGACTAGGTACACTGAATAAAAGATTAATAAACCTGAAAATAAAGCAAAAGAAATATCAAAAATGAGACGGAGATTTCATCTTTCCTGTGGTTTCATAATGTTCCTGTGTATACACACACACACACAGAGACACACACACACACACACACATCTTCTTTATCCATTCATCTATTGATGGGCACTTAGGTTGTTTCCACACCTTGGCTAATGTAAATAAATGCAACAAACATAGGGATGCACATATCTTTTCGTATTAGTGTTTTGTTTGATGATACTGCATAATTTGAGACAACATGCATAAACCTGGAGAGCATTATGCTAAGTGAAATAAGTCAGACTAAGAAAGACAAAGTGGAATCTTAAAAAAATAAATAAACAAGCAAAAAGCCAAGTGAGACCTAAAAATACAGAGAACTGAGGGCTGACAGAGGGGAGGGAGGTGGGAGAGTAAGCAAAATGGTTTACCCATTTTATTGTGGGGAGTGGAAGATGCATGCTTCCAGTTACGGAATGAGTAAATCACAGGAATACAAAGCACAGCATAAGGAATACAGTCGATGATACTGTAACAGCAATGTATGGGGACAGATGGTAGCTACACTTGTGGCGATACACCATAATGCATAAACTTGTCAAAATCACTATGTTGTACCCCTGGAACTAAAGAAACATTGTGTCAACTATACTTAAATTTCAAAAAAAAGAGAGAGAGAGAGAAACAGAGAGGAAAAAATAACATATACACAAACAAAAAAAAAAACAACAAAAAGTGGAACAGAACCCATAAAGCCCAGAAGGAAGTTGCATATTTTTCAGGTGTTTATAGAAAATAATGGTTAACCCAGAATCACAAATGAAAAAAAAAGGCCCTTCAGGAATGATCCAGAAAGTGCTTCAGTAATCAATCAGAATTCAAGACACTCTTAGATAAAGGAAAACTAAAAGAGGGGCGCCTGGGTGGCTCAGTGGGTTAAAGCCTCTGCCTTCGGCTCAGGTCATGATCTCAGAGTCTTGGGATCGAGCCCTGCATCGGGCTCTCTGCTCAGCGGGGAGCCTGCTTCCCTTCCTCTCTCTCTCTCTGCCTGCCTCTCTGCCTACTTGTGATCTCTGTCAAATAAATGAAATCTTTAAAAAAAAAAAAAAAAAGGAAAACTAAAAGAATTTGTCTCCAGTAAAACTACTCTAATGGAATGGATAAAGGAATTTCTCTAAACAAAAAGGAAATGATCGAAGGACCTCAGAACATCAGGAAGGAAGAAAGGAGACAGTATACAAAATAAGGCAGCTACCACACACTTTCCTTCTTCTCTTGAGTTTTTATTAAATATTTGACAGTTGACATAAAAATGAAAAAACTGCTTGATATGGTTACAGATATGTAGAAGAAATACCTGACACCATTATATTATAAACAAGGAAAGACAAACAGACATAAAGGAGTAATGATTCTGCATTTCAACTGAACTGATAAAATAATGACACCAGTAGACTGTGGTAAGTTGGTATATATAAGGTAATAACCAGAGGAATCACTAAAAAAGCTATCATAAAGGATATAATCAAAATCACTATAGATAAACCAAAATGGAATTTTTTATAAAGTTCAAACAATGCATAGGAATGCAAGTAAAAGACAACAGGAAAAAAAAAAGACAACAGAAAAATGAAACCCAGAGAATAGAAAACACAAAATAAAATGACTGACTTAAGCTCTAACATATTAATCATTACATTGAATATAAAATACTTAAATATATCAACTAAAAGATAGATATTGGCAGTGTGGATTAAAAAACATGACCCAACAATATGCTATCTCTAAGAAACTCACCATCCCTACACACACATATATTACACACCCACACACCCACACACACATGTAATATATATTGTCAAATATATGATATATAAAATATTTTAAGTACTTATTTATCATATATATTACACAAAGTACTTTATATGAAAGCAAAAGAAAGAAACCACATACCATGCAATCATTAATCAAGAGCAAGAGTTATTTTAAAAATTAGTAGCAGATAAAGTAAACTTCAGAACAAAGAAAATTATCAGACACAGAAAAAAAAATTACATAATTATGAGTCTGCGCACCAAGAAGACATAGCAATCCTAAATGTGTATGAACTAAACAACAGAGTAGCAAAATGTGTGAAGTCAAAACTGGTAAAACAAAAAGAAGAATTAAGTAAATCTACAATTACAGTTAGATTTCAACACCTCTCTCTTCACAATTGCTAGAACAACTACAAAGAAAATCAGCAAAGACATAGAAAAAAATAGTACCATCAACCAAGAAGATCTAATCAACATTTAAAGATTTAAAAAACATTCCAACTGACAAGTACAGAATACACTTTCTCTTCCAATGTGCATTGAACACATACCAAAACAGACCACATTCTGGGCCATAAAACAAATTTAAAAGAACTGAAATCCTATAGAGAGTGTTTTCTGCTCACAATGGGATTAACAGAAAATCTGAATACAAACAGAGAAATATGATATCTTCTTAAATTGGAAGATTCAACATACTAAAAATTTCCATTCTCCCCAAACAGATACAGTTTCAAAACAAGCCCTATGAAAATGCCAGTAAATTTTTTTGAAGATCAAGACAAGATTATTCTAAAATTCATACAGAAAGGCAAAGAAGCTAAAATAGCCAAAGGAACAAAGTGGGAGAAATCAGTCTACCCAATTTCAGGACTCACTATATAGTACTATAGATCAACAGAACACAACAGAGAGGGATACAAATATGCACAACTGATTCCTGGCTAGATACGAAAACAACTCAATGAAGGAAAGATAGTCTTTTTAATAAACAATACTGGAACAAATGGCCATCCATATGCAAAAAAAATAATAATAATCCTCAACCTATTACCTTATATAAAAATTAACTGAGTATGGATCATAAACATTTAAAACTATAAAACTTTTAGGGAGAAAAAAAACGAGAAAATCTTCCAAAGCTAAGGCTAGGCAGAGTTCTCAGATGATATCAAAAGCATGATCTATAATAGGAAAATTTGATAAATGTCATCAAAGTTGAAAAAGTCTATTTTACAAAGACTCTGTATGGATTAAAAGACAAGCTACAGACTTGGAGGAAATATTTTAAACAACATAACTGACAAAGAACTAGTATCTAGACTATAAAGAACTCTGAGCACCTAACCACCCCCCCCAAAAAATGAGAACCTAAGCAAAAATCGTGATACATTTCAACAAAGGGCATAACAGGTAACAAATAAGCACGTGAAAAGATGGTCAATATCACTAGCCATTAGGGAAATGCAAATTAAAATCATAATGAGATAATACCACACATTTATCAGAATGGCTAAAATTTAAAATAGTGATAACATCAAATGCTGCCAAGGATGCAAAAAAAACACTGGATCTTGCATACTTTTCCTGGTGGGAATATAAAATGGTACAGCTACTCTAGTTTGGTAATTTCTCAAAAACTAATGATGCAACTACCATACAAAACAGCAACTGCCCTGTTCAACAATTATCACAGAGAAATGAAGAATTACATTCATACAATAACCTATATATCAGTTTTTACAGCAGCTTTATTCATTAACAGTCAGAAACTGCAAACAATCCAGAAGTACTTAAACAGCTAAATGGCTAAACAAACTGTGGCACATCCATACCATGGATATTACTAAGTAATTAAAAGGAATATACAATCGATACATGCAAAAACCTGGATAAACTCCTGAGAAACATATATTAAGTCTAAAAAGCCAAGTCTGAAGGTCTGTATACAGTAAGTCTTCATTTATACAACATTTTTTTAAATGACCAAGTACAAAAATGGAGAACAAATACTGACTGCGTGAGATTAAAGAGGGCTTGGCAGTGGGAAGTGGATGAGGTTATAAAAGGGCAACGTGAGAAATCCTTATGAAGATGAAAATGTTCTGTATCTTGGCTGTATCGATGACACTATCTTGGTTGTGATATTGTACTATAGTTTTATAAGATGCTACTAGTGCGAGAAACAGGGTAAAGAGTATGATTATCTCAATTATGTATAATTGAGCCTACAGTTATCTCAAAATAAAAAGGTTAATTTAAAAAATAATAAGTCCTACTTATTAGTAGTTTTATACTACTCTTCTACCTCTCTCTTATATAGACAAAGAGAATTGCTTATTTTAAACCTTGACACTGAATGGAGGTAGAATGTGGAGTGGCTACTCCTGAGAATGTGTAGTCACAAGTTGGCCTTCATGCTGATTTGCAGCTCCAATTCACACTGTCTGGGTGGTATGAAAAACCACAAGCCAAGAATTACACTGAAAATGGTTCTAAAATAGTAGTATTCCCAAATACATGACAGAAACAATCACTTTTTTTTTTTTCCGGAGAACCCACCTGTATCCCAAAGCTCAAATAATTTCCATAAAAATATTCATAATTCTGGGCACCTGGGTGGTTCAGTGGGTTAAGCCTCTGCCTTTGGCTCAGGTCATGATCTCAGGGTCCTGGGATTGAGGCCTGCATCAGACTCTCTGCTCAGTGGGGAACCTGCTTCCTCCTCTCTCTGCCTGCCTCTCTGCCTACTTGTGATCGCATTTTCTCTGTCAAATAAATAAATAAAATCTTAAAAAAAATTTTTCATAATTCTAAAAAAAGAACAGCTCAAATCAATTTTTTAAATCACTAATTACATAAGGAAAAAGGTACCACGAGTGAGAGTCAGCAAATACAGCAGATGACACAAATGAAAAGTTTCAATATTGAAACTACCAGTCACATTATGTAAGATTATGTTTAATATGCTTCAAGAAATAAAAGAGAGCTTTGAAACTGTAACTAGATGTTAGCAATCAGCAGGCTTTTAAAAGTACTGAACAAGATTCTTAGAAAAGAATACAGCAGAAATTAAAAACATGAAGTCTAGCAGTGTATTTAAAATACTTGAAAAAAGAATTAATGAACGCCACATCAGAACTAAAATTTCCTCAACTTTTATTGACATAGAGATGTAAAACATGAGGGCATTAAGAGATATGAAGGATATAGTAAGAAGATCTAATATACATTCAGGAGAAAAGAATGGAAGTAGAGGGAATATTTAAGTAGATAATGGCTAAGAATTTACAAGAACTGATCACCAAATCAGATTGAAGAAACCCAACAAGTGTTAAGCAAAATAAATAAAAATAGTTTAAATGCAGCAGAAAAACGATAGATTACCTTAAAATAAACAATAACTAGACTGACACCTGATTTCTCAACAGGAGAAATGGAAACCAGAACTTAAGCACACCTTTAATGTTCTGGAGGAGAAAAACAAAAACAAACAACTGTTAGCCCAGATACAGCAAGTGTCTTTCAGGAACGCAAAAGCAGAGATTTTTGTGATCAGTAGATCCTTGTTAAAGAAATTTTAAAAACAGTATTCTCTTCCTTCTTCACCACTTCCTCTGCTGAGGTAATCAACGTTTTCTCTCACCCAAGAATTTTTTCTGAGGGCTAAAATCCCAGTAAACACCTGACTGCAAACACATGAGACTACAAGTGAGAATCACTCACTTGAGGCAGGTCAATTCATAGACCCTTAAGAGGCTTGGATCCTCATCATCACAAAAAGCTACAGAAGTTTGGGGCATCACATACTTTAGAACTTCACTGAAAGACATGAAGAAAGACACCATGTTTCCTGTCTTTCTATTTATAATATAGAGAATTGTATTTCACAGTAACCCCTCAAAAAAAAGTATTATAGGCAGAAAGAAAAGTGATCCCAGAGGGAAGGTAATGAATTATGATTGGGCCACCTAGGCTGATGACAATGAAGCTTACTTAATTTCTACTAAACTACTACTGTAATGCCACAATCATGTGGCACCATAATCATGTCCACCATGAAAAATAATTTTCTGGAAAAACCACCACAAACTCAATAAATGTACAATGTCAAACAGTTAGTTTGTATATTGCCAGCAAATCAGAGGTACGCAGAGACTTTGCTTATCTAATATGGGATGGAGACTACTCATGGATTTTAGCTTTAAAAAAACAGCCATTTTCATTCTCCTGGGTCTTGAGTCTTACTCGCACTTGCACCTCGTATGCTGGATTTGGTTCTCTCCTGGACAGTACGCTTTCTACTCAATGTTTACACTCTGGTCCCAGAGTTACTTATTTTCTCTTTAACAAAGGAAGTGAAATATAAAAAGAAATGCCTACCAAATTAACTCAAAATGGATCAAAAAACTAAATGTAAGAGCTAAAACTATAAAACTCTTATAAAAAAACAACAGAAAAGCTTCATAACTTTGGGGATGGCAATGATTTCTTGGCTATGATACCAAAAGCAGAGACAACAACAAAAACAGATAAACTGGATTTCATCAAAATTTAACTTTTGTGTATCAAAGGACAATACAGCAAGAAATCAATCCATGGAATAGTAGGAAATATCTGCAAATCAGCTTATCTGGAAAACATAATAAGATGGATAAACTCCCAGAAATAAAGAAAACCTCAAACGTCCTAACCCATTAAACACATTGAATCAGTAGTTAAGACGCTAGTAACAGAAAAAAATTCCAGACCTGGATATTTCCCAAATACTCAAAGATAATTCAACTTTTACAGAAAATGTTCACAGTTATGGATGAGGGATGCTCTCTAAATCATAGGAGGCTGGTGTAATAGTAAACTTTAAGAAGACCAATATAAGAAAGAAAAATTATAAACCATGTCACTTATGAAAACAACTGCAAAAGTCTGAAAAAAAGTTTTAGGAAATTAAATCCAACAACATATTAAAGCTTAATATATCATAACTATGTTCATTTAACATTGGAAATATCAATTTATATAATGACACACTGTAACAGATTGAGAGAATACATACAATACAGAAAAGCAATTTGAAAAAAATTAAACATCTTTTCATGATAATGGCATAACAAGATAGAAGGAGAATCTCCTTAACTTAAGATGCATCCACAAAATTTTACGGCAAACATAGTTAATGATGAAATGCTAAAAACTTTCACTTTAGGAAGAAAACAAGGTTGCACACTAGTCACTATCTGTGATCAACATTGTACTGGAGGCACAGTACAATATACAAGAAAATGAAAAACAACCTAAATGGATTAGAAAGAAAGAATATGGTCATTATACATAGATGCCATGATTGTCTACCTAGAAAACCCAAATAATTTACATATAAATTATTACTATCAGTAATAGCTTATGAAAGTGACTATGTCATTAACAAAACATGTCAGCAATAAATTTAAAATCCAATAAAATACCATTTACAATAGCATCTTAAAATGCAAAATACTGGGACGCCTGGGTGGCTCAGTTGGTTAAGCCGCTGCCTTCGGCTCAGGTCATGATCCCAGGGTCCTGGGATCGAGTCCCACATCGGGCTCCTTGCTCAGCAGGGAGCCTGCTTCTCTCGCTGCCTCTGCCTGCCTCTCTGCCTGCTTGTGTGTACTCTCTCTCTGACAAATAAATAAAATCTTTAAAAAAAAATGCAAAATACTCAGAAATAGAAGTAACCAAAACTTTTAAAGATTTTTATGGAAAAATTATAAAATCTCTTTGTAAGAAATTAATAAGATCTGAATAAATGGTAAGATTAATGAAACATGTATCATGTTTATCAACTGGAAGACTCAATATTGTAAAGAAGTCAACTTTCCCTAAACCAATTTATAGGTTGTGTAATTGCAATCAAAATTCCAACCCTGTGCATGTGTGTGTGTGTGTGTGTGTGTGTGTGTGTTTACTGGAGGTATGGGGTGACTAAGTCTGAAATCTGTATGAATGTACAAAGTCACAAGAATAGCCAAGACACTCCTGTATAACAAGGCTGAGGGGCTTGTCCTACCAGATACTAAAAATTAAAAATTAATAAGAAACTATAGGAATTAGGACGGTGGTATTGGTACAGCATGTTATCTCTGAAACAGAGCCAGATACATACATACATACATACATACATGTATATTTGACTAAAGAAAGAATAAACTTTTCAGTAAATGATCTTGGGATACATAGGTATACACAGAAAAAGGAACCCAGAGAAATTTGATGCATACCTCATTAAACAAAATAATTCCAGGTGAATTAAAAGCCAAAACTATAAACACTTTACTTACTTAAATTTTTTAGAGGGGGTTGGGGGGGACAGAGGATGAGGGAGAAAGAGAATCCCAAGCAGTCCCCACGCCCACCGTGGAGCCTGACACGGGGCTCAATCTCACAACCCTGAGATCATGACCTAAGCTGAAATCAAGAATACAACACTTAACAGACTGAGCCAACCAGGCACCCCACAATACATCCTTTAAAAGGTAATATAACTTTTAAAATCTTAGGATAGGAAAGAAAATTTTTAAGTATATAAAAAACACAAAAAGAGGGGCACATGGGTGGCTCAGTCGTTAAGTGGTCTGCTTTCAGCTCAGGTCATGATCCCAGAGTCCTGGGTTGAGCCCTGTATCAGGCTCCCTACTTGGCGGGAAGCCTGCTTCTCCCTCTCCCACTCCCCGTCCTGCTTGTGTTCCCTCTCTGTGTCTGTCTCTGTCAAATAAATAAATAAAACCTTTAAACACACACACACACACACACACAGAGAATAAGATTGATTACAATCAATTACGGACTTCTCAATTTAAAAAAATTAAAAGGGTGAAAAATAAACAACAAATTGGGAAAGGACATTTAAAACAAATACAACTAGAACTGGTATCCAAAGATAATCATAAATTTCACAAATCAATACAGAAAGACAATCAAATGGAAAAATGGCCAAAGACACGAACAGAAGATTTTCATTCTCAGAAAAGAATTAGCTCACAAAGAATTTTTTCAATGCACAGTATTATTAGTAAGTGAAAAAGACTAAAACCAACAACTCTCACTCACCGTTAGTGGGGATGTAAACTAATGGAACCCTTGGGAAAACAGTTTTGACATAACTTATAAATCTGAAAATATTTATCCTACAATCCACCAATCTCATCACTAGGAGCATCCATCCATCCATCCACCTATCTATCTATCTATATTTGATCGATCTATCTATATCTGATCTATATATATCTGGCCAGCCAGCCAGCCAGCCATCATCTATCTCCTAAAGAAACTCTTGCCCCCAAGTAACAAGAGATATGTTCAGAAATGTTATTGTACCATTTCTCAAAATAGCACAAAACTGTAAACATCCTAAATGTCCTTCAATGATAAACTGTAGTATATTCACAGAACAGAAGATTATGTAACAATCAAAATGAATGAACTATTACCTATACTAACATGGACGTATCTCAAAAACAAAGTAAAAGAGCCAAGTCACAGCAAAATGTATGACACAGATTAACAGCCACAAAATCATTCTAATTCACATAAAGCTCAAAATATACAAAGTAGCCATTTTATTGTTTATTAACATAGCAGGTAGCGAAACAAAAGAAAAACATGGTTACTGAAAATTTAGAATGGCGGTAGAGGCAGGGACCCAACTGAGAAGTGAGTTACACAGCATTTCTGTAGTACTGGTAATGTTTTATATTCTGAAAAAGATGCCTGGGTATTTTGTTATTATTCTTTACACTGTACTTAATATATTCATTTTTTGTATTCTATTCTTCATAATAAAATCAAAATAGGAACAAAACAGATGACTAAGTTTAAATTAATCTACTATGAACAATGCACACCTTACTTTTTTTTTTTAAACATATCTTATTTAGAGCCAGAGCGTTGGTGGTATAGTGGTTAGCATAGCTGCCTTCCATATCTTACTTAGAGGGGAGATCGGTGGGGAGAATGGGGTAACTGGGTGACGAGCATTAGGCAGTGCACATGATGTGATGAGCACTGGGTGTTGTATGCAACTGATGAATTACTGAACTCTACATCTATATTAATGGTGTTCTGTATCTTGGCTAATTGAATTTAAATTAAAAATAAAATATTTTCTTTGAGAGAGTGTACACCTAGAAGCAGGGGGAAGGGAGGAGCAGAGGGAGAAGGGGAGAGAGAGAGAGAATCTTAAGCAGGCTCCACGCTCTATCTCACGACCCTAAGATCATGCTCTGAGCCAAAAACAAGAGTCAGACACTTAACCAAATGAGCCACCCAGGAACCCCACATCTTACTTATTTTTGACAGTAGGACTGATAAATCAACATACATGAAAGACACAAAAAATCTTGACCTTAAAAAAGCACACTGACAAAGTCACCCACAACACTGATATGCATAAAATGTGCCTTAACAATTATAACCCTTAATTGAAACTACAACTAAAAAATTATGCCAAAAGATTATCTATCTTTGGTCCTGTTGTATTCAACATTTTAAGTAATTACCTAAACAAAGTCATGAATAAAGATGATCAAATTTAAAGAAAAATCTAAGGAATAGTTAATACAATAAAAAGTATCGATTTAAAACCTATCTCAATAGATATGGCCAAAACAAAAATTTTAAATAGAAATAAACCCATTGTTTTCATCCAAAAAGTAACTAGACATAGGTGATAATCCACCAATTCTACTTTTAAGAATCCATCCAAGGGTTTAGTCAATGAATGCACAGATGTGAATATAAAAGGATACTCAGCAGGATGTTACTGTAAATATAAGAACCTACCAAAAGCTGTCTAGCCAAAAAAGAAAATAATTTATAAGAAAATTATAACACATGCAATGGGATACCATGCAGTCTTTAAAAATAACATTATATGAGGGGTGCCTGGGTGGCTCAGTGGGTTGAAGCCTCTGCCTTTGGCTCAGGTCATGATCCCAGGGTCCTGGGATGGAGCCCTGCATCAGGCTCTCTGCTCAGCAGGGAGCCTGCTTCCCTTCCTCTCTCTCTGCCTTCTCTCTGCCTACTTGTGATCTCTGTCTGTCAAATAAATAAATACTTAAAAATAACATTATATGAGAAAAGGGAAAATAACCAAAAGATATTGCTGAAAAACAATGCTAGCCTTAAAACATTAAGAGTCTATATTGTGCATATGGTGAGTGCTGTGAAGTGTGTAAGCCTGACGATTCACAGACCTGTACCCTGGGGCAAATAATACCTTATATGTTAATAAAAATAATTAATTAAAAAAGTCTATATTGTGAAGGAAAAGGAAGGGAAAATTTCAGAATTAAATAATCATATCAAAGTATTAACAGTATTGTCTTTGAGGGTTAGAGCTAGAGGTGTTTTTTCCCTTTACATTTTTTGGGGTTTCCAAATATTTAGCATTGCACATGTACTTGTTTTTATAATTTATATGTAAATCATAAGAAATAATCTTGCCAAATTTATCAACTTATATATTAAGTAAAATTTTTAAAGCGTTAGCTTACTCCTATCCTCTTAACCAGAAGAGACAAAACACCTATCTGCTCAATTACAAGTGCACAATAAGAAAACAAAAGCAATTTTCCTAGGCAGCAGTACACAGGGAAAAGATATCTAGGGAGATTTCAAAAAATGATACTCAGTGTGTACAACAAACAGAATGATGTTATCTATAGAAAACAAACAATAAAAACTAGCCCAATCAAGATCAGGTACCATTAACAGATAATATGCAGACTGTTGGTGATGTGAGAGTAGTACATGGGAAAACAGTTAAAGGAACTAAAGATAGCAAAAATCAGAAGACTTACAATAATAAACTACTAGTAAGATTGTTCTACTTCAAGTAATATTTATCTGGAAAAACAGGCCAGAAGGAAGAGTGGAAGCCTCTTAAAAGGATATTAAAAAGAAAATAGTATTCATTTAGATAGTGGTTTAAAAAAATGAATGTCACTTATAGCCACACATAACATTCTACACATAAAATAGCTAACACTTCCATTTCTGGGACAAGAGGGAGTAGATACACATCTTTTTATTCCACCTGCTAAAAACAATTAAAAGCATTATGTATTAAAGATAAGAAGACACTGAAAAGTGAAGAGGAAGCAGACTGGGTAGAGACTCAGGACCCGAAGAATGAAGGACATGGTGGTTAATTCCCTGGATTTCTTTTTGCCTAATACAGCAGTCTGAAAATGCCCCAAGATAAGACTGCGTTTCTCTAGCTAAAGGATCAGAAAAGGGACAGTCTCATAACTTTTAGACACTAATCATATTACAGCCAAACATTACAGGGGAAGAAAAAAATAACTTACTATGGCTCCACTCCCACCATCAAGGTCCAAGAGATTTCCACTCTTCCATTTTTTTAAACCACTCTAATTTGTCTAAGGCACTCCCTTCCCTCCCACACTCTTCCACCAGAGCGGCATTACAAAAAACCAAGTGGGCAGTAGGACTTTCATTACAGCTCAGTGGTTAAGTACCTCCTCACTTCTCTATCAGTGAAGGCCTCAAGGTAGAAAGAACAAAGTGACTCTCCCGGATCCCCGTATCCACAGAAGTTTAAGGGGAACCTGAACTTCATCCCCACCCAGGAATAACAAGGCACCACCCCAGGCTGTAAATTAAGGTAGATGAGGAACCTGGACTTCCATCCCCACCTCTCAGTAATGAAGGAACACACCCTTTCTCCTGTTGGCATGGTGTCAGACATCTGTTACATCAGACGTTTAAGTATGATTCAGAGTTTCGTAATATACCCCAAATGTCCAAGATAAACTGAAGTCACCTGTCATACCAAGAACCAAGAAAATTTCAACTTGAATGAGAAAAGAGAATCAACAGATGCCAACATCAAGATGACACAAATGTTGGAATTATCTGACAAGGATTGTAAAGCAGCAGTCATAAAAACGTTCAACAATTATAAATACACATGAAACAAATGAAAAAAAAAAAAACAAAACAAAGTCTCAGCAAAGAAATCACAAAAAAACTAAAATTAAAACTCACTAAGTGGGCTCAATAGCAGAATGAAGATGAGGAGGGAAAGGATCAGTGACCCTGAAGATAAGAAGAGCAGACATTTTTATCTGAACAATAAAGAAAAAGACCCAAAAAATCATTCTCAATATCCACAGGACCATAACAAAAGACCTAACTAACATTCATGTCAACCAAGTCCTGGAGGGAAAGGGGAAAGGTGGTAGACATGAAAAACTAACTGAAGAAATAATGGCTGAAAACTCCTCAAATTTGGCAAGAGGCATAAGCCTACACATTCAGGAAGCTGAATGAATCCCAAACAGATTAAATCCAAAGCAATTCATGTCAAGACATGACGTAAGACAAATCCTTGGAAACTAAAGAGAAAGAGAAAGCTTTTGAAAATAGAAACAACATCTTATCTACAAAGGCAAAAACCCCCAATTCAAATATAGCAGATTTCTTGTCAAATATCACAAAAGTAGATATTTTCCACAATATTTCCAAGAGCTGAAAGAAAAGAATTGTCAGGCTAGAATTCTATAGTTAGTGAAAATATCCTTCAGGAATGAAGGGGAAATAAAGACATTTTCAGATAAAGGAAAACTAAAAGATTTGTTGTTAGCAAACCTAGAGAATAGTTAAAAGAAGTTCTCAAAACAGAAACAGACATTTTCAGATAAAGGAAAACTAAAAGATTTGTTTTTAGCAAACCTAGAGAATAGTTAAAGGAAGTTCTCAAAACAGAAATGATAATAATGGAAAGAAATCATCTGTATTAAAAATGATATATTCTATGGTAATGTGTAAGTGCTATTTTAAATAAGTAATTAGAGCACTGCTCGATCAACACACTGTGTAAAACTCTATACTATAAAATAATTTAGAGCTGACTCAATGTGATGTTTGGGTTATTTCCACAAAAAGCTAGACATCATTAACTCTTAGTCAAATCCACAAGTATGCTGCAAAATAAAATTCAACTTACATCATTTCAGCTTAAAAGTTTTCCAAATATATGACCTGCCGTGAGCACTAAAACTGTCCACTGATCTGGCAATTTCTCTTCCAGGTATGTAACGAAAAGAACTAAAAGCAGGGACTCATAGATAGCTACACACCCATGTTCACAGAAGCATTGTTCATAACAGCCAAAAGACAGAAGCAAATATTTATACAGATATAGATATATTAAATGATTAAATATTAGGGAATATAAGGGTGTTATGTATGTTTGTGTGTGTGTAGTGTGTGTCTACATATATACATAGATACAATGGTATATTATTCAGCCTTAAAAAGGATGGCAATACTAACACAAACTACAACATGGATGAACCTTGAGGAAATGATACTAAGTGAAATAAGCCTGTCACAAAAAAACCAAATACTGTAGGATTCCACTTATATGAGGTACCTAGAATTCAAACAGAATTCAAATTCAAACAGAATGGTAGTTGCCAGAGGTTGAGGGGGTGAGGGTGGGAGGGTAGGGGAATAGGGAGTTATTGATAATGGGTACAGTTTTCCAAGATTAAAAGATTTCTGCGGATGGATGATGGTGAGTAGCACGACAATGCAAATGTACTTAATGCTAACAAACTGTACACTTAAGGGGCGCCTGGGTGGCTCAGTGGGTTAAAGCCTCTGCCTTCGGTTCAGATCGTCATGATCTCAGGGTCCTGGGATTGAGCCCCACATCGGACTCTCTGCTCAGCAGGGAGCCTGCTTCCTCCTCTCTCTCTGCCTGCCTCTCTGCCTACTTGTGATCTCTGTCTGTCGAATAAATAAATAAAATCCTAAAAAAAAAAAAAGGTACACTTAAAACTGGTTAAGTAAATTTTATGTATATTTTACCAAAATTTTAAAGTTTTAAATTAAATATAGAATTTATGACCCTAATTGTGTGGCAGTAGCAAAACTGTCTGCAAACTGGTTTCCAATGTTGCTACATTACAAATGCTTATAGTCATAAGAACATATTATGGCCATATGTAAATATATGTATAAGGATGGAATACATTTCTATGTTCTCTTGTAATTCAAAAAATATAAAATCTGCCTATTAAAGGTTTCCATATGATTTGAGTGTATATATGCATATATAGCGAGAAATGATATAGAAATAAATGCAGATTTCACATTTATATATGTGTGTGTGCATATTTTCTAGCTCCTTTCATTGAGAAGACCTAGAAGCAATGATATCCCTGTAATAATAAACACATCTAATCCCCAGATTGTGCTTTCTCAATACCATTCTCCACCAAAAGGACTCAGAGATCTTTTTACAAGTGACTGATCTTAGTGTTAGGGTTGGAAAAGTACAACCAAAAGCTTGGAATATCCTGCACTGCCAGAAAGTAAGGTAGTACTCCAAGAATGGTGAGACATGTCAAAAGGGCACAGGAGCCCGCTGAAAGGGTTCTTACCCGCCAAGCCCAGAGTAATCTGAACATCAAAATGAAGAGATTATTCATTCAACTTAAAAGTTCACATTAAAAGATAGTTAATCAAATAGGAAGTAATCAAATGACTAAAAATATATACATAGGTAAGCTGAAAATTTAATAGTAAACATGTCCTATTTCCTGAATAATATTACAATATTGATGACGGGCAGTAAGCGATTATAGAATGCCTATAACTGACCTAGTACTCCTTAAGATGCCCTTACAACAAAATTCATTTTCAGAATTTAAATCTCACTTTGTTCACTTAAAAACTAAAATGTTAACTACAGAAGTTAACTGCCAAGAAGCTGAGTTCCCAAATATAAAAATTTTAATCATACTTTAAAAAAACCTGATCGTGAACTTTTTATTCAGTGTATTTCCAATATTTAATTTAGGAATGAGTATATAAATAGAAGAGAATTAAGGGTAAAGACATTATCAAATTTAACATGAATCAAGTTATAATTTTTTAGCCATTTTTTCAATTTTTAGCTTCTCAAGAATTAAGTCATTTCCTGTTTCCATTTTAATGTGGGTGAAAACTGTAGTTACAGAAAAGTAAATCATTCAAATATATCACATTTCCCCCATCCTCTTGCTATTTAGCATTCCTAACAGTTAAGCCATTCTAAACAAAACATCTCTAAATCATTATAATCAGAAAATGATACAAACTCCATTTACCAACAAAAATACAAGACTTTCTTAGATTCAATTATCCTCAACTCCATTCCCACTAGTATCTCTCTACAACTTCTACCAAATGGTTCCATCTTCTTCTTTTTTTTTTTTTTTAAGATTTTATTTATTTATTTGACAGAGAGAGATCACAAGTAGGCAGAGAGGCAGGCAGAGAGAGAGAGAGGAGGAAGCAGGCTCCCTGCTGAGCAGAGAGCCTGATGCGGGGCTTGATCTCAGGACCCTGAGACCATGACCTGAGCCGAAGGCAGAGGCTTTAACCCACTGAGCCACCCAGGCGCCCCTGCTTCCATCTTCTTAACCCTACCTTTCCACCAGTGTGAAATTATACTGTAGGCTCAAATTTCTCAAAAGAAATCTCTTTCATATATTTAGGATTTGTTTCAGTTTTTTAAAAAAATAGAATTTTGATCCTCTTGTTAATATACTCAAAGAAAACAAATATGCCCAAAGATCTGAGGAGATTGGTCAGGAATATTACTTCAGAAAATCATAAAGATTCCATATGAACATGAATAAAGACCAATAAGTATACAGGAACAAACACAGGCAGATTTATATGCAAGATTCTGCTTAGCTAAAAAATGGAAATGGCTAATCTATAATATTTACTACCGAAAATGAACCACAGAAGAGGAAAGTCTAAGTCTTTAAGGGAATTTGCTAAACAAAATAAATTCAGGAAATTAAATTCAGGAAAATAATTTCATAATACATAGCTTCTGCTACTGGAAGTACAAAGTATGGCCTTAAAACTTTTAAATAAAATTCTAAAAATGATTTTGAAAGTTTCAAACTTTTCCAAACTGATTTTAAATTTAAAAAAATTTTAGTGCAGGGTTTTTACTATTTAAAAGAAGTTTGAGGTGCCTGGGTGGCTCAGTGGGTTGGGCTTCTGCCTTCTGCTCAGGTCATGGTCTCAGGGTCCTGGGATCGAGCCCCACATCGGGGTCTCTGCTCAGTGAGGAGCCTGCTTCCCCCCCACCGTCTGCCTCTCTGCCTACTTGTAATCTCTCACTCTGCCAAATAAATAAATAAAATCTTTTTTTAAAAAAAGGAGTTTGATAATAATCACTATCTGCTTTAACCTGCTTTCTAAATTCAAATCTTCATATATAAATTTTCTAAAAGACAACTTTGTACTTGCTATAAAAGCTCAGTTCAAAGCATAAGAAAGTAACTACACTCTATGTTGCTATTTTACTTAAATACAAATTCTGTGATAAAAGAATCTGCATTACTTTTTTTTAAAGATTTTATTTATTTGACAGAGATCACAAATAGGCAGAGAGGCAGGCAGAAAGAGAGAGAGGAGGAAGCAGGCTCCCTGCTGAGCAGAGAACCCCATGTGGAGCTCAATCCCAGGACCCCGGGATCATGACCAGAGCCGAAGGCAGAAGCTTTAACCCACTGAGCCACCCAGGCGCCCCACGAATCTGCATTATTAGCAGGTGCTTATTCAATATATCAGGATATGGGTTTTCTGAACTTAAACTACTACTGAATAAGATATAACATCAATTGTCTGTCAATTTATGACATTTGTTTCCAAATCATATAGCACACTCAAGTAATAAAGTATAACGAACAGTATGACTTACAGTATGTTTAAAAAATTTTGTAAAAATACCTACATTCATACCTGCCCTCTGTGCTCTAATATTAGCGACCCCTCTGATAACTGCATTTTACTTTCTTTCAAAACACCCATAAAGCAAGCTCCCAGAACCTCATATTATAATCAGAAAACTAAATATATAAAACTCTGAATTCTATGTAAATTATTTTTACTTGTAACAATTACATCTAGTACCCATTCAATTAATCGAAAATGAATAACAAAGTTTCAGAACCTAAAAAAAAAAAGTTAAAATCTAACTATGAGCAATATATTTTACTTGACTGTTATGAAACCATCAATCAGGTAACTCATCACATATGACACCGAATTATAATATTTAAAGCTGATGGATGTTTAGACATCCAATTAAGCTCCTTATTTTACAGATGGATAAAAAGAAATTCTGGGACCTAAAGTGACTTGCCTTAAGGTCATGTATGAACATGGATCTCCTAAGAAATATAGGCTTTCTGACAACTTTATAATGTTAACATATTTGTGGCAATAAAGTTATAATGACATTATTTTCCCCCTTACGTCTAAGGGGGAATACTCTTCCCACTTCTGCTTTATTCCTTTTAATAGTTATTCTACTACTGGTAATGGGTATCCCACTAATAACATACTGTAGGTATCTAAACTTAGAAACTAAACAAACTACTCTCAGGAGAGGCAATAATAAGCCCTTTACTATTCTTGTTATCTTTATTTTTGATTACAGCTAAGTTTTCTTCTGTGAGTAGGCTGTTGTTGACAAGCAGTGACTCAGCTTGTGATACAACTGACTTGTTTACAGGTCTTGAATGTTCTACTGCATTATTACTAAATCAAAGAAGCTTGTTTATTATATTATCTGTTACAATGTGCTTATTTAGAAGCATGGATAATAATTTTAATGTAAGAATATTACATTCTTATATTCCGAACATGAAACTGTACAACTGAAAAAATGCATAGGTTACTCAGAACTATTAGAAGACCATTTATTTCCTACTGGAGAGGCCTATAGTGCAAATGAGCAATGTACTGCAGGGCAAAAGATCAAGGCTAAAACCCTCTGGTCAAGGTGGCTAATTTTTTTTTTTACCTGTATAATCCTATGCAAGTCATTTAGTTTTCAAGGTCCACAAAGAGTTTTTCTGAAGATCAAAAGAAAATATCCTGAAAATACCCTACAAGTTATAATATAATAATATCACACAGAAGGTATTATGAAACTACCAGTTACTATCCTTAGACTTAAAAAAAGATCCTTGACTATAGTAAAATTTATAATTTATGATGTTTAAAATTGCAAAAGATTATTTTTTGGGAGTAATATGAATTTCATCAGACAGAAAAAACCTGCAAAGATCTTTTGTTTTCTGATTGCATGGCCTTCACACAAAGGGTAAAAACCTACTACTGTAAAAGTAGTAAAAACACCCACTACTTCAAAAGATCCTGTAGGTTTATAATTTAGAGACAAATCTTATTCCTTATCTGGTCCAAGTCCATTATTTGAAAGAAGAAAAAAAGAAAGAAGTGTTAAGCGACTACTGCAAAGTCAAACCACTGTGATTTCTGATTCCCAAACCATTTCTTTTCACCAAACCAGCAGCTATGTGAACTGGGATTTCAAATACCACCACCATTTAACATGATTACCAGTCCTCCCTATGTAAATCATAAACTGCTTGGGAACCTGTACTCTTCTGTCCTCTCTCTCTCCTATCAGTACTGAGCAAATGTAATACTTGCATAAAATATGTTTTCTGGTTTAGGATTAATAAAAATCCTCAAGCACATGAAAAGATGCTCTACATCAACAGTCATTAAAGAAATGCAAATTAGGGGCAACTGGGTGGCTCAGTAGGTTAAAATTTCTGCCTTGGGCTCAGGTCATAATCCCAGGGTCCTGGGATTGAGCCCCGCATCGCATCGGGCTCTCTGCTCAGCGGGGAGCTTGCTTCCTCCTCTCTCTCTGCCTGGCTCTCTGCCTACTTGTGATCTGTCTGTCAAATAAATAAATAAAATCTTAAAAAAAAAAGAAATGCAAATTAAAATCACAAAAATCACTATACACTTAATAGAATGCTAAAAAAAAAAAAAAAAGAAAGAAAGAAAAAAAGCAAAAACTAAACAAAAAACCCTGACACCACCAAGTACCAAAAAGGAGGATGCAGAGCAACTGAGATGCTCATACACTGCTCATCAGAATGCAAAATAGTACAGCCATTTCAGAGAAGTTTGGCAGTTTCTTACAAAGTTAAAGATGCATTTACCGCCCAAAAAACAAGTATGCAAATACTTGCAGCAGCTTTATTCAGAATCATCAAAAACTGGAAATAAATATCCATTAGCTGGTGAATGGAGAAATAATTGCTGCACTCAGCACTAAGAAGGAAGATTACTGATACATGAAACAACATGGATGAATCTCACAGTTTTATACTAGAGGAAAGAAGTCAGACTCAAAATGCTACATACTATATGAATTATATGACGTACTACAAAGGCAAAATATGAGGACAGAAAACAGATCAGTGGTTGCAGAGCCCTGAATGTGCGGTGGACAGCGGGAGCGGAGAGGGGTAGGGCACTGTCTACAAGGGGCCTGAGAACACTCTTACTGTAATGGAGATACTCTGCATCCTGGTGGTGGTTATACAACTGTATTAAGTTTGTCAAAATTCACAAAGCTGTATACCATAAAAGGGCAAACTTTACTACATAAATTATACCTCGGTAAACCTGACTTTAAAAAAAAGAGTTTCATTCAAGCTCTTCCACTAGCTGAGACCTTGAGTAAGTTACTGAGCTTTTACGGCCTTTATGTTTTTCTGATCTAAAAATAAAGTGGGGGCGGGGGTAGTGAAGGGACTGTAATACCTAACTACTACATCCCTTCCAGTATTAAATCACACTACTGAACTGTAGAAACATTTTCTGTGTCTGTTTCTTTCTGTGTCTGTTCTGTGTCTGGATGTGTGCCATGTTAATAGTAAATAATGTAATGCCAAATAAATATTATAAGACATGTGAATATAAAATGTCAAAATTAAAGCAATAATATTTCCCAAATGTCCTTTAAAAGAGACTTCATTGTTAGGTATCTAATTTTTCACCAACTGCCTTCCATTACCACAAAGTACTATAAATAAACATAATATAATAAATCACACAACTTGCTATAAATTTAAAATTAAAGGCAGTAAAATGAAAGCACCTAAGCACATAAAATTTATATCAATAAAATGGAGTAAATGTACATAAACTCGTAGTTTGTTTATATTGAGTAAAGCAATACATATCTTTTAGGAAACGAGTCCTACAAAATTCGACTTTTTAATGCAACCTAGAACTGGGGTTATAATCAAGAGCTCCTCATGGCTAAATATTAAAGTCTTTTTTTTTTTAATTTATTTATTTGTTAGAGAGAGAGAGAGCGAGCACAGGCAGATAGAGTGGTAGGCAGAGGCAGAGGGAGAAGCAGGCTCCCCGCCGAGCAAGGAGCCCGATGTGGGACTCGATCCCAGGACGCTGGGATCATGACCTGAGCCGAAGGCAGCCACTTAACCAACTGAGCCACCCAGGCATCCCTAAATATTAAAGTCTTAATTTTATTTGGAACATTAGAGATTTCCTCAGGAAGATTTCATTAATCCCCTAATTAAAAACATTCCTTGTGGTGTTCTCACTTGTGTGGCTGCCACCATAAGAGTCCCCATGAGAGTCATCATTCTCCAGTACCAGCGCCACCTCTACCCTGCTGCGCTTCAGCCAAAAGAAAGGGGGTGAACACTGGAGTTCTACATACTAGTTACTCCATACTAGTTCTCCCTTACCAAGACTAATGCCTACAAACAAATCAGTGGTAAAGCACTAACGAAACTATCAAATACAAAAGTCACTCACAAGAATGTTGTTATGTGAAGAAACCGTATCATTATAAGCCTTGTACTGTCAGTGTTCTGAACTTCCCACTTGCAAATTTCCCTTCTAGC
The DNA here is from genome assembly GCF_963455335.1 of Martes martes. Lineage (NCBI taxonomy): Eukaryota > Metazoa > Chordata > Mammalia > Carnivora > Mustelidae > Martes > Martes martes. The sequence continues at coordinate 49,009,370 of NC_137898.1, forward strand.
ATCAAATATAAGAATCTGCTCAGGACTTCAAAGCATATCTACACTCCCAGGAGTACAGCTCCTGGCACTTTTCTGGACGCAAATGAGGCCTACTACTTAGCATATTTGAAGACACCTACCTGTGTGTTATCCATATAAAAATGTAACAAGTATGCCAAAAGAGATTCTGCCAGCATGACTCACATGTGGGAAATGCACTTAAGATGCATTATGATGGGAAACATTTCATTCTTAAAAAACAAAAAAGTACCTAATTAAATTATTGCAAATGGGGGGAAAAAAAAGGTAAGAGAATAAGGTATTGTTAGCAAGTTCCCCCTTCCCCATTTTCATTTGTGTGTAGATTTTTAATATTAATGTAGGGACATAAAACATTCATGCAAGTAAAATATGTTTCAGTAAAAAAGTTTCAGGAATTAGGTTTATAAATATTATCACAAACTTGTTAACTTTTTCTGGGAAAAAGTTGATTTCAAGCCCCCTAATGCCTACACAGTAAAAAATCTAAACTCCTCATAGGCATACAAAGCCTTCAGCACTTATAAGACACAATCTTCCAGAACCATCTTCTACTACTCAACCCCAGACAATCTATCCATCTATACTAAACTTTTGTCAATTCCTAAAATGCATTAAAAACCTCTGTGTTTTAAATGCTACTCCTTCTAACTAAATTAACTGGACTAGCATCTAGTACTAGAACTAGGTCGGGTATCTTATTTATCTTTGAACCTGATTCTAGCAGCTACTAACTCAATGTTTAACTGAATAATGAATTCTATTGAATCAGAAACTATAGAAACCTATATTAAGAAAAATTAAAGGACGTTTATGATAAAATGAAAATAGCTAAGTATGATTTGAAACATTTGAAAATATGAAATATGAAATATGAAAATATGATTTGAAAATATCATTTGTATAGTCAAACTACAATATTTTGGTTATACTACAAAACTTCACATGAAGTCATAAATGAGATCCATAGTCTTCCTAAAGCTAAACCTATAATCTCAGGAAACGTATTAGATTCACTATATACAGAAAAGTTTAAATTCTAGACTTTTTCTTAATTATGTTACTTAATAGCCCTTAATTTTTCTCTACTCGAAAGCCACTATATTTGTTGAATACAAGCATATTATGCTTGCTAGGCTAATATCTGAAAGACTCTGCAAGTCTCATATGAGTCAGCTACGCAGCATCATATCTAGAGCACAATCAAGGTACAACTGACAGGAACAGTCTCTTTCATCCCTGTCGACTGGCTCTACTCTAGAGTTAAAAATCAGAATTATCACATACATAAAGTTCTTTTGGAAACAAACTATTCTTAACATGGATCCTGCTTTAAAATAACATTTCGCACTGAATCTTACAAAGCAATAATCTGTTAATCTTATAAGGCATCTTGACAAATATCTATACATATAAACCAATTTTTCTCAGAACCTCATTAGACTCAAAAACTTACTTTTAACATTTGTACTCTTACATGTTCTAGTTCTCAATTAAAGCAGTAAGAATAGCAATATGTTTATATCAGCAATATTTGAGGATATAAAAGAACCTGTCAAATCCAACAATCATTTAGAATTTGTGCAAACACATAGATATTTAACTAACAGGTCATAATTAGAACTCTAACTGTAATGACTAGCATATTCAATAACTAAATATGACTTCATTTTCATTTAATCAATAAATATTTATTGGACAACAATGCATAGCACATTGCGCTGGTCCCTAGAAAGAATGTAAGATGAAAGTAATAACATAATGGAGGGGTATGCTGACATTTATAGAGTGCTTATTATGTGCAAGAAACCTTACATGTATTAACTCACTTCTTGTTCCCAAGCCTAGGATGTAGTTACGAGTATCCTCATTTAAATACGGTACCAAGAAGTTAAGTAACTTGCCCAAGGTCACAAAGCTACTATTTGAACCCAGGCACTCTGGTTGTCATGTCCTGCCTTTGAAGATTTTCCAATCTAATAAAGGTAATAATGTAGTAACATATAACTTATAAGGGGGTATAATTTTTCAAATGTCAAAAGATATAGTGCAATGGGTTTCAGGGTTAGGGAAATGTAATCAGGTTGAAAGAGAATCAGAAATGGTTACTTGTGGGAAGTAAGAAGAGCTAGATTTTGCTAGTTGGATAATATTTTAAGAGCATGTTTTTAAAAAACATTAAAATTAGACACCCATTATCTCAGTAATTTTCACAAAAACAGTGATCTCTCAACAGTGGGTTATAGCAACAGTTTTATGTAAATAAAAATGTTGATATCCATGCCTACTTCATATATGCATGGTTCAGTGTAGTTCTATTAAACAAAAGAATAGATATAAATTATTATTGCTCCCAACCCTAGAGATAACATAAATGGAAATACGTAATAAGGCAGAGAGGAGACCTCTGTTTACTTACCCTATGCTTACATCCACACTATACCAACAGCAAATCATTCTCTCAAGAGAAATGCGTGCTCTTTAAGAATCTTGATTACGTCAGTTTTGCCAATCATTTGTCATCATTGCCAATCACAATAATTTTGCCCCAAAGGCTTTGCACAATGTACACACAATGTACAAAAGTAGATTTTAAACCAACAGTACCTGGACAGAACACTTTAAAATCTGTGTAATAAACCTCATAAAAGAATATGTCTCTGCATATCAGGACACCTAAACATGTTGCCTAAATTGAAGAAGATCCTTAAAGACAAATGAATCAATTTTAAAAGTAGATGTCTTCTGGAATCTTAACTGACAACAGATATTTAAATTTATATATTCAGTGATATGTTTTTCCCAGCCCCCTATTTTCAACATAACCTTTTCTTTCCAAGTTGGGCTATCATGGTACTTTAGTACCCTGGAAATGTACTAACCCAGTCCCTTCAATTTCAGCAAAAAAAATTACAGTACCTTGATACTAAGAGGCAAAAACTTCGACTAATCAAAAAACTGGAAAATAAGAAAGAGGCAATCCTAAAGAAAGTACTTAAGAAAGCACTTAAATAATAGTTTTCATGCAAAATCAAAGTTCACCAATTTAAAACTCCCCAGAAAACAGATGATAAAAAAGTACTTCATAATATTCACTCAGGGCAAGGGCACAGAAGTGACACATGAAAGCATAGAGCACATCTGGGAACAGCAACTAATGTAGCCAAATGTGGCTAAAACAAAACTGGCCTGGGGCAGGAGACAAATACATTAAGTTAGGAATTTCTGGTTAAAGAGGACAGATTGAATACAAGCACTTAGCTCTGAAGCTTCTCAAGATAACTTCAAAACAAGAGTTAAGACATTTTTTAAAGAGCATAAACCCATAAGAAACCAGAAACATGAATTCAAAAGCTGGAAAGCAGATCAAATGGTAATGACTATTACATGTAAAGAAGCTAAATTCTCTATTAGTTTAGAAGAAAACCAAAGACACCTGGTTTATATCACATTCACAATTACACCAAAGGACTCCCGTATACTCCCTGGAGAAGTGGTTGCTTCCAGAGTTGGGGCAGAGAAAATACACCATGGGCTGAAGCACAATGTGGTGCCAGAAAGTAAGTTCTCAGAAAGCAACGATGAACACACAGATGCCAACCAGAAAGTGCTCCCCTGGCCAAGATTGGAACAGCTTGAAAAGCAAAATAAATAATAATAGCATTGGGTTATAATCCAAAGAATAAAGTAAATATCCAAAAGTCTATATTGATATAAATTATTATGGGGAAATAAATGGGGAAGAAGGGATAACTCTTCCTCACCAAAGAAGTCCAATTAATAAATACAGAAATGAGGAAAATAGAAAACCACTATTAGAATGCACCAGTAATAAGACAAGACCCATAGATAGATGCTAAAATTGGTGGGCAGAAGTTTAAGCCTCAACAAGGTATCTGTAGAGTCTCAAAGTATTTAGTAATTATTAAAGAGGAAAACAGTAACTTTATAGTGGAGAAAACCTAACAGACAGCACCATACCCAAGTGATCAAGGTTAACATCACCAGCAGTACATCACATTCTCCCACACCTTCCAGATGGCATACGGAGAAGAACACATCACATCCGCAATATCCCTCTCTTAATTCCCAACCTCATGAGAGACGTCATAAATCATGAGAAAATGTCAGACAAACCCAAACTGAGGGTCATTATACAAAATAACTGTTCAAAGTGTCAAGGTCATGAAAGAGAAGGAAAGGGTAAGGACTGTCACAGATAAAAACAAACTATGAAAATAAGACAACTAAATGCAGTGTAGGATCCTGAATTTGTATCTTCGAACAAAAAGGGCCATTTGTGGAAAAACTAGTAAAATATGGTTAATTTCTTACTCTTGACAAGTGTTTTATAGTTATATAAAATGTTAACATGAGGAGAAGCTCACTGAAGGGTATATGACAATTCTCTATTATTTCTGCAACTCTTCCAAAAAATTTTTAAAGGATAGTTGGCAAGGGGGGGGATCTTAAAAGGCTCAGAAACTGTCAGTTTCAGACACTCTGGGAGTTTAGGGTGGAGTCCAACTAGGAGAACAGATTTGTTCAAGAAGCAGTTAGAACTCCCAGACCTCTCTTCTACTCCTTGACCCTTTCTGGCAAAAGGTTACATGACCTCTGAGAATATGAAACTGGGTATCTCTGCACTAGAGGATGTTAGTCTCAAATGAACGTGAAGAATGCCACACTGAAAACTGTAGAACAAATGAAAATGTATTTGCATACTTAATGATGAAACCCAAATCCCTTTTTCCTACTCAGTCCCCAAGCTTGTTCTCTCTAGGCATAAGATCAGAAATCTTTTCTGGGAAATCAATCCAGCACAAGAGAAAAGAGGTGTTATTGGGAGTATGCAAGGAAATTATTCAGCCATATCACTCTACAGGGAAAACCATAATCATCCACTTGTAGGGCTGCTAAGCTTTTTAAGGCACCTCTTTTAAGTAAGAGTTGACTTCAAAGGATCACCAAGCATCCAAGGAAAGCATCTCATATGAAAGACAAAGCCGAAGCAAATAAACACAAAAAGGAAATTTGGAGGAAAGAGGGAATGTGTAGAGAAGAAAACTACTACTAATTTCCTAAGAGAGATAAGACACTGTATCCACAAGACAGAAACAGGATATTTAAAATTTTTTTCAGAAGAAAAAGAGAGTGCTTGGAAATTATAAATATGATGGCAGAAATAAAACTGTAGTAGAAGAACTGGAAGATAAAAGTTGAGAAAAATTTTCCATAAAGCAAGAGGGAAAGGAATGGAAAATAGAAGAAAACAGGTAAGAAAATTAGAGAAACCAGTCCATAGGCGCAAAACCTAAACCATAGGAACTCAAGAGAGAGAAGAGAGAAAACCAAAGGAAGAAATTAAAAAAAAAAAAAAAGTATTTAAGGAAACTACCCGGAACTGATGAATTTCTGAATAAGACTACCCTGAACTTGACAGAAATGGATTTTAAAAAAGACCTATACCAAGGCACATAATATAGAAATTTCAGAACTCTGGGAGAAAAGATTCTCAAAGCTTCTAGAAAGGAAAAAAAAAGTTTCAAAATAGTGGAAAAGAATCTTCTAGGCATCTGATGTCTCAACAGCAACACTGAAAAAAAGAAAACAATGGAACAATGTTAAAAAAAATTCTGAGAGAAAATTATTTCTTACTAAGAATTCTCTGCCTAGCCAAATGATCAATAAAGCAAGAGGACAGAAACATTTTCAGACACGTGAGGTTTGGAAAAAAGTATATGCTGTCCAGAAAGCTATTGAAAGTGGTCCTCCAAAATGAGAAAACAAGCAAAGATGACATGAGATATGGAACTAAGAGCCTCAATACGATAGAGCCCTGAGTGGGGCTACTAAGATGATAGTAAAGGCAAATATAGACAACAGCTGCAATTCAAGAAAACTTAAATAAAAAATAAGTACATTTGAACATAATAAGAGGAGATTTATACACTTGAGAGAATTGGAGTAAATCACGGCTTCTCAACAGTGTCACTATTGACATTTTGGACTGTACAGTTCTTTCTTGTGGGAGTCTGTGCTGTGCAGTGTAGGATAATGTTTGGCAGCAGAGCTTGCTTCCACCACTAGGCATCAGTAGCACACTCCCTGCCTTCCCAACATTGCCAATGTCCACTGTGTTTCCCCCCGTTGGGAACCTCTTGCTAAATTAATGATAAGTACACAGAAAACTAAACAAAAGCAAGTTTAAAAAAAAAAAAACATTAACACAGGAAGAACAAAATATACAGGAAAGGAAAACAATTACAGTAAACTATAAGACTCAACTATGAATAGCTTATAGTCACATTGATACATACTCTTGAGTACTGGTATAACCAAACTACTTACAATATGACAATACTGGGAAGACTGAGCAGGACTGAGAAGTGTGTCTGGGTATGGCTTGGGATAGCGGTACACCTTATCTTCTACTTGAAGTCAGTAGATAATGCCTTAAACTGAAAACTCAAGAAAGAACGCTAGAGACGGAACATTTTGAGATATGGAGATAAATATCAAAGAAATGAATTGAAAGTGGTTGTGTCTGAAGAGCCCAAAATAAAAGGAAGAGGGAATTTGCAGAGGACTGTTTTGTCAATAGTCCTGCAGAACTATTCAACTCTTTTTAAACATGTACACGTATAGCTTTGATAAAAATTAAACTTAAAAAAAAAACAACAACTGAAGCTAGATTATGAAGTACTTTTACTGGTTAAGGCCATACTGACTTAGAACCAAACAGCTTCACAACTTTGGGCAAGGTCCTCAACCTCTTCAAAGCCTTACCTTCTTCAACTATAAGATAATTAAGAATAGCAGCTGTCTTAAAGGGGTATGATAGGAACTAAATAAGATAACATATGCAAAAGGTTTACCACAGTATTTGGCACACAGTGCTTATAAATAGTACCTATTACTCAATTTGCAATCAGAAGTTATTAACTATAAACTTTAGAAAGTAAGTAAATCATAATCTCTCCTGTTTTAGAAAGTAACTGACAGTTGTAGAGAGGACCAATTCCTAAAGAGCCTAGAAGTCAGAGACCTGAAGTCATTTAAATATGAAAAAAAGGAAAATGGAGGAGTCAAAAAAATCTCGGAACTTAAGTAAATAAATAGATGCTGACAACACTAACTGAAGAGAACATAGAAAGAATTATGTTGAGAAGAGAATACGAGGAGAGAGAAGAGATATGAGCCTGATATTACCTACATGTAATCTGTGGGTCCTAGCATACAACCAAATAGAGATATCAGGTATGCAGGTGGAAATCTGAATCTAGAGGAGAGGTCAGGGCTGGAGACAGAAATGGGTATATTACAATCAAAGGCTGAAGCCATGCAAGTGGATCAGATTACTCTGTGGCAAACTCAGAGCAAGAAGAGAGGGGAAAGATAAAAATCATGAGCATAAAAAACAACATTATAACACGATACCAATAATTACCTCAAAAACTACAATTAGGTCATCTAACTTTTTTTTTAAGTAATGTATATACCCATTGCTGAAATAAGTACAGAAAATCTAAATATAGCCCAATGATCCAGATATCCAGGAACAACAATTGTTACTATTTTAGAGTATTTCTTATAATCTTTCAATGCCTATAACCCTACACTGTCCATTTTTCCCCTGACAAATTTGGAATCCTATACAACTGCACTCAGCTTTTTTACTTTATTAAGTCAGCATTTCCAATGGTATCTTAAATACTAATGATTTTTTATTAAACACTCCAATTTAAGTAAACTACAGATGAGTGTCACTTGACATAACTGTCATATTTGCTTCTTACTGGTAAAGGAAAATCAACACCCAAGTTTTTTTAAAAAGGCTAATTTTTAAAAAATGATCAAAAACAAGAAAGACCAATGTAGCACATTTCCTTAAGTAATTTAATTAGGAGACATAGAACTAAAAGAAGATTCATTTGATACGAACCACAATAAATCCTGATGGATTTTATTAAAAACCAGACAACAGAGATAAAAAACAATTTGCTTTAATATTTTGGGAGTTCTCAACATTAATGGTCTTTATATACTTGTGAGGTCACTATTTTAGTATATGTGCTGCCGAAGCGAGCACCTTGTGAGGTCACTATGAAGCTCAAACGAGTTAATATACATAAAGCACATATAACAGTATCTGACATATAATAAGTGCTTAATAAATATGGGTTATTACTATCATCACCATTGTTTCATATAGAAACTGTTTATGGCATGGAAAAGGAGCAGAAAGAAACCTGAGATATGAAACTACTCTTTTGTCTTTTCTTCCATTTTTCCATTTTCTCTACGCTTATATATTCTGGACATCACTTAAAGTACTATTTTAAAACAATTAGGTATGTACCTTATCCTGAATTATACACTAAGATACTTCAGAGATGAATAAATTTTTGCTATTTCCTCAAAATGTTCCTTACATGGCACAGTACAGTAATATGCACAGTGAAGACTCAATAAATACTAGTATCACAAATCCTTATAAAGAGAATAAACACAAAGCAATAAATAAAAATTGGGATGACAGTAAGAGACCTGAAAGCCAATAGCAATACAATTCAAAGACACAGAGTAGAATGAAATAGTGAGGTAAAAAGCTTTGTTATAAACCACAATGAATAGACCACACTCCCTTTGCTCTTCTCTGGGTATAATAGTTTAGGAGGGATATTAAAAACACTGGATTATGCCTAAAAGAGAGCAACTGAGAAACAAGTAAAGAACTAAGGATCCACAGACTGTAGAACAGAGGGGGCTGGCCCTCCTCCTCCCCTCTCCCATTTTCAACAGTAAGAAAAAGCTGTCCTATGGGAAATGATTTAAGATTTCTCTGTTGTCCAAGGCAATTATCAAAAGATGGCAGGTCAGAGGTCTAGACTTCTTTCAGCTCAAAAACTTAAAATAACAGATCTCTTCCAAGGCAAAGATGTTATCAGAGATTAGCCATGAAAGTGTTCAAGCAAGAGTTGGAAAACAGCTTGCCAATGAACTGTGCTGCAGAAAACATCCAAGTAGGGGATAATTGGTTAGAATTCTAAGTTTCTTCACACCCTGTAACCGCATCAATAAATATTACTGAATATCTGCTCCAGAAAGGGTATTGTCCTAGACCTATAACGTATATAAAAACAGAAAATTGAGAGAAACACACAAACATCTCTGCTGCCAAGGAATTCATAACATTACATAAAATGTATATTACAGTTTGGGACCATAATATATGTCACCAAGCACTATTTATTAATAATTGCCAAATGAATTGCCAAATAAATCCTAGTCACATAAAAGGTCTTCAAAGAAGGAGAAATCCCTAAGGTTAAAATGGTCGTAAAAAGATATTTAGAATAAACAAGGTATAGGGCATTTATGGAAAAATGTATATGAAGGTTCTGAACAGAGAAGTAGAAAGCAGGGATAGTACAAAAAGAAGTGAAAAGCAAGTGAGAGAGAACCCCATTTGGCTGCATTAAAAATGTGTTTCATGGGAGAAGAGATAAGCTGAAAAGGAAGGTTGTGGCCAGAATCAACTGTACTAGGCCTTGAATACAAACTAAGTAGTTTCGAATTTATCCTGTGTACAGCATCTGTAGCAACTACTCAACTCTGCTATAGCCACAGACAATAGTAAATAAATGGGCATGGCTGTGTTCCAATAAAACCTTTGTTATGAATACTGAAATTTGAATTTCATATATTTTCATGTGTCATGGAATATTATTCTACTTATCTTTTATAATTTGGAAATATAAAAGACATTCTTAACTCATGGGCCATACAAAAACAGGCTATGATACCTGTAGTACACTAAGCAGCCCTCTTTGGAGTCCTCTAAGATGTATCTGTCCTTGAGCTTCAGGGACCAAAATAATATATTATTCATTCAACAACTACACACATGCATGAATGCACACACCTAAGCAAGATCTAAATCTAGCAGGGGTCAGGGTTCCCTATACAAAGGTCCTAAGCAAACAAAAAACAATAAAACCCTCTATGTTGTTGATAATAAGCCATTAGAACAGAAGCAAATTTTTGTTTTAATTTTGCAATTGATTTTCACATAGTAAATGTACTTAGAGTGTTACAAACTAGTTTTACACACCCTCCAAGTTATACGAAGGTATCTATAAAATAGGGTATAATCAAGGAATAGTGCAGGGATATGCGTTCTAGTCCTTACACTGTCATTTACTCATTACGTGACCCTAAACAAGTCACTTTTTTAAAAAGATTTTATTTATTTATTTGACAGACAGATCACAAGTAGGCAGAGAGGCAGGCAGAGAGAGGGGGCAGCAGGCTCCCTGCTGAGCAGAGAGCCCGATGTGAGGCTCCATCCCAGGACCCTGAGATCATGACCTGAGCTGAAGGCAGAGGCTTAACCCACTGAGCCACCCAGGAGCCCCCTAAACAAGTCACTTTAAATCCTCTGGCCCTAATTTCCTCATCTGTAAAGTGAAAGGGTTTAAGTTACTAGATGATCACTATACTCTCCCCTTAGCACTGTATGATTCAACTCCAACTTAAAAAGACAGGGTATGACAAAGAGAAAAGTGATAATTAAGGACATAAAAAGGGTACTGACTAAATAAGCAGGCAGATAAGAAAAACAGGTGGGAAAAAGACCAAAAAAGTACAATATTACTAAGCAACTAAATTACTAAAATAAAGAAAAATTCAGTAAGAGGAGTATGGTCATCAAAAAAGAAAGAACTAGTTAACAAGCTAAAAAAGGCAAACACTTCAAGTAATAGTCTTAAGACTTGAGACCACTGTGCATGCTTCCAGGAATCATGAGAAGGGCCAGGGAAAAAGAACAGCCTGAAGATCAATCTAGAGAATAGGGGAAACAAAAAGACATATGTTCCAAAAAATGTAAAAGAAAAAAAAAAAAAAGTTGGGATGTGCTTGAAGCCTCAGGTAAGGGAGTTAGTCTTAAAGGAGAGGCAATTAATCTTTAAAATTCAAAAGGTAAAAGCAGTATTACAGTATTGGTTTTTACACAACTGATATTTTTCTGCAAAGTTGCATATTTGTATCATGGGTTTTTTTAAGACATCAAATTATTAGGGAAATAAATCTGATGTTGCATTTTCTTAAAGCAGAGTTTCACCTATACTGTATTTTTCTAACGGTCAAAAAATTAAGAAAGGACTAACTTTGCTTTTTGTAAGAATGAAAACCAGCAATATGTAGCTTTAAAAGAAAATGCATGTTTATCTTTCTTACAGCACCTATCACTTCTGTCCTTTCGTAAGAGTTATGTATGTAGTAAAATACCTCTCCTTTAAGGGAAGCTCAACGAATATTACCAGCACTCTCTTAGTAGGTCTGAAAGCTCCCACGGCAAAAACTCTAATTCATCTGTTTATCTGCCTTGCACAAAGTTGGTGATGTTCGATGAATAAATACTGACACACGATAGCCAAGATTAAAAAAAAAAAAAAAACTGTCCTTGAAAACAACTGCCATCTGATAATGTAGGAAAAATATTTTATCAGATACATAACTCCAGTATCACTTTTGCAGTGTCAGAGCTTGCTTAAGTAGCAATAAATTGCTACACAGCATCTAAAAAAAACAAAAATAAATAAGAATGTTTTAATGGATATCGCTTATAAACATCAAGATTCTACACTGCTCATTTCAACAGGACATTGCCTCTATTTAAGGTATATGAGAAATAAAAATCCAAAGCATTAGCCTGATGATCAACTAGTTAAAAATACACATTTGGATACGCTGAAGATATTTATAAAGCCAACAGGGATACTATTAATATATCGAAATTCACTGGCCAGCGCTGGATTCTACCATTAATCTTCTACTACTACTCAAGAGAAGCCAAGAAGTTAAGGCTTCTCATATCACTTGCTTTAAAGAATTCAAGAAGTCACCCAAACTAGCATACACAACCCAGCTACAAAAAGTAGTTCAGCTCTCCATATGGTAATGTTTAGCTATCTCTCACCTTTCCGTGAAAGTCACATTTACTTTTGCAACGATCTTCCATAGGCCCCATTTAGGCAGGCCAACAGTATTACCAAGTAACAGGAGTTCAAAAAAGTCGTAACAGTTAACTCTGCCCTCCCACAGATCTCAAGTTGGGTGTAGATTTCACAAGCCCTGAAAGCTACACACTGCCACTGTCAAAACCAGAAGCAGCACCGTCACCCTGTCATGCCCATCAACAACTGTTAACAGAAATTTTTCTTTGAAATTATCTTGGCTCGACATGTTAAATAAGTACTTAAAAGGCCACCTCCTCCCCCAGAGCTGGACCTGATTCCTTCCAGTCCGCCCCTTTATCCGTCCGGCCCGACAAACCCGAGAGGGGCGGTCTCGGCTCCCCCTCCCCCGGCCCCTAGATCCAGTCGGGTCTCCCAACTGCTCGCCGCACCCTCCGTACAGCCCCCACCACACACCTCCTTCTCCCCCCACAGCCGGGCCCGCACACGAGCTGGGCCCGCAGCCGACCCCTCGCCCGGGCCTGCACCGCCTCGAGCGGACACAGGCCTCGGGCCTAGCCTCCTCCGCTGGCCCCTCACCTCTTTCGGGACCAGTTGGTTCTCCTCGCCGGGCACCATGGCTCAGACTCCGGCCGCTCCTCTCCGCCCTGCCGGGGGAGGGAGCAGGGTGGTGGCGGCTCTCTATCTCAGGAGAGAACGGCAACGGCAGTCATCCTCTCCACCGCCTGCGCTCCGGCAACCGCGGAGGCCTCAGCCTGGGCCTCAGACACCAGCGCGCAGACACCGACCCACGGCTGCTCCGCCGCCGCCGCCGCCGCCGCCGTCGCCTTCGTCGTCGGCCCCTCCCCCAGCCCGCTGCAATCAATGGAAAAATGGCGGCGGCCGCTCTCGCGAGAATTCGAGCCGTCGGGCTCCGAGCCCGGCGCTAGGCGCCCAAGGTGCCGAGGCAGCTGTCGCTCGCGTCTAATTACCTCAGTTCTTACTAAGTCCCGGGATGTACAAAATTGGTTGAGCGGCCATGCAAACAAACGCCTTTCACGGGAGGGATTCTGGACCGTCCATTTCGGGACTCCCTCTGCCGGCAGGGAAAGGACCAGGCCTCAGACCCCTCCATGCCTTCTTGGGCTCTTCGGACTCTGCCCACAGGGAAAGACTGGAGCCGAAAGCTCCTTCTCTGACCTTACCGCCAACCAGCACTGCCCTCCCTTCCCTTAGAAAAGCGTCTTAACTCCAGCTCCTCTTTGCAAAGCCCTCGCCTCTCCTGGGAGAGGAAGCGTAACCGGCGGTCTCCCGGCCTCCGCGCTCGGACGCGGCCCCAGCCAGAGGGAACTGCGTTTTCTTTTCCCCCCTCTGCCTGCACTCCTGACAGCCCGGCTCCAGGGACCTCAAAGCCATCTGCGAGGGAGGCGGCAGCCCTCGCCTCGGAGAAACGGTGTCATTTCTCTCCCCGCACCCCCCTACCCCCGGCAACACACACACACACACACGCACACTCTCTCTCTCTCTCTCTCTCTCTCCATTAGAGCGGCACTCTTCTTGTCCCCTTTATGGGAACTTCCTCCTCCAACAGGTTCCAGCCTGGGACTGAGATCGCTTCTGAGAGTAGGGCGGTAGTTTGAACTGTACCAAACTCCTTAAGAATGTTTTCAGAGTACTTAAATCTCTGACTGTAAGCACTGTTCTGGTTTATACGAAACAAATTACGCAATAGTTATTTTTCCAAATCTCACTCATTAAACCCTCCCTTATGAAGACTCGGTGGAGTGTCCCTCCTGAAGACTTCCGTGGGTACAGTAATTTCACATCATGCTGAAATAAAATAATCCTTCCAGGGGCGCCTGGGTGGCTCAGTGGGTTAAGCCTGTGCCTTCGGCTCAGGTCATGATGTCAGGGTCCTGGGATCGAGTCCCACATCGGGCTCTCTGCTCGGCTGGGAGCCTGCTTCCCCCTCTCTTTCTGCCTGCCTCTCTGCCTACTTGTGATTTCTCTCTGTCAAATAAATAAATAAAAATCTTTAAATTAAAAAAAATCCTTCCATATTCCTAATACCCACAGTATCACCTACCTGTCCTTGTGCTCTCCAAACTTTTTCTGATTGCACGCCCCTAGTACCAAAAGAATAAAAAACAAAAACAAAACACAACTCTGTAAGTCTATATACTTATGTAAGTTGTATAGGTGTCTTGCTACTTGTGACAGAAAACATTTTTTAGTATATGTGCTGCCGAAGCGAGCACCAGAAAACATTTTTTAAAATGTAAAAAGGGTAAGATAAAAAAATAAACATTTTAAAGTAACTGTAAGAGTTATTTTTTATATTAATGGTGTAAAGAATTGTTACTCTCACTAAAAATATTTAGTGAAAGAAATATGATTGACTAGGTTTCAGTGGTTTTTAAAATCTTTAAAACTTTGCAAAGCAGTTACTAAATTGTCTGATTCAACGTTCAGGTTATTTCTGTACCTCATTTTAATAGCTGTCATAAGCTTTGAAAAAGATAATTTACAAAGATATGTAGATCCTAATGGAAGAAGTTCATCTTTGGCTGCTCTTACTAATGCAAGAATCCATTTTTATCTCTCCCATCCACCAATCATGAAAAATTTTTATTGAAATTCAACTATTAACTTTCTATCTGCCCTGATGTCAGCCAGAAAATGTTGCATTTTTATATTTTTAACAAATGGGTTCAGAACTCTTTGGAACGCATTGCTTGGAGGAGTTTTCAATAACTTGGAAAAATTCTGCCTTCAAGTTTTAGTGCACATGTCTTGAATCTTTAAAATATGGTATTAAGATATTCTTTATCTTGATTACTGAGTTTGGCTGCTCCCTTAAATTTAGCACCCAAGGTTAATGCCTCACTTACCTTACCATTGTCTCAGCCTTAGGTAGCACACAAACATCATTTTTGCATCAAAAGCCCATAATAGAAATGTTTCCAAATCTCTGATTTCAAAGTGTTATCCCCACTACTTAATAAGATGGTTCCTGTACAGCTCATGCTGGAAGTAGACTATCACCTCTTATCACCTCTTTGCTTGTTTGCATTATTATCTCCAACTCATGTTTTCTTTCCAGAAATCTTTTAGCTATTTTCATTTTAGTAAGGGGTCCATTTAATGAAATAATAATGTAACTGGTAAATCTACTTAACCCAGCACACATAAACTGGAATAAATCACAATATAGTAAAGTGAAAGAAAATGAAGAAATCCTTGAATTGTTCCCCACATTGCATGACTCACACTTTTCACTCATGAATAGTGAGATACCAGTGTCAATCTGTACATTAAATATTGGCAAGACTTGTTTTTTTCCTATTTTTAGATAAAAAGAAATATTTTTTTAAGGTTCCAATATTTTTTTCCCATAATCCGCCTTCTCTGATTGTATTCTTTGGAAGCCATTGGCATGGCTGTACCAAAGCCTCATAGGTTTGTTGTTCTGCAATAAATATTTGTGGAATAAGTATATGAATCAATGAATTGATTAATAAATAAATGAGCAAATATTGATATAAGGCCCCTCTTCCTAGTAAATTAAGTTACTAATATTACATGCATATGCATTTATTTTGTATATGGATTTTATGTCTTCAGCCCTGACTTCTCCTGTGGATGCCAAACTTACATCTACCTTTGTGATGACTTGAAACATTTCAAACTTAATTTGATTCAAACAGATCATTTTTTATTTCTGAGCCTCCCCATCTTCCTTCTGCAACTCATGCTCTGCCAGTTCTCTCCCTCTCAATAAATTGCACCATCATCAACTCAGTTTATCCAGCTGAAAACTTGAGAATCTTTTTTTTTTTTTTTAGATTTTATTTATTTATTTGATACACAGAGAGAGCACAAGATGGGGAGTAGCAAGCAGAAGGAGAGGGAGAAGCAGGCTCCCCACAGAGGAGGGGGAGCCCAATGTGGGGCTCGATCCCAGGACCCCAGGATCATGACCTGAGCCAAAGGCAGTCATTTAACTAACTGAGCCACCCAAGTGCCCAAAACTTGAGAATCTTTACCTCACATTCAATCCATTACTAAGTGCTGTTGCTTCATCTTCTGAAACATATCCCAATCCAACCAGTTCTCTTTATATCCACTACTTTCCATCCTACCTCACTCATCTTTTCTTGCCCAGACTACTGCTATTGTCTCCTAACAGGACTCCTAGCTACTACTCTTATCCCCCAAATTTCATACTCTGCAAAGCATCCAGAGTGAGTCTTTTAAAGTATATAAGATTATATATAGTTCTTAGTTAAAATCTTATCTTAGTTAAAAACTTGCAAAGACTTTCTGTCCTACTCAGCATAACATCCATATTCCTTGCCATGGCCTACAAAGTCCAGTGTAAGCTACCCCCTGGCCACTTTGCTCATCTCATCTACCCCTCTTCCTCTGATACCAATGACCCAGTTACTCTGCCCTTATTGAAGCTTTTCAAATACATTAAGTTTACTCTGTGCTACAAAGTCTTTGCACTAGTTACCCCTTTGCCTAAATGTTCTTCTCCCAAATCTTTGCTCTTATCTAGTTCTATCTTGTCATTTGGGCCTTTCAAATGTTTCCTCCTCCAAGAGGCCTTTCACAACCATTCAGTCTAGGCTGGTTGTCCTTAATATACCCTCTGTGCCTGGAATAGTGTCTAGTACATAGTAGATGCTTAAGAAATTTTTGTTGAATTAATGACCTTTTTTAGGTGAGATTCACATTTTAAAAAATTGCCAGGACTGGCGTAGGTCAGAAGCTTGTTGCTTTTCCTTATACATTTTTTGGATTTTTTTTTATCCCTCCCCTTAAAAATGTTCATAATATAACCCCAGTCAAAACATGAAAAAACATCAAGAAAACCCAAGTGGGGGGGACATTCTACAGGATACCTGGCTAGTATTTTTCAACATAAACTCAAGAAGAACAATGAAGGATTGAGAAACTGTTACAGACCAGAGGAGACTGGGGAGACATGACAACTAAATGCAGTGTGGTACCCTGGATTGGATTCTGGAACAGAAAGAAAACACTAATGAAAATTTTTGGGAAAATCCAGATAAAGTCAGTCGTTTGGTTACCAATAATGTTCCAACATCAGTTTCTCAGTTTTGATAAATGTGTGATGATAATGTATACTGGCAGTGTAATGGGGAAACAGGGAGGGGTACATGTAGACTCTCAGGGTTTTTTTTAGCAACTTTTCTGCAAATCTAAAATTTCTCCAAAATAAAAAATGTATTTCGAAATGTTCAAGGGGTGTCTGGGTGGCTCAATCAGTTGAACATCCTACTCTTGATTTCAGCTCAGGTCATGATCTCAGGGTCCTGAGATTGAGCCCCACATGCTCCATGCTCAGTGCAGAGTTTGCTTGTCTCTCTCCCTCCCCCTGTTTCTCTCATGCTCAAATAAATAAATAAATAAAATCTTTAGAAATGTCTTTCAAAATCTTAAGACCTTTCTTTCTTTCTTTTTTTCATTTCAAAAAAATTACATTCACAAACATTCTATATTTTAAACTATTTTTAAAGTCATATAGTCAAAGTCATATTGTATAATTTAAGAGCTAGTGATGATGTTCACCACTATAACTGTAACTATCAGTAATACTGTTAAATGTATTCCATAAATGTGAATAGATATTTTCACCATGACTGTGTTTTAATAGGGTTAAAAAGATCTTTAGTCAGTGTGATACGGACTTGGACCCCTGTTTCGAGATCTAAGCTCAGATACTTTTTCCGTATAAGACCTCTCTAAATCTCTTTTTCTCAACTAGAAAATGGGGGCAATAAAGTGGACCTTTAGCATTTACCAACTTAATATTTGCAGTTTTGACCAGAAAAGTCCATGATATGTACAACCATCCATAATTGTACTAGAGAGGAAGTTTAAATTTTACACATTATCCAGAGTATAGGAAATTAGAAAGCTGAATGGTTGAAAGAATAAGCTGAGAATTGTTTACCTGATATTGAATCCTACCTCTGTTATTATTAACTGTATGGTCTTCCTTGAATAGCTTTCTTAAATTCACTAAGCTTCAATTTTCTTATCTGTAAAATGAGGATAACAATAGCCCAGTTTTGTGAGGTATTTCAAATAGCAAAGAAAATAATGATAATCATAAAACTATTACAACTAAGGTATGTGTATATATATATGTATATATTCAGCCTTGTTCTAGGAGTTTTACACATATTATTTCATTCAATTCTTTCAACTTTTTATGTATAACTATTACAATTATCCCCATCTTACAAGTGAAGAACTTGATATAGAGGTATTGAAGCATGCATCACACTGTCCAGCACAGACAAAACAATCAATATATACTGGCTATAATTATCCCAGCACTTGACTTAGCTCCATGAGGGATCATGCAGCCCTGACAATGCCTGGCATATAGTAGGTGCTTTTAAATATTTGTGGAATAAATGAATAAATAAACCAGTCATTTAGCCACAGGATAAAGCTTGCTAATCGCCCAGCAACTGTACTTTGACATAGTTTCTTTATTGCCTACTCTTCTCCACTTAGGTAGTATTTCCATGAAAATGCCTAAAATGTTCTTTTTTTTTTTTTTTTGAAAAGGACTCTGAAACAAAATTTAACTATTAGCAACGAGATTGAAGAAATGAAGAACATGATGGATCTTTGCCATGAGATAGTCCACTTGATTGAGTCAGAGAGTGCAATGTAAATTAGTCAAAGGCCTTTATTTTGATAGAAATGACCTCATCAACAAAGAAGCAAGACAAAAACAATTTGGGAAACTATATTCAGTGAGTGCTTCCACCACTGGGATAAAATAAAAATTGGCATCAGCTA
This sequence comes from Martes martes, assembly GCF_963455335.1. NCBI lineage: Eukaryota > Metazoa > Chordata > Mammalia > Carnivora > Mustelidae > Martes > Martes martes. Next base: position 49,028,197 of record NC_137898.1, read on the forward strand.
AGTAGAAAACCCAGTAAACACTAAAAAGATGACTAACTCTTGGTGTAAAGATAAGAGTAGGAAGCACCATGCTCAAGAAAAAGTAACCTAGGAGAAACCTAGGAACATATACATGTATTTCTATGACGCATTTAAAGAGGACGTTAGTGGAGCTCTCAACCCACTTTGGCCTCAAAGAAAGATTCGTTCAAGGACCTGACATAGTATTTTCTATTGACATAAACTAAAAATAAATAAATAAATAAATAAAACAAACCATTGCCATGGAAGTGCATTTCACCTCTTTCTGAGCTGAAGAAGTTCATGAAACAAAGGGTTTATGGGTCAGTATGTTCAACAGCATAAAAAGAAGCTCACACCAAAAAAACCTGCCTTGCAAATATATCAAAGGAAGACACAAATATCAGAGTTTAACGCAACCAAAGACAAACTGACCATGATTCATCCTAGCTTTCTCCGGGTTTCTGCAAACCCTTCAGTGTCAAGGTCCAAAATAAGGAGAAATCCAATAAAACAAAGTCAGAGTCATGGTGTTAATCTTTTGAAATGATTTCATAAGATTTTTGTAATAGAGTAGTACTTATAAAGTTGTGTCTGAAGACATCTCAATATTCCTTGAGAATATCAATTGTTCTTGTAACAATTACTTTACAAAATTATGATTAGAAATAATATATACAGAGGTGAATATTTTACAATAATATTGTCATGGAACAAAAATAAAACCCAGAGTGTAAAAGGAAATATGGTAATTAATTTTTTTCATTTTGTGTGTAGCTAAATATTGATATAAATATAGTCAAAAGACAAAATATCAGCTAGAAGAATATTTGCAACAAATATAACAAATGGCTAATTTCCTTAGTATAAAAGAGCTCTCATAAATCAATAAGGAAAAAATGAACAACTTTTGCATAAAGGAGAAAAATTGGTACCTCATACAAAAATGAAATACAAATTGCCAATAAACATTTGAAAAGATCCTCTACTTTACTCATTATTAAAGAACTGCAAATGGAAAAAAAAAACAAACAAACCCAAAATGTCATTTTCACTCTCATATCAACAAGATTCATGGGGAAATAAGAACTCATTTAAATGTTGTAGAATATGAATTAGTGTAAACTTCTCTGAAGGCAATATGGTAATATGCACATCAAAATTATACACAAAATGTACACATCTTTCAACCCAGCAGTTCTATTTCTAAGATTATCCTATCATACAAATGAACAAAGATACTGCAGACCTCAGACCACCACAATAAAATGAACATCTCAATAAAGTAAGTAAAATGAATTTTTTGGTTTCCTAGTGCATTTAAAAGTTTTGTTTACACTATACTGAAGTCTATTAAGTGTGCAATAGCATGATGTCCAAAAAACTGATGTGCATGCCTTAATTAAAAAATACTTCATTGCTAAAAAATGCTAACCATCATCTGAGCTTTCAGTGAGGCATAATCTTTTTGCTGCTGGAGGGTCTTGCCTCAATGTGGATGGCCGATCAGCGTGGTGCTTACGGAAGTTTGGGATGATTGCGGCAATTTGTTAAAATAAGGTTAACGCAGACGTTTGCCACACTGATTGACTCTTCCTTTCATGACTGATTTCTCTGTAGCATGTGATGTTGTTTGATACCATTTTACCCACAGTGAACTTTCAAAATTGGGGTTAATCCTTTCAAGCCCTGCCTCTGCTTTATCAACTAAGTTTATGTAACATTCTAGATCCTCTGTTGCCATTTCAACAATTTTCACAGCCTCGGTGCCAGGAATAGATTCCACCTTAAGAAACCCCCCCCCCTTTTTTCCCTTCTATGGAAGCAACTTCTTATCCATTAAAGTTTTATCATGAGGTTGTAGCAATTTAGCCCCATCTTCAGGCTCCACTTTTAATTCTTCTTCTCTTCCTTTACCACCAATCTGCAGTTATCTCCTCCACTGAAGTCCTGAACCCCTCAAAGTCATCCAGGAGGGCAGAATCAGGTTCTTCCAAACTCCTGCTAATGTTGGTATTTGACTTCTTCCCATGGAACACAGATGTTTAATGGCATCTAGAATGGCGAACCTTTTCCAAAAGGTTTCAGTTCTTTGCCCAGATCCATTAAAGGAATCACTATATAGCCTTATGACATGTATTTATTAAACAACAGGGCTTGAAAGATGAAATTACTCCTTGATCCAAGGGCTGAATGGATGTTGTGTTAGCAGGGGTGAAAACAATATTCATCTCACTGTACATCTCCATCAGAGCTCTTGGGTGACCAGGCGCATTGTCAATGAGCAGTAATGATTTGAAAGTAATCTTTTTCTCTGAACAGTAGCTCTCAAGAGTGGGCTTAAAATATTCAGTAGACCATGTGGTAGACAGATGTGCTGTCACCCAGGCTTCATTGTTCCATTTGCAGATCACGGGCAGAGTAGTTTGAGCACAATTCCTGAGGGCCCCAGGATTTTCAGAATGGTCAGTAAGCATTGACTTCAATTCAAAGTCATCAGCTGCCTTAGCCCCTAACAAGAGAGTCAGTCTGCCCTTTGAAGCTTTGAGGCCAGGCATCGACTTCTCCTCTAGCTATCCTCTCCTTGAGGATCTTCTTCCAATAGAAGGCTGCTTCATCTGCACTGAAAATTCTATTTAGCATAGCCACGTTCATGACTAATCCGAGCTAGATCTTCCGGACAACTTGATGCAGTTTCTGTATCAGCACTTGCTGCTTCACCTTGCACGTTAACATGACAGAGAGAGCCTCTTTCCTTAAACCTCATGAACCAACCTCTGCTACCTTCAAACTTATCTTCTATAGCTTCCTCACCTCTCTCAGCCTTTCATAGAATTAAAGAGAGAGCTCAGGCCTTGCTCTGGATTAGGCTTTGGCTTACAGGAAAGGTGTGGTTGGTTTGATCTTCTACCCAGACCTCGAAAACTTTCTCCCTATCAGCAATAAGGCGCTTTCGCTTTCTTATCATTCATGTGTTCACTGGAGTAGCACTTTGAATTTCCTTCAAGGACGTTTCCTTTGTATTCACAACTTGAGTAACTGTTGCAAGAGGCCTAATTTTTGGCTTATCTTGACTTTCGACATGCCTTCCTCACTAAGCTTAATTATTTCTGGCTTTTGATTTAAAGTGAGAGGCATGTGACACTTCCTTTCACTTGAACACTTAGAATCCATTGTATAGTTATTAATTGGCCTAATATCAATATTGTTGTGTCTCGGGGAATAAGGAGGCCAAGGGAATAGCTAGTTGGTGGAGCCATCAGAACACACAACATTTATCAATTAAATTCATTGTCTTATATGGGCATGGTTCATGGTGCCCCCACTCCCAATTACAATAGCAACATCAAAGATCACTGATCACACATGGTCAAAATTAATAAAATAATGAAAGAGTTTGAAATATTGCAAGAATTGCCAAGATCTTATGCAAAGACATGAAGTGAGAAAACGCTGCTGAAAAAAATCGTGCCAATAGATTTCCTAGATACAGGGCTGTCATAGTCCTTCAGCTGGTAAGAACTTCAGATCTGTGAAGTGCGATAAAGCAAAGGGCAATAAAAAGAGGCATGCCTGTACACAAATTCGTGTTCATTACAGTTATTGCAAACAATAACAAAAACTAGAAACAATATGAAAATTTGTCAACAGGATTATGTAAATTATGGTACACTTATGCCATATAACACTATGCAGAGACATTAGCAGAGAAGCTATTGAAATCTGAACAAAGTGCAGAGTTTAGTTAATACTAATGTACCAATATTAATTCTTATGGAAGACAAATGTACCTTTGTCATGTAATGCGTTCATATTTCATGTCTCATATTACTTGTAAGTTCATATTACAACTTGATCTAAGTCCAAAATTATTCCAGCATGAAAAGTTTATTTTAAAAAAAATTATATAGGGAGAAAATCAATATATAATAAATAGAAAAAAGCAAGTTGTAGGATAGTATGGATAGCAATTTGTGTACTAAAAGATGAGGGTTATATATGTATATGCTATTATAGGCATAGAAATCTCTAGGAGCACGTGACCTTATTCTACCAATAAGAAAGTTTACAGCAGTTAGCTCTGAGTCCTTGGAATAGAAATTGTCAACTTCAATATCAGTGTAGGCTGGGATCTTTTCATTTTCACTTTCACATTAAATCACGCTGTGTTCTTTTCATTCTTTTGCCACGGGGCATATGTGTCTTCTATAATTTAAAAACAACTAGTTAAGGGGCACCTGGGTGGCTCAGTGGGTTAAGCCGCTGCCTTCGGCTCAGGTCATGATCTCAGGGTCCTGGGATGGAGGCCCGCATCAGGCTCTCTGCTCAGCAGGGAGCCTGCTTCCCCCCCCTCCCCCTCTGCCTGCCTCTCTACTTGTGATCTCTCTCTCTGTCAAATAAATAAATAAAACCTTAAAAAAAAAACTAGTTAAAAAAATAAGGTACAGAAAATGACTAACGTGGTCACTGATAAATTGTGGATGTTCAGTATTTGAAAACTTTTGGTTTTTTATTATCAACTTGGTTCATAAGTTCTTTATCATATATCTCTAATGACAATCATAAAATTTTATTGGATATTTCCTATGGTCCAGGCCCTGTGTTAAATATTTTACACACAGAATTTCATTGCTCCCCCCACCAAAACATTCTGAGTTGGGTACATTTATTATCCCCATTTTATAAAATGGAGACATCAAGTAACTTGCCAAGGTCATGAGGCTAATAAATGGTATAGCCAGGATTGGAGCCCAAGCAGTCTGATTCCATAGTCTTTGATCATACGGAAGGCCTTGTTTGCTTCTATAGATACTATAGAAAATATTTTAACATACATAACATATTTCATACAAAATACATCTTACCTTCATAAGATATATTTTAACTTCCTTAATGATCAAGTGATGAGTATAATTCAGTTTCAGTGGAGGAAAGCAGTGATTAATAACTTTTAACTTTTAACTGAGTTGGGTGATTCAAAGTGTCTGGACTTTTCTTTTAAACTTCAGCACATGAGCTTTGAGGTTTGATCTTTTGCATCTTTAATGTTCAGCTAGTCTTCAATTATTTGATGGTTTTCACTAAATTATCCCATTTTTTGATCATTTTAAAAAGATTTAGTTATTTAATCCTTTGGGAGCCTGGCTGCCTCAGTTGATGAAGCATGCAAATCTTGATCTTGGTGTTGTGAGTTCAAGCCCCACATTGGGTATAGAGCTTACTAAAAAAAAAAAAAAAAAAAAAAAAGAAGTCTTCAGTTATTTAATCCTTATAGTTGCTCTCTTCTGGAAAATTATGAATTTCCACATAACCTGAAAGTGAATCTTTTCTTTTTTTAAGATTTATTTATTCTATTTTATTTTTAATTTTTTTAAAAGATTTTATATATTTATTTGACAGACGGAGATCACAAGTAGGCAGAGAGGCAGGCAGAGAGAAGGGAGAAAGCAGGCTCCCTGCTGAGCAGAGAGCCCGATGTGGGGCTTGATCCCAGAACCCCGGGATCATGACCTGAGCTGAAGGCAGAGGCTTTAACCCACTGAGCCACCCAGGCATCCCAGATTTATTTATTTTAGAGAGAGAGAGAGGAGAGAGAGTGTGTTTTATTTATTTATTTATTTATTTATTTATTTATTTTAGAGACTGAGCTCACATGTGAAGTGGGTGGGTAGGTGGCTAGTGCAGAGGGAGAGGGAGAAAATCTCAAGCAGACTCCATGCTGAGCCAGACTTGGGGCTTGACCCTGAGATCATGACCTGAGCCAAAATGAAGAGTTGGATGCTTTACCTACTGAGCCACCCAGGCACCCCAACTTTTTCTTTAAAAAGATAAATAGCAGTTGTTATTCCTCTCCTCATCTTCCTCTTCTTCCCTCTTTGTATAGAGTAGGTAGGGTTTTTTGTTGTTGTTGTTGATGTTGTTGTTTGTTTGTTTTTGTTTTGCATAACATCATCTAAATTTGTCTATCAAGACCTTTCAAAAGACCAATACATGTGTGTAAAGGAATATTTTCTCATTGGTTTACATGAGACCTCTAGTAGAAAAGCCAATGAAATTAACACTTGATACTTGATAGAATTTTCTACATGCATAGGTAATTAGGCCTTTTTTTAATTTAAAATTTTTTCAGGATTTTTAACTATGATCTCATTTTGTCAATAATCAAATCTATTGGATTCCTGCTGTGTGTTATGGCACTGTAGTTTATAAGGAATCATAAATTCTTAGGCAGATTCAATGTCTCATTTGATTTAACTACAAAAACTTCAGAATTTATTATGTGTGTGAGCACTATAATCATGTAAGGCTCTTTGGAAGATAAAATATAATAAATAAAACTTAGAAAGTAGATCATAAAATAAGATAAGAAAATGTGATGAGAAGAGCAGAAAATGAATAAGGGTCATTTATCATAATAAATTAATCGCCACTAAATATCCCTAAGGTATTTGACACTGTGAGAGATGCTTAAAAGAGCATAAAGTCAGTGTGGTTGCTCATTTCCTGCATAACTGAATAAAGGAGATTAAAAATGATGGAGCATGTCAGAACTTTATGTCTGAAAATGTACTCTGAAATTCAATTCAACAGGTATTTACTGGGAGTCTTTTGACAAGGCATGTTGCCAGGAACTGTGCCAGGTGAACAAGAATGCTCTCTACTCTTGGGGGTTAACAATCTAGTTAAAACAGCATTATCCAATGTGTGAATTAGAAGAAGGTGCCTCTAGACTCACAGTTTGGTGAACAGTGTGGGCTAAACTTCAGGGCATCTGGGTGGCTCAGTGGGTTAAAGCCTCTGCCTTTGGCTCGGGTCGTGATCTCGGAGTCCTGGAATCAAGCCCTGCATCGGGCTCTCCACTCAGCGGGGAGCCTGCTTCCTCTTCTCTCTCTGCCTGCCTCTCTGCCTGCTTGTGATCTCTGTCTGGCAAATGAATAAAATCTTAAATAAATAAATAAATAAATAAATAAATAAATAAATCTGTTAAACTTCAGCCTCTATCCACCTCCGGTGGGCAACTGTGTGCATTTCACAACATGCACACTCACATGTGGAAGCCCTAGCCATAATTGAAACAAATGTTTCAAATATACAATGGATCTATAAATAAAGTCCTGAGAGTGTAGAGAAGTTGGTTCTGGCAGGATATGACATTTGAGCCTCAGGTAACTGGGACGATGTGTAATAGTGAGGGAAAGGGGTCCCTTTGGGGGCACATGCCTAATGCAATGGCCAAGACTCAACCAAATACTGACAGCTTAGTAGAGACACTCTGGAGAAGAGACTGGTGGAAAGCAAAAGTAACCTGGGAATTCTGAGAGCTGGAGAAGACGGTCGCAAACATCATGGAAGATCTTAAATGCCATGCTAAGAAGTCAGGGACTTCAGGATTGTTAGCAGAGACATTAAAAACAAATTTTGTTCTTCAAAATTTCCTTGTAAAATGTTTCATGGTAGTTTGGAAAATTCCAACACTATTTAAATCTAAAGGTAATAAGTGGAAATTTTACCTTAACACTATTTCTTGCATATAATCTCAGTTCCCAAAAGTAACCACAACAAGCAATTTGGAGTGCAAGCTTCTGAATCCTCAAAGAAAGTTGTTTAGCTATCTGTTAATCTCTGGGGGAGTGGTCTCCAAATTGTTCTGACCTGGTGCTTGTTCAAGAAAACACTAACACATATCAATTAATTCATTTATTCATTCAACACATGCCCTACTATTATTGGCCTAAAACCCCAAATATAATAAACAAGGAAAAGTTCATCATTAAGGGTAATGAATGCAAATCCGTATTTCAAATACCTTCTTGATAGTTTCATGAAAATTTGTTTGACTGTCACACTGGTCGAAACTTTAACTTCCTGAGATGTATGACTGAAGTGTTGTACCAAGAGGAGGAGAAGTGTTCTCTCTGCCATTTTCTTGTTTCCTTGTGCTTATAAGGAGTGTCATCTGTACTTAAAAGCACTGAGCAGAGACAGGCTGCCTGAGCTGGATTAAGAACTAGAAACAAACTCTCCATGGCCCAGTTTCCTCATGTCTAAAATGGGACTAGAAGAGGGCACCTGGGCGGCTCTGTCTGTTAAGTGCTGAACTCTTGATCTCAATTCGGGTCTTGATCCCAGAAATGTGAGTTCAAGCTCTGCCCTGGGTTCTACACTGGGCTTGGAGCCTACTTAAAAAAAGGGGAGGGGGATAAAAATAATCCCTTCCTCACTGGGTTTTTGTGAAGGTTAAATTAATTAATAGAGACAAAGCATTTAAGACAGTGGCTGGTGTACAGTGAATAGGATGTAAGTATTCCATATATCATTGGCATTAAGTTCTAACTGTCATTTTTTTGGGTAAGAATCTTTTAGAGCCACCTTTCTATTTTGTGATGGCAAGTTAGTTAAAACCAGATAACGGATTCTGTAAATCTACTTCACCAAACCCTCAGTGACCCTGTCTTTACTGTGGAAACTCCCCTGACCTCTTTCCCTTAAAGTGGCCTGGGTACAGTAAGCTGAGGGGCCATAAGACATGCATGCCTGGTGTGGGTGCTGAAGCAAGCCACATATAAAAAGTAAGAAGAAGGAACTAGTTCACCCTACTTGAGTCTTCAGAGGAACGGGCTCCTGAAGGAAGGAGATGCTGCCTGGTATGGTAAATATTGAAGAACAAACTTCCTCTGACTAGTATTAGAAAAAAAAAAAAAAGAAACAAAAAACACCTCTTTTAACTGCTTATTAAGGATACCAGAGTTTGAATGGAGCCACTGCCAACACTGGAATGTAAATTCCATGAGGATGTTTGTCTGCTTATGTTCATTGCCGTTTGCCTGATGCCTACAGTAATACTTGGCACAAAGTGGTTCTCATTTGTCAAATGAATTAATGAATAGAGAAACCAGGAGCACCTAGATGGCTCATTTGGTTAAGTGGCCGCCTTCAGGTCAGGTCATGATTCCAGGGTCCTGGAATTGAGCCCCGCATTGGGCTTTCTGCTCAGTGGGGACCCTGCTTCTCCCTCTCCAACGCTTGTGTTCTCTAGAGTTCTCTCTCTCTCTCTCTTTCTCAAATAATAAATAAATAAATAAATAAAATCTTTAAAAAATGATTAGAGAAACCATGTCTGTGAACTATGAGGTAGGAAACTTTGTAGTCTCCATTTGAATCATAGAACACATATTATGGGGATCCCAGATGCAATCTAGTTCAGAGTCAAGTAATCCACTCAAGGCAATCCAGGAAGTCAGGTCAAGTGTGGGAGGTCGAGCTCCTATTTCCTAAGTCCTCATTCACCCAGTGGCACCTCGTCAGAAGTATCAGACGGCCACTACTCACCTGTCACTCATCAGACCTTCTCAAGTGCAAGGAATGAATCTGATTCCAGAAGGGTGAAGGAAATAGAGATGCTAGAGATCTTTCTCTCCAGTTACTATATCTGTGTCTGGCTTCCCTGGGAACCCATAGCTTTAGTTGGTACAGATCCTTCTTCTTTAAGGAATGAGGAAGAAACAAAGCAGCAACAAAATGCAGATACAATTTAAAATATGTAATATAAACACATTTTTTATTTCCATTATTTCTCAAGCACACTAACCAGGCTGAGTAGCCCAATCACTGTAGCCCAGTGTTCAAGAGAAATGTGACCTGAACATCTGAGTTCCTCATTGTTCTTAAGGGCACATTCTGAATACACAGATATTCATAAATATAATAGGAATATGAATTCATATAATACATGAATATTTATGAAAGGAATGTATAATATATAAATTAATGCATTTTATGTGGCATAAAGGATAGATAGATCCAACAACCTTAAATTTTAGGTTTTAGGCATAAAATCTGACTTTGACATAACACCCCTAGCCTTTGCATAAATGTTATTATCTCAAAGTAAACTGCCACCCTTTCTAAACAGGGATATTCCTCAACCTTACTAAATTTTCTCCCTTTTAAAACTTAAATTCATGTCTACTACTTTGAAGTTTCAGGCCTTAGTTGTTTGTGAAGTCTACCTCCTAAACATATCTCAGGACTGCCCAATTTTCCCTATCTCTACTGCCACAAGTTAGTCCAACCCATTATCACCTCTCAGTTAAGACTAATGAAATAACTTCTTAATTCTATTCCCTCCCTCCCTCCAATACTTTTCCCACACAGCAATTAGAATTATCTCGTTAAAAAAGAATCATATTACTTTTTTGCTTCCAGTCTTTCAATTCTTCCCATAGCTCCTAAGATTAAGACCAGAGTCTTTGGTGTGGTGAACAAGGCCCCTCGGGATCTGGCTTCTGCCTGTTCACCAGCTTCCTCTTGGGCATGCTCCCCCTGAATGTTTGCATTTCAGTCACATTTTTTCAGTTCCCGAGAGTCATCATTGTTTCCCTTCCCCAGGGCCTTTGCACCTGTTGTTTCAACTTCCTGCAACGTTCTCTAGTATGGTGCTTTCCTACCCCTCACACACATCCTTTGCCCAGTTATTTTCTACCTACCCCTGAGAGTTCAGCTCAGTCAGCACCCCCTCTAGGAAGCCTCTCTCCCTCTTTGGATAAGTCGGGTGCCTTGTCATATCCTCTCTTAGCAATTCATTTTCCTCCTTTTTAGCACTTAATATAATTGTAATTTAAGGAATTATGGTATTATTTCTTCAATGTTTTTCTAGCCCAACAGAATGTAAGCTCTCTTAGAGCTGGCTTATTCATCACTGTCATAGCACTGGCAGGAATAAATAGCTCTTGAATGAATAAAGAGAATAAGAATAATTTCTTAAACCAAAGGTGTTTGTTACTAAAGTGAAATGCCAATCATGAAAGTGAGTTCACATTTTTTAAGTAAATGTAAATATATACTGAGATACAGTATGAGACACTGCCCTAAATGAAAACCCCCACACAGACACACATCCTCACACTCCTGTTCAGTATCTCTAAAAAAAAAAAAAAAAAAAAAAAGAAAAAAGAAAAAAGAAAAAAGGAAAACATGCAGCTCCAATGAGAGAAATCTTGCTAGAACAGGAAGGAAGCAGGAGGTCTCAGATCAGGTGACTGGTCGTTGAGGGCTTGGTCACCAACTAAGGGATTCACAGGCTTCTCCTAGCCAGGCACACTGGGGCTCACCTCCTCTGGAGGGCTTTTCATGCTGCTTCTCAGTGAACTTGGCTGATGCTAGAGAGGCAAAGAGGCAGATAAAACGTCCTGGGACACACAGGGTCCTGGGGCTAAAGACCTGTAGACAGGAGCCTGAGGTTCTTTCTAAATTAGGTACATGGGAGGGGAAGGACTGATTTCAGCAGCTGAACCTTAACCAGAGGCCCAGGATTTGGCCTTAGAACAGCACTGTTCTGTGGAGGAGGTCACCATGGACTTCAGGCAAATGCAACATGTGGTGTCTTTGGTGGTTGTCAGTGTCCAGGGGCAGAGCGCAGGAAACACCCCTCCCTCACCTCCTAGGAGTTCATCAAGAAGCTCAATGGATTAGTGAGGTAGAAACTTCAGCTCCAAGCTCCTCTGATGCTCTTGGTTTTCTAGCACTTATAGCCATTATGCTCAGGCTGGAGGCTCCGGAAGACCTAATCTAATTCCACTGAGGATATTTCAATAATTTATAGCTATGCTATAAGCTATTACTACATACTTTTTATCTATAGGATATTAGGACTTATACAATAGAAAAGCATATTGGTAATTATTTATTAGGAACACACATCAAAAAATACCAACTGCCTATCTTTTCTATGGTATTTGGTGTCATTTTTTTAAAACTTGTGATAGAAGAGGGGTCATCTGGTTGGGTAGATTTGCAACTCGACTTTTTAACAGTGCACACTCATCCTGATTGTGCTAACTAACATCTGCACAACTACTCAAAATAAAAAATTGGGAAGATTCTTGACCAAAGACGAGTAAGTAGGTATTCATAGGAATGTGAGAGTTTATTGTTTGTAAAAGTTAATTAAAGGATATCCACAACAGCTGATTTACCACAAAGCATCCCATCCTCCCCTCTATGCACTACCTTATGCATTTCAGTGAGGGGTGGGGTGGGGTGCTGTGGAGCTGGTGGGAGCCAGAGAGCCCTCTCTAGAGGTTCAGTGCAGGAAGATGAACAAAGAGGAAGGAAAGAAGACTAGATCTCGGAGAAGCCACAAGTTTGGCAACTTGCAAAATAACTAGGAAGAATCTAAAGGGGGCTCAATTTTGGAGAGTAGGGGTGGGAGCAGGGTAAGGGCTAGATCAAAGAATATGTTGCTCTAGATTATGTAGGTTTTTGTTCTGTTTTATTTTTCATTTTTTTGCTTTACTGATGGGACCTGAAAAAGGCAAGCTAGATAAACTTATATTCCCCAAGGAGTATGGGTAAGCACACAAGTGCTCTGTACATGTTTACTGACTTGGAATGAATGAATCACAAAAAGTTACTGTCTAGAATGTTTAAGTGTATGTTCAAAACACTAGCTCCTATTAATTGAACTACATGTTGCACATTATGCTACCTGCTTCATATTTAATCCTCATAACTAACCTCGGGTGAATGTTTTTGAGTTCCAGTTTTATAGAGAAGAATACTGAGGCTCAGAGAGGTTAAATCACTTGTCTAAGTCACAGTCAGTAAAAGCCAAGGGTCAAATCAAGAATTGACTGACTTCATAGCCTGTGTTCCACTTTTCCATGCTGCTCTGTTTTTGTGTATTACTGAGTAATCAGCACTAAGATAATTTTCCCAAGTGACATTAATCAGGTTTTCTGTGGAATCATTACTTATATGTATCTCTTCTCTGCTAACGTGTGAATTCCTAGGGTAGGGAGAGCTGTCTAATTCATCATTTTGTCCCAACTACCTAACAGAATGACTGGTACATAATAATAATTGCATTCATTCAGTATTAGGTGTTAAGCACAGTTCGAAGTGCTTTATGTATATTAACTTAATCCTTGCAATAACTTATAAATTATAAACTATTGTTATCTTTGTTCTACAGGTATAGAAATAGAGCCACAAAGAGGTAAAGCAATTTCCCAAGTTGTGATAGAAGCTTTTAGTGCTCATCCTTCTCCAGGGTCTCCTCTCTTTCTAAGGATGTAGGAGGATAATTTTCTTACCTTCTTGCAGTTAGGTTGTCTTGTGGTTAGTAAGGGGCAATAAGCTATGGGTAGAATTGGCATGTGTCACTTCTGTGTTGTGGATCACTTCTCTGCTGAAGCATTTAATTGCTGGTATGAGACCCTCCAGTGCTCAAAAAGCTGACATGCATACACAGCTCAAAGATGTGAGAGTCTCCATCATCCTGGATGGTTGAGTTATTACGTGGAGCACAGCTCTCTCCCCCACAGTGGAAATGTAGCTTGAGTGAGAAATAAATCAAGGTGTTTTAAGTCATTGAGGTTTTGGTTGTCATCTATTACACATGCTACAGACTGAAATTTATAGCTCCTCCTCCAAATTCAATTAGTTGAAACCTAATCCCCAGTGTGATGATATTTGGAGGTAGGGACTTTGGGCAGTGATTAGATCATGAAGGCAGATCCCTCTCATGAATGGGATTGGCACCCTTATAAAAGAGACCCGGGAAGCTCCCCCATGCTTCTGCCATGGAGGACAGTGAGAAGCTGTGCTCGTAGCTGTCTATGAACCAGGAAACAAGCTCTCACCAGACAGTGTATCTGCTGGTGCCTTGATCTCAGACTTCCCAGCCTCCAGAACCATGAGAGATAAATGTTTGTTATTTATATATTGCCCAGTCTATAGTATTTCTGTTATAGCAGTCTAAACTGACTGAGACACCACAGCAAATCTAACTTTAACTTGACTTATACATGGGATCAGAACTCTGGTAAGTGATAGAGCAGAGATTTAAATCCAGGCAGTCTGACTCTGAAGCCCACGCCTCAAATCACTACCCTATTCTGATTAGTAAATATCAACTGAATAAATGACAAGAAAATGAATGAATAAATGGTAAGAGGTCTTTGTTATTCACGCATGCTTGGTGATCGGGATCTAGCTTTGGTGGGGGTTGAATGCTTTCCTTTTTCTAAGAATTCCTTGTCATCTCATCTTGACACACTAGACAGTCTTGATATTTATAGTGAGATGAATATATCCAATCCCTCCAGTATTCATCTTGACCTTGTCTCTTGAAGGTATTTAGCTAAATTAGCTTTCAGATCTCATTAAAATGGAAACATTTGGTTGTTTCAATTCAGTCATTTTTGACTCTGTGTATTTAAAATGACAGCACTATCAATCAAATGAAACTTTAATCACAATTGGAAACTTCAATAACCAACAAAAGGCACAGTCAATTTTGTAATAAAAGACAGTTATCCATAGGTGTTTTGAATTTGTTTTCAAAACTGTAAATAATAAAAAAGGATATCTAGCAACATTTCACAGGATAAAATGTAGGCAAAAGCAACTCATGTTTCAACCACCTATTACTGCTACTTTCATTTTAATGTTATCTTTAGAGCTTTTTTTGTCATTGTAATCAGAGTATATCTTTTTAAAATTTTTTACTTAATATTATATTGAATATTTTTCAAGATTTCTTAAAGTAAAACTTAATAGTTATATAGTCAAAGCACCATAATTTAATTAATTAGTCTCATATTTTGGGACATCTATGTAGACAACTTGCTTTTCCTTTTTAACTTGTCAAAAACAGATTGATATGAATAGGCTTACCATATAGTTTGTTAAAGAAAACAGATGACTTTAGTGCACGACACTGAAGCTGAGCCAGCTTTATTTGCAGTGTATAGGGCAGATAAAAATATCTAATTAGAACTTACTGTCTTCTATACTGACAAGTCATGAAAGGAGATACAGAGCTAGGATCAGACCCCGTTTTCCTGACACTAGTTTGCACACTGTGTTCTCATGTCTTATGGGTGACAGCATTTGTTATGTCAAAGTGTGTATTAGTCAACATGGGCTGCCATAACAAAATACCATTGACTGGGTGGCTTAACCAATAGAAAAATTTTTTTTCACAGTTCTGGAGGCTGGAAGGTTGAGATCAGGGTGCCAGCATGGTCAGGGGCTGGTGAGTGCTTTCTTCTTGCTTGCCTTCTTGCTGTCTCCTCACATTGGAAAGAGAGAGAGAGAGAGATCTCTTCCTCTTCTTATAAGGCCACAGTCCTTTGGAATTAAGCCCTACCTTTATTACCTCATTTAACTTTCATTACTTCCTAAGGACCCTACCCAGATACAGTCATAATCGAGTTAGGGCTTCAAAATATTATTTTTTGAGGGGAGGGAACACAATTCAGCTCATAGCGAAGTGTCACTGAAGAGCCATGGTCTAACGGTCAAAGAGAATGGGACATGATTCAAGTTTAACAGGTTTCTAAAATATAATGGTTTGTTTTCCTGGGGGACCCCACACATTACTTTCTCTTTTCTTTTGATAGTCATGTCAGGTTACCAAGTTTCCCTTTGAGCCTCAGTACCAGAGAGCTCAGATCTCGGACCTTATCCCAGTGGCTAAAATGGCATCTATTATTGGAATAGTTGTAGTCTGTCCTTTTTTCCGCGATTATTTCCCTGTTACTGGATTTGTCTTTTTGTTAGCTAATTAATATTATTTTTTTCAGGAAGATATAAAGTAGAGATTAAAGAAACAGACAATGATTCCAGCAGTCTTGAACTTCTGGTTTCCTTTTTTCTTCCTTTTTTTTCTTTACATACTGTCCCCTTCTAGTGTATGTATTTTTCACTAGAACATATTGTACTTAATAACAAAGAAACAGTGGTTGAACTGTTTCTTCCTCCAGGGGCTTAATATTTTCCCTATATAATATGTATTATTCTGTCTGAGAACTTTATCTCCTCTAACATTTAAATTACCTTAAGGACTGATTAAGCTTTATCCAACTTAAGACATTCACATCCTTTGAGTAAGAAGCCAATATGAATATAATCAATTTGCCAAAAGAGAATGTTGAACTAAGTTAAGTTGCAAGGTCCTGAATATAATGAAAATATCTCCTTAACCATGACTTCGGTGGTTAAAATTTAATGCAACATTAACGGTGAAGTATGGCTCTTCTAATGGTCTCTGCTCCTGCTTTCTAAAAGCTAAGGGAGGATTTATGTTACAAACAGGACTCTATATTCATGGAAATATGCAGCTTGGTTTTTAAATATCTCCAGTACATAAAAAGGCCATTTGCTCTGTTTTATGTTTTCATGTATTTATTAGTTTGTAATAATAACCGTGACCTCCAGAGGCTGGACATTTTGTGGGAGCTAATGATCTGTCAGGGTTAGAGGCCCGAAGCTTCATGCTGAGGCCATTAATCAGCCCGCCAGCCTTTAACTTAACGGGCAACACCCTCTTCCATCAGTCACTGTGACTCGGGTCCTGCAAGTCAGAGCATGAGGTTTGGAAAGTCTATGCTGTGGGCTGGCTTTGCTGAATACCACAACTCGCTACTAATCATATATGTGCAAACCATTGTCAGAAAATTCACACTGCAGGGGACATATCTCCTACGATTCTCACTCTTCTAAAGCCTGGAGCCTGTTTTCAAAAGTTCAAAGTTCAGAACATGGGACAGATCATCCTTAATTACCTTTTCAAGCCATTGGCCAAGCAGCATTAAAAACACTGCAAAATGTTTTCATATAATTGAACCCAATTAAAAATAAGCACTTTTAATAATTTTAAAATGATGGATTTTATAAAAAGGAAAATCACAAATGAGCCCAATATTCCATTAGTTTTGTTTGCAACTGTATTATGATTATGAACTGTATCTACAGCCGGTGGTCGGCTGATAGCATTCCATACTCCTACATCTCTCTCCCTGGAGCCTTTCACAACAGTGATGCAGGAAAAAAACCAAGCGACCTTTTCTCTTAAGGTTGCTCTCTCTGGTTCTAGCTCAACCCTCAGGGGTCTCTTTAGAGCTCTCATCCTCAGTAACCACTCTGTGGCATGTTGACCACTTCCTCTCTCTAGATGCTGCTCATTTATTCATTCAACAAGAATCTCTTTTGCATCTACAATGCACTAGGCACTACCCTGGCTTCGGTGCCATCTCTCTTTCTGACTTCTCACAGCCCTCTGACTTCACTCCACCTTTCCTATTTCCTCTCCATTTATTCTTGGTGTTATCCAGAGTTCTCTTTTGTCCTTTCTTTCTTTCTTTCGTTTGCAGGGTTTTGAGGTACATTTTACATACCACAAAGATCACCCATTTGAAGTGTACAGCTTGATACATTTGGGTAAGTGTACACAGCTGTGCAACCACCATCACAATAAAGTTTTGGAACATATCCATCACCCCCCAAATTTCCTTCCTGCCCCATCTCTGGCCCCAGGCAACCACTGGTCTGCTTATTGCCACTATTGATTTGGTTTGTCTAGAGTTTCACGTGCATGGGATTATTGTGCTTTCTTTTGTGTCTGGATTCTTTCTCTTAGCATGATGGTTTTGGGATTCATCCAAGTTCTGCAACATATCAGCAGTTGGCTCCTTTTTACTGCTCAGTAATATTCCACTGTATAGCTATGCCACTTTCCCATTTATCCATCAGTCTTAAACTTTTTAATCAACCTGTACCTCAGTCTTGCAATTTGTAAAAGGGGCACAATACTGGTAACGTGCTGGAACAGAGCCTGGCACCTATTACGTTTTCTCTTAGCTCATATTATTACATTTAATTGTCCACTCTTGGGTGGTACGAATGCTTACCGCATGGGGGCTCAAACCAAGAGCACCTAGGAGAGAATCTGACTTGTTGCCAGTGGGTACTGCCCTAACGGTGGGGGTCTTCGCGCCCCTCTGGGCGGGGCCTGGAAGCCGCTGCGGAGAGCGGAAGTCCGCCGTCTCTGAGGAGTGCGGAGCGGTGCGGGGAGGTAGAGGCACACGGCGTGGGAGGAAGGGTGGGGGAGCAAGGGTGGAAGAACCCGACTGCGAGGTGAATTGGAAACAGAGACGGGACGCGCGAAGGCGGGGGTCTGGGGGCGTGGCCTGGCCTGGGGGCGTGGCCCGGAGCGCGGCGCGGGCAAGTCGGACTCTCTTGTTCCGCTCGGTCCCGGCTGGCGTGGGCCGCTGTGCAGGTCCACTTCGTCCGCTGGGCAGAGGGTGCGGAGCCCAGGACGCCTGCCGGTCCGGCGCGCCCCGGAGTCAGAATCCCGAGGATCCCTCGGGAGCGAGTGCGCCCCCCTCTTCCGGGGAAGGCCCCTCCGGGTAAGCGGAGGCGGGGCCCGGCCGCCTGTGTCGCCGCACCTTTGCCCCTGGCTCCTCCGCCTGGTGGTGGGGCTGGTGAGCCCGGGCGGTGGGAGAGCCCCGGGGAGCGAAAATCCAGGACGGCTAAGTTCTGCGTTTGGAATCCTCGCCCTCTGCCGGAGTTGCTGTGGGGACCAGCGCTCTGCCCAGCTCTTTGCTAGGCAGTTAGCAACAGATTCTGTGCGGTGTGGTAGGCGTCGAGTTTTCAGACTTCTGACTTAAAATGTTATGAGGACGAGACAAGTCACGTCCACTCCCAGGCTGATTCTTCAAATTCACAGAAAGTGTTTAGATTTTAAAAACGTCCTCCCTCAGAAGGAGCCCTGAGCCGGAAATCAAGATAATAAACACTCTATCACGAGGGTCCCTCCTGTTACCTCACAGGGGTCAGCTAACTTTCTGGGCTTCCCGGATGATTGTCAGCTGTAGAACGAATGATCCTCAGGGCTTTCAGATCTGGATTCTGTAACTGTCTGGTCTAACTGAACAGCCTCAGTGTGTGTGTGTCCTTACTGGTGGCCGCAAACAGTGACGAGGGCAAAGTGAATGCAAGGTGTTCGGGGCTCTGACGGGTAGACAGGCCCCGTGCTCAGGAGCTGCCGGGCAGCAGGAACTGGGGGAGTCCCCCTCAGGCTCAGGGAGAATGGATAATAGATGTATAGTATCAGGGGATCTGGGCCCACGGAGGAGAAGACTGTGTTTTGAGAAGAGGGGAGCGCTCTCAGTCTGGGGAGTGGGAGTACCGTGTACAGAGCTAGGCTTGGGTTGAGAGTGTCCATGGGACCAGTGATGCAAGCTTAGTAAATACTTCTGTGGTCCAAGGGGACGGACGTTAACGCCTTTGCTGGGGTCAGGTCAAGCTCATCTTCCTGAGAAGGCCTTTACCCCCACCAGGTGCTCTGACTTGGATGAGTAATTCAAGGCTGCCTCATGAAAAAGACCTGTGTGATTGCGATCTGCATGAAGAGGAGGGGATCAGGGGGCAGAGGCTGGGTTTGTGGGCTTCTTTCAAGGATGTATCTTACTCATTTGTTTTTCCAGAAATCCCTAGCAGAGAGCATTGCACTCAGCGGGTTCTCATTTGCCTTGTAAAATCCAATGACAAAATCACCGAATGAAAAGCATGGCGAACTCTCTTTCCCACCTTCCTGCCATGCTCCTCCCAGTCTGATAATCATCATCATCATTGGAACCCTTTTCTTGTTCATTCTGTCCTTAGTGCCTGCAGTTCTTTTAATGACAGATAAAGGCTTTCATTCCATATTTAGGCCATTCCTACAATATTTTCTTTCATTCTGGGCAAGAGGGACTCCCTGCAATATTGTATTCCACACTTTCGAAGAGGGACTTTATTAAACTGCAGCATGTCCAAGAGAGGATGAGCTAGATGGTTAAGAGCCTATAAATCAAGTCATATGAGGAGCAGTTGGGCCTATTTGAACTGCAGGGACATGGTACTCAGTGGGGGAGGTGACAGATGTCTTCAAGTAAATCGAAAGGCTGCCAGGAGGAGAAGGACTTGTTTTATATTTCTCAAGTAAGGAGAAACTGTAGGGGGCTAATTTTGTTTAGCATGACTGAAAACCTTTTAATAGAGCAGTCCAGAAATGGAATGGGCTGACCCCAGGAAGCCTTGATTTACAGTCAGGGGAGGTGTTTACTCGGGCTGGATTCCATGTGTGGAGATTATTATAGGAGAACTGATGCGGAGGGTGAAGAATTAGGGGAAAAAGACTTCTAAAGTCACTTCCAAATACCTGATATTATATGTTACATTTTGGTTGAGAATATCTGACCTCAGTTGACTCACACCGAAGCTTTTTTCTTGTTTCCAAGGCCTGAGAGTAGAGGGTTGGGGAGTATGACTGTTAATTGGGGGGACTAATAAATTATAAAAGGGAGGTAGTAGACAAGGTGAAAAATAACCCAAGAAAGTGGGGCAGTCCTAAAGGAAGACTGCCCTAGCCACTTCACAGTTTGTTTTGTTTTCTAGGGTCATTATGTTTAGCTTTGCCATGTGGTTTAGTGAGATTATTGGTACATAGCTTTTTCTCTCTTTCCTACTAGGTCCTTTCTACAGACCGCACTCGATTTCCTTGTTGCCAACCCTGATCAGTCAGAGTGGCAGATTTAAAGATGAAATGACAAGCAGTTTAAATTAACCAGTGGAATCTAGACCTGTGTTCTATTTTTATTCCTTCCCTCTTCTTGTGTAGGTCAGTAGGGAGACATTTGATTCACATACCCAATGTGCTTCTCTTGCCTTGGCTTTTAGATGGTTTTGCCAGCCTTCTTTGATTTTGTTTTGATTGGAGTCCAGCTTCATAGTCTGAGTTTATCTTCACATAATACAGTGTACAAAAGACAAAGCTGTTATGCCTGCAACCGCTGCCTAATGGACCAGACATTTTCCCTCTCAGTTTACATTACAGCTGTATCTGGCACATCATATAACATCCTTTTTCATTGTTATTGATATGGGATGTGAAAACATTTGAAAGCAGAAACACCATACAAGTGTAAATTACTATTCTAGATAATATGCAAGTCTGAGGGGAGACTTTATGTAGATATTTGCTAGTACCTTCCAGCAGAGCATGACTTTGTTGGTTTTATGACATGTTATTAGATGAATACAGCTGTTATTGTAAATTGGCACCTTTAATTTTTGGTGATTTGATGTGTCTAGTTTAAAAAGATATTTCTTCTTAGAAGCATGATCCCCAGATGAAGTTTTATCTTTGGTCCTCTGCTATCTCACTCAAAACATTACACACCTCTTTGATATGCTTTGCCAAACAGAAAAAGTCTCTTCTTTAAACTTCACTACATTGGCAAGTTGGAAACAAACTTTTTTTTTAGGCTCAAAAATCAAATTGCTGCCTGTACTTTGTTTAGGGAGCACAGGCTTAGGAAAGTAATCATTTCTACTGAAAGTACATCAAGTCACTACCCATTATAGCTGAATTATCTTACAGTGTTGCTAAACATGTCCAATATTACTTGTACTGAAATCAAATTATTGTAATATGTACTATGTGTAATAGTACTAAAAGAATATTTATTGCATACTTACTCTTAGATACAACCGTCTTCAGTCTGACCACCTAATATGTACTTGCTCATATAGTGGCTTAATTTTTTTGTTTTCGAGGACCTGTATCTCCCCTTCTCCAATGAACCTTCTTGAGTATGACTATAGATAACACCTGGCATTGGTTTGTGTGCAGATAGTGGTGACTTAAATGTTTATTAATGTGGGTGAATGGAGCTTACTGTCATATGTCTTAAGTATCATCAGTTGCAACGTACCAGCTTGAAAACTCTGACGGCTGTAAAGTTCAGAACACATCATTTTGGAATATTTTGAAAAACATCTCATATATTTTCATACCTTGTCTTGTCAAAAGAATACAACTCTTAAAAACAAACATTCTAAAGCTGACAGAAGTGTGTAGGCAACATCAAGCCAACCAAAGATGTCACTCATCAGGATCAAGCCTTTTCTCTTTCATCTTTATTCTTGTCAGTTATTGACGAAAAGGAAAGAAGACAAGAAAAACACGTCTAAAAAGTCTTCAGCAAGACCCGTTGTCAGACATAACTGATGAAAGATTTTACAGAAACCTCATCTCTCCCCAGGAAAGTAAACCAAGCCAAGACCAAAAGAGCTGTGTAAGTATATATGTGGGCCTGTCAGGGTGAACCCAGCAAACACCAGATAGCCCGTACTTCAAGGGAGAATTGCAATGAAGATCTTCAAACTGCTTCATATTATTTTGATGATAGGATCCTAGCAGTTTCCAAAAAACAGAAAAGCGCACACAAAGGAAATCATTGTGGGCCTTGTATTGTGAGTTGCCATCCCTGAAATAAACAGCTGTCCCTGTAGTATAGAGCTTCCTTTGTCATCCTGTCCATCTGTGCTGCAACTGAAAACATGTAACTCAGAAGATAAATTTGGGTGGAGAGTCTGAAAGATAAGCGGGTTTCTCAAATGGGCACATCAAGCACTAGAAAAATAGGCAACAGTTTTGATCATAGTCAAGAGCTCTAATTCAAAAGACTTTTTTTTTTTTTTTGACACTTTTCCCTAGGTGTCAGAGTAGTCCCTGCAATTATTTGTCTTTAGCAACTCCCAAACATTTTAGGGATGCAAGTAGGGAAGGAAGTCACCATTATGCGATTCTGCAGAAGTTTAGCGGAGATCTTTAAGTGGAGAAGCAGTTCAAGAGCGCAGCTACCTCACTCAGAGCAACTTAAAATCCTCTCGAGAATCAGAAGTCACGCGGGCACCCAAGAGAAGGCCAGTCAGGTTTCTTGCATTCTCCAGCCACAGCTACCTCCTTGCTCTTCAGAAAGAAAGTAGATTTGGATGAAAGCCTCTGGATTTGAGTTGGACAGGAGGAAACCGGACTTGTTAAAAGGGGCTGAGTGTATTTTATAACATGTTGGATGCTTGTGATGGGGCACACAGGACTCCTAAAAATGTTTTGGAGACTGTGTGCTTTTTAGAAGATAATAATGAAGATGAGGGCATAGTGACTTAATGACAAGGTGGAATTAATCATTTTTCTTAAAAAAGGACCATGGTACAAATATTCCTAGAAAGCTGTGAGTGAAAATAACCAGGACAAAAGTTTCAGCCTAGAAATTACACGGGAATATGAGCAAATCCAAATTTAAAGCAGAGTTTTTTCATTTTCATGTTTCAGTGTTTTTTTTTTTTTAATTAAGAAAATTAAAAATCTAGGAGCACTTGGGTGGCTCAGTCGGTTAAGCATCGACTCTTGATTTTGGCTCAGGTCATGATCTCAGGATTGAGCCCACAGGGTGTGGAGCCTGCTGCCTGCTTAAGATTCTCTCTTCCAGGGCACCTGGGTGGCTCAGTCAGTTAAGCATCTGCCTTCAGCTCAGGTCAGGGTCCCAGGACCCTGGGATGGAGCCAAGCCCCGCATCTTGCTCCCTGCTCAGTGGGGAGCCTGCTTCTCCTTCTCCCTCTCCTGCTCTGCCTGTTGCGCTCTCTCTGTCAAATAAATAAAATCTTAAAAAGAAAAAAAAAGATTCTCTCTCCCTTTCCCTCTGCCCCTTCCCCCCGCTATCTCTCTCTCTCTCTCAAAAACAAAACAAAACAAAACAAAAAACGAAAAAAAATGTAGCATAATACACACACGTACACACATGTAATTTTGAATTTTAGCATTTTTTTATTGCTGTAAATTGAAGAAAATGGGCTGGGGAAGTGGGGCAAACAGCAGTTTCTTGGGATGTTAACATTGAGTTACCAACAATTACATAAGGCAATGTTAACTGACATCCATTTTGAATAAGAATAGAAAATAGTGTTAGTTGTCCACCTTTCCAGAAAAAAAGTTTTTTAAAAATGCAGTTATCCTCAGTAGGACTGTGTCTATTTATAAGAAACAACTGAATAGTTAAAAATTTGTTCACTGGTGGTTTGTAAAGAGGGATTTTGGCAAATGTAAAAATGACCATATTTTAATTTTTTCCCCCAAAGTTTTGATGTCTTGTCAACAGCCTTACCATATGAGAAATACTTATTTAAACAAAACTTAGAGTCTGATCCTTAGCTATTAAAACTGTGCTTATTCTAAAACATTATGCAGTTTAGAAATATGAGTATTTTTGTGCAAATAGATGATTGCTTAAGTTCCCAATTACATCACCTAGTCTTTTTGGCTGTTGTTTAAAGCAGTAAAGTTTATATTACTCCAAATGCTTTTTTTAAGGCTTAAAGCTTACTATTTGGGAACTCAGGATCTTAAATATTATTTGTACATTGTTCCTGTGTTGTAATAAAGTCATGCTATATTAAATTTTATAGATACTTTTGACTAGCGTGAGTATAGATATGATATCATAGTATATGGCGGAACTGTTGTTGAAAGGTTATTTATTCTTTCAAAATATTGTTTTTATGTTTCCCACAATATGCAATATTTTTCTTAGTTTGCATGTATAAATGCTAAGACAATTTAGAGGCGTGCACAAATGTTCCTTTTCTGAGCTTACTGGAAAACTGACTTAAGTGTTTTCAATTTGTAGAATATATTACTTGCCAGATGTTTTTGATTCTTCCTACAATTTAGAAGCAACTCTCTGATTATGCTAAATATTAATTTACAAAAATTTGCGAATGACTTTAGTTGTCATACCTCATTTGAAATCAGGCTTGTAAAGGAAATAAAGTTGTTGATCTTGCCGTTTTCTTTACAGTCATTCCAAGAACGAAATACTTCATGGGTCTGGATTTCTACTTATACACAGAACCTTTGATCCCTTTGATATATGTAAAATGTCAAAGGCTGCAATGACTGAACATTTTAGAAGGGGTACTTGGTTATGTGTGTTTGTGCATAAACACTAACAGTAGCACCAAGACGTTCTTTGTATGCATAGTTAGTTGACCAAAGCCAAAAAGAGAGAGAGAGAGAGAGAGAGAGAGAGAGAGAGAGAGAAAGAAATGCTACACTCTTCAAAGCCCCTCTTCCCTTTGTGAGATGATTAGATCTTATGCTTCTCTTCTGTTTTGCAGCCAGGGGCCATCCACATAACTGCCACACCAGGAATCTCCAATATGTAGGGACAAGATAACACCTGTTCTGCATCAGGCCCTGGGACATCTGGCTATATACTGAGGTGAGTGGTCATCGGGATTGCCCTGCTTTCCCCTATATGGAGATTGGAATCAAGACTTGGAATTTTTCCCCAGTCATTCCCAGAGACTTGCTGAACAGCCTGGCTTCAGGGACATGCTGGAGCCTCCTAGTGGTGGCCTCTGGGCACGGGAATGCTCGTAACAACAGGGTGACCTGCCAAGTTCAAAGTACTTCGGCAGGAGTTATTATCACTGCAAAGGGGTTTAGGCACCTACCTAGCATCTCATAGACTGAAACATGAAGGATAATGACATATTCTGGCCTTGCAGGGTGTGGTGGGAATGATGAGAAAAGGGCTTTGGTGCCAGTGGATGGTTTAGCCTGGAGTGTTCCACAGGAACAAAAAAGCAGGATTGCTCTGCCTAATGACAACTTTTGACAAGATCAGAATGGGACTCAGGTGAATCAGATCTCATGGCAATTTTGATGATTTGAATCTACTTTCATGGTTTTGCTGCTCTGAGCTCTGTGGATTTCAAATGGTCTAATAGGCAGTTTGGCTAATATATTAATTTACTTAGAGAATTTACAAATTAAGCCAGTCAATACCTGCTAAGCACCCACCATATGCTAGATACTGTGTTAAGTGCTATGGCAAATTCCGAGATGAATCATAGTTCCTACCCTGTAGGGGCTCATAGTTTGGTGGGGGATATAAGACATGTAGACCAGTCACTGGAATAGAGGGTAGGAAGTGGTAATGATTCAAGATGAATAGAAATAGACTATAAAGCAAGTTCAGAGGCAATGTGGGGGTGGTTCAGGCAGGTGGGATGGAGAGAAGTGGATAATTTAGTCATTCAGGAGTAAAATTAATACAACTTGGAAACTGATTATGAAAAGGGGCCGGGGGCAGAGATGAATAAAAAATGCTATGATGTTTCTAAGCATGCATGGTAGAGGAGTCAACAGGGGGCACAGAAGGCGAAGCATATTTGGAGGGATATACGAAGGGTTCAGTTTTGGACAAGAAGAATTCAAGGTGGAAATTCAGACTTGGAGTATGGCTCTGGAGGTACAGAATATGGGCTCTTTTGCATTGGAGAGAAAGAAAAGCAGCAGAATTCTGTAAGGTTTCAAAGAACAGGTAGAGAGAGACCTGTTCTCTGTGGAGAAAGAGTGAGAGGCAGTATGGGAGTGAGTCTGTGCTCAAGAGTCAGACCCACCCGAGTCTGAATTTCAGCTCTGTTTCATACTCTTTGCGGGCAAGATATTGAACCTTTCTTTTTTTAAAATTTTTTTTTATTTTAAATATTTTGTTTATTTATTTGACAGAGAGATCACAGTAGGCAGAGAAGCAGGCAGAGAGAGAGGAAGGGAAGCAGGCTCCCTGCCGAGCAGAGAGCCCGATGCCGGGCTCGATCCCAGGACCCTGGGATCATGACCTGAGCTGAAGGCAGAGGCTTAACCCACTGAGCCACCCAGGTGCCCCAAGATATTGAACCTTTCTAAGCCTCAGTTTCCTCATCTACAAAATGCAATAGAGGATAGCATTTTTCTCAGAGTAGATGTGAGAATTCATTAAGATGGTATATGTAAAATATTTAGGTTGATGCCTGGCATATGCTCAAGAAAAGTGAATTATTTCAAAAAAATGTATTACCATTAATAATAGAAATGATTGTGGACAGAAACTTGGGGCCACTGACATTTTGGGGGGTTGGAGGAGGAGAAATCGGAGAAGAAGGTGAGAAGTCAACAGAAGAGGGTCAACGGACTATAGTTTTGCAGTGTTAGGAGAGAATTTTACAAGGACTTGGTGACTGCTGTTAACCAATTGAAGTGAGAAGTTAACGTGGTCGAGTGTAGAGCAAATACCATTATTTTGGGGGAATATGTTAGTTTGCTAGGGCTTCTATAACAAAGTACCATGGATTGGGCGACTTAAATAATAGGTATTTTCTCATACTTCTCGAGGCTAGGAGTCTGAGATCAAGATGTTGGCGGAGTTGGTTCCTTCAGAGAGTATGAAGACAAATATGTTCCATGCCTCTCCCCTAGTTAAGGGTGGTTTGCTGGACATCGTGGCATTCCTTGGCATGTTCTTTTTTTTTTTTTTTAAGATTTTATTTATTTATTTGACAGAGAGAGAGATCACAAGTAGGCAGAGAGGCAGGCAGAGAGAGAGGAGGAAGCAGGCTCCCTACTGAGCAGGAAGCCCGATGCGGGACTCAATCCCAGGACCCTGAGATCATGACCTGAGCCGAAGGCAGAGGCTTAACCCACTGAGCCACCCAGGCATCCCTCCTTGGCATGTTCTGATCCCTGCCTTTGTAAATCACATGGCACTCTCCCTGTGTGTATGTCTGTGCCAGATTTCCTTTTCATAATAAGGACACAGTCATATTGGATTGGGGGCCTCCTTACTCCAGTATGACTTTATCTTAACTAATTATATCTGTGGTGGCCTTATTTCCAAATTTCCAAATAATGTCACATACTGAGCTACTGGGGTTAGGGTCTCAACATATGAATTTTGTTGGGATGCAGTTAAACTCATAACAGGGAAGGTGGACTTTGGAAGAATTGTTTAGGCAGAGATCAGATTATACACATGGCAAGAAAATAAGAAAGTGGATCTCTAAGATGGAGGTAAAACAGGAACGTGGGACAAATTGAAGTATATTGACCATGAGGGCAGAGAAGATGTTTCAAATGAGGAGAAAGCAAGGTGGATAGATGGATAATAGTCTGAGTCTCTATTTAAGTCCAGAAGATGGCCTTTTCTGTACCCTTCCTCCAGGCCCTAAGCTCTTTTCTTTTGTTTTTGCCTGAATTATATGGAGAATTGGTCTATCTCTCTAGTTTTCTCATGAAAAAACAGTTGTTAAGAAATTG
Source organism: Martes martes (assembly GCF_963455335.1). Lineage (NCBI taxonomy): Eukaryota > Metazoa > Chordata > Mammalia > Carnivora > Mustelidae > Martes > Martes martes. The sequence continues at coordinate 49,055,948 of NC_137898.1, forward strand.
TTATCAAGGGGCACCTGGGTGGCTCAGTAGGTAAGTCTCTGCCTTCGGCTCAGGTCATGATCTCAGGGTCCTGGGATGGCATCGGGCTCTCTGCTCAGCAGGGAGCCTGCTTCTCCCTCTCTCTCTACCTGCCTCTCTGCCTACTTGTGATCTCTTCTGTCAAAAAAATAAAAAAAAAATCTTTAAAAAATAAAAAAAAAAAAAGAAATTGTCATCAAGAGAGAAAGAAAGCACATGCTGGCAGCCCTGATTGATATTGTCTATAGAAATATAATGAGGGAGGGAGGAAGGGAGTCCTCCTTTGGATACAACCAGAGTGTATCTATTTGTAGAATTTCAGGATTTCTTAAAAAGCTTTTTTTTTTCCCCAAAAGAAGATATGTAGCTTAGAATGAAGAACATTTCCTTTGAGAAAAAAGCTTTAAAGATAGTAATAATCTTAATTAAATAGTGTTTCATATTCAGAAGGGAACAAAATTATAAATGTACATACAACTTTCTCAACCATATGTTCTTTTTAATGATATTAATATATCCCTCGAGATAGAAGTAAAGCTTCTTCCTAATTAGGTAGTATTTTATTAAACTGAAAGAAATCTCATGTTAGTTTGAATACCATTTTCAAGAATTAAATAACACTTATAGTCTCAGATAAAGAGGATTTTGCTTCCTTCCATGAAAATTATTTGTGCTGGTCAAAAACCAATTTTATAATGAAGGAAAACAAGAGGTCTTCTTGCCAATTGAAGACAATTCAAATTCTCCAAGATTTTCCAAGCATGAATATATTATTGCTGATTCTAAATGTACCAAGATAGCTATTTTAAGGAAGAATTAGGATAATTTAAACTTTGTAAAAATCTAATTTCTGCACTTGACTAATCTTTTCAGTCAAATCAGTCAAAATGATTTACATTTATGGATTCAACCTAAATTAAACCTTAAGGGTATATAGTGTGGAGCAAGGTCATGAGCCCTGGGGCTGGAAACAGAAAAACTAGAGTTCAAACCCTGGTTCTATGATTAAAGAAAAAACAGGGAGAATAAAAAGTATGTAAAATTGAAATGAAAAGAGATTAAAATAATTGTAAGGAATACTACATGTACTTCTATGGCAGTATGTTTGGAAGCAGAAAAAAAGGGTTGATTTCCTCCCCAAATATAAATCCCCCAAGGGAATAAGCTGAAGTGGAAAATATGAATGTACTAGTTACTATATAACATGTTGGAAAGCTGATTAAAAGGCTATGATTGAAGAAGATAGCAGGCCCAGACAGAGTCGCAATTGTTTTTTTCACTTTTTAAAAAAAGATTTTTATTTATTTATTTGACAGACAGAGATCACAAGTAGGCAGAGAGGCAGGCAGAGAAAGAAGGAGGGGAAGCAGTCTCCCTGCTGAGCAGACAGCTCCATGCGGGGCTCCATCCCAGGACCCTGAGATCATGACCTGAGCCGAAGGCAGAGGCTTGAACCCACCGAGCCACCCAGGCACCCCTTTTTTTAAAGGACAATTCAAATGTTTATTAACTAGGTCATAGACAGTGATCACATGAATATAGATGCAACATTTCTAAATAAAACATTAACAGGGGCGCCTGGGTGGCTCAGTGGGTTAAAGCCTCTGCCTTTGGCTCAGGTCATGATCTCAGGGTCCTGGGATGGAGCCCTGCGTGGGGCCGTCTGCTCAGCAGGGAGCCTGCTTCCCCTCCTTCTTTCTCTGCCTGCCTCTCTGCCTACTTGTGATCTCTGTCTGTCAAATAAATAAATAAAAATCTTTTAAAAAAATTAACAAATACATTCTAATAGTCAGGAGTAGTAAAACAAGTATAGTTTATTTCAAGAATACAACTACTGGAAATCAATCAACATGATCCATCCATCAACAAATTAGGGGAAAATATATAAACATACCTGTTTGAAAGACATCTGATTAGATTAGGGACTATCCCTAAGAAAAACTTACCCCAAAATAAAGATTTACTACCAAAATGCACAGCAAACATTATCCTAAATGGTAAATAGTAAAACCATTGGTTTTAATTCATAGCAAGAACTAGACAAAAATGCCTGCCCTCGCCATTATTATTTAACACTGGTTGGAGATTTGTGCAAGTATAATGAATAAGTAAATTAATTGGTAAAAAAATACTGAGAAAGAGGAGAAAAATAAGTTCTTTTTCTGACCATAGGACTATATGCATGGAAAATCCAGGAAGTCATAGTAAAAACTCCTTAGAGTTAAGAAAGGTAATTTGACTAGGTGTCTAGATGCAAGATAAAATATATTAATATCAGCAATTTTTACCTACAGAAATAAATAGCTACAAATAGAAATGTTAGCAACTGCTTAATAACAACAGAGTAATAATATAGGAAGAAATTTAATAAGAAAAAAATAGGACTTAATATGAAGCAAATAAATAATTGGGAGTTATATATCTTATAGAAGGTCATAAAACAAGATATAAACAAATAAAAACACCACGTTTTGTATAGAAAGACAACTTAAAATGGTCAATTCTTCTAAAATTAATATGTAAAGCTAAGGCAATTCTTATTAGGATCCCAGGGGCTTTGAGGTGGGGAGAATACAGAAGAATCAATGCCCAAAGATGGCTCAGAAAAATATGGTAAGAAGACTAGTGAGAGAGGGCTTATAAGATATCAGAGCATACTATAAATTAAATATTACATTGACATAAGAATAGGTAACTAGATCAGTAAAACAGAATAAAGATTCTGGAGATAGATCCTAGACTATATAAGCTTCTTCTACATTAGAAAGTTGCTAGTTTAGTTCAGTGGGGAAAGGATATATTCTATAATGGATGGTCCTGGCAAAACTGATTATCTATCTGGAAGAAAAACTTGGCTACTTGTCTTATGTTTAGTCAAAAAAATTAAATATAAATACTAAATATAAAAAATTTTACAATAATGTCTTGCAAGATAATCTGGGAGGCTACATTCCCAATAATTGGGAATGATGGGGAAATACCCCTTTAACCAGAAGTTTAATCATATTTATTTATATATAAATTCACACTTCTATATGGCAGAGTTCATCAGCAGAGTCAGTAGACAAATGACTGATTTGGAAAGAAAATGATTATCATGCAGATGATAGGTATATAATTTGTAATGAAAATATACCAACAACTCTTACAAATGGAAACAAAAAAACTATGCAGTAAAACATGGCTAAGTCAGATAAACAGGCATTTTGTGGAAGAGCAAAGCTTTTTGCCAGCAAACATATGAAAAGGTGCTCAATCTAATTGGAAGTTAGAGAAATGCAAATTAAAATAATAATGAGATTAATCTTTGCCTCTACCCGGCTGGTGGAAAGAAGTAGTAACGCCAACTGCTGTTGGGTTAGGCAAGGAGGTACTCAACGTACTTTGCCAAAGGAAAGGTGAATTATTTCAGTCCTTCTGCAAAGTAGTCTGGCAACTTCTTTTAAAAATAAAAATATGTCTTTTCTTCAAAGTGGCAGTTGCTCTCACTGACTTTTTTCCCCCTAAAGATTTATTTATTTATTTAAGCTTTAAAAATTTGTTATGTTATGCTAGTCACCATACAGTACTTTATTAGTTTTTTATGTAGTGTTCCATGATTCATTGTTTATTTAAGAGAGAGAGAGAAAGTGTGAGCAGGGGAAAGGGAAGAGGGAGACAAGCAGACTACCTGATGAGTGGAGAGCCTGAATTCGGGCTGGATCCCAGGACACTGAGGTCATGACCTGAACTGAAATCAACAGGCAGAAGCTCAACCAACTGAGCCACCTAGGCACCCCTCATTGATTTTTTTTTTTAATACAAATGAATCTATTTTGATTTGAAAGGATTTTTTAAAGATATTGTTAAATGAGGAAAAAAGATGCCAGGAAATGTATATAATATAGTTGGGTTTTTACAAGACAAAGAATGAAAAACCTTTGCCAATGTGAATGTGAGTATGTGAGATTATAATATGGAGAAATATACAGACATATACAGATGCATACTAGGCTATCAAGATGGGTTTTCTATGGTATTGGAGGGAGGGCAGATGGTTAAACCAATATAATTTTTCAGCAATTTCTTACACAAAACATTTACTTATTTTTTCCAATTAAAATTTTTATTTTACTGAAAATACTTTATTAAGGTGAAGTTTTTCCATCAACATTTTTTGACAAAGACTCAATAATTAGCGTTTTCTTCCTATCTAGCTGGACTGACTATAACCTATGTTATTGTGAATTTTCTTTCTGGCTCTTATTCTTAACAAATATCGTTTGCTTGGTAGTTACTAATTATTATTATTACTTGAAGGTAAAAATCAGTCTTTCTTTTTGTTTTTAAATTTTATTTACTTATTTGACAGATAGAGATCATAAGTAGGCAAAGAGGCAGGCAGAGAGAGAGAAGAGGAAGCAGGCTCCCTGCTGAGCAGAGAGCCCGATGTGGGGCTCCATCCTGGGACCCTGGGATCATGATCCGAGCCAAAGGTAGAGGCTTTAACCCACTGAGCCACCCAGGCGCCCCAATCAGTCTTTCTCTAGTTAGCCATCTTATTCTGTGTAAGTCTCTGTTATTGGGATTTAGGGAGAAAATAATCTGAAAATGCATATTTTTCAGGTGAAATCTGATATTCAAAGCATTGGTGGCTAATTTGAATTTTATGAATCACAGTGTGGACCAACATTATTTAGGTTCAGTGAAACATGTCTGCAGGCTGCATACTTTTTGACATCTGGTGCGGCTCAGGTCTTGGCTGTCCTAATGTTCCTAATGCTGGAAATGTGTGACCTACTAGGAAAATGTCATCCTCTGTTTGAAAAGCCCCTCCTGTCATGGAACTAGGGCTGTAATCCTGGGACCAGATAAATCAGGTATGTGCATGTTTCAGATCTGAACGATAGTAACAGAGAGAAGTGTGCTGGGGAGGCCTCGTCTAGATCCACCCCCATATGGTCCCTCATGTGTTCCAGCAGCAGGTGGCAGCATTAGAACAAAGATTGGCCACATGAGGGCCTGTGATACTCCCAATTTCTTCTTTATTTATATATGAATTAGGGAAAGAACAGATTGCTGATCAGTTTTAGAGGGAAGAAAATTATTTGCCATACCCTTTCAATTAAAAAAAAAAATTAAGGCCCTACTATGTGCCAGCCACTGTGCTGTGCATTTTATTTTTACACTTATTTTTTTGAGTTGCCACACGAGGTTACGTTAGCTTTAGGTGTACAAAGTAGTGTGATTTGCCAAGTTGACACATTCTGCTATATTCACCACAAATCTTGTGCTGTGCATTTTAACAGTTGTGGTGTTCAATCTTCACAACCTGTGACACAGGCAACTATTCCTCTCATTTTAAAGATGAGGAAATTAAGTTTTTGAAGGCTGAAGGAATGTGCCCGAAGCTGTCCTGTTTCTCACAGGCAGAGTCGTGTCTGGAGCTGCTAGATCTTTGACTGTTTTTCTGGAATCATACCTGTCATCAGCCTGCAGTCGAGCTTCTGTCTCAGTTCTCCTGACTTTCTGCCTGATTAATGTTGTGGAGAAACTCGGGCTGTACTTGGGGACAGTGGAAGCCAGCATGGCAGAGGACATTTGCCCCAGATGTTGGCCAGGTGGTTGTGCCCTAGAGCTGCTGATTGAGGGAAGATGGATGCTATGGCAGAAGAACACCACGCTTTCAGTCTGGAGAAGGGATGTGGAAATTTGATGCATTTTTCCTTTTTTGTGTAATAATTTCCATGACAGGAACAGATGACCTTTTTCCTGATTTCTTACTATTCAAAGTATTGGCATAGAAAATAAGTTGTATAAGAAGTTAAATGCTTCTTGTGATAAATGTGAGGGGCTGCCCATTTGGTAATTAAAGCTGTGGGATGTTTGCATGACAGACCTGTCCTTGGCTATTTCATACTGCGTCAGACTCTATTTGATTAAAAATGACTAATCTCATGATTTTATATAAATGGCTCAAATCTGTTAGACAATTTGCTTAATAAATGAGATCAGCCAGCAAAGCTCACAATTTCTTCCAGTAAGGCAGTGTTGGGTAGAGAGCACACTCAAGATTATTCTCCTCTGGGGCCCCTGGGTGGCTCAGTGGGTTAAGCCTCTGACTTTGGCTCAGGTCATGATCTCAGGGTCCTGGGATCGAGCCCCACATCGGGCTCTCTGCTCAGCAGGGAGCCTGCTTCCCCCTCCCCCTCTGCCTGCCTCTGCCTACTTATAATCTCACTCTCTGTTAAATACATTAATAAAATCTTTAAAAAAAAAAAAAAAAGATTATTCTCCTCTGCCTGTGTGATCTTGCGTATGTAGCTCATTCTTCATCTGTAAAGGAGGGGTTGGACTAGATGACACCAGAAGTTTCTTCCTGCTCTGCTAGCCTGTGATTTTCTGGAGTCCCCGTGGATCTGTATGTGAACAGAACCAACCCCCTTCCATGCAGGGCAGCTCCAGAGGGAGCCACAGAGATTAGATAAGCTCTTGTATCTTCAAAGAAATGATCCCAAGTCACCGGCAAGTTAGGAACCAACTGAAAAGGACATAGTTATATGGCATTTAAAGAGCTTGGGTTTGGAGTCAGGCAGTCCTGATCCAAATCTTGGCTCCACTGATGACCAGCTGTATAATCTTGGGCAGTCACTAGGACTCCCTGATTCTCGATTTTCTTAGTGGACACCTTAAGATTTGCTGTGGGTTTTTAAGAGTCAGAGTTTATCATGTGTTTGACTCATGATAGTTATCCAGTAAATGTTATCCAGTAAATGGTAACTAGTGATTGTTATGGGTTGAATTATGTCACCTGAAAATTCATATGTTGAAGTCCTGGCTCTTAGTACCTTTGAACATGATCTTATATGGAGGGAGTAATCTTATTTCAGGGGTAATCAAGTTAAAATGAGGTTATTAAGAGAGTCTACTTTCCACTGGACATTCTTTTCTGCTTTGTTGAAGGTTAGTTGACCATAGAGTTGAGGGTCCATTTCGGGGCTCTCTATTCTGCTCCATTGATCGATGTGTCTGTTTTTGTGCCAGTACCATACTGTCTTGATTATAGCTTTGTAATAGAGCTTGAAGTCTAGGAATTGTGATGCCACCAACTTTGGTTTTTTTTTTTCAACATTACTTTGGCTATTTTGATGTCTTTTCTGGTTCCATACAAATTTTAGAATTGTTTGATCTAGCTCTGTGAAAAATGCTGGTGTTATTTTGATAGGGATTGAAAGGAATATGTAGATTGCTTGGGGTGGTATAGACATTTTAACAATAATTGTTCTTCTAATTCATGAGCATGTATTTCCACTTCTTTGTGTCTTCCTCAATTTCTTTCATAAATTCCCTATAGTTTTTGGAGTATAAATCTTTTACTTCTTTGTTTAGGTTTATTCCTAGGTATCTTATGGTTTTTGGTGCAGTTGTAAATGGGATTGATTCCTTGATTTGTCTCTTTTTTCTAAGGTTTATTTTGCTCTTTTATAGCTCCTTTTTAAAAAAAATTAAATTTGTTTTAGGGGCACAGGTCTGTGATTCATCATTCTTATGTAACACCCAGTGGTTACCACAACACATACCCTCCCTTGTGTCTATCACTCAGCCACCCCATTCCTCACCGCCCTTCCCTTCAGCAACCCTCAGTTTGTTTCCTAAGATTAAGAGTCTCTTGGGGTGCCTGGGTGGCTCAGTTAGTTGGGCGTCTGCATTCAGCTCAGGTCATGATCTCAGGATCCTGGGATCGGATCCCCTATCAGGCTCACTGCTTGGCGGGGTGTCTGCTTCTTCCTCTCCCTCTGGCCCTTCTGTTCATGCTCTCTCTCTCTGTCTCAAATAAATAAATAAAATCTTAAGAAAAAAGAAAAAAGAGTCTCTTAAATGGTTTTTTTCCCTCTCTGGTTTCATCTTGTTTCATTTATTCCTCTTTCCTCTGTGATCCTCTGCCTTGTTTCTTAAATTCCACATATCAGTGAGATCATATGATAATTATCTTTCTGATTGACATTTCACTTAGCGTAATACCCTCTAGTTCCATCCATGTCATTGCAAATGGCAAGATTTCTTTTTTTTTTTTTTTATGGCACATGCACCCCAATGTCAAGCGGCAATGTCCACAATAGCCAAACTATGGAAAGAGCCCAGATGTCCACTGACAGATGAATGGGTAGAGAAGATGTTATATATATATACAGTGAAATATTATGTAGCCATCCTTGATTTCTCTTTCTGATGCTTCATTATTGGTGGATAGAAACACAACAGATGTCTATGCATTGATTTTTTATCCTGTGACTTTGCTGAATTCCTGTATCAGTTCTAGCAATTTTTTAGTGGAGTCTTTTGGGTTTCCTACAGAGTATCATTATCTATAATATTAGTTATCTATAAATCCTGAAAGTCTGACTTCTTCCTTGCCAATTTCAATGCCTTTTATTTCTTTTGTTGTCTGATTGCTGAGGCTAGGACTTCCAGTAGTATGTTGAACAAGAGTGTCAGGAGTGGACATCCCTGCTGTGTTCCTGACCTTAGGGAAAAAGCGCTCACTTTTTCCGCATTGACGATGATAGTAGCTGTGGGTCTTTTGTATATGGGCTTTATGATGTTGAGATCTGTTTCTTCTAGCCCCACTTTTTTGAGGGTTTTTAATCAAAGGATGTTGTATTTTGTCAAATGCTTTTTCTGCATCTATTGAGAGAATCCTATGGTTCTTATCCTTTCTTTTATTAATGTGGTATAGCACATTGATTGATTTGTGGATATTGAATCACTCCTGCAGCCCAGGAATAAATCCCACTTGGTCTTGGTAAATAATCCTTTTAATGTACTGTTGGATCCGATTAGCTAGTATATCATTGGGAATTTTTGCATCCATGTTCATCAGGGATATTGGTCTGTAATTCTCTTTTTTAATGGGGTCTTTGTCTGGTTTTGGGATCAAGGTCAACCTGGTCTCATAGAAATAGTGATTTGAAGGGACACTTGCACCTTAGTGTTTGTAGCAGCAATGTCCACAATTATGGACAGACTGTGGAAAGAGCCTAGATGTCCATTGACTGATGAATGGATGAAGATGATGTGACACACACACACACACACACACACACACACACACACACACACACACTGGAATATTACTCAGCCATCAAAAAGAATGAAATCTTGCCATTTGCAATGATGTGGATGGAACTAGAGGGAATTATGCTAAGCGAGATAAGCCAGTCAGAGAAAGACAAATACCATATGATTTTCACTCATATGTGGAATTTAAGAAACAAAACAGATGAACATGGGGGAAGAGAAGGATAAATAAGGTAAAATAAAAACAGACAGAGAGGCAAACCATTAGAGAATCTTAACTATAGAGAACAAACTGAGGGTTGCTGGAGGGAAGATAGGTGTGGGGAGGGGTAACTGTGTGATGGGCATTAAGAAGGGCACTTGATGTAATGAGCACTGGGTGTTGTATACAACTGGTGAATTACTAAATTCTACCTCTGAAACTAATGTGTTAACTAACTTGAATTTAAATAAAATCTAAAAAAAAAATTGTTGTGAACTCCAACACTGTACCAGCAGTTTTCAGATAACGGTTGTTTACAATTTTTTTTAAATGTTTTTCTTATTTTATTTGTAATTGTAAAAATAAACCTATAACATAAAAAATGATGTCATTAAGGTAGGTGTAATCAAATACGGGGATTTGAACGCAGAGAATACCTAAAGGGAAGATGATGTGGGTAGATAAAGGGAGAAGATAGCCGCCTAGGCCAACCAGAGAGTACTGGAACAAATCCTTCCCTCACAGCTCTCTGAAGGAACCAACCCTGATGACAGCTTGATCTTGAACTTCCAGCCTCCAGAACCAAGACACGATACTTTTCTGTTGCTTAACCTGACCAGTCTGTGGTGCTTTATCCTCACAGTCCAAGCAAACTAATACAGCTCTTTTTGCTCGGATCACTGTGCTGCTGCCTCCTTGCCCCACTCTGAATGCACCTTGTGTAGCACCTATACAAGCACATGTCTTGTTGTGGCTTTATGTTCCCTGCCTCAGCTGCTCCCAAGTGGTCGTCCAGCCTTTGGGATGGTATTAAAATAGTTCACATTTATTGGTACCATTTTATATACCAGGAAATTGAGGCACAGATATGTTTTTGCAACTTATCTCAAGGTCACACACCTATGAACTAGTAGAGTGAAGATTTGGATGGACCCAGACACTCTGACCCCAGAATCCTTGCCCTTAATTCTCACAGTGACATCTTCACCACCACTCAGAGGAGCTTGGAGATGACTGGAACTGAAAGAAGAGAAATGAATGGCTATTTCTTATTAGCAGGACAGAACTGACAGCTCTGTGTCCTCAGTACTGGCCTCCATGTATCTCTCTCATCACATCACTGGAACATACTAGACAATGGTGCCCACTGCCTGCAGGTCACTCAGCTTGCTAAGGAGTTCCATTGGCCAGAGTCCAGAGCTGTTGCTCTCATTTTAGTTCTTGGACCTTTCATCTTTCAAACTTTCCCAGAGCTGCCATTGATGAATTTTTGGGCTTCTGTCCAAGGATCTGATGCAGAAAAGCACTATGGGGAGGCAGAATGTCATAGTGGTTAAGAGTGTAGGTTCTGGTGTCAGATGCCTGGGTTTGGATACTGGCTCTATACATGACTTAGTTAGCCTCAGACACTCATCTGTAAACTGGGATGACTGTAGTACTTATTTCATAGGGTTGTTTTGGTGAGAATTAATTAACAGATGCTCACTTCTTAGATCAATACTTGGTGAGTACTTAATACACATTGGCAGTTATAATGTGTCAGTGGGATGGACCGTAGTACTCTAATGGTAACTACCTAGGGGAGCATCTCTTCCAGGAAAAAGACTGAACTATATCCAGTCTATAGTAATAAATTCATAAAATTTCAATAACCTGTCATCCATATTGCAATAGAAATACAGAGCTTGATGTATATGCAAGTTATTTCAGAATTGTGCAATTTAGTAGGAAATGTTCATAGCACATAATAAATATTTGTTGAACGAATAAAGGAAATGTGAGGTGAGGCCTTGGTGCTGCGGGAAAGAGGGGAGTGCAGGCTGGCAGAGGGATGCCTGGGTAACTATGATAAAAGAGTAGTGAATTGTCCAATTCTAGAGGATGAGGTGAATTCTGATCCAAGACAACAGGTGGAGAAGTGAGAGGGCAGTGGGCATCTCAAAACCCTTACCATGGCGAGCAGTGGTGGAGATGTTGGGGCTAAGGCTGGGCTGAGCAAGAGGCAGCAGGCCTAGGAGCAGGGGCAGGGAGGAGCTATATTCTAGGAAGGGAAATCCAGGGAGGACAGGAGCTTGTCAGACAGGCAGAAAGACTCTACTGTGGGAATTAGAGATGGTCTCTGTCTCTTGCTGACTCACTGGGTCTCTGGAGAAAGGCCTGGGGGCAGCGGAAGTACTGCAGACCCTGATGGCTACGTGAGCTAAGCCTGCTTCCTGAACACTGAGGACAGGTCTTTGCTGCTGGCAGCCGGGAGGTGCTGGACACCCGGGCTGAGAGAGAGTGCCAAGGACTGGATTCCAGCTTCCGTGTTGCAAGGCATCAGGACATTGCTGAAGCCCAGGCAGAATGAACACTCCCATTCCGAACCTGAAACTTGCAATTATACCTGGAACTTTTAAAATGGAGTCAATTGAGGGCTTTCCAGAAGCAACAGAAAGATTTCTGTTGCATTTGTCATTAAGAAGTATAAATTGCTATAATCTTTTTAGAGAGTGATTTTGCAATATTAACAACATTTAAAGGATGTTAATTGCAGTGTTGTTTGTAACAGTGAAAAAGTGGAAATGATCTAAATGCCATCAACAGAGGGCTGGTTAAATAAGTAATAGTACTTCTGTACTATGGAGTAATATATTTCAATCAAAAATGATGAAGTAAACATGTACAGATATGAAAAAGTTACCACATTAAATCATGTGGAAAAAGCATGCTTCAGAAGAATGAATCAATAATATCATGTGTGCAAAAAAAAGAATTTCATTCATTGACTACGTATGTTTGAGTAATGCATGGAATATATCTGAAAGGACACAAACCAAGTAAACAGTGGCTAATTCCAGAAAAAGGGCTTGATGGGAGATGGGAGGGAGAGAAAAGGGAAGAGGTATCTCACTTTATACTTTAAAGATTTCTGTACTATTTGCTTATATTGTTCTGTTTTACAAGTATTTACGACATGCTATTTTTAAAACACTGTAAAAAAGAACCTCAAAATAAAACTAAAGTTGTTACCTGGGTGTTTGGGGTTTTATATTTTCTTGTCTGTCTTCAGATTTGGAACAAATTACTTTTTTTTTTCTTCTATTTTGACCTCAATTCTTCTTCTTCTTCTTCTTTTTTTTATTATGTTCAGTTAGTCAGCATATAGTATATCATAAGTTTTTGTTGTAGTGTTCAATGATTCATTAGTTGTGTATATCTCCCAATGTCATTTTTTTAAAGGTGATTTTATGTGGCTTTTTAAAGACCATAGGGGGCTGTGGAGAGGCTGGCAGTGGGGTTGTGGTCATCAGGAGGCCAAATGGGGTAGTCATAGGACACTGCCAAGAGGGTTTGTGAGCAGGAGAGAAACTTCCGAGGTGTGTCACTCTCTGAAGGCCATTCATTGGGTTCCATGCAGGCCATCAAATGGGCACTTGTTGGGCACTAGGCATTATATTTAGCACCATGTTGGACATCTCAGTGGGTACAGCTCTGCACTTCAAGGGGGATTTTGCAGAGCATGGCATAGAGCTTGACAGATACTACCTTTTGGATGGCTGAGGTCATTTCACAGCCTCTTCCCTGGTTGTAGCATATTACCCCTCACTGGGCTCAGGGCAGTCACTGGGCACTGGGTGGAATTCTGTGTGTGCCTCTCCACTGGACACACCATAGAATTCTTTTTTTTTTTTTTTAAAGATTTTATTTATTTATTTGACAGACAGAGATCACAAGTAGGCAGAGAGGCAGGCAGAGAGAGAGGGGGAAGCAGGCTCCCCGCTGAGCAGAGAGCCCGATGTGGGGCTCGATCCCAGGACCCTGGGATCATGACCTGAGCCGAAGGCAGAGGCTTTAACCCATTGAGCCACCCAGGTGCCCCCTGGACACACCATAGAATTCTTACTGGACTCGACATAAAATGTAACTTCCAGGATCATGGTTGGCATCATGCAGAACTCTGAGCTGATCCCCAGGAAGCATGTCTTTGTGGGTACCCCCAATAACGGATATGGATGAGTAGATGAAGAGTTTGATTCTTGCTCTCTCACAACAGAGACTGTGCTAGGAGGAAAGGGAGTTATAGATCCATCATGGCAACCACGTTTCCTCTGCCAGAGCTCCCTGAACTGACCGTGGCCATGAGGAAGGTAGACCAGAGACTGGCGAAGGGCAAGGGAACAGTTGAGCCACTTGCCAACTCCTTCTCACTATCAGAAAAGTCCCAAGGGCTTGAAAGGGTCAGTTTGCTGCACGAGACTCCAAATAAACAAACAGAACCTCCATCATTAATACAGATACTTCTGAGAGTAGTGCAAGGTGAAGGCAAACCAAAGAGCCTGGAGGGAGAATGAAGCTCTGAGAGAAGTCCCATGTCCAGGCTCACTGCTGCTTGGATCGCAGACCGTTGTCTGCCTTCATAAGTTCCCATTTTCATGTGGCCTTTAATTTACCACATAAAAGCCAATAAAACCAAATTAAATACCTCCTGTGGCCCCTCCAATTTTCATGAGAGTTTCTGTACCCTCATTGCCAACAACAAAGCCCAGTTGAGATGGGATGCTGGGTGGCTGGCTAGGCACCTTCATTAGCTAGATTATGCCATACATTTCAGATTAACAGAGATTTGAAGTTGCTTGTAAGCAACCAAGAAAGGACCACATGCAGAGTTATTTGAGAATAATCTAAGGAATTTTGTGTCTTCTTAATTTAGGAGGACCTACAGCAGGGCAGGCTTCACTCCTCATAAACGCTCTCAGGGTCTTTTGGACAATCTTGGGCAGCTTCTTCTGCTGTGATTAAGAAAAATAGATGTATGCACCTGGGAACTCTCACTCTTAGCTGGAGAGTGGTACACCTTTATTGAAAGCCTTCCCTTGAATCAAGAAGAGAATGTTGGGTTATCACGCTGCTAGACTTAACCCAGGTACCTCACTCTTCCCCAAATATACTGAGGGAACTCCCTTGAAATTCCCTTCTCCCTCTAGGTGCTGGCAGCCATTTGGCCCTTTATCAATAGATTTACTTATTCTGCATGTTTCACATAAATGGAGTCATGCAATACGTGACCTTTTGTGCCTGGCTTCTTTCACTTAGCTTAATATTTTTTTAGGTTCATCTGCTTTGTACTAATAGCTTTTCAGGGACACTGTGTGGTATAAAAAGAATTTAGTCTTTGGTGTCAGACAGATGTGGGTTATAGTTCTGGTTCAGGCACTTAATAGCCATGTCCTAGGAAGCTTATTTACTCTTTCGGAACTTCAGTCCTCATTCGTAAAGTGAAGATAATAGGCCCTACATCAAATGTAGCTGTGAGGATTAATGATTAGCATATACAAAATCACTTGGTGTTGTAGCTTGCACATCGTAGGCACTCCCTAATTGTCAGAAGAAAAGAAATTAAGTTAAATGTGAGAATATGTGGTACAGAGCCTGTTAATTCCTTGCCTTTGCCCCCTCTTTCATGCCCTCCTTTATAAGCCTCATTACACGGTGGCAGCTTTTTTTCTCTGAATTCCTACAACCTCCCTTCGCCTTATGCAAAACATTTGCCTTGCCCTGAGCATACACTTCTGTGTCCCTTTGTCAAGTAGATTCTTTTTCCCTCAGTGTGTGTATCTTATCCCCCCACCCCACCCCCACCCCAACTGGACTACATCTTTTCTTGAGGTCAGAGGCTGTTTTCTTCTTCTAGGGAACATATGTTCCAAATTCTCTGGGCCAGTCCCACTTGTAAATACTCTATTATGTAGTCTTTACAAACCACTGGGATATCATAGAGCATCTAGGAGTCTGGCAGCCTGGCCACGTCTCCCAGATGGTTCTGGCATGCAAAAGTGGCACAGACTCCTTCTTCAGCCTGATTTTGGACAATATGATCCCTTTCAATGTTTGGGGAAAGTGTCTGTTGCCCAGAAGTGCCACATCTGTCCCCTACCACCCACACAGAAATGGAGCTGGCAGCATGCGAACCTCCATCCTAATTATCTGGCCGTAATTGAAAGGTGCAAGTTGGCATTCTCAGGAAGGTGCTTCTTCAAAGACACTTGCTGCAGAAGCTAAACTCCAAATTAAAATTGATTCCCATCCTCATAGATGCATCAGCTATTAGAGAGTAGGTTCTGGAATGGAGTGTGCTACCAGAGAGTGAGGTCAGATATGGGCAGGGAAAATGTCTTTCAGAGTTTCAGCATATTAGACTCAGCTGAATTTATATGTTGGGTTTTTACTACAAGTAAAATATAATAGCGTTCACAGTACCCATTTAATGTTTTTGACCCTGTCTTTTTTCTTTTATATAGGAAGTTAGTACTTAGAGAAGGAATAAAAACAGAAACCAAGAGTGAGAAGCATTTATGAAGGTGACAAATTTCTAGAGCAGTTCTTAACCATTTTTTTGGGTCACGGAAAACAGAAAGGGCCTATGTGCACAGACAAAAAATTCTGCATGTAATTTTGGGGAGACTTGCAGACTCCCTCATAACCCACCTAAGGCCACCAGGTTAAGACTTCTACTAAAATGAGAGTCACTCGTCTTTAACACTAAGGTCACAAAGATGAGTAAGGCACGGCTCCTGCCCTCAAGGGATTTGCACTGTGGTGAGGGGGATCAAACATGTATCAGCCAGGATACCTCAGCTAGTCAGTTGCAGAAACCTACTGATTCTTTCTGTGCCCTCTCTCCTTTCGCTTTGTACTACCCTTGTCCTGGTTTTGTCTCTCCGTCCTGGGGCAGGAGCAATAGCTTACAAGTGGTAACATGTTAGTTTCTTCATCCTTCATGTGGAAGAGCAGTGATCCTCCTAAAAGTAAAAGAATTAGCTCCCTCCTCTCTCAAGAACCCTGCCATGGTGCTTTTCCAGCCCCTCCAGAATAAAGACTCTATTCCTTGCAGCAGCTCTCAAAGCATTGTGATTGGATGCCATTATACGTTTCAACTTTGTGTTCTCTCCAGCCTGGTCTGAATCCTGGTCTTTATCAGTACCAGACCCCTCATTTTTCCCTAAGTGAAGCATTTTCAGGCTTCCCTGTATGGCTCATTCTCACTCCCATCCTGGAATACTATTTCCCTTATTATCTATCTATTAAATCCTTCTCATTCTCAAAGAACCAGATCAAACACCTCCTCTGCAAAACTGGCCTCAATTCACCAACTCAGAATGAATGATGGCTTTTTTGAACCTATATTTAGCACTTATTTTATCCTGTCTTATAGGAATGTAATCGCCCATGCCGGATTCCTTCAAAAGACCACAATATTTTGAGGCAGAGGTGGCATCAGATTTATTTCTGGGGTGTGGAATCCCTACCAGAGGGATGGTCCTTGGAATCACTAAAAATAGGTTTTGTTAAAAGAGGAGGTGTGATATGATTAAGGGAAAGGGGTGTAACAAAATCCCACAGATGAGAGTTCAAAATGAAAGTTTCTCAGCTCTTGAAGACAAGTCCCAAGAGGGCGAAGGATGGTGATTCTGGGTCCAAGAGGTGGGGGACCCCAGAACAGATCTCCTTCTCAAACTGGGTTTCCAACAGAAAGATATACTGGATAAGAACTGTTCTGGGATGGGTTGAAGCAGACCTTCAACCTCAGCCTCCTCAGAAGAGGACACTTGGGCAGCATGGACAGCAGTTTGCCGCTATGGAGGTCCTCCTCTGCCAAGCCTCTGGGCTCACCCCATGCCCAGAGGCTAGAACTTTCCTTCATCAGGGCTTCCACATCCATGTAGTGTCTGGCAGTTGGAAAAGATTAGCCTGAGGGTCCTGAGGGTTGGGCTTGGCCCTTTAGGTTAGCTTTGGGTGGAGAGGACACACTTGAAAATGCACAGGGGCTACTGGAGCTGAGGACTTGAAAGCACTTTTGTGGTTTAAAAGCAACACCCCAACAGGCACTTTTGCTCAGCCACCGGTGCCTCTCCCTCAAGTTAAAACAGTGGGCCAGAGACAAAGTGCTCTAGACTTCTAAGCTCTAAGTACTGCTACACATATTACCAGGAGGATACGGTTAGAGAATTTATGCTGTTGTTGGCAGACCTCAAACAGGATGGAGGCTACATCCGTATCTGCCACGTCTATATTTCCAACATCCGGGACTTTGTCCACAGTGGAGCATAATAAATACTCGCAGAATTGAAACCCAAGTGCTTCTTAGCTGGCTCTGAATATTGATTCTGCTATGCAAATATTTCTTCCCATTCTCCACAATACCAAATGCCACTGTTTTGGTCCCTCTCCAAGGTCTCTGTCTCTAAGCTCTTAATTAGAAAAGGGAAGCAGTAATTATTAAAGTTATTAAAATATGGAATATTGCAAAGGAGCGGATTAGAAGTCTTCATGCTAATCCAAACAAATCGTGCTAATATTACTTTGATTCTAGTAGACTCAAACCCACAGAGGAAGATAAAAGCTCGGGCTTGTTTCCTAAGTGGTGAGTTTAGCCTATTCGCTAAGCCAGGATTCATCAAGCATTCACTGGGAGCTGCAAAGGAGAAGCAGGAGGAGATGAAAGGAAGAAAGATGCGAATGTGATAGAAAAGATGAGGTGGGTAGGAAGGACAGCTATGTCAAGAGAGTCAACCCGGCAGTTGGATTCATCAAGCTCCAGCCGCAAACTCTTCTCTCTGCTGGGAGCTATAGGGTACAAGGAGTACCTTTGCCACCCTATGACTTCACAGACTGCATTTATGAAGATGACTGCTCGAATCCTCTGCTCCGTTCAGGCACATCTGCTGGCCTGATTCCTACTGGGCAGGGCCACTTACTATAGAGAAAAATACACACTTCAGCCAGTATGGTCCCAGAGCTCCAACAGAGTTACACATCGGATGTGTCTTTGGGAACCTGCCTTGGCCTGGAAGGTCCCTACAACCATCTCAAGTTCAACACATGCCAGACTGGAGCCGAAAACTTACTCCCTTGCCTGTTTCACCTACTGGGACTTCCTCTCAATCTGTAGAGTCACCACCTATTCAGTCCTCTGGGCTGAACTTGACAGCCCCCTTAGGTGCCTCTCCTCATCCATTCCAATGTCTTCTGATGGTCGAGAACCGGTGATGCACCCTCAGAAATGGCTCTTCTGCTCTTCTTCCTCTCTACCTTCAGCACCACTGCTGTAGTTTGGATCTTTATCCTCTCTTCCCGTACTGCTTCTCCAGTTTCTTCTCCTGCCACTTTCTCAACCTACACGTTTCAGGCAGCCCACACTGGAGACACCGTTCCTGTCTCCATGCCTTTGTCCATGATCATTCCTCTGTCTCCCTTGACCACCTCTCAAACCCCTCCCCATCCTCCAGGGCCCAGCCTATTTGTCACCCTCTCTGGGCATCCGGTGTTGTTCCTCACCAAGCTTTGGGCATTGTGGTGTCAGAGTACTGTCACTGTTGGACAGGTCTGTCTCCCTTGAGGGTCAGGGACTTTGCATTCCACAGTTATCTATCCTGAGGGCCTTGCAGAATGCTTGCTTGCACATGGTAGCTCTCAGTACACCTTTCCCTAGAGGGTGATTAATCCTGTAGATACATGCTGCTATGAAAGACCAAACTGCCAGTTTGAAAGCAAAAAGCTTGGGAGAATTGACTTGAGGAATTATATTGTGATGTCTAAGGAGGCAAGAAGCATGGGCCTGAAAGGAAGGAGAGGATAATGAAGAAGTTCCGTTTGAGTCTGTCCACTGGTTAGGACTTTATTATATTTCATAAGAAGATCTTGGTGGTTCTCAAAAAATCATTAATATAGTTAGGACTTGAAAGATTTGAAATAAACATTTCAATTTGGAATAATAGCCACTTAATTGAACACCTTGTCTGTCCAGGTATTTTTACCTATTTTATATTTAAGCCTAACAACTCTACTTGTTAGTTATATTTACCCCTATTAGTTGAAAAAAATTGAGTCTCAGAAAGGTTAAATAATTCACTCATGGTCACACAGGAATAAAGGGAATAGAATAAGGATTTTTTAAGACTTAGAATGTAGATCCGATTCTAACACCTGATTCTTTTTTTTTAAGGTTTTATTTATTTAACACCTGATTTTTTATACAAGCCTATATTTACTCTGGAAAGTGGAAACATGCTCACCCTCCAGGATCTATGTATGAATTCATCATATCTTTAGCTTTTTCTCTCACCAGAAATATAATAGGATTAACAAGAGCTGATAAAGTGGACTGAGGTTTGTGTCAGTTTGCCCTCCTTCACTTCCCTTGCTTCTGGTTGGTACCAAAAAAGAAACCAAAAGATAAAACAACAAAGTAGAAAAGAAAATAGGCACAAAAGGAGTGGCCTGACTGGGGAAAGGAAGAGAAGCAAAATGCCCAAAGAATCCACAGATGGCTAACTATATCTGCTTCAACACGCTTTTCAAAGACGGTATTCTACTCAGTCCTCATAACAGTACTGGGAATATATAATAGTAGTTCCATTCGCTACATGAGGAATCGGACTCTCAAGGAGCTTTAAAGCTTTGACTAACTTGTAACAACTAATAACGGGAAGAGCCAGAATTGAAACCCAGGTGCTCATTCCCCCAAACCGACTTTGGTCCCACCCACCAGGTGGATCCATACCTCGGCACACAGCACAGTGCTTGCCAACCAGTTATGTGTGAATATGTGAATGGTAATAACCAATTTTTATTGCACCTATGACAGATACTCTACAAAATGCTTTGCATAAATTTTTTCTTAATTCTTGTTACAACCCTATAATGCCAGCACTGTTAATAGTTCCACTTTACAGATAAAGAAACTGAGGCACAGAGAGATTTAAGTTACTTGTATAAGTGGCAGAGCCAGGATTTAAGTCTGGTTCTGATGACGGCCGAGGCCGAGGCTTTGCTCTTGAAAGTAGGTAACACCCTTCTGTGTCTTCTAATCATGCAGGATCTTCCAGTGATCTCTTCTCTTGGAGAAGGCCCGTGCTATCTTCCTTTAGGGCTGGGCTCAGTTGAGTACAATCTTATATGGCAGGCCTCCTCAAAATCTTTTCTCCAGATTTACAATAGCTCGCTTGGAAGGTGGAAGAGAAAGATAAGAAACAGCACACAGAATCATAGGGGAAGGGAGGGAAAATTGAATGGGAAGTAATCAGAGAGGGAGACAAACCCTTAGAGACTCTTAACTATAAAAAACAAACTGAGGGTTGTTGCTGGAGGGGAGGTTGGTGAAGGGCATTAAGGAGGGCACTTGATGTAATGAACACTGGGTGTTATATGTGACTGATGAATTATTGAAGTCTATATCTGAAACTAATGATGTACTATATGTTGGCTAATTGAATTTAAATAAAAAGAAGAAAAAAAGGGAAAAAAAAGAAAGATGGCTGGTGGCTGGCTTTTCTTTAGTCAGAACTAATTAATATCACCTTTTGCAAGCCCTGGGGCTAAGTGGTGGATATTTCCTTGTATTTCATTTGAATTGTTCACTGAGCAGAATTCTGTGATGAGACTCTATGCAAGCAATGACCTGTGCAGAATATGTACTGTTTTCATCCTGTTCGTGGGTTTTACTAGCTCAGGACAATCCTTTTATGGTTTTTTTCTCTGATTACTTAAAATTTTTTAAATTTAAATTCAATTAGCAAAGGCATAGTACATCACTAGTTTTTGATATAATAGGATTTTTAAAAAAAATATTTGAGAGAGAGAGAGAGAGAGAGAGAGGGAAGGAGAACATAGAAGCAAAGGGAGAGGAAAAAGCAGACTCCCCACTAAGCAGAGACCCTGAGATCATGACCTGAACTGAAGGCAGATGCTTAACCAATTGAGCCATCCAGGAGCCCCTTTTTAAAATAGATTTTTATTTCTATTTTCAGAAAAATTCCTGGGAGGGCATTTGGAGATGTAGTGAATGTGGTGATGACTATCCCCAGGTCATGGGACCTCAAGGTTTTTGCCCCTCCAACCCGACCCCACCTTCATTTATTAGCTTTTCCTGGCCCACAGCTTCTTGAACTTTCAGTCTCCTTGTCTGCCTAGGTCCTACTGGATAGTTCTCTCATTTGCCAAACTGGGCCGTGGTGGGGGCTTGGGGGGGGAAGATAGTAAATAGTAATAATAATAGCAACACAACAGCTGCTCTAACCCTGACGTGTGTTGGGTTTCTTACCCTTAGGATAAGATGGACTCTAGCTCCCATTCCAACTCAGTAGATATCCAGTAGACTCCTCAAGATTTTCAGGCATTCCCTGGATGGGGTGTAGGCTCTCAGTCTCATGGCCCCCTGTGCTCTAAGCTCTTGTGTTTGCAGAATTGGTTTAGTTTCACCCGACCCTGTGTGCTTCTGAGACACTAGTCATTTTATTTAATTATGCCTGGTAGCAGCCCTGGTGTCTGTCTTTTTATGTAAATGTGGTGGCTAAAGTAGTTCAGTCAGTCAAAACTGATGTATCAAATAGTGTCTAACCTCATGTTGTCTTGTGTCTACCTGAATCTTGAGCCTGCTGCTCCTGTCTTCAAAATAACACACCATATCATTTATTGAGGCCTTACGATGGGTTAGGCACTGGGTTGATCACTTACCTCTATGATCACATTTTACCCTTGAAATGGCCCACCAAGATAAGAGTTTTAATTCCATTTTGCAGATGAGGAAACAGTAATTGAAATCACGTGGCAAAGAGGTATTGGAAAGACTGCCTAATTCCAAAGTCAGCTCTTGCCTTACCCATACTGCTTTGAGGGCTGAGTTTGCTGTATTCTCACTTAGGTCCTGGAGCAGAGGCAGAGGTTCTGTTTGGTTCCATCTCCTCTTATGTCTGAGTATTCTGGTAGGTGCTGGGGCATGGTTGTCAATGAAATCTGAGGACTTTGTTCTTTAGATAGAGAACAGAGCCCTTTATCCCTTCCAAGTCTCCCAACCTCTTCCCAAGTTCTGTCCATCAGAATGTGCCCGTCTAGAAGCCCACTGGTCTCTACAGCACCTCCTCCTTGGGCATGACTGCTGCCATAGATGATTACCGTGAGGATAATGTGACCTTCACATCATTGCCAAACCATGATCTTTGTCTGTTGGTGTATTTTAATGTATTTAGTGTATTTTGTGCCAATTAATGCAGGCTCTACCTCATATTCTTGACAGCATATGCCTGACTTACTGAAAAGGTGTATCTCAGCTCAAATGTTAGTCTTCCTCAAGAAGGTCTTCTTCTACCATCCAAAATAAAGGTGAACCCCTCTACTGCCTGGTTACTCTAACACATTTAGGTGATTCATTTAAATCATATGTTTATTCCAAATTGAAATTATTAGTATGATTCCATTGATATGAAGTGTCCATAAAAGATGAATTTATACAGATGGAAAATAGACTGAGGTTGGGGCAGGAACTGGGATTAACTGTAAATGGGCATGGGGGATCTTACTGTGGGGATGAAAATGTTCTAAAACTGATTTATGGTGATTGTTGTATCATTCAGTAAATCTACTAAGAGTCATTGAATTGCACACTTAAAGTGGGTGAATCTTATGATGTGTAAAATATACCTCAGTAAAGATATTGGGAAAAAGAAAATGCACTGTTCAGTTTGCTCACCTTATTACTGTCTGTCACTCTTTGATTAGGGTGTAAGCCTCTAATGGCAGGGCCCTTGTCTGTCTTGTTCACCACTCTGCCCCTAGCAACCAGACCATCTGGCACCTAGTGAGAGCTCAGCACATATTCAGGGAGTGAGTGAATAAACAAACTAGCAATCTCCACCATAGTTCAAGTACTCAAATGCCATTGTTTGAGCCTGTGGAAGGAGATAGGGTCAAAACAGAATCAGTAGCAAACTTCAGATCTACAAGTCATATGTCAAAGATAAATAAGTGGAACTGGAAAAACTCCCATTCAGTGGGTATGCCAGATTGTCTGCTGTTAACTGTCATCTTTTCTGTCTGCTTCTGCATGATCTTAATCATTGCATCATTCCTACAGAGATGTCTGCAAATGTATTTCCCAGAATTCCTCACCAGGATGGCTGTGGGTTCGATTCTGTAAACCCACATGAAGATTGAAGGGTGGTAGGGTGGAAGTCATTATTCTCTGGCACAATTGTAGGCACAGGTGAGGAGGCAAAGGTAAGTTTTGCAGAAGCTTCCAAGTGAGTTCTTGTGAACCACCTGCTATAGAGAGCTGAGATTGTAGTTTCTGTTCAATTCTTGAGCTTCATAGCACCTCTGGGCAATCTTCCATTTCATCTGATTTGAGCTGTGGATGGCAGAGACTGGTGGTAGGCACTTTCCTGGTCACTTCTTGATTTCATGAACTCTGGAAGCTGCTACCCTGATCTTTGCTCAGATCATTCTTTTGGTTACATGAGAGTCTATTCCCTTTGTTAAAGCCTTCCCTATTTGGAAAACCTGGGGGAGTCTCTTTTTCTGGTTGAACTCTGATACAATAGGTATAGAATATAATCTTTAAAAATCCGGAGGTGGATAACAGTGGAAAGAGGAACGGGTAGAGACTCTGGGTCCTTTTTTAGATTCCAGTTGGCCACAAGAGGCACATGCATCATTTATCCCTGGACACCTTGGATCTTGAAAGAAAAAGTCTCCTTTCCTTTTTCCATTATGACCTCTGTCCTCTCTTTCTTCTGTTTTCTGTGCTGTGGTTTTTGTGAGTGGGTCCTTTCCTCCTTTCTCTCCTCGCCAGCTCTGAGAGGCCATCAACATACCTTTCCCCAGAGCACTGATTTATGGAACTTGGCCAGCTCTCTTGCCTTTGCAGTCTTGATAAAATCATCCAGTTGCCTGGTTACACTGAGGGAGCATAGCTGATGCCAGGCAAGATTCCCCAAAGCAGGACACATTCGACCTACTCACCAAACTTCCCAAATCTTGTGCCAGACTCTTAAGGAGTCAAGAGCTTAGATTTGCTGCCTAGAAAAAGATATTGTACAGCCTGTTCTTTTCCTTCAATAACAGCAACAATAAAATCAGGCCAAGATCATCTTTTAATATGTATTCAGCCAAAGTATACTGTTTTGGTTTAATTCGAGTCTTAACTACACTTGGTAGTTTCTGAAATCTTAGTAAAAACTGGTTAGGGAGAGACTGTAGGTTTTTCACTGTTGGTGTCTTAACCTCACTCAAGTCCTCTTACTTGCAGTCTAGAACCTCATAAAGCCCTTAGCCATTTCTTACTAAGACATACTTACATTAGTAGCCTAACACCCATCACTGGAGGGCCTAGAGTTAAGTCGCACTCCCAGATTTGATGTTTGAGTGGCAAGGATGAACTCTGCCTTTGTATGCGGCTGTCTGGTCCTGGTACTTTCTGACTTAGTATTAGACTTTGCCAGAATTGGGCATTTGCCTCAACCTCTGCCCTGTAGTCACCTGGCTATCCTGCCTTGTATTATAATCTCTCTCCATCACTAGGGCCTGACTTAAAGTCTATCTCTATGGTGGGGATTTACACCCAGTTCAGTTTCTCTCCTCTCTGTTGGGGATGGTGATGGAGAGGTACTGAAATCTTCTTCTTGAATCACCCCTTCCAAAGTTACTGGCTTAAGTCCTGCCAAGAATATATGGATCACTAGAATTACCATCACCATATGTATGCAAGTCCCTCAATACCAACTTCTTCCATATCGGTACTCCATCACCCCCTGACCTCTCTCTTCCACTATCACACTCCACCAATGGCCTTGCCCTGCCTAACTCATTGCAGAACCTGTTAGACTCTGAGTCATGGACCTTCTGGTTGCTCTTGTCAGAACCAGCATCTCTATTGAAACTAACAGAGATTCAGCAAGCAGTCAAGATTCCTTTCCTAGGTGTTGGTAAGTCACCAAGGGACTCACAGTATTACCCACAACAGTACTTCTCCCCTAGCTGGCTGGCCCACATTACTGAGAGTCTACCATGCATTGCATCCAAGTTTCCATTCCAGTAGGGTAGAATTTCTCATAGCTGGAATGAAGATCAAAGGCAATGAAGAATGAAATCTTTTTGTTAGTTCAGGCAAAAGCAACACTGGGGTCTGAATTCTCCATATTTTCATTTGCCTAGGAGAAATCTTTGGAGCCACAGAATGCCTTCCTGTTCACAGAGGTGAAAGGAGTTTTCAGATCTCTTGAGAGTCCTAGTCTGATGGAAATAAAAATGCAACAGTGATAATATAAGATCCATTATAAGTGTACGGATAACTCAGGGAGAACCTTGAAAGCAGGGTTTTTGATGATTTGTTGCTTTAGGCAAAACTAGTGCCTAACCCAACAGTGATGATAATAATAATGAAAATGCTGGAAAGGAATCCAGAAGAAAGGCATTCACTGTGCTACTGAGATGTGTCATTCATTGTGGAAATGAAAACATCAAATGCTAGAAGGATTCCCTGCTGCAAATCTTGAATACCTGGGCATGGATAGGATATTTTTTTTCTTGTAAAGGATATGAGAGATATTTTTTAACCACCTCTGGCTTCAGTTTTTCTTTTTTCTCTGAAAAGCTATAAGCTTTTCATGCTATAAGCTGCCTTTCTTTATAGAACTATGAAAATCTCCTTCAGATGCAGTCAAATTTTATTGCCAAAGGCAGAGAATAAATTGGGGGTAAACACATCTCTGTATTCATTAAAACCTGCATCCATAAAACGGATTCTACTCTTTATAACTATTTACTCCAGTAGCACTGGAAATGGGTGAAAGTGTAAGGGTACATATCAGGAGATGCTGCCACATGGAAATAAAACAAGGAGTGGATTTGTCCAGTCTTTGTTCTCTGGTGCTGAGCTCCCTCAATTTCCCCACAGATACTGATCAGCCTGATAACATGTGGGAGTACCCCTGATGGACATATGCGCAAAGTGCCCTAGAAACCTCTGAAGGAAGGCATGCTAATTTGGACTGATCTTATCATAAGCTTAAAAAATGGCAGAAAATACTGGGTCCAGTGGATTCATACTTATTTTAAAGTAACAGTATGTCATCAACGTATCTTTGTGAACAGTGACTTTCAGTTTCACAGGTCCCCCATGAGCGTTGCTAAGGGGGTATATTGGTAGAAATTCTCTGATTTCATCTTCATTCTGGATACCGGTTTCATACTTAAAGTCCATAAGCAGCGAAGAGGGTCTTCTTCCATGGAGGAATATTGTATGCACCTAATAATCCAAAACTGTCTATAAATGAACAATGCAGTTCTCAAACAGAGATATGGTGGGTTAAAACCTGCTTGGACAGTATTTTAAGGACCTGAATAAAGGGAATCCATTTATTTATTTTAAGGCAATATGTTACTTAAGAAGAATTACTGATATTTTTTCTGGTCACGTATCCTTAATGCCAAGTAGCTAGCAGAACTTCTTGGACATGTAATAGTCATGTTCCTCAGAGAAACTCAATTGCTGTTTGGAATTCTATGGTTATCCTGTCTCTCATTATTTATTGATGAATGCTTTTGGCAGTAGGAACATTCCTTACAATGTAAGAATTTAGGTTTCAATAAAAAGAACACATATAAATCTGGAAAGCAACTTGGGAGTCCTTTTCCTTGAGGAAATTCATTCACAGTGAGTGCCCTAGAAAGTGCAATTCTGTCTGGAGAAGGTCTAGAGCCAGAGAAACTCATAGTGAGCAGAATGGTGACTTAACTAACTGACCAATGTCCTCTGCGTTGGAACTTCCTTTCCCTGCAGACCACTTGGTAGCTCTTTAGGACTTGAAAAACTCAAAGTTCCCTCTAGCATTGCCATCTTCATTTAGCATCCTTGGGGTCCAGTCCACCCAGAGGGAGGACCCAGGCTTTCCAGATCCTGTATGTACTCTGACCACCAGTCTTGTGCTAGATTTAGCAACAATAGCAATAATGACCGCAGTAGTAATTGCTAACATTTATGAAACAACTACTATGTGCCTGGTATTGGGAAAGATGCTTTTCAAACTTATTTAATTCTCACAATGATAATGTGAATTAGGTAATGTTTTTATCCAAACTCTATGAAAGAGGATATGGAGGCACAAAGGGTTAAAATAATTAATAATTAACCTTGGGATTCAAACTATTTGAGCCTGGTCTTTTAAAAAATTTTTTAAATTTAAATTTGATTAATCAACACAGTATATTTTTAGTTTCATAGGTAGAGTTCAGGGATTCATCAGTTGCATATAAAACTCAGTGCTCATTACATCACATGCCTTCCTTAATGCCCATCACCCACTTACCCCATTCCCCCACCCTTCTCCCCTCCAGCAACCCTCGGTTTGTTTCCTATAGTTAAGAGTCTCTCATGGTTTGTCTCCCTCTTTGATTATTCCACATTCCATTTTCCCTCCCTTCCCCTATGATCCTCTGTTTTGTTTCTTAATTTCCACCTATAAGTGAAATCGTATGCCAGTTTTCTTTCTCTGATTGACTTAGTTTGCTTAGCATAATAATACCCTCTTGTTCCATCCATATTGTTGTAAATGGTAAGACTTAATATTTGATGTCTGAATAATATTCCATTATATATATACCACATCTGGCTTATCCATTCATCTGTCAGTGGACATCTGGGCTCTTTCCATAGTTTGGCTATTGTGGACATTGCTCCTATAAACATTGGGGCACAGGTGCCCCTTCGGATCACTGTGTTTGTATTCTTTGGGTAAATTACCTTGTAGTGCAATTGCTGGGTCATAGGAGAGCTCTGTTTTTAACTTTTTGAGGAACCTCCATACCGTTTTC
Source organism: Martes martes (assembly GCF_963455335.1). Classification (NCBI taxonomy): domain Eukaryota; kingdom Metazoa; phylum Chordata; class Mammalia; order Carnivora; family Mustelidae; genus Martes; species Martes martes. Next base: position 49,083,852 of record NC_137898.1, read on the forward strand.
CAGAGTGGCTCTACCAGTTTGCATTCCATCAGCAGTGTAAAAGTGTTCCCCTTTCTCCACATCCTCACCAACATTTGTTGTTTCCTGACCTGTTAGTTTTAGCCATTCTGACTGGTGTGAGTGAACCTGAGTCTTAACCACTATATACCATTTTCTCTGAAATTTTGGCATGATTTGGTAAGGCAATTTTTAAAAAGTTTACCTTTTTTTCTGTTATAAAATTTATTTTCATTATTAAAAAATTGAAAGCCAGAGAAACAAAAAGTAGAGAAAAATATGGGCTACTATAACAGAAATATCATAGACTGAGTGGCTTAAACAGGAAACATTTATTTCTCACAGTCCTGAAAGCAAGAAAGTCTAAGATCAAGGCATTCACTGATTTGGTGTCTTGTGAGAGCCTGCTTCCTGGCTCATAGACAGCTGTCCTCTCACTGTGTCCTCACATGGCAGAGGGGTGCAAGAGCTCTCTGGGCTCTTTTTTTTTTTTTTTTTTTTTTAAGATTTTATTTATTTGTCAGACAGAGATCACAAGTAGGCAGAGAGGCAGGCAGAGAGAGGGGGCAGCAGGCTCCCTGCTGAGCAGAGAGCCCGATGTGAGGCTCCATCCCAGGACCCTGGGATCATGACCCGAGTTAAAGGCAGAGGCTTTAACCCACTGAGCCACCCAGGCGCCCCCTCTGGGCTCTCTTTTACAAGGGCACTAATCCCAATCCTGAGGGCACTGGCCTTATGACCTAATCACCTCCCAAAGGCCCCACCTTCTAATAGCAATACCTGGGGGAGTTAGAACCTCAACATATGAATCTGAGTGAAGAGACAGGAACATTCAGCCACTGACAATGTCTCATAGTCTTACCACTCCAATAATCCATGGTTAATATTTAGGTATATTTCTATCCAGCCTTTTCCCTATATAGAATTCTATTTCCAGTTCTCACATGGTTGTGATCATTCTCTACTGAAGACTCCGCAGACTGCATTTTCCCATGTTATAGACATCATAAATGTCACTTATAACAGCTACATATTACTGACCTAATGAATACAACATGATTTTCTTGACTCTTCCCCCTCTTTTTGGACATTTAGAACCTTTTATTTTTATGTTTTACAGTGTTATGGATTATTTCCTTTAGGAAAGATAGTCTTAGCTGTCTAGAGTCAAATGGGAATGCCCACAGAGAGGGTGATGGGAGAAAAAGAAGCTATCTTCATGGTACTTCCTATTTTCTGTAAGAGACAATGCCACAAGAAGCACAGGGAAGGGCTGGGAAGCCACAAGGCATGTGGCAACATCACTCATTCACCATGATCCGCTGCTCTCTGCCACTGTCTGCTTTCTCTCACTCCTCAGGCTCAGGCATGTGAGGGTTGGAGAAAGGTCTTCTAGAGTTTTGACAATAATAGAGTTTTCGAGGGGCATCACGACACTGACAATGTTTCCAAAAAGTAAAGTTTAATTGTCTAGAAAACAATGTCACCTATAACACTGTTGTTTAGAAAGGTAGTAGTGCTGGGAGGTAGTTTAGGGGGAAGCTTGGGATAGAAGAACACTGGAATGAGAGTCTGACAGACAGAGTTAAATCAGTTTTCTGACTCTGGTTACCAGCTATATCATTTCCGGTAAGCCAGCCTTTCTGGGCCTCGGTTTCCTTATTTGAATACGGTGGGGCGAGAGCTAATATCCAAGCACATACTTCAGTTGGAGACTGCCCCTGTCAGGGTTACGTGAAGACTACTAGAGATGCCAAGGCACCATTTGCTATGTGGGACAAGGCATTCTCCAAGGGCTCCCGGAGCCCACTTGAGTCTAGGACCTACTTGAATGGTGCCTCTGTTGACTTGCTTTAAGACCCAGAACAAAGAGTTGGTGTTAGGTAGAGGTTCTAAAAGGGCACTAGATGCATACCATAGAAAAGAGGAGTGTTCTAAGTGCAAACTTGTTCCCAGATTCAGTCCTAGAAATACGCATGCTTCCTGTCCATCTCCCTGCTTGGGATTAGTTCTGCATGTCCATGTGTCTTCTTCTTCTTCTTCTTTTTTTTTTTTTTTAAGATTTTATTTATTTATTTGACAGAGATCACAAACAGGCAGAGAGGCAGGCAGAGAGAGAGAGGAGGAAGCAGGCTCCCTGCTGAGCAGAGAGCCCAACGTGGGGCTCGATCCCAGGACCCTGAGATCATGACCTGAGCCGAAGGCAGAGGCTTAACCCACTGAGCCACCCAGGCGCCCCTGTCCATGTGTCTTCTACATCCTCCCTCAGGAATAAGAAGCTGGCCACACACAGGTCCCATTCTGCTCCTTCCATTTGGCTCCTGATTTTGGTGTTGACATTATGAATCTATCTCCTACAACTAGTTTTTAGCTTCTTTCTCTGATTTCTTGTCCTTTATAGCACATGATCATCTGGAGTTTTGAGTATTACATGCACTTAAAAGCCCTTTTGTATATTCCAGGAGCCCATAGGGATGGGCTGGGAGTCAGAAGAGCTGTGTACTAGTCTTGGCTCTGCTGTTTACTGCTGAGTTTCTCAACAATTTGGTCTCCCGACATAAAGCTTTAAGGAAGTAAGAGTGGGTAACTGGATACAATTTCCCTGGTCCCAGAATTCTGGTATTTGGTGACCAGGGATGAAGTCTGAGCTTGTTAGAGAAAGAGAATCTTATAAGAAATCACAAGGCAAGGAGAGAAGGTGAGGATAGGCCAGTACAGGACCACACCTCTATCACACTCCAAAGCTAGAGAAGTTTGCAGCAATATGGAAGAGTGGTGTGTCTCATATAAACCCCCCTAAGTGAGCAGTCTCCTTCCTCACATCCCACGCAGGGCTGTAACTCACTCAAAATTGTATTGAGGCTATAAACTGCAAAGAGCTCCTCTTGAAGAATTTATGAGGGGTCTGAAAGCTGTATATTTGCTCTAGAGACATCTATTGTTTGTTTATAATGTGTGCATGTTTAATTTGCAATAAAACTGGGAGGCACTACTGTACAAACAGGCAGCTCATCTACCCTCAAGTGCTGTCTCAGAAGAAGGAAGATGGGAGAGGGGGAATTCAGGGAAAATCGATCACTTTGCCCTGTAAGTGGAAAGATTTTGAGGTTTTGCTTCATACCTAAAGGGCTATCCTATTGTTCCTATGGGATGGGTGGCCCTCTTCCTAGGGGTTTCTGAATGTCTCCTTATTCCCAGTATTCCCTTACCAGGTGGAGTTCCACACCCCTGAATCCTTCCCTAGGTGATTCCTTCCTAGATGTGGGGTCTACAGGTAAGTGATGGAGACTCAGACCAGTGATTCTAAGGATACTTCAGGTTCTGCTGGCTATCTGAGGACAGAAATTGGGGAAATGGGAGTTTGGGTAAAACTGGTACCATCCTGGTAGGGGAAGGATGTCTGGGTAGGTTGCTCTGGAGGACCATATGGGGTCAGGTAAGAGAAGGGAGAGGCAGCCCAAGGGAGGAGGGGAAGCCACCAAAATTTGCCAAGTGTCTCATATGCCAGGTTTGGTGCAAGTGACTTAAATATGGGACCTCTTCTGATGTACTTAGAAACTCTGGGAGATTGGGATTATTATTTTCATTTTACACACAGGAAAGCTGAGGCACAGGGAGGGTCAAGTTCACACAGTCAGTAAGTGGTGGAATCAAGCTGACTGCCTCTTATAGTCATTGCTTTGAGCGAATGTGACATATGGCCTTCTTGTGATTGGTCTTATGGGAAGAGCAGCTTCTTTGTGCATCAGGATGAGAGACTCAACTTTTCTCTCCAGGAAGGGCTCCTAGATGTTGTGTTAGAAAGCTGGACCCAAGTGTAGAATCTTCATGTCTTCATTACCAGGAACGCCTGATGCTTCTCAGAGCGTGGCTCTACTATAGCTCTTTTATTAAAGTGTACCATACTCAGTTTCAGTTTTATTTGTTGAAGACCTAAAGGAGACTGTGAGCCCCTGGTATAATGATATTGGACATCTGTGTCCTACTTTCAGTTCCATTTCAGTGAGAAAATGTGTTTCCCACCTTAGAATATAACCTCCATGTCATCAAGGACCTTCTCTACTTTTCACCCTTGGTTTTCTAGCATCTAGCACACATGCCACATACTTAATCAAGTCATACTACAGAACAAAGGAAGAAAGGCTGAAGACATAGTTCTGTTTCTTTTTTAAAGATAGATTATTTATTTATTTATTTATTTATTTATTTATTTATTTATTGAGAGAGCATGAGAGAATGGGAGGGAGCAGAGGGAGAGAGAAAATCTTAAGCAGACTCCATGCTAACTGTAGAGTCTGATGCAGAGCTTGATCTCACAACTGTGAGATCATGACTGAGGTGAAATCAGAGTTGGATGCTTAACCAACTGAGCCACCCAGGCACCCCTGAAGAGACAGTTCTTTTGGAAGCTTCAGACTTCCTATGCCATGCATGGCTCAATGATTGCTTCCTTATGCTTTGATGCTGGGACTAGAGATGTCAATTTTATAGATCACTTGCCACACTAGAAATTCTTATTTCAAAATTGAATTGTAGACCCTGAGGCTTTCTCTGGGGTCAGCTGGAGTAATCTCCTTCATAATGTCTGGGGTGGAGGGCTGAAACCCCTTCCCATCAGGACCTATGCCCTTCACTGGTTCATTCCCACAGCAGACCTGTATAGATCTCATGACTCTTATCTCTGCATCTGGGAGGGCCTGACAAGACAAGATGCAGTTGAATTAGAACATTTGGAAGCACTAGAGTCCCCAGAAAGGAGTGCCTCACTCTTATGGGGGGTGTCAAGGAAGACTGAGCAGAGGAAAGATTAGCCTATTTAGTTCCTAGAGGGATCCTCCTGCCTGCAGTTCACTGGGACTGTGGGGGATGATTTATTCCACTGACTTGCCCACCATTATGAGTCTGAATGATAGTACTTACCAAGGAGGCAGTTTCTTCCTGACCATCCACTTTCCTTACAGGTTTCCCTTTCAAGCCACCAAACTTTATGTCTTTGATATAGAGTAATGATAGCATCTTCCTCGATACCCTGCAGTTTTGGTGGTCTCCAGCATGAACACTTTCGAAGTTCTCTTATCTATCTGTTCTCTGCTCTCCAACCTCAACTCCTCTGATCCTCTGGTGACAGGGATAGTCCACACCCACAAGGCTGATGGAAAGGATTAAGTACCGTCTTCAGGTTGCCTTTGTATCATGGCTTCCCCAGATAGCCCTAGGTGCTACAATAGATTAGCAAGAGTGGACACAGAAATGTACTGTACAAATGCTTCGGAGGTTTTCCAGGGAAACGTTGTCCAAGAGAAACTACCCAGGCAAAGTCCCTTACCGCAAACTCTGAACTGGCAGTTGTTTGCCTTATGCAACAAGCTATTCACAAAAAGCTGTTTATTCTGTGAGCAAATGTTGCTTGTCCACTTTCCCTAGCCTTGGCAGGTTGGTGACACTCTCAGCGATTGCAGTTTTCTATTCTTTTTAATTTTTATTTATTTATTTTTTGTTTTTTAAATTTTTTAATTTAAATTCAATTTAGTTAACATATACTATGTTATAGTTGTTTTAAAAAATTCTAGTAAAATGTACAAAACATTAAATTTACTGCCATCACCATTTTATGTGTAAAGTTCAATACTGTTAATTACACTCACCTTGTTGTACAACCAATCTCGAAAACTCTTTTCACCTTGCAAAATGAAACTTTATCTTTTAAACAACACTTGATTACCTCTTCTTCCCAGCCCCTGGCAACCACCATTTACTTTGTTTCTGTGAATTTAATTGTTCTAGGCACCTTATCTAAGAGGTACCATTCAGCATTTGTCTTTTGGTGTTGGCTTAGCATTATGTCCTCAAGGTTCACTCATACTGTAGTATGTACCAGAATCTCACTCCCTGTTATGGTGGAGTGATATTTCATCCTGTGTGTGTATGTGTGTGTGCACACATGCACGCCTAAGTGCATGTCACATTTGTTTATTACTTCATCTGCTGACAGACATTTGGCTTCTTTCTACCTTTTGGCTATTGTGGGTAATGCTGCTATGAAAATGGGTGTGTAAATATCTCTTTGAGAATTTGCTTTCAATTCCTTTGAGTATGTAGCCAGAAGTGGAATTGCTGGGTCACAGGGTAATTCTATTTTTAACTTTTTGGGGAACCACCATACTGTTTTCCAGAGCACTTGCACCATCTTATGTTTCCCCCCAAAGTTTGTAAGAGTTCAACTTGTCCACATCCTCACCCTGTTATTTTCTGTTCTTTAAAATAGTAGTCCCCCCAGTGGATGTGAGGTGGTATCGCATTATAGGTTAGAATTACATTTCTCTAATGATTCGGAATGTTGAGCATCTTTTCGTGTGTCAGCCGTTGTGGTTTTACCTTCCCTTATTTGCTGTCACAATCCGTAGCAACTCTTACTTAATGATGCAGAGCCTTCCTGGTGACAGCTGGAACCTGTCCTTCCACCGGAATCATCTGCTTGTCTTTCAGTCCGGGGACCTTCTGTGCCTTTCTTTTTTTTTCTTTCTTTTTTTTTTTTTAAATATTTTATTTATTTGACAGAAATCACAACTAGGCAGAGAGGCAGGAAGAGAGAGAGGAGGAAGCAGGCTCCCTGCGGAGCAGAGAGCCCGATGCGGGGCTCGATCCCAGGACCCTGAGATCATGACCTGAGCCGAAGGCAGAGGCCTTAACCCACTGAGCCACCCAGGCGCCCCCTTCTGTGCCTTTCTTTTCTGGCCTCATGAGAGGGGCATTTACTTGCCCTGGGTATCACATATGACCTTAGCCTGGCCCTCTTCCTGTGTGCCCTTTACCTTTTAGAACAAAATGCTATCCTGTGTACCCAGAGGAGAGCCAGGAGAGCTTTCCTCAAATCCCAGTCTGCTGCAGACCCATAGGAAGAAGGAATCTCAGCTCATCCTGGTTGATTTTAGGAGAGCTGGGAACAAAATTGCCTTGTGATGTGGGTGTCTGAGAATTGGGAGTCTCCTTGAAATGCTTTAGGAACAACAGTTGTGACTGAGTGAATAATGAGATCCTCTGCAGGCCAGTTGGAGCCTTGTTATCCCAGGCTAGGCCCAACTGGGGAAGACTTAACGGTTTGAATTAGAATCCTAGAGGACTGGATTCTTGACAACAGCCTATCAGAATTTATTCCTGCACATCTCACTGTACCACCAAACTCTTTCTCTCTCAGTGTCTGGATCAGCCTCTGCTTCCAGGCAGGGTGGGACACAGGCTAGAGGCATGAGCCATTTTTTCCATTCCAATGGACCTCAGGTGGGTGGTGGTACTGCTGCCACTGCTTTTGCAGGGCTTGCTACTCTTACCACCTCTTGTCTTGGGCTGGCGGCACATTCATTAATTGATCAATTAATTAAACAAAATTTGTTGCCGATCACCCAGTGCCAGATCTCATGTATTCGTAAGGTTTCTTTGATTACAAGCATCAGAATCCAATTCAAGCTATTTTACATGCAAAGAGGGTGTTTGTCATAAAGATGGAGGGAAGTTTTATAGAACCGAAGGATAAGAATGCAACCGGTTCTCAGGAGGGGACTGGGAAAATCAGGCAATGTCTGAAAAGCCATCAGGAACCCAGAGGTGCTCTCATCTGGTCCCTGGTCTCTGCTTGAACATCTGTTTCATTCTTATTTCTCTGAAGCTTGGCTTTCTGTGCATCTCAGTTCATGCGATAGGTGTAAGAGGCCGCTCACAGCTCCCAAGTCATCTGTGCAAAAGAGCAGCCCATGCTGCTGTTGGGTCTGTCAGTCTCAGTTCCAACAGGAGAGAGAATCTGACTCATTGAATTTGAATTAGTATCTACTTTTGTCTAATAAGCAATGGCCAAAGGACTAGGACTGTGAAGTGCGAACCCTTAGAGGATCACTCCTGGGAACAACAGGTCAATTTAAATGGTCACTGTGAACTGAAAGGTCTCTACTGCCTGCTGCCAGGTTTGTGGATTGGGAGAGGTAAGTACACTATATAGGAGCCCACAGGTAAGGAGAGACAAGTAAGTGTACATTAAATACAATGAAATAAAACAGTAGTAGTTGCCAACTGGGGATGGATGATTTTGTTCCCTTGGAGACATTTGGAAATATTTGGAAACATTTTTGGCTGTCATAACTGGGGGAGAGGGAGTTGCTGCTGTCATTAGTAGGTTCAGGCCAGGGATACTGCCAAACACTCTACAATACGTAGGACAGCCACCACAGAAAAGACTTATCGCCTCAGATGTCAAGAGCAGAGGTTGAGAAACTCTGAAATAAAATCACACACACACACATCCCAGCCTCTTCCTATGTGAAAAGCTATTACCTCCATTCTCATCCCTGAGCACAGAGCTGGGGTCTGAGGGAGGCCTGTGTGGGGGAATGCAGGTGTTCCCAGCCCTTCCTGCTTGTTAGAGTTCCCCAGGAAACTATGGGCTGCCTAACATATACCTGGAGCCAAGCCCCAGTCCCATAACTTTTGGTCTATTGGTAATGGCTTTTACTTGGCAATGCAAGAAGCCTGAGATATCTACTCAGGGGAATTGGATTAGACCTTCCATAGAGTTCTTTGACCTTAGCAAGACCCTGCTCTTTATGAGGGATCTGGAAAGTGGAAAACATCAACTTCGTAGGATTGTTTAAAGGTTCCAAAGAGGTAGTGGATGTGAAAGTGTTCTGCAAACTGAAAGCTCTAGGAAGGTGTTATCATTAATATTAGAGCTGGTTCTTGACCACACACTCTCAAGGTTTTCATTATGTGCAGGAGACGACAGCCTAGAAACTGAATGACTCACCCCAGAGGATGGTTTGCTGCTAACTCTGAGCATATTTAAGAAAGAGGAGAGAGCCCACGTCCCAGGATTTTAATTAGATAGGGACTCCACAGTCACAGAGCTACAACTTCCCCCTTTAAATGCAAAGTACTTATTTCAGGAAAAACTAGGGAGAGTGTTCAGGAAAGGAATCTCTCAAATAGCATGTGAATGAGGGCAGCGGCAGAGACCTCGGCAATGAATGAAATCCATGGGGTTCTGTTTTTAAAGCACATGGGGCCATGACTGCATTTCATCAACAAAATGGTGCTGCTTAAGGGCCAGAACCCCTTGGGCAGGGTGAAGACTCATGCTTTCCCTTGGGAAATGTCTGTCAGAAGCATTCATTTTATTCCACAGATACGTCTTCAGAAGTAAAAGAGGATTTCACATGAAATGAAAACAAAGTATATTTCTGACAGACAGGTAAATGCCCCTTTGCAAAGGCAGTAATAACATGTTTGTCAGGGAGGCGAGGAATCTCAAACTTATTTTTGATACAGATTCAATTGCTCCTTTAATCCAAAATAACCACTCCGTAACTGCATGAAACAGAGAAGCCTAAGGATAACGCCAAAATGGGGAAGAGGCAAACCCACTGCTTTCTATCTTGAAAGGATTTGGTCTGCCTTTCAAAAGAGGTATATGTAAGAACAGCTCACAGCTAGTGTAATGCTTCCTCAGCTTCTCCCTGCTGCAGACATACTTGGAATCCAGCCATCTATCATACCCCCAGGAGAATGGAAAGTACTCTTTTATAATCACCATTGTTCTCCCCAAAGTACACAGATTGAAACATCAAAAAATCATAGACTAATATATGTCAAAGATGGAAAAGATGCACTGGGGTCATGGATCCTGTCTCCAGTCATCCAGACAGCAGAGGTAATGATGATCCTTGATCCAGACAGCACCTCACACTTGCCTCAGAGCGCTTTGCACATCAGTTTTTAGATGGAGGATGTTTATTCTTTCACAGCTTGTCTCTGACTGGTGTTCAAGGCTGTACTTACTCAAATAATTCTCCTTTCCTCCTCTCCAGATATTTCTTCTAGGGCCTTGAGACACATGGATGAGCAGAAACAAGTCTTGGTCAATACTAGAACCATGTAAGCACATGGGAGATTTAGTCTGTGGTCAGGGTAATGGGTGAAGGCCAACAGCAGGAAATCACTAGGAGATTCTGACACCTGTACCAGGGAAATCCCCAAAGAGTCCAGATGTTAGACTAAGATGTTTAGACTAAGTGACACTGCAACTACTTTCAAGTGTTCTTTGACCATTACCATTTGACCATTATATATGCTCTGCCTTTTTTTTTGGGCAAAGCCAAATTCTTTACCATACGATATATGCATATGTGAGACATATAACAATTATAAATATATATATAAATATATATATACACATAAATAAATAAATAAATATATAAATATATATATATGTACCTAACAACAAGGCCCTAAAATACATGAAGTAAAACCGATAGAATTCCAAAAAGAGAGAGAGAGAGAATTTAACAATAATAGTTTAAAAACTCCAATACCAAACTTTCAATAATGGCTAGAACAATCAGGCAGAACATTCACAAGTAATTAGAATAAATGAACAACACTGAAAACCAACTAGTAGACATCCACATAACAAAATAAGAGATACTCTTCTCAAGGATTCAAGCAACATCTCCAGAATAGATCATGCGCTAGGCTAGAAAACAAGCCTCAGCACCTTTTATTTTATTTTTATTATGTTATATTAGTCACCATACAGTACATCATTAATTTTTTTCATAGTAACTTTATTTATTTTTTATTTATTTCTTTTCAGTGTAACAGAATTCATTGTTTATGCACCACACCCAGCGCTCCATGCAATACGTGCCCTCCATAATACCCACCACCTGGCTCCCCCAACCTGAACTTGTCTGTGAGGCAAGGGAAACTAAAGCAAAAATAAATTTTTGGGACCTCATCAAAATAAAAGGCTTATGCCCAGCAAGGGAAACAACTAAAAAACTAAAAAGCAACCTATGGAATGGGAGAAGATATTTGCAAAGGACATACCTGATAAAGGGTTAGTAACCAAACTGTGTAAAGAACTTACACAACTCAATACCCAAAACCCAAATAATCTAATTTAAAAATGGGCAGAAGCCATGAACAGACATTTCTCCAAAGAAGACATCCAGATGGCCAACAGACATATGTAAAGATGTTCATCATCACTTACCATTAGGGAAATGCAAATCAAAACTACAATAAGGGGTTGTAGTTGTACAATAAGGGTGGCTCAGTTGGTTAAAAATCTGCCTTTTGGCTAAGGTCATGATCCGAGGGTTCTGGGGTTGAGTCCCACATGGGGTTCCTTGCTCAGTGGGCAACCTGCTTCTTCCTCTGCCTGCTACACCTCCCTGCTTATGCTCTCTCTAGCAAAATAAATAAATAAAATCTTAAAAAAAAAACTACAATAGGATATCACCTCACACCTATCAGAATAGCTAAAATCAAAGACCCAAGAGACAAGATATAGAGAAAAAGGAACTCTTGTGCACTGTTGGTAGGAATGTGAACTGGTGCATTCCCACGGAGTACTCTGTGGAAAACAGTATGGAAGTTCTTTAAAAAGTTAAAAATAGAACTACCCTATCATCTGGCGATTGTACTTCTGACTCTTAAAGACTACAAAAAGACTAATTCAAAGGGATACATGCACCCCTGTGTTTCTAGTATCATTATTCACAATTGCTGAGCTATGGAAGCAGACCAAATGCTTATTGGTTGATAAATGGATAAAGAAGACATTTAGATACATGCACACCATGGAATATTATTCAACCATAAAAAGAGTGAAGTCTTGCCATTTGCAATGACATGGGTGGAGCTAGAGAGTATAATGCTAAGTGAAATAAGAGGAAGACAAATACCATATGATTCACTCATATGTGGAATTTAAGAAACAAAACAAACAAGGAAAAAAAGAGAGTGAAATCTTAGAAACAGACTTTAATTATAGAGAAGGAACGGATGGTTGCCAGAGGGGAGGTGGGTGGGGAGATGGGTTAAATAGCTGTGGGGGATTAAGGAGTGCACTAGTTGTGATGAACACCGGGTGTTGTATGAAGTGTTGAATCACTGTATTGTACACGTGAAACTGATATAATACCGTATGTTAACTAACTACGATTAAAGTAAAAACTTAAAATCCACCCCCCCTCCCCCCGCCAAATAAATTGCTTTGGAATAATACTTGGCTAGCCTGTTCCCTTTTCTCTCAATTTCTACTAATACAGGAAAAAGAAAAAATCTCTCTACTTGAAGAGAGAGAAAAGGTGGGTATAAAGAGAGTGTGTGTAGGTGAGGGTGATTGGGAAAGACTCCTCTCTGTCAGTTCCAAATTGGTTATGAAGGGAGGGTCTATCATCTCTAGAAAATATGGGGGGATCTAAGAGTTAATGGAATGCTAGAAGATGACAGTTTTTTAGTAATTCCCATGCTGCCATGGGATGGGAACAGGGAATTAAATTATGGGTATTAGAGGCAGGGAGGGCCTTAGACAACCTGCTGAGTTTTTGCTGCCCCGAGAAGTATGGGAGAGCAATTCTATTTTCTTATACTCCCAAGATGGATATGAGAGTAGGTTGAGAGCATGTCAGAGATCCACAAGATCCAGAAGGTGCCTCTTAGTCAGAACCAGAAAAAGAACTTTTCAAACATTTGTTCACTCATGCCTGCTCATATTCACTTTGGTAAAGCAAGTCAGATGACAGAACCCAAGTTGGGGGCCCAGTAGAGGTGGGCTGGGAATATTTGACTTTTTAGTAGGAGGAATTGAAATGTCACAATGAAAGGGAATGGGTCCAGGGGGGGTGAAGAATTGGAATTATTAATACAGTCTACCACAGCAGGTGAGTAAGAAGATGGTCAGGATGGAGCACTTGGTGAGCCATTTTTAAGTGACTGCTACATCAACTTATGTTGGACCACTTCAAAGCCAGACTGAGAGCTCAGTATGGGGTAGAAATGTTTCAGGAAAAGAATGGAATAGAATAAAAAGATGATGATGGATATACACATGGCCAAGCATTTGGCTTACTCTTAAATTGCTTAATACCTTGGGATAACTGCAAGCATGATGCCCCCAGTTGGAAGTGTTGCATAAAGCTGCTTAAAAAGTGGATTCATAATACCCACCACCAGGCTTTTCAGAGTCCACAGTCTCTCATGGTTTGTCTCCCCCTCCAATTTCCCCCAACTCCCTTCTCCTCTCCATCTCTCCATGTCCTCCATGTTATTCCTTATGCTCCACAAGTAAGTGAAACCATATAATTGACTCTCTCTGCTTGACTTATTTCACTCAGCATAATCTCTTCCAGTCCCATCCATGTTAATACAAAAGTTGGGTATTCATCCTTTCTGATGGAGGCATAATACTCCATAGTATATATGGACCACATCTTCCTTATCCATTCGTCCATTGAAGGGCATCTTGGTTCTTTACACAGTTTGGCAACTGTGGCCATTGCTGCTAGGAACATTGGGGTACAGGTGGCCCTTCTTTTCACTACATCTGTATCTTTGGGGTAAATACCCAGTAGTGCAATTTCAGGGTCATAGGGTAGCTCTATTTTTAATTTCTTAAGGAATCTCCACACTGTTCTCCAAATTGGCTGCACCAGCTTTCATTTCCACCAACAGTGTAAGAGGGTTCCCCTTTCTCCACATCCTCTCCAACACACGTTGTTTCCTGTCTTGTTAGTTTTGGCCGTTCTAACTGGTGTAAGGTGGTATTGTAAGGTTCTAACTGGTGTAAGGTGGTGTAAAGTGGTTTTGATTTGAATCTCCCTGATGGCTAGTGATGATGAACATTTTTTCATGTGTCTGTTAGCCATTTGTATGTTTCATTGGAGAATTGTCTGTTCATGTCTTCTGCCCATTTTTTGACGTGATTATCTGTTTTGTGTGTGTAAGGTGGTGTAAAGTGGTTTTGATTTGAATCTCCCTGATGGCTAGTGATGATGAACATTTTTTCATGTGTCTGTTAGCCATTTGTATGTTTCATTGGAAAATTGTCTGTTCATGTCTTCTGCCCATTTTTTGACGTGATTATCTGTTTTGTGTGTGTTGAGTTTGAGGAGCACTGGGTGTGGTGCATAAACAATGAATTCTGGAACACTGAAAAGAAATTTTAAAAATAAATAAAAATAAAAAAATAAAAAAAAAGTGGATTCATGTTTACCACCCTAGGAAATTTAAGATACTAGCTATCATTAAGTTTTCTAAATCCGTTTCCCTTGTATGGCTGATGAGTGGTCAGCCAATCTGTTGAAAACTGCATTAAGGTACTTTTGGGTACTTAAAGATATATAGGTTATGGATAGTTATATGCTATTCTATTGGTTCAATCTCTTGCTGGGAGATACTGTCTTTAGATCAACACACTAAGTAGAATCAATGTAACGGTTAGCATAAATTAGGAGATTGGAATTCCATAGTAGCCTTCTGTCAAGCCTCATTCCTTTCATCCTTCTGTGGGCTTAGGCCCACTGCATTTATTAGCCAATCCTGACAGCAAGAGTGAAATTTGTATTGTGTCCACCCAACTCTGGATGGAATTTATTAATCACCTGTTGCAGTACTGCTATTCCAGGGAGGTTGCTTACTAGTGAGCACCTAAGCAATAGCATTTCCAACCCCAGCCCTCTTAAGAGTTGTCTAGAGAGAGCCTTTCATTTTTAGACCTGTTCATTGTCTGGGCAGTGGGGTGTTACACAGCAAGTAAAGGGATTTAGCAGTTGTATTTTCAAGACTTATTTCTAAGTAGGCCCACTCCATATCCACACCTCCTCTATCTTTGCCTGTTTATAATACAACATTTTACATCTCTGAAATGTCTTTTCCTTCTACATCATTTCTTTCAGCATTTGACCAAGCATGTCTTTTCTTGGCTCTCAGCTAGTCTTCTGATTGATTCAGGCATGGCCTGGATGGACTTGGCATATTGTTCTTTTTTCCAGGGCCCTCACTTATGAAATACTGCATGAGCTTCCCCATATTGACGAGCCCTTGTGTATGTCTATGTGTGTATTGCTTCTCTGACTCCATCCATGGAAAGATGAAGTTCAGAAGACATTGAGGCTTCCAACTCAGTCTGAAGCTCTGATTTGAGCCCCAGACCAGTCAGCAAAATTAATGGAAACATCTTCAGTTCTGTCAGTTTCTTCCCCTGGGGATTGAATAGACCTCTTTCTTGGGTCCTCCTGTGATTGGCTGGGGTCCTGCTGTGAAAGAACTGTTTGTGGCCAGACTTGATGTTGCTGCTACCTGCATGTCAGTTGTCACCTCCACCAGAATTTCCTCCCATCAACTTTCTCAATTCTCCAACTAGAGTCTCTTTGAGTTCTATGGTTGAGATAATCCAGATATGTTGACTAGACAAACCACTATAGCCAGATTATTTCCCCAATGTCCAGCCAAATTAGTGCTAGCTTTTTCTACCTCTACTCTGTTTGTGTTGGTAATGTTCCTCACTCTGCCCCTCCTGGAGAGATGATACTTGGTAGAGGGATGATCAGGCTGAGACCATGACATTATCCCTTTCCTGATTTATACTCATGTTTCTATCAATAACAGTAGTGCAAAGCTTGAGCAGATGCCTCAGGGAAAGAATCAGAGCTGCAGGTGGAGAGGAAATCTGAAAATAAAAGATTGCAAAATATTTTCTTAAAAACCCCAATCTACGGAGAGGATCACTCTGTAACATTTACTGAAATGTCAGTGTTCTCTAAAGCTTTCAAATACCCATCCTGGTGATTAAGAAATCAATAATTAACATGCAAATCTGAAAGCTCTAGGCAAATTGAATATTAATTACTGACTTCATAAGTGGAGGCTGCTCAGCAGTATGAAAATAGTTCAGGATAATTAGGATTTAACAACCTTCAGACATAAAGAAAATAAATACAGGGTTCTTGATGAATGACTTTATTTTTATTTCATTATTGTATTATAAACATTCCTGGTTTTTCAAAGACCAAGGAGAGACAGAGAAAGGGTTGTTTTGAATATTTAGTATATATCAGAGTGACAACTCCCTTCTCCCTCCTCCACTGAAATCCTTTGGGAATTCTCAGATAGAAGTTAAGTTCTATAGTCTGAGATTGCAAGGTGACCTGTGTCAGTTGGGAACCTTGACTAAAAAATGACAGGGATGGATGGTTAAAACAAGTCACAATTTCAGATCATCTTGTTGCTCTATAATGTCTGTCTTGAATGCTTACCTGGGTGTTACTTCCTTCATTTTAAAATACTTTTCAGCTTCTGCTCTCATATTTCATCCACTGATTTTAGGGACCTTCTAACTTCACATATTCTTGGTCTGGTATCTTGGCTTCCTCTCTTGGCTTGACCAGCTCTCGGTTCCCGGCATTCACTCTTGATCAGTTCTTCATTTCCGGGCATCTGGCTCTCTGCATGGTTGGAATTTCCTGGCATCCTCCCTGGGACAATCTATACCTAAAAGTTTTGCCCCTTTTGTGTCTAGTATTTGCTGATCATCACTGTGTCAAATTTAACTTTTAAATAAAATTTTTGTTGAAAAGTAACATTCATTAAAAAAAGCACATAAATTTTTAGTAAGTTCAGTGAATTTCACCAAGGGAACACACCCATGTAACCACTAACCAAATTAAGGAATAGGACATTAACAGCACCCCTGGACACCCAGTGCCACCTTCTAGTCATTATTCCTTCTATCCTTCCTAAAGATAAATAGGACTTTGAACGTAACATCAAGATTTTTAAACCTGTTTTTGCTCTCTACTGCATAAATAGAATCACCCAATATTGTTTGTGCTTTTCTTCTTTCATTCCTTTTTTTAAAAGGATTTTATTTATTTATTTGACAGACAGAGATCACAAGTAGGCAGAGAGGCAGGCAGAGAAAGAGGAGGAAGCAGACTCCCTGCTGAGCAGAGAGCCCGATGCGGGGCTCAATCCCAGGACCCTGGGATCATGACCTGAGCTGAAAGCAGAGGCTTTAACCCACTGAGCCACCCAGGTGCCCCTTTCATTCAGCTTTATATTGTGAGATTCAGCAATGATGTTGTATATGGCAAGTGTTCACTCGTTATCATTTCTGTATTCTATTGTAGGATATACAGCAATTTATTTGTCTATTCTATTATTGATGAGCATTTAGATTGTTTTTACCTTTTGAGGAAATTGCTAAATCATGGATTCTGAATACAGTTAAATTTCATAGATACTGCCAAAGAGTTTTCTATAGTGGTTGTACAAATTTACACTTCCTGCAGGAGAATCTGGAAGTTCTAATTGTTCTATTTCTTTGACAACAACAGAAGCAATTCCACTTCTGGGTTTTTATATAAAGAAGACGAAACACTAATTCAAAAAGATATATGCCCCCCTATGTTCATTTTAGCATTTATTTACAATAGCCAAGATATGGAAACAACCTAAGTATTCATCAATTGATGAAAGTATAAAAAATTATTTTATATATATATATATATATATATATATGCACACACACATACACATGATGGAATAATATTTGACCACGAAAAAGAGTGAAATCTTGTCATTTGCAACTTAGTATAACGTCAGGGACGTTATACTAAGTAAAGTAAGTCAGACAGAGAAAGACAAATGCCGTATGATCTCTCTAATATGTGGAATCTAAAAATAAGACAAAGCAAAACAAAATGTCAAGCTCATAGATACAAAAACAGACTGGTGGTTGTAAGAGGCAGGGAAGGGGTTGGGGAAAACCGGTGCACTATGTTTTTTAGTTTAAATAAATTGAATAAAAATTTTAAAAAATATGAAACACTCTTGAAGGCAATAAAAAAAAATAAATCAGCCGAGCTACATTTCTTGTTCATGATTAAAAGGCACAATATTCCCCTGGGGATAAAAATACATTATATGTTTATTAAAATAAAAAAAAAGGCACAATATTAAGATTTAAAGATCCACCAATCCCAGTAAAAATCTCAGCAAGCTACTTTGTAGATACCAACAAACTTAGTTTAAATATTGAGTACTCTAGACAGTACTGATGAAGAACAAGTTGACGAAGTTAAACTTCCCAATTTCAAGATTTATCATAAAGTTACAGTAATCGAGGGACCATGATTTTAAAAAAAAATTTTATTTTTGGGCGCCTGGGTGGCTCAGTGGGTTAAAGCCTCTGCCTTCGGCTCAGGTCATGATCCCAGGGTCCTGGGATCGAGTCCCGCGTCGGGCTCTCTGCTCGGCAGGGAGCCTGCTTCCCCTTCCTCTCTCTGCCTGCCTCTCTGCCTACTTGTGATCTGTCTCTCTGTCAAATAAATAAATAAAATCTTTAAAAAAATTTTTATTTTTAAAAATAACATAATGTATTATTTGTTTCAGAGGTACAGGTCTGTGAATGATCAGTCTTACACAATTCACACACTCACCATAGCACATACCCTCCCCAATGTCCATCACCCAGCCACCCTATCCTTCAGGACTGTGATATTCTATGACAAATAGACACATAGGTAAATGGAATAGAGAGTCCATGAATAGACCTATACAAATATAGTCAACTTGACCTTCGTCAAAGGAATAAAGGCACATCAACACAGAAAACACAATCTTTTAGTCTTAGTCATCATCAATAAATGATGAGGTTACAAATGGATTAAAATAAAGTAATAAGTGAACAAAAAACGCAAACTTTGGGGCACCTGGGTGACTCAGTTGGTTACGCAACTGCCTTTGGCTCAAGTCATGATCCCAGGGTCCTGGGATTAAGCTCCATATCAGGCTCCCTGCTGAGCAGGGTCCCTCAGAAGGGAACCTGCTTCTCCCTCTCCCTCTGCAGCTCCCCCTGCTTGTGTGCTCCTGGTCTCTGTCTTTCAAATAAATAAATTAAAAACATCTTTTAAAAAAACTAGACAAACTTTGTACATTAGACACAAATTCACTCAAAATCATTTATCACCTTAAATATAAAATGCAAAACTTATAAAAATTATAGAAAGAAACTTAGGAGAAAATCTATATGAGTTAGAGTTTGATGATTAGTGTTCATGTACAACACAAAAAATATGACCCATGAAAGAAAAAAATTTGATAATGTGGACTTTATTAAATTATGAATGTCTATTCTGGGAATGAGAAAGTTCTAAGAATGGATAGACAAGCCCATTATGATGAGAATATATTTTCAAAACATGTCTGAAGAAAGATTTACATGCAAAATATTCAAAGAACTAATAAAACTTCATAATAAGAAAAACTCCCCAAACTAAAATAAATTGGACAATACGAGCAGACAACTTACCAATTAAGATGGTAAATAAGCATGTAAATAAGCATGTAAAATTGCCCAACATTGTGGAATTATTGGAAAAATATGTGCATTGTACATTAGGGAAAAGTACACTAAAACACCAATGAGATATCTTTCCCATGTATTAAAATAGCTAAATACCAAAAACTGATAACACTGGTTTCCAGTTAGGTTGTCACACAACAGGAAATCTCATCCATTGTTGATGGGAATACAATTGGTACAAACTTTTGAGAAGACATCTTGCCAGATTCTTGTGAAGCTGAGCATAGTGTCATCATATGGTGCAGCCATTGTCCCCCATGTATTTACCTAACTGGTGTGAAAACATATGTCCACACAAAACCCACTGAGAACATATATAAAGCACATTTATTGCCAAATAAATATTCCAGTCAAAAATCTGGAAGGAATCAAGATATCCTTTATTAGGTAAATGGCAACCAAGTGAGACAACAGTAGTTAAAGACACCTGAGGCTCACGTGGACTGCTGGAACAGGGTGAAGAAACACACAACTTTAGACAGAGGCTAGAGAAAGAGTAAATGAGGACACTGGTTTCCTAGAAGGAGTAGAGACAGACAGAATGTAGACAAAGGTGAGCTGGTGTAGGCTGAAGCACAGGGGGTAGACAAGACTTGCGGGCTAGAATGGAGATACATAGTATCTGAGTGAGACCTTTGAGGTCTGGTATCATATACAAGCACAGGAGCTAGACACTCAAGGAAAGATAAGTGCTACTGTAGTTGCTTAACAAGGATTTTACAGACAGGAGATAGAGACTCATGTGGGTTGGAATGGGATGCAGGAACAAAGGAAAAACAAAAAAATATTGTACTGTTGCATCCTAGGAGGATGCACAGATCTGCTTTAATCAGTGTGCTCCCCATCTTCCTCCCTGGGCCAGGGTGATACATTAAAACCTGCTGGGTCTATGTGACAGGAGTTTTCATAAATTCTGTCATTCTTGCTTCTTCTGGTTTTAGGGAATCTGACCTGTCTAATAGCAATAAAGACTGAATTACTGGTGCCATGTATTGTACAGTGCATGTTATATAGATTAATAAAGGCTTAGTAAATAAGCACAAGGAAAAATCAGTTTTTCAATACACTAACAATGAACTATCTGAAAAGGAAATTAAGAAAACAATTTCATTTACAGTAGCATGAAAAAGAATAAAATACTTAGGTCTAAATCAAGAAGGTGAAGGACTTATATACTGAAAACTATAAAGCATTAATGAAATTAAAGAGGATACAAATAAATGGAAAGACATCTTGTGTTTATGGGTCAGAGAATTAATATTGTAAAAATGTCTGTATTACTCAAAGTGATCTAACAAAATGCCAATGACACTTTCTACAGAAATAGAAAAAACAGTCCTAAAATTAATATGAGACCATGAAAGACCCTGAATAGCTAAAGTACTTTTGAGCAAGAAGAATAAAACTAAGAGCATCACACTTTCTGATTTTAAAATACATTACAAAGGTACAGTAATTAAACAATATGATACTGGCATAGACCATATGGAACAAAATAGGTATAAACCCATGCATATACAGTCAGTTGATCTTTGACAAGGGTGCCAAGAATACACAAAAGGGAAGGAATAGTCTCTTTAGTAAGTGGTCTTGGGAAAACTGGATATCTACATGCAAAAGAATTAATTTGAATGTTTATCTTATGTCATACACAAAAATAAATTCAAAATGGAATAAAGACTTAAAAGATCTGAAGCCATAAAACTCCCAGAAGGACACATAGGGAAAAAGTTTCTTGACATTGACCTTAGCAATGATTTCTTGTTCATGTCAACAAAAGCACAGGCAACAAAAGCAAAAATAGACAAGTTGGTTACATCAAACTAAAAAGGTTCTGCAGAAGTGAGAGTCAACTAAATGAAAATGGAATCTATGGAATGGGAGAAAATATTTGCAAACCATTATCTGATAAGTGGTTAATATGCAAAATGTATAAGGAAATTTTGCAACTCAATAGCAGAAAAATGAATAACGTTTAAAAACTGGGGAAAGAAACAGAATAGACATTCCCCCCAAAAGACATACAAATGGCCACCAACAGGTACATGAAAAGGTGCTCAAATTACTAACCATCAAGGAAATGCAAATCAAAACCACAATGAGATATCACCTCATACCTGTTAAGATGGCTATCATCAAAAAACAAAGATGAAAAATGTAAGGTTGTGGAGAAGAAGAAACCATTATGTATTGATGGTAGAAATGTAAATTGGTGTAGCTACTATGCAAAACAATATGGAGGTTCCTCAAAAAATTAAAAAGAGAACATCACATTATCCAGCAATCCAACACCAAAGGAATTGCAATCAGGATCTCAAAGAGATATCTGTACTCTCATGTTCATTGCAGAATTATTGATGATCGCTAAGACATGGATGAAAACGAAATGTCCATCAATGGATGAATGGATAAAGAAAATGTAGTAAATGGATACAATAGAATATTTAAAAAAAATTTTTTTTATTTTTTTTTATTACTTTTCAGTGTACTAGAATTCATTGTTTATGCACCACACCCAGTGTTCCATGCAATACGTGCCCTCCGCAATACCCACCACCAGGCTGGCCCAACTTCTCACCCCTGCCCCTTCAAAAACCTCAGATTGTTTTTCAGAGTCCATAGTCTCTCATGGTTCATCTCCCCCTCCAATTTCCCTCAACTCCCTTCTCTCCATCTCTCCATGTCCTCCGTGTTATTTCTTATGCTCCACAAATAAGTGAAACCATATGATAATTGACTCTCTCTGCTTGACTTATTTCACTCAGCATAATCTCTTCCAGTCCCGTCTATGTTGATACAAAAGTTGGGTATTCATCCTTTCTGATGGAGGCATAATACTCCATAGTGTATATGGACCACATCTTCCTTATCCATTCGTCCATTGAAGGGCATTTTGGTTCTTTACACAGTTTGGCGACCATGGCCATTGCTGCTAGGAACATTGGGGTACAGATGGCCCTTCTTTTCACTACATCTGTATCTTTGGGGTAAATACCCAGTAGTGCAATTTCAGGGTCATAGGGTAGCTC
This sequence comes from Martes martes, assembly GCF_963455335.1. Lineage (NCBI taxonomy): Eukaryota > Metazoa > Chordata > Mammalia > Carnivora > Mustelidae > Martes > Martes martes. Next base: position 49,106,073 of record NC_137898.1, read on the forward strand.
TATTTTTAATTTCTTAAGGAATCTCCACACTGTTCTCCAAATTGGCTGCACCAGCTTTCATTTCCACCAACAGTGTAAGAGGGTTCCCCTTTCTCCACATCCTCTCCAACACACGTTGTTTCCTGTCTTGTTAGTTTTGGCCGTTCTAACTGGTGTAAGGTGGTATCTCAAAGTGGTTTTGATTTGAATCTCCCTGATGGCTAGTGATGATGAACATTTTTTCATGTGTCTGTTAGCCATTTGTATGTTTCATTGGAGAATTGTCTGTTCATGTCTTCTGCCCATTTTTTGACGTGATTATCTGTTTTGTGTGTGTTGAGTTTGAGAAGTTCTTTATAGATCCTGGATATCAGCCTTTTGTCTGTACTGTCATTTGCAAATATCTTCTCCCATTCCGTGGGTTGCCTCTTTGTTTTGTTGACTGTTTCCTTTGCTGTGCAGAAGCTTTTGATCTGTTTTTTAAATGGTGAAAGTGAACAGCCTTTCCTTCTTCCCAGTCTTAGGGAGAAAGCATTCAATCTTTCACCATCTAGTAGAAGTGGTGTAGGAGGATTTTTGTAGATGTTCTTTATTAAGTTCAGAAAATTCTCCTCTGTTCTTCTGGGGTGTGTGTGTGTGTGTGTGTGTGTGTGTGTGTGTTAGAGCTTGCATCATAAATAGGTGATGAATTTTGTTACAAGTTTTCAGTTGTGATCACGTGATTTTCCTTCTTTGGCCTCTTTTTAATATGGTGGGTTATACTGACTGATTTTTGCAAATTGATCAACTTCGCATTCCTGGAATAAACTCTACTTGGTCATTGTGTATACTTCTTTTAATATATCATTGAATTGATTTCCTAACATTCTCTTGGTAGTAGTATTTAAACTGTATTTATGAAGGATATTGGTTTGTTGTTTACTTTCTTTCTTTCTTTTCTTCCTTCCTTCCTTCATCCTTCCCCTCCTTCCCTCCCCTGCCCCTCCCCCTCCTCCTCCTTCTTCTTGCACTGTCTTTGTATAGTTTTGGTCTCAGGGTGATGTTGGCTTCTTAAAAGAGCTTGGGAGTATTCCCTCCTCTTCTATTATTTAGAAGACTTTATGTAGAATTGGTGTTAAATTTTTTTCAAATGTTTGGTGGAATTCTTCAGTGAAACGATTTGGGCCTGGAGATTTCTTTTCAGAGAATTTTAAAACTACAAATTCATTTTATTTAATTATTATAGAAGTATTTGCATGATCCACTTCATTTTGGGTGAGTTATGGTAGTTATTATCTTTTAGTGGCTATAGGATCTATAGTGATGTTCCATTTATGCTTTGTTATTTGTTTTTCTGTTTTTATTTCTTGATAAGTTTAATGGGGATTTATTAATTTTATTAGTCTTGAAGGAACCAGCTTTTGGCTTTGTTGATCTCTATTGTATGTTTATTTCCTTATTTACCATCTTATTTTCTTCCTTCTTTTTTCTTGTTTTTTTTTTTTTTTCTTAACTTTTGAGATGGATGCTTAGATTAATACAATTTTTTCCTTTTCTAATAGATTTTGTTAAGGGTATAATTTTTCTCTAAGCATGGTTTTAGCTATAACCTCCTGGTTTTGCTGTGTCAGGTTTTTGGTATCACTTAGCTCAAAGCATTAAAACTTTTCATTAGGGAGCGCCTGGGTGGCTCAGTGGGTTAAAGCCTCTGCCTTCGGCTCGGGTCATGATCCCAGGGTCCTGGGATTGAGCCCCATGTCGGGCTCTCTGCTTGGCAGTGAGCCTGTTTCCTCCTCTCTCTCTGTCTGCTTGTGATCTCTGTCTGTCAAATAAATAAATAAAATCTTAAAAAAATTTTTTTTATTAGGATTTCTGACAAATTAGTCAATTTTTATTAGTTTAAAAATATGGTAATTCTGCTTGTAGTTTTGAAGATATTTTGCTGTGTATAGAATCTAGGCTGGCAGTTATTTTACCTCGGTACTTTGATGATTACTTCAGTGTTCTCTAGCTTCCATTGCTTAGCATAATGTTTTTGAGATTCATTCATGGTTTTGTGTATATCAGTTTATTCTTTTAAATTTTTGAGTAGTATCCCATTGTATGGATATACCACGATTTGTTTATACATTCATCTATTTACGAAGAACTAGGTTGTTTCCTGCTTTTGGCTATTATTAATAAAACTACACAAATCTTATGATACGTATTCCATGAAGGCAAAGAATGAGCAGCAGAAGGGAAAGGAAAACCAGCTACAGCCGGGCAAGGGTGAACTGGGGGATTTGGATGTAGACCTTGGCAAGGGAGGAGGAATTTCAGGTGGAGGTGGAAGACCTTGGTCTGACTCTGCCTTTAGGTGGGTACACAGAGCTTGCCTGAATTTTGTTGGTCAGACCCCACTATCTCTCTTACACTTCACATTTCTGTAAAACCAAATTGTATGCAGGCTCTCCATCATACTATATTCTGTCACATCTCTCTGCTTTTTAATATCCTGTCTTATTTTCCTGGAATGCCATTTATTTATTTACTCTTTTTTTTTTTTTTTTTTTGAGAACTACCTATGTTCTTGGCACTATTTTAGGTGCTGAGTATAAAAAGAACTGGGTGTCTGGTTTTGCTGAACCACCGTGTCATTGCAGACCCAACTTCCTCCATCCTGTCCCTTTCCTGGTGCTGCCCCTGGGAGCATTCTCATATGTGACTAATCGGGGGTTTTAATGCTGGAGCTGCAAAAATAACCAAGGCCTCATTAATAGACAGATGAAATCTCAGGAGGCCACCCTGTCTGCACACTCAGAATGGGGTTGGACTTTTTGGCTTTCTTTTGGGCCTATAAACACAAGAATGCAAGATCAGGGGAAAAGGTGGCTTCACTTTGGCTCAGCTTGGGTGTTTCTCCAAACTAGCAAGTGAGACTTTGAGCCATGGTGGGGAGCACAGGGTGGTGCGTCGGGCCGAGACTCTTGCAAGCTAGTAACCCCATGTCTACATGGGCCTGCAGAGTTTGCCTGATTGTCTACATTTGGAGAAGAAAGGCATGAAGGAAAATAACAGCCATGAGAAGCCGAAAAACCGGTCCTTTTGTGCACCTTATGTCTTTTAACTGTTAGTGCAACTGGGAAAGCCAGTTTTTTTTTTCTTAAATCTCTCCATTCTTTAAAAAAATTTTATCTTTTAAACTTGAGGCAGTCAAGCTTTTGGGGATTGGGAGAAGGGTGTTAAGTAATTTGTCCAAAGCCACACAGCTAAAAAATGGCAGAGTCAGGACACAGACTCAAGTCTGGATACCTAATATCCAGGGCTTTTTCACCATATCAAGCTGCCAAACTTAATGCTGGTTGGAGTGTATTGTGAGCTGGAAGCTGAACTAGAATTTGGCTTTATTCCATCCTTCCTGTTCCTCAGGTTGTAGAAGCATATCTTAAGAAGTTTGGGAGAGCAGTGCCTCCCCAGGAAGTCAGGGAGATGCTGAGCCAGTCACTGGGGCAGAACCAGTAGTCACGCCCAGTGCACACGTTGCTTGGTGTCTGACGGGGAAATGCCACAGGAGAAGTAGGTGCTCTGTCCACCCACCTTCCCTCAGTTTCCTTATCTGACAAATGACCTAGGGAGGAGGCTTATCTCGAAGAGGGCTACTTTAATTACGCGCATGAAAGAGGAGCAGCTGGAAGTGTCTCTCCTGGATTATTTATGAAGATGGAGAGGAAAGAGGCTTGGAAATAAGGGCTTGTAGAGAAAAGGAACCAGGTGACACAGAGGCAAGGGGAAAGAAAGGGATTGGGGGGGTGGTTAGAGACAGAGGCCAGGGCAGCTGTTGCTGTTGGGTTGTGGGGTGGGGGCATCAGTAAGGTCAGGGGGAAGGTAACTAGGAGATGCTGAGTGAGCAGCATGGACATGGGCTGCTTCCTGTCATTACCCTCGTAGCTGGGATCCCAGCTTCTGCTGAACAGAGACACATTTCTGTAGCCTGTCATTACCCTTGCAGCTGGGATCCCAGCTTCTGCTGAACAGAGACACGTTTCTGTAGATGCTCATGTTCAACTTGACCCCAGCTGATAATGGAGTGGCCTCCTATCCGCTCTTACGGTTCCTGCATTGGGGAATTCTACAAGGTGAAGCTAATTCTGCACCTTCTGCTTGATGTGTAAAATATAACTGTCTTGTGGGAATCTGTTCTTCTCAGGTGACCTTCACGTGTACTCTCTGGAACCTTCCTCTGCCTATCATATTTTTCCTTTTTTTTTTTTTTTAAATCTTAGCTGTTTCCTCTCTTTAGGCGTGTCCTCTCCCTATTTAAAAACAAAATTCCCTTTTTCATAACCTTGCTTAACATCTTTCAGCTTCACTTTATTCAGATGTCAAAGTGGAGCTGGTGCCATCTGCCTTGTGGGGTTTTGTGAGGCGGACTAAAGGTAGTATTGGAAAGCATGGCCAACTCACAGGACGTTTCAACTGGTGGGTGTCTTTCTATCCTTCTTTTTTTTCAGTCATCCTTCTAAAACTGTGTTGTCCCAAATCCTAGCCATTTGCCATCAGGGGCTACTCGCACTTGTACTGCAGCTGGTCCCATTTGAGATGGGCTGCGTCTGCAAGAAGCATCATGATTGCATATGTCCACCTGCAAGCCCCACTGCTCATTCTTGAGACTCTCGCTCTGGACTCAGGTTTGGATGCACTGCTTTTCCCCCATCTACATCATCCGAATTCATATTGCATGTATTGCCTCCTGAGATAGATCCAAAGTGGATTTTTTTTTAAAGATTTATTTATTTATTTATTTGACAGAGAGATCACAAGTAGGCAGAGGCAGGCAGAGAGAGAGAGAGGGAAGCAGGCTCCCTGCCAAGCAGAGAGCCCGAGGTGGGGCTCGATCCCAGGACCCTGGGATCATGACCTGAGCCGAAGGCAGAGGCTTTAACCCACTGAGTCACCCAGGTGCCCCCAAAGTGGATTTTATATGTGCCACATGGCGCACACACACACACACACGTCCCTACACATTTAAATAGAATAATTCACATGCCATAAACTTCATCCTTTGAAAGTATACAATTTGGTGGTTTTTAGTATATTCAGAGTTGTATAACTGTTACCATGATCTGACTCCGGAACATTTTCATCACCTCCAAAAGAAAGCCTGTACCCATTTCAGGTACTTCCTATTCCCCCCTTTTCCCAGTCCTTGGCAACCACTAGTCTGTTTTCTGTCTCTGAATTGACCTATTCTGCATATTCTGTATAAATGGACTCATACAACATGTGGCCTTTTCACATGGCAGATATATGTACATATTTTAATTTTTTAAAAATTTTTTTAAAAGATTTTATTTATTTATTTGACAGAGATCACAAGCAGGCAGAGAGGCAGGCAGAGAGAAAGGAAGGGAAGCAGGCTCCCTGCTGAGCAGAGAGCCCGACTCGGGGCTTGATCCCAGGACCCTGGGATCATGACCCGAGCCAAAGGCAGAGGCTTTAACCCACTGAGCCACCCGGTTGCCCCCATATTTTAATTTTTTAAAGATTTATTTATTCATTTGAGAGAGTGAGCAGGCACACATGAGCAGGGGGAGGGGCAGTGGGAGAGGGAAGGAACAGAATCCCAAGCAGACTCCCCACGGAGTGTGGAGTTAGGAGTCCGACATAGGACTCGATCCCATGACCCCAAGATGATGACCTGAGTTTAAACCAAGAGTAGAACGCTCAACCAACTGAGCCACCCAAGCGGCCTGCATGTGGCTTATATTTTATGTGAGATGATCCCAATTCTAATCTTCACATCTGGTGATGATCTATGCAGCCTATTGTGAAAAGCAAGTATACGGAAACTTTGTTTATATACATGTTCTCTATGACCACTTTGGGAACTAGGATATTGTCTCCATTTCACAGGTGAGGCATCTAAAGTGCAGAGAGGTTATATAGCTGGCCTGCGGTCACATAGCTATTAAATGGAAGAGCTGGGACTGATTTTCTTCTTATCTCCAGTGTTAAAGTACAAGGGGAACTTTTAAATCTTTTTCTCTCCTCTAGACCAAGTAGAATATCTGACACTCATGTATATGTTTATAAAATGGATAAGTGATGCAGGCAATTAATCAGCTGAGCTATCAGGTGGTGGGGAGAGGGGAGTGGCCTCTGAACCCCAGGTGTTAGCCTGCCAGACCTCCAGCTGGCTGATCCTGTTGCTGACAATGAGCAAGCAGGCCTTACCTCTGCAGGGTAGTGTGTGCTCCCTGCCAGCCCTGGGGACATGCTGCCGTCAATCCTGGCACTCCTCCTCACTGGGCCATTAGTGTGCCACTGGGGTATGGCAGTGAAACCTCCCAGGGTATTCTTGGGGTCTGCACGTTCCAGGAGGACAACTTTATACAAATCAGGATAGATGGAAATAGGAACCCAGTGGTGATGGGGGTCACCCAGAGCAATTTAAAGTATGAATTGATTTCTCAGCTGGAGATAGTGTCGATGTCCTGCTTCTCATTTGTGCTTCATTGTGCATATTACCTCATGTGGAAAATTAACAGGCAAATTAACCCCTCGGCACAGCCCAGTGACTGGAGGAACAGATAGCGCTCCTGTTTGGAATGCAAAATCTTGGGGATAGGAAGGAGGCTGGCTAAAGGGCCAGGGCAGGGGGGAGACGCCTATCCCAAGTATCTTGGAATATCTCCTAGCATGGGGCACATGAGCCCTAAGGGCACTGGAAAGGGAACACTGTCATTCACTGAGGTCTGTGTCTGCATGGTGGCTACAGTGTGACAGCTGGGTGGGAGAGTGAGTTGGACACAAACAAGCCAGCATAATCAGTGCCCCATCCTCTTGTAAGGGTGCCCTCTTTCTTCCAGAACTCTAGAAATAGCTTATTTATTCTGTTTTCGATGGTCTCTTCCCAACTGCTTGTGGTGTCATCTTCTGGCTTCTGATCATATCACTTTCTTAAACCTCTAGTGCAAAAGATCCTGCTGCTCTCCCCCTGCTTGCAAACCCCTGCCTTTCCCAGCTCATCTCATAGTGCTCTTCTCTTATTCTAGACACACTCCTTTTTTGTCTTTCCCTGTTTCGTTTTGTCTCAGGGTCTTTGTACACACAGTTTTCTCTGCCTTAAATACTTGTCCCTTACCTTTTCTCCAGCTAAACTCCACTCAGTGTAAATGTCACTTCCTTGGGGAAGCATCTTCTGATTCCATGCCTCCCACCTCAAACCATTATATAGCCTCAGTTGCCTGTATTTCTCAATCAATAGCATTTGTCAAAACTGCAATTAAATAATTAGTCTGTAATTAGTTGTTTAATGATTGCCTTTCCTGCTATAATGTTAGCTCCAAGAGACTAGACTGTCAGTCTTGTTCACCTTTGCATCTCTAGGGTTGAGCACATTGCCTTGGATAGAATAAGTACTCAAAAATGTATTAGATGAATGAATAACTTTCTTGTTTTGTTTTGTTATGTCTTGGCAGGTGGTTCTTTCTGAGATTTAAACTTGGCATTTCCAGGAAAAATTACAGAGTGCTAAGTACCTTTAGTTCTGGAATCACATTATAACCCAAGATGCTACATCACATGCAAAGTAGCACAGTTCAACACCAAGATAAAGTTTCCTTCCATTTCTAGCTCATTTTCTCTCTCTGCCCTGACCCCCTGCTTCCTTCATTTTATTAGGTAGATTGACTTTGCTCTGGCTCCTTGTTTGAGCTGGTTGTGCAATGACAGTTCCTACCCACCAGCAACTTATAGATAGATTAGTTAGGAGGCTCTTGATATAGTCCAAGCATGAGATTATGGTAACTTGGAAACCAATGAGGTAGACACATTTAAGACATTTTTTAGAAGGTAAAATCAATAAGGGGTGTCAAGGACAATGGGGTTATTGTTCCACATCAGCCTTAATCTTGGTGATTAGTCTAAGTTGTTCATGGTAATTTCATCATCTTACTTTCTGGGGGTTAATTTTAAAACAGTCATGTGAATGTCTGATTCTGAGACATGAGAAGTCCAAAAGGAGCTTCTGAGGAAAAAATGAATTCCCTCTGAAAGAAAGAACCACAGAGGAAAACATCACTTCTTTGCTGTTTGTGAACAAAGCACTTGTTCTCTGACTGCTATTTCTCTGACTACTTGCATCTCTGAGTATTACTGCTACCAGATTGGAAGGGACAGCCATGGGAAGTCAAGGGATGTGGAAAAAAAACCTGAGTCCTTCCTGACATCATTGATTTGTTGATTGTAGCCCTCTGGATCCCACCCTGCCTGGAATTCTGGATACTTGAGATAATGAACTTTTCCAAGTATTTAGGCATTTGGTTGGCTTTTCTGTTACTTGCAGCAGAAATCATCCTGCATGATTCTTGGGGTCATTGATAACTCAATGCGCAGAGGAGTGCTTCTGACTTGCTGGAGACTTCTCAGTAAAAGGGACCGTGGGGTGACAGTGCCATGGCTCTTAGTTACCTTGTAGGGCTGGAGCTCCCAGTTCCCCTTCTGCCTACCTGCTCAGTATTGGTGCTGAGGCAGAGGTGGGGGTCTCAATGTGCCTCGTTGGGAAGGAGTGGAAAGTGACCCAGATCAAATAGCAGATAGCAAATTTCTCTTTTGGGCTTTCAGTCTGCATTGAAATGGGAAGGTAATTACTTACTGACTTATTTATTTTTAATCAGCTTATGTTCTACTCTTTACTCTTTTTAGATACTATATTTTGAGGAATCCCCTCCATGCTGTATGACAGTAACAGTAATAGAAATTAATATGGAGGAGAGGGCAACCCACAACCAACACAAACAAATCATTTTCTTTGTCCATGCTTCCTTGAAATTCTTGTCCAAATTCATGCAAAACTGTACAGAATAGTGATCATAGCCCAGGCATCATTAATTTTTTTTTTATTGAGGTATGTCATCTGTGCTGTCAAGTACCCATATCTGTGCAGCTTGATGCTTTTTCACATGTGTTCACTTTTGTAACCGTCCCCTGGTTCAACATATAAAACACTTGGCTGGGTATCATTTTGTAGTTTGCTTTTTGAATTTAATATCACAGCAGAATCATGCTACCCTGCTGTTTATCCTAAGCATTTTTAGTATGCTACATGGTCTTCATACTTTAGTATGCTGATTGTTAAAGGCTGTAAAAAATCAATCAGATGGCTGCATCACAGATATCTGAGCCAGCCCCCATCACTGGACATTAAGATCATTTAAAATTCTTCCAGGTCATAAATAATGCTTCAATGATCTGTACAGTAAAGGCCAGAAGCTGGCAGCCTGTAGGCTAGATTCTGCCCACATATCCATTTTGTTAGGTTTGCATGGTATTGGCAGACACAGTACTTTTAAGAATATTTGAGTTTTGTTGCAAGCTTAAAACTTGAGCTCACATGGAAATCTGGATTTCTTGCTTACTTGATAAAGCGAAGGTCTGGTCACACAGGCCACATTTCTAACAGTGACAGTCATGTGGGGATCGGAAGGGACTGTTCTTTGGAAGGGGCATGTGCTCCTTAGTTTTCCCTGTGACTCCCAATTTTCCCTTCTATCAGGACTGTTCACTAATTAACAACATCTGTTTGGGTCCAGTAAGCACTTCAGTTTGCTATCCCTGGCATATGGATTCTTTTTTCTTGATGCTTATAAAGATGTCATCTATGCACAAGGTTGATGTTAACCCCGAGGAAATCATAAATAGAAGCACGTTCAGAAGAGCAGAGTGGAAAAGAACATGCCTGTTGTGGCACCTAAGTGGCAATCACTGCTCATGACTTTGGCCCAGTCATGTCCTCTGTGCATCTTAATTTTCTCAGGCTTCAAGTGAGAACAATGACCCCACCTCTTGGAGCAATTTTAAAGATCTAATAGTGGCTGGTACACAGTAGGCAATTAATAAATGGTGGCAAAGTAAAAGAAATTATTGAAAATTATTTCTTACTGTTAGTTTAAATAATTCTAGTTCTTGAATAGCATTCAAAAGGTCTCCAGAGTTACCTGTAAGGATTTAATAACAGTAACAATAATAATGACAAGTGGATAGGGTTTCATTATGTTGTGTCTGAGTGTCTAAAGAGTGACCTTAATATTCTGATTTAATTGAGATGGTAAATTAAAGATATGTGGCATTGCTCCTCCATACTAAGGAGGTTAAAATGGGAGAGAGAGTGCATCCTTAACATTGTTACTCGAGCTGATGTTTCTTTAGGAAGATCATAAATGCCTGCTACTCTGGCCTTTGTAGTTGATTTTAATAATTCCAAATATTTGGCATGGGGAGAATCTTTACTAATGTATACAAAGTCTTGACTCCAGAATTCTGAATGCATAAATTACTGACCTTGGTAAAAGAAACCTTTCTTAGATGATAATTTGTCTTTCTCTTAGGTAATGGTCCCGCCACCTCCTGGAAACCCAGGAGTTATCTTTATCTTTACTCCTCCTCCAGATGCAGTTCATCACTAAGTCTCTCAATTCTCCTTCCTAAATGTCTCTCAATTCAGTTTACTTCCTTCCATCTAGAACAACACTACACTCACCTAAGCCACAATGCATGCTCAACACAGCAGCCTGGGTGATCTTTTAAATACTCAACTCATATCACATCACCCTACTTCTTAAATTTCTTCCATGACTCCCATTTCACTTCAGATAAAATCCAAACTCCTTATCATAGCCCACAAGGCTCTGCATGATCTGTCCCCAGCCTCCTGTCTAAGTTCATCTCATACAGTTTTCTCTCCTTGCTCGTTACATTTCAGCAACGCCAATCATCTTTCACATCTAATTTTTACCCAGCTCAGAGACTTTGCACATACCTTGCCTTTGCCTGGAATCCCAGTCCCTGCTACCCATTCTCCATCTATCTTTGTAAGGTTGGCTTCTTCAGGTCACAAGTTAAAAGTCACATTTTCACCCCATCTAAGGAGGCCTTCCATTTTCCTCTCTTGCAGCATCCTATGCCTTCATACACCCCATGCACTCTGTAGTGATTTTGTTGTTTTTATGTTGGCAGTCTGTCTTCCCAAATAATGTAATTTTCATAAGAACTTAGGGCACATCTCTCTCACTTACCAGTTACATCCCCAACCACTAGCACATTGCTGGGCATGTAGTGGGCGTCAATAAGTATTAGCTGAATGAGAGAAAGAGTGGGTAGTTATAACTGCTGTGAGAATTCAGTGTAGTCTCAGGAAGGTTCTTCTAGAACATGAAGGCCAGTACGAGATTTAACTTAACCAGCTATACCAGGTTGTAGCATGTGTTTGGTAGTGCCCACAGAGGGAAATGTTCCAAAGGATCTAGAGAAGTTGAGAGACAGACCAAGATATTGTCAGTTCATCTTAGCCACTGTCCAGGGAGGTCCTGGGTTCCAGACCAATGGCCACTTAAATTTTTCTCTGACTTTAATGACTGCATTTGGTTTATCAACTAGTGTCTTGTATGTTTGGTAAGCATGAATTAGAGGTCCTGATTAGTTCTGAGAGTGTTAATAGATCTAATCAGCAAAGGTGTGATGCCCCTGGACCTCTCACTGGTGCTCAGCTGGTGACTGACCCAGTTTGGCTCTGACCCAGTTCTTACTCTGCTCTCAGTATGTTTGGTTCTGGCCCTGCCTAATCTCTCACTATTGTCTGGCCTTGGCCCCTCTTCCTCTGAGCTTAACTTCTACCAACTCCCTTCTTCCCATTGTATGTCTTAGTAAAGTAAATTCAATGCACACATTTCAAATTTACAAACCATTAAGCCAGAATACATTTTCATATAAATAAACTGAAAGTAACTTTTTTTTTTTTTTTTTAGGTCTGACAACATCATGGACACATTGTGACAAAATAGCTGGTAGCCCCTACTGGTGAAGTGTGATATTACAACCCAGCTATATTAGCTATTGTAAGTATCCAGGTGAAAAAGCAGGAAGAAGGCAAAATTCTGGGAGATATGAAGTGGGACTCGGGTACTGCTCAGATATAGAAGAATACTGATTTCTGGAAGAGGGGAACAAGAAAGAATTAGTCAAATGAAAACATCTGCATGAGAAAAGTAGATTTCTAAGTGTGGGGAGTATCCCTCTTAGAGTCAGGGCCAGCTAGTTTCTTCCATTTGTCTGAGGACTACGGAGGAAATTACTCTTTCTGTCTGCATTTTCAGCTCCTTGATCTGGGGTTAGTCACTATTTAAAGTCACTTCAGCAAGAAGACAGGGTCATAGGGACCTTGTCCTAAGAGCTTTTGCTGTGATCTGATAACTTGTAGCTTATCAGAATGAGAGTACTCAGAATCCCAGACCACACTAACCTATGTGGCTCTGATGGTTGCCAGCCACTTTCCCAACCAGGTCTGCACTGAAGTGTAATCTTAGGGAAAGTTGTGGAGTTGAATATGCTTACTATCTGCACACTTATTCTGTCTTGTCTGCACCATTCATAACTCGCAGAGCCTCTACCACCTTCTCTTCCCTTGGACCCACTACTCTCATATTTGTAAAAAGAATAAAAGAGAGATAGTGGTAGTAACAATAATGATGATGGTGTCAGTCAGGATTCTCTCAAGAGAAAGGAAATTACAAAGACATGGGTTCGAACCCCAGCTTTACCACTTATTACATGTGTATCTCTTTGAGCTTCAGTTTCCCCTTAACAATATTGAAATCACAAGGTCATTGCGAGAATTTGACAAAGGTATACAGAGTGCCTAATGTACTATTTGCACCTAATGTATATTTCTTACCCCCTTCTCAAATACATTAGCATGTTTTAAAGTCATCTGGAGAGGTGAGGATTAAAACCAAGAAGTGCTGCTTTAATGGTATAATTTCAGGCAGTGGGTGGCATAGATATTTTTGGATTGCAGCTCCTCCATGTGCTCCTGACATTGTAATATGGAGGTGACTTCCTACTCTGCCTACATATAATGGCAGCTGGGTTTTGTCACTATGATTTCAGTATGATTTCCCAGTCCTTGGCTCCAGCTTACATCATTAATCCTGTCAAAGACACGGTGGAAAAAAGATTCTTTGATTAAGTTTTGTTCACTTCTATTAAATATTTCTTAAATTCCTTCCTTCCCCGCCAGCCCCATCACCACTGTCATGGTTCAGGGACTTATTTCCTACGTGTATCACTGAATTGGCCTCCTAACAGGTCTCCCTGCTGCTCAGCTCTTCCTCTCCTGTCCTTCACACAGCAGGTGGAGTGATCTTTCAAAAACATGCATATGATCCTGTCAACTTTTACTTAAAAGCCTTAGTAGAAGCATGCTTTCTGGCCACAGTGGCTCTCAGCCTCTGGTGGCATAACACATTGATTTGTCACATCAGTTGTAAGGCAAATCCGTGCATCCATCCATCCATCAGCCATCCAACAAGTATTTATTGAGCATTTATTAGGTATCAGTTACTGTTGAGGATATTTGGGGAGGATACATCAGTGAACAAAAACAGGTAGAAATCTCTGCATGTTGTCAGAAACTTGTTAGTAATGAGTTAAAGTCCTAAAGATTGTGAATGATTTATCTATTTCAATATTATAGTGGATACATGTTTATTTCTACAATAACATTATCCTAAATCACTTTCATGGTGAGGTATTCCTTGATGGAGAGTGAAAAGGGGAATTTATAGAAGGCAATTGGGGAATTATGTGTGAATCTGGGTATGCCTTTGACAGTGTGTATTTGAACAGCATCATCATTTGTCTACAGAAAAAATGTTAAGTATACTACTTGTCTATGGGATAGAGCACAGACCTTTCAGCCTTCATTATTTGGTCTATGCTTACCTCATCAACCTCATTCTTTGCCACCCCTTACATTGTACTGTACACTCACTGGTCCTTACCTATTAAAACTTTTTTTATATTGAATTAACTTTCTACCAGTAGAAGAGTTTAGATCACAGATAACTGAAATATGTAAATAATTTTCTTACAAGTCCAGATGTCATATTTTTGTGGGAGAAGGGACTAAGTCTATATTGCAAACTAAAAATGAGGAGTGAAAGGGAAATTTGGTGGGACCCTCAGATTCCTGCTAATAGATTACCATTATAGTATTTTAGAAAAGTACACTTCTTGGACTTTAATGAAAATGGACATGCTCGTATGGCAATAAATATGAATTCATTTATTATTACTGGTATGTTATTATTCAATCAAAAGTATAGCAAACATTGGAGGAGGGGATAGTTTTGGAGGATTAAAAAGAAGTAAAGCTTTGTGTAGTGATTAGTCTCGTTTTATCAATGTGTGAGAGGGGAATGGACAAAAGTGAACTGCAGAAGTTGACTTTTACCACCTATAAGACACAGGAAGACTCTCAAAAGATGCTTAGGAGCTAAGACCTGGGTAGATTCCTGCAACCAGTTGGAATTTCCCCCATTTACAAATGGACTTCTAGTCACTTCATATGTTCTGGCCTTAACTCTGAGCCACACACCCAATTCACCTCATGCTCAGAATAAAGATTCTTTCCCAATTCTTCCAGGTTCTGATGGTGGGACTTGTCTTCCCATTCATGACATCAAAAAATCATGCTTGCCATAACTTGTGGCAACTTGAAGAGGGAGAAAGTATTGGAGCTGCTCTTGCCTAGGTTTTTATAGAAAGGTATAAAAGGGAAGACTTTAAGGTAGCACAGATATGTCTTGTTGAAAAAGATCTGGCTAGGATTCACAGATGGTGCTGGATGGATTCTCATATGCTGCTTTTTCCCAGGATCCTCAGTATGACTGGTTGGTGGTTCTTTAGGGCACAATCCACGAAGAGGTATGGGAGAATAGAATAACATTGAAGACTCCCTTCCCTTCCCCCACCACAGGATGTATTTCAGTATGTTGAAGCAGGAAATGTAAGTAAGGACTCAAATCCATGAGTCATACAAGGGCACATAGGAGGAAGAGAATGGCAAATTGACCAAGGGGTCTAGAGCGACTGATTCCTCTGCTATTGGAATGACCTTGAGGAATTATGCCATAAGGTTCTCAGGGATGGGAGAACTGTAACCCTCCCCATCTCCTTTCTGTTCCCATAAATAGGGCTTGGCAATCCTCTCTCCAAAAGGTCAGTTATTTTGTGCAGTTATTTTGGTCCTTGCAGCCAAGGCCTTAGTGCCCGCCTCTCTCCAGCAGTGGGTGAAATGCAGTGAGGGGCCATTCTGGGGTGACCTTCACTTTGTAATTAATCCTCCTTATTAGCAGCTCACTTGCTTCCGATGGGGCAGTGCACACTTGTTTGTGGTTTTGTAACTGCCAAATAGGGCTGGGCCAGCCATTCGTTGGCATCCTAATTGTCTCCAATCACAGGGAGATGAATTGCACTGAGAAAAGTAATGAGAAGTGGAACACACTGGCAGCCAGCCAAGGGATCCACACTGTCAGCGGCACAGCCCAAGAATCTGCCATCAAAGCAGGACACTGGAGGGCAGGCTGGGGCTAGGTGCCAGCCTGCTTAAGGAGGACTGTGGGGGCAAGGGGAGAGGGTTAGGACCGCGGGAAAGGGAGTACTTGAGGGAGAGAGGGGGAGAGATTGGACCACCTTCTCTTGTCACCTCTCCTTCTTTTTATCTTTTCCTCTTTTCTGATCCCCAGCAGCCTCCAATGCAGTGCTCTTGAGAGCACAGGGAAGTGAAGAGAGGGGAGGGCAGGGAACAAAGAGGAAGGGTCTGTGTGGATTTAAATGATGAAGAAGAAAAAAAAGATCTCAATGAACTGTTATTGTCCACCCTGCCTGGAGTTTGCTGTTGCTACCGGCCCTGTGGTCATGGTGCTGCTGGGGGAGCCGGCCCCACCCCTGTGCTGTGGCTGCCGCAGTGGCTGCCGTAGTAATTTCAACGACAGGGATCCCGGTTATGAGTGATAACAGGCATGGAAACCCTTGAACTTTAAGTCAAGTTTACCTTCATCCTACGAGTGAAATTAGGAGGAATAAAAATGTCATAGAATGAGATCAGCTCTCTATAGAAATGTCCCAAGAGTTCATAAAATGGGAAGTTAGTAAAAGGCAGTCAGTAAAAAGGAGTGTAGGAGTACCGAGGCTATCAAGCCGCAGCCAAATGGAGCATCTCCCACCAGTATGTGCATTAACTTGCCTTCAGCTGGTACTCAACTGCGGGTCAATGCTTGAAGGAGGTTTGCGGATAGAGAAGGCTGGTCTGCAGTGAGAATTCAGGGGAACTTCCTTATGGCCAGACTTGTCACTGAGTGCCAAGCATTGTCCAGGGCAGAGGGTCTGAAAATCTGGGGGACAGTGTTCTTGACCTAGAGAAGTGCTCCTGTTTCAGGCAGGGATGTTCCTCAGGAACTCAACAGTGGTTGGGTGAAAAAATTCTTCAGGACTCTTCAGTTTCTGTTGATGTATTGACTCACAGAGTCATTCCACAAATATTCATTGGATCCCAATGGAATGACAGACACTTCACTCATCTCTGGGAATAAAGAAGTGAACAAAACAGATACAGCCCCTATCATCTTTGGGCTTCTGGTTGAGAGTTAGGCAAAAAGTCCTGAGGAGAGAGTGAGCATGGTGTATTCTGGGCACTGAGAGAGGGAGGGTGGCAGGACATGACATTGGTGACAAAGGTGGGGTCCAGGTCAGGCAGGGGCCTTTGCTCTGTGCCAAGGGGCTGGACCATTATGTTGAGGGCATCTGTGTCAAAACTGTTTTGGTTGTAAGTGAAAGGAATTCAACTTGAATAACCCGTAGTCAAAAGAGATTTATTGGCTGGGAATCCAAGGAAAAGATGAAAGCTATACACTGATAGGAGGTTCAGAGATGAGGTTGGGCTCAGGACACAAGGGGACCAGGAGCTTGAACATGGCTAAGACTTTTCTTGTTTCTCCTATGGGCTGGTTTCTGCCTCTCTTTCTACACACTTTCTCCAAGTGGTGGAGACTTCTGTAACTTCTAAGTTTTGCCTTATAGCCTTCACCACTGTTGGGGGACTCACTGACATTTCTCCTGTCCCAGGTTATATATCCTAAGGAGGAGGCTATGGCCCATTTGGGCCAAGTATGCACCTTGACTAATCAGGTGTGTCTAGAAGCTGGAAGAAGTGGAAGAACTCTGCAGCTTCTCTAAGAACTAAGTAAATTGGGTAGGGTTAGGTGGGGGTGCTAGATACCTCTTGCATTCTACAGTAGTCAAAGCCCAACAAGCAATCTCTGGACTTCTAAAGCAGGTTCCCAAAGTACTCTGATTCTGGAACAGATGCAAACACTAGTGTTAGGTCACTGAGAAATGCTATCACATTTGGCAAGTCATTGATTAATAAGTGATATATGTATGACTTATGGCTTAGACAGTGCCTGGCACATAGTAATATTATCTAAGTGTTAGTGATTATCATGATGATGATGTTGACGATGATGATGATGATAATGATGATGATGATGATGATGGTGATGATAATCTATCCCTTTTAGGTATATGGGCATAATTCAGTTCTGGAGCCACACAGCTAACAACCAGGGTTATGGTGACCCTGTCAAGGCAGGGTTAGCCTGAGCCACCAGCCAGTACCCTCCACATCTACATTTCATCTCCTTATAGCTTCACTCCCACTGATAGCAATTTTGATGGATGCTAAGGATCCCATTACTAGGAAGTAATGACTAGTTTCCAGCAGGAGCCACATTTTCCTTCTGCTTTTCACTGCCAAACACATGGTACATGCTCAATAAATAGTTGATAAAGGAAAGTGATAAATTAAATCTGACTAGAGAATTCTCCCTGTTGTTTGCATGCCTCTATTCAAATAAGCTAGGGCTTTCCACCAAACTTTTTGTTACCGGCAAAATCTCCGTGGATCCTCTAATAACAACCTTGACAGGCAAAGCTCTAAATAAACATTAATTAAGTCTCTTAACACCCTTGTAAATCAGTGAGCCATATGGCAATTATAAAAAAAAAAGGATAATTTTAAGGAGCAAGAAATTTTAAAATAATTGTTTACTTTATCATAACAGAGAAATAATTTACATATACACAAAAATGAATATTCAGAACCATAGGTAAGACAGAAATGCTTGGCTAATTTCTGATGAGCCAGAATCAACTAGGTGAGATTTGATCTCCCTGAGGGTGAAGGTATATGTATTCTCTACTTTGTACCCCCAATTCATATGCTTTGTTCTAGACCAGGATTGTCTAGTAGAACTTTCCATGATGATAAAAATGTTCTATATCTGCACTATCCAGCATGATAGCCACTAGTGGTTAGTGTGACCAAGGAACTAACATTTTACTTAAATTTAGTATAACTTAAAGACCACATGTGGCTAACAGTCACCAGCTTGGACATTGACAGTGGTTTATGGATTTGGGGATATATGAGAGAGGTTAATATAGCATTAACCAGGTCATGGCCTAGTTGCAGCTTTTAGAAATTGCCATAATGGTGAGACTACTCATTATTTCAATCATTACAGGCCACTTATTCATTCACGCATTCATTCAAAAACCATATATAAGCACCAGCTATGTGCTAAGCTCTGTACTGAGTAGGAGGGCTACAAGGAAAGATTGTCCTGGCTTACAGGTAAAGGGGAGAAATAAGCAATTTAAAGGACAGATACAGAAGTTTGTGATGTGTTGCCTGTATTAGAGGCAAACATATGAGGTGTAGAAATGTAGAGAAGGGACCACTAATTCGGCCTGGTGGATATGGAGTGGGGTGAGCTAGTCACAGAATAGTCCCCAGAGAGGGGCTGAGGGTGGGGGAAGGGGGCCATCCGAGGCAGAGGGATCGGCACAGACAAGGGTATACCAAAGGGGTATGGACCTTTGGGGAACTCCCATATATATGGGACATATGACTTGGGGGCCAAGTGGTGAGTAGTCAGCCATGACTCCCAGGGAGAGGTCAGGGCAGTTTGAGAAAGGAGTTTAGATTTTACTCTAAAGGTAGCAGGCAGTCAAGCTGTAAGCAGGGGAGTAGCAAGATTATATTTGTGTTCTAGAAAGACCCTTTTGGCAGCAGTGTGGAGAATGCTTTAGGGGAAGTGAGATTGGAGACAGGAGCACCTGGGAAAGACAAGCTGTTCCATGGGAGACCCTGAAATCACATTTAAGCAGTAAGGGTGCTGCTGGCAAGATGCAAATGTAACTGCTCCTTTCTGAGGAATGGTGGGAACCTCTGGGGTACAGGTGCTGGGAGGTCTGAAGTTGGCTTTGGGGAGAGCAAAGAACCTGGCATGGTACCAGGGGAGCCATTCTCTGGGGAGAGAAATGTGTTTCCTTGAGCAGCCTAGGTTTGTGAGGGAGGGCTGCTCATGGTCTTGGTGAGAACCTTGAGGTGAGAAAGCTGACACCAGCACTTTCCTCCATGTCCTTTGTGAGCATGGACTTTTTTCTGGGTTGCCTGCTGTGTATTAGTCTGCTCAGGCTGCCATAACAAAATACCATACTCTGGGTGACTTACACCACAGAAGTTTATTTCTCCCAGTTCTGGAGGCTGATCAAGGTGCTGGCCAATTTGGTTCTTGGTGAGAGCGCTCATCCTGGCTCACAGGTGCCCACCTTCTCGCTGTGTCCTCACATGGCCTTTCCTCAGTGCAAGCATGTTTAGATCTCTCTCCTCTTCTTCTTAGAAGGCCACTATTCCCCTCATGAGGGCTTCACCATCACAACCTACTCTAACCCTAGTTACCTCCCAAAGGCCCCATCTCCAAATACCATCATGTTGGGGGTTGGGTTTCAACCTGTGAATTTTGAGGGGGATGCAGACATTCAGTCCATAACACCTGTATTGGGCAAATGACAGGGTTTGAGGCTTGGTATATACATTTGGACTCCCCAAAGTATATGCAGGATTTGTCTCTCTTTGGTATCTCAAGAGCATTCACAAAACCCTGTGCAGGAGCAGGGGGGCTTCTGACTCCAGATATTGCATAGCTGATTGTCTGCTCCTGAGTCTCCCTGGGACCCAGACCCAACTTTCTAGGCTGGGCCTGGAAGAGATTTATTTATCCCTCCTGTGGTTTACCTTTCTTATCACACATCCCTCATTCAGAAAGCAGGAATCTGTATTCCCTGAAAATACACAGCTGACCAGTCAAGGAGATGTGAATACAGGAAAGATTGGATGGTTGGCAGAGGTCACTTTGGGTTGGGAATGTTAAAAAATTCTGAGCTGCTTACATCTATCTGTCATTCTGAAAGTGGCCTCTGGTGGTAAAGCCAGGGCCAAGAGGAAATTATAAGAAAGATTGGGAGTTACTATTAGGGTACACTTTGAACTCTTCAGCAATAAGATGAAGATCTTAAAATGTAGTGGGTTCATTATTGAAGGTGTGAATGTAGGGGCGCCTGGGTGGCTCAGTTGTTATGCATCTGCCTTCCGCTCACGTCATGATCCCAGGGTCTTGGGATCAAGCCCTGCATCAGGCTCCCTGCTCAGTGGAAAGCATGCTTCTCCCTCCCCCACTCTCTCTGCTTGTGTTTTCTCTCTGACTGTGTCTCTGTCAAATAAATAAATAAATAAAATCTCTTAAAAAAATGAAGGTGTGAATGTAGAGACTTGATGACAGTTTGGCGAAGATGCTGTAGGAGGACAAAAACAACGGATGAGGAATTGGACTGGGAAAACAACAGATAGAAGAGACTGGATCAGAACATTATGCAAATTCTCTGCTACATCATCTAAGTAAATGGACCATTACAACACCATTCAGTGGGGTGCCAGAAGCACACTGGAGGGAAGCACCAGAATTCAGGAAGGCTGGGAAGACTATCACAGAAAATGATGTTTAAGCAGGAACCTGAAGGATGAGTAGAACTGAGCTAGGGGAAGGGGTTTAGGATTGGAGGACCACTCTGCTTTGTAACTCTTAATGAGAATGATCTGGCTCAAAATGGCAGTAGTGCCAAGGTGAAGAAACCTTGATCTAGAGTACATTTGAATTCCTATCTTGTGAGAGATGGCACTCCTCTTAACACTATTAGCTATTTGCTTGAGTTTTTTTCTTTCTCTTTCTAAAGATGCTCTACAATAATAAATGTAACAATTTTGGACAGAATCAAAGACACAGTAGTGTAGAAAAGAGAGTAGGGTCATTCTTTGTAATACTGAATTCTTTGTAGTACCGTAAGTTCCATGAAGGCAGCAGTGTAAGTGTGGAGTATAAGTGAAACATAGCCATTACCAATAAGCCACAGAAACATGGCTTGTCCTAGTGCCTGGCACCTCCTTGGGGATGAGACCATCCAATCACGAGTCATTGCCAATCTCCTTCTCACTGGCACCTGTGATACTGCCATCCTCCAGACTATCAGGACTCTGAAGGGCATAGCCTGAGCCTGTGTAGTTTATTGGAGAAAGGAATAGAGAATGAGAAACAGAATAATGAGAGGCATGAAAGTCCTCTGGGCATTTTGGCGGAAGAAATGGAATCTTGACCTGGTTTCCACACCAAATTCCAAGAATATACTTATGAGTTTAGAGTCTTTCCCTAGAGTAATACATTCAGAAATGTCCAGTGAAATGTTGAGAGAATTGAAGTTCAGGCTTATGACTAACTAACTCTAACTTTATTTGTCATAATCTTTTATATTGCTCACTTGCAGATTTTATGGTCACGTCCAACACCCTCTTCTCTGTGGTTGTTTGAAAACTTATCCTGCTTTAACGTGCTGGAGAGGCAGCACGATGTAAAAACATTAGCATGGAATTTAGAGACAGATTATGAACCCCAACATCCACATAATTAGCAGTGTGACCTGGGTCACTTATGTAACATCTCTGAATGTGTTTCCTTATTTGAAATTTAGGGGTGACATCTGTCTCACAGAAAATGTCCATTATAATACCTGATACATAATAGGCTCAATAGGCATTTCCCTTTACTCAATGCATAAGCCTTCCTTCTCTTTTCTGTGCACCTTAAGCCTGTGAACTTTGTTACATTTGATAGACCTAAGTCATATTTAAAATAAGAAGGAAAACCCCTCAGCCATATGGCTCATAGTGTCAAGAGTTATGTATGTCTTACAAGACAGGATTCCAACTTGACTCCAGATAAAATATACCATATGTCGGGGTGCCTGCGTGGCTCAGTGGGTTAAAGCCTCTGCCTTTGGCTCAGGTCATGATCTCAGGTCCTGGGATTGAGCCCCACATCGGGCTCTCTGCTCAGCAGGGAGCCTGCTTCCTGCCCCCATCCCCCGCTCTGCCTACCTCTCTGCCTACTTGTGATCTCTCTCTGTCAAATAAATAAATAAATAAAAATCTTTAAATAAATAAAAAAAATACCATGTGTCAGTTTTCAACACCCATTTCCTTTCAAAGATTTGTGTAAGAATGAACGAATGGAAGACATAAACAAATTACAATCTTGACCCTGAAAATTGTCAAGTATACAAACTTTTCATTTTAAAGTAATTTTAATTTAAAAAAAATCATGGCTTGGTTCATTTTTTCATAAGTAATTCAGAGCTTACCTCAATAAAATGTAGATTTTTTGAGCTAGAAGAAATCTTAATGACAATCTGTAATAAATGCAAATGACAGTGCCATGGGCTGTTATCAGGCCCATAAACTGGTCTGATAAAGGACAGTGCTGTGGGCTGTTATCAGACCCATAAACTGGTCTGATAAAGGACACACAGACTCACTCTGATAAGTGGGTAGAAGTGGCTTGCATAAGATGTGGTGACAGGGTTAGTGACAGGGACATTGTGTCAATCCACTTGAGGCTCACTCTCCATAGGGCACCTCTCCCTTGACCAAATGTCAGCAGCACGGCATGCAGAGATACTGGATCCTCTGGCCTCTGACCTTCCCCCCCATGCCTTTCTGTTGTGGTCTAGATTCATTTGTGCAGTGCAGCTAGAGTGGTAGTTTGGGAGTTGACCATATCTATCAAGCTACCATATTTATCTCTAACTACTGGGAAAGGGTCTGGCACAGACCAAGGTCAAAGCAAAAGAATGTCCTGGTGGGGCTCACACTTAGTGGGAGCTGGGGCAGGCTAGCTGTACAATGGGCTTGGGGGGGAATATGTATAACTTAGAACTCTAGATGGTCTCTTGAAACAGACTTAGCCAGGAGATAATTGAGGGTCCATACACAGTGGCTGAGACTTGTCACTCAGCAGCACTGTGGTTACCTTGACAGAGCATTGCTGATTGCAAATTAAAATGCATGGAATTGTGTGGGGAGTGTTTTCAAGAAGAAACAGAATCAACTTAGTGGCACCATTGAGGCTCTTACAGCCGAACACCAGATGCAAGGATTTTTCAAGGAAACCACAATGCTCTCTTCTTTCCTGGAGCAGAAGGTTTAGTGCTTAGGTTGGTTAGAGTACAGCTATTTTAGGAGACATTGTCAAAGCCTGAGCAAGGAGGTGTCAGAGAGCTGTGTCAAAACTGATGCAGACCCAGCCCTGGGACCAGTTTGGACAAGTGGCCCTTTGATTCTATCTGGATATCTTTTTCTGACCCATGGGTGGAAGCGGGTTCTTCAAGTTGTTCTGCTGTCCCAGAGCAAATATCTGCAGTGCTCTGGGGCTCTGGAGACTTGTGTGTCCAGTTAGTCACCACTTTTTTCCTAACCTACTGTGCTAGATCAGTGATTCCCAACCTGTGGACAGACATGACACCTGACCTCCTGCGGCCCTCATCTCTGGAGCAGGAGGCTTAGTCAGATTCCCTTGTCCTGACCTCAGATTTCTTCCATTATAAAAACTATATAAATGGAAATACAGTGTGTGTTTAATGTTCTGTGAAGGCAAATGTGCTATTAGTATACATATATATGTATAATGTGTGGTTAATATATCAGATTTCCTCCATTAAACACTGTGTTTAATGAATTCTGTAATTCATGTGTGTGTGTGTGTGTGTGTTCTGTCTGATACATGGCCCCCAAAGATGACCATATGCTAATTCTGAGAATTTGTGAATATGTTACCTTACATAGCAAAGAGTCTTTGCAGATATGATTAATTTAAGGATTCTGAGGTAGGGAGAGTTTCTTGGATTATCTGGGTGGGCCCAACATAATGACCAAGTCCTTGTCAGAGGGACCTTCTTGTAAGAGGAGGAGTTAGAGTCAGTAAAAGGAGATGTGGTGATGGAGCCAGAGGTGGGAATGATACGCTTTGAGGGTGGAGAAAGGGAACACGAGTCAGGAGTATAGGCAACCTCTAGGAGCTAGAGGGGGCAAAGGAATGGATACTTCTTTGAATCCCCCAGAAGGAATACAGCCTTGCCACCATCTTGGTTTTAGACTTCTGACTTCCTTAACTGTTAAAAATAAATTTTTATTGTTTTAAGCACTAAGTTTCTTGGTAATTTGTTATAGCAGCAATAAGAAACTAATACTACATATATACACACACACACATATATGTGTATACATACATGTATATACATAGGTACACATAGGTATACGTATATACACATATATTCTAAGTTATAAAATTCAAGGATTATAAAACCTACTACATATATACACATATAAACTAAGATTATAAAACTAATACTACATATACACACACACATACACATGTATGTGTATACATACATGTGTACACATAGGTACACATAGGTAGACATATATACACATATATTCTAAGTTATAAAATTCAAGGATTATAAAACTTACAGAAAAAACTTATACATATTTGTACATGTTACTTAAAGTGAAAACAATAACTTACATTTAGAGTACTCCTTATGACTTGAGATTATGGTCTCTTGAACCAAGTCTGCCACATTCTAGCATTAGAATTTGGGCAAGTCACTGATTTCTTTGCATCTCAGTTTCCTCATCTCTGAAATGGGGGTATGATCCTACCTCATAGGTTGAACTGAGAGAAAGGGAGAGAGAGAGTAAATGAAGTACTTATAAGAGTGCCTGGCACGCAGTAACCACCATATTAAGTAACAGTATTATCCTGACTTTTCAGATGAAGAAACTGAGGTTGACTTTCACATGGCTATGCTGCTCTGAAGTGGCACAGGTAGGGTGAGAATCTAGCCAACTCCAACTGCAGTATGAGCTCCACACCATACTTTCTCATTAACAAAGGGAAAGTATCTGTTATGAACTGATGTTTGTGTTGCCTCAAAATTCATATATTGAAGCTCCAGCCCCCAGTTTAGCTGTATTTGAAAAGGGCTTGTCCCCCTTGACCCCCTCCTCTCTCTTCCTCCTCTTTGGGGAACACATTGAGGAAAAGACCACGTGGGGACACATCAAGGAGGTGGGTATCTACAAGCCAGGAAGAGAGTCCTCACCAGAAATCAAATTTGCAAGCACCTGGGTCTGTTTATAGCCTCCAGAACTTTGAGAAATAAATTTCTGTTGTTTAAACCACTTACCTGGTGGTTTTTTGTTATGACAGCCAGAGAAGACTAGTATATTATTCTTTCACAGGTCTTAGTTCCCTTTCCACAATTGTATAAATCCGTTAACTATTTGGTATATACCTTTCCAGACAGACAAACGGATAGACACACACATACACAAACACACACAAAAACAACTTGTAAAAATTAAAAAAATAAAATGCCATCATACAATATGTATGGTTTTGTAATTTGGATATTCATTTAATATATCATGAATTTTAAAAAAAATTATTAGTTTCAGAGTTAGAATTTAGTGATTCATCAGTTGTACATAATACCCAGTGCTTATTACACCAAGGGCCTTCCTTAATGCCCATCACCCAGTTGCCCCTCTCCTCCACCCACCTCCCGTCCAGCAATCCTCAGTTTGTTTCCTAGAGTTTAGTTTCCCTGTGGTTGTATCAGGAACACTTGAAATTAATTGAAAATCTATTTATTTATTGAAAATTTATTTCAATTACAAGATAATACATAATTATTTCTTTTTAAAAAGGTGGAACATTATGGGTAAAGCTAAAGACTTCTTGATCTACCACTTCTAATTCTGGTCTTCTCTCCTATGCTTCAAGGTAACTACTTTTTGAGTTTAGTGAATATGCTTCCAAATCATTCTTTAAATACCCCAATGTTTATAGCAGCAATGTCTATAATAGCCAACGTACGGAAAGAACCCAGATGTCCATAGACAGATAAATGGATAAAAATGTGGTGTGTACACACACACACACACACACACACACACACACACACACACACACAGGAATATTACTCGCCCATCAAAAAGAATGAAATCTTGCCATTTGCAACAATGTGGATGGAACTAGAGGGTATTACACTAAATGAAATAAGTCAGTCAGAGAAAGACAAATACCATATGATTTCACTCATGTGGAATTTAAGAAACAAAACAGATGAACATAAGGGAAGGGAAGGAAAAATAAAGTAAGATAAAAACAGAAGGAGGCAAACCGTAAGAGACTTTTTAGAGAGCGAACAGGGTTTTTGGAGGGAATGTGGGTGATGGGTAGGGTGAATGGCTGATGGGCATTAATGAGGGCACTTGTGGTGAACACTGGGTGTTATATGCAAATGATGAATCACTACATGCTACTCCTGAAATTAATAATACACTATATGTTAACTAAATTGAATTTAAATAAAAATAAATAAGTGCCTTTACATACATGTACATATACCTGTAACAAGCCTATGGTTTGTTGTTTGTATCCAATTCTTACCTAAATTGTATCATACTGTAAGGATTGTTCTGAAAGTTGGCATTGTATTTCTGAGATCTACCTACGTTTATAAACATAGATTTGGTTTACAGCTCTTAACTGCTGAATTGTACTTTGTCACATGAATGTATTGCATTATATTTGTCCATTCCATTATTGGGGATCCTTAGGTTATTTTCATTTTCTTGCTATTATAATGCTTCAATTAGTTTCCTTATTCAATCTTTTTGAACACATGTGAACATGGTCCTCTGGGGTATAGACCTAGAAGGGGAAATGCTGGGTCATAGGATATGCACATTTACAGTTTTCATGGACTCTGCCAAAGAAATTTTCAAAGTGATTGTCCTTATTTATATTTGTTCTAACAGTGTATCAGAGTACTCTTGTCTCTACAGTATCACCAACTCTTGATTTTGTCAGCGTTTTAAGCTTTGCAGATATCGTGAGTGCAAATAGAATCTTCTTGTTTCAGTTTGGATTTGGGAAAGTTAATTAGTTGAGCAACTTTTTAAACTGGCTATTTGAATTTTCTCTTTTATGAATTGCCTGTTCATATTCTCTCCCCAATTTTTATTGTGTTGTTTACCTTTTTCTTTTTTTTTTAAGATTTTATTTATTTATTTGACAGAGAGAGAGAGAGAGATCACAAGTAGGCAGAGAGGCAGGCAGAGAGAGAGGGGGAAGCAGGCTCCCTGCTGAGCAGAGAGCCGGATGTGGGGCTCGATTCCAGGACCCTGAGATCATGACCTGAGCCGAAGGCAGAGGCTTAACCATCTGAGCCACCCAGGCGCCCCCATGTTTACTTTTTTCTTATGATTTGTAGGAGTCCTTGTGGATATCTTTCTGTCCTAATACATGTCAGTCTACTTGATTATTATCATTTTTAATAGTTGTATAGTATTCAGCCATATATACCAGAGGTTGGAAAACACTGAAGCCAAACATGGCCATCCATCTATTTTTCTAAATACAGTTTTGTTTTGTTTTATTTTGAGACATGTCCAGGTCCATTATTTTACCTTTTGTCTGTGGCTGATTTATTACTACAACAGCAACACTGAGCAGTGTCACAGGCTGCATGGCCCACAAAAGCTGAAAATATTTGCTCTCAGGCTCTATACAGAAGAAGTTTGTCCTGATATAGATAAATCACAATTTATGTAGCCATTCTTCTTTTGATGGATATGTAGATTATTTCCCATTTCCCACTATTATGAAGAATTCTGTAATTCATATCATCACACACACACACACACACACACACACACACACACATCCTTCTCTGCAGTTATGAGCATTTCCTTGGGCTGAAATCCTGGAAATGGAATTGCTGGCTTATCAGACTTCTGTGCTAGTGAAATTTGCTTATTTGAACAGTAATATCTCTGAATCAGAGAATATTTTAAAGAAGGGTTATTTCCCAAGAATAATGATAGTTTCCCATTATTTAGTAGTACCAGACACTGGTACCTTATATATATTATCTATGTAATTGTTGAAGTGGCCCTGGAAGTAGTATTAAAAACTGCCTTTTATGTATGAGGAAATAGAGCTTCAGTGAAGTTAAGGAGCTTGTCCAAAGCCACAGAACTACTGCATGGTAGAGCCAGGATTTGAACCCACTTTTCTGTGGAAGTAATCTTCTACTACAGGGTGATACTTCTTTACTGAAAAACTAGCTGATGCACACTATTGGCATAGCACAGTATTACAATTTGCATATTTGTTCTTTAAATGAATAGGTAACAACATTTGTAATTATTGCAGTAAGTTTCTGTAGACAGATGGGTTAAATTAAAGTAATTTTATAGAGTCTTAAAAACTGTTGGCTTTCATAAGCAAGCTAAACATATCCATTGCAATCTTATTTATATTTCTATAAATAAAAGCACAGCTGTTATATCGTGGAAAAAATACTGGATTTAGAAACCCAAATTTGGAAAAACCATGATTTCTGCCTCCTTCCAAGATTGCTGTGTGACTGTGGACAAATTTTCCAACCTCTCTGTGCCTCTGTTTGTTCACAGAATTGTAAGAAATCAGTGTGAGTAGCTGGAAAGTGCTTGATACCGTATCTGGCATGTAATAAGTATACAATCTGTGATGGCCTTCATGCCCTGGGGATATTTCCAGAAGGAGGATTCAATCTGATAAACCCTGAGTACACTTCAGTGAGTTTGCTTCAAGGCTCAAGCTCTGCTCTGCTCTGAAATCCTAATGCCATACCCTTGGCATAATAGTAACCGAGAGATGGCAGATACTGTCTGTTGCCAAGAATGTACCTAATGCCTATAGTATGAAAAAGAGAGGCCAAGTCTTGGCTTTTTTTGGCATTTAAATCTTGCTGTGCCTGGTCCATGCTCTTTTACATACTGAGAACCTTCATACTAATAGGTAACACTTATTCTACACTTACTATATACCGAAGACTGTACCGGTGATTATATTCTTTAATTCTCACGTCGCTGCTGGTAGACCAGTACTCCTATTCCTACAAGGACTCCACTAGCTGAGGAATAGAAGCCTAGCCAGACAGGTTACAAAGTGGGATGTACTGAGTAGGTGGAAGAGCTAGGATCTGAGTTTACATCTAACACTTAAGCCTGAACCTTTAACCACTATACTAGACTTTTCCCCCCAGCCAGGAAGCCTTCAAAATGAGGATTCCTTAGGGGGACTCTATGTGTGTTTATTTCAGCGCAGGCTTTGGGTTGGGAGGATCTGCTCTCCTGGGCACGCAGGGCATCAGACTTGTGCATGCTAAATGGTCCTCTGTTAACATCTGGAAGGTAGGATTGCCTTTGTTGACTGTCTGGCGCCACATATCAACACGTCCGCCGGAGACATATTGATTTCTTTGCCATCTCAGGGAAGCCTCCCCAAGCATTAGAAAGTAAGGTCTGACGGCTGACCATTTTGCTTTTATCATTGCCTTTCTCTTATCAACAAAGGAGTCTCTTTCACCCCAAACTGATGCCTAGCTCAGAACCAGATCAATTTGTCTGTGCCACTCTGTTGGGATTTCTGTCTTTTTTTTTTTTTTTTTTTTTTTTTGGTTTTAGCGGACACCCAGACCATCTTGTTCGCAATATAAGCTCCAAATGGCCTGGAACTCGTCTTTTATGGCCTCTGCCAGATTAAACATTTAGAACATAATATACCCAGCTTCAAAAACAATTGTGCAGCTTTCCAGCCAAGCAGCATATTGATTTTAATTTAGGCAATTGCACACGTTTTCAGGTCTTAGGAGGAACACTGGGGCTTCAGACTGCCAGTGACTCATGGCCCTTTTCCTTCCCTCTTTATCCCTTCTTTGCTTGAGGGTAAAAGAGCCTTGAGATCATAGGGTGGGAGACATAGGCCTCCTTCTGTGCATTGGTGTTTTCTCTTTTGGAACTGAGACTATCTCAGCCTCAGTACTAAAACTGCTGTGAAGTAGAAAGGAAGCGAGGTAACGTAGAAGTAGTGTGGACACAGTCTGGCTCAGATCCCCGCCTTACTGTGGAATGGTACATGACCTCATTTCACCCTCTGGACCTCAGGCTTCTTACCAGTAAAGTGGGGCAAGAAGACATTGAACACACAAAGCAGATGTTAGGGTTAATTATCAAGCACTAAAAGATTCTCAGGAAATACCATGTTTTTTTGTTGAGTGACTAATCATGGTGGAATATTTTAATGCTCAGGAAGGGTTTCTTCTCACCCCAAGGAGGCATCAATTCAGCAAGCACTCTGTGGAGACAATGAAGCCTAGTGCATTTTGCATTTTGATTAAAATACTGGCATCCTACATATAAGACTGATGGTGCATAACTTCATCAGTTAGCTAATTCTAGGGATTCGGTCATTAACACAAGATCCCCAGTGCACCTTCCACTTATTTATTCAACATACTTTTGCACAGTTCTTGCCTTGGGCCAGGTCTGTGCTTGGTGCTGCTCCACAATCATGAATATGACAAGAGTGTTTGCCTTTAAAGAGCTCACTCTAGGGCGGAAGACAAACACATATAACAGTAATTTCAACGCCGTGCTCTTTTCCCAAAGTGGATGTTCCCAAAGAAGTATCTGCTAAGGCTGGGGAAGGCCATTCTAGGTCTTCTAACTTTCCAGTCTCAGGGGGAAATCACAGTAGCAAAGCCACTAGGAGCCAAAACTCAAATACAGTGGCTTAAACACATTATCAGGTTATTGTCTGAATTTTAAAAGAAGTCTGAAGGTCAGCAGCTAGGGCTGAGGAGCTCCAGCTGTCACATCTGTCACATCAATATGCCAGTAGGAAAAAAAGAAAGGGTGTAGGGACAAAGGGTGTCCACTCAGCTGAGTTAGCTCTCTTTAAAGTAGCTCCCCAGAAGCTCAACACTTCCCTCTTGTTGAGATCCCTGGAGGCTGGACACTTTGCTACCCCTATGGAAGTTATTGCATTGATAATGAGTCATTGCAACATCCCCTCAACAGAATATTAGCTTTCTCCACCATCTTGAGATGTCTTACATCTGTTTGTAAATGCAAATGGATGAGGGCAATGTCAGGGTGAACCAATGATAAAGTTCCATGGTACTAGGTGGGATAGCATGGCTTTCAATGCCATGATTGGTGTTAGTTTGTGTTCCTGCTAGGATGGGCGGGGACTAAGAGGGTGACGGGTGGAGATGAAATGGAGTGACCGAGCTGACTGGAGACCACATCAGAAAGAAGTGGATTCCTTGGGTGTAGATTTTGGAAATGGAGCACATGGATAGCCATGTCTCCTGCAAGCGGGGAAGCTGCTTTTCTCATCTTCAGCTGAGCTGGGGAAGCTAGAGAGAACACCAGGAGGCAGGCAGTATTCTGGGGCTATTTCGTTGGCTACAGTGTTCTGACCTGAATCTGCATAGCAGCAGTAAGAGGAGTTTCACCACTTCAGCAAACTGCCTAAGAGGCCCCAGATTGCTGGACTGAGGTTCACCTCTCAGAAATGAGCCTGAAAGTTATGCTATCACCTCTTGCGTTCTGAAATTGACCTGTCATGATGGTATGAAGCAATTGTGTTTTTCAGGTCAGAATGACTTCACATTTAAAAAAAAAAAAAAGTTCTAACTCTGCTTGCAGAGAAATTAAATTAGAATAACGAATAGAGCTTGATAAGTGAAAATCTAACTTTGCTTGGTTGTAGAGAAATAACTGAATGCCAGCCAAAAATGAGTGTTTCAGTACCTTGGAGAGTTTGATAAATGACAGGTACTGATAACCCATTTTGTGGAGAGGTACTTAGAGTTATGGGGAGAAATAGACAGTGGGGCCTCTTGTAACATTTGTCCTCACCTCCCCCTCTCTGTTATGCTCACAGAAAGCTATTGGCCACATGGCCATTGTGAAGCAGCACATCCAGCTGCCTGTCCTCTAACCCTACTGAGTGCTCATGGATACCCCAAACCCAGCATGTCTAAATATGGCCATCATCCCTCCCCCCTCAATTCTATTTTCCATCCAAATTAGAACTCTGGGTGACATTCTGACTCCATGCCATCTGTCCAATTCTAATCAATCACAAAGTCCCACTGATTCAAATGCCAGAATTTTTCTCAATTCCTTTTTCTCCTTTCACCAGTGGAACAATGGCCCTGATTCACACTTTTCTTTTCCCTGTTCTATAGCCAATCTTCCCTGGCTATTCTTGCCCTCAAATCTCCTCCATCAATTCTGTCTCTGTATGCATGTGATGGTCCCACTTTCTGATATAGAATAATCCAATGGCTTCCTTTGTTACATGATAGCATCAATCTCTTTAAGCATGGCTTGCTCAGTGACCTGTCACAAAAGCTAGTGGAACATGGCATTAAGAGTATATGCTGTGGAGCCAACCTACTTTGTTATAAATCCTGACTCTGTCACTTGTTATGTGATTTGGGGCAGTTACATTTATTGCCTGTGACCTGGTTTTCCCATCTGTAAAATGGGGGTGATAATCTTATTTCATTAGGTTGCTATGAGAACTGAATGGGTAAATACATACATACATAGGTACATAAAATAAATGCACACACATACATATACGCACTTAGTATCATGTCAGCCACATAGTAAGTACTGTGTAAGCCATTTGCTATTATGATTCCTTTCTCCATACATTATGCTTCACAATGTCTGGTGGCTTCCTCCAGTCAGTGTAGTTTCCTGTCAGGCTATCCCCAATCTTCAAGTAGCCTTTGTTCATATTGACCTTCTGCCTCGGAAGTCTTCCTGACCTCCACCTAGCCAAGTGCCATCCATCCTCTGACTTAGTTCAGGAATTGCCTTCTGGTCACCCATGATACTTTGGGCACACCCTTGGCTTCCCATTTCCCCCTTGTCTACAGTGATCTATTTACCAGCCTGTTTCCCCCACTAGCTTATGAAGAGGAGAGGTTGTATCTTATTTATTTATTTTTTAAATTTCCTGCCTCTAGATCAGTGATTGGTATCAAGAGGAAATGCACTAAAAGTTTGTGGACTGGAAGATATTATACTACTAATAAAAACCCCACTGTCAGAGCATCTTTCTAAACATAGATCTGATGACAGCTTTTCTCTACTAAAAAATGTTTATGTTCCAATATTACATTAGATATTAATTAATTGAATTTAAATAAAATGTTTTTAAAAATGCTCGTGCTGAAGCAATGAGGTCTGTATTCAGAATTAGCTACAAGTCTTGTGTCCCATTGCTTTTTATTTATTTATTTGAGAGAGAGAGAGAGAGAGAGAGAGAATGAGCAGTGAGGAGGGGCAGAGGGAGAGAGAGAGAAGCAGACTCCCTGCATAGCAGGAAGCCTGACACCGGACTCGATCCCTGGACCTGGAGATCATGACCTGAGCCGAGGGCAGACAGTTAACCAATCGAACCACCCAGGTGCCTCTTGTGTCCCATTTCTCATTTGCAGGACCAGGGAGAACCTGGCTGGAGACCTGCCCCATGAAAAGTTTATTTGACCCATTTGAGGATGGAGAAAGAAAGTCCTAGCTGAATGACCATCTGGCCTCCTTAGCCACTTCCTGAGGCAACAACTGCCTTAGCTCCTATTTGCAGCAAGCCAGCTCTGCCTACTCAATCCCATCTGTTTATTGGGTGCCTCTTGGTGGAGCATCAGAATCTACCACATCTTACATGTTACTTGCTCTAAGGAGCACAGGTGCTGGTACTCAGGTGGACTGAGTGTGTGGGCTTATCTCTGTTAGGTGCCAAAAATGACCTCAGGTGACAGATCTGGCAGTCCTATCTCCATAAAGCCATTAAAAACCTGGAAGACCAAGCCCCACTGTAGGGCAGTGACTCCTAGCCCTGGCTGTACATTAGAATCAGCAGGGCAGCATATGAACCTCACCATGTCTGGGCAATACCCCTGATAATTCAGTCGGGATACCTGATAAGGGTGCCCAGGCATCAATAATATTTAAAACTGGCCAAGTAATTCCATTGTGCAACAAGGTAGAGAGCCACTGCTCTTGGGTGGGAGTGGGGCAGGGCTGGGTGTGCAGAAAGAATGTCTCATTAACCTGTTTTTTTTCCTGGGCCAGATATGCTTCCTTCTTAAAAAAAAAAAAAAAAAGTTTGCAGATTAAGCTACTCCCCCACCCCACCTCCTCACCACTGTATCAGAAAGTGGTGAATAAAATAGGCACTTCTATGTATCATGGAGATTACAGTTAAGCAGGAGAGATAGACCTTGAACATGAAATTATAAATTATGCAAAATTCTATGGAGACAAAGAACAGGTTGCTACATGGGAAGGAAGTAACCTATTTTATACTGGTTTACAAGGAGGTGATATTTAAGCTGAGACCTATAGAATAAGAAGACTCCAGTTATTTGAATTGATGGGAAGAGTTGAGGGAACATCTGCTAAGATTCTATGGCAGGAAAATGGTGTTTATACTCCAGTTGATATCTTCCACAAACATTTTCTGTGGCAGGCAGAATATAGAGATGGCAGACATGACCCTACATTTGAGAAGCTCACAATTTATTGGAAAGACAATGTGTAGAGAAGTAGATTGTAATAAGCAGAGTTTAACAGGTCTCCCAGTGGGTGTAAATTTAATTCTGCCCAATGCATGAAATAGTATACATGTATAGGGGTGATCAGAGGTCTCAGCAAAGAGAAGTCAGGCTTCGAATGATGACATAGAACCACTTCCTTTTGACAGATGCTCTCTTTGACATCTATGGAAAGAATTCTCCAGATAGGGAAGAGAATGCCACAGGCACCAGGAAGAATATGTGTAAAGGCACGGGGGTATCAGAGTGCTTAGAATGCTAGGAGAATGAAGAATTTGGTGTGTCTGGGGCCTTGGATGGGGATATGCTGTGAGGGGGTTGCGGCTGGAGATGCGTGGAACCGACAGATGAATGACACCAGGGGCTGTCTCTGGGTTGCTTGACAACGAGGGGAGCAAGGACGAATGAATCTCTGACCCCGGAAGAGGTTGTAATTCCCATGAGACCTGGGTAAGCTCTCTTCTCTCCTCAGAATTAGCTGTACCTTAACTCTGTTTCCTGTGGAATGGGGGCTCCCGGGGGCTCCAGGTACTAGGCAGCTGTCACCTCCCAGCAGTCCTCTTTACCTACCTGCCACTTCAGCCTGTATCCCTTGGTGCCTGAGTCTTAAATGTTTATTTTTCCTAATTGTTGGGGCAAAGCCTCTTCCACATTTGGTCCCCCAAAATGGAGAACAACAAAGGATAGAGCCCTCTGATGACCTACTGCACACACAGCTGTGCTGCAGCCGAAACATCCTTCTTTTCAGGGTACCAAGAAGACAGGGCCCTGGGCACCCCTGGCTGATCCCTCTGCCCACAAGTTCCAGGTGCACAAAGTGGTACTTGTTGCTGTTTTTTTCTGAGTTCTTTTCACCAGAAGTAGGAGGCTGGGGCAGGGAGAAGGAGAAGGCGAGGGTGTATGGTTTGGTGGAGCTAAGTTTAAAAGGGTTTTGTGGGGCACAGAACTTGAACTCCATCCTTGGGAGTGAGGAGTGAGGGGAGGATTTTCAGCTTGGGAGGGCCATGATTGGATTTGTGTTCCTGAAAGATTTCTTTGTTGGCTAATGTGGGGGATGAAGCGTAGAGGAGTGATACTAGATGCTGGGGTTCACAGCTCCCTGAAGGTTCTGTCTCTTTTGTTCACTACTCTTCTCCAGGGTCTAGAACAGTGTCTGGCACATAGTTGGTAGTCAGTAGATATTTGATGAATGAATGAGACTCAGGAAGCTATTGTTCTGGTTCAGGTGACAGATGACACTTGAACTTGGCCAATGGCTTGGGGATGGAGAGGAGTTAGAGATATTGAAACAGTCCAGAGGGAGAGTTTAAGATTGGAGAACACAGCTGGAATAGCAACTTAACTGGTTTTACTCCGTTAGCCCAGCACTGAGAATTTAGCACCCCAGCTACAATGATAAAGACCTCTGTTTGACTTGAGATTCTCTACTCACCACCCTGGGGGGTGGGCTTCTACCCTGAGGAAGTGTGGGTTCCATGAAAATCATCCTCAACCAGGAAGGCTGGCCTAGGTACGACCTTGTCCTTTGTGACTCCATGACCCTAGGGCTTTCTGGTACAGCAGAGGAATTGTTATTGAATTTGCTGTAGTGCATGATAGAAGACCTACAGTTAGAGTTTCTGTCTCTGATATATTTTTCTGTTTAAACTTGAAAGGGATACTGTTAAAATCTTTTCCCTCCTGGATGCTTCTAAAACTCAACTTCCCCTTTTGCATGGTTCCCCTTTGATAACCATGGTAAAGAATCCCTAAATCTAGTTTGCACATTGGAAAACTGTTGTTTACTCTCTACCTTTTATGAATTTGTTTGTTTTTTTAAATGTTTTTTCAACATAATTTGGGCTCCTCATTACTGTTGTGACCTAGAGCACAACTTCCATCTTAGATAGTGATCAGACATTCTTAGTTGCAAGTATCAGAAATCAATTTTGGTTAACATAAACAGAAAATAGATTTTTTAAAAGTTTTATAACATAAAAATATATACATATACCCCAGCATCTAGCATCACTCCTCTATAGATCATCCCCCACATTAGCCAACAAAGAAATCTTTCAGAGACATAATGGAATTTTATGTAAATGGTCTAAATGCTCTGATCAAAAGATATAGGGTGGCAGAATGAATATAAAAAAAAAAAAGATTTATCTCCTTGCTGCCTATAAAAGGCCCACTTCAGACCCAAAGACATATACAGACTGAAAGTGAAGGGATGAAAAAACATTCATCATGCAAATTAAAAAAAAAAAAAAAAACAACCAGGGGAGCAATACTTATATCAGACAAAATAGATTTTAAAACAAAGACTAACAAGAGACAAAGAAGGGCATTATATAATGATGAAGGGATCAATCCAGTAAGAAGATATAGTAAATGTGAATGTCTACTCACCCAACACTGGAGCACCTAAATACACAAAGCAATATTAACAGACATAGAGAAATCAGCAAAATCAATAAAAATAGGGGGCTTTAACACCCAACTCACATCAATGGATGGATCATCCAGGTAGAAAATCAGTAAGGAAATACTGTCTTTAAATGACATATTAAACCAGATGAACATAACAGATATTTCCTCCCCAAACAACAGAATACACATTCTTTTAAATTGCACATGGAATCCATTCCCTCCTTAATGCCCACCACTAGGCATATCTATACACTAATAATATAGTAGCAGAAAGAGAAATTAAATCCACTTACAATTGCACCAAAAAGAATAAAATGCCTAGGAATAAGCCTAACCACAGAGGTGAAATCCTATACTCTGAAAACTGTAAGAAATTAAAGATGACATAAACAAATGGAAAGATATTTCATGCTCATGGGTTCATAGAACAAATATTGTTAAAATGTCCACATTCCCAAAGCAGTTTTCAGATTTAATGAAATCCCTGTAAAAATACCAACAACATTTTCCACAAAACTAGAATAATCCTAAAATTCATGTGGAACCACAGAAGGTCCTGAGAATGAAAGACAAAGCTAGAGGTATCACAATTCCAGATCTCAAGATCCACTACAAAGCTGTAAGAATTAAAACAGTATGATACTGGCATAAAAATAAACACATAGACACATAGATAGAGTCTAGAAATAAACCCATCCTTATGGGTCAATAAATCCACGACAGAGGAGGCAAGAATATACAACGGGAAAGACTTCAATAAATGTGCTTGAAAAACTGGACAGCTACATGCAAAAGAATGAAACTGGACCACTTCCTCACACCATACACAAAAACAAATTCAAAAAGTATGAAAGATCTAAATATGAGACCTAAAACCATAAAAATCCTAGAAGAGAACACAGTCATTTCTTTCACATCAGCCATAGCAACATCTTTCTACACACATCTCCTAAGACAAGGGAAGCAAAAGCAAAAATAATTAGGGCTACATAAAAATAAAAAGGTTTACACAGTGAAGAAAACCATCAACAAAACAAAAGACAGACTACTGAGTGGGAGAAGATATTTGCAAGTGACATATTCAATAGGGATTAATATCCAAAGACTACAAAGAACTTATACAATTCATCACCAAAACCCCCGAACGATCCAATTCAAAAATGTGCAAAGGATTCAACCAGACATTTTTCCAAAGAAGATACCCAGGTGGCCAACAGACACATAAAAAATGCTCAACATCACTCATCATCAGGGAAATGCAAATCAAAACCACCATGAGATATCACCTTACACCAGTTAGAATGGCTGAAATTAAAAAAAAAAAAGCAACATAAGAAATAACAGGTGTTGGTGAGAATGTGGAAGATGGAACCCTCACACACTGTTGGTGGGAATGCAAACTGGTGTGGCCACTGTGGAAAACAGTATGGAGGCTCCTCAAAAAATTTAAAGAGAAAAACCATATGACCTAATAGTTCTGCTATTGGATATTTACCCCAAGAAAGTGAAAACACTAATTTGAAAAGCCATCTGCACCCCTGCATTTATTGCAGCCTTATTTATAATAGCCAAGACATGGAGGCAACCTAAGTGTCCATTGATAGGCAAATAGATAAGGAAGATAGTATAAAATTTTTTAAATTGGAATTTTAACTATTTTAAAGTGTACAATTCATTGGCATAAACTACATTCACAATCTTGTGCAACCATCGCTACCCACTAATAATGACTTTCCATTCTCCCCTTCCCCCATTCTCCCTTCAGGTTTCCAGAGGTAACCTGAATCCTACTCTCTGTCTTTATGAATTTGCCTGTTCTAGATATTTTGTATAAGTGGAATTACACAGTATTTGTCTTTTTGTGTCTGGCTTACTTCACTTAGTGTAATGTCTTCAAGGTTCATCCATGTTGTAGCCCATTATCAGTATTCTGTTCCTTTTAATGGCTGAATAATATACCATTGTATGGATATACCATAATTAGTTTACACAAGGAAAGGATTTTCGTGGAGGACGGGGTGTGGTACATAAACAATGGATCTTGGAACACTGAAAAAATAAAACTAAAACAACAACAACAACAACAACAAAAACCCCAAAACAAAAAGGATATTGAATAGGTTCTATAGAACAGAGCCTGGAGCCTAGTAACCAGTGTGGGCTTTGCTCCAGAAGATCTGGGCACTGAATCGAAGCTTTCTCTCTTCAGTGTGATGTGGGTAAATTACTTTGCGCTTCCATCCCTCATTTGCAAATAAGAATTAAGAATCTTGTACCGACTGTTTAATCATTTGAGACAATCCATTTAAATCAGTCAGCATAAATTTTGACACTTAAATTAAAAAAATACTCATGAATGTTAACTATTATCATGGCTTATAAAAATTATTGTTTATTCTTCTTCTTAACACCAAATCAGACAGGCAGAACTTTTTCTAAAACATCTCCTCTTAAGGAGAGAAATAAAACTAAGCTGGTTTTTTGTACATGTTTTCAATCGATTGTTTCTTAGGCCGGAATTTCCGAGTAAAGGAAAAATGCTCCCCTCCTGACCAAGAGGAAAACTACCGTGGTCAGTCCAGCCTGATGTCTTTTTTAGACGGGAGCAGCTCTAGGGCTTTCCTTTCCAAGTACAAA
The DNA here is from genome assembly GCF_963455335.1 of Martes martes. Classification (NCBI taxonomy): domain Eukaryota; kingdom Metazoa; phylum Chordata; class Mammalia; order Carnivora; family Mustelidae; genus Martes; species Martes martes. Next base: position 49,145,667 of record NC_137898.1, read on the forward strand.
CCCACACCTTGGAAGCACAAAAGGGCCAGATGATTAAAGGCGATGTCTGATAATAGGGAATAAGATATAGTTCTCTTTGGCTCTAACTGGACTCCCCTGCAAAGGGAACTAGTTATAGACTGGAAGGTGGTTGTGGTTTCTAGAAAGCAGATGGACCTGGGTTCAAATCCAAGCTTTGTTGTTTACAGGTCAAGTTTCCCACTTTGTAGGGCTGGGAGAGGTTATCCATGTGAGCTACTCCCCAAGGGCCCTGTTGGCAGAGGAGCCTGCGATTTGTCTCCAAAAGAAGCTGAGGTGCCCTGTTGCTCATTAGTCTGTCATTCCCTCTGGCCTCTCTGTGCTAGTTACCCTGGACATGTTGGGAGTGGGGAGCCTTTAGTGTGGTTTTTCGGTGTCACCCTCAGCAAGGAAGGAGTATGACAATTTTCCATCCACTGTTGGTTGAGATCCAGTAATTCTGAGCAGAACTTTAAGCCAGAGGAAGGGAGGTAGGTGGGCAAAAAAAAAAAAACCACTTTAGGCCAGCTTGGATAACCTTGAGATGTAGCTCTGCCCTCTTTTTCCTCAAAGTGTTTTTATTTAGTTCTGAAATTGATTTTTTTTTTTTTTTTGGTGTAAACCTTGTTATAACAAAATGATCTTCACCTACACTTCGGAAGCCCTGAGAAATCAAATTTATATGCTCCACTTCCACTTTGCTCATGCCAATGACCAGCAAGGCCATGGGGGTGCAGGCGGTTACAAGGTATTTTACGAAACCTATCATGGACACTCCTCTAGCTTCATTCTAAGGACTATAATGATGATGAGCTCTCATACATTGTAGGTCATTTAACTCTGTTACTTAATTTATTCGTTTCCAAAGCCTTTTATGTCTGGCATGTGACAGGGGACTAGCCTCCATTTTACAGATGTGGAATCAGAATCAGGCATCAATTGCTAACAGATGGCCCCACTGGAGTCAGTATCCACACTTCTGACTTCTGTCCTGGGGGTCTACTTATTTCTCCCACTATGAGCTGGGCAGTGTGGGAACTCTGGATTTTATGGACTGGGTGGTTTGTGATAATAGTTCATTTGACCTCCCTCTGCCCAGAAAAGGAGCAAATCTGTGATCTTTCTCTCCAAATTTCCAAAGAGGAAGCAACTTGCAGCCAGAACAGAAGCCTGAGCCTGGTTTGTAGACTGTGGGGCATATAGGTGTCTTATTGCCATGTGCAATAAGACACTGGGGCAGTGTAAACAGTGGGGTTTACACTGGGGCAGCAGTAAACAGATATTTGCTGATCTCCAAGCCTCTGGCAGAGATGGGGAAGGAGGGCTGGGAAATTTCTGTAAATAACCACACCTGGTTCTAAGAGCAGAAGGATCGGCATGTCCCTGTAGCCTCATCAATTACCAGCAGCCTTTGCAGAGGGAGCCCAGCGGAGAGAATCCCATCACACTCTTCACGTTATCGACAGACAACTCACCCTGTCCACACTCTGAGGGGGGCGTGGTTTGCTCGGCAGCAGCCCGCTTCTGGATGTGTTTATATTCTTCCAGGCCCAGTGGAAAGCATCCTTCAGCCCCTCCAATCCAGGGAACAGAGGGGATGCCTGACATTGGGACATAAAGAAGATGTGAAAGGGAAGACACGAGCAGGCTGCCTGAATTTCTCAGTTAGATTCATGTATCTCTCAGCGAGCACTGATTGAATAGCCACTTTGCTGCTAAAGAAGGCAATTCAGGCAATTTATGGTTAAATAAACATGCTTTGCAAGCAGGTAGACCTGGATTTAAATCCCAGCTCTGCCATTTACAAGCTGTGTGGTTTGGGTTAGGCTTCTACCTCCATTTCCTCATCTGTAAAATAGGATAATAATAGCTCCTCTCAGGGTCATTGTGAGTGTTTGAATGCAAAGGACTACTGACACAACAGATGACAGGTGTAAGGGGCCTCTTCTTCTTGCTTTTCATTTAAAATAGGGACTGACTGCTTCATGAATTTGCATGTCATCCTTGTGCAGGGCCCATGCTAATCTTCTCTGTCCCATTCCAATTTTGGTATATGTGTTGCCAAAGCAATCCCTGGTGCCTATTTTTGTAAGCGACTACTACTAAGTGTGTGTGTGTGTGCGTGTGTGTGTGTGTGTGCATGTGTGCATGCAAATATGATTTTGATAAACAGGCCTCAAGAAACAGAGACAATGTAGGCAACACAGGCAGGGAATTTTTGGTGAAAAAGTAATGTTTGAAACCTAGAGGAGAGGGCTGTACAGACAGGACAGGTCAGAGGGTCCGAGATATGTTATCGGACCAGTGGTATGTCCACCACAAGCCTGTGGGCTGGCAGAAGGCCTCAGGCCAGCTTTTAGACAAAGGTGGTGTAGTTTGGGAAGGTGGCCTGGTCCCAGGGTGCAGTGTCAAGGTTTGGTAGCTTCTCCAGATGGGGAATTTTGTTGGCACACCATTTTGTGCATGGAATATTTGTTAGACAACTAATCCAGCCCCAGCAAAATGAGGCTGCCTCAAGTGGCGAAAAGGAAAGATACATTTGGAGTGAGTTTAATAGGTTTTCTTACTCAGTTCTCTACTTTCAAAAGGCCTACCTCACTACATATAGTTATTAGCCAGCTTATGAATTTCTTGCATTAAATAGTTTTTATAACAAGTTCAAATATTCACAAAATTAGACAGAATAGTATAATGAGCCCTCATGTCCCCATTACCCAGACACAAAATAAACTCACAGCCACTTTCATCTTTACCCCTCCCCCCATCAGAGTATTTAACACACATCCCCTAAATAATGGCATCTGTAAATATTTGCGTATACTTTTCTAAACAATAAGAGCTTTTTAAAAAGTACAATCTTAACATCATTATTGCATGGAAAAAATTAGTAAGTTCTTAATATCATCAAATATCGAGTGTTCAAATTTCCACCATTGTCTCCTCTTTTTTCCAGTTGGATTAGGATCTAAATAAGATTCAGTCATTGCAAGTAATTGATATTTCTCTTTGTCTCCTCAATTTATAGATTCCTCGGCCTTTCTTTTTACTCCTTTATAATTCATTTGTTGAAGAGATCAGGTCATTTCCTATTTTCTAGATAAGACCACATCCCTCTGATACTGTTTTCCTTGATCTTTTGTCCCCTATATTTCCCATAAAATGGCAGATAGATCTAGTGACTTGGTCTAATTCAGGTTTGTTTCTTTCTTTGCAAGACTGCATTGTAAGTATTGTCATGCACTTCTATCAGCCAGCACATATGACTGGTTGTCTCTTTTTGTGATGTAACAGCCATTAATAATCATTGTTCAGATTCAAGATTTCATTTGGAGATTTGCAAAATGGTAGCATTCTAATTCTGTTGTTCCTTCCTCATTTATTACATGGACAATTTCTATAGAAAGAATTGTTTCCTCATCATTTATTTATTTAACTTATGATATAGTTCAATCAGGGAAAACAGGTTAAATGTTTTGTTCCTTATACTTACCGGCATTCAGAATAGTGGGTTGCCTCTTTTATATCCTCCAGAGGTGACCAATGAAGTTTTTTTTTTGTTTTATGACATCATTAGGAAGGAACTCATGAATTTAAACATATTCCATGTGTTTCAATCCATTGCAGTTGTTCTTCTCTTTGTGCTCAGATTTTCTCACCTCTGGCCAGTAAGAACCTCTAAATTGCTTCCTGAGTTCTGACTTGGCCATTACCCCAGTCATCATCTTCTGAAAAGAAAAGATGTCCGAGCTTGGAAATGGAAATCTCTCTTAAAGAGAAAATATATTATGAGTTTATACTGATACTTTTTTTTAAAAACGATTTTATTTATTTATTTGACAGACAGAGATCACAAGTAGGCAGAGAGGCAGGTAGAGAGAGAGGGGGGAAGCAGGCTTCCTGCTGAGCAGAGAGCCTGATGCGGGGCTTGATTCCAGGACCCTGAGATCATGACCTGAGACGAAGGCAGAGGCTTTAACCCACTGAGCCACCCAAGCGCCCCTATACTGATACTTTCAATCCAAATTTAGAATTACAGAGCTTTGCTTAACTCCTCAATTTTATTTATTTATTTCTATTTTTTTACCTAATAATTTTTTAAATTTAAATTCAATTAGCCAAGGGATAGTACATCATTAGTTTTTGATATAATGTTCAATGATTCATTAGTTGAATATAACAGCCAGTGCTCATCATATCACATGCCCTTTTTAATGCCCATCATTCAGGGGTGCCTGGGTGGCTCAGTAGGTTAAGTGTCTGCCTTCGGCTCACGTCATGATCCCAGGATCCTGGGATTGAGCCCCACATCGGGCTCCCTGCTCTTTGGGGAGTCTGCTTCTCTCTCTCACTCTATTGTTGCCTCTCCTTGTGCTCTTTCGCTCTCTCTGTAGAATAAATAAATAAAATCTTAAAAAAAAATGCCCACCAGCCAGTTACCCCATGCCCCCCGACCTCCCTTTCCACAACCCTCAGTATTTTGAATCTTTTCCTCTTATGCAAAAAAAATCTTGGTTCCTATGACAGTAGTATAATTCTTTGTATCCTATTATATAGATTTTGGAAAAATAATATCAATATATGATTAGTGAAAATAGTTATTATTATTGCAGTTTTTAGATATATCTTACTAGAGACATACAGCTGAATCATATTTTCAAATCATTTAAAATAATATACCTCTGCATCATAAGTCTATTTATTTTATCTTGTTCTTGTTTTAGGCATTGTTTTTTTCATTCTGATTTGACATTATTTATAATCATCTGAAATATTTTCATGGCTCATTTTCCTAAAAGTAGGCTTTTGGGGTCAAATCTGAAAAAAACTGCACTTGTGGTGAGAAGTGCATAAAATATAGAGTTGTCAATTCACTATGGTGTTTACCTGAAATTAATACAACATTATTTGTCAACTATGCTTTGCTAAAAAATAATAGTGAAAAATAAAAAAAAAAAACCACAAAGTATTATTCAGAGAAGTCTAGCTTCTAACCCAAACTCACCTCCCTTTTTTCTCTTTTCCCTTTAGCCAACAATTTTATTTACTTTATGGTTTATCCTTCTGTAATTTTCTACATAGGTAAAACCATACCTGAATCTTACATATGTGTGTGTGTGTGTGTGTGTGTGTGTATACAGAACTGTATTCTGGAAATCATGCCATAGTAATATATAGAGATAGTCTGCATTCCTTTCTATAGTTACATAGTACTTCACTATTTGAATGTACATAGTTTATCCAGTAGATTTCTGTTGATGGGTATCAGGTTTTTTGCTATTACAAAACAAGTGTTCCTGTTTTTGTGTTTCTGTCAGTGTTTTTTAGGACAGATGCCTAGAAGTAGGCTTCCTGGGTCAAACGGTTAGAGTGCATATGTTATGTTGCTAAATATTGCCAAATTCCTGTCTGTAGGATTTGTACATTTTTGCATTACTTCCAGCAACGATGAGAGTGCCTGTTTTCTCAAAACCTGGGCAAAAGAGTACAAGTCGATCTTTTGGATTTTTACCACTCTGATAGGTGAGAAATGTTATACTAGTGTATTTTTTAATTTTTTATTTAAATTCAATTTAATTAACATAGAGTGTATTATTAGTTTCAGGGGTAGAATTTAGTGATTCATCAGTTGCACATAAGACCCAGTGCTCATTACATCAAGTGCCCTCCTTAATGCCCATCAGCCAATTACTCCATCCCCCCACCCATCTCCTCTCCAGCAACCCTCAGTTTGTTCCTAATACTTAAGAATCTCTTGTGGTTTGCCTCCCCCTCTGTTTTTGTATTATTTTATTTTTCTTTCCCTTCTCCTATGTTTATTTGTTTTGTTTCTGAAATTTCAAATATGAGTGAAATCATACAGTATCTGTCTTTCTCTGACTGACTTATTTCACTTAGCATAATACCCTCTAGTTCCATCCACATTGTTGCAAATGGCAAGATTTCATTTTTTCTGATGGCTGAGTAATATTCCATTGTATATCTATGCCATATTTTCTTTATCCATTCATCAGTCCATGGACATCTGGGCTCTTTCCATATTTTGGCTATTGTGGACATTGCTGCTATAAACATTGGGGTGCATGTGCCCCTTTAAATAACTATGTTTGTTTCCTTTGAATAAATACCTAGAATTGCAATTGCTGGGTCATAAGGTAGTTCTATTCTATGTTTAACTTTTTGAGGAACCTCCATACTGTTTTCCAGTGGCTACACCAGCTTGCATTCCCACTAACAGTGTAAAAGGGTTCCCCTTTCTCTGCAACCTCAACAACATTTGTTGTTTCCTGACTTGTTAATTTTGGTCATTCTGATGGATATGAGGTGGTGTCTCATTGTGGCTTTGTTGAGCTTTGTGACGTTGAGCATTTTTCATGTGTCTGTTAGTGATTTGTGTGTCTTCTTTGGAGAAATGTCTGTTCATGTCTTCTGCCCATTTCTTGACTGGATTTTTTGTTTTTTGGGTGTTGTTTGATAAGTTCTTTATAGATTTTTGATACTAGCTTTGATACTTTAATCACTATGTCATTTGTGAATATCTTTTCCCATTCCATAGGTTGTTGTTGATTGTTTCCTTTGCTGTGCAAAAGCTTTTTATCCTGATGCAGAAATCAATACACTAATGTATTTTTAATTTGCCTTTTTCTTATTATGTGTACAATCAAGATCTTTTCATGTAGATGAGGGACATTTGTATTGAGTTTTCTGTGATTGTCTGTACACTTTCCTAGCTTCTTTCTTCCTTTATACTGTTATCTGTCTTTCATTCTTTCTTTTTTAAGGCTCTTTATATATTGTACATATTAACCATTTATCTTTGATAAAGTTGAAAAAATTTTTTTCAAACTAGAAAAAGTTTTCTAGTCTTGTAATAGTTTGGCTCTTCTAGATGCATACTAATATAATTCTTAGCTCTATTAATATGATGGATAATATTAGTGAATTTTTAGAATATTGAATCCACTCTACTTGGTCATGATGAATGTTTGAATGTGCTGTTGGATTCTATTTCCTGATTATTGATATTTATAGGTTAAGCTGATCTATAGTTTTCTTTTGTTGATGCAATCATTTTCAGATTGAGATTGATATTATGTTCACTTCATACGATAATTTTTAAAAATAGAATATCTCTGAGAGACAGTCTGGGCTTGGGACAGTTTTATTGGAAAGCTGTTTTTCTACTTTCTCTATTTCTTCTGTGATATTTTATATGTTTAGACTTTCTGTCTCTACTGGGATTGATTTTGTCACGTTGTATTTGCTAGAAAATTATCCACTGCATCTACTTTTCCAATTTTATTTGCAAAATAGACTCATATCATTTTAAAAAGTGCTCAGTTTGATGGTTATTTCCTCATTGTCATTTCTAATTTTATGTATTTTAAATCCCCCCTTTTCTCTCAATTACAACAGCTAACAGAATAAGTATATATATTTATTTTAACAGAATAAATATATAATATCTAACAGAATATATATATCTGACAGAATACATACATACATATATATATATATATATTTCAGCCATAAGAAACAATGAAGTCTTGCCATTCAAAACAACATGGGTGGATCTGGAGTACAATACTCAGTGAAATAAATCAGTAAGAGAAAGACAAATACCATATGATTTCACTCATGTGGAATTTAAAAAACAAAACAAACAAACAAAAAGAGACAAACAAGAAAACAAACTCTTAAGTATAGAGAACAAACTGGTAGTTGTGGGAAGGGAGGTGGGTGAGGGATGGGTGAAATAGGTGAAGGTGATTAAAAGTACATTTATCATTTGATAAGCACTGAGTAATTGTTGAATCATTATTTTGTACTCCTGAAACTAATATAACACTATATGATAATTATACTTGGATTAAAAAATAAAATAAAAAAGAATAAAGCTGTTATAAGTATTTTTGCACAAGTCTTTTTGGGGACATGTTTTCATTTTATTTGACTGAATACCTAAAAGTGGAACAGTTGGCTCATAAGGTAAACAAGCCTAAACTTGATAAGAAATAGTTAATTCCACTTGCTGTTATTTATTTGAAGAAATGAGAACACTAACTCAAAAGGATGCCTGGACCACAACAATCATTGCAGTGTTGTTTATAATACCCAAGGCATGGAAGCAACCTAAGTATCCATCAGTAGTTGAATGGATGAAGAAAAATGTGATATATATATAACAATGAAAGTATAGAAAGGGAAATTAGAGAATCGATTCCATTCACTATAGCACCAAGAACCATGAGATAGATACCTGGGAATAAACCTAACCAAAGAGGTAAAGGATCTGTACTTGAAGAACTATGGAACATTCATGAAAGAAATTGAAGAAGACACAAAAAGTTGGAATAGCATTCCATGCTCATGGATCAGAAGAATAAACGTTAAAATGTCTATACTGCCTAGAGCAATCTATACTTTCAATGTCATCCTGATCAAAATTCCACTGACATTTTTCAAAGAGCTGGTACAAACAATCCTAAAATCTGTATGGAACCAGAAGAAATCCCAAATTGCTAAGGAGATGTTGAAAAAGAAAAACAAAACTGGGAGGCATCATGTTGCCTGATTTCAAGCTTTACTACAAAGCTGTGATCACCAAGACAGCATGGTACTGGCACAAAAACAGACACATAGACCAGTGGAACAGAGTAGAGAGCCCAGATATGGACCCTCAACTCTATGGTCAAATAATCTTTGACAAAGCAGGAAAAATATACAGTGGATAAAAGGCAGTCTCTTCAACAAATGGTGCTGGGAAAATTGGACAGCTATGTGTAGAAGAATGAAACTCGAACATTCTCTTACACCATAAACTCAAAATGGATAAAAGGCCTCAATGTGAAGCAGGAATCTACCAAAATCCTAGAGGAGAACATAGGCAGTAGCCTTTTCAACATCGGCCACAGCAACTTCTTTCAAAACACGTCTCAGGAGGCAAGGGAAGCAAATGTGAAATGAACTTTTGGGACTTCAACAAGATCAAAAGCTTCTGCACAGCTAAGGAAACAGTCAACAGAACAAAGAGGCAACCCACGGAATGGGAGAAGATATTTGCAAATGACACTACAGACAAAGGGCTGATATCCAAGATCTATAAAGAACTCCTCAAACTCAACACACACAAAACAGATAATCACATCAAAAAAATGGGCAGAAGACATGAACAGACACTTCTCCAAAGAAGACATACAAATGACTAACAGACACAGGAAAAAATGTTCATCATCATTATCCATCAGGGAGATTCAAATCATAACCACATTGAGATACCACCTTATACCAGTTAGAATGGCCAAAATTAACAAGACAGTAAACAACAAGTGTTGGAGAGGATGTGGAGAAAGGGGAACCCTCTTACACTGTTGGTGGGAATGCAAGTTGGTGCAGCCACTTTGGAGAAGAGTGTGGAGATTCCGTAAGAAATTAAAAATAGAGCTTCCCTATGACCCTGCAATTGCACTACTGGGTATTTACCCCAAAGATACAGATGTAGTGAAGAGAAGGACCATCTGTACCCCAGTGTTCAGAGCAGCAATGGCCACAGTCACCATACTGTGGAAAGAACCAAGATGCCCTTCAACAGATGGATGGATAAAGAAGATATGGTCCATATATACTATGGAGTATTATGCCTCCATCGGAAAGGATGAATACCCAACTTTTGTATCAACATGGACGGGACTGGAAGAGATTATGCTGAGTGAAATAAGTCAAGCAGAGAATCAATTATCATATGGTTTCACTTATTTGTGGAGCATAAGGAATAACATGGAGGACATGGGGAAATGGAGAGGAGAAGTGAGTTGAGGGAAATCAGAGGGGGAGACAAACCATGAGAGACTGTGGACTCTGAGAAACAAACTGAGGGTTTTGGAGGGGAGGGGGATGGGGGGTTGGGTGAGCCTGGTGGTAAGTATTATGGAGGGCACATATTGCGTGGAGCACTGGGTGTGGTGCATAAACAATGAATTTTGGAACACTGAAAATAAAATAAAATTTATAAAACAAAAACAAAAAAAACAAAACAAAACAAAAAAAGAAAATGTGAGACACACACACACACACACACACACACACACACACACTGGAATATTATTCAGCCATAAAAAGAAATCTTATCATTTGTGACAACATGAATGAAACTTGAGGGCATTATACTAAGTAGAATAAGTCAAACAGAGAAAGATAAATACCATATGATCTCACTTACATGTGAAATCTTAAAAAAAAACACAACAAACTCATAGATACAGAGAACAGATTGGCTGGGGGGTGATCTGAGGGGGTGAAATGGGTGAAGATGCTCAAAAGATACAAATTTTCAGTTACAAAATAAGTCAGAGGGATGTAATATACAGCATGATCACTGTAATTAATAATACCTTACTGTATATTTGAAAGTGGCTAATAGAGTAGATCTTAAAAGTTCTTACCATAAAAAAACAAATTTGCAGCAATGTCTGGTAACATATTAACTAGACTTATTGTGGTGGTCATTTCACTATATATACATATCAAATTATGCTGTATACAAATATAATGTTTTATGTCAATTATATCTCAATAAAAATTTAAAAAATAACAAAGAAGCTAAATTAAAAAAAGGAACAAGCAATTATTTTTCCAAAGTGTTGTACCATTAGTAATCTGCCAACAATGCATGAATGTTCCAGTTGCTGTATACCCCCACTGACAACTGGTATTACCAGTCTTAAATTTAGCCATTCTAGTGGGTGTACGGTGTTATTTCATTATGGTTTTAATTTTAATTTCTCTGATGACTATTGATGTTGAGCAGCTTTTCATGTGCTTATTAGCTTTTTATATATTTCCTTTTCTAAAGTTCTTTTTGAAGCATTTGTCCTTTTTAATTGAACTATCTTTCTATTATTGATTTGTACTTCTTACACAACTTCTTTGTCAGGTATGTCTTTTGCAAAAATTTTCTTTCGGTCTGTAACTTGCCTTTTCTCCCCCTTTACTGTGTGTTTTGATAAGTAGGTGCTGTTAATTTTGATGAAGCCAAATTTATCATTTTTTCTTTTATATTTAGTATATTTTGTGTTTTCTCTAGAAGCATTTTCCCTATTCCACACTCAAAAGGATATTCTCCTATGTTCTCTTCTAGTTTTATTGTTTTAGCACTTTCCTATCTTGAGTTAATCCTTGTATATGGTCTGAGGTTTTTGATTTTGCTTTTTAAAACATGGATATTTAGTTGTTTGATTAATTGACAGGGCTCTTCTTTCCACAGTGAACTGTCTTAACACCTTTGTGAAAAAATCAATTGACTATATACGTGTGGGTCTATTTCCATTTTCTCTAGACATCAATTTGCCTATGCTTATGCCAACTGCCTTGATTACTGTAACTTACCACACTGCCTTGATTACAGTAACTTTACAGTAAATTTTGAAATCAGGCAATATAAGTCCAATGTAAGTTGATTCTTTTTAAAAAGACTTAACAGTATTGTTATGGCTATTCCAGACCCTCTGCCTTTCCATTTAAATTTTAGAATCAGCTTGTCCATTTCTGTAAAAAAGCCTTATGGGGTTTTGGGGGGATTTGTGTTAGTTCGATAGCGCTGCCACAACAAAATACCATGTACTAGGTGGTTTAAATAGCAGAAATTTATATTCACACAGTTCTGGAGGCTGGAAGTCCAAGATCAAGGTGTCAGCAGATTTATTTTCTTCTTGGCTTGCAGATGGCTGTCTCCATGCTGTGTCTTCACATGGTCTTTCCTCTGTATGTGAGCATACCCCATGTCTCTTTGTGTGTTCAAATGTCCTCTTCATAAAGGACACCAGTCAGATTGTATCAGGGCTCACCCTAACGGCTTTATTTTAACTCAATCACCTCTTTAAAGGCTCTATCTCCAGATAAAGTAACTTTCTGAGGTACTGGGGGTTGGGGCTTCAACATATGAATTTTGGGGACACAATTTAGTTCATAACAGGATTATAATGGATCTTTAGATCAACTATGAATTAATTGACATCCTGACAGTATTGGGCCTTCCAATCCAAGAGCATGTTATCTCTCTCCATATATCTGCATCTTCTTTAATTTCCCAGAAATCTTCTATAGTTTTCAGTATAGAGAACTTGCATATATTTTGTTAAACTTACCCTTAAATATTTTCTGATTTTTGATATTATCATAAATGGTATTTTTCCATTTATTTTCCAATTGTTGGTGGTTAGCATATGGACATACAGTTTCCTTTTGGTATATTGACCTCATATTCTGAAATGTTAAATTCCCTTATTAATTAGTAGATTTGGGGGATAGATACCTTATGTATACAATAATTTACTTATTCATTTCCAATCTTTGTGACTTTTTCTTCCTTTACAGCATTGGCTGGGACCTTCAGTACAATGCAGAATAGAAGTGGTAAGAGTAGACATCCTTGACTCATTCCTGTTCTTAAAAGTGTTCCATGTTTCATTAAGTGCGAGGTTTGTTTTAGGTTTTACAACCTTGGTGGTTATGAAAATGTACCTTTCAGGTTTCCAAGTGTGGGACACTTAAAGCCTGACAGCCCCAGCAGTTGCATTTTGAAATCCATCACTTTTTTGTGCTCATGTGACACTTCCCAAAGTGGACACGTCTCCAGTCAATGCCTAGGAGATGTGGGATTCCTTTGGCGGGTGACTTTAGCTTGAGGGCTGACTCCCTGATGGCTTTATGTAACTCTGAGAGCTGCACTGGAGTTTCAGAGGCTTCTCTACCACTGACCTTCCTCTTCTCCTCCTCCACCTGGAGTCAGATTTGTATCGTGACCTGACAAGTATCTCATGTTCTTCCAGAACATCTCATTTCCTGTTAAAAGCATTTCCTCTAATAAATTCCTTGCATGTCAAATCTTTTGCTGGTGTCTGCGTCTTAGAAAATCCATACTAGCACAGAGATTGAGGAATTCCTGTTCTGATCCTACTTTGTTGAGAGACTTTTTTCTTAATCATAAATATGTACTGAATTTTGAGAAAGGGTTTTTCTGCATTTACTGAAATGATCACATGAGCTTTCTCCTTTTTTTTTTCTTAATAGGGTTATGTTGATTACTCTTTGAAAGTTAAGCCAACCTTGCATTCCTAAGTTAACCTTAGTTAGTCATGAAGCTTTATCCTTTTTATATATTGTTGTATCTTGCAGTATATTCAAGGGTTTTATATCTATATTTATGGGAGATATTGATCTGTATGTCTAGTGTCTTCATAAGGTTTTGGTACCAAGGTTATTCTAGTCTCATAAACTTAGTTTGGAAGTATTCCATCCTCCTCTAGTTTCTAAAAAAGTTTTTGTAAGATTGGCATTATATCTTTTAAATGTTTTGATAGAATTCACCCAGGCAGCCATCTGGTGCCTGGGGGTTTCTTTGTTTTCTTCTCTGCATTTTTAGTCTTTATTTCTGGCTTATTTATTGTCTGTGGGGACATTTTGCTCGTTATTCTCTCTTTTTTTTTTTCTTGAAATAACTTTGTGTGGGATTCAAACACAATTCTTTTTTTGTTGTTCATGCTTGAAGGGCCCGAGTTCTCCTATTCACTTTGGAAGGGAGCGTGGGCCAGGATTATTTTCCTAGTTTCATAGCTCTACAGTTCACTATTCTGTTGTTATTACAAAGTGTTCAAATATATGGCTTTTATTTATTCTAATCTGCTGGCTCACTTACCCTCCCCAGTTTTATCAGAAACGTTTCTTTCCTTCTCCCCTAATACCTCGCCCTGCATAAATTAGATTCTGTTCTCAGTATTTCTACTTGGTGTAGCCCTTTGTTTTGGAAGGGAGCTCTTGTTAGTTCTAAGAGCTCAAAGCATGCAGACAGCTCTAGTATTCTCTGATCTTGACCTCAGAAAGTAAAGTGTGCAAGGTCCCTGCCATTTAAGGCTGTTTTCCCAGATTGTTTCCCTTCCCTTGAGAGTATCGGTTGGTAGTTTTGGGTTCTCTGAATCTCAAGTTCAACACAAATCCCTTGTCTGTCCTTTGCTTCCCTCTGCGTGCTTGCTGATGCTACATGGTGTTGGTGGTTTTCGTAGTTGTTCCTCAACTGCTCGTATTGTGGAGCTTGTATGGATTCCTTCTATTGCTGCAGATACTGTCTGGAGGATTTTCATTTTGCCATGTTAGTGTCTCTGTTTTGTTAGGTGTTTCAAAAAGATAAAAAATTACTTCACCATTGCTGCCACCTTCCTAGAATCCCATTAGTGTTTCTGGAAATTTAATGGTAGTGGTGTTGAGGGCTGAAGATACCCAATTAAATGTCCATGCTAAGAGCTTAAGCAACTGGTACAAACCACCAAGAGTCCTATTTGATTTTGAAAGTGTTAGGACTCTCATGTGAAACTACAAAAGACCTTTAGAATTGATGGTGTTAAGCCCAGAACACTAGAATCAATACTTGTGACATAAAAATGGGAAGAATAATAAGAAGCATCTCACTGAGCTCTTCTTTGTATCAGGTATTGTGCAAAATTTTTACATGATAGTTCTCAGGTAAGTCTCTCAACCACCTTATAAGGCAGGTGCTATTATCACCCCTACCTAATCACTTTTATCACCATTACCATAAGACTGGTAGTATCACAACCACTTTACAGTGTTGAAAATGAGGTGTAGAGAGGTTTGTTACTTTTCCATAGTCACATGTCTCTCAAACTCAAAGCTGGTGCTCATAGCCATCCTACCATAACTCTTCCCACCTATTTGTGCATATACACCAGTGGGGAAAGGAGCTCAGAGGGCCAGGAGATCACTCTCATGTAGGAAATCACTTTCAAGCAGGTACCTGAACCCTTACCTGAGTCGTGGCCATACTACCATGTGCCTAGCCTTATTGACTTGTCCTCAGGGTACAATGCAACACTCCCTCCTCCCCCACAAAAAGAAAAACTGCTGATGGAGTATTAAAAGAAAACGGCAGCTCAGTAGTCCAATGGCAGGACAGGTAGTCAGGCAGGGTAGGCAAGACAGATGTGTCAGTAATAGCAAGGCCAGTAGTAAAAGCTTCAGTGGAGGTCGTCAAATAGCACATGGGAGACCAGCTTCATTGGACGCGTCAGCAAAGCTTCAACCGCTCAGGATGAGAAGGTATGAGCCAGCCTGCTATGCCTGAAGAAACGTAGTGGGTTCAGGTGTTTGACTTCCAATAGTTTCTCTTAAGAAACTAAGGTTGCTGGTGGAGATTGCTACCCAGAGGCAATATGGATTAAGCGTGGGGGTTCTAGAGCAAGATACCTGGTTCATATCCTGGCTTTGTCAGTTCCTGGCTGTGGGAACTTCAGCAAGTTATTTGGCCCTTTTTGCCTCCATTCCATGAGGTGTAAAATGGGTACAATAGTAATACCCACATCACTGTGTCGCTGGCAGGATTAAAGGAGTCAACCTATGCAAAGCACTTAGAATGATTCCTTGTGCCCTGTCAGTCTCTGTGTAGGTTCCTTCCAGTTACAATCCATCTTCATTATTTGCAAATTCTGTATTTGCAAATTTGCCTACAGGTTAATATCTATTTGTAACCCTGACATCAATACTTACAGTGATTTCATCGTCTTTTGTGGACATGTGTGGAATGGCGACAAATTGGAGTTGCCCAGTGTGCACATTCCCAGCTGCTGGGCAAGGTGATGATCTGTCTTCTTGTTTCAGCCCTCATGCTGTAAACAAGTGTCCTTCCTGTAGTCTAGTTAGAGCCATGTTTTCTCTTGCATTTTTGTGCTTTCTGTTGGTTGATTTCATTGTCTAAAGTGCCCCAAGTGTGATGCTGAAGTATTGTCTTCTGTTCCTAAGCACAAGAAAGCTGTGCTTAGGAACACGTGTGTCAGATAAGCTTCATTCAGGCATGAGTTACAGTGCTGTTGGCTGTAAGGTCTGTGTTAACGAATCAACAATATATATTAGATAACGTGTCTTTACACAGAAACACACAGAAAACAAAGTTAGGTGTTGACTGGTTGATGAAAATGTTGTGAACAGAGGCTCATAAGAACCCAGCCCTAATTTCCTCTGTGAGCAATGGTTCTGTATTGGAGACAACTTGACAGAACGTAACTACTGTGAATGACGAGAATCCCTTGTATTGTCTTACCGGGACTCCTCTATCCTATGTGGCCCAGAGAAGTGAGGCATATAGAAATGAGCAGATTTCTGCCTCATGTCTATTGGAACAGATACATTCTAAGCTCAGAACCACAGCTTTGTATGGTTCCATGCCTTTGTTGACAAAATGAGGGCAGGACACAGGTATCTTGAGAAATTTCAGCGTGAGAGGCTCTTTGGACCAGTGGGCTAGGGCATGATCCTCAAGCACAGGGGCAGAAGCTGGCCAGCTGACAGCTGCCCTTGATGAGTTCAGAGTCCCTCCTCCCTGCTGACACCAGGAGAAGGTTCATCCTGGCTAAGAGACTAAGCTGTGCCTTTGCTCCCCTGCCTGCCTCCTCTGACTTGTGCTGACAACTGCCTTTTATGAGGTAAGCTTCGAAAGCTCCTGGCAGACACCTGAGACAAAGCTGAGATCATAGTTATTGGGCCTCCCAGGTAACTGTCACTAAATGCTCTCCTGCCTGAGGAGAAACGTGTGCGTCATGTTTGGAATACTTTCTGGAGTTTCAGGAGGAAATGGACCAGTGAAGGGAACAAACAGTATCTTGGACACTGAAATGAAAAGAATTTCTGGTCTCAAACCAGATGAGAGCCCCTCTAGTGAGAAAGGTTGTATCACACTTTCTTCACCGCCGCTTCACAATGAAAGCTCACAAAGCCAGAGCTTTGTGATGACAGCCGAGTCATCATGGCCTTGTAATGTCCTGGCAAGCTGGGGCAATATTGCTGTGACACAGCTGTAACAGTGCATGGCCAGAACATTCCACCACGACAAAGTGGAATGTGGCACCAATACAACTCCACGAGGGTAGTATAGAAGCGGGCCCCACCCCGCACACTGCCACCACCACACAATGACACAAGGGCTATAATGTGACAACCTGATAGCCCCACTGTCCTTATCATGGTACCGTCACATGTCTGTCACCATATTGCAGTGCCCTGACAATACACGAGCATGTTGCAAAGCTCTAAGCCCTCAGCATCTGTTTTGGCCAACTTCCGCGATGGAGTCTCATCAGCTCAGAGTCCAGATATTTTGGAGGCCTTTAAGCCCAGCCTGGAAGCACCACTGACATAAACTCCTGAAGGAGTTCCCTCTGGCTGTGCCTTCCCTGTGCTGTTGGTAGACCCCTGCCTACCTCATCCACCAGCTATGAGGACAGAGTTCATTTCTTCACTTTTGTATGTCTCAGCACTTAACATAGCTCCTAGCTCAGAGTGAGAATAAATAGGGAAAAGGCTGTTTGGTGAACTTGGCATTGAGGTAAAGAGATCCAATGACATCAAGAGATCATTGTGAAAGTCACAGTCACAGGCTCAGAAGTCACTTCGGACTGGAACCAGTGGTTCCCAGGGTTACTTATTCCTATATTTATTTTTGCCATATCTGTGTATTACTTATTATTAGCTCAATATCTTTAAACATACATATTTTTAAAAATTTTTATAAGATTTTATTTATTTGACAGAGAGAGCAAGAGAGCACAAGCAGAGAGAGTAGTAGAGGGAGAGAGAGAAACAGACTCCCCACTGAGCAGAGAGCCCAATGTGGGACTCTATCCCAGGACCCTGAGATCATGACCTGAGCTGAAGGCAGATGCTTAACCATCTGAGCCACCTGGGTGCTCCAAGAGACTCTTAATCATAGGAAAGAAACTGAGGGCTGCTGGAGGGGTAGGGGGTGGGGAGATGGGGTAACTGGGTGATAGACATTAAGGAGGGCATGTGATGTAATGAGCACTGTGTATTACATAAGACTGATGAATCACTGCCCTCTACATCTGAAACGAACAATACATTGTATGTTAATTAGTTGGATTTAAATTTTAAAATTGTCTATAAAAAAAGAAAGAAAAAAATGTAATTTGAAATATAAATATAATTTTTTAAAAAAAGGAATGAAGTACTGATACATGCTACAACATGCATGAACCTCGAAAAGATTACGCCGAGAAGCCAGACTCAAAATGTCACATATTGTATGATTCCATTTATATGAAATATGCAGAATTAAATCTGTACAGGCAGGCACGGATTGGTGGTTGCCATGGGTTGAGGGGGAGGGGAATGGGGAGCAACTGTTTTATAGTACGGGGTTTTGGAACTAGATAGAGGGGGTTGCCATACAACACTGTACTGAATGCAACCAAATTGTTCACTTTGAGATGGTTAATTTTGTTATGTGAATCTTACCTCAATAAAATAAGGTCAGATGTTTAAAGGAGAGATTTAGTGGAAATATCATATAATTATTGGAAAGGATTTGAAGTCATGTCAGCAACTTCCTAATGCTTGATGAAAGCAGCATGTGTATCTTTCCATCTTTACACATTGCCTCTGGACAGCACAGTCCTCTTGCTGATGGGGCTGCAGCACGTGTTCACCAGGGTGCTCCAGAAAAGCATCTGGGTGAGAGGGTGGTGGTGGGGGAGGGAGGTGAGCCTGGGCAGGGGAGCTAGCCTCCAGTTCTAGACACACTGGGCCGCCTCCTCTGCCTGGGATATGGGAGGGAGGAGACCTTTTTATAATCCAGTTTCTCTATGACTTACCAAAAAAGAAAATCATTAGAGGATACATAATTAAATAGCAATACATTTTTAGAGAAATGGTAAATGTTCTACTCATGTATTTTTTCTTTAAACTTTACTGTTTTGCTTAACTATAAAAGCAACATAATACTTATTAGAGATTGGGAAGCACAGAAAGGCATCTAGAGAAAGGGAAGGAGTCAACTGTTATCCCACCATGTAGAAGTAGCTACTTTTAACAGTTAAATAAATCTTTCCAGTATTTTATGCCTTTATTCACATAGCTAATATCACGTGATGTACACATGGTATACTTCCTTCCCCCATAATGTCATAGAACAAGCATTCCTCCGGGTCATTAAAACGTCACTGTGTTGGATGCGCCATAGGCCGTTGTAAGGAAGAATGGTTTATTTAACCACTCCACTATTATTAGATATTTTAATTGTCCTCTGAGAGCAAAAATACTAAACTCTGCATGTACAGTAGAAGTTACAAGTGGAGGGACCCAGGAGATACTATAGCTCTGACTGTGTGGCTGGGGATATACAAACCTCATTGGAGAAGACTGGGGATAGTCTCAGGAAGGTGAGATTGGTGTGTGATTATATTTTTGCTGGTAGGAAACCAACTCACTGCAGTGTATGTACTGTTGGGAAAACAAACAAAAGGGGAAGGTCAGCATGCAGCTTGGAGAAGAACTGAAAATTGTCAGACTCTCAGGCACTGCCCCGTTAGGCGGGAGTCCTGGCCCAAAGATTTGGATTTGTATCTCTAAGTGTCTCCAGGAGCACAGCACCCTCTATATGGCAGGTGAAGGGACAACGTAGGAAGAAGGCACCCTCCTTGCCCCAAAGGAGCATGATAGGTAGCAAGGCAGACTGTTAGTGTGATTAGTGAGGATTATTGAATAGTGAGGCCAGGGTCATGGGAGGTCTGTGCATTCTGGGAGCATAGAGGCCCAGCCTTGGTATGGGGGATGGAGGGTGGGGATGGGGAGGCTTTCCGTAGAGGGTAACCCCTGAGCTGAGACTCAGCAGAGGAACTGCAGTTACAGAGTTCTCTGAGCCCTACTGTGAACTCCCCCATTAGCCACCCCTGTTCAGAGTCCACACTCACCATGCGGCCATTGGTGAATAACTTGGCTTTGTTAGCATCTGTTCTTTTTTTTTTTTTTTTTCAGATTTTAATTATTTATTTGAGAGAGAGCACAAGCAGTGGGGAGAGGGAGAAGCAGGCTCCCAGAAGAGCAGGATGCCCGACATGGGGCTCGATCCCAGGACCCTGGGACCATGACCTGAGCTGAAAGCAGATGCTTAACCCACTGAGCCACCCAGATGTCCCAGCATCTGTTCTTGAGCCTGGTTTCCATGAATCTGTCCTTGAGAAGTGGGCCTGCTCTTTGTTGTGACCTAGTGAGGTTTCTGAGCCTGCAAGGCTAAGGATGTCAGGGCTTGAGGCAAGGAGAATTCACCAACCATCACCCAAGTCCCCTAAGAAGGCCTCCCCAGGAACACTGGTGCTCCATACCTGCCTCTTTCCTTGTAAGTACAACAGCTCCATCTCAAGGGGGTTGTATGGAGTAAGCAAGATGATGTGGGCAATGGGCCTGGCTGAGAGCTGGTGCTTAGAAGCTCTGAGCGGATACTTATTCATGTCTTCCCTGTAGATTCTCCTGCTTCCATTGGTGGGGGGAGGGAGGGGAGCTGATAAAGTGGAGATGATGAGTCACATAGTTCACAAACACCCTCCAGCTAGTTCTCCCACTTCATTAGCCAAGCCATCAGTCAATGTGACTAATTGTTACTTTTTGAGATAAATGTTTAAAATATCATCTTCTATGACAAGGTTCTTTAATAGCTCAAGGACTTGTTGGGGGTGGTAGGGAAAGATAGTATGCCTGCACAGAACAACCGGAAAATAATGCTGGAAACTGTTTGACTGCGGAGGTTCCTTCCTCTAGGTCCAGGCTGGAATGTGCCAGTACAATCTGGTTGGTTGTTTATGGTCAATGTGGGATATGACCAGGTGGTGTTCACTTGGTACCACGTCTCCTGAAGGCCCAGTTCAAAGGCTGACTTCTCTCCTTTGTTGACTCTACCCAGGGTTACACCTCCACTAAAGCTGCCACCAGCCACCCTTATATCTGCACGGGGAACACAGGCTCTTCTTCCCTGGACCTCTGTGACTCAGTGGTGTACCTACATGGTCCTGTTGGAAAGCCCGATGTGGGCTCCACCTGGGAGAAACAAAAGACCCTGCCTTCCTTTCTTTTGTAAGCTAAGAGAGCTTGAGTAAGTTTGGTTTCTTAGGTGGTGGGAGATAGGCGCCTTAGACTATAGGTAACATAATTTTCATAGGCCTAGGTGAAGCTTCTAGAAACTTCTGCAGGTGCCCCTGATAGTCTTGGAATTGAATTCAGACCACTGGGTAGCCAAGGGTCAACTCTTGTAGATAGGATTCTACGTGGACTGAGCCAAGAACACAGCCCTGGGGATGTCATAGTAGCCTGTGGTCTCCAACAGAAACGCTCCTTATCCATACACAGCTAGAATCACCATTTCTTTGACTTCTCTTTCCCTTGTCTGCTCTTCCATTAACCTTCTGTCCAAATGCTTCCCTGAAAACGTTTTGTCAGTCTGAGTCCTGGGGTTGCCATGGCTACACTGAGGGGAGACGTTACCACCAAGGCTCTTGTTCTGATTGGAGCTCAGTGTGGTCACATTCTGGTGGACACAGCCTTGTGCCCCTGACAGGGCCATGTGGCCTCTCCTAGTTCGTGAGACCCGACGTACCCTGAATGCTGCAATGGACTTATCCTGCTATTGCTTTCACTGATCCTGGGTCTCTGGGATGCTTGCTAACTTGTCAGCTGGCTGAAAAATTCACTCCAAGAGCCATAGTTAGACTTGCATCTAGGAATAAATACCCTTTTGAGAGGTGAAACTAGCAAATGATAAGCAAGCAAGCACCAACGCCACCCCTAACATCACTAAAAAAAGGACGTGACAAGAAAAAAGCAGATTCTAGCACTCAGTTCCTAATGTAATGCCCACACCCATCGTCTCTCACACTCCTATCCCCAAGTGCTGCTTCAGATCCCTTTAGGGGCTCTGAGGTCTCAGTCATATAAGTCCATGCTCCTGCACGAAAGGAGAGGTCTGAATATAGTTCATAGGTCAAAAACAGAAATTCTGGGACTAGATGTTTATGTTCAAATCGCGGCTCAGCAGATTACTGGCTGTTTGATCTTGGGCTAGTTATTAGCCTCTCTGTGCTTCAGTTTCCCTGTAGGTAGAATGAAGATGATTATATTACTAACTTTATAGGGTTTCTGTGAGGATCAAATGAGTTAATATATGCAAAGCACTTCAAATCATGCCAGGAATATGGTAAGTGTTATTAGGTGTTTGCCCCTACAATGCCCTGCGTGGTCACTGCTTTCTGGCTGGGGCCAGCCACCCTGCCCTAGAGGAGATTCTGCTTTGTGCTTTGGTTCTTACCTGTGCTTTGAGCAAGGGATCTGCCATTTGCTATAAAATGGTATTTATTGCAAGAACTTCAGTAGTGGGTCATTGGCATTTACCCCCTGAAAACAAGTGTAGAATTAAAACATGAAATGTGGCTCAGAGGAGTCTCAGTAGAGCACCTCAGCTGAACAACAACAGAAGCCAGTTTGTTTCTTGCAAAACCAGGGAAAGTCTTTGAACCCACCCCTGTGTATTCCTGACTCTTGACCTTGTCTCTGTCGCCTGGTTTCTAGATGCAGGCATGTGTCAAGGACATATGGGGTGCATGGAGCTCTCAGCAGCCCCAGAGAGGTTGCAACATTAACACTCGCTTCTGACTTTCAAAACACAAACTGCACCATTGCCCGGGGCGGGGGGGCTGCTCTGCCACGTTAGACCCGAAGTCCCCGAAACTGTTGTTGATCTACCCAGAGTTCTTTTTTCTTCTTTCTTTCTTTCTTTTTTTTTTTTTTTAAGATTTTATTAATTTATTTAATTTAGAGAACAAGAATGAGAGTATGTGAGTGGAGGGAGTGGCCGGGGGAGAGGGAGAAAATCTCACGCAGACTCCCTGCTGAGGAGGGATATGGCTCAGTCCCACCACCTGGAGATCAGGACCTGACCCGAAACCAAGAGTCAGACGCTCCACGGACTGAGCCTCCCCGGAGCCCCAGATCTACCCAGAGTTCTCCACCCAGGACACTCAGGGATTTTCTAGCCAGTTTTTGTGGCTTTAAGGAGGATGGAACATACACTCTGGTGAAATCTTCACCTCCTAAAAAGCCGGCCCTTGACAGTATTATCAGCAATGTGTTAGAAGGGGGTCTCCAGACACGATCTGAAGCCCAAAGCAGTGTATCTCCTCTTTGCCAGCTTAGCGTTCCTTTTCTGGTGAATGATGTCTTTGTTTGCCCTTTTGATGGCTGAGGAGAGTAATAATAAAATACATTAAGCAGTTACTGAGAGCTTTCATGCCCAGTGGCACTTAATGCTTGAAACTAACTCGGAGGTGGGTCCTATTATTATCCCCATTTATGGATTCAGAAACGAAAGTTCAGAGAGGCAAAGTGACTTGCCCAAGATCACCTCGCTGGAAACTGGCAGAGCTGGGAGTCAAACCGAGGTCTGTTTTTCGAACCCTCAGAGCCTGTACTTTTGATGGCAACATGCGCTGCCTCCATATGAGGTGAGTGGACGGGAAGATCATGGACTTTGGTGTTGGAGAGGCCTGGCTCTGCCTTACAAGCTGAGTAAACTGGGACGGAGCATTTAGTTTCCTCAGTGGCATCAGCAGCAGCAACATGGCACATGCTAGGAGCCAGGTGTGTTTTACTATCTTAACGTGTTCAACTTGCAACAACCCTGTGAGGTTGATACTAGGGTTTTGCCAGGGAGTTAATGACGGGACCTCAGTGTGGTCTTGTGAAGATTAAGGGAAATACTGTGTGTGCAAGGACTCGGCCTGGAAGAGAGGAAGGGCTAAATATTAGGAAATGTGGGTGACTACAGCTCAGAGAAAGACACACAGGCCAGTGCTTTTCTGCCAAGGTCCTCCGTTCGTGAGAAGAAAGGACGCTGGAGCTGGATTAGAATCTGTGTTCTCTTTGACTTTCACCACTGAACGTAACTGCTCTGTTTCATGCATCTGCTAGTCCTGATACCTCTGAGCACAGCCCAGCCACTCCATAAATGTCTGTTAAATGAATGAGCCAAGGGGACCCGCTCCAGTCACCTGTAGAGGACGTCATTTCCTCCACACAGTTCCTAGGATTTTGTTCCTGGGGGTAGGAGGCAGGATGGGGGGCTGGGAGTTGGGGAGAAGGGCCATCACTGCATCAGCTGGGAGAGACACTGGTATCCCAACCGGCAGCTGCTGCTCCTCAGACCGCTGCCTGGACAGAGGCGTCCCTGAGTGCTCAGGAGGCCTGTCCTCCAGGCATCGTGCTGCACCACGTGTATCCACTGTAGTTCCTTTAATGGCTCATTTCCACCCTCACAGGAAGATTTGATTTATTTTATTTTATTTTATTTATTTAATTTTAACTTAATTTGATTTCTTTGTTGTTTGTTTATTCATTTATTTATACATACTTACCCAACCTGAGCATCTCCTCTTCCAAGCATAAACTCATTTCCTTTGGCCTCGTGCTCTGAGCAGAGAGGAGCCAGCTGGTCACCAATTTCTATATAATAACCCTTCAGATCTTCAACGACTGTTATTAAATCTCTCTTCTGCTGCCTCCTGACCAACTAAGTAATTCCTGGCCCTTTCACCTTTCTCCACAGGTCCAGTTTTTCCACTTGTTCAGAGCCCTTCCACCTTTCCCAGCAGGAAATCAGGAAGACCGTGGGTCATCAGGACTGTGGCTGGCTGAGGGATGATGACGAATGCCAGCCGGTGTGAAGCGGGGCACAGCATTCTCTGTTGTCCCTGGGTCTTGGGGGCACAGCCTCAGCTTTTCTCTCAGCTGCTGCCACCCTAGAAAAATGTCTTTTCCACTGGGGAACAACCTTGGCACCCATCTTTTCTCCCCTTCTTCTTCCTTCCAGCTCTGCCCCTGTCCATGCTGACTGTGGCCATCTGGCACCCTCCACTGGGTTCAGATACGCCGAAGAAGACAAGTAGGGAGCTGAAACAGGCAACAACAGCGACAAATAACAAGGACAGCTGACATTGTTCACCAGCTGCCAGCTAACTGCGTGCTTTATCTCAGTTCCTCAGACAGCCTGATTGTCCTCATTTCACGCAAGGAGATTCCAAAGCTCAGCGACAGAGCCTGTAAGGCACTTGTCTGAGACCACACATAGGAGGTGGTATGGCCAGAATTGAAAGCCAGGCAGTGGGGATTCGGACACGGTGCTTTTAACGCTGACCATCTCACTCTGCTTATTTTGCAGAAATCGAATCAAGGATGGGGGAAGAGCCCACAGTGGGACTATTAGGAGCATGTTACTACTGTGGACAGCTGGGGCAAAGAGAGGGACTCTGAGGGAGCAGTTACAGAGGCAGGAGGGGAAGCAGAAGGCAGAGTCTCAAGAAGGAGGGTAATCAATGTCAAATGTGCAGAAAGGCCAACTACAATTTTTCCATGTCTGTCTTCCATCCAGGGCCCAAGTTGAGCTGCCTCCGTTGGACCCATTTTCTGGACTCTGGAAGCCTATTTGTGTTCCATCCTCTGAACTGACCCTCCTCTCCATGAGGGCTCTCCCCAAGCTTCTCCAGCCCCAAGACTTCAAACACCCCCAGTGCCACATCTTGGTTCCTGCATGGGCTCTGAGAGACCAGCCCCAGGTGGGAACAGCCTGGGAAGGTGTGGATCCTCCATCCTCTCCCTCCCTGCACAGACCTTTCCTGCCTTCTAATTCACTTTACTTCCAGCCCATTCTTGCTTCCTAATTTCACCTTCTTTCTTTTTTCCCTCTCTGCCATAACCTGGGTAGCAAAACAAAAAACCCAAAAAACAAAAACAACGACAACAAAAACAAAACCCAAAAACCAAAAAAACGAAAAAAAAAAACAAAACAAAAACAAACCAAGAAAAACCAAACCCCAAACCAAAACAAACCTTAGGTGCCATAACCTGGGTTGCTCCTTTTTCATTTTCTACCAGTTGGGGTGTGGTTGGCTGAAAAGTGGACCTCTACAAGGTGTCCGTGTCCTAATCCCTGGAACCTATGAATGTTACCTGACATGGCCAAAAAAGAGATGTGATTGTGGTTAAGGATCTTGAGATGGGGAGATTACCGTGGATTATCGGGGTGGGCACTAAACGCAGTCACACATACCTTTATGAGACAGGGGCAGAGAGAGATTTGATGCAATATCGTGTCAAAGGCTGAGAAGAGAAAGTGATGTGAAGATGAAGCAGAGAGATCTGAGAGTGCTGACCTTGAAGACTGGAACCATGCGGCTACCAGCAGCCACCAAGCAGGAAGCGGCCAGGAAGAGATTCTCTCCTCCCCTGTGGGGTAAGCCCGGCTCTGCCAACCCATTGATTTTGGCCCAAGTGATACTGATTTTGAACTTCAGACCCCCAGAACCATAGGAAAATAAATTTCTGTGCTTTTAAGCCAGGCATTGGGACTTTAACTGTCATCCAAACACCACAGGAGTTGATGATAATTTGTTACAGCAGCCTCAAGAAAATGAATTCATGGGTATTACCAATACACATCGGCAGGTTAAAGCCCAGCACCATTTAAAACTATTGGACTCCATATTTGCAATTCTGTGTGTAGGGGTGGGGTAGGAGTGGGGATGCAGCTCAAAAATTTAAATTCATTATTTTAAAGAGGCAGTATTTTGCTACCATTCTTTCATACCCCTGGTTCCCCTTCCAGAAGCTTCTCCCATGGGCGTAAGAGGAACTTGAGTTTGTTAATTTGCACCTTCTCAGGGATGTTCGCATTTTAAAAAGAGGTCCCCCGCCCCACCCATCTACCCTCAAAGTGCAGTCTTTAATCTTATGCCTTCCCTAGGCTCTGCAGGTCCCTGAGAACTGGTCACTTTGTTGACCCCTAAAATGCTAGAAAGGAAATAAAGATAGTGAATACTGAATAGTGGGATGAGAGAGGGGATGAGGCCACTTAGATAAGGGGGTGAAGAAAGACTTTCTGAGAATGTCACTTTCATGCTTAAAATCTGGGTTATTCCAGGCAGAGAACAACATGAGCAAAGGTTCTGAGGCAGGAAAAAAGTCAGACATGTTCTAGAATGGAAAGGAGGCCATCGTGGGTAAAGAGTGGAGCTAAGCTGATTATGCAGGGGGCTGTCAGTAACCCTGGGGAGTTTGGATTTTTCTTTAAGTAAAATGCAAAGCAAGCTAAGTTGTCAGGGCAAAATCCCAGCCCCTTCCCAGTTTCTGACTTCTCAGTGCTATCTTTTCCCATCACCGTCACACAGAGGAAGAAACAGACACAGAAAAACTAAGTTGGATAATTTGTTTAAAGTCACACAATTAACAGAATCTGGATGAAAACCTATTTCTAGATGACTTGGGACTCCATGCTCTTAATCCCCACAGACCAGGGTCTTGAGCAGACTTCACTGTGACGTATAGCTCAGCGTGGCGGTAAGTAGAGACAGACCTCTTGGAATGTAGTCTCCAGTGTCACAAACCTTAATCATGTCATTTAGTGAACCGATCACCCAAGATGCGATGAGGCAGTGTGGTTAATTCATCCTGGGGCTGGGCCCATCAGGCCCATAGCTTTGACTTCTAATTGTCTGAAATGCCTTTCTAATCTAATGTAATCCAGAATGCTAATGATCCAGAAACTGCTGGCTGATGAGAGAGAGGGGGGGAGAGAAAGGGGGCTCAGTCACCAAGGACTCTTTTTATGACTTTGGAGGTCAGGGATCCATTGGCTGACACACAGAGGAGGGAGGACTGTAGTAAAGTCGTCAGCCTTCGGGCGTCTGGTTTTATGCCACCATTAATCCTTCAACACCTTGAAGTGGCCCTGAAGCATGGAGGGGGTAGCTGTCCTTCCACATCAGAAGTGGAGACAGGGGGCTGATCCTGTCATAAACCCTCACCCAGACCTCGTGATGGGTCAAATCGTTGGTGATGCATTGCTCCAGAAATGGCTGCCTCGTGCATCTGGAAAGTACTGCGGAGCCTTTGAGAGCTATGCTCTTTGAGACACTGTTCTAGCTCATTCTGCCACCCATTTGGGGCCAGCCTTCGTGGCAGAGTAAGAGCCCTAGTTCCGTCTGGTTGGTACCGCCCCTCCCAACTGCCGAGGGCACCAACTCCACCTGGGCCTGGGTCTTCTGTCACAGGCAAGCGATTACAAATGGAGACCCACACTGGGCCTTGAGGTTGATTGGGAAGAGTCAAATCTGGCCTGGGCTTGGTACACCATAATGATCCTCTAAAAAAAGAAACTCAGTTACATCTTGAAAGGGAATGATTCCTTTATTCTCTTGAACTGAATACTTTGGACATGGGAGGCCGCTGGCTTTCTGGCTGCGTGGTCTATTTCTAACTTCTTTTTTCTGGCAAATGTTGTTTGTGTGACATTCTAGAAATCTTGTCTAGGGTGGAATTCCTCATGCGAAGTGGACCATTGACCATTTGTAACACAGAGTTCCTCAGAGACCCACTCCTCAGGCACCGTCAGGAAAATCTATGATGCTCCGGATCAGTGACCCCAGATGCTTTCAATTCTTCCATCTTGGTTTATCATAAGAGTAGCAATAGTTACCATATTGACTCTCATGGCAGGTGGTCCATAAATTATTTTGGAAAAAAAAAAAAAAAAAGAAGGAACGATTAAAGTGAAAGCATGAGTCTGATGCCAAGTAAGTGATGGAGATAATTAGTAGAACCTGCATTTCATCAATTTCCCTAACTGTGAAAATGGAAATAATAGCACTTCTGAATAGGGTCACTGTAAGAATTCCAGATCTGTTCACTTTTACCATTCTCACAGCCTTGGGGACTTCTATAGTGTGGTTAATTTGAAAAGTGGAGGTGAGAAATGAGCAGCTCCTGAGGAGGTCCTCAGCTCTCCACACCACAGCAGACTGGGAGTGTCAGGGGTGGGGTGTTGTGTGTGGAGGGGGCAGGGGTTGGATGGAGAAGCAAAGGGCGGGACAGAAATAACTCCCACAATACTCCTGGCTGCTAGTTACTTTGTAAGACAATGGGAGTCTAGGTCGGTCCCAAGGAAGGAGGCAGCTAAAGGGTACAGGAGGCCTAGCGTGACCTGCTCCAGGCCTGAGGTCTTTGGAATCCTGGGAGCGTGTCAAGGCACACGTCTGATTTCCATCCGCTGAGACAGGACTCAAGGCATTCACGACAAATGACTTTGTTCCTAGGAATAGCTGTGTGCCTTCGAGAGCAGGAGCAGAATAAGGTGAAGTTGAGCAAGGGAGCAGCTGCTTGAAGCTTTATCCCAGTATGAGACTGAGCAGATTTGCAAGGCCTGGGCTCTGTGAGATGAGCAGCAGACTGAACGCGGTACCTATGTGTTATCGGTTGGGATCCCCTGTGTCTTCGGCTCTGGAGGATATGGATGTGAATCCCCACTCTGTGACTGATTTCTGTAATCCCGTGTGGCCTCATGTTGGCTCAGATCTGGAACTCATCCCTTTTCTCAGTTTACACACACATGAACTCACATGTGGATTTGTGCATCTAGCAGATCTCACTGACAGTTTTGGATAAATTTAAAAAAGGTATATAACTTAAAACTAGGCACTAGCTATTCCTGACCCTAGAATGCTTCCTAGCCCTTTCCTCAGCTGGGAGCACTGCTTCCCACCGCCTTTCTCTCTCCTCTTCGCTTTCCCAGTGACTAGCCCTCCTCTGCAGTTCAGCCCCAGGCCATCCTGGTGTATCAGGAAGGGAGTGTCCTTGACTACGATGCACCCTACTCCAGAGACAGATATGCTTCTGAATTGCCCTCCTCCCCAGTACGTATTTAAAACCCAGAGGATTTCTAAACCTGTTGATTGAAGGTCAGGAGAACGTGTTCTGTGTACCAGAAGACACATCCTCCTCGGCTGAGCAAGACAAAAGGCCTCTGAGCCATCTGTCCAGAGCCACAGACCTCCCTTTCCAGCCTGGAGGATGGACTGGCTGGGCTGGCTCCATCTTCTGGATGGACAGTGGTTTTGGACTCAGCTTTAGGCCTTCACGGTCGTCACACAGGGCTATGTCTGTCATTAGGCATGTCCTCTCACTGCCTCAGACTATTAAGACTGGGTGACAGGTGGCGAAGTGCGATTCCATAAGCCGAAGGCTTCAGCCAGAGGCCAACACTCGCACTGACCAGACCCAGTTCTCCAGAGCAGGGCTGGCACCGCCTTGCACATTGTGCCACTGTTACTTGCTTCTCTTCCATCCTGCCATGTTACAAGAGAAAATGAAAAGTATTTCAGTTGTTTCTGTGTCCTCCCAAAGAGCAGGGGTCACCCAGGACTCTTTTCTAGCATTTACCGAAGGCACATGCACCAAAGGGCTCTACATGGGTCCTCATGGCAATTCTGTGGGGGAGAGATCTCACCTTACAGAGAAAGATGCAGGCCCAGGTTCCCAGAGGGTCCAGAGCCTGCCCACCTCCCCCTTCACGGCAGATGTCCCATCCTTCCTGGGAGAAGAGGAAGGACACTGAAATTTTCTGGGCACAAGCAGGGCGCCTGGTGGTCCCACACAAAGGTCACCCTTTTAAATTCCTGCTGCACTGCCTTGAGATATTATTAGCCCCACTTTCCTGATGAGGAAATCAAGTCTCAGAGGTCACATCCTTATTCTCGCTGCAGCTCTTGTCCCTGTTGTCCCTCACAGAGCAGCAGTTCTGGGTGAAGCTGACCTGGACTCAGCCCTGGTGTGCGAGTGCCATTAGGAAGCTTCCCAAGCTCCCCATCCAGCTCTGCTGGCTCACTGTTTTCAGGGCCCCCCAGCTCCCTGCTTTCATAACCGGCCACTGCCAGGCTCAGCCCTGCCAAGGCCCGCAGTCAGCGGAAGCCTGGCCTGGCACAGGGGAAATTCCCTCCTCATCAGAGGGTGACTTCTGGAGCTGGCCTGCTGTCCCATGCCCTGTGACTGGGTTGTCGAGAATGAGTGAGCTGAGCAGGTGGCGGTGGCAGCCTCCCTTCTGGACCCCTTCTGTCTGTCCTGGCTGTACACCAGGACACCAGTTTGCAATCCAACTTCTACCTTATGAGGGTTTCCCGGGCCTGGAGAATGTTCTTGACTGTCAGGCTTTGGTCTGGGGCTTTGATCTGATTGGAAGGTGTCTTGGTCAAGCAAGGTGCCCCTCTACAGGTGAGGGTACAAAGAGTACCCCCAGCCTACTCCCAGAATGCAATGCTGAAGTACTGTATTAGAGTTCTGTAGAGAAACAGATCAATAGGACACACACACATACACACACACACACTGGTGGGGGGTATTTATTTAAGGAGTTGGTTCACCGAATGGGGTCTTGCAAGTCTGAAATCTGTAGGCTGTCCAGCCAGAGACTCAGGTAAGAGTTGATATTGCAGACATGCGTCTGAATCTGGGACAGCAGCAGGCTGGACACTCAGGCTGGGTTTCTCTGTTGCATTCTTGATGAGAATTCCTTCTTCTTAGGGAAATCTGAGTCTCTGTTCTTAAGGCCTTCAGCGGATTAGATGAAGTCTGCCCACGTTATGGAGGGTAGTCCACTTCGCTCTGAGTCAACTGATGTAAATGCTAATCACATCTAAAGAATACCTTCATGGCACTGTCTAGACTGGTGTTTGACCAAATGGCTGGGTACGGCAGCCTAGCCACGCGGACACGAAAGTTAACCATCACAAGTACCCATCTGTGAGCAACAGCCACAAGCTCAGAAGCCCAGTCCTTACCCCTTCAGAGCCCCTTGTGATGGATTAGGGGTGGCCTGGCACGGAAGCTCCTATAGTGGCCACACACACAGGCGTTACCGTGAAGAGCAATAGAGCTTCCCACCAGCATTGTGCTCTGGGGAAGGTACTCAGCTGACCTGATCAGGGCCTTTTGGGTTAAAACTTTGAAATTTCCCAGGCATGAAGGGTAGATTTTGCTGTGGCACACCTGTGCAAGTAGAAGTAAGATGCCTCCGAAGGGTCCCACGACATTTAGGAATTAAGGAATCGAGTCTCACCAGCAGAAAGCAGAACAGGTCGACTACCCTGAGAGCGAGGCCCAGAGCATGCCGGGGGCGGTGGAGGGCTCTGCTCTGGCTACCACCTCAGGCAATGACTCACGGCATGGCGTTTGGCTATGGGGGCCCTTTGGCCTTCCTCAGCCTAACCCCCAAGGGAACAAGAGAGAGCTACTGGGTGTTGATGCCCTGGCCCCTGGGTGTAGCTGTAGTAAGGTGCCCTATCAGAAAGCTTTCTTTCTTTTCTAGAAAAGAAGCTAGCCGCAGCTCTCTGGACCGGCAGTGCTAAAGGTCACATTTCTTAATATAGGTGACCTGGGGAGCTGATCATCAGGAACAGTAATACAGCTGGCAAGGCCTGCCTCCCTCCCTTGCAACTGTGAGGCCAGGGTAAGAGCACAAATGAAGGACCACATATCATATGCTGAAATATTTAAGAGGTATAAATCATGCTAATATACTGTTAAATAAAATATGTTCTATCCTCCAACCTGCACAATATACCCTCACCAGCACCTAGAAGGCTGGACTACAGTCAGAATCCTCAGCCTCCTCTGAGCTCTGAGAATATGGTATGGCAGGGAAAGCCAGCATGGGGCCCCCGGCCCCCAGAATGCCTCTCTCTCCCTTCCCATTCCTGCCTCTGACCCACACTGTAAGGGTTATGGCATGCACATACCAGGTGTCCCACGTTGCACATCTAAGCTCTGTCTGTAAGCCTGGCAACCAGCTCAAGCCTGGGGATGTACACCCTACTAGAGTGATCGAACTTTTGGAGAATGGGTCCAGGGAAGAGCCCTGCTCAGATCTGGGAGGCAGACACAGGCTGTCTGGGCAAAGAATTTGATTCGGGATACCCAAAGTGTGATCCAGCTGCGGGGTGTGGGCAAGGTGAGCGGGCCTCATCCTCTAGACACTGGACTCTGTACGTTAGGCAGAGGGGAGTGGCCAATTGAGGTTCAAAGAGGTGCTCCCTAAAGGGCGGGGGGTCAGGGCAGGGACCCCTCCTGCCTTAGAGTGGTCCTGCCCATGACAATGGTCCCGTAAGTGCCAGATCAGGATTAGTTTCTTGCTCTGGGCACCAACTATTTTGTGATCTGATGTGTAATCTGTTTCCATGGTTATCACCTCCCTTTCATCATTCTTTTCTTTTCTCCTCTTCTCTCATCTTGGAGATTTTCCCAGTGTTCTTTCTATCACAGATTAGGAATTTTGTTGTTGTTGTTGTTTTGGGGGGGGGGTGCTGTCAATTTTGCTAACCACTTCCATTTAGAAGGATTTAAAAATTTTTTACTATTTTATTTTGGGTTCTGTTAGGACTTTGCAAATTTCATCCGGTTACCTGTGCCTCCCAGATTTTCTCTTAGCCCACTTTCCACTTGTGGTTCTTTTGGTTTACCTTATAAAGACCAGAGCTTCTTTCATGGTATTGAAATATCAAGCATATTTCTAAAAGTTTCTTCTATCTCTTGTGGCAAATAGTTTTTCGAAGACATAATTGTGTTTATTCCTCTGTTGTGCTTCATCTTTTACGTTATGGTTGTTTGTTCATCAGTGAAAAGAAATTAGACTAGATTCTCTCTCATTTTGCCAACAGACTGCCTGACTTCCTCCAGGGCCCTGGCATCTCTGCCCCTCAGAGCCCGAGCTGCTGGGTGGTCCGAGGAGCATGGCGTCTCTGCCAGCTCAGGTTCCCAGCAGTTTTCCAGGTATCTGCCTTTGGGCAGAGGAACTCTCTCTTGTTCGGAGGCCCGTGTGCTCTGCCTAAGTGTGAGCCCGAGTCCAGTTCCCTCTTATCTGTATGTAGTACATGGAGAGCCCTGAGCTGCTGAATACTGAGCTTCTTGGGGTCTGGCTCTGTCCCTACTTAACGGTTTGCTAGGCTGCAGGACCTTCTACTCCCAACGCTATTGTATTCTCGAAGTTTTCATTTCTGAACTCTTCTAGGAGATAAGGGCTGGGGAGGGGAAGAGAGCAAATGAACTAGCATGGATTTTGCTGCCTCAGAAAATAAATACTGAACAGTAAGGCGGGTAGTTCTCTTGCTTTGGTAGATACTGGCATGCCCAAGCCAAGGGAGGGCTGGGGGATGAGGGGCATCCAGAACTTTTTACTGCCTTTCCCCCTGGCTTCTGCCTGGAGTTCAGAGGACAGCCTATTTAGTCATTAACTACGTGTTTCAGTCCACCCTTAACAGGAACGTACTGCTTGCTTTGTAAATTAGCCTGTAAGTTAGAGAATTTCCACCTTGATTCTGGCAATGATCTCCTCTTAACCTTAGTTTCTACCTTATTCAGGGATTATTTAGTTGCAGGTGATGGAACCATGCAAGCTAATTTAAGGAGAAAGTAGAATTAATTGGAAGGACATAAGAGCTTCTCAGAAACCCAAGGATGGGAAATGAGGTTAATCCCATGAGGGACTGAGAAGCCAAAATGCTTTGACTTACAGTGTGGGATGTGATTAGCATGCCTTGGCCAAGTGTCGGACTAAAAGTTCCCCATGCTACAGCAGTAGGAAGATTAGAAATCCAGCTAACCCTTCCAAGGCCCACAAACGCCTTCCCCTATGTGTGTGTATGTGTGTGTGTGTATACAGTATTTATACAGTGTTTATACTTCCAGCTCCAGGAACCTGTTCATCCCATTGTGGTGTGTGGTGGAAGAGCACTGGCCACTGAGTGAAAGCCAGTCTCACTGGGTCAAGTCTGAAGCCCAGGGGCTGTGGCAAGGTGCCAGCGCTCCATCTTGACCCAGTCGCAGTACATCTTGAGAAGTCATGAGCCCACTGCCCAGGGAAAGGGCTCCCTAGTAACTTGACCATGTCACCTACCCTTTCCCTCAATGTGTGGAGGCTGCACCTTGGGTAACCGGGTCAACACAGGTTCCAACACAGGCATGTATGTTGTTGGTGAAAAACAGTGAAACCTTGTTTTCTGCTGTGGGAAGTAATTCAGGGAGCACAAAGATCTTTGAGATTAATCCTTCCTCAAATCTCTACCATGGAAGCTGATGTGGAATTCTCTTCAACTACTATGGGGTTTTAGTTGGGAAGGCTCCGTGTTTTAAGCCTGTATGTTAGAGCATTCAGTAATTGGCTTTTTCAGTAAAATTCGTGGTGCCAGAACAGGGCTTAAGGCAGTATCTGAAAGGCTGGATGCAAACTGGCTTTAGTGCCTCCTGACCCACAGTTTCTGTTCCCCTTCTTTTTTTTTCCCCCACAAATATTTTTTTATTTACTAGAGAGAGAGAGAGGGAAAGAAAGCACAAGCAGGAGGGGCAGAGGAAAAAGAAGGGAGAGAATCCCAAGCAGACTGTATGCCGTGTGTGCATGGAGCCCAACACGGGGCTCGATCTCACAACCCTGAGATCATGACCTGAGCTGAAACCAGGAGCTGGACACTTAACTGACTGTGCCACCCAGGTGCCCTGTTCCCTTTCTTAATAGGGTGCCAGGACTACCCCATAATTTCTACCTGTCTTCGTTCTTATGGCAGCTTATCTTGAGGGCTCCTGGGCTTATCACTGGTACTGGATTGTGACTAGGGACATATGTTTAACTCATAGATGTTCCTACCCTTAAATCTTGGGGGGAAAGGGTTAAAGAGAAGGGTTTCTTCCCTCCCAGAACCTGTGTCCATTATGCAAAATTTCCCACTTTCTAACCAGAGCTAGAACACCACACACAAGCAAAAGGATTCCATTGTGTCTTTTCCCCATGGCTGGGACTGCCTGCCTTACATCTGTGTAAATAAGAGAGGTCCTCAAGAACAGACCAGGGTGAACCCGAATTCCTTCTTCTTTACCAAAGGCAAGGATTGCGAGCTCAGATGGGGCATTCCAGGATAGCCTGAACCAGGAAGTCATTGTCATCAGTGCCAAAGGCAGTCCTCTTCCCTTGCCCTCCCTTCTCCTCTCCCTGGCCACTCTTCTCTGCTTCTCTCTGTGGAAATGGCCCATCCCCCCACTTTTGCAGAGTGCCTTTCTCCACCTTCCTTAAACATGGCTGCACTAGTGCCAGCTTTACATGCCTCCCCAGCTGAAGTGCTGTGGAGAAACCAACTAGAAGTCCTGTGTTGCAGTTTTAAAGTCTGGGAAGAAAGAATCCCATTGGCCAGTTTGGATCAGGTGTTCATCAGTGGACCAGTCAGCCATTGTCAGGGGGTGGGGCCACAAGTCCACTGCCCAGTCACTAGAGGCTACTGGAAAGTCTCTCTGGAAACAACCGTGCAGGGAACTGGGAACATATCCACTACAAATTTCAACACTTTATTGTTTTTCTTCCTGGTATTTTGATGAAAGAAGTAGAGGATTCAGCAAATGCTCTGTTTAACCTGATACGTAAGTCACTTGTGATAATCTGTGGCATCTGGTCAGCCTAGGTCTGTCACCTGCCTCCTTGGGGCCAGAGACTACCAAACTTCTGAGGGTGTGGAGGTTTTATATGTAGAAAGACACTGATCAAGCCCTAATGTTTTCCTGATACAGTGACGAATAATTCCAATATGTGATTATTCTTAATTTGTGCTCAGTGTTTCAAAGGAGACAGGAAACAGCAAAAATGAAATGAAGTCTGGGCTCGGGTTGAGGATGCAGAGCACGAGGTTGTAATAAAACTCCCCTTTTCCTTTTATTTCACAATTTATCTAGGTCACCATAAAACTAATGCAATATATTTTCTGGCATCCTGAGCCCCCCAGGCAGAGTTGTGTCCCTTCCTTCTGCATTCCCACAATGCTTTGTTCCTATCTCAATTTACCATTTCTTACTCTGCATGGTAGTTGTTTGCTGAGAGGTCTGTTTTCCAAGCTAGACCAATCTTCTCTATGGATCATGTTCCCTGTGTACTCCTAGAATGAAGGGCCTTGAACAGAGTAAAGGCTCAGTGTGTATTTGTTGAATGAGCCAGACCCAGGATTTGATGAACTGAGGCAAGCCTTGGCTCTCTGGGCAGCATCCAGGTTGAAGACTTCCCTGCCCTTCTGCTTCTCACTGTGTGGACTCCACCCACGGTATGGGTCCTCTTGTGGTTTCCTACCTCCTATCATACTCTTTCTGATTAGGGGACTTGTGTAAATCCCAACCTGCTTAGCTAGAGACTTGACCCTCTGTCTAGACCCTGCAGCCCTCTTCCTGGGAGATCAGACCCTGAATTGTGTTCCTCTCAGCACTGCTTGGATCCGACCTGAACTGATAGATCTTTGACACCATGACATAACACTGTACATGGCATAGTACGGTTTCCTGCTATCTGCTTTATCTTGCATATTGGGTTAGACAGTGATTCCCCCCCACCCCTTTCTGTTACTTGCTTTACTATGTATAGATCATATTTAAACTCCATAAGCATTTTGCTTATACAGTCTCTTTCTCTGCCTCCCCCCAATTTGGCATTACTCTTCCTTCCTCATGCTGTTGGCTGATTCCTGCTTTCCTTTCTCTGCCCGCTGTCAGCTGCATGCCAACACCACCACACATAAGGGCCCTATCTTCCCTGGTCACTGTAGTCCATGTGAGCCTTTCTGGGTCCCTTTTAGAACTTTTTCTTAATGCGAGCACAGAAAGAGGCATTTCATCCTGGGCTAGCTGGAGCACTCAGTGTTTCCTCAGCTGGTTCGTTGCCATGGTCACCATGTCAAACAGACCCTCCTGAAGCTAAGGCTGGGATATGTGTACCCTCCGTAAAATCAAAGCATATTTGTGACTGGCTGGCTGACTTAGCATGGAGCTTAGGGCTGCCTGATTTCCTAAAGCAAGATAGGGCAGACCTAGGACTTGGGATGAAGCCCACCGACCAAGAAGGGAGCTGGAACTCCAGGCAGGCTCAGCTTCTGTGGCTTAAGAAAACTCCAGTCTGGCAGGAAAGTCTGTGGGGACCACAGTGATGGTGGTAGTAACTGTATTTGTCTCTAGAGCTGCTGTAACAAAGCATACCACCTGGTTGGCTTAACACAACAGAAATTTATTGTCTCACAGTTCAGGAGACTAGAAGTCCAAAGTTAATGTGTCAGCAGGGCCACGCTCCCTCTGAAACCTGAAGGAGACCATCCTTATCAGCTTCTTCCTGGCCTCTGGTGGTTTGCCAGCTTGCCTTTGTGTTCTTGCCTGGCTGCTGAGGACTTCTGGCCCTGCCTCTGTCATCACGTGGCCTTCTTTCTACGTGTGTCTCTGTCTCTCTGTCTCTTCCCTTTTACTGATAAAGACCTCAGTCATACTGGATTAAGGGCTCACCCTATTCCTGTATGACCTCATCTTAACTAGTTACATCTGCAATGACCTTGTTTCTAAATGAAGTCACATTCAGAGGTACTGGGGTGAGTACTTCACTATATCTTTTTGGGGTACACAAGAACAGTAATATTGCAGAGGGTGTCAGTTGAAGGTTTGGAAATTTCATTAAGTGGGTGGAACTAATTAATGGAGCATTTAGGATGACTATTAATCAGGAAACCTGGTAGATTGTTGGATGTCTTAGGGATTCAAAGTGAGGTTTAAATTCTATTATGATGACATTATGGCCAGGGACACAGGAATACCCGAATACTGACCTTTCTTCCCACTAGACCCTTAACCAAGAGAGGTATCCACAAGAAACAATGGCCAACTGGAGAACAAAACACTATCCTCAAAAATTCGACAAGCACCTGGGCTCCTAAATCCGTTACTTAAATATGGCACATTGATGGTCTGGGTTCTGACTAATCAGTTACAATATCTTCTCCCTTAGAAAAAGCTAGTAATGGGAGAGGCAGCTGTCATAATCACTGGGCAAAACTCCAAGCTTGGATGCACTCAGCCAGTTACCTGCATGAATTTGAGCAACTGAATATCGATGGAGAAAATCACACAATCAACTGAGAAGCTCCCTTTAAGCTCACAAGCTCAATCCACTTCCCAACATATTATGGGGATCTAATAAACTTGCTCTTCCTCTCTTTAGGATGCTGTTTTGTACCTTCACCTCTCTTCTCAAAGCTCTTACTTCAATCTTAACTGCTCACTCTGATCTGGTTCTCCCGAGTCAGTTGTATCTAAATGAAAAATTAGAACCATCAGACAAGAGCTCCCCTAGTCTGCATCTGCATTCATCTGCTTCTTCCCGTTCTGCCCTCTGGTACAAAGGAGAAAGTGTGCTGCTCCTGTCATAGCTCAGCTCTTTCTGGACCTGGAATCTGTGGGCTCAGGTCTTGTCCCCTCTCACATTCTCAAAGTTTTATTCCTCCAGTTATTTCCTATCCCTCCTAAATGATCAATCCTCCCTTTTTCTAAGAGATGATTCTCTTCAGCTCACAAACATAATTGACTCTTCTTTATCTCCAAAAGTCCTTCTTTGTTTCTCTCATCCCTTTCCAACTACTGGCCATTTCTCCACATCCTTTCACAACTTAATGTCTCAAAATAGTTGTTCACACATTTCTCTCCATTGTCTCACCTTCGATTCCTCTTCAAAACTCTCAAATTGTGTCTCTTCCATTATTTCAGTATAACTTCTCATCTCAAGGTCACCAATAATCTCTATGTTGTCAAGTGCAATGGACAATTTGTGTCCTCATCTTAGAGTCTCAGTGCTCTTGACCCAAATGGCCTCCTTTATTTGATATTACACCATTGGCTTTCTCCTCACATCTGATACTGCTATAATTTCTTTTTAGTCTCAGTCATAGACCTTCTTCCTCTACCGACATCAACATGTTGGTGTTTCACAAGGCTTGTTCTTTACACACTCATCCTAAGTGATCTATTTTCATGATCTACAGTGTCATCTACATGCTCATGACATTCAACTTTGTATTTCCGTCTCAATCTCTCATTTGAGCTTCAGACATACATATTCAACTGAGTTTTCTACTTGGATACATTATATGTACCTCAGCCCAAATATGCTCCAGAGCTCTTGATTCTCCCCTGTACCCTCTACCGAATCTGTTCCTTTCATAGTCTGCTAATCCATTTCTGCAAATGGCAAAACTATGGTATTGTCCTTTTTTTTTTTTATCATTTTAAAATAAACAAACCCTGTCATTTCTAGCTCCTCCTACATCTCAAGTCTACATACTGGCTTCCCTTATTTCTCACCAGTCAAAGCCTTCAGTGTCTTTCTCCTGGAGTGCTGTAATAAGTCTTTTAGTGGTCACTCTATCTGCCCTTTAGCTCGCTTCAAGCTGATTTTCACACAGTGATCAGAGGAATCTGTTAAGAACCAATCAAGTCACATTTCTTTCTTGCTTTAGATACCCTTCTGCATCTTTCCATTACATTTTAAAATATTGAGCTATAATTTACATACAGGAAAATGGGCAATCTGACACGGTCCTTTCTATGAATTTTCATAATTATGAACACCCCAGTGGCCACCAACAAATACAAATTTGATCTTGTATGAGTAGTTTGCTCTTTTTTTTTAACCTGCCTGGTGATATTCCATTCTATGCATGTACCATTTATTTATCCATGCTTTTATTAACAGACAGTTGAATTATTCCAAGTCTTAGGCCACTATAAATTATGCTGTTGTGAACATTCAGGCCTTTGTGTAGATACATGTTTTTTATTCCTCTTGGGTGCTTATTAGTACACTTGCTGGACCGTATGGCAAAACTATGTTTAACTTTTAAAGAAATTGCCAAACTGTTTTTCAAAGTGGCTATATTGTTGTGATGTGCACCGGCTGTTACATGCAACTGATGAATTGTTGAACACTATGTCAAAAACTAATGAAGTACTATATGTTGGCTAACTGAACATAATAAAAAAAAAAAAACAAAATGGCTATACTTTCATAAGATTTGATAAAATCCAAACTCCTTTCCTGGTCCCAACTCACTTCTTTTCCCAACTTAATCTCATTCTACCCTTTGCTGATTCCACCTCTTTCCCACCTCCAGGTCTCATCTATGCTATTCTATCTATCTGGCTCCCATACCCCTCACTCCTTATCCTTCAGGACTCAGCACCTTCTACCTTCTCCCATCCAAAAAGATTCCCTCTTATTATTATAGATTGCTATTTCCTGTTAATTTTTTTTATAGCACAAAGCACTCATTTATGATTATTTTTGAGTTTATATGCTTATTTCTTTCTCTGTCCTCCGCTAAACTGTGTTCTCCTTGAAGCAAGACTATGTCTGTTTTCTTGTCAGTTGAGGGAATTGAGTACTAGTACAGTGCCTGGCATGCAGTAAGTGCTCAAATGATTTGAAAAATGAATGAACATCTATTAACTGGGGTTTAGATTGCCTTGGAAATGCAGATCCCTGGATTGGGCAAGGATGTCCCCCAGGACTGTTACTCATATTAAGAAATTAGTGCCAGGGAAAGAATATAAGATTTCTTTCTAGGAAATCTGAAGACATTTTAAATAACTGTGCCTATTCACTTATATAATTGCACAGGGCCCTTCCCAAAGACTCACTCTGAGTACTTCAGGAAAACAGAATAATGAGTCAGGGTGCTGAGAGGAGAAAACTGCCTTGGAACTCGAGGTCTTGGGAGAATCAGGGCTAACACCCAAAGCATGGCCTGACTGTCTGGAGGTATACTGATCCAAATGGCCAGGATAAGTCCAACTTCAGAAACTGAGACACGAGGCCCAAGCCTGAGGGATGCCTTTTTAGGCTGAATACAGACCCTTCATAACAGGCAGGAAGTCTGTTTTACACTGCTGTAGAAAAAGTGTTAACTTGACCAAATGGAGTTAGCCTCTGTTGCTTGAGCTCCCAAATACATAGGACTCCTTTAAAAATTCATTACTTTTTCACTTACAGATGGCCTCAAAGGTGAGGATGAGGTTGAATATAAACAACTGAGGCAGAACCAATGGTGTCTCTTGCGTAAAAGGTATACCAGAAAGTTGGGTCAGAGACTACCGCAAAAAACCAACAGTTGAGCAACTGATCAATCAGGAAATATTTTATTAGTTTCAAAGATGGTATATTTCAAGGACAGACAGTCTTTCCAAAAAGAAGAGTTTCTTCCAGTTAACTCTAAACAGACCAGAGGAAAACTGGCCTCCCTGGGAAGAGCTATATCCAAGAGGATTCTTAGGCTGAAAACAATAGAAATAGACTTTGATGACTTAAATGGGAAAGGGAAGTCACTGGGAGGAAGGTGGCCCTAGGATTGAATAAAAAGGAAAAGACCCCTGAAAAGCCAGGAACCAAGGGAGCTCCGGGGCTCCCAGCTGCAGAAACTCATCAACATTTCTTTAAGGGACTACA
Source organism: Martes martes (assembly GCF_963455335.1). Classification (NCBI taxonomy): domain Eukaryota; kingdom Metazoa; phylum Chordata; class Mammalia; order Carnivora; family Mustelidae; genus Martes; species Martes martes. The sequence continues at coordinate 49,187,656 of NC_137898.1, forward strand.
TCCCTTACACTGAAAATCCTGATTGGGAGAACTTAACTGACCTCTGTCATGGGCTGCATGCCTCCTTTAGTGGGTGGGGGGTGGGAGCCCGAGATTCTGAGTCCCACCAGAGCCACAAAGAGTAGAGAAAAAAAAGTTTCACAAAGGAATTGATGTAGGGCAGACAAAAACAAGTGATTTATTATTCTAGTAGTGGTAGAAGTGTCAGTAACCGGACTAATGAATTCCTTCATTATTAATCTTATCAACACTTAACACAATTCATTCATGTTGCTATGAGCTGTGTTATACAGAAGAAATAAAATACCCTGCTTATCCTTAAAGAAGTTACTATGTAATACTGGGAGACAATTAAAAAGACACATGAAATTGTTCAAGTTATGGCTCCTTTGGTTACAAGAAAACAAAACTCATTCAAAGTTACTCAAGTAAAGAAGAGTGTTTATTGCAAAGATACAGAGCTCTCACAAAACCAAATGACATGAAATCAAGTGCAGCTGAGCATCAGGGGAGACTGAGATGAACAGAAGCAGCTGGCTGCTACCTCAATTTCCCTCTCTTGGGCCACAGGTGGTTCTTCCCTCCCTGCATCTTGTCAGCTCCATTTTCCTATCTCTGCAGAACAGCTTCCCCCTTTTACTCATCAACTTGCAAATGGTTGCCATTCCTTTCAATTTTCTGTACCTTCCCACCCCCAAGTATCAGCAATCTTGTGTCCTGTATTAAGTTCTCAAGATAGAATCTCTTCCGCCCCACCTATCTTCTAGTGCAAAGTCATGCAAAGTCAGATTTCTAGCCAGCTAACATATTGACTACATATTGGGTCAGTCATCACTAGTTCAACTTACCCTACTCTCTGTGTGTGAATTTTGGGGGTGGGGAGTAGGGATAGAAGGGTGTGTATGTGTAAAGCTATGGGTGGGGCAGGCTCTATGAAATGTTTTACAGCAATCCCATTACAATGAATAGAAAAGGATACATGACTGATGCTGATAGAGAGTGCTTACTGTATCCATGCTTTGGAAATGTTTAATGGACAGAAGGAAAGAGATGGAATGGAAGCTTGATGACATGGTAAAACAGAGGGAAGGTGTGGTGAGTATCTATTACTTTTGCCAGTCAACTATCACTTCTGCTTTTGACTTGGCAGTAGTGTTGCATTTTTGGTGCTTACTTCTGTTCTTTTAATCTATGATATTTGTTCTAAGCATATCTAAGCTTTACACCTGTTCTAGAAATTTCAGTATTTAGTATTTTTATTTTTATTTAGTTCAAAGTATTTTCTAATTTCTCTTTTGGTTTCCTCTTTGTCAAATGAATTATTTTAAACATGTTGTTAATTTCCACATATTTGGGTTTTTCCACATATCTTTATGTTAGTGATGTTTATTTCATTGTGACTAAAAAACACGGTTTATATAGTTTCAACCCTTTTTAACTTATAGGCATTTTAAATATCCAGAATATAGTCATTCTTGCTTAATATTATGTCTGTTCTTGAAAGGAATGTGTATTTTGCTGTTGTTGATCGGAACATTCTTTGTGTGTCAAATTCAATTTGTCCAAGTGTTCTGTATCTTTAGTGATCTTCACTGAGTTGTTTAATTACCGAAAAGCTGTTGACATAGTCAACTACAATTGTTGATTTGTCTAATTCTGCTCTCAGTTTATCAGTTTTCACTTTATTGTTTTGAGGCTGTGTTATTAAGTGTGTACACATTTAGATCTGTTACATTTTCTTGATTGATTAACTGATCTATTATTATTATTTTTTTATTTGTCTTCAAAATCCTGTTCTTTTTCCTTTGGGTATATACCCAGAAGTGGAATTTCTGGATAATATATGGTAAGTGTATTTTTAATTTTTTGAGGAAATGCCCGACTGTTTTTCATAGTGGTTGAACCAGTTTATATTCCTACCAATGGTGTAGGAGTTTTCTTTTCTTCGCATACATGCCAGCACTTGCTAGCTCTTGTCTTTTCGGTAATAGCCATTCTAACAATGGAGAGTTGACATCTCACTGTGGTTTTGATTTGCATTTCCCTGATGATTGGTGATATTGCATGTCTTTTCATGTACCAGTTGGTCATTTGGATATCTTCTCTGGAAAGATATCTATTTAGGTTTTTTTTTTTAAATATTTTTAAATTAGTTTTTTTTTAAAATTTCAAGTTGTAGGAGTTCTTTACATGTGTTGGATACTAATGCCTTATCTGATATGTGGTTTGCAAAAAACTTTCTCCCATTTTGTAAATTGTCTTTCATTTTTGTTATTTATTTATTTATTTATTTATTTATTCATATTTTTGCTCTTCAAAAGCTTTTAAGTTTGATGTAGTCCCATTTGTTGATTTTGGTGTCATAGCCAAAAAATCATTGCCAAGACCAATGTCAAAGAGATTCTTCTCTGTATTTTCTTCTCGGAGTTTTATAGTATCAAGTCTTATGTTTAAACCTTTGAATGATTTCAATTAATTTTTGTGAGTGGTATAAGAAAGGGGTCCAGTTTCATAGCTCTTCATGTGTTTGTCCAGTTTTTCCAACACCACTTGTTGAAGAAACTGTCTTTTCCCCATTGGCTCCCTTGCTGAGTATTAGTTGACCATATAAGCAGGGGTTCAACTCTACTCTGTTCCATTGGTCTATGTGTCTGTTTTTGTGCCAGTACCATAATGTTTTTATTACCAAAACTTTGTAGTATAGTTTGAAATCAGAATTATGATATTTTTGATACCTTGTGCTTTGTTTTCTTTTTTTCCTTCAATATTGCTTTGGCTATTCCAGGTCTTTTGTGGTTCATGCAAATTTTAGTATATATATATTTTTCTATTTCTGTGAGGAATGCCATTAGTATTTTGATGGGAATTACACTGAATCTATAGATGGTGTTAGGTGCTATGGACATTTTAACAGGTATGGACATTTTAAAATATTAATTCTTCTAATCCATGAATACAGAGTGCCCTTCCATTTATTTGTGTCATCCTCAATTTCTTTCAGCAAAGTCTTATAGTTTCTATTGTACAGATATTTCATTTCCTTTGTTAAATTTATAAGTATTTTATTGGTTTTGATGTCATAAATGGCATAATTTTTTAATTCCTTATTTAAATTCAATTTAGTTAACATATACTGTATTATTACCTTCAGGGGTATAATTTAGTGATTCATCATTTGCATATAACACCAAAGGCTCATTACATCAAGTGCCTTCCTTAATGCCCATCACCTAATTATCCCTTCCTCCTCATGCATCTCCCCTCCAGCAACCTTTAGTTTGTTTCCTAGAGTTAAGAGTCTCTATGATTTGCCTCCCTCTCTGTTTTTATCTTATTTTATTTTTCCTTCCCTTCCCCTTTGTTCATCGGTTTTATTTTTTAGATTCCATGTATGAATGAAATCATATGGTATTTGTCTTTCTCTGATAACTTATTTTGCTTAGCATAATAGCCTCTAGTTCTATCCACATCATTGCAAACAAAATTTCATTTTTTTTCTGATGGCTTAGTAATATTCTATTGTATATATACATATATACCACATCTTTCTTATCCATACTCTGCTTTTTATTCAGATCATACAAATCTTTATATTTATTATTAGAAATATACCTCTTGGTGTGTTGAGTGGTTCAGTCAGTTAAGGGGCTGACTCTTGATTTTGGCTTGGGTCATGTTCTCAGGGTCCTGGGATTGTGCCCTGACTGTGTCTCTGTGCTCACTAGAGTCTGCTTCTCTCCCTCTGCTCCCCCTCCAACTCATGCATGTGTGCTCTCTCTCCCTCAAAATAAATAAATAAATCTTAAGAAAAAGGTAATATGCCTGTTTATCTTGTAATATTTCTTATCCTGAAGCCTTTTCTCTGTCTTAATGTAGCCACTCCAACTTTCTTTTGATTAGTGCTTTCATGATACATCTTTTTCACCTCCTTTTACTTTTAACTTACGTGTGCCTGTGTTTTTTTTTTAAAAGAATGTATGTATGTATGTATGTTTGTATGTATATATGTATTTAGAGCTATGAGAAGGGGATGGACAGAGTAAGAGAAAGAATCTAAAGCAGACTCCATACTGAGTGTGGAGCCCAACATGAGACTCGAACCTACGACCTTAAGACGCTGACCTGAGTGGAAATCAAGAGTCAGTTGCTAAACCCCCAGATGCCTCTTCCTGTGCCTGTGTTTTTAAAGTAGGGTTTTGTTTTTGTTTTTGTTTTTTTTTTTAAGATTTTATTTATTTGACAGAGAGAGAGCACAAGTAGGCAGAGAAGCAGGCAGAGGGAGAGAGAGGACAGAGAGTCAGCTTGGGGCCAGATCCCAGGACCCTGGGATCATGACCTGAGCCAAAGGCAGATGGTTAACTAACTAAGCCACCCAGGTGCCCCATTAAACTAGGTTTTAAATAGGTAGCACAAAATTGGTTCTTGATTTTTTTATACAGTCTTACAATCTCTGCTTTTAGTTGTGATGTTTAGATTGCTCACATTTAATGTAATTATAGATATGGCTGGGTTGAAATCTATGATACTGCTGTTTATTTTCTATTTTCTTCTATTTTGTTCTTTTCCTACTTTCTTTTTATGATTCCATTAGATCTTTTTGTTGGCTTATTAGCCATACCTTTGTTTTGCTATTGGGTTACTCTAAAGTTTACAGTATACATCCTTAATTTATCATAGTCTACCTTCAGGTAATATTATACCACTTCATGTATAGGGTAAGAAGCTTCTCTTTTGTACTCATTGTCATGTTTTACTTCTGTATATGTTGTAAATCTCATAGTATATTGACATTATTTTTGTTTTCAATAGCCATTTTTATTTTAAAGAGATTAAACAATGGAAAAATGTCTTTTATATTAATCTACCTATTCTCTTTACTGACGCTTTTGATTCCTTTATGTAGATCCAATTTACATATAGTATTATGTTCCATCTGCTTGAAGAATTTCCTTTAGAATTTCTTATAGTGTAGCTGTGTTGGTAGTGAATTTTCTAAGATGTTGTTTGTCTGAAAAAATGTTTATTTCACTTTCATTTTTGAAAGGTACTTTGCCTGGGCATTAAAATCTAGTTGGCAGATTTATTTTCTTCGGGCTTATATGGTTTCTAACAAGAAATATTCTGTCAGTCTTATCTTTGTTTCTCTTTATATGTGCCTTTTTTTCTCTTCTGACTGCTTTTAAGAATTTCTTTCTAGCAGTAAGTTCCAGCAATTTGATTATTAAGTGGTTTGTTGAGCTAAAGACCTTTTTATTCTCCTTGGAGTCATTGAGATTTTTTCTGAACATAATCATATATATTTCATATATATATATATGAAATATATATATATTTTTATATGTATGTATATATGAAAATTTAGAAAGTTTTCAGCCAATATTTCTTTAAATATTTTTCTGTACCCCTCCTTCTTTGTAGGAGTCCAATTATACATTTGTTAAACTGTTTGATATGGTCCTATCTGAGACATTACTGAGACATTGCTCATGTTTTCAATCTTTTTACTCTCTGTACTTCATTTTGGGTTATTTCTATTGCTGTGTCTTTTACTTCACTTATTTATTGCTAATATCATCTGATACTTTTTTTTTTTTTGCCATTTAAGATTTTTTTTCCATTGTCAGAAGTTTCATCTGGATGTTTTATACATCTTTTAATTCTCTTTCTATTGTATTATTTTCATTTACCTTCCTGAACCTATAAAGCAGTTTTTAATAGCCATTTTAATATTCTCACTTGCTATTTTTATCCTATCACTCATTTCTGGGTCTGTTGATATTGGTTGATTATTCTCTGGAAGTGGGTCATATTTTCCTGATGCTCTCACTTTCCTGCTTCTCTTCATATTTATTTTTTTCAAGATTTCTAATTTTATTACCATAGTAATGTTTTATCATTAAAAAAATCCATTTCTTTTTTAAAAGCTTTCTTTAGTTTTATTGAGGTATAATTGACAAATAAAAATTATAAATACTTAGGCTGTGCAATATGGCTTAAGATGTACAATGTGATGATTTAATATATGTATACATTGTGAAATTATTAGCACAAACAAATTAACATATCTATCACCTCACATAGTTAACCTTTTTGTATATGGTGAGACACTTAAGGTCTACTCTCAACAAATTTCATGGATACAATACAGAACTATTAACTATAATCACCCTGCTGTACATTAGATCCTCAGAATTTATTTATCTACTAAGTGAAAGTTTTTCCTGTTTGCATATCTGGTAATTTTTTTATTGGATGTGAGACATTGTTGATTTTATATTGTTAGATGCTGGATTTCACTGTATTTTTTGAAAGAAGAGTATCAATGGTTAATTTTTCCTGGCATGCAGTTACATTTCTTGGTATTAGTTAGATCTTTTTCAAGTTTGATATTAAGCTTTGTTAGAGTAGATGCAAAACAGCTTTTGGATCAGGTTAATTTAGACAGTACCCTTCTGATGACTCCAGCTGGTGTCATTTGTATTACGAGATCTTTGTACTTTGGCTGGTGGCAACCAAAACTATTCTCAGCCATGGGTAAACTTTGAAAGTTGTTCAGCCTACTACTTTCTGGTGATTCCTTCCCTAGCCCCAGGCAGTTTTATCCTATGTACATGCAGGTCAGTACTCAGTCAGAAATTAAAAGGACTCTCTTTGCAGATCTCTGGAGCTCTTTCTGAGTGGCTCCCTTCTCTCTGGCACTCTTTTCTGAACATTCCAGTCACAGCAGACTTTCTGAACTGATTTTTGTCTTCTCAACTCATCAAAATCACCAGGATTTTTGGAACTTTCGTCCTTGCATTACAGCTTGGAAATTACCTTGAGGGCTCATCACATTTGTTTCTCTTCTCACAGAGATCATGGTTCTGTGCTGTCTTTTGTCCAATGACTAAAAAATTGTTTCATATATTTTGTCTGATTTTCTGATTTTATTGGGGTGAAATAGTAAATCTAATCTCTGGTACTCCATTATGCCTGAAAGTCAATGTCCTATATAATTTTTAATAAAAAAAAAACCTTCCAGTAAGTATTATATCTGTGTTTTACAATGTTAAATATATCTTAAAGACTTATGATAAAAGACATCATTCACCTGTCCCATGCCATCCTACCTCAGTCCCGCTATGTAGAAATAACCTCTTCTTTAATTAATCAGCTTTTCTTTTTATAGCTAAACCCATATTTCTAAGTAACATGCGTCTACTGCTATTTCTCATTTATTTCTGATGTTATCTATTGACTTTCTGTTATAGTAGGGAGGGCTTTAGCTTTTTTATACCACTTCCCAATTTCTCATCTTCCGTCTTCCCAATAAAACTGTATCACAGTTTTTATATAACAAGTAATCAGTGTTGTACCATTATGACTATGCAAATATTTCTTATTCCAGAGCCTAATGTACTACTGTGATTCCATTTTATTTCTACACCACTTTTTTTTTAAGATTTTATTTATTTATTTGAGAGAGAGAGAGAGAGAGGGAGAAAGACGGAAAGCGCAAGCAGGGGGAGGGGCGGAGGGAGAAACAGGCTTCCCACTGAGCAGGGAACCCTGTGTAGAGCTTGAGTCCTGGGAGCATGACCTGAGCCAAAGGCAGATCCTTAACTGACTGAGCCAACCAGAGGTTACTACACCAGTTGTTGTTTGTTTGTTTGTTTGTTTTTACGATTTTATTTCTTTATTTGTCAGAGAGAGAGAGGGAACACAAGCAGGGGAAGCGGCAGGCAGAGCAGGCAGAGCAGGCAGAGGGAGAAGCAGACCCCCCACTGAGCAAGGAGTGCCATGCGGGACTTCATCCCAGGACTCTGGGATCATGACCTGAGCTGAAGGCAGCGGTGCAACAGACTGAGCCATCCAGGCATCCCACTACATCAGTTTTTAAATTACTCTTCAAATTTATAATTGCTTAATTTTAAAATATGTGCATCTTTTTCTATTTGTAACTTCTTAATCTTTTCCAAATGCTGTAGTTTTAAAGACATTATATCAAGTCCCCTCTCCATTGTCATTTGAAGTGACCCTCCTGGGGTCCTCTGTGATGCTAGTCCTCTGTGATGTGAAGTTACACATTTGTTACCCTGGGATCTCCCAACCCCATTTTTCCATGTGAAACTATTGTTTCCTATTTTCTGTCACCATCCTTCTTGGTTAGAGTATATCCTTAAGTGTCTTCCTAATAAAGGGAGAGAACTTCGGATAATGCAATACCTGAAATAACTTTGTTTCACTGTTAAATTTGGTGTGTAGTTTGACTGTGTGCAAAATTTTAAGTTAAAAAAAGCTTCCAGTAGAATTTTGAAGGCCTTGGTCCGTATTCTTCTGTCATACAGTGTTGTTAAGGAAATATCTGAGGCCACTATAAATCTGATTTCTTCTTTGTGATTTTTTTTTCCATTTTAGAATATCTTATCACTTTTTCTTTATTCCCTGGTACCTGAAACTTCATGTTCATGAACTTTTAGTGTGGCTTTTTTCCCCCCGTTTATTGTGCTAGATACCCTGTGGGTTCTTTCAATCTAGATACATGTCTTTGAGAATGTAATAATACCCTTCTTCTATTTCCTACCCTTAGTTTTCTTTGTTCTTTCTATATCTCCTGTAATTTGTGTGATAGAGTTCTTGGATTTCTCTTCTATTATTTTTTTCTTCCCATTGGTCATCTCTTTGTCTTTTTTCCTCCAATTTTTTGGTTTTATTTCCATATATTCTATTCAAGTTTTTAACTTTGGCAACATATATGCTAAGTTACATGAGCTCTTTCTAAGTCTCTGAGTGTTTTCTGTTTCCTGCTTAATAAATATGAGCTTTTTTCATATGTAACTGAGGATAATAATTTGGAGAAAATGTTTTCTTCTGTCTTGCTTTATCTCTGTTAGGTAAGGTGTTTTTTATGTGTTTGTTTGTTTTAATTTCTCACTTTCATGTTGGAGATTTTTCTCAATTATTTGGTGAGCCTTGGTTGTCTGTTTAAGAGTAAGATGTGAAAATGTGAGTGTGTGTGTTCAAGTAAGAATGTGTATGGGAGTTGGGGGGGGGGTGCTTTTCAACTGATGGGCTTCACTTCAAGATACTTGGACAATTAGTTGGTCATTTCACTGGTGCTCCACAAATGGTGGGAAAGAGATTTCCAGAAACCACAAGGGAAGTGCCCAACTACCAGCATTCTGCCTGTAGGGGTCTATATGACGGGAACAAAAGAGGACGTGGTCCTATCACTTCATTTTACAGACTTTCAATTTACCTCTTTGACATTTCTCCTGCCCTTCACCTCTAAGGTGTCTCTGAATTCTGAGTTTCCTCTATTAATTTCTCTAGAGAAGAAAACTCAGCTCCTCTGCTTAGGAAAGATGTGAATAGGTTGGGTACCAGATACCTTGATCCAGGTGTTCTTGCTCCACTGAATTATTAACATTTCTGGGGTTTTAGGAACAGATTACTTCCTTTCCATGTCCTTCCTCTGGCTTCCTTTACACTGCTAAACCAGTAACTATCCCTTCAACTTTTGGTCTTCTAAAAATTTATTAAAATCTTACATTTTTTTCCAATGTCTCCTTTCCCATGCTTTATGTGGTTTTTAAGAAATATTCTTTTTATCATATTAGTAGGAGCACAGAATGAAGAAGAAATAAATACATGGTAGCAAACTACCATCTCTAACCAGAATTCTAAGTTATATAATTTTTATTGATATTGCTATAATGAGCACTTCTTTGTGCCTGTAGCATTTTTCTCCTTTTGCATTTATGGATTAGTATAGGATCAAAAGCACAAGAAATTAGATTTAAATAATTAGAGGGATGCTTTATCCCATATTTCTGAAGCTAAGCAGAGCTGTAGAGAGAAGTTGAGGCTAATGGGAAGGGAGATGAAGAACTTTGTGTCATGTGTTTTCATCTTTTAAAAAATGAATTTATTTGTAAAGTGACAGGACTGTGAATGTCTTGGACTTGGGGGGAGTCTATAGCACTTTTATTTGAGAAGTAAGGAGCTACACTAAGTAACATCTACAACCTTAGTTCTTTGCCTGAGCAGGCTCTATTGGTAGCCTGGAAGACTTAACTCCCCAGGGAAATGAAATATCCATTGGGAAACCCAAGGCCTTATCTCTGAGAGCCAGATGTCTTCTGTCTTCCAGGGGTTGGGCTTGGGTATGTCCAAGGCTCCTACTTTTCCCAAATCCCAGCCCCAGTGGACTATGAGTTTGTGGAGAATGAAGGAGCCTGCAAACATTACCTAGCAGGTAGGAGCTGTTCCACAAGTACTCTGTGTCTGGGGTGAGACCAGCTACCTGCATAAGGCTTCCACCAAATGAAAGACCTCTCTCTTTATTTGGTTAACCCTCAGCTCTGGGCCTCAGCTCATTGAACTGGACCTGCAGCAGAAAGCTCTTTCCCATTGTTAGTAGTAGCTGGTTTCTCAGTGCCTGGGACCAAGCCAGCAAGAGATGGCTCTGGGCTCTCAGACTAAAAGTAGGATCTGAAAGACTTGTCTCATTTCACCCTAGTTCCTCCTTGGAATATGAACTCCTCCAAATGTTTATCTCCCCCATAAGTCTTCATAGTAGTGTAAGCGCAGTAGAGCCACTAAGAAAGGGCGTAGTAGCTAAACATTAGTCTAAAGAGGAGGGTGGTAAATGACAACTCCTCTAATTCACATAGAGTTTTACAGTTTTCACAATCCTTTTCTGGGCATTGGTTCATCTGATCCTCACCACAGTCCTGTGAAGTTTTTAGGATAGTGAATACTATATGTCTTTTGTAGATGAGGCAACTGAGGCCTAGATTAGCTACACAGTTTGACCGAGGTCAGACAGCTAATCTATGTCAGCAGCAGGACTCTTCCCAGATTCTGACTTCAAATCCAGACCTATTTCCAATGTGAGATTAGAAAAATAATAGCAACATTGGATGTTCGAGTCACCAAGAAATGTCCATGGTAAGAAATATCCATGAAATCATATTATGTTATAGCCAGACATCTGAGACTGATTTCAGGGGTTTTATAATTTGGGTCTATTGTTGGATTGATTGATGATTTCCAAATTGTTATCACACCACTTAGTACATTAATTCATTCATTCACTTTTAAAAATATGCTTTAATAAAAAAAAATAAAATAAATATATGCTTTAGTTGCTTACTTTGTGTTTAGTAATATTTGGTAGCCAGAGAAAAATACTGACTCTAGCCCATGATATCATAGTTTTGCATTAAGTATAGGATGTAATAGGCTGTATATACGTATCCTATTGCGACTATAGCAAATTACCACCAATATAGTGGCTTGAAACAACCCCAATTTTTAATCTTACAGTTCTGGAGGTCAGAATTTTGAAATGAGTTTCACAGGGCTAAAACCAAGGTGTTGGCAAGGCTGTGTTCCTTCTGGAGGCTCTAGGGAAGAATCCATTTCCTTCCTTTTCCCAGCTCCTATGGCCTTCTTCATTTCTGGGCTCATGGTCTTATTCATCTTGAAACCTAGCAATGGCTGGTTGAGGCATTCTCATAATGCCATCTCTCAAGTTCTGGCTCTTCTGCGTCCTCCTTCCTTATTTAAGGAAACTTGTGATTACTTTGGACACATCTGGATCACCAAAGATAATTAAGGCCAGTTGATCAACCCCCTTAATTCCATCTACAACTTTCATTTTCATTTCTCTTTCATGTAACATAACATATTCACAGGTTCTGGAGGTTAGGATATAGGTATCTTTGGGGATCTACTACAGATAGTAAGAGATCTTATGCTGGGAAAACAATAACATTGTAATTCCAGGCATCATGCATCCAAGACTCAAATGAGTTTTGTAGACCATAAACGCAGAGAGCAGGGAGGAGAGCCCTCCTCTGGTCTGGCGTGGTCAAGGAGCTCTTCATATTAGGCTAGGAAGCAAATAAGCAGCGACTCAGGGGTAAGGATGAACATAGGAAGCTACAAGAGAGCAGCAGAGGTAATCTGATGAAGACAGAGTTTTGAGTGCATGAATCTGGTGCTTGTATATCCATGGGCCTCATTTGATTATTGCTGGCTTCATTGTTCTCTATTTTATGGAAGGGAAAGCTGAGGTCCAGGGAGTTTGAATACCTCATGAGAAAGTTAGTTGCCAAAACTCCTGGCAAAATGGAAAGGGGTTTTTTCATGGTTCTGGGGAGAGAAAGAGGCTCCAGCTTTTGCCACTGCTTGAATGTTCTCAGTAAATCAAAATCTCTAGAATCATTCCCAGAAAAAAAAAAAAGCCCTAAAATTAGCTTTTTCTGTCTTTGCTCCTGATCATCTTCTCATAGAATGTGGATTTTTCAGAGCCCACTACTCCATGCCCATTTTCAGTTGGAAGTGGTGGTGGTGGTGATGGTGGTGGGTGGTTCCTTATCTTGAGATAAGGAAATAGAGATCCTCTTGAAACGTTTGGGGAAGTGTTTTTGCTCCAGTATTAGATGACCATTCAGGTCACATGGGGTCATCAGCTCTGGGCCTTTGCCTAAAGCTTTAGCTCCATTTTTAGGTGCTTGTTTGGGAAATGTGAGGCAGCACAGTGCAGAGAAAAAGCACAGTTGAGGAGAGGCAAAAAACATCTTTCTAGCTCTCTGTTGCTAGCTGACCTGGGAATGGTAGGCAAGTCCCTTTTCCTAGTTTTAATTTCCCACCTGCCAAATGGGTTGATTTGGCATGGTTAAGTCTTTGAGTTCTGAGAGTCTGTATTCACAATTGTAGTACTCAACATAAGTGGAGGTTTAAAAATGGTCCTAGATTCTCTACTCAGAAGTTTACCTCCCCATTTCCCTGACTTTATGATTTACTTTCATCATGTGCTTTAGGTCTCCTCCTCACCTTGGCTTGGCAACCCTTTCATTGGAGATGCCCTAAAATATGTGTCATTGGATGTCATTCATTCATTAATCCCTCCATTCATCATCCAACAATAGGTGCACATTTTTGCAAGGTGAACAATTCCATTTAACAAAGCCTTCTTATTAGATGGGAAGGAAGTGCAATCCAGGCTTATTGAATCATGAACATCAGAGAATGTCTGAACTGGAAGGACATTTAGAAACCACTGTGTTCAAGAACTTTCTTTCTACAAACAAGGAAACAAAGGCCCAAAGAGATGAAATGATTTGCCTAGGGTCACATGGCTAGCATATGTCAGAACTGGGAATAAGAATCAGTTTTCCAGTCTTCCAGCCCAGTTCTCTGCCTTCTCCCTCCATTATCTACCACATTCTATTAACTGATTTGAAAACAAAGCTGTAATGAGCCCTAAATTATTTTCTCCTTGAGCACAAAGAATTTTTAATTGGGGAAGGATGTGCCCAAATTTGTGATGAGAAACTATTAACACAGCCTTAGGGGAATTACTGGGCCATGGCCCATTGTTTCAGCAAAGGCATTCTACAATGGGAGGAAAAAGAAGATGAAGAGGAAGAGAATGCTGTTAGTCCTTGTTCTTGAAGTCTTTTGTCTCCCTATTAAGCTGTGTTTGCTTGCCAAACATGAGCCTAGTAAGTTGCATAGACCAAGCAATTCCAACTATCTACCCTAATTCCTCAGTGTTACATTTGGTAGCTGGTATCTCCGCTATATTTCATTGCCAAGCCTTGTGAATTGACCTTGGCTGAGTTCTGTCTGTAAAAGGAGGTCTTGGGTACAGTGACTTCATCCTCTTTGTGATCCAGTTGGGACAGGTAAGGATCTGCCTTATTTGTCTTCAAACCAGGCCACCTACCCCATACCATATGAAGCCAATGAAAGTCAGAGACCAGTCACAGCTGCAAGCAGGGCAATTGCCTTTGACCTCTTCATTCATTTCTTCTTTGGTGTTTTATTCTCTGTTCCATTCTGGTTTCTACCAGATCCCCTGATTTTTAGTTTCCTTTCTCTAGCCCTATTAAGTCAATCCTTCAACTTAACAACCAGATTTATTTGGTTCAACTCTTAGTTCTTCCTGGGTCATGGATTACACTCAACCCCTGACTTTTACCACTCCTGGCCACCTTGGATTAAAGTCCAACCTACTTTTTATTGGATTTAGTTCCCAGAAACCCTTTATCCTTACTCCAGCAATCTCTCTGCCCGGCTCATCCCTGTTAGGCTTGCTTAGTCCCCTATAAGGCGTAACTTGACATCCAGGCCACTGTATCTATTCCCAGGACTCACTCAGCTCTCTCCAGCTAACTGTCCAGATCTGCCACTTGTATGTCACCTTCTCACTTCTCTGCCCTTAATGCTTTACTTTCAGAATCTGCGTTGGTCCTCTTCCTCACCTTGTTTTGGTAACCACCGTATCTCCTCACCACTTTGCTGTGGCATTCTTGGTGCAAGAGACTGTCCCTCTAGACCCTTATACAATTCTTACTAGGGTGAAATCACAGCTCCTTCATACTCATGCATTGGCGCTGCTGCCAAGGAAGGAATATATAGAAATGATTAGTGATTTTCCCCTGATACTTTTAGCTGAATGTTTTGAATCTCTTGCACATCTGGAACTTGAAAGTAACCACAGATCCCTAAGGTTAAGAAAAGCTTAATGATCAAGTCCAAAATTTCTCAAATTGTGGTTCTGTAACTACTTTTACCAGTCATTATATTAAAAATATGGATTGCAAGTCATCACCCCAGACCAACTGAATTGGGGGAGATTATTGGATTGATGATTAGGCACAACAAAATTTGGTAACTGATTTAATCTCCCAGATCCCAGTTGGTATCTCACCTAAACCATCCCATAGCCATCAAAAGACACTTCTGGTCTAAGTGGGTCTTGAAAAAGGGAGAGTCCAAAAGTCACCAGGCTATCAAAGAAATATTGATATTACATATCCACTATGTTCAAAGGAACCATCAATAAGTTTACTGGATAAAACCTTCTTTGCATAGAACTCTGACCAGCCCTAGTGGGGGATACTAGTTGACTAAAATACTCAGACTAGCCATGACTCTAAAGTGAGGACACACATTTTCCTTTGTGTCTCTTAGAAAAGAGATAGTGTGGGGACAGCTTGCAACAGGTCTCACCTTATCAGAGTTAAACTGTCAATCTTGGCAGGTAAGTTTGTTTTGATGTCTGTGATAAGTGAAAGTATGTGTGGTAAGAAAAAGTGGGTCACCATTTTGAGATCCAAAAACTGACAAAAAAATTTATGTGAAAGTAAATCTCTATGGGAGGTACCTGTCAAATTAAGAGAAGCTTATGAAAACGAAGTCAAAATATGTAAAGAGGGTAGGGAAGAAAGCTGGATTATTGGAAGAATCTGTGTAACATCATAGATTTTTGTAGGAAGTGTTATGCCCAAGTTTCGAGCCCGAGAGACCACCAAGGAGCCAACACTGATGTTAACACACGAGGGTTTTTATTCGGATTCAAGTCCGGGCTCACAACTGTCACCGATGCAGTGGCACAGGAGTGAGAGCCCCTGCCAAGCAAGGGTTTTTTATGTGTGGTTACCAGAGGCTTGGGCGGGTGGGGGGGGGGGTAGTGGGGAAATTTCAGACTTCCTTGCAGTAAGCTGATTAGCTGTTGCCAGGGTGTTTGCAGGGTTGGGTATAGTGGTTTTTCCTGTCAAGTAAGGACCTGCCAAGCAAGGGGTTTTTATGCGTGGTTACCAGAGGCTTGGGTGGTGGGGGGGGGGGAAGGGGGGAAAGTGGGGAAATTTCAGACGTCCTTGCAGTAAGCTGATTAGCTGTTGCCGGGGTGTTTGCAGGGTTGGGTATAGTGGTTTTTCCTATAACTAGAGTTCAGCACCTGGTTACAGGGGCCTGAGATGGCTGCCAAAGCTAAGATGGTTGTACTTGTGCTAACGTAAACTTGAGGTGGGATGGCCTTAATTTTCTCGGCCTCCACAGGAATGGTCCTCAGAAATCAAGTAGAATAGTAGTTTTCAAGTTTCTTTTTAGCACTTGGACTCATTTGTCAAACAAAATCTTATGCAGAAGTCTAGTCTATAAAACAGATAAGTACAGAGGTGCTCCAGTTAAAAACGTTAGTATGTGTATTAGTCAGAATAAGGTATTATGTTCAGTAAAAAATAGCCCCAAATTATTTCAGCTGTTACAACAAAAGATTTTCTTTTTCATGTTAAATATCTGTCATAGGTGGATTTGGGCTCAGCTCACAATTTCATTCCAGAACCCAAGTGGATAAAGCAGCCACCATTTTGAATATTGCTGGTTTCCATGGCAGAAAAACCAAATCGGAAGAGTATTGCATTGGTAATTAAATGTCTGATTTGAAAGTGACACACAGCACTTCTACTCAGATCCCATGGGCCAAAACCAGTCACACAGCCCTACCCAATCACAAAGGTGCCAAGAAGCACAATCCCACTGTGTGCCCAGGAGGTATTTCCTAGTGAAAATGTTTGGTGGACATCTACATTGTCTATCACAGTGAGCAAGTATGTGTGCACGTGCGTGTATGTGTGTATGAATGCTCCCTCACCCCCCTCCATGTTCTCCCTAGATACCTCCAAGGAGCTCCTAGACTCCTAGAAAACTATTTGAGTCAAGTCCCCTATTTTATAAATGAAACTGAGGTCAAGTTGTTTAGTTAAGGTCAAATAATATCAAAAGCTAGCCCAGAGTGGAGCTCTTTGGCTCTTGGCTCCTCTCATTTAGTCCAAAATATGGTGTGTATGTGTGTATGTGTGTGTGTGTGTGTGAGAGAGAGAGAGACAGAGAGAGAGAGACAGAGAGAGACAGAGAGACAGAGAGACAGAGACATAGAGAGAAAGAGGTGACTCAAGAGTTAAATATAGATAAAGACTCATTCTGGAAGGAAATGTGAACTTGAGGAAATTTTCCGTGAAGGCTTGCCATGCATTCCAAGTGACAAATAGATGCAGTAAAGACATTATATTTGCTCTGATTACCCAGGGGATGCTAGGCAATATAAAGAGTTTTTGAAGAGAACAGCAACTGATGATGAAACGTGGTATTTCTAATGTGGTGAGGAAGCCGAGCAGAAATCACCAACTTTGCTGAGACCTGGGAAAAATACTCACGTCCAGATCACAAGTGAGGAGGGCTTCAGTTGATTTCGTTCAAGCCAAGGCCATTGCACCAGGAACATTTATCCCGCAGGATGAAGCAGTTCCATGGCATTCAGCAAACATTAGCAACCACCTCCTCTGTTCGAAGTACAGGGTTCAGTGGCAGCAGTCCCATGACAAGTAGCACGCGGTCACAAGAAGAGATAGTGAGACGTACACTTCAAGGTGTGGAAGCCTTGGAAGACACAGGACTCTCAGATGATTAATATGTATGTCTAGGGAGTTATGGGGGTGGGGGAGGAAAAGTACATCGATAATGCCTCCCAAGTTTCCCTTTTTCTAGTGTCTCTCACTGGGCATTTGGAGCAGGACAATCCCTTGGGCAGGTCGCTCCCATATACAGCAGGACATGTAACACTGCTACGTTCTTATTTATTGTCACCCTCCCCCTAACATGCGTACACCACTTCCGTATGTCCCTGGAGGGGCTATTTGCCCTCCTTCCTGCCTTTCCCCCTTCAGAACTACTAACTCTTCACCCTCACCTTCCACACTGCAGCCAGAATAATCTCTCTCATCTTCCTGAAAATACATAGATCATCCTACCCTCCCTCCACCTAACTCCTTCATTGCCTTGGTAGGTGTCATATGGGGTTCCCCCTGTGTCTCCACTCTCATCCTTCTCCACTTTCTCCCTGGTCCTTCATCTTCTCCCACTTGTGCTGCAAATACACAAAAACTGCCTGCAGTTCTCTTAGAAAGAGAGCCTAATGCTCTTTCCCACTGCTGTGCTTTTGCATATGTTTTTCTCTTTGTCTGGATGGTCTCCCTTGCCCACCTGGTGAAATCCTGCTCCCACTGATTTGATCACTCTTCCTTATGATCAGTAGCCAGTACCCAACTTTGGTTTGTCTTGAGCATACTGCTCACAGTTATTTTATTTTATTTTATTTTTTACTTAGAGCAACCTGTATAGTATAGTGCTAATAGCTCAGGTTCTAGATAGATTATATGAATGCTCCCTGATTCAGTACTTAGCACCTGTAAATTGGACTCTGAATCTGTTTCTTTTGTAAAATGAGAATAATAATAATAATAATAATTATAGTAATAATCCTGTATAGATTTATTCTGAGGATTAAGACAATGCTAGTAGAGTACAAGCTAACTATAGATGCTAGTTATTACAATCATAGTTATGATTATGATTGTTACTTGGGCATTTCCCCTACCAGAACATGAACTCCTTGAGGGTAGACATCTTGTTTAATGCAACTTTGTATTCTTTGTTCTTTGCATAATGTCAGGCAGATGGGAGGTCCTCCACATATTTTTGAATGAATGAACTTAATTAATCAGGAAAGTATTAAATTGTGCTCAGTGAGTAATAGGCAGGAACATGTCATGTATGTTTTAAGATTTCAACTAACATTTTTGAAAAAGAAAGACATTTTTTCCCCCTTGAAAGGGGTACTTCATTTATTTGGAAACATCATCATTGTGAACATGCTAATTTCTGGATGTTGCCAGAGCAGATGACCGCCCATCCTTTCACACTAGAGAGGAGGGTGGGAATGTGGGTTTGCAGTCACCCCAGTGGGTTCCCATCCAGGCTCTGCTACTTTCTAGTTACAGAACTTGTACTGGTTTCCTAAGCTTTGTAGAGTGATTGTAGCTCTATCAATTTGTTGGATTATTCAAATGAGAACTAGTTTGTTTTACTCCATAGCTTACCATATTTCTGGTACTTATTGGGTGCTCATGAAATGCTAGTTATTTCACCTTGAATTGCTGGGTGAATTTTTTCTTAGTAAGCTTGTGAGTAACTTGGAGGTAGTGATTCAAGATTTGTATATCAGGAACCTGTGGTGGACAAGGACAGGCATTCACTGAAGCCCACCAAGCTTCTGTAAATTTGTTCTCTCTCTCACTGTTCTGTTTTCCCTAAACATTTCTCCTTCATTCCTCTCTGTTCAACTGGCCTCTCTGGGTACCCCTCTACTTGTACAAGACCCACCATGGGCCGTTAAGATGGTGGTTTTATCCCCTGACTGCACCACGACACTCCCTGACTCCCCACTGCTAACAGACTAAGGCTTTTGTGCCTCAGGAACAAATTCCTGGGAGAGAAAATCTGATTGGGCTAATCTCTGGCTAGGAGGTGCCCCTCTCCTGTTCAATTAGCTTTCCCAGAAGTGGGGCTGAAGGTCGTGGAAAAGGCATGGTGGCCGAACGTGCCCACCAAGGTTGAGGTGTTTTCTAGGAAGAGAGTGGGGACTTCTGGTACAGTGTCCTGTCCTTTAGGGATCTGTAGTCTTTCTGTGTTCTGAGAGGAACAGGAGGGAAAGCTGAAATTTTGTGACAGAGCCAAAGTGCCACAGAAAGGCTGGACATTAATTGATCAAGTAATTATGAGGAAAATGAAATTATACATTTCAACAACATCTAAGGCAATGGGTTGTCTCCTTCCCTTCCTTTGACCCCCAGTAGTAGAGTCCCCACACCTTTCTACCCCTATTATTGAACATGTAAATGATACCTTAATGTGTTTGATGGCCCTAGACCTACAGTCATGACCTATTGCCTCACACACAATCAGATTAGGAGGCTGTGGTGGGAACAGAGTCTCCAACTGAGAGCCAGGGAGGCCTGGGATTAACATGGAGGTGAGAGAAGTGCCTCTGTGCCAGGGGCAGGAACATCAAGAAGGAAGGGAGCTCATGCTGGCCTATAAGATTATTAGACCCAAAGGCCTGGGACTGGCTAATCATAGTCCTTCAAGCAGTATGAAAAGACTCCATCCTAAAAACCCAATCCTAAGGGTAAGCATTGTGTATTGCTTCTTGTTTGCTTATTTTCTCAGATATCCCTGATCAGGGAGGATTTAGGGTTTCTCTTTTTCTCTCCCCCTCCCCCCTCCCCCCTGGCACCACCCCCCCCACCCCACCCGCCAACATCAACATGATGGCACAGAGCTTGAAAATCTTCAAGTTTAGGGTTGACTGGAATCAGATCTGGCTGTGCCCTTCAGCTGCTGGGACGCTTGGAAGGTTCCAGGAGAGCTCTGCCTCTGACCCAGAACCCCTCTGCCACTGTCTGCACACAGATCCTTTGTAGTGGAGGCAGAGATCTTCGTTCTCCATAAACAACAGAGCGGTGCTCTTGTTGGACCCTTCCCTCTGCTGAGAATTTGGAGTAGCTCTTTATCAACCCTGAGTGCGCTGCCTTGCTTTAATGTCTGGCAGAGCATGAATTGTAAACACGTCATTAGACTTAAAGGCTGCCCCGAGATGCTAGCTGAAGGAGAACAGGCCCCGAAGAAAAGAGGAGTTTGGCTGAAAATGAGCTGCTGAATAATTTATCTTGAATTGAAAAGTCAATACCTTAAGTGAGGCGTGGTGAAGCTCGGGAACTTGGAGATAAACACTGCAAGGATGTAATTTTTGAGAGAATATTACCAAAAGGAGTGGCTTTTTGGCAGAAGCAGGGGACGGAGAGCCCACAAGCAAGGGCTGGGGTAGGGAGGGGGCAACAAAAGGAGAAGTTAGAGCAGAGCTTGCCTTCAAGGCCACCGCCTCTTAACTGGAGGAGAGGTTAGGCCCAAAAGGAGTTGGGGAATGGTGGAGAACAAACCAGAATGCTAGGGAGGAGTTCCAAGAAGACCTGAACAGTGAGCCCAGGAAAGCTTCCTGGAGGAGGGGGCACTCAGGCCTGGAAGGTAGGATTTGGTGAAGGGAAGGGAGGGAAAGGGAACTTCATCACACAAACCAAAAGTGAGGGCATAGCAGAGAGAAGCTGAGGAGGGGGCTGGTGGGGCGACTGAGGAACGCCACATGGAAGAATGGAAATGCACTCAAGTTTGGCATGGGAGCCCCTGCAGATTCTTTGGCAGGACATTGACTTTCATTCATTGATTCATTCCAGAAATCATCAGCATATAATTGAGTACCTGTGTTCCAGAGACTCCGCTGTGCATGGCATGGTGAGCACGAGACAGGCATGAATCCTGACCTCACAGAAGTTACATTCTAGTAAGATCATCAACAAACTGTAAGCACATTCCTTGTGCTAAGTGTGCTCTATGCACCATCTCAATACTTACTGTGATGTTAAGAGGTAGAGGTAGGTGAACTAATTATCTCCGTTTTACAGATGAAGAAACCAAGGCTTGAGGAGGTTAAGTAACTTGCCCAAGGCATTACTAAATGACAGAGCTACACGTCTATAATGTGTTGACATAGTTATGATCTTGGTTAAATGTTGGATGGGGAAGTGGGTGGGGCCCTGGGCTAGTGTTGGACACATGATTTTGTTCAGGGGGTCAGGGAGGCTTTCTGGAAGACAGAGCTAGGATGACACCTGCAAGATGAGCTGAGTGCTGTGAGATCGAGTGGCCTTTTGGTGAAGGGGGAAGGTAGAAGAGACCGGATCTGGCAAGACTCTGAAAGACTGTCAGGGAGGCTGGACTTTATCCTGAGGGCAGTGAGGCCACTGAAGGGTTCTAAGAGAGGAGGGATGGAGAGTGTGTGTGTGACAGAATCGATTTTGCATTTTTAGGAGATCACTCTGGCTGCTTTGTGGGGAATTGATTGGTGGGGCCAGGAGTACAAGCTGCTGGAACAGTGAGGATGTTGAGAAACAGGAAATAAGTGAACCAGTAAATGTGTCAAACCCTTGAATGGTTTATTCATAGGAGAGTCCCTCAGTCCCATGCTCAAAGCCTTTTTTTCCCCCACTTACATCCAATTCTAATAACTCAGCTGTTTGTTTTCCCAATTTGTAGCAGATGAGTAATAACTTAAGAAAGAATTCGAGAATGCAGTGGGAAGGAAGCACTGGCCACTGTGAAAAGTGGCAGCTTGATTCTAAGGAAAGACATACATTAAAAACACTAAAATCTAAATTGCTCAGCAGGTTGGGATTATTCAGTACAAAGACACATAGCCCTACCCCACCCACATCCTCTCATTTCAACCTTGTATTTGATAACGTTAGCGATTACACTGAATCAACAACAGAATGTGATTATTAACCTCTCTTTAAAAAGTCAGAGGAAAAAAAGGATGATTTTACATTCCCAGCAGCATGTATGACTTGTTGAGTTGGACTCAACTGCTCAACTCAATTGCTGGACTGATCCCAAGATGGCCTAGAAGCCTGGAGCTCATGTTCCCATTCCAGTTCCCAAGGCCAGCTCTGGGTCTCCCCCTGTAGGATGGTGGCCATCCTAAGGTCACTAGAGCAGAGGGTCTGGGGCTTGGTCAAACCCTCTGACCTTTCATCAGTGAGCCTGGCACATGAGCTGAGGCAAGATGACAAATGGTCACAATGCTATCATCCTCTTTCAGAAGCTCAGCAGGAACCTTTTCTAGACTGATGGATGTAGTTTTTGAGGGACTTAGAAAGGTCACAGATGCTAGGGAACCTCCTCAGAGAAGCACAGGATATAAATGGTCCCTCAGTGATTTCACCAGAATGGGCATGACTCTAGTCCCTCACTGTGTCCCTCACTACACTGCTCACTGGGCCTCTCACTGGGCCCCTCACTAACTCCTTTACTGGCCCCTTCACTGTGCCTCTCACTGTGCCACTCACTAGGTCCTTCACTGGGCCCCTCACTGCATCCACACTGGACCCCTCACAGCCCCCGCCCACCAATGGCCTCTCACTGGACCCCTCATTGGCCCCTCATTCAACCACGGTGGGCCTTGACCTAGATTAAGTGTGAGATACACCCTGGCGGTGGGGACTTGGATTGGCTCTTCTCTGGTCTGAAACTAATGTCCTCAAGGGCCCTTATGCTCAGGTGGTCAGGCACCTTCTGTCGTCCCTGAGCTGGGTACTCAACCTTTGGTTTTGCTTGAGTGATGAGAAATACTGCCAGGGAGCCAGGTCGATGAAAGACTCCTAAACAACGTCTCCAATTTTGGGACACTTATTTTGTTGTTGTTGTTCGTTTAATAAACAGATTGAAACCTCCATTAGAGCTGCCCGAGACATTTGGATTCCATTTGGGAAGCTCATTAGGAGAAAAAGCTTTGGTAGCAGAAGGTTGGTTAGTTCTGAGAAGGCAGCTCGGACCTCAACTCTTTACTCAGTTTTGACATTCTGGCTGGGAACCATGGCCATCAGAAGTAGGACAGTTGAAACTATGAGGCCTTTTACACAACTTTGCTAGCTGGAGTTTGAGTATATTTTTTTGTTGCTATGATAAATGTAATTTTCTCATTGTTTTCAAATTATTTTTTGGAGCGTAGAAAAGCAATTGATTTTTGTTTATTGATCATATATCTAACAACTTGTTAAAGTACCTTATTAATTATAATAAATTGGCATTTATTTGGAGTTCTCTCTCTCTCTAAAATCATTATTAGAGACTAATGAGAGTTTTATTTTATCTTTTCGAAAGAAAAAAAGGAATACATGTTTGTATATTTTAGAAAGATTCTCATTCAAATTGATCAAAATAAAAGAACAAATCAAGTTTCAATTATCTGGATATGCTTATATGTCAGATTTATTGTTCTCTGACACTATCAGATAATATATAATTTAAGTAAAAATATTATTCATTAATTTATTAAATATTTATGTAGTACAATGATAGGCTTTGAGGCTATTGCTGTGAGTAAAACTCAGAGACCCATCTCTGCCTTCCTAGAGCCAATAGATTAAGGTGGTTTACCAGTTAATAGTGTAGGAGAGAGATAAAGGCAGTTTAGTTAAGGTCATGGAGAAGACATGGAGAGACATGGAAGGATTTGTGACATAATTACTAGTTAAAACTAAAACCAGGTGGTCATGGATTCAGCATGAGGAGGAAAGGAGAGGGAATTGTAAAAGATAACCTCTGGCTCTCTGGTTTTTGAATCAGGGTTATCCTTCACTGTGATTGGGAACGCTGAAAGAGGACCAGATTGGGGAAGGCAGACAGCAGGGGATGCTCATGAGTCTAGTTTTGCCATTTAGATCTTGGGATGCTTTTGAGTCATAAAGAGGGAGGTTGGCAGGCAATTGGATATGCTGGTCTGGAGCTTGGAGGAGAGATCTGTCTGGAATCATCTGTCGATAGAGAGTCATTGATGATTTGGTTGTAGATGAAATTGGCATGGGCTGGAGAGAACAGAGGAAGAAGAGGAGAGAGGCGTGAATGGAATCTTGAGGAGTCACAACGTTTAATGGCCAGGTAACAAAGGATAGGTTGGCAATGGGATGAAGCTAGAGGAAATGCAGGAGTATGTGTTGTCCTAGAAGGTAAGGGAATTGCATGTTTTAAGAAAGGAGAGAAAGTTAGCCATATCAAAATCTGCTGAAAGGTTTAGTAAGATGAGGACTGAGAAATTCCATTGGATTTAACCACATTGTAATCACTGGAAACATTATCAAGAGTTATGGAGATGATTATCATGTTGAAGAGTGAGTGGAAAGTGGGATTTTTTGATTATTTATTGGGAAATAAATGAATCTGCACTGTTATATTTTGGTTTCAGAATGCAGTATCACGAATAGGGATGTTATCTGTTAAAGCTTACAGAAATAGGCTTCATGAATGAGCACAACTTTAAAATCCTGGGCCTACCCACAGAACCGTTGTTGGAGACCTTGCCATGAAATTCGGATAGGATGACAAAGAGTTTGCCATGTCTGTCAAACTACATGGGGACACAGGATCTGTCAGCTCACTCATCACGCTTGCAAATGCCTGGATAAGGATAAAGGAGCCCAGGCACACTGGAGAATCATTACCAAATACCTAGACACTATTTGGGTTTGTGCTCTGTCAGGAGAGTGATTATATTGCTATCTGTAAATACATTCTGCCACATCAGCCTAGCCATTGGCACCTGCTGAGGCTATTTTATCTGGAATCATCCATCTGAGTACTTGTACTTTTGTGCATCTGCATTTGTTTTGGAACTAAGTATATAGAAGTTATTTGATGACAAATTCCACAGTGCTCTAAAGAGGGACTGTGGCCCTGCTGCAAATGCAAGCTGTCCCCATCTCTGGTCTCTGGCTCTGTCATAGGAAGCAGATTGTTGACTGTCTCCCAGCTGCTTCTTGCCACTTGCAATTTGTGCTTTCTGCAGAAATCACTCTGTTCTGAATAAGCCAGTCACCTCGCTCTAGTGAGATGGTGGTGTGTCTGTTGAATATTTTATTTACCATCTGGCTGGCAGCAAAGTGCAGAACCTACATAAGGGCCAATAATGCCCCAGACCACCATATACCAATCCTCAAATGCCTGACTGACACCACCAATCCCTCACATGGGTCCCGTGCTCTTCTTTTGAGGCTTTGAGAAGGAAGGCTCCATGCTGTAAAGAAGCCAAAGGAGATTTCTGTTCTTGCAACCCCCTTCCATCCTGCCCATATTGGGGTAACCTCCAGGCATTTTCCTAAAGAAGATGGACATTTCATCATCCCACTCCCTCTTCTTCCTGCCTTCCTGAAGTCCACACAAGACTTTCCAGGGTAGCACCCTCCACAGGTATGGGGGAATCTGTGACTCTACTTCTGCTCTCAGTAGGAGCTTGATCAATGTGACTCCCCTTCTTCATCTTTGCCAACCAGATTCTCCCTTTCAGAAAGGAGGAATTTGGGGCACCTGGGTGGCTCAATGGGTTAAAGCCTCTGCCTTTGGCTCAGGTCATGATCCCAGAGTCCTGGGATCGATCCCCACATCAGGATCTCTGCTCAGCAGGGAGCCTGCTTCTCCCCCCACCCGCCACCGCCTGCCTCTCTACCTACTTGTGATATCTGTCTATGAAATAAATAAATTTAAAAAAAAGAAAGGAGGAATTTATTAGCTTTTCCCCTTTGTTTGGGGAGGATATCTAGTTAGGGTTTGAAAGTGCTTCTGTTTTCAGCAATCCTCTTTTCAGGTGCAAATACTTCCAAGAAGTCTCTTACTTTTGAGACTTACTTAGCCAGTAATTCCTTCATTGAATATAGATACCCCTTAAGAGATACATGGAAGGGTTGTGGTATAAGAGTCCTGGACTTGGAATTAAAGACCTTCTACCATGTTTTAATGTTTGACCTTAGATGCAGTTTCCTCATCTATAAAATGGGTATAATTATAACTTACCTTATGGGATTGCTGTGAAGATCAAGATATATGTGAACGGAGTTCCATGGATTAGAAGTACTAGCAGTCCCTATCTACCTTAGAGATATAGGTGGTCTAACAGGACACATCACTGTTCTTTTTTTTTTAATAATTTTTTTAATGTTATGTTAGTCACCATACAGTACATCATTTGTTTTTGATGTAGTGTTCCATGATTCATTGTTTGTATATAACACCCAGTGCTCCATGCAATACGTGCCCTCCTTAACACCCATCACAGGGCTAACCCAGCCCCTTACCCCCTCCCTCTGAAACCCGCAGTTTGATTCCTGGAGTCTCTCATCGTTCGTCTTCCGCTCTGATCACACCCCCCACACCGGCTTCATTTTCCCCTTCCTTCTCCTAATGTCCTTCATGCTATTCCTTATGTTCCACAAGTAAGTGAAATCATATGATCATTTTCTTTCTCTGTTTGACTTATTTCACTTAGCATAATCTCCTCCAGTCCCATCCATGTTGATTCAAAAGTTGGGTATTCATCCTTTCTGATGGAGGCATAATACTCCATTGTATATATGGACCATACCTTCTTTACCCATTTGTCTGTTGATGGGCATCTTGGCTCTTTCCACAGTTTGGCTATTGTGGACATTGCTGCTATGAACATTGGGGTGCATATGGCTCTTCTTTTCACTACATCTGTATCTTTGGGGTAAATACCCAGTAGTGCAATTGCAGGGTCATAGGGTAGCTCTATTTTTAACTTTTTGAGGAACATCCACACTGTTTTCCAAAGTACTGCACCAACTTGCGTTCCCACCAACAGTGTAAGAGGGTCCCCTTTCTCCTCCTCTCCAACATTTATTATTTCTTGTACAAGATACATCACTGTTCTGTGTAGTTCTACTTGATTCTACTTTTTTTTTTAAAGATTTATTTATTTGAGAGAGAGAGAGAGCACAGTGGGAGGAGGGATAGAGGAAAAGAGAGAATCCTAAAGCAGACTCCCCAATAAGCATGGAGTCTAATGTGGGACTCGATCCCATGACCCCGAGATCATGACCTGAGCCAAAATCAAAAGTCAGCTGCTCAACTGACTGAGCCACCCAGGCACCCCTTGATTCTACTTATACTGATACTCATCCCTTTAAGTGACAGAAACATTAAAAATATATACTTAGTCCTTGGGCTACAGAAGGGTTATGTTCCTGAATCTATGATATATCGTATGCATAATTATGGATTGGAAATGAAATGCAATGATTTATTATTTAAATAAAAGTGTTAAGTACTATTAAAACTCACATTTGTTAAATGCTTACCATAGACTGCATAACAAGATTACAGATATTATTTCATTTAATCATCACAACAACCCTATGAAGTAGATACTAGGTTTTATAGATGAGGAAACTGATTTACAAGAACTTAAGTAACTTGCCCATATTCATAGAATTAGTGAATGGCAGACCCAGATGTGAAGCCCAAATTTGTCTGATTACATGTGTATAACCACTATGTTCTACTGCTTTCTTAATTAACATATGTGCTGCTGAGCTTTCTTTTTAAGAAATAGGGAGTTGAAACTTTTATGAAATCTTTTATTATATCTCCACTAGTAGACAACTTTATAAAATGTTACTTATGTAAGATGCACGAAACTAAGAAATGCCTCTGAGTGTGTAAAAGAAAGAGATGGTGGTTGATAAATTCCTACTCTCACTTAACAGTGAATGTGGTTATGTACCTTGATGATTCCTTTTATTTTCTCAATAGGGAATACAAACAACTAGCATGAGTAGTTTAAGAAGTGTGTGGGGTGTGTGTGTGTGTGTGTGTGTGTGTGTGTGTAGCTCAGGCCACAAAGTGGGCAGCAACCAACGTAGAGCAGATTTCAGCACAACCAAATGAATCATTATTAATTATAAACATAATAATTTGAATTTCAGAAGTATTACATTAAGAAATATTCATTGTAAAAACCAGACATTATAGATGAACCTGGTAAGAGGTTGACCACTGTCCTTAATTATGTTTCTTTTCCCAAAGAAAGACTGGTTAACAGTTTCACGTGTATTGTATCTCAGATTTTATTGGTATATGACTCATCTGGGGATTTTTGTTAAAATGCAGATTCTGAATGAGTAGATGTGGGATGGGCCTGATAATAAGTACACAGCTGAAGCTGATGTTACTGGCCCATGGACCATACTTTAAGTACAAGGTTATAGAGTATGTGCATTTTATTTTCATTTACATATATTCCATATCTTCTTTATCCGTTTGTTGGCCACTGGACATTGGGGCTCTTTCCATGATTTGGCTATTGTTGATAATACTCCTATAAACATCCGGGAGCATGTATCCCTTCGAATCACTATGTTTGTATCCTTTGAGTAAATACCTAGCAATGCAATTGCTGGATCACGGGGTTGTTCTATTTTTAACTTCTTGAGGGACTTCCATTCTGTTTTCCAGAGTGGCTGCACCAGCTTGCGTTCCCACCAACAGTGTAAGAGTGTCCCCCTTTCTCTGCATCCTTGCCAACACCAGTCGTTTCCTGACCTGTTAATTTTAGCCATTCTGACAGGTGTGAGGTGATACTGGAGTTTTGGTTTGTATTGCCCTGCCGATGAGTGATGTTGATCATCTTTTCCTGTGTCTGATAGCCATCTGTATGCCTTCTTTGAAGAAATGTCTATTCATGTCTTCCGCACATTTTTAATTGGATTATTTGGTTTTGGGGTATTGAGTTTGGTAAGTTCTTTATAGATTTTGGATACTAACCCTTTATCAGATATATCATTTGTAAATATCTTCTCCCATTTCATAAAAGTTGCCTTTTAGTATTGTTGATTGTTTTCTTTGCTGTGCAGAAGCTTTTTATCTTGATGCAGTCCCAATAGTTTATTTTTGGTTTTGTTTCCCTTGCCTCAGGAGACATATCTAGAAAGAAGTTGCTATAGCTGATATCAGAGAGGTGACTGTCTGTGTTCTCCTCTAGGATTCTGGTGGTTTCCTGCCTCACATTTAGGTCTCTCATCCATTTTGAATCTATTTTTGTGTATGATGTAAGAGAGTGGTCAAGTTTCATTCTTCTGCATGTTGCTGTCCAGTTTTCCCAACACTTTTTTTAAAGAGACTTTTTTTTCCCATTGAATATTCTTTCCTCCTTTGTGAAATATTAGTTGACTATAGAGTTGTGGGTTTATTTCTAGGTTTTTTATTCTGTTCCATTGATCTATGTGTCTGTTTTTGTGCCAGTACCATACTGTCTTGATCACTACAGCTTTGTAATATAACTTGAAGTCTGGAATTATGATGCCTTCAGCTTTGCTCTTCTTTTTCAAGATTGCTTTGGCTATTTGAGGTCTTTTGTGGTTCCATACAAATTTTGGGATTGTTTGTTCTAGCTCTGTCATACCAAACTACATTTCAAAGTGATTGTACCAACTATGATTTCACCAGCAGGATATAAGAGTATTTATTTTTCTTATATTCTCTCTAATACTTCCTAATTATCATATTAAATTTGTCAGTCTGATAGGTGAGATATGGTATCTATTTTGCATTTCCTGATTTTAACAAGTTTAAGCATCCTTTCATATATTTTTTGGATGTTTATACTTTCTCTTTAGTTAGTTGCTTGCTCATATCTTTGGCCCATTTTTCCACCTGGATATTTGTGCCTATTTTATGGGTTTATATGAGTTCTTTATATAATCTGTATACTAATCCTTAGTCCATTAAATATCTTGCAAATATTCCCCTCCAGGTCTAATGAACAAATTCCCATCCAGCAGAGCTATCTAGCGATTGAATGGAAGTGGATCCATTCAGAAATGACATAACTACTTGTTGGGGCAGAATTTGGCACCTTCATCAATTGCTGGTGGCTTTCTCTTTTATATTACTATAATATGTCAGATTAGAGCTTTTCAGACTGTATTATACTGGTTCATTGATCAGCTTCCTCCACTAAACAGTGATCTCCCTGAGGGCAGGGGTGTAGGTGTGTGAGTCATCTCTGCATTACCTGCACCTAACCCTGGGTCTAGCACAGTGCGGGCACTCAGAAGTATTTAGCGGGTGAATACGTGGACAGGTGGTTAAATGGATCTAGTTTCAGGATTCCTGTCAGGATTTGCTCTGCAATTCAGTTAGGGTTTGCTTTGGGTTCTTCAATAAGGTAAAAAAAGAAGAGCTAAACATCTCTTTCCAGGACCCTTTGCTCTGAGGAAAATTCCCCCTGGTGGCTGGTCTTCTCCCCTTTCTTTTACTTTTCAGATTCTTTGTTGCTCAGAGGTAGTAATAGCACTTAGAGAGCTAACTTTTACATAGTGCATTTAATGTGCTTTATAGACATGAATTCATTTAATTCTCACAATAGCCATTTTCTCCCATTTCCTCAGATGAAGAAACTGAGGCACAGACTTGTTAAGTAACTTGTACAAGATCATACAGCCAGTAAATGGCAAATGTGGACTATAAACCCAGCTGTTTGGCTCCCTAGTCTGTGCTCAAGAGACAGCATATGAGGTGGGTGAGGGGATGGGGAAAAAAAGAAAAAGGAGACAACATACAAAAAAACCTTAGACCTGACACAGGTGTAGGTTCTAAACAAACATTCTCTTTGTTCACATTTTCTCCCTTAGAAGTGTACCTTCCCCAGCAGGGATATCTCAGCCCTTGGCTTGGCAGAATCTAATCTTGTATGTACTGTTCCTCCACAGCCTTTGTCTCTGAACTTTGCATCCATCGCTGCTGGAAGCCCCAGCAATCCTTTTTCCCTAGGGACCTGCCAACCCCACCTGCCATCCAGCCAGATGAAGGAAGGATTGAGGCATTCTACCTTTAAGGTCCATTTCCCCCTTGTAGCCCCCAAATTCTAATTGGCACTTCTGGCCCCAAGGCTTTGCATGGTGCTGCCATCTGGTGGGTATAGATGATCACTGACATCTCTCTCCAATGAGTAGACTCCTTGCCATTGGCCAAGATTGGTCCACTGTTCCTTTTAATCCCCAGGTCAGGATACCCTACTAGAATGTAATCAACTGGTAGTTAAAGTCAATTAATGATTGGCTTTTTCAACCCTTGCATGAAAGATATTCTGAATGAAGCCTCAGTAACTGGCAGGGGGGTGGGTGACAGTGTTGCTATATATTGTCGGTAAGAAATCCTACTTGGCTCCCCCTGAAATCACATGGAGAAGGCAGCTGCCTATACAATATGAAAGATGGTTTAAATCCAGGGGCTGTACCAGAGAGACCCTATCAAGGATCTCCAGCCCTTTTTTTAGATTCTTCAAGGTACTCACTTTCCTCTTAACACCAAGAGTGGAAGGAGACCCCAGGTCCAAACACTAGGCGTAAGTTTAAAGAAATACATTGTCCTGGAGTCTCTGCTTAGTCTACTCACATCCATTATCTTATTAAGTTCACAGTGATTCCCTAAGGTAGGATTTATTTAAAATAAAAGTGGGGAAACACTTAAGAGTTAGATAAATGACCTAACTTGAGAATCAGAAACATCCTTCCAGTTCATGGATAATTTTAACAGCTTTCCAGGTTCAGAAAAGAGGTCCATATTGAGACTATGAGACTCAGATTATATCCACATGTCTGGAGTAAACTAGGCAGGGCCCAGAGCAACTGGTAATGCAGACAAAACCTCAAGGATTCAATAATTACTTGTTGGATTTAATGTAATTGAACTGAGGGCTAAAAATATGGTCCATGTATTGTTTTTAGGAGGGCGTACAGGGGAGCTCTTTTCTGGCATTGTGACTCTAAAACCTTTGTGGGTAAAGTCTTTGTGCTCCCTTGTAATTCACTTGTTTATAACCAAAGAGTTGGCAGTCTTAAGTGGAAATTTGAAAGTATGGGGCAGATAGCAATCTCTGAAACCAGCTTTCCGTTTTGAACTTCCTATCAACCAATGCAGATCACTGCACTACTGATGGTGAAGACAGCTATTATGAGTAGAAAGCCAATGTGCCAGAACCCAGCTGGGCAAGATGAGCACCTCGCTGCCTATAGCTTTAATTCCTGTTGGCTTCCATCAGGGGACAGAGCGCTGATACAGGTCGGTGGAGAAAACAAGTACAGTTGACCCTTGAAAAATGCGGGGGAGTGGCAGAGGTAAGGCCACTGACCCCTTGAACAGTTGAAATCCAGTTACAACTTTTGACTCCCCCCAGACTGAATTACTAATAGTCTGTCGACCAAAAGCCTATCAGTAACATAAGCAGTCCATTAACACACAGGCTGTATTATAGGCATTATGTACTATATTCTTGCAGTAAAGTAAGCTAAGGAAAATAGAATGTTATTAAGGAAATCACAAGGAAAATACATTTGCAGTACTGTACTTTATTTATTTAAAAATATCTGCATGTAAGTGGACCCACACATTGTTCAAGGGTCAACTGTATTGCTAAACAGGAGGCTGGAGTTCATGGAGTTGAGTTCTGGCCTGGAAGGCGAAAGATCGTATCCTGGGAAGGAAACTCACCTGATCCTGAACACCCACGGTGTCTTGCACTAATTAAAGCCCTTTCTGGTGCATTCTCTCATCTAATCTTTATAACCACTCTCCCAGCAAGTGTCGTTTACATTTGACCTATGGGGACATTGAGCCCAAGCAATGTTTTAGCATTTGTCCAAGCTCACATAACTAATAAGCGGTGGAACTGGGATGAGAGTCCTGGAGTCTGGCTGCCCCTCCAGTGAATATTTTTTGAACTGGTCATCTTGCCCCAGTGACCTTTCAGAGAGGAGAACCTGTTCTGCCTTCTTTTGTTGCATTCATCCCCTCCACAGTTACAAATTATCTTAGAGGATAAGAACAAAAATTTAAGGTCACACAATCCACTTTGTTTTTGCCTTAAACCTTATTTTTAAAGTTGGGGTTTTTTTCCTCCCGTTAAGAATGTGAAAAATGAGTATTGCCCCCTCCCTGTCTAGCCCTGGGGTGGTTTAGGAAGATCCTGGGAATAGATGAACTTCCAGGGCTCCTCCTGGGACAGGATGCATGACAAGAGGAAGAATTAGACCCTTGCCATTAACTGTACTCAAGGCCAGTGCTTGTAAATTCATCCAGCTGGGAGAAAGTCCAGACTCTTCATTTGGGAGCTGATTATACATCCAGAGAAGAAAGGGAGATGCAGGTTTTATTCCTTCCTGGTTCTAGATTTCTTTACCTTTATTTTTCAGAAAAAGATGAGTGTGTGTGTGTCTTCCTCTGTCACACATATGGACACATACATGCTATCCTCCTCTACTCTCTTCCAAACTCGTTTTCAGCTATGGGTGAAGAGAAATCTTCCAGTTGGTGCCACAGCATATTTTGGGGGGTTTTGTAAGCAAAGCACTAGTCGATCAGCTCCTGGCTGATGGCCATAAAGTACCCCTTCTTTGGTTTTGTGCCTTCCCTCCTTGTGGGGCCAGGTAGCAACCTGGTCCATTGGGGTGCTAGGGTACAAGGTGGCCATGCAGCGGGCTGCCTCCTTGACTCTTCAGACCAAGGAAATGTCCCCACGGATGGGGAAAATGATATGAATCTGTGTTTTAAGGAGTGTTTGTTTAGAGGATTCTCTTCAGATGATGACAAGAAGTGACTTCAGCAGAAGAGGATAATATGAATAAGTATATTTGCTCTTATAACAAATAAAATAGTGTCAGCCATTAGAGCCCAGCCATGTCCCTTTGCTGTCAGTCACTGTTCTGTCCTCTCTAACACCAATTACAAACAGCATGCATAGGGACTTTACAATTCACAGCATAATTCCACCCCGTGCCTCTGTAGCCTCTGTGTCCCCTCCCCCCAACGCGGGGATATTGCTGTGCAGGATTTACCCCTTTGCACTGACATGAGCCTGGTCCCCATGGATGACAACTGGGTTACAGGGCACAGTTTTGTTCTGGGAGCTGTGCAGACTTAAAAAAATAAAAAATAAAAAAAATAAAAATCTAGATGGGGCAAAATTCTTCCAGGGGTTTGGTGTTGGTAGTGGTGGTCCAAAATCTGGCTGATTCCTGGGAGGGTTAGCTCCTTTGACAGTTGCCAAGTCTGGAGACATTCAAAGGGGGCCAAACAGAGGGCTTGGGACAGGTGGAGGTCGAAGTGAGGCTAGGGAAGAAGTGGATGCCCACGGGGCCTGACCAAGGGCAAAACTAGTCAGACGATCCCGCCCAAGCTTCCCTGGCCTCTATGCTTCCCGGCAACCAGAAACGGGGACGGGGAGTCGGCCGGTGGGACCCGGGCGAGAAGAGCCCCGCTGAGGGGCGCTGAGCCCGCGACCCCGCGAAGACCCGAAATGCCGGCGCAAGAGCCAGAGCTGGGACTCCCTAGAGGCGGAATCTGCGGACCTCGGGGCTGAGCCTGGCGGCGCGCCGTCTCCGGGAGCCTCGGGTCTGGGGTAGCCAGCGCGGGCGCGGGTGGAGGCTCAGGCGCGTCCCTGGAGGGCGGGAGCCAGGGGCGGCCAGCAGGTGGGGCCCGGGGGCCGGACTCCACCCCCCCGCGCCCTCCTCGTTGGTCCGCGGCCGCCCAGCACCGGCCCCTCTCCCGAGCCGGAGCGCGATTGGTGGCGGCGCTTGTCGCTCGGAGGGGGCCGGGCCGCTCTGCTCCGCCGCTCTCCCCGCCGCCGCCGCCGCTGCCGCCGCCGCCGCCGCCGCCGTCCTTCCAGCAGCGCGGGCCGGTCGGACCGCCAAGGCAACCCGCGCCTGGCGATGGGAAACGGCGCGGCCGCGGACCCAGGCTGTGGCAAAGTTTCCCAGACGCGCGTATCCCGGCGCGCGGCTGCGGGCCACCCGTGACCGCTTCCAGAAGGGCTCGGAGATTTTTAATTTGGAAAAAAAATCCACCTCATTTCCTTTGTCAAGCTCTCTCTCCGGGTGGCCAGCCGCGGGAGCTCCAAACTTGGGCACGGCGGCTCCGCGGCGAGCAGCCCGGGCTGCGGAGGATCTCGGGACTCAGGTGCTCGGGCGCCCAGCCGCCCGGGGCCGGCCTGGGGGGTGTGCGCGCGGGGGAGTGCCGGCGCGCGGCTAGGAGGGTCCCCCGGGAGCTCTATATGGAGGAGGGAGCCCAGAATGGTGTGCACCAGGAAGACCAAAACTTTGGTGTCCACTTGCGTGATCCTGAGCGGCATGACCAACATCATATGTCTGCTCTACGTGGGCTGGGTCACCAACTACATCGCCAGCGTGTATGTGCGGGGGCAGGAGCCGGCGCCTGACAAGAAGCTGGAGGAAGACAAAGGGGACACCCTGAAGATTATTGAACGGCTGGACCACCTGGAGAATGTCATCAAGCAGCATATCCAAGGTACCGGCGCCCCGGGAAACTTGGGCGGCTCACAAGGCCGGGGAGTGCCCAGCGCGGCCGGGGGTGCGCTGGGGCGGGTGCGCGTGGGGCCAGCGGCCGCGGGGTCCGAGGCCACAGACGCTTCGGGGGCTGCGGGTGCGCTCTCGCCTGCGTGGGAGACCCTCGCTGTCCGCGGCGGTGCGCGCTTCTCCGGGGCACACGTGTGTGCGCGGGGCTCCACGCGCGGGTGTGTGCAGCTCACTGGCTGTGTGGGGGCGCGCTGCGCACGTGTCCAAATGTGCCTGAGACTCCGGGCTGGTTGCTCGCCGGCTCTCGGCATCACACAGAGGTCCGACTCAGAGTGTGTGTCGGTGAATGTTTGTGTGTGTGCAGGAGAGAGCGGGCGCGGACCGTGGAGCTCATTTGGCCCCTGTAAGGGCCCAGGGCGAGATGGCTCGCGCGGCCCCAGTCTTTGGCATTTAGAACCCACAGGCTGCGGGACAAGACGGGGCTGGGAAGATTGCGTAGACCCAGCCCCAGCCCTGCTGTGCGCGGTCCGGAAGCGGTTGGAAATGCAGGGGGAATCTCTGGCTGGGGGTGCGGTCCACCTATAGCGGTCCCCACCCCCACCACAGCCAACGGGTCCAAGACCCTCTCCAGGAGCAGGTGTCCACTCGGGGAAGGAGCCTGGAGCTCTGTCCACGGCGGTGGCGCATCCGCCCGGGACCCAGAGAGCCCATCCTGGCCTGTGCCTTCCCGGCGGCCCGGTGAAGGCCGTTCCCTCCTGTAGCTCCACTCCCAGGCCCAGGGAGCTGTTGGGGCGGAGCAGACAGACTCGCTTGGCGTGGGTCTGGAGTCTAAGGCTGCGCGAGGTGGCTGTGCTCCACCCAGACCAGGGCTGGAGCCAAGGGGAGGGTGAGGTATGGGAGTTCTCCCGAGGAGACCCCGTCTGATGTGCTGTCAGAGGCAGGCGATGGAGAGCTCCCCGCACCGCGGGGCACTGGTGCTGGGTGTGCACTCACGCGCGCGTCTCACACGTTCACACTTATCTTTTCTTCACCTCCCCGCTTCCCCTGCTCTCTCCCAGGCGTGTGAGCTACTTAAAGGCAGGGAGTCTTGTTCACCTGGCAGGCCAGCCAGGCTCTGGGGCCACTACCCAGCAAACCTGGGCAAATATCTGGTTGAATGGAAACCTTTTCCCCCAGGAGCACTCTCTTTCATTTACAGCGTGGGTGTCTGGATCTGCTTTTGCCCCTGCTGCCCCTGCCAAGGTAGGGATAGCTGCTGTGTTCACAGTTGGTATGTTTCCCCACATGTCCCAGAGAAGGTTCCTGTGAGGGCCGGAGAGGTGCACTTACGGCTTGTGCTTTCTAACTGATGACTTCAAACCAAGCCCAGGGCTTGGGGGCACTTTTTAGCAAAGGAGACCCCTGGCAGCTTCTCCTTCATACCTGCCTCTGCCTCTCAAACTGGCACTGGACTTGGCAGACCAATTTATCTATCTGATGGCTCCTGTTGCTGCTATTTCTTACTTTTTCCATCCCATGGGTCTGGACTGACAATTAATCAGCAATAGAAGTACAGTGTTTGCCCCAGGATGATTCAGAATGTTCCCAGGGAGACACAAGGCCCTACCTTACTTTGACGTTTCCAGTTTGCCCATAGATTTTGAAAGATTTTCATTCACAGATTCTCTCTCTCTCTCTCTCTCTCTCTCTCTCTCTCTCTGTGTGTGTGTGTATATATATATATATTCCTGGAAAAATGGTTCTCTTGTGCTTTCCAGTCTGCTCAGGGAGGAGGTGAGCCAGGTACTACTTTGGGAAGCAGTGAGGAGACATTGTTAAC
Source organism: Martes martes (assembly GCF_963455335.1). Taxonomy (NCBI): domain Eukaryota; kingdom Metazoa; phylum Chordata; class Mammalia; order Carnivora; family Mustelidae; genus Martes; species Martes martes. Next base: position 49,224,862 of record NC_137898.1, read on the forward strand.
CCATGAGCTCATCATAGAGTAGCCCCTATCATGTTGAATGTGGACCCTGTCACATGATTTATAAGGCTCTACATGAAAGTGAGTATGGTGTTGAAGCTGAAAGGAGCCTTTGTGATTTTGTTCCCGGGAAACCTTATAACTGTGCATTGTTCTGAACTTTAAAAGATATACCTGAAAAAATTGGGAGAAATAGGAAACAAAGAACAGGGTTCTGAAGACATGGTTGGTCCAGTTCTCTTGTATATGTGCACTGACTGCATTAGGACTCCTATGGATATTCAGAAATGCCCAGATTCTCAGGACAGAAAGGCAGAAGCTACAACCGGTAGACGAGTGGGGAAGGGTCAGTGACTTGGGGAAGACTAGACAGGAGGCAGGTAGAGGGCAGAGATTACTTGGCTGGTTGTGCTGCGATGGTGTAGTGATGACCGGTGACAGCTGTCCCAGTGGTGCTGGAGCCATCCAGAGCTAGGATGCAGGGAATTAAGTAAACTTAGGGATTTACTTGATTTAAGTAAGAGGTCTGCAAGTTTGGGGCTGGCCAAGTGCAGCTCTCTGAAGGCAGAGGGTGGGAAAGGACAATCAGACTCTTGTAATTAGTGATGTGAACTGTTCCTGTGTATTCACTGTCATTTCCTCAGCCTTTTGAGCAACCCAGTTTAGTCTGCTGAGCTGGGGGAGTGGGGAAGGGATAATGATAACAACTGAAAATTATATAGCACCCATTATGTGCCAGGTACCATTCTAAGTGCTTTCTGTATATGGACTAATTTAATCATCACAACCCTATTAAATGGGTAATATTAACTCTGTTTTACAGGTGGGGAGATTATATGATTTGTCTCGGGTCACATCACTGGTATGTGGCAGTTTGGGCATTGAAACCCAGCTTATGTGGCTTCTTCTGAGTCTGTGTTCTTCACCAAGTCCTATACTATCTCCTTAGAGGGCCAGTAGAGCACAGGGGGAGCAGTGCTCCCCTGGAGTTACTTGATGATGAGAGTGGGTGTCAGAATGAGAGACCTTGGAGGATGGCCAAGGAATGTTGAAGTCCTAGCTTTCCCATTTTGAGACTCTTCCATAGATAAACTCAGGAAGCTCTAGGTTTTGTTTTATCTCATGCTAAGAGGCAGAGGTTACATTCACTAAAGAAGTGTCCGTGGAGTACCCAGGACAGTTCCTGGCACATCGTACAGAGCAGGTGTTGGATGGATGAACGCTTGGGAGAGTAAGTACACAGTGTGGGTGCCCAGTGCACCAGCTAGTTGTTAATGAAAGCGTCTCCATTCTCGAAGGAATATGTTTTGCTTTGGAGCCTTGCTCAGGCTCCTCTTTGCTTTGGAAGGAAAGGTGTCCCGGAAACTGCAAATGTCACAAAATGTTCAGCAGAATGTTCCATAGGACTTGCAATTAGAAGAGGCTTTGGAGCATCACCCTAGAGGTCTGTTCTAGTCATGACTGAAAAGTTTATTTTCCTCTTGGGGGTTGCAGTGATATTTCATTTTAATTTGTTTTCTGATTGAATGATTTAATTAGATGGTGTTTGGGAATCTCTTGGGAATGTAAATTGCAGTTTTGAGAATTTTTTTTTTAAACCAAATCTACGGTAAACGAGAGGGTGTATAGCTCCAGATTTCAAAAATAGCATCTTGTTGGATTAGAGACACGAAACCCGTGTTAGTACAGGTTTGCTCTTCGGAGGAGAAGGGTGGATTGCTGGAGGTGGTGAGGTGGTTGAGGCAGAGGGTGTGCTGAAGGAGGCCTACGTGTTGGCGAGACTGACGGGGGACGGCAGTGTTGGTGCGATTCTTATTTTGGAAGTCCAGTAGAACCTAAAACAGCTTTCTCCTTTTCTTGATTAGTACCTTTTTGAATCTGTAAAGAATGTGCCAATATTGAAGAAAATGTTTAAAGATGTATAAAATTGCCTCTAATGCATTCTACTCTGACCCAGCTGTTTTGCATTTTGGAACATTCCCTTCGAACTTTGCCCATTTGCTTCCATATTTAAAAACAAGGGTGGACTCATGGTTTGCCTCTAATTTTATATTCTGCTTTTTTTCAGCTTGCTTCTTGTTAGAAGCCTTTTGTTCCTGTTTGCTACATAGTTTATTGACTCAGTCTTTATTTATTGGAGACCTAATAAGTACCAGGTAGCACACCGGGGAGGTGATGTTGGATATAGGGGTGAATCAAGACACTCCTGGACTCTGTCATGTAGACTTGTTTTTAAAGGACAACAGAATGCCTCTTATTCAATACAATCGCGGTTTAAGTTAGTTAACCGAAAAACCCGGCAAAGAGGAGAATAAAACAAAATATTGCACACGTGTATTAAATATTTTATTTTCATATTGTTTTTGAATGTGTTGTATGTTCACTTGCCAACCTTTTGATGTTAAGGCCAAGACTTTGTCTTCGGGCTGGGTGGGCCAGCTGCCTTTCTGATCATCATCTTCCTTGCATAAACCACGCCCACAATATCCTGCTTACAGAGACTGATTCCTAGTTCTGTTTTCTTTAAAATTCACTAAGAACTTAAAGATGCTTATGAAGCAATCTCCATGTTAGTAGCCTAAATCTTTATGACTTTTGTCTTGTCCTTTGCAGTGATTTTGCTCACATGCAATCGGACTGCTATGTAAGTGACTAGCTTTACAAAGTCTTTCCAAAGCAGTGAAATTAATTTTCTTCGAAACAGCAACTCTCATTTTCTTAGCAGTCATATTCCATTGGTTTATAGAATATGTAATTAAATTATGCTGTTCCAGTGACAAGTACCAAAAGTATAAACACATTTGGGAACAAACTCAGGGGACTGTTGGTACGCATACAACTCAATTGTTAGCTGGAGATGTGAGTAGGGGTGCGGTAAGGGAGAAAAAAGCTGCCGCAGAAGGACAAAGGCATCTTGGGGCTTGTTTTCTAGAAGGGGGATTGAAGGTGTGCTTCCTCTGGAGAGGTAACTAAGTGGATGGTTTTTAAAGAGAACTTGTACTATATTTTTAATGACTGCCTAATATTCTATCATCGATTATTGATTTAGCCACTTCCCCGTTATTGAACATTGGCTTTTCTACTATAATTAACGCAGAAATAAACATCTTCACCTCGCTTTTCTTCTTTTGAACTATTTTTAAGTATCTGTTTCTAGAAGTGGGATTACTACTGACTCAAAGAGTATGGACATTTTGATGAAAGATTGTTTTCAAAATCTTTCCACGTGGCCACCAGCAAGGTATTACTGTACCAGTTTCACGGAGCCTCTCCAGTCTTGGGTGTTACCATTAAACTTATTCTGGGCAAATGTAATCACTGACAAGTGTTCTTTTCATCAGTACTCCTTTGATTACTGTACAGTTAGTATCCTCCCCAACCCCTGTTGGTTTTTGCCATGTATTCGTGTCTTCTGCCGGTTTTTCTCTTGGGATCTCAGTGTTTGTGTATTTTATATATATGTTTTATTTATGTAGATCACTAAATAATATATATATGTGCACATACATATATATAATATATATATAATATATATGTATATTGCCTGTATTCTATATTATATACATATTTTTTGCTTTACATAGATGACTTAGGGCAGTGTTTTTCACACTCTGGCCCCAGGAGCCCCAGGCTTCTAGAAGGTTGGATCCGGGACCTGAGAAATAAAAGGGTCAAGTGAAGTCTCCTGGATCCCTCCTGCACCCACCCTCTCCCCTCTTTGCAGCTAGTGTATCTCCTCCTTCATCTGTCTTATATTTGGTATTCTATAAAATATTTTTTAAAAAGGCTCTGCTTCTTTTCTAAAAAAAAGGTTGAAAATCACTGTTTTGGGAAAAAAAGAAAGATCAGACTGTTACATTTTTGTGAGGGATGATGGTAGCATAAAGAATTCAAGAGAGTAAACAAATCTAAAAGGAAATTGAATTCCTGGATAGTGTTCTTATAATATCTATTTACCTTCTGAATACCGTGATTAATAATGTATTACATTATATGACTAATTTCCAAGTCCATTATCTTACTTCACTGAGTCAAGATCATCCCAACAATGGGAGAAATGGATTATTAACTGCTTTTTGTTTCCTAAAAGTTTGTTAGGCATATTATGTGCATATTAATGTGCATTAGGTCAGTAAAAACAGGTTGCTCACTGTGATTACAAAGCATACGTGGTCCCTAAAAGTCAGAAAATCTCCTAGATCTGGGTGTTGGAGCTAATTTTTTTTGTCCCCTGTAGCTTTTGGATGTCACCGAGAATTGGGTGGTGTCCATCTCATCTGATCCCTGGCTTGGCAGGATTGTAAAAAGGAGGATACGATGTTAGCTGAATGCTTGGAGTTTATTTGAGGAAAGGGTGTCATTTAAACAGTAAAGCTATTTGTCCTTTGGAATGAACTGTGGCATGTGAAATTATATTAGTAACAGTGATTGATATTTTGAGAGAGTGCAAAAGCAGGATTTAGAAGTTGAGTTCAATTACCTTTATTAATAGCCCCAGACCACATCTTTGTGGAGCAGGAAAACCTTGCCAAAGAATACAACTTTTTCCCATGGCCAAAGACTTTTCATTTTTATCCAAAAGTGTGTAGGCTGTAAAGTAAATGCATTCCACATTCTTTCCCACTCACTTGACATAAATTGTTATTTGCCCTTGATAAGTAGGTTGATGTAGAATCTCAAGGAGAATTCGGAATGAAATGTTATTGAGCCACAGTCTGGTTCTCTGGTTTGTGAAAGCCTTGTAGGTCAGCTTCGGTCACTTGGGTTAGGCGGGTCTGTGTTTCTCCAAAGGTATTCATGGGATTCAGAGCCATATACAAGGTTGCTGGACCGTCTTCATTACCATCCTGTAGAAGTTCACTTCACTTAATTTGGACAGCTGAATGGGCTATTGCCTGGATTGGGGGGCTGGAGGGTCTCTTTCAGATCGTTGTCCTTTTTCATTGCTTGGGTTCTATCCAAGAGTCCGGGACAGATGGCTGCCCTGTGGAGAAGCATATAGAAGGCAGTCTAGCTGGAGGTGATGTCACACAGAAGGTTCTTTGGGGAAGCACCAGGCTGAATGCGTGATGAATGTAGCCAGAAGGGAGCAAGATAGGATTTTGGGAGAAAGAGGATTATGTGTGAAGATGGAGGGGCAGAAGTCCATAAATGTGACATGGGCAACTGCAGGAGAGAGCAAGGGATGGGGTGGGTTAGGTCTGCTTCTTATGATCCAGATGAAAGGAATGCGGGCCTTGCATGTCTCTCTAGGGCGGAAGGTTCTTGAACTAGGTAGCGATTGGATTATTCCATGGGGCCTACCATCATCAACTTATCAAATCTCGCTCTGCCTTTGGGGTCAGAGTCAGCTCCACTCCACACTGCAGTGTGCGAGCACAGAAGTGCTTGCTGTCTTCCCTTTCCTCACATGCATGCCTCCACATGCAGGGCGCACGCCCTGGGGCGGGGCGAGGATGAAGCATGTCCTGACACGGGGCATTCGTTCTCACTCTGTCCCTTTCTCTCCTACTCCACAAAGCATATTAGTATGCAAGACAGCGTGATAACCTTGAAATCCTTTCAACGTATTAGTTAAACCTAATCAGTCATATGTTTTGGTACTTAAATTATTGTTAATAACAAATTACCGCACAACTGTTCTGATATAAAATTTGTCGTGGTAGTGATTGGAAACGACTGCTCTCTTGGAATCTTATGTGTGGGTCTGTGTACTTTTTATGGACCCAGCTGAGTGCAGCCAGCTGGAACTTGAAGCAAGACGATTCCTGATTATGTGCACAGTAATGCTTTGGTAGTTTTTTTCTGGCTACACGATTAGGAATTCAACTGTATTTGCTAGGACGAATCATTCCAGTGGGTATGAAGTTCGAATGTAGCTCTTTCACTGTCCAACGTTCAATGTCAGTTTTGTGAAGGTTTGCTTTTGGGAACTTTTCTGAAAGCCCTAAGTGTCCAGCCCCAATGAGACTGTGACAGGTTTCCTGTATGATGTCACTGCTGAAACGGCATTAGAACCAACAGACAATAGTCCTCTGGGCTACATTTTGTTACTACTTCCCTTCAAGAGTTCACAAAAGTACCATGTTTGGGAAGATCCAGAGAAGTGGCAGCGACACCCCGCTCCTTGGTATGGATGAGAGCAATGAAAAAGGACGCCTGAAGAAGAGACTTAGAGCCAACTCTTTGGAATGAATGGCTTCACCCCACCATGGTCCAGAGTTTAAGACAGAGGTAGAGCACCCTGTTTAAGATTGTTGGGTATTGCATTTCAAGCAGCAGTGACGACCTGTTTGCTTTACCCGTCCATCTCTGTCCCCTGGGAGAGGCCATTAAAGGCCATTGAGATCCCAGAGGAATGGGGACATAATTCAGGGATCTGGATAGGACATGATCTGAAACCTGGGCTAATAAATGTCATGCTAATGGCACCTGGGACTCAGGAGGACAGTTCCAAAATTGCTTGAGCCAATGAATATAAGAGTAAGAAAGCTAAGAAAGGATTTGAAGCTCCAGAAGTGACAAATAAGAATCTTAGCCAAATCCTTGGTTTATTTTAAGAGCAACAAGCACACAAAGTATTGAAGATTGATTGTATCAGGAGGCACAGAGGAGGAGTACTCCTGTGTGTCAGGCACTGGGCTAGATGCTAGCCATACCTCTTTTTTTTTTCTTTTACATGATTGCTTTTTATCTCCACAACATGGACAGAGAGTTTCAGAGGTGAGAACATTGATGCATGGAGACTTAGAGACATAGAGTTTGCCCAAGGTCACACAGCTAATAGTGGCGGAGACAAGAAGGGAAACTTTGCCTAATATATATATCCTCTACAGAAGAAAAAAAAAAAGGTGAAAATTACACAGAGAGGACCAAGAGATGATTCTACTGAAGACTGTGTTCAGGTGTAAGCTCAGAGGCCTCATCAGGTCAAGTGGGAGACTGGTCGGGGGCGGGAGCCAGGCAGGAGGTGGCTTGGTTTGTTGTTGTGTAGGTGAGTGCAGTCGGGTTCCAGAGGCCATGGAGGGCCCTTTCTCTTGGATCAGTGTGGATCTGCTAGGATCCTAGTAAGCCCCCAGTAATTGTCCTGTGAGAGAAGCAGAGTGTGCTATCTGCAGGCTAGAGCTTGTTCCAGTTCCCCTTGGGACTCGGGAGTACTTACTGTGTGCTAGGTGCTGTGCTGTGTGCTTTTGCATTCACTGGCATGGTCATGTGTCTTCCCATTCCATTTGCCCAGGATTTCCCATGTTTTAAAACTGTAATTCCTGGGTCCAGGGAGGTGCCTCCAGCCTGGGCAAACCCAGACGGTTGGTCATCCTTATCTTCTCATGCTGGTAAATTCCGTTCAATGGCAACCCTTTGCATCAAGACAAAAACAGCCCTTCTGATTGCACTCTATCCGGGTCTTCTGCTTTCTGCTCTTGAACGTTGACTTTGTCCAAGTGTTGTAAAGAGGACACTGAGGGTCCCGGCAGCCCCTGCCCCATTCTCTCTGCCCACACAGGCTGCTTCCTCTCTCCTTTATTATTCCTCCTGCCTCGGCACTCGGTTTTTTAGCTGTCTGAGCCTCTCAGGATTTGGAAAGGAAAAAACAATTGCTGTAAAGGAAAACTCTAATAAAGTGGTTTGGGCACAAAACATCAGCAGCTGTTTATTTGCCCAAAACAGTAGGAGTCTGTATTAATAACCTTGTGAGTTATATGCTGGGAAGTTAAAAGTAAGCAAAAATCTTACTTGAGACCCACAAATGTGACTTTATTCCTTTATTGAACTAATCTCTCTTCCTGTTTATGCTGGTGACATTTTCTATTATCCATGTGGAAGATCCTTCTTGATATTCTGCTACAGATTTATTTAGCTCTGCCTTGGTTAGGGTCCCAGAGTAGAGGGGTTTTCTGGTTTCTTTTTATTGTAGTTATGATCCTTGGTGTTTATGTGGTTTCTACCTCAAAGGATCTTGACAAACGGGGCAGGGTTTGTCTAGCTAATCATCGTAATATTTCCCTGATGAGACAGAAGGGGCCATGGAGGAATGGGAGGGGTGTGGGAGAGCTTTACACCTGCCTCTCAGTTCAAGGACTTGGAAAAATGAGTCTTTAACTTTTGTGGTTTCTTTCACGTCTAAATCTCGGCTTAATAATAAACCAATCCTCTGATTTGCTTTATTTTCTAAAAGACCGTTTGGAGGAAAGTATACCGCGTTGGGATTATGAGGTAGACCCTTCAAGTCTGTAATTGGGCCGGCCTTAAAAAAAAATATTTTACTAGACTCTGGAGATTTATGTTAGCAGGGAAATCCAGTGGAAAGTGGATAAAAAGACTTTTATCAGTGATTCAAAATTTGGAAAAATGAACCAGTGAGGAAGAAATAGGCCTGCCCTTATCTGGAGAAGAGCTGGGAAGAAGAGAATTAATGTTTGTTGAGCATCTATTAGGTGCTAAATGCATTGCTCATGTTACCTCATTTTAACCTTGTAAGCAACCTTGTGGGTTATTGTTACCGCCCTGTTCTGCAGAAGAGGAAATTAAAGCTCAGCGACTGTAGTTCACTGTCCAAGATCATGCAGTTACTACGAGATAAAACCCTATTTTCTCTGCGAAGCCCCCTTCGTAAGGGGCCAGTGATCCTCTTGTTTCCCTGCTCCAGTGATCCTGATGGAGGGAAAACAGGCTTATCTCTTACTTTCAGCAGAAAGGTTGCAGATGAGATTGGAAGGATTCCTGAGAGAAGCAAGGCCATGAGATGGGTTACCAAGCGACTGTTTTGCTAGTATCCTTCCCTGGAGACACAGAAGGATGCCTGTGCCAGGAGCTGTTTGGGACAGAGAGCTCAGGAAAGCTGAGAGAGGCTCTGTGCATAGCTCCAGAAGCCCTTGGTATAGCTTTCTTCAGGAGGGGACTTTGTGTGAATAAGACCAAGTCCTCCACTCACTCAGACCTAAGGGTTTTGAGGCTCCTCCAGGCTCAGGGCATGGAGTCAGGTTGGGGACCATGGAAGGGACTGGTGCATACAAAAGAAATAGCAGACATGTTCAGGTTTGCCAGAAACTTCCCATTTAATGGAAGAAGTGGGATATTCAGGTAATGTATACGCAATGATGGGCCCCTAGCTCTGTGGGCAGATATAAGAGGTGGACACCACCGCTGGAATTGTTTATTGGGCCCTGGTGGGGTGGTGGGGGTGGGCGTGAGATGGTTGGGAGAAACTGCAGACCTGCTTCCACGTTCCTGTTTTTCCCCAGTGTGGCTGGGAATTTGACAGGGACCTGGGATGTACTCCTGCTTTCTATTGGTCACATACTCAGATCCTTCTGTTCCTTCATCCAGCTAGCACTTATTGAGCACTTAGTGAGGATATTTGAGTGGAACAAAGACAAAAATATGAAGAGTCCCAATTAAACAAGATGGTCTGGACCTCTCCTATCAGGAAAGACTTGGAGAAAGTTAGGTGTGAACTCTGTCTGGGGGAGAGCTTTCTAGGTGGAGGGAATGGCTAGTACAAAGGCCCTGGGGTAGCAGTGTGCTCAGTGTGTTAGAGGAACAGTAAGGTAGCTAGTGTGGCCAGAGCAGAGTGATTATGGGAGAAAGGGTGGGGGATGAGGCCAGAGAGGGGCTGGTTGAGGAGCAGGTTGTGCAGGCCTTGGAGGCCACTGTGGGAGGAATGGGGAACCCTTGGCCGGGGTGAGCCAAGGAGCCCAGCTTTGAAAGGCATCAATCCAGACTGTTTTGTGGCTATTTCCTGAGCACTTCTCATGGGCTTGACTCGTGCCAGGCATGTCGGGAGATGACAAAATATACAGGTCATGGTTCTTTCCTTTAAGAAGTTCATAATCTAGCCGAGAAGACAATGCAAGAAGAGTGCATTGTCAGAACGGACTTCCTTGAGGAATTGGGACTTATGACACATCCTGGAAGAATGAGGAGGATTTAGAGGAGTGGAGTAGGGAAGATTTGGAGAGTAAGCTCAGATATAAGTAAAACCAACAGTTACCTGAGCCTCTCATCTAGTGTGGGAAAAAGTGCAGGCAGTCAGTGGCTAGAATCAGCACTGCCCTTTACAGGTTGGGTGACCTTGGGCAAGCCTCTTCACTGTCCTTTGCCTCAGTTTCCCCAGCTATAGAAATGACGGCTCTTGCTCCCTTAACACTGTGGGATTGTTGTGGTGGAAAGCGCCCCCACCCTGCCTATGTCCAGGGTAGGAATGGGGGGGCAGGAAGCACATTCTTTCCTTCAGGCTCCCTCCCTTCCCTCTGTCCTTCATTTCCACTATCTTTCCTTCTTGGACTTCACATAGAAAATACAACCAGGAATATATTCTCTGCTCGAAACACCTAAAGGAGCAGATCTGAGGCCCGTTTCAGTGCCATTAGACATGATGTGCGTGCTAAGGCTTTCCCAGTTCTATCCAGCCCAAGAAGGTCAGAAGTGAGCTTAGAGGGGAGCCCAAACTAATGCTAATGCACAAGTGTCTCAGTCTGACTCGCCTCCTGCTCTGAAATTCTAAGCCTGCCAGCCTGGGGACCTGCCCCTGTTTGTAGAGAAAGATTTGCTTTGTAAAACCCACTCGGCATGGCAGCGGGCAGCAGAGCATGTCAGGAATGTGCTGTGCTTATAGGAAGCTTGGCTGGTGGGAGAATGATGCAAGGTGCCCCGTTACCTGGCCAGAGTCTCATGTCCCCAGTGATGGATGGGTGGGGAAGGACTCTCCCCAGTGGCGGAAGGAGAGTCTCCTGGAGGAGAGACTTGGGTTGTCTTGTGTTTCTACCTCCTGACAGGATTTGGAGCCGCAGCAGCCTATCTTCCTGCCAGGGTGAATTTGATTTAACTCAAAGCAACGTGACTTATAATTTCAATTGCAGGCAGGAAGGTGTGATTTAAGACAATTGTCAGGAAGACTCAATTTAATCTTTTCTTTCTTCCCCCTCTACAAAATGTGCACTTTGTGGGATGGTATAATTTTAATATACATTCTTTACAACCCAGACATAGATGTAGTTTCACATTGGGAAGATACACTCTACATCTTTTTTTCCTTTTAGTACTTATCTATTTAAAGTTCTCGTGAAAAAGATTCCTTTGTAGTGACAGCAGAAAACAGAGAGATGGTTTTGCTTTCTTGGTAGAGAGAATTGTGGAAAATCACTGTGAAACCTCCTGGGCAATTGCTGTTTCTCGATGAGCAGGGCTTATTTTGGTCACTTAGTAGACAGATAATTATGTTAACAAAACAAGGAAAATCATTATTTTATTTAACAAACTGTACAATGGTGAATTTTAAATGTTTTTCAACAACAGCCAATTTTTTTTTTTAAAGCAAAATAGGCATAGGCATTTTTGAGTTTGTAATTACTTTGGAAGTACAGAAAGTTGACTTGATTTTTGTAAATTGAAAATTAAATGTCTTATTTCACCCTGGTCCATATTAGAAATGTACAGTATTGTTGGGCAACTCGATGCAGTCCTTCCCTCTTGCCTCATATATTAGCAAAGAAAGATGAGCTTTCTAAAGTTGTATCTTAATTGTGAAAGCTCTAGTCTCGTAAAGATCTAGAAGGATCTTTACTTAGAATTGGAGCATGCTAGATCCTGGGAATAACATCAGTAACCACACCCTCAGCCTGTTAGCTGAGGGATCCAAGGCCCAGTGCAACGTGGAGATGGCCCTGGCAGTTTTCCCCTGGGACCTGGAGACTTTGGGGTAGGGATCTAGAGGTCTGACTCAAGTCTAGAAAGCTTCCCTTTACATCCTCTTACTTCCTTCAACCTCAGAAGAAACTTCTGCAATGGGGAACTAAATCTTTGGTTATATATCCTCGGATGAAGCTGGATGCTTAAGGGATAAGGGATGGGTAGATTTCCTTAGCTGGGGTCTGTGGGGAGCCCTTAGTTCTCTTTCTCTGGCCTGTCTGGGTCCCTGGGGCTTGCACTCGACTTCCTAGGATCATCTTCAGAATTGAGGACATAGCTGTTAGCAGGACCTGACTTCAGTTCCAAGCAGTGCGTGCCAGCTCCTGGAGATGCAGCCTCTATGTTGGGAGCAGACTTCTTCCCAGCTTTGCAGATCCCAGCAGTGGTGTCCATGGAAGAGGAACAGAGATTTTACACCGAGGAGAGGAAATGAGAGAATATTGACATTTATCGGGCACTGAGTAGATGTTTGGCACAGTTTAGTTCACTTCATTTTATATAAGCCTGAAATAGGCCCATGAGATCATTAGCCCCACTTTCTAGATGAAAAAGTTGTACTATATTGTAACTATTAATCTGCTTTTCCCATTGCACTGTGGGTTCCTTGAGGGTGGAGGCAGGGTCCTAATTTTCCCATTCTCCTGTTTGATCCAGTGGCAGCCATGTAGTTGGGGCTAAGCAGGAATTCATTGAGTGACTGAATGGATAAATAAACAAGCCTTCCTAAAACCACTTACTTAGTAAGAACATTCATAACCAGGTGTCTGGCTTCAAAGCTGTCTGGAAGGGAGGCCAGGGGACTGAAGACCTGATTCTCATCCCTCCAAGCTTGGGGGAGGCTTGCACGAGGTGGTCAGGCTGTGTCCTCCTTCTGGGTCAGGGACAGGAAAACACACATTTCTGGGGTCTCTTTCAAGGCACCTCATAGCACACACTGCTGTCACAAGCTTTAATCAAAGGGAAGCAGCAGCTCAGTGGAGAAAGTGTGTGTGTGTGTGTGTGTGTGTGTGTGTGTGTGTGTATAGAATGTGCATTCCTGCACTGAGATCCCCCAGGAATCAGCTGGTGAGAGGAGCTTGAAACCTTCAGGGGACCCTCGATATCTTTATTTTAATAAAGCTGTCACTTGTGGTCACTTTCAAATGAAAGCAATCTTGAGGGTGTAGAAGGGGAAAAATAAACCTGCACCAAAAGCAGAGAATAATGCCAGAAAGGATGCCGCTGAACAGGGAGGCTCTGCTTCAAAAGGAAGGACAGAGTTGAGGTCATCTAAATGGACACCCAGAGAGTCACCGGGAGGGAGAAAGCACAGCTGGATTTCCAGAGAAGGATCGAGAGTTCCTCAGGGCCCCAGGAGCTAAAGGGAAAGGTGGTCTTTGGTTTCCCAGCCCATGCGGCAGTGGCTTGGCCTCCTGTCTGCACGGGGGCCTCTGAGAACTCCGCAATGGATCCCATCATCGTGAGGTATCTTTAGGGTGGCAGTGGTAAGTTGGGACCATCTCTTCCCTCACTCAGGAGGGAGGTGGCAAGAATGTCTGCTGAGAGGAGGGAGGATTCTCAGAAAGGGCTGCTCTGAACTCAGGAGAGGGTTTTTTCCCTTACCTGCTTTGTTGAAGTTCCTTGGGCATCAAGGGCTGAAGATGGCACGGGAGTGGAGTGAGAAATTGGACAGACTGAACCCCCTTGGATCCCTGGTGGCCCCCTGGGGAATCACCTGCTCAGGGGTGTTGGTTTGGGTTTGGATCTGCGCGCCCTTCACGGTGGCCCAGTATGGCGTCTCCCACCCGCTCCCGTCAGCAGGCCCAGGAAGTGGGCCCAGGAAGAAGGTTCTCCGACGCGGCCCAGTGGGACGGAGTAGCCCGTTAACGAGAGCCTCAGATTACTGTGATTTTTCTTTTCCTATTATTCCCTGATATTTTCAATTTGAAAAGAATCATTTAAACAGTAGGGGTAGAAGAGGGCATAGTAGACATAGGGGAAAAATTGAAAATGTCATTTAAAAATGACTATTTCATTCTTTTTCACCTCAGCAGACAGATGGCTGCCTCACCTTTTGCCCACGGCCAGGAGCAATAGCCTGACGGGTCAGCCGAGGAGAGCAGTGATTTTATTTTTCTTTTCATTTCAAACAGATTGTGTAGCCCTTGGGGTGTGGGGGACCGGTGGAATGAAACTCTGGGCCGGGAAACTAATTATGCCTCCCTGCATGGCTGAGCTAGTTAATACCAAACTGTCATTGAGGCTGATTCTTCCCTGGGGCAGAAAAGCTTCCCAAATTCCTTATCTCTTTCTCTTTGCCATGGGAGTGGAGGCCTTTTGGTTTTTTGTCAGTTTGAGAGAACAGGAGCACAATTCGGGAAGCTTCTGGAAGCTCTGAAGTGGGGCTCTGGGTTCTGGTTCCAAACGTGCCCTTCTACTACACAGCAGCCTCACCTCCGCCAGCTCAGATGAGGTTTTGAGTTTAGAGTCAGATAAATTGGGCTCCAATTCGGGTGCTGCCACTCCCTGGTGTGATGTTGCCTGAGGCTGCCCAGAGTATCTGGGACTGTAAGCATATCGCTTGTCCTCCCTCTCCCCCACCACTCCCCGGCAACGTGGGCTTAATGATGGCTCACTGGACCAGTATGCCTGCCTCCCTTTGGCTGATCCTGAAACTGAGAGCCAGCCAGGTGCATGGTGTGGTCAGCATGGTGTCACCAGTGGAAACCACACGAGATGCAGAGAGTCAGAAATTCAGTAATGCCTTTAAATGGATTTGTAACTTATTAAACAAACCATTTGACAAATAGTCACACATATAGGAGTAAGACATATTTATTCAATCTACAGATAATAAACACGTCACGCTTAACTCTGACCCCAGTCCGTTCTATCCCTTTCCCCAATCTGGAGACCTGGGGCTCGTAGTCTGTGCAGTCCCCAGCCAACCAGGTGTCTCAAATAGTGGCTCCAATAAACTCTCTGAGTCTTTTTAAGGACAGAAAAAGGATTTTAAATATTGGGTAGTGGCATTTAAAAATATAGCCTTTGTGTCAACATGAAGATCATGAATATTCAGTTTGTACACAATCTTGAGCAATTAGACAGATGCGTATTTCCAGGGAGGGTGTGTTATCCTGATGGCTGAGGGGATTGGGGCTGTCTATCATTTCAAAACCAGATTTCCCTGGTGACTTCCAAGTCTGGTTTTAAGAACATTTGGGAATGAAGTCTCAGAGACAGCCCCATTAGCTACCCCCAACTTTGCCAGGCTATGTTCCCCTTGTCTACATCCATAGACCTAGGCTTTACCTGAGAAATTCCCAAGTGGCCCAGGAGCGAAAACCCCCTAGATTCTGAATGTGATGATTGATTTAGAGCTAAAACAAAGCAGCCCATTTCCAGCCTTGGAGGATGGGTTTGACGTGGCAACACTCAGCCTTGGCTGCTGGTGTTTTTTTGTTTAGGGCCCTGTCTCTCCATGTCGAATTCCTATTAGAATTAATTGATTGTCTTTGGAGAAGCACCAAACACAAATCGAGCTAGTTGATGGGACGACACAGCTTAGAACTGTCGCCTTTAAAGGAAGACCTTGTATCAGCCAGGAATCCCTTACGACTTTTTAGGAGAACCAGAGTTTTAGCCGCTATACATTTCCAGGTTTTCTGGGGCAACCCGCTTTCAAATATTCTGATCTGTTGTCTCCAGAAACCATCTAAATGAATTGTAAATTCTAGTATTTCCAACATTTACTGCCCATATTGACTCTCGTACCTGGAAGCAGTACAAAGCCCTTGCCAGAGCACATGTCCCTTATTTTTAATTTAGAAAATATGGCTACAGTGAAGTAAACAGAGTACTGGTAAATGGAGCCAGCTGTTCCCTACATGATTCTTTTTTTCAGTGCAAATCACATGGGGTTAGGGGACGCACCTCAGGGATGGCAGTACGAGGAGCTCTGTGGATCCTTTCCCCAGTGATACAAACATAACTGGTGAAAATTATTTTAAAAACCCCAACCACTGGTCTATGTGTCTGTTTTTATGCCAGTACCATGCTGTCTTGGTGATCACAGCTTTGTAGTAAAGCTTGAAATCAGGTAACGTGATGCCGCCAGTTTTATTTTTGTTTTTCAACATTTCCTTAGCAATTCGGGGTCTCTTCTGATTCCATACAAATTTTAGGATTATTTGCTCCAGCTCTTTGAAAAATACCGGTGGAATTTTGATCGGAATGGCATTAAAAGTATAGATTGCTCGGGCGCCTGGGTGGCTCAGTTGGTTAAGCAACTGCCTTCGGCTCAGGTCACAGTCCCGGAGTCCCGGGATCGAGTCCCGCATCAGGCTCCCAGCTCCATGGGGAGTCTGCTTCTCCCTCTGACCTTCTCGCCTCTCATGCTCTCTCTCACTGTCTCTCTCTCAAATAAATAAATAAAATCTTTAAAAAAAAAAAGTATAGATTGCTCTGGGCAGTATAGACATTTTAACAATGTTTATTCTTCCGATCCAAGAGCATGGAATGGTCGTCCATCTTTTTGTGTCTTCTTCAATTTCTTTTATGAGTGTTCTGTAGTTCCTCGAGTACAGATCCTTAACCTCTTTGGTTAGGTTTATTCCGAGGTATCTTATGGTTCTTGGTGCTATAGTAAATGGAATCGATTCTCTAATTTGCCTTTCTGTATTTTCATTGTTAGTGTATAAGAAAGCCACTGATTTCTGTACATTGACTTTGTATCCTGCCACATTACTGAATTGCTATATGAGTTCTAGAAGTTTGGGGGTGGAGTCTTTAGGGTTTTCCATACAAAGAATCATGTCATCTGTGAAGAGAGAGAGTTTGACTTCTTCCTTGCCAATTTGGATACCTTTTATTTCTCTTTGTTGTCTGATTGCTGTTGCTAGGACTTCTAATACTATGTTGAACCAGAGTGGTGAGAGTGGGCATCCTTGTCATGTTCCTGATCTCAATGGGAAGGCTGCAAGCTTTTTCCCATTGAGGATGATATTTGCTGTGGGTCTTTCATAGATAGATTTGATGAAGTTCAGGAATGTTCCCTCTATCCCTATACTTTGAAGCGTTTTAATCAGGAACGGATGCTGGATTTTGTCAAATGCTTTTTCTGCATCAGTTGAGAAGATCATGTGGTTCTTCTCTCTTATCGATTTGTTCTATCACATTGATTGATTTGCGAATGTTGAACCATCCTTGTAACCCAGGGATGAATCCCACCTGGTCATGGTGGATAATCTTTTTAATGTGCTGTTGGATCCTGTTTGCTAGGATCTTGTTGAGAATCTTAGCATCCATATTCATCAGTGATATTGGTCTGAAATTCTCCTTTTTGGCACATAGACCAGTGGAACAGAGTAGAGAGCCCAGATATGGACCCTCAACTCTATGGTCAAATAATCTTCGACAAAACAGGAAAAAATATCCAGTGGAAAAAAGACAGTCTCTTCAATAAATTGTGCTGGGAAAACTGGACGGCTATATGTAGAAGAATGAAACTCGACCATTCTCTTACACCGTACACAAAGATAAACTCGAAATGGATAAAAGACCTCAACGTGAGACAGGAATCCATCAGAATCCTCGAGGAGAACATAGGCAGTAACCTCTTTGATATCAGCCACAGCAACTTCTTTCAAGATATGTCTCCAAAGGCGAAGGAAACAAAAGCGAAAATGAACTTTTGGGACTTCATCAAGATCAAAAGCTTCTGCACAGCAAAGGAAACAGTCAACAAAACAAAGAGGCAACCCACGGAATGGGAGAAGATATTTGCAAATGACAGTACAGACAAAAGACTGATATCTAGGATCTATAAAGAACTCCTCAAACTCAACACACACAAAACAGACAATCATATTAAAAAATGGGCAGAAGATATGAACAGACACTTCTCCAATGAAGACATACAAATGGCTATCAGACACATGAAAAAATGTTCATCATCACTAGCCATCAGGGAGACTCAAATCAAAACCACATTGAGATACCACCTTACAGCAGTTAGAATGGCTAAAATTAGCAAGACAGGAAACAATGTGTGTTGGAGAGGATGTGGAGAAAGGGGAACCCTCTTTCACTGTTGGTGGGAATGCAAGTTAGTGCAGCCACTTTGGAGAACAGTGTGGAGATTCCTCAAGAAGTTAAAAATAGAGCTTCCCTATGACCCTGCAATTGCACTACTGGGTATTTACCCCAAAGATACAGATGTAGTGAAAAGAAGGGACATCTGTACCCCAGTGTTTATAGCAGCAATGGCCACGGTCGCCAAACTGTGGAAAGAACCAAGATGCCCTTCAATGGATGAATGGATAAGGAAGATGTGGTCCATATACACTATGGAGTATTATGCCTCCATCAGAAAGGACGAATACCCAACTTTTGTAGCAAAATGGATGGGACTGGAAGAGATTATGCTGAGTGAAATAAGTCAAGCAGAGAGAGTCAAGTATCATATGGTTTCACTTATTTGTGGAGCATAACAAATAATATGGAGCACAAGGGTAGATGGAGAGGAGAAGGGAGTTGAGGGAAATTGGAAGGGGAGGTGAACCATGAGAGACTATGGACTCTGAAAAACAACCTGAGGGTTTTGAAGGGTGGGGGGTGGGAGGTTGGGGGAACCAGGTGGTGGGTATTAGGGAGGGCACAGATTTCATGGAGCACTGGGTGTGGTGAAAAAACAATGAATACTGTTACGCTGAAAATTAAAAAAAAAAAAAAAGGAGAAAAAAAAAAACAAACCCAACCACTTAAAGTCTCTGGAAATTGTTCTGTATGCATACATGAAGTGGAGAAAGTTATTCAGGAAAATCTACCCAATCTCAGTAAGAACAGCAACATTGTGGCTTTCGAGACATGACCTGCTCCCTCTTTGAACCCCGGCTCAGAGACAGAGCTTTTCTCTGGGCAGATGTGGACAAGAACATAGGGCTTTCTCTTCCTCCTAGCTCCTACTCTAGGGCTATGGTTTGTCCTCAGGAAGGGCAGGCCACTGCATTTCTCATCTCTCCCAAATATGAGTTGCAGAAGCTTTATTCCATGCAAGCATGGCTGGGAAGCCTGGGGCTGCTTTCTGCTACCCTCGGCCCTCTTACAGGGTGGAAGCTCTATCCGAGGCCAAGAATACTGGGTCCTAATCACCATCAGCCCAGCTCACACATCGGGTGAAATTGCCATGCCAGGAAAGGCCTTCCAAAACAGTGGCTACCATCCCCACCCAGCACCCCACCCATAGAGCAGGCCTGTCACTGAATGAATCAGGCTGCTATTCCCCACCTCCTCCCCCACACCCCACCCAGCTCTAGAGCAGGGGTCCAGAGATTCTGCCTAGGTGGGGAGGCTGTAAGAACAGAGTTCTGTAGCTCTCCCTAAAGGAACTGACTTTATTTGGAACAGAGTGTGAGAAATTTCAAGCTTGAAAGCAATCAATGAACATTCAAGAGGAGGCTGGTAGCTCCATAATAGCAACAAGAGATACAGTGGGCCAGCTGGACCTGCTAGAAGTTTGCAGGGAGAACCAGAGAAAGAGACAACCGAAAAGAACCCTCCTGGGATTAAAACAAGCCACAGAGATTGGCTTCCAAGGCAACCCCTACAAAAGAGCCTGAATTTGAGTGGATCAGACTGTGGAGCAATTTATACCCAAGGGCCCTGCTGGAAACAGTAGAGCAACTGGGTAGCAATTGGTGAAGGCTGACAGCTGAGTGTGATTCCAATAGGGCAGTCCAGCCAGAAGCTTAACAGGGAGATAAGTGAAAGAGACAGTAACAAAAACAAACAAACAAACCAAAATGCCCTGCTATACTACTGTCATCCCAGGGGCCTGGATGGGGGAGTCAGGAACATTATGCACGTGACCAGAGCTACATCCTCCAAGGGTTGACGTTAGAGGCTGCGCACTTGGTGGGGTAAAGGATTTCACTGAACCAGTCCATCTAAGTCAAGAAACATAAGCAAATAACACCCACAAGTCCTGAGTGGAGGGTGGGAGTTGGGGAGTGATCATAACCAGAATGGCTAAAATAAATTATCTAAAATGTCTGGTTTCCACAAATACTTAAGAGACATCTAAGACAGAGGAATGTAAAGAGAAAAAGAGCAGATAACAGAAATTGTCTTTAAGGGGACCTGGATGTTGGGCTTACCAGACAGACTTCAAAAGTAGTTATTGTTCAAAGAACTAAAGGAAACTTTGATGAAAGAATAGAGGAAAGGATGATGACAATATTATATCAATACGGAATATCAATAAAGGGATATAAACTAAAAAAAGAATAAAGTTGAAATTCTGGACTTGAAAAGTAAAAAAAAAAAAAAAAAAAAGAAATGAAAAATTCACTAGGGACATTTAAAATTAGATTTCAGTTGACAGAAGAAAGTACCAGCAAATTTAAAGACAGATCAACAGAGATTATGAAATCTGAAAACAAGGGAGGAAAAATGAATGAAGAAAAATGAGCTGAGCCTTAGAGAAATGTAGGACACCGTGAAGTGTACCAATGGCATGTCTAATAAGAGACAAAGAGAAAACCTTGAACAGAACAGAACAGAACAAAACTAACTACAAAACTACCTACAAGAGAACTCCAATAAGATTAACAGTTGATTCCTCCTCAGAAACAATGGAGGCTAAAGATATTATATAGAGCAAAAGTATCGTTCAAAAATGGAGGCAAAACAAAGACATTTCCTGATAAATAAAACTGAGAAAATTTGTTGCTATCAGGTCTACCTTATAAGAAAGGACATTCTTCAGGCTGAATGCAAGTGACATCAGACAGTATTCAAAGTTACACAAAAAAATAAAGAATACCAGTAAATATAATTTTATAAGCAATTTTAAAAGTATAATTCCATATTTCTCATTTCTTCTCTTAACAGATTTAAAAAGGAACTGCATAAAGCAATATATATTGTATAATTGTACTGCTGGGCATATAATGTATAGAAATGTAATATATTTGACAGTAATAGCACAAAAGCACAAAAATGAAGAGGAGGCAGTAAAGCTATATAAAGAGTAAAAATTCTATATTTCACTAGAATTAAGTTAATAGACTTGGATGGATTAAGATGTCTATTGTAAACTCTAGACCAGCCACTAAGAAAATAATCCAAGAAATGTAGTTAAAAATCATTAAAGAAGTTAAAATGTTGTATAAGAAAATATTCACTTTATTCACGAGAAAGCAGTAAGGAGGAATAGAAGAAAAAAAAATGACACATATAGAAAAAAAAGTAAAATTGCAGATGTAAATCCAGCTATATCAACAATAATATTAAATGTGAATGGATTAAACCATCCAATCCAAATGTAGAGATTGTCAGACTGGATGAAAACATAGATGCCAATACATATTGTCTATAGGAGACATACTTTTGATTCATACACAAATCATTTGAAAGGGAAAAGATGGAAAAAGAGAAAACCATAAGAAAGTTGGTGTAGCTATGTTAATATCAGACAATATAAGCTTTAAAACAAAAAAATATTTTTCTACAGATAAAGAAGGACATTTTATAATGATAAAAGGATCAATCCCTTGAGATTATATTGGGAATTATAAACACATAGGCACTTAAGAGCAGAACCCCAAAATATATGAAGCAAAAATAGAAACAATTGAAAGGAGAAATAGACAATTCAACAATAATAGTTGGAGACAATACCTCCTTTAAATAATGAATAGAACAATTAGGCAGAAGTATAAGGTATCTATGAAATCTCCACTCACCAAAATTAGAATACACATATCTCTTAAGCACATGTGGAACCTTCTCCATAATGGACTATGCGCTAGGCCATGAAGTAAACCTTGATAACTTTATAAGGATTGAATTCATACAAGTATATTCTCTGACCACATGGAATGAAATGAGGAATCAATAAGAGAAGGAAGTCTCAGGAATTCACAGGTACGTGGAAATTAAAAAACGTGCTCCTAAAAAGTGGGTCAAAGAAGAAATCAAAAGGAAAGTTAGAAGCTATAGCCCTACCTCACTCCATATACAAAAATTGCTCAAAGTGATCATAGGCCTGATTATAAAAGCCAAGATTAGAATGTTCTTAGATGAATACAGTCATAAATATTTGTGATCTTGGGTTGGGCAAAGGCTCCTTAGATATGACCTCAAAAGCACAAATGACAAAAGAAAAAAATAGATAAATTGAGCTTCATCAAAATTAAAAGTTTTCATGGATCAATGGATAGTTTTTTATGTGAATGAAATGATAAACCACAGAATTGGAGAAAATACTTGGAAATTATGTATCTATTAAGGGATCGATAATCAGAATATATAAAAACTAAAATCCACTAATAAAAGTGACCTGAGCTGAATCCAAGAGTTAGACGCTCAACTGACTGAGTCACCCAGGTGCCCAGCTAGAATGGGTTGAATCAAAAAGACAAATAATACTGAGTTTCAGTAAAAATGAAGAGAAATTGGAATTCTCATAAATTGCTGGTGGCAAAATGGTGCAATCACTTTGGAAACAGTTTGGGAAATTCCTCAAAATTTTAAACATAGAGTCACCATGTGGTCCAGTAATTTCAGTACTAGGAATATACCCAAGGTAATTGAAAACACGTCCACACAGAAACTTGTACATGAAAGTTTATAGAAGTATTGTTCATAATGGGCAAGAAATGGAAACAACCCAAATGTCCATTAAATGATGGATGAATAGACAAAATGGTATATATGTGTAATGGAATATTATTCAGGCATAAAAGGGAATGAAGTACGGATATCTACTATAGCATGAGCCTTGAAAATGTTGTGCTAAGTGAAAGAAGCCAGATGCAAAAGACTACTTATTGTGTCAGTTGATTTATATGAATAGTTAAATCTGTAGAGACAGAAAGTTTGTTAGTGTTTCTTTAGGGTTGGGTGTGGGAGTGAGGATGGGAATGAAAAGTCATTGCTAATGGGTACAAGACTTCCTTTGGGAGTGATGAAAATGTTTTAAGATTAGACTGTAGTGATGGATGCATAGAGCTCTGTGAATACACTAAAAACCATTGAATTATACCCTTTAAATAGGCCAGTGGAATTGTATAGGAATTATATATCAATAGAACTATTTAAAAATTCCATGGGGTTATTAATTTTAAGAACTGACTTAAGCTAGTGGTTTTCCAACTTTGGTGGATAGAAGAGAGCCTTTCTGCATTCAAGACATTTCTGGAATTGAGGTCTATCTGGAAGGGAACTACAGATACCAATGTACTGTGGCCATCTGGACTTTATAGCACTATGCTTTCTCCTCTCATTCCATATAGACACAGAGTCTTGTGCAGAATAACATCTACTTTCAATTCCAAAAAGATATATTTACTATGTTTGTCTCCTAGCAAAACAGAGAGGAGCTGAGAAGCAATAAAAAAAAAATCCTTCATTTAAAATTCTACCACTCCCCATAGTACAAACATGAGGACCAGATCTTTGGAAGCCACAAGCAGCACAGGGAAACAATGTTCCAATGACCGTATCCATAGAACCTGAGAGTGCAATTGGGTAAGCCTGGAAATTTTTAGATGGTAAAATCACTTATAGTAGCCCCTGGAGATTGTAGGAAAAAATCAGGTATGGGTTTAGATACATAAATTTCCCAGTGGTATTTTGAGATGTGGCATGCAGAGAAAAGAGAACAAAATCTCTTGTATACCTTACAATTCTTTTGTTAGCATCTGTCTGTTTCCAGAGAGAGAAGGTCAAGCTTTATGGTGCCTTTCAGAAATTTGGAAAGCTGAGGAGGGGATTTGGGATGGACCTTTCATGTCATAGATATTTTAGACATGGACAGACAAAGCTGGAAGGATCCCTTGAGACCTTCTAGTCCAGGGAGTGCAGACTCAAATGCCAGGCTGGTAACTTAAATGGCTCATAAGGGCTTGTTATAATATAACATGGAACAGCTGAGACTACAGAAAGGGAACATTGTATGTCTTGCCTAGAGGGGGCTGCAGTGGACAGGTTGTAAAGAAATGTTGGGTTATACCTGTTCTGATCTGACTCCTGACATTTTATTTACAAGAAAGGTGCCCAGAAGCCTTGAGAAGGAAATGACTTGTTTAGTTCAGAGTACTCTGTCTTCTCTTTATACTTTAGAGCTATATTAAACTATTTCCAAGATGGGTCCCACACTCCCTTAGAAATCAGCTTCTGGGGGCACCTGGGTGGCTCAGTGGGTTAAAGCCTCTGCCTTCGGCTCAGGTCATGATCCCGGAGTCCTGGGGTGGAGGCCCGCATGGGGCTCTCTGCTCTGCAGGGAGCCTGCTTCCTCCTCTCTCTCTGTCTGCCTCTCTACCTACTTGTAATCTCTGTCAAATAAATAAATAAAATCTTAAAAAAAAAAAAAGAAATCAGCTTCTGTCCTACCCTTGGCATTTCAGAATTGGGACTCCCATAAAATTGTGGGTTTATCTCTGGGCTCTCTATTCTGTTCCATTGATCTATGTGCCTGTTTTTTTGTTTTTTTTTTGTTTGTTTGTTTGTGTGTGTGCTGCTACCATACTGTTTTGATTACTACAGTTTTGTAGTATATCCTGAAATCTGGGATTGTGATGACTTTAGTTTTGTTCTTCTTTTTCAAGATTGCTTTTGCTACTTGGGGCCTTTCGTAGTTCCATACAAATTTTAGGATTATTTGTTCTAGTTCCGTGAAAAATGCTGTTGATATTTTTATAAAGATTGCTCTAAATCCATAGATTGCTTTAGGTAATATAAACATAGTAATCTATAACAAAGGAGGCAAAAATGCATAATGGGGAAAAGACAGTCTCTTCAACAAATGGTGTTTGGAAAACTGAACATTACATGCAAAAGAATGAAACTGGACCACTTTCTTATACTGTATACAAAAATAAACTCAGAATGGAGCAAAGACCTAAATGTGAGACCTAAAACCATAAAATTCCTACAAGAAAACATAAGCAGTAATCTCTCTGACATCAGCCATAGAAACTTTTTTCTAGATATGTCTCCTTTGGCAAGGGAAACAAAAGCAAAAGTAAACTATTAGGAGTACACCAAGATAAAAACTTTTGCGCAATAAAGGAAACCATCAACAAAACAAAAAGGTAACCTACCAAATGGGAGAAGGAAGATATGTGCAAATGATATATATTTGATATATATGTGATATCCAAAATATATGAAAAACTTATACAACTCAACACCAAAAAACCAAATCCAATTAAAAATGGGTAGAAGACATGAATAGACATTTTTCCAAAAAAGACATACAGATGGCCAACAGACACATGAAAAGATGCTCAGTATCATTCATCATCAGGGAAATGCAAATCCCAAACACAATGAGCCATCACCTCATACCTGTCAGAATGGCTAAAAGGATGATGATGATGATAATAATAATAATAATAATAATAATAAAAAACAAGTGTGGGTGAAGATATGGAGAGAAAGGAACCCTTGTGCACTGTTGGTGGGAATGCAAGCTGGTGCAGCCACTCTGGAAAATAGTATGGAATGTTCTCAAAAAATTAAAAATAGAATTATATATGATCCATTACTTGGTATTTGCCCAAAGAAAATGAAAACATTAATTTGAAAAGATATGTGCACCCCTATGTTTATTGCTATTATTTACAATAGCCCAGATATGGAAGTAGCCCAAGTATCCATCCTTAGATGAATGGGTAAAGAAGATGTCAGATATAGGGGTATATATATATATATGAATATTACTCAGCTATAAAAAAGAATGACGTCTTGTCATTTGCAATAACTTGGGTGAATTTTGAGGGTATAATCTAAGTGAAATAAGTCAGAAAAAGAAAAATACTATACGATTTCACTCATATGTGAAATTTAAGAAACAAAACAAATGAATAAAGAGAGAAGATAAACAGACTCTTAAATACAGAGAACAAAATTGTGGTTACCAGAGGGGAGGTAGATGGGGGGATGGGGGAAATAGGTGAAGGGAATTAAGAGTACACTTATCATGATGAGCACTGAGTAATATATAGATTTGTTGAATCAATATATTGTACATCTGAAACTAGTATAACTCTGTATGTTAATTATACTTGACTTACAGATAAATAAATAAAGATTCAAAGAGTTAGGACTCCCAGATATGCTTTTGGGAATGGTAGAACTTTTATGTGAAATATGTTCCCATGTTTTCACTGTCTCTGATTTCCTAAGAAGGAATTGTATATATCCTTTTTCTGAATTTAACGTTGTTTTGAGCTTGTGCCAGTCTCAGGGTGTGTGTTGTGTGCCCATAGGTGAGGGAGCATGATTCCCCCAGGGAACCATGAAAGGAACTTTGGGGAGGGAGCCCCTTGGTTTGGCCTGGGAAAGTGGAGAAGAGTAGTGGGAAGACTGAATGGCTCAGGATTATCTAGAAAACTCAGTCCATTTCCTTGCAGGAACAGCATGTCAATATGTTTTTGTCTGCTGAACAATGTGTGGGAAACATCTTTGATTTTTTTTTTTTTTCATTACGGTGCATATAATTTCTTAGCATTTTGCTTCCGGGAATTGATTAAAGCTTTTCTGTCTCTTTAGAGTCATTAAATAGAAAAATATCTGCTGGAGACAGATTGACGGTGTTTCTAGGGACTCTCTTAGAGAATAGGAGTCTCCTTAACTGGTCGGAAAGTTTGTTCTGATCTGTGCTGAATAGACATGAATAGCTAATGTTTACTGAGGATTTGTTATGTGCCAGGTGTTATGCCAAGTGCTATATATGAATTATCTCACTTTATCTTCATAGCAACAGTCTGAAATGGGTACTTTTGTTATCCTCCTTTTCTGATATTAAAATGGAGGCACACAGCATTAATATACCCAAGGTTACGTAGTTATCTGATGGGAAAGGAATTGACTCTCTGTGATCTGACAGCAGAGTCTGAACCTTGACAACTGTGTTATATCAAAACCGGAACGCTTAAGTCCTTGTAGTATTTAATTACAGATGGGTGTTGGCTTTAGGAATTATAGATGTGTTCTTGGGGCCTCGAACCTTGTAACTGGTGTATTTTGGTCCCTTCAAAGTATATGGGAGACCATTAGCATGGCTGGGCTCATTGTATTTCTATCTAGCACTAAAGAGGATGTCTATCTGTCACTGACTTACCCTCCTCTGACCCTCACTCCCTGAACATTCACTCAAGAGTGAGTATTTCCATAAAGTTGTTTGAAAATGACAGCAGTATGCCCTAGAGGGCTGCTTTCCTTGTGGACGGGATGACTGTGGTTGAAGATATAAGGGTGGAAGAGAAAATTCAGGCTGTCAAGACCTCCCTCACCACTGGCCTATAAAATAGAAAGGGGCTGTTTGGTATAATCTTCAGATACAAATGAGGAACCTGAGAAACACAGATGAAAAGGAACTCAATGAAGTTCATTCATTTCAGTCAACCATCAGCCAAATACTGTGTGAGGTACTTTATATATATGATCTCAGTCAATCCTCATAATAACCTTGTTCTGCAGAAGGAACATCCCTGTTTTACCTATGAGGAAATGGAGGTTTCAGAAGCACATTAGAGAGTGACATTTCACTCATATGTACCAGGTACACTGGTGCAACCTTATAGCCGGGGTCCTTCTGTTTGGTTTGTACCTCTTTTATTTAGAGGAAAGAAAGATAACTGCAGTACCAGCTTCCAAACCTCAGTGGCTTTACCCATTAAAAATGTGTGTCTCAGTGATCAGTGTAGATGTGGCTGGTGAGCTGACATTCTTCCTTCCACCCCAGGATATAGTCTTGGGCCTTGTAGTCTTCTGCTATGGACTTTGTGCATGGAGCCAGCAGAAATAGTAGGAGAGAGAACATGGAGAACCTCAGAGAAGGCTTTCATGGGCCAGGACTAGAAGTGGAGCCCATAATTTCTGCCATATTTTATTGGCAGGAACTCAGTCATGTGGTCCTCCCTTACTGCAGGGGAAGCTGGGAAATGTAGTCTAGCTGGTAGCCCAGGAAGAAAAGGAAATGAGTTTTAATGAACACTTGGCAGTCTGCCACGTGACTATGCTCTCCTGGTTGTTATATATTTGAGTCTCACTTTAGGTTAAGTCACAAAGTCAGCAAGTGGCAGAGCCAGGAGCAGGACCCAGGTTTGTGTAACCTGAGATCCGGATTCTTTGCACATTCTCTTATTCTCCTCCAATCGCTGGATCAAGTTCTGTGGTTCTGGAGGCAGTGAGAGCTCCGTGTGACCGTGTGGTGTCTGCCGTCCTTGGCCATCTAGTTCTATGAATCTTGCAGATGCCCTCCCTATACCCTGCCATGGACTGTTCGGGTTGTTCATCTGAGAGTAGGTTGTAGGGAATTTTTGTGAGCAGACTCAGGATCAGGACTTTGAAGCTCCTGGCTTGTGTGGTGCTCAGGGACTGTACTGGAAGTGATGGACACACTGTGTCACTCTTCCCAGCCAGGCTCAGGCTGTCATTAGCATTAAGTAAGGCTGTGAGTCTTGTACAAATCAGTTGTTGGAGGCTTAAAAAAACAACAACAACAAAGTACTGAAAGCCTCTCTTGGTAGACGCTCCTATGAGTACAGAACAAACAGTTTCCCACGCTGTTGAGCAGGAAAAGAGGAGCCATGGTATAGTGTTTTCCTTTGGGGGAGTATTTGGGAATTGTTTTTAGCGATGTGGCCAAATGTGAAGATCTCATGGGATGTGGGTATTCATTATCTTTGGTGAAGGGCATTGTTTGCTCTGCTTTAGAGCTCCAGACCTTGTTTATTCAGAGGCACAGGAAGGATCTATTGGTTTCATACATGTGCTTCTCTCCTGGAAAAAGTGCTGGATTTAACACCTCATCCCCCACTTCCTCACGGGTCCATGGCAAGAGACTCAAGTTGCAGAGTGACTGCAGACCTTCTGTCCCTCCAGTCTAATGGGGACCCTCAGAAGAGGGACACACAGTGCAACAGCAAGGTCCAAAAACCCCATCCCTTTATTCAAGACTTCAGAGTCATGTCATTTTCTCCTATCACTTGGGAAGATGATTCCATGCATGCAGTCCTCTGCAGGATAAAGTCTTGGTGTCCTGTGTCAGTTTGGAATGCAGTCACTGTGCCCACTGGTGTAACTGATCCTGCTTCCTCAGGCCTGGGCAGAAACAGCCCTGGTAGTTGAAGTTCTTATGGGCACTGCTTGTTCTATGGTAATGAAGTGGGCCCTGGGATTTTTCCTAGTTCCAGGTGTTTGGAAGTTAGAAACAAATAACATCTGTTCTTATCAAAAGGGAGAATGACAAAGTACAAATCACAAGTCACTCTTAATAAACCCTGGAGCTGCGGTTTGAGATCTAGAGTGGAGCCTGCTTTCATGTATGCATAGAAGTTTCGCAGATTTCCTCTTGGGATAGAGAAACCAGAACTGACGTTTTCCCCAGAGCCCAGAGCTGACCCAGACAAATCTCCTACTGCTTCATGTCATCCCCAAGTCTTCATCTACCAGATTTGGGGATGAAGATGGGTTGGTCAGGGGGTGAATGATAAGGGGGAAAGGCGATTACTCAGCCCAGCATCTGCCCGATCTAGGGAGAGAATTTGTAACCAGTAGGCAGAGGTAAGATTTGATATACCTGATAGGAATCAAGGCATAACATTACATCATTGCTCCTTCCTTCCATCTATCCACCCATGCATCCATTGGTTTAGTCAACAGAAAATGCCCTGTTCTATTCTAGGGGCCCAGGGGAATACAAAGGGAAAGGAGTAGTCCCTGCCTACAAGTTCATAGGCCAATATGGGGGTGAAGACATGGACAGAGGTAATCCATCCCCAAGGTAGCTCGTGAGAAGTGTCATAAGAAAGAGACCCATGAGAATGTGTGATAGAGAGTGAGCAGAGTGTGGACTCACCTCCAGCTGAGCGGAGTTTGCACAGGTTTGGGCAAGTTTTCGTGGAGAGAGAGATAACTGAACTGATTACTGAAAGATGGGTTGGATTTCAACTGCGAAAGTTGGGGAAAGGGTTAGGAGCCTCAAAGCAGAAAGACCTAAGGTATAAAGGTGTGGAAGTTAGAAAAGAAAATGTAGATTGGTGACATGCCTAATTAGTGGAAAGATGCCACTGAGTCAATCAGAGGAAAGGCTTTTTACC
The DNA here is from genome assembly GCF_963455335.1 of Martes martes. Lineage (NCBI taxonomy): Eukaryota > Metazoa > Chordata > Mammalia > Carnivora > Mustelidae > Martes > Martes martes. The sequence continues at coordinate 49,254,639 of NC_137898.1, forward strand.
GCCTTCTCTCCCTCTCTTCCACTTCAGATTTCTCCATTTGAGGTTTATATTAATCTTTCGGATCATGAGAAGTCCTCTTGTTTACATCTTTGAAATGGAAGCCTGAGAAGCTGGAGTGGGGATGGGGCTTTACCTTGCTTTCACCAGCCATAGACTTTTCTCTCTTCTTTCACTTTGAGCACCTGCCAGGGGACATTAATTTTCCTTATTGTGGGTTGGCTTTGATGTTGATGACTGGTCTTATTCCACTGGGATATAACTTCTGAAACAGAGTTTGTGAGGGCTTTAGATTTTAACCATCAATCTCAGCTTTTCCCACTGAAGGGTATTTCCCCCACGTGATGGTGGGTGGTTGGGCAAAGCTGGGTCTGGAGGTCCTGTTCAAAGACTGCATTGAGCTATAGGGAGCTCCTTCCTAGATCTGGGCTTAGATGTGGCCGCTGCCTCATTCCCATCTCTCAAAAACTGGGAATCCACAGCCCCCTCTTGCATCTCTCCAAATCAGTGTCTGTGTGTAACTCATTCTTCAGAGGGAAGCCTGCTTTGTGGATGGGTCAGTCGACATGACATAATGACTTGGGCATCATGGTGTTTCCAGTCAGTGTTCTTTCCCTCTGGAATATTGTCCCATTCAAGTCTCAAGTTGCCCTCCAGTTTTCTCATCCTTGAGGGAGTGAGCCAATGAAGGTTGATAGTTAAAAATAATGAACAACTGTTGTGGCATTTGGCAGTGTCTGCTCAGAACAGATCCTGCTATAGTTCTAGAGACCTCCTCCTGGGCCAGATAGTAACGGTTTAGTTGCTGGAGGTTGGGGGGGGCGGGGTTTGGAGTACCAGGGGAGGGACCAGGATAGCAGGTGGTAGTGAGGCATCTCTCAAGCGGTGGGGGACAGTGGCTTTTTACAAAATGGTAAGGATTTTAATATTCAATGTTTTCAGTATTTTAATAACTGGTATAGTGTATATCTGCTAAATATCAACCTGAAACACATTATTTTTTTTTTAAATCAACCTTGCCCTGGCTATTTACAACCCAAGCAAAAATGTCCCTGTTGGCTTCTGCTTGTCAGTAAGGAAGATTTGGCCTCCTCCAAACCCCAAGCTTAGGTCTTAGGGATGCTGGGCCCCGAACAAGTAGACTATCCTATTGTCTGGCATTAATTTAAACCCATTCTTAAATGTTTTGAGTATAGGACTCCTTTATGCTCTTAAAAATTGAGGCTCTCAAAGAGCTTTTATTCATGTAGATTACACCTATCAGTACCTACTATATTAGAAATTTAAACCAGAACATTTCAAAATAATTGACTTAATTTTTAAATTACTAAATTTATTAGTTTATATACAAATGACAGTGATAAATCAAATTAGACATCAATATAAATAACATTTTTTAATGAAAAAGAACTACAAGTTTTCAAAACAAAAGCTACTTTTTTAGGAAGAGGGACATTGATATTTTCACAAATCTCCTTAATGTCTGGCTTGATAAAATAAAGCTAGATTCTCAAATCTGCTTCTGCATTTGGTGTGTTGCTATATGTTGTTTTGCTTGAAGTATATGAACAACATTACTCTTCCCATGGATATGTATATGGCAAGAGGAGGAGTATTTTAGTACTATTTCAGATAATTGTGGATATTCTTCTTTGATATGACACCAGAGCTGGACAAGTGGTGGGTTTTTAGAGGCTTGTTGCAATGTAGAATCTGAAGTCATATCAGTAAACTCTTTCAACTATGTTACATTAAAGTCCACTGTACTTGTCTTGTACTTTCACGCTCATATTTTTTACTCAAGCGTGATTTTGTAACACTCCATACTGTTCTTTTGGAAAAGAGAGCTTCACTGAATTATGCAGCTCCTCTAAATGTTGATACCTTTTATTATACAGTAACAAAAATTACTTTCATTAATGTTACCATTTATACCATCAGAAGCCCATAAGGATTGGGAAGCTATCGAGCCCATGGTGGCAGATGCAGGTTTTTCAACACTGTAATTTTTTGCTTAAGAGCTTGAAATTTATCATTGGGAGAAATACTCTGTTACGTTCCTTGAATTGACTAGCTCACTTCTTTTATTTTTGAGAAAAGCCTTTTAGATCCCCAACTTTGAAGAATCACGGTCTATTTGTCAGTGTTCTTTCGAGGAGAAAGAACGTTCCCTGAAAAAAAGTGGCTAGTTCGGTTTGCAACTCCAACAATCATACAGGCACTTTTTCTGGAGACAGCCGCCATGCTTTAGCCTGCAACAGATGTGCTTTGTGCGTGTATCTGCTTATAGAGATTGCCGACTAATAGCAATAATTTCCATTATGGCACATTGGTTCTGCTTGCTTGCACTCCTGGCTCCTCAGGAATCTCAAGGGGCAAAGGGCTCTGTGAGTGTTTTACAGAGGGTTTGCCTTTCTGCCCTTCCATGTTCTGCCGTGTTCCTCTGAGCTCTGCCCACCTCTCTGGTGAGACTGTGGCCAGTTGAAATGCCCTGGAGAACAGGAAGTGGTCTCTTTCCTGACATTGACCATCCGCTTCCCATCCTTGGTAATCGGATGTCTCCAAGGTTCCTGTTTACTTTGATTTACTTTTAAAGACTGTAAAATACAAGCTGTCCCCTTGAATTTGTATTTTTTTTTCCCTTCCTGGAGATAACTTCCAAGACTTTTCTGGGACACTATAGTGTCTACGCTTTTTAGCTTCCTGTCCCCAAATATTGGCAGGACTGTTTGCTTCAACTTTATTGCATTGGTCTACTTGGAACCAAGTCCCTGGAAATCAGGGACTGCCTCCCCCCCCCCCTTTAATTCCCCTTTCTGCTTCCCTCTGTGTGTCCTCTTCCTTTCTATCTGCCTGGCCACACTTTCCAAAGCTTAGACCATCTCTAGCCAGCCAGTTCATGCCATTCCTTGCTGAATTCTTAGGCCCTCACAAGAATTTGGTTCATCTCTATTTTACTGAGTGTGACCATGTGCTTTCATTTTATGGAGACCCATTGACTTGCCCAAGACTGGAATTCACTTACTGGGATCTGCTGTTGGCATGGAGATCATATGCTCTTTGCAGACAGGGCAATGCCTTCATCTCTTCCTACTGGTCCACCTAATGCCTGACACATTGTGAAGATTCAACCGCCGCTGACTGATAGAGTGGAAGTTGACCGTATGCTTTTTGTTGCTAAAGGAGCAGAAGATTTCAACATTTTCCCTGGCCATATATGTGGTCAGGACGTTGGAATTGTCTGGATCTGCGCCCTTCCGAAGGTCTGCATTTGAATGAATGCCGTGTCATAAGACCTCTGGTCTTTTGATGTTCTATCTTTGGGGAATGAGATGTAAATGTGTCCTTTGCTAGTACCAGGTGAAAAGAATTTAGTAGCTACAGCCCTTTTCATTAATTGATTAAACCCAGCTTTCATGCACTTTTCAGCCAGAAACAGAGCTAGCAACCTGTTTGCCCTCTAGATTTTATTTTCACCTGTGGGTTCTGAGATTATGCATTTATTCATTCATTCAAAATATGCTAATTGAGCACATACTATATACTATGCACTGTGTGAGATACTCCAGGGGATACAGAGGCATCAAGTAGGTCATCATCTATACGGGGACATGAGAGGTACACTCAGAGAATGAGCATCCCAGAGGACCAGGTGCCAGGAGAGAGACCCCAAGAGGCTGTCCTCAAAGAATGGAAGAACAGGGCTCGAATTGACTTTATCTTTCATGACTGGTAACCGAGCAGGGGACTCGTATTTCAAGCTTGGATCTGTGATATTTGGAAAAATCCCTTCACATTATGACAAAACTGAATGCCACTTCTCAGCAGAGCGCTGGAACGCACCAGGTCTCTGCTGGCCTGCTTGGCTTCTGCAGAACAGTACACCAGCATCCTTCCCAAGGCGTGCCGGCAGGAGTTGGAGAGGGGCCAGTGCCTTTCAGCTGGGATATAAAATAGCATGGGCGACAAGATGGCTCAGGGGTAGCTTACACTCTTCCTGCCACAGGCCCATGGTGCCCACATCTTCGGGGGCAGTGTGTGTGTGGCCGTGTGTATGCCTGGGGTGCTGTGAGTGAGGGGGTAAGGCTGATAGGGGGTCTCTTCTGCATTCAGCAGTGAGGGTGGTCTTTCAAAAGTGTGGTCAGACCAGAGCACACTTCTTAAAGCCCAGGAATGGTTATTCATTATGTGGAGGCTTAATTCCACCTCCGTTAATGTGGCCTGCGAGGCTGTTTTGTTGGGTTTCTGCGAGCTCATGCTGTAGTAATATCTCTGGTGCTTTTAACCCCAAAGGTGTATTTCTCATTCCCATGGGATGGCAGCCCTTCTTCACGTGACTTCTTCAGTCCAGGGTCCGGGCTGAGGGAGCAGCAATGGCTGAATAACCCAAGGGCTCTGAAATTGTTGCCTCCAAGGGGCACATATCACTTTTGCTCCCATTCCAGCAGCCCAGGTCAGTGAGATACCCGCTTAGTGCGGGGCTGGACCTACTGTCCCCGCTGGGCAGCACTGCAAGTCGTGGGGAATGGACGGACACGTGTAACTCTCTTACAGGAGGACAGCGGATAATTGGGAACAGTAACACCCCCCCCCCCGCAACCCCGCCCTGCCAAAGGCCCTCTGCCCTCTGGCCCTGCCCTCCATTCCCACCACTCTCTGTCTCATTCTGCACTAGCCCCTGCAGCCTGTGAGGCTTCTCAGACACACCAGCTACGTTCCTGCCTCGGTGTCTCTGCCCAGAATGCCTGGCTCTTTGCATGGCTCCCTGTCTTCTTATACAGCCCTTTGCTTGGCTCTCACGTCCTCAGAGAGGCTGGCTTTGCCAACCGTGCTCCTCTTTCCCATCGCCTTTGCTTTGTTTTCCTTTGTACACATATAACCACCGCGGAGTACTTGATAGAGCTGCTTATTTGTTACCTTTCTCCTCCCATAGACTGTCACTGTCGTGGGGCAGGGACGTGGTCCTCTTCTCGGCATCTTGTGTACCCGGATGCCTGATCTTGGCGGACTTTTAGTAAATACGTATTGAATGATTGCTCACCTGTAGACAATCAAGTCAGTCCCAAAGCAGAGAGGCTCCCAGCAGAGGAGGGTAGCAGCCTCTTTGGGAATGAGCCCAGGCCTCCAATCAGCCTGGATGCTTCCATCTTGCTGAGCATGAAACAGACACGTGCATTCTTTTTAGGTCCCTGCATGAAGATTTTCCCCTTCGTCTGCAAGCCTGGCCAGGAGGGGCCGTGGAGCCAGGTGTTAGGAAGCACCCGTTGACAGACCCTGTTGCATTACCGAGGAGCTCTGCCTTTCTGCCACACTCCTGTGCATGATTGCAACAGATGACCTGGCTTGTGATGGGGCTGGGGGTGGATGAGGGAGGGGACAGCCTGGAGGGGTGGGTGGGAGGTCGACAGGGCTCTCAGCTGCTTTTCTCCACTTGAATCAGTGCTCAGATCCAAAGTAGCAGGGAGGTAAGCAGTTAATTCCAGGTGGATGAGAAAAACAGAAAATCCTGGCGGGCATCCCTGGAAGGCAGGAATTACACATGACCAGCACCTGGCTCTGTTTAGGGACCATTTGTAGCTGGATGAAAAACGAATCTGTCACATCAGCCAGAGCCAGTGGGACTCAGCAATTCTGTGAATCCAGGTAACAGCCAGAAAGTGAGCCCTGCCTCTTGCTCTGGTCTCCCCCTCTGCCCTGTGCCAAGCCCACCCCATAGCAATGTGGATTGTGCCACTTGTCCCCCCGCCCCGGCCAGCTCTACTCCTCAGGCCTTGGGGGACTTCTGTCCTGTATCCTTGAGCAGCTTAGGACATACGAGGTCTTTTAGGCTGCCACAGCTGGGGCTCAGTGAGCCTGCTCATCTCGGGACACCAGCAAATAGACAAAACCCACGCAGACACATACATTTTCCTTGTCAATACACAAATTGTCTCCCTCTATGCAAGGCATTCGAAGGACAGCCAAGCAGGCTTCAGGGTGGCACCTGTAGGAGGACACAATCCTTAGTGTCCTTTCACTAGCTTATCGTCATGCTGGAGGAGGGTAAAGTTCACAGAAGCTGCAGTGCACTTGCCAGGGGCCAGGGTAGGGTGAGAACAATCCATGACCTTGTGGCCATAGACCTGCTCTTGGAGATGATCCCAGCAGAGAGAGCGTCTCTCACCCTCTGCCTTCCTCCCTGCTGAGTCTAGGAGCGAGTTCAGTCCCCACTAGGTCAGGAGGAGAGACAGCCCCAAGATGGGGTGACGATACGTGGAGGCGGGGCTGCTGGTCCCTGGAAAATGCTGGGTGGCCAGTCTGGGCCAGCCTGACAAGCACCTGTTTGGGTGGGTTTGCTGTTCTACTTGAGCAGTGCCCATCCTCTTCCGGGATCAAATAGGTTGTGTACCATTCCTATGGGGAGGTCTCGTTAATCTGTAACCTCCAGGGACGTCACTGCTTGGCCATGGAACTGTGGGCATTTGACCTTGAAAAGTGAATAAGAGTTGACTAGTAGAAGGCTGAAGGGAGGGTTTCCAAGTTGAGGGAACAGCAGGGGCAAAGGCCCAGAGACACGAGAAGGAGGAAAGGTTTAGAAGGGCACATCCTGGGGATCATTTTCTGGAAGGCTTTGGTAGGGAGAACCCAGAGTTAGGACTCAGGGTGGAGAGAGAACAGGATAGCGCCTTTCTCAGGCTGTAGGATGAGTTAACTGATGAGACCTGCCCTGGGACTGCCCAGGTGCTCTCATGAAGGGGCTCGCATCTTCGGAACAGACTGGAAGCACAGGACACGCTGGAGGTCGCAAGGTGAGTTAGTAGTGAAGCCCTGTGAATCCGATTGTCAGCTGAGGTCTCGGTTTCCCAGAGATATCGCTTACCGACCCAAATCTCTCTGTCAGTCATCTCCCGTCTCCTTGCTCTAGTCCACTTAATTTTCCTTTTGCTTTCTTGAGCGAAGTTGTGTGATACGGAACTTTCCATCACTCAAGCTCATTCTGAGCTTGCTTTCATTACTGTGGGAAGCCCACCGTGCCGAGTCCTTGGCTGTCACGAAGCCTGTCCAGGTGCGGTTCCCGGGCTGCACGCACAAGCCCCCTGTCCCAGGGCTCCTGGGACCCCCTCCTCCCTGAAACAGGGCGAGAATGGGGAAATTTGTTCTTGAGCAATCTGGGGCTCAGCACATTGATTTATGAAATCGTCCATCGGCATGGCCTCAGAGCACACAGGAATGGGCTTAATAGTGTATTCAGAAAGGGACAGATCATCCATTAGTGTTCATCACACCTGCTCTTTCCCTGCCCCTTCCCACGTTGCAGTTCTGGGTGTCCATTCCAAAGCCCTCTGCTCTTCTTCACGGTTTCTGCGGTGTTGCCCTTAGACCCATCAGAGACCTTGGCAGTGGGTCCAGGGGCTGTGGGCCCAATGGGGAGGGGACAGGGACAGAGACACCCCCATCTCAACTCCCACGTCTACTGCAGCAGCTCGGCTCTATCTGTGTAGACATTGGGATTCATATGGGAATTTATTTGGACACACAGTACAGGACTGAAGTTTGGAAATCCTCATTTGGAGTGAGCAAGCCAGATAGCCTGCCAGGCAGCCTGCTGTCTGTTGCCTCTAAGCCCTAGCTGAGCCTGGAGAGATGGCGGCAGCTCGCCCTCGATCAGCACTCACTAGTTCTAGCTGCGGGCAGACCAGGGGGTCCTTTGGGCTCCTGAGAGGTGGCCCCCTGCCACGCCAACAAGACAGGATGCTTCCTCTGTCTCACCCCCACGTGGCCGAACAAATGCCCAGACTCACGTGTTCTCTCCCCGCTGGGATTGTCGTTCCCTAGCCCGTTCCCAGCTGCCTTGCTTGTCCGCGGGGATGCTGCTGGCTGGGAAACTCAAGCTGCCCTCCTGGCTGAGCACAGCCCTGGAAGTGACCAGTCCCTTTGCCAGCTGCCCAGCAGTGCTGGCCTCACTCCCTTCCTTCCTGAGGCCTGGGGCAGAGAGAGGCACCCATCTCTTTTGCATCTCCAGGGAGCCCGTTGGTCTAAGCCTCGAGTTCTTAGCTGTTGACAGAGCCCTTTGAATCTCCAAGCAGACACAAAGCACTAGAAGGCTGATTTTAGGAACCCGCTGGTAAGGAAATGTTGGTTACGATTGTGCTTTCCTTTCTTCTCCCCACCACTGCCTTTGCCACGGAGCAGGAGTCCCGGAGGAAGGCTGCGGCTGGGAGGGAGACTGCGGTGCCCATTTGTCCTGCACATGGGAGGCCCAGGCGGCCCTGACTCCGGGAGGTGGGGGTCCCTTCCTGAGATACCTTGTTGCCTTTTCTCTTTCTTCTTTCTTTAAAAGCCGAGCAATAAATCCGCCCTGGTGAAGGAAAGGATAAAAGGGAAACCTCTTCTTAATTGGCTCAAGGCCATTGCACACATTACCAGGTGTACTCAAGCTGCAATTTACTTTTTAATTAAAGTTCTTTCTACCTACAGGAGAGCCGAACGTTGGGCCAGTGTTCTCCACTTGAAAAGGGAATTTGAGGGAGCAGTTACAAGGAGAAAGCAGGGAGGTCATTTAGCTTGTTGAGTTGGATTTTTTTCCGCTTTTTATTCTTTTCAGTTCCTCCTTATGGTTATCTGTCTTCGCCTAGCCAGCGACCTGCAAGAGAGTCTGCCCTGGATCTGGGTACAAACCTGATGGTTGCTAGGATTTTGCCTCGCTCCTTCCCAGGCCCTGATTTTATGGCCAGGGACGTTGTCAGCCTCCACAGCATTTTGGCACATTCTGGGGCCACTTGTCAGAGTCTCCTTCCAGGTCTGGCCATGGCCTGTGCATCTCTGGTGATGTCTTTGCTCCAAGTCAGTGCTGGAAAGACAACCATTCCTTCAGACAGCCTCATACAAGGCATTCACAGCACCTTCGCTTCAGAGGACGTGGGAAGGGCCACCGGGAAGGTCACATCTGGAGGGTCAGGACTGGCTTGCTCCTTCTCCCAAATTGTCGTAGTCTTCCCTTTCATTATATAGGCTGGTTTCTTGCTTCTTAGAAGCCTTGATCATACCAACCTCACCCAGGCCTGTCTTCCTGCTTCTATGAAGCACATCCCAAACTGAGAATCTTCCCTCAGGGGGTCAGGTGAGAACTCGACTGCCTCCCCATTCCACTAAGGTAAAAGAGTCCATCTTTCTAGGGTCTGTCTCTGAACCTCCAGCTCTGCTGGCTTCTGGGTGTGGAGCCCAGGATTCTGTAGGCTTGGCTTAGGCCCCCTAGATTGGAGGGGAGAGGGTGGCCACAGGCCCCTTGCTAGTGACGCTGTCTCTAATGAAACAGAAGCCGGAAGGTGCGGGGCAATTTTGCAATTTTGGAGTATATGACTGGCTTCCCTTTCTGGTGCTCAGTAATCACTCAAATCCCAGTATTCTAGGCACTTTCCAGAGAGGGGGCAGGAAGGGTTCAGGAGGGACAGACCCCAGGAGCAGGGCTGGATGAGCAGGGCTGCCCCTGCTGGAGACAGGCTCCATTCTATGGTCAAGGGCAATGTGTGGCTCAGTGCTTGGTGGTCTTCACAAGGGCCTGGTGGGCATGATATTGAAAGGTAAGGGTAATAATCAGAATGCCAGCCAACATTACTGAGCCCTGGATACAGGCAGGTGCTTGCAGAGTGCAGCACAGACATGATTTCATTAAATTCCCACCACCAACCTGTGAAGTAAGTGTCATTATCTCCATCTGAGATGAGGAAACCGATTTCAGGCCACACAGCCACTCAGCGCTGTGGATGTGTGGTCTTGCGTCCAGGTGACAGTCTGACACTCTGAAGGGCAGCAGAGACAGTTAGACAATAGCTGAGATGGGAGTTTTGGTCTCTCTTGATAGAAGGCATACTCTAATACCCAGCCCCCGGTGGTCTGGGGCCAGGGGCTTTTCCTGGAATGAAGAGCGAAGGCCTGCCCTCGGCCAGCCGCCCCACCTTGTGCCATCTCTGGAACTCACGGTGTGCATTCGCACTTGGGACAACTGGGGCCATGGCCAAAGCAGAGAAATTTGCTCTGTGCAAGAGCGAAAGAAAAAAAAATTTTAAATGGTAGTTCAAGTTTCAATTTATGGAACACATTCTCATTTTCAGTTAACCCAGGCCCCACACCCAGAGCCCTGACCTCATTAGTTTCATGTACTAACCCTGCTAAGGGAACAGACCCAGACCCTAGTATGAGCTTCAGAGTTGGGCGGGCCTCCTTCCAGCTTGTGACACTAGGCAAACTGTTTAACCTCTTAGAGCCTTGATTTCTTAATCTGTAAAATGGGATAATAATCTCTCCTCCTATGATCATTGTGAGACTTAATGAAGGTCACATATATAGAATGCCTGGTATGCCATAGAGCACGTCCCTGTATGAAGTACGGAACATTTCAGCAAATGTGAACACCACCCCCACCCCCTCACCTCTCTGCAGCAATCCCCCTGTCCTCTCTTCTCAAGCCACATCTTGTGGTTGAGCTCTTCGGGGAAGTTCATTGGAATGACATTACACTCCGTTGTTTAGGTTTTTCTCTTAATTATTCCAAACTCGGGTCATGAGGCCAGGGCGAGGCTCCTCACGGAAGCACAGCCTGGTCAGCAGTGACAGTGGCCCTGACCAAAGCCCCTTTCCAGATTCCGGGCCCAGAACCCGATCAGACGCAGCCACAGCAGGGGACACATGCTGGCCAGAGAGGTGCAGCATGTACTCTCACCTGCCCGTGCTTTAAAACATGCCTTCTGGAAAAAAATGGCAAGTAGAGAGCGGGGTGGTTCCAGAAAAGAGCCTGAAAGCCTAGCTCTGTGTTTCTGAGTGATGCCAGGCTAGTTGTTGCACCTCTCTGAACCACAGTCTCTTCTTCTGTGAATCAGGGTCCAGTCACCCCCTCCTATTGTTGTCATGACAGTCACCTTGTAAGTTTTCAAATATAGATGTTATTCTCAATATCTGAACCTGACATGCATCTTCTTCTCGAAGGGGTGACCGTAGCAACAATTTGTTTTCCCTAGAGTGTTTAATGGCTTATGAATGGAGCCCCTTGCTTAGCTCATCTTTCTTTCCTTCCTTCTCTTCTTCTCTGCTTTGCCCTCCGCTTTCCTCCCTTCCATCATTTCATAGCATCTGCTGCTTGCCAGACGCGCTGTGTCGGGTGTTGAGGAGAACATGAGGACGGATGAAGTAGTTACCCCTTTGAGGAATTCATGGCCTCACAGAGAAGACAACAGAGGACATGAATTCCAGGGCATGAGACCTGGAGTCCGTCTTTTTCCTGAACAGAACTATGAGGTCATCTTATCCAAGGGAGTAAGTGGAGGCTCTGGAAGGAGAAGGGTCTGGGCCTAGGGTCAGCCGACTAGCCTTGTCGCCGGACCCTGTGTAGGTTGGAGAGGTAGGAGGGTGGGGGTTTTGCTTCAGATGATTAGGAGAAGCTTTTGTGGAGCAAGCCCTTGAACTGGGCCTTAAAGACTGTTTGGAATTCTGGAAGGCAAAGGTGTGGGCAGTGTTTGCCAGCAGGAAGGAACAGCTTGAGCAAAGGTGGGGCAGCTGAGAAGCAGAGGCTGATCAAGGGATGGCGAGTGGTTCCAGAGTGGCAAAAGGGCCCCTTGGTCAGGGGAGGGGGGTCCCCCCGCTGTACCTGTGGAGGCTGGGAGTGACCATCCAGTCCCTCATAGTTTCCGTGGATTGGTTCTACCCTCAGTGCCCTGCCAGGAATTAATTCTATTCACGGTAATGAGCTTGGACCCTGGACACCAGGCCAGCTTAAATAAACCTCTCTTGAATGTTGGATTTATGATATGTTATGAGCAGGAGCTTGACTGAGCACATGCTAGATGGATGAACCCAAATACTAAAAAAAAAAACAAAAAACAAAACCTGGTCCATGAATGCTGCTGAAAAACCCCTCATGATAAATCATGGCTATTAATTTGCATGCTCTGGGTCTGCTAGGCTGGAGCAAACAATTCTTTAGTCTCCCAAGAGTGTTGAGCAGCGAGCCTTTCTGAACACTCAGAGTAATTTATACGAATGCTTCGACTTGTCCTTGCTTTTCTAACATGACTCCTTTGCTGGGAGAGATATGGAATTGGTTCCATCTGTGTTGTGTGGCTCTCCTGGTCATGCTGCAGAAGAGATTCCCTTTTGATATCAGCTCCTGGTTGTACCCATAGCGTCTGGCTTCCTTTCAGCCATCTCAGGAGGTGATGGGTGCTGGCATGTGGACTTGTCATGACATGAAGCAGTTTTGGGTCTACATAAAGCTCACAGGACATCTTGGTGGCCATGGTGCTATGTGCTCCTTTAAGAGGGTACAGGGCCAAGCCAGAAGTCAGGTCTGATGCTTCCCTCTGGAGGATTTTAGACATGTGGATAGGCATTGAGGGAGGAGCGTGTGTTTCGAGGCTTTCAAGGCAATGCATGATTATACGGAAGTTCAGGACGGTCTATCAAAATCAGGTCGTTAGGTTCAGACCAAAAGCAAGGCTCACTCACTGTGTTCCTAGACTTCAGGCTCCCTCTGCTCTCTCAGAGGGAGCAGATTTGAACAGCTTTATCATCCGAGAAGGGCCAGAGGTTCATTTGCAGGTTTCTGAAGCCATTTGCCTTCCCTGGCCCTTCTGTAAAATGAGGATCCAGTTTGGTTTGGTTTGGCTTGGTTTGGTCTGACCCAGCTGGCCATTGTCCTATCAGGAGACCATTTTCCCAGCTGCTGCTATTATAGAAACCATTGGAAAGGTGGGCTCCGTGGCTGGAGCTGACAGAATTTGTCCTGTGATAGGTCGTGTTCATCTCCCTTTCCCTCCCATGGGGGATGGGGAGCCACACCCACAGTACCTGACTTGTTAGATTCTCATCTGCTATTGGAAGACCTTTCTGATGTCACATGGTAAGCTCAGGCTCAGGAGTTGACTTTGAATCCCATCCTCACCTGGGACACTTGGGCAGCCAGCCTAGTTTCCCAGAGCTTTTTATTCTGTGACAATCTTGATAGAACAAAGCAACCTTTAATGTCATGAGCACCAAATGGTGTACAGAGAGCCCCAGGACAGAGCCTCAAACACAGTGGGGGCAACACACCACCCTTCTGGAGCAGGAAGGGTCAAGGTCAGCTTCATGAAGCTGCTGTTGACACTCATACATGGGGGTCTTCTAAACTGGTTCATTGAGACAGTGATGAAGTTACGCAGTAGAAAAGAGGACATTCCCTTCAGTTACACAAAGCCCTTGGTGGAGAGAAAATCTGTCTGTCCTCACAACCTCTCATGTTTTCCCCTTGGAGACTGGAGATTTGTTCTCCATCAGCCTTTTGCTGACCCAGCAGACCGTGTCTTCTCAGGCAGATGAGGTTGCTGAGGAAATGTGGGGTCAAATGGCATCCCCCCTCCCTTTTCCCCTCCCTCTTCACTGAGCTTCAGGTTCTGCATCTGTAAAATGGGATAATAAACCCCAATCTGGCATGGTTTGAATAGTATCCTCTTTGAGCAAGTTCTTGGTTCTAAGTAGTGCTTGCTTAGTTGTAAGTCTTCATCTTGGCCTGTTTGGTGGGCACATCTGCTTTAGCGTCTGCTTTAGCATCAGGCCGAAATCCTTTTAACTCCGTCCTGTCGGTGCTCTGGGATGCTATGACCCCACCATGGGATAGGGAGATTTATTCTTCCGTACCTAAAGCTGTGTGTAGGGAATTTCCAGGACGCAAATGAGAGGTATGAGCCTCCGCTCAGGGCATCAGCCTGTCAAAGCCACCCACCGTTAGAGACACAAAGTGTTCTGTGTGTGTGGGGGGGGGTGCCGTGGTACAGGAAGGGCAGGGCTTTGGAGCTGGGACTATCCAAATTATATCCAGTGTCCCTTACTTGCTGGTCCTGGGACACTCTAATTAGTATCTCTCAGACTCAGGTTTGTCACCTCTAGAACATGGGCTAATGAAAAGCTCTGTTTCTTGGGGCCACTGTGAGGGCTCAAAGAAATGACCGTCTGGGAGTGTTTTGCATAGAGTTGGGATTCAATAAATGGTAACATCTGTTCTTCTTTGTCACACAAACAAATGTAAAGGCTTGTTGTTTTAGAATTCTTCTCGGTATTTTTGGCTACTGGCCTTGGCCATTCAAAATGGCAACCTGTGCCCCAGTTGGAGTTGTTATTGCCACTGTGTTTTTTCCTTCTTTCCCATCAGCAGAAACTGGGGCAAGCTTCCGCCCCCCCTGACCGCTGGCAGGGAGGTGAGGTCACACGAGGGCCATCTGTTCCTTGTCCTCCTGCAGAAGGGCACGGGCCGAGCTTAACGTTCAGGGCTCCTCGCCCTGTCCCTGAGGCTCAGCCCTCACATCCTGGTGTCTGGCCCTGTCTCACGCCAAGCTCACATCCCACGCTTGGCAACTTTGGACAAGCCACCTAACCTCTTCGTGCCTCTGTGTACTCATCTTTAAAGCAGAAGTAACAACAGTAACTCCCTCATCTGATTTTTATGAAGACAGTGTTATGCAAGCAAAGTACTTCATCTGGTCAATAGTCAGTAAATGCTAGCTATTTTATTATTTGGCTCATATCACCCTATGAGCCTCCCAAGGGGCAAGCAGGCCCCTCTGTGAACTCCTTTTCTAGAGAAGATGAGGAAACGGAGCTTCGATGTCACATGGCCAGAGACCCCACAGGAAGGAGTGTCTGCGCTTAGATCTCTTCAAGACAGTGCCTGCTGGCAGCGTCTACACCACCACTCGGTCATATCCAAACACGGCTCTGCAGGCCTGCTTGCATGGAAAAAGACAGATTCCTGGGTGCCCCTGCTCAGATCTGCTGAACAGAATCTCCAGAGGCAGGGCCTGGAAATCTGTTTGTAACTTCGGCGGAGGAATTCCCTGTTGGTGTGGTGTCTCAGTCTCCATCCCTGGAGACACGGCTCACCATGTCATCCGGGAGCAGAGGGACCCCAGAAGGAGCAAACACCTTCACAGCCTGCGGCCCGGGCAGAGTGCCATCTGCAGGTAAAGGAGGACGTTATGGGAGGGCGGGTGAAGAAAAGGGTCTCTTCATCACACACCAGGTTTTTTTTTTGTTTTTTTTTTCCAGGTCATTGGATTTCTTTCTAGATTAAATAATCTCATTAGGTATTATGGGCTCTGCGGAGGAAGTCTATTTGAACTGAACTGAAGCACTCTTTGTCAAGATATTATGTTTGGCCTGGACACGGCTAATTGACAAGAGGTTGCCACAGCCAGCGAGGCCCATCGCAGAGGGCCCCTGGGGACTCAGTTGGTGCAAACATTCCACAGCGCCGCAGCACATTTTCTCTGCCCAGGGAGGGGCGCTGGCATTCACCCGACACTTCCTCTGGCTTTGATCCGACCTAGTCATTGAGAGGACTGAAACTTCGGGGGGCTTCTGGAAGCCCAGGGGCCCAGACTCAGAGGGTGACGCTAATTGTGAAGAACTACATTCATCACCAAACAGCCCTGTTTCGCAGCATGCCGAGGAAACCATTGCAGACTCCTTGCTCTCCTTCTTCTATCCCAGAGTCAGGAGTTGATTCTCCAAACACGTGTCCTTGGGGCCTTTCCCTTTTACGTCCCCAAGTTACCATATGTGGTGACTCACTGCATGGGCCAGGCATCCGTCTGCCAGAGTTCATATCCTGACCCTGACACTCACTGGCCACGTGATCTGGGGGAAGCAACTTACTTTGGTTTGGCCTCAATGTGTTCACCTGTCAAATGGAAATAAGAAGACTCCCCTCATTAAGGTTGCTGTGGGGGTGAAGTGAGACAAGCCCAGGAAAAGCCGAGTCACACGCACAGTACTCAGTGAATGTTCCTTGTCACCCTTCCCTGTGTCTCCAGTGTGGCAGCGCGAGTGTCATACGGCTGGGGGAAGATGTGGGGGCAATTCGGAAACTCTTTACAGCCAAGGACATTGTGCATTCATTCAGCGACAACTTCTCGAGCCCAAATGCACCAAGCACCGTGCTGGCTCCGAGGATAGACTGGAGAATGAAAATTATCCCCTTCTCATGGTATTACCTCAGTCTGGAGCCCGGTAGTAAATGGGTCAGCACCTACTGCAGTAAGTGTGGTCACAGTGCAAAACGAAATTAGGTGAGAGGCACAAGGTGTTGGTGGGGAGATCCTTCTCGAGCTTGGATGGTCAGGGGAGCTTTGAGTCTGTTTGGTTGAAATCTGCAGGAAAAGAAGTTGCTGGTTAGGTGACTCACGGGAAAAAAGCTTTCTCAGGGGCACCTGGATGGCTCAGTGGGTTAAAGCCTCTGCCTTTGGCTCAGGTCATGATCCCAGGATCCTGGGATCGAGCCCCTCATCAGGCTCTCTGCTCAGTGGGGAGCCTGCTTCCTCCTCTCTCTCTCTCTCTCTGCCTGCTGCTCTGCCTACTTGTGATCTCTCTCTCTGTGTCAAATAAATAAATAAAATTTAAAAAAAATGCTTTCTCAGCAGAGGGCAGGGTCCCCAAGGAGGAGAAGAGCTTGGGGTGGTGGAGAAGCCTAGGGAGTCAGGGGAAGGAGGCCAGGTGGGGCTGGAGCCGTGGGCAGGGGCAGATCACACAAGGCTCGGGGGCAGAGCTGCAAGGAGGGCTGAGCGGATGTGGGCAACGCCAGGCTGGCCAGGGTGTGTGGGAGGCGGGGGCCCCGTGGATCGGCAGTGTTAAAAGGTTGTTCCGGCTGCAGTGTGGAGAATAGGAGGAGAGGGGGGCGAGAAGGGAAGCAGGGAAACAAATCAGGAGCCTGCCGAGGTGGTCCCTGGTAGATTCTGTCAAACATGTTAAATCTCGTGCTATGTGCTGAGCCCCGTGTGAAGTCTTTGGGGCAAAAACTGATCTGTGAGGTGAGATCCTCTCTCGCAGCCACTGTCCAGACCTCACCCTTACTTTGGCTCCCGGCGTGCTGAGCTCACTCTCATCTCTGCTCACAGAGGAATCTAGGCCCTTCCGTGTGTTTCTCTAGCCAGGAAAAGCCCAAGCTGCCTTTCCCATCAAGCAAGTCCTTCCTTCCTGAGCGGCCTGTTTTGCTCATGTCCCTCTTACATAAATCTCCCTGGACCAGAGTTTCTGATTTCCTGAGCACTTCCGGTCTCTGTGGGCCAGCTTCTCTGTGTTCCAATTAATCTCTGGCTGCTCCAGCAACCTCATGCCCTGTTTCATGGTCCCTACTTTCCATCTCTGCCCTGCTTGCCTACTTATCAGCAACTCGAATGTAGGCCACAGTCACCCTGGTTCTGCCATAGTGTCCAGACCACTCCTTGTCCCGTGGCAGATGGGCAGTGGCCCCTGGTGTCATGAAGGTCTGACCATTAAGACTCAGCCCACTCCCCGGGGCTCAGAATGTGGGTTCACCCAGGGGGGCCTTGGAAAATCAGGAGGCTCTCTGCCCCTTGGGTACAGACCCTATATCTTATAATCTCCCTGACACCAGAGTTTCTTAAAATAATTCAGAGAGAATCTGAGAGAGACAGAAAGGGCAGTGTATGTGTGTGTGGGGGGGGTAGTGGTAGAGAATGAGAATCAGGGAATTCTGATCCACAAGTACCCCCAACAAAGTTCCACACCGTGGAATAGTTTCCAGGGCACACAGGAAATATGATAGGAAATACGATCTAAAAGTATAAGTCTCACTCTGAAGGACCCTTTTCCGATTGGGAGTTTGGGGTGGACCTACCACCAGTGGTCTTAGCCAGATAATCTGAGCAGAAAATGGGCCTCAAGTAGAAAGCTAAAACCATGCATTCACCTTCCATAATGACAGCTCTTAACTTACGTTTTCTTCTCTAGCTTTCTAAAGTCCAGTCACCTTGCAGAACTAGAGCCATCTGTTTTATAGTTCTTGGTTGAGTTATTTTGAATCTACCTCATTATATTCGTGCTCATCAGTTGGTCATCATGGACTGCCCTCTGGGTGTTAGTGGAAACTTGACTGTGGTGACTAGGAAATGGGGGAACTACAGGATGCATAAGAATTTGGAGGCTCACGGTGCATCAGAGCTGGTAAAGCACTCCGAGATCACCTGATCAGGATTTTTGGAAATGCATTTGTCAGAATTCCTGGCCAAACAAAATCTTATCTGGAGTTCTAATAAGTTCAGCAGAGCAGAGAGGAGCTGATCTGGCTGAGTCAGGGGACAGAGGCCCAGTGGCCAGAGGCTTCGTCTCATCCCAGCCGTCCGCTGAGACCTCACTGATTAACACAGGGCCGTGTTGGAAAACCACGGATCGGTTCATTCAGGGAGAGTTACTTGCCCAAGTCACACAGGCCCTTGGAGACTCCTAGTTTAAGGGGATAACCTGGCCCAGCTACTTGGCCTGAACTAGAGTCCAGCCTTCTGGACTCCTTGCTTAGTGCTCTTTCCTGTATCCTGTATACTGGCTTAAGGAGTGAGTATCTGTGGCCTTGGTGTGGAGCCTGTCCAGGAGAGGAAAAGGGAGGGATATTCACTCTGAGATCCTCAGTGGCGTTGCTGAAAACTCAGCCTTGCTAGTCCTCCTCCCAGCTAGAATTACTGGCAGAAATGAGTCATGAACTAAGGGTGTTGCTGGGAAGACTCACTCCTTGGGGAGGCTCAGGTGTAAATAGATGGAAAGGGAGTCACGGTGGAGATGGAACCGGGTCTGGACTTTATTAGGTGGTGGATAGGAGCCATAGGACGTGGGTGCGAAGAGCCGGCAGACTCCCAGCAGCCTACTTGCTACTCCTGTGTTGGAAGTGTTGCCAAGCCTGGCCACATAACAAACAGCCCCCAAATCTCAGTGGCTTACAAAACAAAGGTTTATTTCTTCCTTGTGTTGCAAGTGGGCTGTGCGTTGGCTCTGGTTCTGCTCCACATACTTTCTCATTCTGCGACGTGCCCATTTTATTGTAGCTGAGAAGAGCAAGAACCTGGGACAGATTGCACAGTGACATTTAAAACTGCTGCTCAGATTTGGCCTAATTCATGTCTGCTCGCATCCCACCAGCTAGAACAAGTCACATGGTGGACCCTGACAGTGGGGTAGGGCCTTTGTACATCACAAAGAAAGGGGAGGGAGGTGTGTTATACACAAGGCTGAGGCTAGTGAGTAATTACAAGTGAATAGAGTCTGCCCCAAAGGGGGTGTGGTGGGGATTGGTGGAACGCTTGCAGAGTGACTGCTTATCTCAATAGGACATGGTCTTTGGAGAGGAAGATTTTTCTAAGATGCCTCCAGCCTAGCTCTTAAACACATTGAGAAAGTCTGTGTCAAGTCTCCAGAGCCCTGGGTCCCTAGCAATGCCTTGTATTTCCTGCAGAGGATTTGTTTCCCTTTTTCTTTCTCTGAAGAGGACATGCAGCTGGTTTGCAGAGGCAGTGCTAGGCATCGCTGGGGGAGCTGGCCAGGTTTGGCACCCAGAGAGGCTCAAGGAGCAGAGCGCCACTGACTGACACTGCTCTAAGGAATGGGGTTGGGGAGGGTGGTGTCCCAGCCCTTCCGGAATTGTACGGTTTGTACTTTATGTTGTTGTGACAGATGAAAAATCAAAACTGGAGCTTTTTGAGATACTGGGCCTCCAAATAACTCCACCTTCCCAATGGAAATCAATGAATGCCTACTTTAATGGAGGTGTTAGTATTTTTCATGGTATTGATTACTAGTAAGTCAAGAATTAGGAAATCACTCTGCAGCAGGACCGTTGGAGATTCAGATCTGGGTTACTTGGAAAAGTGCTGCTGCCAACCTTTTTAACAGTGTCGGCGGCTCCTGGCTCAGCAGAAAGCATCACACCAATCACCTGCCGGTTCCAGGGGGCCTTTGATCAGACAGAGACGGCTACAGACCTCCTCTCCTGGGCCGCTGCCCTCCAGCCTACCTCCTGCAGGAGATCCCACTGCGGGGAGCGGCGGGTGCTCCCTGCACTGCTGTTCTTCCATGGCCTCTGCAGCCCAGGGTCAAAGGGACACTGTTCTCCAGGCTGTGAGGTGAAGAGAACAAGAATCCAGACTAAAGGGACCTGAGAAGGAGCCAGGATCCTATACCCATTCTTACATTCAAATGACCTTCTCTGGTATAGCCAGGAAGGGAGCACGCGTGGTCGAAGGCGGACGTGCCTTCAGCCCGCTGACAAGCCTGTGTTAGGGCAATCAGAGAGCCCGAAGGGTGAGGGAGCTCAGAGCAGTCTGTTCACGAAGACCTTTTGTCCAAAGTGGCTCAAGTTTCCATTTTTCCTCCAGACCTTTTATTTTAGAAAGATTTCAAACTTAGAAACAAGTTGCAAGATCAGTGTAAGGAACACCTGTATGCCCTTCACCTGCATGTATGGCCTTGTTTTTCTAGCACATTTGCCTTATTTTTCTTCCTACCTATACTTACCTCCCAGAAGCCCTTGAGAATTAGTTGTAGCCTTTATGTCCTCCACATACTTCAGCATGTATCTGCTAAGAACAAAGACATTCTCCTGCAGACCCACAACAGACTTATCATACTCAGAAAAATTAACGTCAATACAATACTATTATCTACAATCGTTATGCATATTTCCCTGCTGGGCCCAAGGATGTTCTTTATAGCGGGAGTTGGCTACAGGGGCCAAATCCTGCCTGCTGCCTGTTTTCGTAAATAAAGTTTTCTTGGAACACAGCCACTCTCAGTCATTTCTGTATTGTTTATGGCTGTTTTTCTGCTACAGCTGCACAGTGGGGTAGTTGGGAGACTGACTGTCCCACCAAGCCTCAGATATTTTACCACCTGACCCTGTAAGAAAAAGCACGCAAACCCATCTTATTAGCATGTGTGCAATTCAGGATCCAAACAAGGCTCATACTTTGCATACGTTTATAATTTTTTTTAATGTATAAATAAGCCCTAACTTAGGAACATTCTCTACACGCAATGACAAAGGCTCCCTGTTGGAATGTGAGCAGACATGAAGGAGGCCAAGTCTGAACAGAGAGCTTAAATGTGACCGTACGATTTGGCTCAGCCTTTTTGCTCTTCTTGCCGTGGTAAAATGGGCATGTTTGGGAGTGAGAAAGTACATGGGGCAGATCCGTGGCCCGACACCCTAAGACTTCATGACCTGCTCCCTCCACCCTCATTTCCCATCTCTTCCCGGGAAGCCCTGGGCTCCGTGGAACTGCTTGATGTAATGACACAAAGTGTGCATGTCCCATATATGTTTGTTCCTGCAGTTTCCTTTGTCTGGGACCCATCTCTACACTCTGCCCTTAAAGATTTAGTGCAAACACCACCTCTTGCAAGCCTTCCGGACCTTTCTCCCTTCCCGTTCCCAAAACCCCCTTGCCCATCTGGTTGTCTAAGCTCCTGACACCCACTGGATTTTCCAGTATGGGAGCACTTACCACACTTGTGCTTTGATTCATTTTCTGTTGGTCTCACCCATTAATTTGTGGAGGCCTTGAAGGCAGGGACCAGGTCTTATTCATCTGTGTCTCCTTAGTTCCTAATATAAAGTCCTAAGATGCTCAGTAATTGTCAGTTGAATGAATGGATTCTTAAATGTCTCGAAGGCTTTTCTCTTATTTCCATGCCACCTTATGGCATTTCTGGCCCTCTCTTCCCCCTGTCCTTCCTCTCCTAGGACCTGCAATTGGGATACATACCCTCATGGTTGCTGATTTCAAGTGGCCTTAGAGCATTCTGACACAAGGACTTGTGAAATGACAGGGGATGGACAGAGGAGAGCAGGGTAGACTCCTGAGGCCACAAGGCTGCCAGCTTCCTGCTCTCCACCACTGCTCCTCTGCAGCCAGAAGTCCCATTTCAACCCTTCACCACCTCCACCCCAGACTATGGCAGTTTCTGATGAGGGCTTAGATGGGTGTCCTGGCCACTGCTATGTGGCAGGTCGCATTAGTACCAGACAGAGGGGACGCTGAGTATGTTGGTCGCCATCTAACTTGATCCTCATAGATACCTGCGAAGAGGGCATTGTCCCCATGTTCCAGGTGAGGAAACTGAGGCACAGACAAGTTAGTGAAATGGTTAGGAAATGTCAGAGCTGGGAAAGACTGTGTGATTCCAAAGCCCCCCTCCCTATCCCCTGAAGTTTACCATGCTTTCCTTCAGGAGAGGTGGTATTCCTGGCACCCCAAGTTTAACCTCGGAAGGAATTTGTTTTCTTAGGTGTTGTTAGAATTTGGGGCCAGGGTCTAGATCAAGTCTGTCCGTTAGAACTTTCTGAGATAATGGAAATGTTCTAGATTTGCTCTGTTCAATTCTGTATCCAGGAGCCACATATCACTTTGAACACTTGAAACGTGGCTAGTGTGACTAATTTTCATTAACATATTTAAATTAAAATAACCACATGTGGCTTGTGTGTACTGTACTGGATGGTACAGAGTGGGATAAATGTTGGCCAGGTGCCTTCAGGGTAAACATGGGGCTGCCTGGAGACCACTCCTTGAGTTAGCGTGGTTTTCATAGAAAAATTGGCGTTCAATTCCAGACAACTCAATTAGCAACCAATTTGTTCTGGAATGGGGGACTGCTTCCACTGCCACCACTCTGATGAGCTGTGACAGTTTTCACGTTTTCATTTGAGGCAAATGAGACTTCCAACCCTCAAACGAAGGAAATGCCTGGAGCTATGGGGAAGAAGAGAGGGGGACGTGAAGGAGAAGCCCCAAGGGCCCTAAGGGGTGGAGCCAGTATATATTTTCTCCAGTTCTGCTCCCCCACGTGGGATCCTTGCCCGTGATCCTTCCTTCCGGGGATTTGGGAATGCACGGCTGGATTTGGGTTCCCAGCGGGAGTTGACAGCAGAGTGTACAGTTTTCCCAGGAATATGCCTGTCCTCTTAGGACCTAGAATGGGGTCCCAGCAGAGAGGCAGGCATGCTGCCTCTTAAGCTGGGCTGTTTGGCTGGACGCAGGATAGCATAGTGGCCACAAATGTGGGCTTTGGAGCCACACATCCTGGGGTTGAAGCCTATAAGCTCTGTGACCTCTGTGCTCAACTTTCTCCAACTGTAGAACGGGGTTCATGTCAGTACCTAACTCCTGGGACTCTTGTCAGGTTGAGCAAGCAGGTGCCTCACTCATGGGCAGCACCCAGTAGGTCCTCACTGGTTTGGGGTGCTGGTAAAGCTGTGATGTTTCCAGTGTCAGATCAGCATAGACCTTGATCTTTTAGACTCTGCTCACTCTTTCTTTTTCTTTTTCCTTTCCTTTTTTTGTTTTTTTTTTTTTTTTCTTTTTTTTTTATCTTTTGCACTGACAGTTTCTTGCTTTCAGAACTCAAAATGCTTTTGGGAGCTTTGCAAGAATTTGCTCCCAAATCCTGGGAAAGGATGTCTGTTTTCTCAACTCATCTCATCTCCCTGTCTCTGGGTATTTATAGTTCTGGATAGAAAAGAGTTGCTTTGATTTTTCAGAATAGTTTCCACAAAAGTGTGGTGTTGGGGAGGCAGGGCTATGTAGAGAGAGTTGAACTTGACATCGGAAGGCCTGGGTTTGAATCCCACCTGTTAGCTGTAGGCCACCCCCACCTATAAGCTATGTAAACATCCTGAGCCTCAGTTTCCTCCATTGTGAAATGGACATGGAGTGATAGTTAAAGGAGATAATACCTACAGGTGTGCCTAGCCCACTGCCTGCACACGGGAGACACTCTAAGTGCCAGTAAGATCTGAGCATTTAAATCTCTTTTCAGCTTAAATGTTCAAACTCACAGGTTGGAAGCTACTTGGGGCTCTTTCTGGTGGGGATCCCGGCTGGAGTCTGTCCAGGGGCTTTCTTCAGCGATGCCGTTCAAGGCAGCAGAGCCTCTCTTCCCAGCTCTTGACTGTTCTTCTACCAAGGGGTCTTATTTAGATGACTGGAACTAAGCTTCCAGAAAGAACAGGCTGCAGGCTGGGCTGAAGATGCACGGTGAGAGCAAAGTCAGGAGGAGCCAAGCGCCTGGAGCGTGAGGACAACCTCCACACGCTGACTCGAGGAAGACCGATTTGGACATCCTCCGGTGAACCGAGGGACTCCCCGAGGGCACCTCTGCCAGGTGGGGTGGGGGTCAGGGAGGCAGCTCCTGGGCCTGTGTGTGTGGGGATCTTGTTTACAGCAGGAAGGTTGAAGCAGGAAGCCTCAGAAGAAAGACGGCCCATTGTGGAAAGCAGAGAGAGAGCCAGCACACAGGAAGCATGGGCCCTTCCTGCATCGCCATCTGTGAACTTGAGGACCGCAAGGGACTGCAGGGGACCTAATGAAGCCTCAGCCGGGGGGAGGTGAAGAGAAGGTCAACTCCCAAGGCCCCACTTTTGCTTCCTGGAAGACCCAGCATCTAAGGGAGTGGGCCCCACACCTTTGTTTAAAGAGGAATAGTTCATATCATATGATCTCCCTGATATGGGAAAGTAGAGATGCAACGTGGGGGGTTTGGGGGTTAGGAAAAGAATAAATGAAACAAGATGGGATCGGGAGGGAGACAAACCATGAGAGACTCTTAATCTCACAAAACAGACTGAGGGTTGCTGGGGGGAGGGGGGTCAGGAGAGGGTGGTGGGGTTATGGACACTGGGGAGGGTATGTGCTATGGTGAGTGCTGTGAAGTGCGTAAACCTGGCGATTCACAGACCTGTACCCCTGGGACTAATAATACATTATATGTTTATAAATAAATAAATAAATAAAAGAGGAAGAGTTCAGAGTGTGGTGTGTGGGGGCTCTCGGAGGGCCTGGCCAGAGCCCCGCCCTGCACTTACTCACTGTGTGACCCTGAGCAGGTCCCTTCACCCCTGTGAGCCACAGATTCCTCAGCAGGACATGGGGGAGACAACAATGCCCCTCCGAAGATTGGTGGTGAGTGTACTTCATTACCCCGTCTTCTGTCCCGACTCCCCCTTTCCACGCAGATGGTTCCCCCTTGTTGGCTCCGCCCAGCAGCCGCCTACTCCTCTCCTGCTTGGAATCCCAGGATTTCTGGAGGCAGCGCCTTGTTTCTCTGGAAAAAACCACACCTGTGACCCCTGGACGGCGTTTCGTCTCAGGGAAGGGAGTGGCTGAGGCTGCCGGTGGACGGTAGAGAGAGGGCCTCCTATCGAGAGAAGGTGACGGTGCTCCCACAGAGTCTTAATTTCCTTTCCCTTTGCTCTTTACCTCCCTGAAAGAGGTGCCCGGCAGTTTCTGAGGCTGCTGTTTCTTCATGGATTTTTAATAAAAGTGATGAATGAACTAAGAATTGATAAGAAAAGGCAAATGGTATTTGGGTTATGCATTGTTCTAGTAAAATGTATTTTTCACTGCAGATCTTAAGTGACTTTTTCGTTAGAATGCCATAATGGGAAGAAAGGTTAAATCAAATGAGTTTTCTGAGGCAGGAGTGTCAACCAGAGGGCCTCTGCAGGACAGGACCCTTGGGCGGCTGAGCTGTAAGCTTTGCCAGCTCCCCAGTGGTCAGAGTCCTGGCGTCTTGTGCCGTCAACTCCTTCCTCCCCGAGAGAAGGCTAGAAGAGGGAGTCTCCCAAGAAAGGCCTGGCAAGAATGTCCACAGTTCTGCTCCCTAGAGACCTGATCAGCCTCGAGGGCCCAGGAGAATGGTCCCCATCAGAGCTGCCAGTGGTGGTTGCCTGGGGCTGGTGTCTTGGGCAGGGAACTGGCCTCCATTTCCTGGACCAGCACACCTGAATGAGCCTGCAGCCTGAGGAGAGGGTCTGCAGCTGGGCTCCCCGCTGACTCTAGAAGAGGCTTCTCTCATAGGCAGGATCCAGAGGGCTTGCCCTGGTCTGATGGCCCCTGGGAGATCTGCTTGTTCCAGACCTCAAAGATAACAGCCCCAACTGGTGAGTTACCTATCACAGGAAGGTTATTTTTTCTTCTTGAATCTGC
Source organism: Martes martes (assembly GCF_963455335.1). Taxonomy (NCBI): domain Eukaryota; kingdom Metazoa; phylum Chordata; class Mammalia; order Carnivora; family Mustelidae; genus Martes; species Martes martes. The sequence goes on from NC_137898.1 coordinate 49,280,411, forward strand.
CTCGAGGAAGTGTCTTTGTTGTGATTGGAAAAGATCTTGTCCTAACTATTCTGTTCCATTCTATCCCAACCTATCCCATCCTATCCCATCCCACGCTATGCTGCACATTTCATTCTGTCCCATTCCCTTCTGCGCTTTAAGTGGTCATGGGGGTGTTCTCAGTTCCAGGTCCTGTTCTAAGGAGTGGGAGCACAAAGCTAATTAAGACTCAGTCCTGCCTTTACAAAGTGCCCTCTCTAACAAGAGAAATCAGCAGACAGTTACAGTACGATGCAGACAATAAATGGAGAGGCCAGGCACCCCTCTTCCCCCAGCAAAGTCACCTCACCATTTACAACCAAGGACCAGAGGCAGTTGGAGGAGAAAATGAGGGTGGGGGTAGTCCAGGAAGGCTTCTTGGAGGTGATGGCGGGTTGGATTTTCAAAGGGTGGTGGGAGTTTACCAGGCAAAGAGCAGATCTCTAAATTACCATTTAAGTAGAACTTACTAGGTGCTGGGTCACATTTTACCTATTATAACTCATAACAGCTGGTGAGGGAGGCGCTTACCTCCGTTTTCCTCCAGACAAGGAAGTAGCTGTACACAGGGATACAGCTTAGTAAGTGGTAGAACTAGGGTTCAGACCCAGGCAGGCTGTGCTTTTTTTTTTTTTTTTTTTTTTTTTGAGAGAGAGAGAGAGAGAGCATGAAAGGAGAGAGGTCAGGGGGAGAAGCAGACTCCCCGGCGAGCAGAGAGCCTGATGTGGGACTTGATTCTGGGATTCCAGCATCATGACTTGAGCTGAAGGCAGTCGCTTAACCAACTGAGCCACCCAGGCGCCCCAGGCTGTGCTTTAATCACCGCGTGTCAGGGCTGTTCTGGCCAGGCCTGGAGGGCATTCTAGACACGGAGATGAGAACCGCTGCTGTCCTCCATCAGGGGGACAGTCAGCTGGGGGCCCTGGCAACCACCCGTCCTATGGTGCAGGTATAATTCTCTCCATGAAGTAGGTCTCCTCGAGCCAAGCTCTCCACCCTCTTTGTCACAGTGGAGCGACAGGGACCATTGCCATGTCTCCTCCACCCCCAGTGTTCTTTCCTGCCAGGGAAGCTGGGGTAAGTCCAGCAGCTTCTCAGCTGCTGGGGCTCCAGGCCAGGAAACTCTGAGCCCAGGGCTAGGCTTTCCCTCGCTGCTATTTGGGGAGAAGGGTGGGAAATGCCTCGTGGCTCAAGGCCTGATGCATGGTCATTCCTGCCCCTAACTTACCCCAGGCCCAGGGCACACCCAGGCTCCCACCACAGGGACAAGTGCCACATGAGCCCAGAGCCCAGCCTCACCCTCCCTGACACCTTGGACCTATGGCGGGAAGCACCGAGCTGAGGCATTTGCAAGCACTCAGTGGCAGGACTTAGCTGTTCTTTCCTTACTTGTCTTTCCCTATTGAGGGTCCCTCTGCATTGGTTACAAGGTCTTTTCCCTATTTTAGCATGCCACTAATTATAAGACTCATCATCGATTTAATAATCCTTTCTCAGAGGAAAAAGAAGAAATACTACCACATTAAAAGTACACAGTGATTGTAAGATTTGTCATCATTTCAGAGACAAGGAAACGCCAAAAACAAATGAGCCTCTTAGATGTCAGGGGATGTGGTCTTTTCTAAACATTTTGTGGCTAAGCGGGGACACCTGCGGGGACACCTGCACGGAGAGAGCTTGTCCAACAAGGTGGGGAGTGGCGCTGGCTGGCACTGGTCAGGGCTGGGTCATCCAGGCCTGCCTCAGCTGCCTTCGGCTTCAACCATCCAGACCCACTTTGGGGACGACAATTCGAGTAGCTCAAAAACACTCACAGCTGAGTTCATTCTGTAGCTGGGTTTGACAAGTGATCAACTCCCACTCGGAGCTGAGAAGTGTGGAGCTCAGTGGGTGGACAAGGACCAGCTGTGATCACCAGGAGCCTCTGCAGTCTTCCTGGCGGTTGGGTGGTGATTGAAGCCGGCTGGGTGGCGTGAGAGCCCCTTGCCCTCGAAGTCTAGGGACCAGGGCTCTGATCTGGGCCACCTTGGGTGTGTTGCTTTGCTCTCTGGGGCTCCAGATTCCCCTTCTGTATGTTGAGGAGGATGTAAAACAGTCTTAATAGTGGCTGGCAGGTGTCAAGTGCTTTGCATGCATGTGCCATTTGCTTTTCTACAGGTCTTTCAAGTACTAGTTCATTTCATCCCCGCAACGACTCTGCGAGGTAGTACTGTTCCCATCTCCATTTTTCGGGTGACAAAATGGAGGCACAGGGCAGTTAAACAATTTCCCCAGTGTCCCACTGTTAGTACATGGCAGAGATTAGAGTTGACTCCAAGTTCTCTGGTTAAAGGGCCCATCCAAATAACCGTGAGGGTACCAGAGTAGAGCAATAATGATTGTATTTTAAAAAACCAGCACAACCCCATTACAAATGAAATCTAACATCGAGTTCTAAAAATAGAAGTTAGATGGCAGTCTTGTTAGGAGTGAAGCTCAGGGACCCTCCTGTTGGCAGGGGCACCTCTGTGGCATCCTGGGGCTTCCTGAAACAGCATGAAAGCAGCCAGACTGGGCAGTCCCCAAAGGCCATCCAACACCAGTATCCTGGGATTGTCAGGGAAAGACACAGGCTCTGATACCAGGGCCTCCCTGAGATCTGCTGGCCTCCCAGGCAGGCTAATGATGTAACACCTCTTCTATCTAATGTTCTTGAAATATTTCTTCAACATTTATTTGTTGGGACCAAGAAGAAATGGATTTTCTTGTAATAAAACCTGTACACCTTTTGCTCTATTGTTCTTTAGGCTATAACATGCACTGAACACAACATCTGAACCCATTTGGAACGGTAGTTTACTGCACATTTTTCTGTCACTCATGACCGGATAGTGTTAGTCACTAATATTTGCTAAAGATAATGGTAGCTTACGTTGACACATCCCAAAGTGTTTGTTTCCTGCAAATAGTCCCATGTTCTGCTTACTCCTTTTGGAATTTCAGTGCAGGCTGCTGGCAGCTGGCATCGTGCAAAGTTGGGGGCACGGTTTGCCATGGTGTGGTGCAACTTCCACGTGCAAATTGCAGAAATACTCGACAGAGGTAGCAAGTTGGAACTTGTGTAAATCATAAAATTCTAAAAAATCGGTGTTAAATGTATTCTTTACTCAAGGGCACTATCACGCACACAAGTGAGACTGACCCACTTTCCACCAGTCATGTCTATTCCGGAATTGCCCGTGGAAACCCAAGTTAACTGGCGTTGTGTTGCTGATGGACTCCAGTGACAGTTTTGCAATCCCTATAGGTGTCAATTCAGGCGACAGTCAGCACTGCCATGTGTGGGGCACAGGGTGCGTCTGGCAGAGTTTTGGGGGCAAACAACAACGTGGATGGAGTCTCCTAGTTTTACCACCTGCACATACAACCTGCATGACCTTGACAGTTGACTTCTTAACCACGCAGTGGAGTTTCACCTTTACTCCTTGTGTTTACCCTGACTGCATGACAGCAGGAATCCTGAGTTTATCTGTGCCTCTACCTCCTTGTATGTCCTTGGGCATCTAATGCCACTCCCTTCCCTGGGTCCCAGTTTTCTCCTTTAAACCCAGAAGTGTTTACACAAAGTGACCTTTCAGGTCCTATCAACTCCAGGTGATTGATTTGCTTGGTGAATGATGGTCTGCTGATGTCTAGTGTTGACTTACATCTGACCTAAGTTGTAAGACTGCAAGGAAATGAGAGAAGGGAAGCCAGATTAATGTCCAGGCAATCCTGTGTTCTCCCAAACTGTTGCCTTTCCGGTTATTTGCTGAAATTCTCTGGAGAAGATCTCCATCTCTTCAAGAAAGGGTCCACTTGGTCCAAGACAGGTGCCTCCCATCCAGGGTGTTCCAGCTGACCACAGGGCCTAGCCCTTGATCTGAGGCAGGTCTGGCCAAGGCGGGCATACCCTCGCAGAAAGCCTTCACTATTGCCTTGTTCTCCAGTAATTCTGTTAAGGAAATGAAGTAAATCTGACAGGATGTGTCCTCGGTGGTTGTAACCACATACCACTGAATGAATGGCTTAAAACAACATCAACTTATTCTCTCATAGTTCTGGAGCCCAGAAGTCCAAAACCAAGGTGTTTGATAGGGTCTTGCTCCTTCTGGGAGGTTTTAGGGAAGAATCCTTCCTTGCTTCTTCCTGGCTTCTGGTGGTTGTTGGCAACTCCTGATGCTCCTTGTAAGGGTCATCACTCCAGGCTCTGCTCCGTCTTCACAAGACAGGCTTTCCTGTGCATCTCTGCATCTCTGTTTTCTCTTCTTACAAAGACACATGTCATTGGATTAGGGCCCACTCTAATCCGCGGTGACCTCATCTTAACTAAGTATATCTACAAAGACCCTATTTGCAAATAAGATCACATTCTGAAGTTCTAGATGGACATGAATTTGATGGGGGCAGGGGAGAGAACATTATTCATCCCAGGAGAGCAGATCAGCTGGGCTCCTAGTGCTCAGTTATCGTGGTATAATTCTCCTGGGGTCTTTAATGGGTGCCCCCGTAGGTCTGTAGTCTAGAATCGACTTCTTTATTCTCTTTAGAAACTGGAACTGCGGGATGCTTAGTGCCAACCTCCTTTCTCCAGAACTCATTAGAGACCATTGAAATGAGTATGGTCATTCAGTGGCAAGTTCTCGCAGTGCCCTGAATTCCTCCGGGACAGGAAATGTGCCTCGTTTGGGTAGCCAAGTGCTTTCTTGCATCCTTTTTGACCATCTTGGGCTTCTGTTCATTTATTCATCCAACAAATAGGTACTGCAAGGCTTCCGTGTCCCAGCCATGAGCTAGCTCTGTGTATACTGTGAACTGGGGTGACAATCCAACTGTCGTTTCTGTGGTGATCTTAGGCTCTAGAGAAGTAGACATATAGATACATAATGAAGCATCAGACCATGCTAAGGCCTATGAAAAAGAAAACATCACAGGAGGTGCAGGAAGCTGGTGTTTTAGATAGGGAAGGGAGGGCAATCTTCCCCTTGCCCGTGCTTGTTCAATACTTAGCAGCAGATGAGAGCCCGGACCAGGGGGCTCATAGTCCTCATACTATGAGGAGCCCTGGCCCCCTGACAGCCAGCTGGGACCTCTACCCTGGCCCAGATGCCACCGTTGTTAGCTGGGGCTCAGGCAGAATCTGTTCTGAGCCCAACTGCAGCAATGGGAGTTATCCTTGATGAGGCCATCTGGTGCTTTTAAACCTTTCAAGCCCAGGACAGGATGATAAGGAGGAAAGAGGTTAGGTCCTGATAACAGGTCAGCGCGGTTGTGTGACCTTTTATAAGTAATTTAGCTTCCTTGAGTTTCAGTCTTCCCTTTAGAAAGTGGGGATACTGTTTGCCTGCTCTATAGTGAAGATTCAGTGAAATAAAATGTCATATAGCTGATGCCCACAGATATTAATTCAATTCCACTCACTTATAAGTAAAGAACCCATGAGATAGCCCCTTTTTGTTGGCCAAGGACACTTCTGAAATCTTTTCTTAGCCCATAGTGGGTGCTGACTAAAAATCTGTGGATGGACAGGGCAAACCTTCAAAGGCAGGTGGCTGCCTGCCTTTGAAGCTGCCTGGGCTGTCCCCCACTAGTCTGGCTATCCAGAGTGCATGTGAGCTCTGTTCTTTGGCACCAGAAGTGTTCTATCTCCCGCAACCTTTCTTCCTTGCCGGACTTCCAGGCCTCTGGGAAGCTGGGAAAGGTCTGCCCAAATGTGTTTGGAGATGCAGAAGCTGCCCCTGAATGTCTTGGCCAGGTTTGGGATTAATCTGTTGGAAATTATGGGGTGCAAGGAATTACTTTGCTGACAATGATTGGATTTCCCAAAACGAACAGAGCAGGTTTAAGTCAGAAACCAGAGACCAGGTGAGTGTCATCACAGGGGACATACGTTAACGTGTATTTTTCACACACCGACATGTGCCCAGTCCTGGACACCACCATTGAAGTCCGATTCTCCTGGGCACTAGTGGGGGAATTAAGCGGGGGTTTGGGAGGATAAGAACCCTGTTCCTGGCAAATGTTTACACCGTGTCAGGAAAATGCTCACAAGTTAAATCTGATAAAAGAGGCCCCAGCAGCCTGCTGGTAGCCAGAGAGGGGCCGGGCCCTTGGCACCTAGATTGGCATGGATGCCGGTGGTGGGTAGTGGATGGAATATAATCCGTAAGCTATGCCCTTTGCCCTCCCTCAGGCAGCCAGGACTCCCGTCAGGGTCCTTAGCAGGACCCATCATTCAGAATCTTAGTTCAAATCCTGCTGGTTTCTTAGCATCTCTGAGTCTCAGTTTCCACATCTGTACGATGGCGATAATGATACACATTTCACTGGGTTGTTGGTAGCGTTTAACGTGACCATGATCTCAGAGTGCCTGGGAAGGTGCCTATAAGAGCAGGCTCAAGGATTATGGATTTCCTGACCAGCAGGCTCCTTCGGACCAGCCCCTGTGGCTCCCCCTCCCTGCCTGCTCCTTCCGGGTTCCTCACCCCACTGCGGGGGCACCACAGGCTCAGATAAACTCTGTCTGCGACAGGGCCCTGCAGGCCTCAAATCTGGGTGCTCCTGCCTCTCCACGAACACCTCCCCTATATTGGGTGTCTGGGGAATAGATGGCTGTGTCTCAGCCCCGTGAAGAAACCAGCCACACTTTTCACAACATAGCCGCCAAGAGAGTTCCAGTTCCCAAAGTGTGTTCCATGGAACACTAGGTCCGTGTGTACTCTATGGCATAGAGTTCTGTGGATAAATACATTTGAAAATCTTTCTTTTGGAATGACCTAAATACAGGTTCTGTGACACCTTAGAGTAAGAAAGCTGATTTACTTCTAGGGTAACCCCCATGTATTTGGTCATGGAAGTCTTCCCCTCAGACCCCCCCTTTTCCCCCACAGAGGGGCTTCCTGAGCTATTTCAGGTCACAGCACCCCTGAGGCTACCTGGGCCCTCCACTTGCTGCAGACTCCGCATCTCTGTGGCCCCCTTTCCTCCTGGGGATGGTAACTCCCCAAACCCAAATGCTCTTGGAAAAGAGACAGGGCGGAGGGGGCAGTTAGGATGGCTTTTTGGGGTGGTTTGGGACGGAGGGGAGCAAGCCTACTGGGGAGATATTTAAGGCAGGAATGGGAACCGCTGAGGTGGCTGCAGGCCGTAGCTCTAGACATGTTGCTGTCACTGTGAGTGCGTGGTTGCTCCGTCGGGTCCTGCTGGGGATGGAGGACTGAACCTGAGCACAGGGGAGCACTGGCAGTAGCAACGGAGGGGTGGTGATCCAAAGAAATCCACTCACCACAGATGGGTTCCATGGGCCCCTCACCAGCAGATCCTTTTGTAGTTACGAAGTGCTGAGCGGGGCCAACAGTGCAGAGAGCGAGCAGGAATCAGTGTGTAATTACACAGGTCTCCGGCAGCGGAGCCGGGAAGCGGCTGTGCCTCGTGCGGCAAACTCTCCCGCGCTCCCTTAGGGATGTGCCCAGGCATTTTATAGGAGTGAAATGGATTTCTGGGCCACATTTTCGGCCTCGCAATCAGGGACGTGGTGGGCAACCTTGGCACCCAGCGGTGAGCGATTGCAGCTCAGCAGAAAGTAAAACTTAAAAGGAGGGCTGTTTAGAAGGGCTCGGGAGGGGGCAGCTGGTTAGCACTGTCTCCTGTCGGGCAGGACCCTGGGGATAGTCGGGCGAGCTTGTGGTGCCCTAGTACTCTCCACATTTCTCCCTTCTGCTCAAGGCCTTCTGTGGCTCTCTCTTCTTCTACCAGTTTCAAAGGCCTTTCCCATCCTCGAGCTGTCCCTCCTTCCCTGCTGATACCCTCCGGCTCCATCCACACCCTTGGGGCCATGCAGGTGCGGCTTGGAGGGGTAGCTTCTTGATTCCAGGAGTGCTTGGCCTTAAGTCCTGGGTCAGGAAGGTGAAGTATACAAGTGTGGGGTGAGCCTGGCAGGCAGGCAGGTCTGTTCAGGGCCTCAGTCCCCACCCTGGCTGGAACATAGGAAGAAGACCCCAATCTGGGGACGGAAAGAAGTGCGATCAAAGAAGGGACACCAGGCAGAACTTCAGGGCACCTCTCACACTGGAGAATCTACCAGAATCCCCCGGAGGGGTTGTGAAAAATGCGGATTTCTGGGCCACAACCCCCAGAGTTCATGGTTCAGTAGTTTTGGAGTGGGGTGGGGTCCCAGAATTTGCACAGCTAGCAGGTTCCCTGATGCTGCTGATGCTGTTGGTCCTGGGTCAACAGCTTGAGAACTACTGGTCTAGACTAAACTCATCTGAGTAGGCAGAGCACAGAGCTCATGATACCAGGTAACTGGAGCTGTCCTGGGCTTTGGGGTCGCTAATGATGCGTGCAGCAGGCTATCTGCCCTGAAGCCCCATTGGATGGGAAGCTGCAGCTCCTGGAAAACTGCTGATCTCAGCATGAAATGGCTTAGGAATGTGGGTGAGGCATTCGTCACTGGGAACGGGGGCAGAGGCCTGTAGCCCGGTGAGGCTGGTACTTGATTATTTAATCAAGAGAGCTCTATCTTCCCTGTGAAAGGCCAACAGAAGAGCCAGGGTGGAAGCTAGAATGTTGGGTCCAGCTGCTACACAAAGGCAAGTTCTGAGTCAGGGAGACAGGCCTCTCAGCATTGCTCTGTGATTAGCAGGGGTCTCGTCTCCCTCTAGCTCAGTCCACAGTAAGCCCCTGCCTGTTGAACTCCTACTGGGAGCCAGGCTCCAGGCTGAGCCGATAGTGCTAACTTGTATTTAATTCCTACTATGAGGCTCCTCGAGGCTGAGTCGCTGGTCCAGGTCTCACAGCCTGTAGGAGGCTGGGCTGGGGTTTGGACGCTCTGCTGTCCATATGCTGTTTTCATTCATTCAATAGTCGGTTACTCACACCTACTCCCTGCCAGGCCCTGTGCTGGGCGTGAAGATGCTGGGGTGGTTTGAATGAGTGCCTGCCCTCAAAAGGCTTCTGGCCTCTCTGAGGCGATGGAAACATAAACGGCATGAATACAATATGTCAGTTGCTACTATGACTATCTGAACAAAGAGCCCCGAGGGCCGGAGTGGGGCTGACTAACTTTCTCAGGGTCCGGGGCTCCTTGCCACAGTCTGGCCCTGGCAGGTGAGTGAGGCGAGTGGCCGCACTTCTCACGTGACACAGCTCACTTGCCCAGAAACCCCTGAGCACAGGGCAGAGGCCCCACTTCTTGCCACGGGGGGGGGGGGGGGGGGGGAAGATCTGAGCTTGCAGAGCCCTGCTGGCTGCATTCTCCTGTCCCTTCTGTTCAGTGAATACATTTGTAAAAACGTCATTTTTCCTTCTTAAAAGGTCCCATTCCAGGCTAGGAAATAAGCAGTCACTGTGGGCGGCTCTCACAGCAACTGTATCTACCAACTTTTCCAAAGCCTTCAGCTCACTCTCGCCTCACCAGGGGGATGAGCTGTAATGGCCTTCCAGGCAGGCTACTGTAACCTTTAATTCGAAGCCGGAAGAGGTCAGGGGTCTTGGAAATTTCTGGGATTTGGGAATGAGTGTGCTCGCCGGCCCCCGTGAGACGTCAGGCCCTAGCAGCTCAGGGTGGATCGCAAGGTGTGGAGTTTAAAAAGATGAGGCTAAGGTGGGGGTCCTGAAGCCAGCTTGTCCCATTTTCTCCAGGATGGGTCGGGGACCATTCTGTTCTTTGACGGATCTCTGTTGCATAAGGAAAAAAAAAAAATCAAGTTTGGCCCACATACAAACAGACAGCAACTTTATTTAGTTTACATTTCCTCAGAAAGAAATATATAATGTCGAGTTGACCCACTTAAAAATAAGTTTATTCTTTATATAAATAAAATGAACTCATTATAAAGCATTTGAAAAAGAGTTTTGGTATAACTCAGCCTTTTTTTTTTTTTCTTATATGGAGTTTTGTTTTTATATCTATAGTTGGGTCACCCATTAAAATGTGACTACTTTAGAGAAATGTTTTCTCACCCCCAGGAAAGGTGAGGATTATATATCCTTGCTGTACAGTGTTCACTCCCACCATGGTGTTTATTGCCATTCAAGACGATTAAATCTGTATTAGGACAGCTGTTTGCTGCTTTGTCTGACTCCTCAAGACCTTCAGTGTTGAAGGCGGCAGCCAGTGGCCCCGTGTGGCTATTTACATTTAAATTAGGTGAAATTGAATCAAATTAAAAATTTGGTTCCTCCACTGCATTACCTACACTACGAGTGCCCAGAAGCCACCGATGGCAGGTGGCTACTGTCTTGCACAGCACAAATATAGAGCATTTCTGTCGTAGAAAGTTGTTCTGAACGGCGCTGTTCTAGACCATTCACTCCCGTGTGTAAGACTCCCAGGGTTCAGTCATGTATAAGACTCCCAGGGTTCAGTCATGAGTCACCAAGTATCCTGTGCACCTAGAATCTCAGAATCTAGTGGAACTTTAGGAATGCCTTATTTCTAAATTCTGGCGGAGGGGTAGGCAGGGTCGGAGGGACAAGTGGCGGGGAGAGAAAAGGAATCGGAGGGAGGGCGCAGGAAAAGGGCTTTCAGAAGAGCCATGTGGGGCTGATAAGAGAATGGCTTGTGGATTGTTTAGTTCTGTGCCCACATGGCACAAGCATTGGTCAAGGACCCCCAACAGCAGGATGCCAGAGGTCAACATGTCCATTTTGAAAGCTGTGAGTACTGGACTGCCTTGAGGGCCTTAAGGGTCCTCACATCTTCCTAAGCATGTGGGCTCTGGGGGCACAGGTACCATCGACTTGCTAACCCAGGAGACTGGTGTCCAAGGAGGTCTAAATCCTGTCACATGGTCCAGACACTGCACTCCGTGTTAGCACCTGGGCTTGGACCACCTGTGCTACTCCCCCAAGGAGCTGAGTGAGAATGAACACTCACTGCTTCCGTGTCTTTCCTACGGGATCCCATGGTTGGTAACCCTGCAATGCTGGCCAAATCCCCGCTGCCCAGGGCCACCCCCAGAGTCCTGCCCTGTTGGGAAAGCGTCCCCTGTATTATGTGAGCCAGCTTCTTCCCTAGCTAACTTCTGGGTTTTCTGAGAAGGCAAATCAGGCTGGATAGGTTGACTTTGATTCTTTGATTGACTTCGATCTTGACTTTGATTCTCCAGCATGCTTTGGCGTTGACTGAATAAGGAAAGAGGTGAGTCCTCAGGATATTTGGGTGGGCTAAGCTTTCCTAGAAGGTGAGGGTGGGGGAGGGCTGATGCTTGGGGTCCCAGCCCAGCCACTAGGAGTGTAGCCAGAACAGTTCAAAGAAGCTAGTCACCTGGAAAGCAGCAGACAATATGAACATGACCGGTGTGTAATGCGGAGAAGAAACTGGGAATAATGGGGAAGAGTTGTAGGTCAGAAAAATTGACCAGTGGGTAGCACACAGGAAGGTCCAGGACAGATCGAAGCATGGAGAAGAGGTCCGGAGGGCCAGGTTGTAACTAAGGACTGGGATCACATATTCCACGTAGATGCAAGGAGCCCCTTCGAGAAGCTCAAGCATGTGGGACAGGGTGGCCCCATGTGCAGTGTTTGGCACTGATGCAGAGGAAGATGCCTAGGGAAAGCCAACCAAACCTTTTAGGTCATCTGCCATACCCATTAGAGTTGGGGTCAGCAGCAAGTTGACAGAAAACCTGGTATAACAGCGACTTTAGCAGGACAGAAGTGTCCCTCCCACATTTAAGAAGTATAGAGTTAAGCGGTCTGGGGCTGGCCCGGCTCTCCCAGTGTCAGGGGCCTGGGCTAGTTTTAGCTTCTTGCTATCATCCTCAGCAAGAGCCTTCCAATCTGTGGTACAAATGGCTGTTCCAGCTCCAACTGTTAACGTGTGTGTCCTAGCCAGCAGGAAGAAGGGAGGAGGAGAAGGGCACCTTGTTTCCCTTGAAGGACAATTCCTGGAAGTTACACATACTGCTTCCTCCGACATCCTTTGGTCCAGAATATAGTCACATGTCCTAGCTTTAAGGGAAGCTGGGAAATGTAGTCTGTTTTCTGTGTAGTCATGTGCCCAGCCATAACTTGGGTGTTCCAACTAATGGAATGCATTAGTATGAGTGAGAGTATGGACGAAGCATCCATTGCCTACCAGGGAAAATACCCATTGCGATCAGCATAGAAGATTTTGTACGTGTGTTAAATCTTCTGCTCACAGCACAGAGATCTATTTATTGAATTTACAGGCCCTGCCTTGGATAGGAGACTTGTAGCAGGCAACAGTGTAGTTTGCTGTGCTGGGAAAAGTGATGACGTTGTATATGTGTTCACTCTTGTGTGCCTGACACTTGTGACTCAAACTTGTTTGGATGTGCAGAGTTATTGATGGAGGAGAGTGATGGTTTGGGGACATGGCCCCGAGGCCGTCAGAGGCTCTCCTTCTGACCCGTGGGGAGGTCCTTGGCCCAGGGACCCCAGGAGGTTTAGATGTCAGAGGGAGTGGAGGCCGCAGAGAGGTTACTGTGAGCAGAGTGGCAGGGACGAGAGGATGAGCTGGGACTAGAGTCTGTGTGGGGTAGAGCAATTCGTCTTCCATCTCAGTGCTCTCCCAGATGGGTGCTGGAGATCTCAGTGCTCTCCCAGATGGGTGCTGGAGAGATGATTCCCTGTGGCCTGGGATGCCAGGGCCTGCCTCTACTCCCTGGACACCTGCCTCCTGCAGTCCCATGAGGGTGGGCCACAGGGACGGTGGGTAAGAACAGAGTTAATTGGGAATGCCGGCTTGTGTCCTCTTTTGCAGCTGAGCCTTCAAACGCGCAGCCTGTGCTGCCTTTGTTTGGGAAACCATCGACTAGGTGCTCACAGTGACACACAGCGATTTGTAATGAGGGCGAATTCAGAGACTCTGCGATGTAGGAAATGGAAAAGGTCTGTCCTGGGATCCCAGCACCATGGGGCTGGGCTGTTCTGGAATCCCCAAGTCCTTTCCACCCAGGGAGTGTGGAACTCAGCGTCACAAGAAAGGGCCTGGAGTCCTGGCTCAGTCACCTTCTCATTGAGGGACTTCGGGGTATTTGAGGCAGAGGGAAGAGCACAGGCAGATTGCCTGTGGCTATGAGCGAACATGGTGTATCCCAGGAATGGCAGACGGAGCATGAGGGGCAGGACAGGGGGCTGGAAGGGCTGTCAGAGGCCTTGAGTGGCATGCCGGGGGATTTGGACTTTCTCTGGAGGGCAATGGGGAGCCACTAGAGAATGCACTGTAGGCTGGGGAAGGAGAGAATGGGATCTGTGTCCGTACTGCCGCCATGGTTGCAGGGTGGAAGGACGATGGGCTAGAGGGCTGTGTATGGATGCTGACAGGCCTACGGGGACTGCAGTAATCCTGGTAGCCGGGGCTGGAGGGCTCGCTTGCCCAAGCAGCCTCTTGTGTTCTGTAGAGAAGCTTTGCCTTAACTCTTCCTGCCTTTTCAAGCGGGTATTAGAAGGAAGTGTCCCTGAAGCGTGGGATGACAGGGATTGCCTCCCTTTGTTTGTGGAGGAGGCAGAAAGCCTGGCTGCTTTGCAGAGGCCTGAGCTGTGGGCACCGCCAGAGGCTGCTGGGGAGTGCCGCCCCGAGTGCCCTGTCCCCCGGGCCTCATTATCTGCAGCTGGCTTGGAGTGCTCTTTGTATCACTTACCGTCTGGGACCTTGCCTGAGCCTAAAATTGCCCAAAGTAGGCCACGAGCTCCTCTGTGGTGGCCCCCACCCTGCACTCCAGCCTTCTGGAAATATCTATCTTACCCTGAACTAGGAGAGGCTAGAGGACCTGGGTCCTGCCCCCTGGAAGGCAGGAGGCTCACCCAGAGTTCATTCCAGGGGCCGTGGCTGTCCTGTCCTCTGCACCTGCTGTACGTCAGGACAGGGCTGAATCCTTTCTATACATTTTCTCATTTAATTCTCACAACAGCATGGCAGTATAGGTCTCATTATTCCCACCTTTCATTTAAAAGTAAAGGCCAAGCTACCATTGTGTTTGAAAATGTCTGGTCAGGCTGTTTGCCTCCTGGGGAGGCATCAGATAAAGTTGACCAGAGCCAAAAAAGATGACAAGAGCCAAAAAGGGGGTGAGGCTCATCATCCGCCCAGCCAGCCAGGTAGCCGACCGCTCACCCACTGATCTAAAATCTCAGTGAGTGCTTGCTCTGTGCTAGGCCCTGCTGGAATTTAGGAGCTGGGGGGATGAAGACCTGGGCAGAAGTCAGTAACATTCAGGTTATCGACTATAGCCAGTACCATCAACTGCTTGGGGGACAGATGTGTTAAATGGCTAGAGGTCAGAATGTTCGGGGAGGCTGGACGGTAGACAATGTCAGGCAGGTGAGCTGTGAGTGAAGGGCCACATTGAGACTTGGGTCTTTCCAGTGGGTGGCTGTGGGATCCACCTTCCCTTTTAGAGCATCACGTGGCAGGATTTGATTTGTGTTGGACGGCCACCGAGAAGGGAGGGTGGGTGCTGAGAAGATGAATGCTGGGAGATTCTCGTGAGGGGTCCAGGCAAGAGAGGAGGCCACAGGGCGTGGGGGATGGCACTGGGTGTGTTGTGTAAACAAAACAAAACCCAGAGCTGGACAGCAGTTCAAGTGGTAAAAGCAGGTTTTATTCAGGACGGTTGCGATAGGGGAAAAGAGACCCCCTCCCACCCTGCTGCAGAACAAGCCTCGGTTCCAAATATAACAGGACAAGTGGGAATTTACAGCCAAGGAGCAGGGTGGGGCCAGTAGATGGGAAATCCTTGAGGAAACATCACAGGTAAGAGGGGATTCTGGCTAATCCAACCTAACAGGATTCTTGCTGGAGGCAGGCTGTGGGCTGCGTGACCAGACGTCACCTCGGGGCCGTGGTGGGTGAGGAGCCTGATCAGATATCGAGTGGGGGAATCTGGCTGAACTGATTTAGCAGAATTCTAGCTAGCAGTGAGCAACACAGGGATGCACGTAGAAGCCTGAAAATTGAGGCGAGGTTGGAAAGGGGATTCCGAGGAGCCTGACTAAAAGGTCTGGTTAAGGATTTTGTCAGCGAGGACAGAGACAGGAGGACAGATCTGGAAGGGAATAAAACACAGAAGCAGCAGGACCTGGTGCCCAAGGGGGTGGGAGAGGGAGTCTGCTGACTGCACCATGGTGGGGCCATTCATTGGGCAGGTGAGTGTGGCCTGGTCTCCTTGCTGCACACCCCATCTAAACATGCTGTGGTCCAGGGACAGCCAGGCAAGGGGCTTCCTTGGGGCTTATAAGCCATCTCAGGGATGTCAGGGCTCAGTGTGAGTCAAAGATGCCTGGGAAGGGAGGCCCTGCTAGCACCCTGGCAGCGGAGCTGTGGAGTGCGGGGAGCCCCAGCAGCTGGGGTCTTCCCCAAGGTGGCCTGTGCCTTCCTGGGGGGCTGTGATGTGCATCCCCTCTCCTTGCAGATTAGTTGATGCTCTGCATAGACGGGCTTGTCACACAAAGGCAAAAAGGCTGAGTCCCTGGGGATCCAGGCCTTCCCTTGGGCGTCGCAGCTCTGCAGGCAGCTTAGAGAGATGCAGAATTTCAAATGTCATCTCCCAGGCAGCCCTCCCCCACCTTCTGTCCCTTCCCCTGGCCATTCCCCGAGTGGGCAACTGACATTTACACACGCACTCTAGCCACTAAAACCTCTTTGGACTGGAAAACACGCTTCAGCAGAGGCCGCGGAGTCCTGTGGTGACTGCCAGGTGGGGCAGCCGAGGACCACCTGCTACAAGGTGACTTTTTCAAAGGATGTGCCTGAGGAGCTGGGCCTGTAAGGAGGGTGGCATGGTTTCCGCAGGCACGTGACTATCCGCAGGTGTGCTTGGTGGCAAGCAGCTAGCCATGTGGCAGTGAGAGTACACAGCGGATGGAATTTCCCAGCAGGGGACTCAGGAGTTCTTTCTGTGCCTGTGCATACCCCCCAGAGACCACGGGAGAAGGAGCTCCTCTCCCCTAGTTCCTGACCTGCTAGCGGAGTGTTTGCATTTTTGTCGTTCCCTCCTGTCCACGGCTGGCTTCAGTTGTTACTTTTCCGTCTGATTGCTCTTCCCTTTATAAAAGGATTCTCAGAAGAAGTAGGGCAGGTTCTCGGAAGGAGCATAAGCTTTTGCAGTGGCGCAGACCTGACTTTGAATCTTAGCTCTGGGGCCTGCTAGACACCTGACCTTGAGCCAATGGCTTTGCCCTCTGAGCCCCATCTTTATATCTGTAAAATGGGACTGATAGTAATTCTTTCTACCCTATGAGGTTAGGTAGTCATAAAGATTTCCCAACAATGAAATAAATGATGAGATACTCTGTGAATACAATTATAATTCTTTGGGTAAGGTTTGGGAAGACAGGATAGCATTGTAATTAAGAACATTGGTTCTGAAATCACATAATGCAAGGGTTCCTTCGTAAGATTTGCCCCTTACAAGCTGTGTGATCTAGTGCAAATTACTCAGCCTCTCTGAACTTGTTTCTTTATCTGTAACATGAACATAGTAGTAGACTTCTCCCGTAGCACCAGACCAGTGTTTTATAACCTGTGAACTAGGGATGAGGTGCTTGAGAAAAATTAAGATTCCTATTTGGGGATGTGGCCCAGAGGTAACATATCAGATACGTTTCACTGATGTACACCTAAGTTTGAGAAACATAATCCCAGATTGTCTGCTGCCTGAGTATAGGAACAGTGCCCGTTTGACTTCACACTGTACCTCGGTGCCTAGCATGGCTTTGGGCACAGGTTAAGTGCTCACTAAGTTTTTGGTGGAATAAACACATGATTATATGACTTCGTGTAGCCAGAGTCCTAGCCTTTCATGTAGTGACTGACATAAAGCAAGACCTTGGTAGATATCCAAGCATTTCATTATTAATAATAAAGAAGAGTGTGTCTCTAAAAATACATGAGCAGGACTCAGCAGTCCATGCTCACAGATCACATTGGCTCCCTCCCTGCACGTACTAAATGTTGGGTCCCCTCGGTTTCTACCACAATATGCCCGGTTCACTGAGGCTGACAACGGAGAGCCAGGCCTAATGGAGACCCTCCTGATCAGAGGAGACTGGGCCTCCCACATCCATGGGGATCCTGGGGTCTTGGTTGGACCCATTTGCATTGGCTCCTTGCCTTTGGAGGGGTACGAAAGCCGGAGAACCTTCCAGGCTGACAAGAAAGGATTGTGCTCACCATTCAAGGGCCCACGGTATCAAATTTTTATGAGGTTTGTAGACAATCATGACAGAAGACTAGGCTGGCTTTTTATTATTCCAGGTTTCTTGGCTTGGACCTGGAGAGGGGAAAAATGATTTAGAAAAGGCTTTTCCTGTCTCAGGAAGAACAGGTGTTTCCAGAAGCCATCAGAGCCTGCAGCAGCAGAGGAGGAAGATGGGAACAATGGTGTACTTGCTTGAATGTACTGAGGCACATTCAAGGCCTGGGTCACAGCCCCAGGCCACAGGATATAGGAATCCATGATCTAAACCAAGACTCACACTTTACAGATGAACAGGCATGGGCCCTGGGAAGGTATGGGATCTGTGCCAGGTCAGTGGGCATCTGGGGAGGAGATGAGGCTTGAATCCTCGTGTGTCTGGCCCGCTGCACTCTGTTCCCTCAGGGTGTGAACAGCCTTAGCAACACCGTGCGTGACCACCCTGGGCCAAGGCAGGCCTCTGGTAGGGGGGCGCAGGGACAGGGTACTGCTGTGGGGCTAATGTTTGAGTGCCCCTGAATTTATATGTTGAAATCCTAACCCCTTGGATGATAGTGTTAGTAGATGGGACTCTGGGAGGTGATTAGGCCATGGGAAGGAGCCCTCATGGGCAAGATTACAAAAGAGGCTCCAGAGAGGTCCCGGGCCTCTCCCCACCTTGTGAGGACTCAGAGAGAGGTGCCGGCGGTGAACCAGGAGGAGGGCCCTGACCAAAACGCCACCATGCTGGCATCTCAGGCTTGACGTGCTGCTGCCATAACTGTAAGAATTACATTTCTGTTGTTCATAAACCTCCCAGTCTGCGGTGTTTTGTTGGAAAGGCCCAAACATACTAAGACAGTAGCAGAGAACGGACATCCCAACCTGAAACCAAGGGCATGATCAGCTCCTGACTGCAGGGATGCCCAAAGTGCCCCCGAGACCCCCTTCACCCTGAGCGACACCCCCGTCATTTTAGCCAGCCAGGGGAGTGGGCGCAGGACTGGGGGCTGAGATGGCGCAGCTAGAAGATTCCTGTTGGGGGGCGGCGCAACCACGACAGTGGGCGCCTTGGGCTCAGATTCCAATTTCCCTCAGACCTCTGCAGCAGGCTCTGCTCCTGGGACCCCTGCCTGTTGCACATCAGCAAGACTGGAATGAACAACTCCTAAAATGGTGGCTCTGGAAACAGCTCCGAGTTCTCCAGATGACAGAGGCAATGGAGGTGGGGTTCAGGGAGGACATGGTGACCAACGCCGTGTGGAGAGAAGGAGGAGCTGGCAATGGGCATGCGTGGAAGTGGAGGCAATGGTTCAGGTGATGGCCGCTGCCCCTACCTGGGGGACAGGGGCAGGGGCCTGCCACTGCCTGGGGATGGGGAGAGCTGGTGGGGGTGGAGTGTGATGGCGAGGACCCTCGGCAGTCACAGTGTCACCCGTTCACCTCAGCCTGCGGGGAAGGCTGCAGTTGTAGTCCCGGACGTGGGACAGGCAAGGGATCCTGTCGTTGGCTCCTGTTTTATGAGAAGCAAGGTGGCATCTCTTTACTGATCACATGTCTCTTTTCCAAAGTGCCCACCACTGTGGACAAGAGAATTGAAAGCTTTCACAGATCTTTCAGCTGATCTGTTGTGATTTAGAGGATTACTATAGGCTGGGACCATTTTCTGACCCATGTTCCTCCTCTGACGGTTCAGAGTCTGAGGAGACAACACCACCACTGTCGGCCTTTCTGCCAATTACACATGTCTGTTCGGACCCTCAGAGACCTTTCCTGACCCACGTTTGTGCTGAGTTAATGTGTTTACATGGCAGAGCCACAAAGAGGTGCCCTCCTGTGTGTCAGTATTCACTGAGACACCTCTGTGCAGGGCATCGTCAGAAGTGGCCGGAAAGTCATAAGGCATCATGGCGACGTGGCTGAGCAGCCCAACAGAAGCCCACAGAAGGCAAGACTAGGAATTCGTTTGCTCTCATTGTGGGTGCAGCCCAGTGTAGTCTCCGAATGCCCCAGTCCCAAGCTTTCTAATGATACTTTGTGATTCTAGGGATAGTAGCACTGATTCGCATCAGCCAGCCATCACCTTCTGCTTTGTGAGCACTTCAGTGTCCCACGGTGCATGAGGACAAAACAAGCTCAAACCACCCAGGAGCTCTAGGCATGCCATTGTCCTAGCCCCGCGGATGTAGGAGTTGTAAGTTTCCATAGCAACAGGCAGAGAAACAATTATCCTGCACCTTCCAGGGCCCTTCACCAAGGTTATGAGGACACTGGCTTAGCCCTGGAGAAGATAATGGGCCAAGCAGGCAGAACGGCCTACCTCTGTCTTTGAAATAGTGACATGGTGGTGAGAAAGAGTTTTTAGGACCACAAAATATGTTTAGAATAATCTAAGCCCATTCCTTCAGTTCTCAGAGAAGGAATCAGACCCAGAAAGGTCAAGTCCCTTGCCCAACGTTGCCCAGCTTGGGAGGGCGGGAGCTGCAGGTGCCACCCTGGCCTTTGGGTCTTTGGCCCCAGACCCTTTTGCACTCTCCCTCCCAGAGTTGGTCCTGGGAATGCAGTCACCCTTTGCCTCTGCCAGTTGCTGTGTCTCAAAGCCATGGGTCCCATTTGTGCAAAGCAAATTCTGGTCTGCCATTGACTTTCTTTATAGTCTGAGAGACTGTTTCTGATCGATCTTGTTTTGCACACCTTCTAACACTTCGGTGCTAAGGTTTTGTTTTGTTCTGTTCTGTTTTGTTTTGTTTCCTAAGGCCCAGACATAGTTTTTCTTCTAGGCTTTGGACAAAGTCTATAAAGATCAGTAAATAAACTTAAGTAATTGAAGTGGATCCATTGGGAAGGGGCAGTCTGGAACCTTCTGCGGTCTCCCCTGTAGCCAGCTTCCCCCTGTGTTCCCAGAAGTCCAATGTTGTGGCTAGTTGGTGCTTTCACTGTTGAGGCTGGGTCCCCCAGGGCCCTTCTCAGGAGAAGGTGCAAGGCTTCTCTTGCCTGTAAATTTTCCTGCAGGAGGTTGTGCGCAATGACAAGGTTTCAGCACAGTTCTCTGGAGGGGCAGAGCAGTCGAGGGATAGCTACCTGTTCATTGCCCAGGAAAGGCTCTGGGCTTGACCCCAGCTCTTGGCTTACATGGAAAGTTCCAGAAGGAGAGGGTGGTCTCAGTATCTGTCTCTGAGAGGTTGTCCCAGGACGGAAGTGAGTACAGGAGCAGGGATGAGAGGAACATGGCTCTCCTGCTGACTTAGCCACACTTCAGGGCAACAGGAGCCCTTGGAAGGAAGCTAGTTATCAGATCTGAGGGCAGAACCACATGCTCTGGCTGCGTTTGTCCTCATGCCCTGCACAGAGCAAGGGCTCCGTTTCCATTTGTTGAGTGACTGAACTCATCCTTTCGGCAAGTACTGAGCACCTGCCCCCTGCCAGGCACGCTGCTCACCCAGGGAGGCAGCAGAGAATAGGAGACTCAGGGCTCTGGTCTGGGGAAGCCTGCATCCTGGGGCTGAGCAAAGAGGGGAGCCTAGGGCCCCCGGAGTCCTAATGGTGGGAGAGTGGGGGCTGGGGGTAGTCTGGCCAGTGAAGGAGTAACCAGTGTTTACTGGAGTCTCCGCCCTGGGGCCTGGAGTAGGAGGACCGGCCTCGCTGTGCAGGTGGGGCCGATCCTCAAGAAATCAAAGAAGGTAAGGGCAGGAGTAAGGAGGGGAGATGCGTGCAGCTAGGGCCAGGTGCTTTCCAGATGGTGTCTCCTTTAAGCCTTCCAGAGACCCACGGAGGCCCTCATTAGTGTATCGGCATTTGTGGACTCGCTCTCAGAGTGGGCAGCCTGCCCGAGGCACGCCTCTCCAAGTGAGGATTTCCCCTCAGGTCAGAGGGATGGACGCTATTCCTTCCGTCAGCAGAAGGGGAGCTAGCTGTGTGAGCTTCTGAGAGGAGCCCTGCGGGGGCTCTGGAGCCCTGGGGTCGTCGTTCTCAGCAACAAGGTATTTTCCTCAGTTGCTGATACTGGGAGGTGCTGGTGACACCCCAGTTTCCCCCACTGTGCAGCCTCAGGCCTCCTACTGCTGGGGTCAGCCTGGCACCTTGGCTGGTGTCAGAATCGAGGGACAGATGCCCTTGGAGGATCAGTGAAACGGTCCAGCTGGTGCTGTGTTTTCCTTACTGAGTGGCCTTCATAGCCCCACCCGTGGCCTGAGGGACGTTGGCAGCCGGTGGGCTGTTTGTAGCACTGACCTTGGGCTCAGAGCCAGAGTAATCAAGGTGACAGACAGGGTCTGCGTTCCTCTCAGCTGCTTGCTTTTTCTGTGGCCCTGAGCTGGTCACTCGGACTCCCTGAGCCTTCATTTCCCCATCAGTAAAATGAGGTGGATCGTCAGTACAGCCTGGGCTGTGATGAGAAATAGCATAAATAAGGTGGTTAAAGCCTCAGCGCAGTGTCTGGCAAGTAGTAAATGCTCAATAATCGGTAGCTCTCATGACTGTTGTTACTATATTATATTAGTATCAGATTAAACTTGGCCGAGGGGCTGGGGCCGGGCTGTAAGTCATTCTGGTGGCCGAGTCATATTTCCCAAGGATGCACAGTGAGCAGAGACCTATGGCCAGCAGAGCCATCAGGTTTCATGGCAGAGGACTCCAAACTTCCTGTCATCACAACACTCAGGCGGGGAGCTTGTTGAAGATTCCGGCTTTAAGGTTATATCCCCTTCCCATGCCCTCCTCTATCCCCAGAGATTTCTACTTATGGGTCTGGAGTGAGGTCCTGATTCTGCGTTTGTAATCAGCTCCCGAGGTGTTTCTATTACAGGAAGTCCAAGAACTAGGTTTTGGGCAGCACTGCTTTATAAGCTGTTTTCTCCAGCCCTGGCCAGCCCCAGGGGCTGGCTCTCCTCCACGGCTGGGCTATTTCTGTCTAATCACTGGGAGCTATCATCTCACATTGGGCTCCTTTTCCTTGGGCGGCCCTGGAGACATACGGACAAATCCTTTCTCCTCCGCTGCCTGTCTAGACACCATGCAGACCTACAAAAATCACCTGTCTCCTGGAGACCACGCTTTCTAAGCTCTCTCCTAAGAAACATGGTTAGATAAAGGGTTGTTTTTTTTTTTTTTTTTTCTGACTTGGGATCCATCTTAAAAGTGTTACAAAAATATATTTGTTTTTAGTTGTATATTAAATGGATTCCTAGCAAATACATGCTGAGTAGCGCAGCGGCTGAAAACAGACTGGAGAGATGAACTGCCCCTGTTTGAGTCAGGTCTGCCCCCTTTTAGCTGTGTGACCTTGGGCAAGTGACATAACCTCTCTGTGCTTCAGTTTCTTATCTTTGGACCAGGACTCACAGCAGCCCCTGTCCCATAGTGTTGTTACGGGGATTGGCTGATAAAACAGTTAGGATAAGGCCTGACCCATAGCGAGCCTTCTTTGAGAGTAAAATGTAACTGCATGAGACAGCCCGAACAAATCCAGAGGGCATAAACGTTGTAATTGTTCAGGAAAATTAGATAAGAGGCTAGATAATGGCGCTAACTGGTTTCAGCCAAGTCCTATTCTTCCCTGACATCCAGTTCTGCCTGGAAGCCCCACTTTACGGAATTCTAGTCATTCTTTTCCCAAAGAAGGAACTAATACTCCATGATCGTGGTGGGAGAAGCCCTATCTGTGAACAGCACAGAGGAAAGCTGAACATCGTTTTGCTAAATCCCATTAGCAAACTCCGTGAGGCCTTCTCTTTGGAGAATCACCCTCACTGGGTTCTAGCTAAATGGCATGCAGAGACCAGGGGACTTTTTTCTTTGACTCGGTTTTCATTTCCAAGACATGGAGTTGCTGACGGTCTCGGCTGGCTTCCTCAGCTAACGAGCTGTAAAGGAAAAACCCAATATAACGAAGGGAGAAATTAGCAGAGGCAAGAACAGCTGTGTCCAGTCGGATCTGCAGTGATGATGAGAGCTAGGGGAGGGAAGCCCCACTGCTCCACATCCCCTACCTCTGCCAGCCCAGAGCCTTCTTCGCCTTCCCGGGGAAGCCTTATCACTCGGGCCTTGAAGCAGACAGACCCAGCTGGGCAGCCTGGCCTGGTGCCTCTTAGCTGTGTGACCTTGGGAACTTTGCTAACTAGCCTAATGGTCCTCTGGAAAATAGAGAAACTAATGGCATCTCTATCGCTGAGTTGGAACAAGTTCAGCAAGGAAATATATATAAAGTGCCGCTCGAACTCAATCAGTGAGTGCTTTTATTGCCCAGTGGTCATTTCCATGTGCCCAGTCTAGCCCAAAGTCTTGGTAATTCAGGTCTTTCCCTCTATAGGATCCTTAAAAGCGGAGGCAGGAAAGGAGAAGTTGGAGAGAGAACATAGATCCAAGGTCCAGCTTGTTTGGACCAACCCATAAATTACCGTGTGTGTTTGTGGATGGGATTCTAGATGCGCCATGGGATTTCGTAGGGACCTGATGGAACAGCTTGTCCAGTCTCCTTAATTTAAAGATACGGAGATGGAGGTTCAGAGTGGTGAACCGCCTCCCCTGGACCACTCAGAAGACAGTGGTGGGGCCAGGGCCTGGACTGGGCCAGCTGGCTTCCCGCCCCACATCATCTCCACCGCATCCAGCTGTTTTCCTGTCATGCCGGAGAAGGTCTGGGCAGGCTCATTACGAAGCACTGCTGCAAACGGAACATCACCAGAATCAAACACTTAAAGGCCACCAGCACATCTCACAGGACAGGTGGCAGGAGTAATTTGTATTTGCAGTTGCATTTGCAAACACGGCATGAGGAACACATCAAGAAGCCAACGAGGAATGCACAGGTTCTGGTGCATGGGTTCGAAACCTGCCTGCTAATTAAAGCAAGGGAAATGCTGGTGGAAGAGAAGAGGGCCTGGGGGAAGATGGGAGTTTTCAGGTCTTGCAGACATGGCCAGCCCACATCTTGGGCCGGCATAGTTCTATCCCTTGGTCGGTGGGTGTGTCGGTGGCTTTGGTTTGGCCACTGCCGTCTCATCTGTCTCACTGAGATCTTGAGGACAACCCTGGGGCACATTTACCTTTGCATCAGCAGCACTCAGCATAGGGTCTGGCCTGGAGTAGGTATTTAGCAAATATTCGTTGAATGACTGATTGAAAACCATTACTCAAGGTAATGGTGAAGTCAAATGGCTGGTCAGTAGCTCTCCCCTCCTTTTATGTTACACCTACCAAGGACTCACATGCCTCCATGTTTGGCCTGCAGAGGGCTGTGGGACATTCCACAGTCATCCTCTGCCTGTTTGAGCATTGTCCTCCTTTGGGAGCCGTCACCTTGGTGATAGGGCTCACCGCTGGAGTTTGTTAGTGTTAAGGAGCTCAAGGGCCTGGACCAACTGGCCATGGTCAAAAGCCTGATGCCAGGCTCATGTTGCTACAATTCAAGTCTCGGCTTCATCCCTTTTCAGCTGTGGGACCTTGGGCAAGATTCTTGACCTCTCCATGTCTCCATTTCCTCATCTGTAAGAGATATGCTGAGGGCATAATGAGACAATGGACAGGGCCGGCATCTACTGCGGACTCAATCCATGTTAGGTCTTTGTACAAATGTCATTTCCTGCGGGGCCAGGGAGAGTGACTTGTCCCTTCCTGCTCTCCGCCAGGTGGGCGGTGAGCAAGCCCTGGATGAGTGCCCACGTTGCCTTTGTTTAGGAGCACAAAGGAGAGCAGGAGATAATGAGGCGGAGAGGAGAGGAGTCTATTAGAAATGGCACCGGGAGAGACTACGGGACACACAGAGGTGTGCCAGGGCAAGCCTGTGATTGGCTAACATTTCCATTCTGTTTCCTTCATCCATAACCTGGTTATTTAAAGTGCAGGAAAAAAGCCAGACTACGCTGTTCTTTGTATAAATGAGGTTTATAAATAGCTGTTTTGGAGAATAGGCGCTGTAGAGAGATCGGGGTGGCCGTTCTGAGTCCTGACTCGGTGTCACAGAGGCCTGGCTCTGCTGATCTGGACTTCTTCTGCAGGTCTGCCTCTGAGCGACTGTCCCCTTACTGCTGGTAGCTCTGCAGCAAGATCTGCACGACTTGGCGTTGGCGATAACGAGAACTGTGGCATCTAGATGGGGCTGGAGTGCCTTGGCACCGTTGCGTGCGGCAAAGGTGGCAGGATTGGGAACAGGGCAGACCTGGGTTTGAATCCTACTCCTCTACGTGCCAGCTGTGTGAGTGTTGACAAGTTGGCCAGGCCTCAGTTTCTCCTCTGTACACGGCAGGTAATGTTACATTGTTCACAGTGTCACTGGGAAGGTGGAGCTCTTTCCTGGGAGCAGCTCCCTAGGAGCTGTTGCTGGCTTCGGCAAGAAAGGCTGGTACTTCTGAGGTCAGATGGCTGCAATATTTTCAGGGGCCTGTAGGCACCCTCAGGGCTGGGGAGTAGTCAGACAGGGGACAAGGGCGACGTGCTGGTCACTTTGATGCGGCAGGTATGTCTAGGTCCAGCTTTGGCCTTTGAACAGACCCCAAACTTAGAGCCTACGACCTTCCAAGGCGAGTCTAGTTGTTATTATTATTCTTAATGTAATATTAAACACTCTCATCACCATCTACCTAGTCACCTGGCAGTTCAGTTTCCATCGGCGATATAGCCTGCAGATTCCCTGCTGTTGAGTTCCTCCCCCGGCCTCGCGGAGAGGAGAGGCTGTGGGATGCGTTAGCAGTCCAGGCTTCCCAATGCTCTGGCTCTCAGTCGTGTGTCCAACCGTCAACAAGCCCTTGGCCTAATGACACCCCAGACTTTGATGGGGAGCCAGCCTCGCACCAAGGGCCGAGCAGCTCTGTGGGAAGCCCTCCACGCTCTCTGTAGGGTTACAGCTTCTAAGACGAGCCATTGTGTTGTTCAGAATGACCTGAGCTCAGGCCTTGAACACTGTGGCTCTCATCATGACAGGTGAGTTTTCTCTTTGGATTTCATATTGTCCTTGGGCTTCCTTCTCAGCTTCAGTTCGGTTTTCCAAGCATCAGTTGAGCACCTACTATGTGGTAATAAGTCTGCTCCTGGTGGGGTGACAATGAAACACAGGGTGGACTGGGAGGGGCCAGGACCCCGGCTCACCTATGCTTGCCTGCCTCTTCACTGCTCACCAGCTGTGTGGCGTTGGAATCATTACCCAAGCCGGGGTTTCCCACTTGTGAAATGAGACTGCTTATCTACCTGATTCTCAGAGTAGAGAAATGGCTCCAGCTCAGGTACTCAGTGAATGACAGTCATGCTTTTCTTCTGTTCTGTTCTCTTCTCTCTCCTCTCCCCTCCCTTCCTCCTCCCTACTCTCTCCAACAACCTCCTTCTTTCCTTGCCTTCAAGGAATTTACCACCAAGCCATAGGGCCAGGCAGAGACAGAGACTAAATGTTTCAAAACGGTGTCAGGATGGGAGCAAGGATGGGGTATTCTGGGATACAGAGATGGATGCCCAAAGATGGTTTCCTTCCATCGGCCTTGGAAGTTCAGGAAAAAGCTATGTCCTGGGCATATGTCAGGTGTATATATACAACTGAATGTGTATATAGCCTGCCTGAACCCTCCCCACACATGTGCATGCGCGAGCGCACACACACACACAGACACACACTCATACCTATCAGAAGGGACCTGGCATGGAGCAGAACCGAGAAGAAGCTCTTTCATGCCTAAGGCAGATGGGAGAGGAGGAAAAAGAGCATGACCAGGGCAGGAAAAAAAAGCCTGAGCCTTGGAAGCGCTGCTGCCTGGTGGGAGCTGTAGTCACAGGGGGACACAGCTGCTGCTAGCGATGTGGCCCTACAGTACCCCAGGAGAAGGAATCTGACCACTGTCCTCCTGCTCTCCGACCTGCTGCTGCCTCCTGCTGGCTGAGTCCCAGGGAGGGAGGCTGGGTGATGCCGCAGGCAGGGGCCTCCTGCCTGGGCCCAGAGCCTGGCAGAGAAGGGTGGAGCGCGGAGTGCAGATCTTGGGAAAGAAAGGAAACAGCAAGGATAGGAGTGCACTTTTGTGCAATTGCGTACAGGCATGCCCAGGCTGGCAGGAGCTTCACCCAGGGCACTCAGGGCTGGGGAGGGATGAGGGAGGTTGGCCACGGGTGGTGCCACTGGCCTGACTTCTAAGCCCCTCCCACATGTTCAGAATGTCAGGAGGGACTGTCGGAGTCCTTCAGGCGGGGCTTCCTGCAGGCTCTTCTCAAAGCCCATACGCTGTGTTGCCTGTTATTCGGGAGGCACTACGATTGGCCTCCAGCCTCCCTGGTCTTTGTGAAGGCAACCGCAGCTTCATCCGTGCTTGAGATAAATCCATGTGCAGTGTTTTTCTCTTTCTGCCCTAGTGCCAGGCTCAGGAGGTATGAGAGGCACAGTGAAAGCCTCAGGCAGGGGCCTGTATGTGACTCCAGACATGTTCTCCAAGTCTGTCCAGCTGGGGGTGGACATGGACGTCACAGTGCTGTCCTCAGTGAGTGACTCATCCCTGCCCTCACCTCCCCGAGCTCCAAGGCTCCCTCCAACATGGCCTCACTTCCCTGGCTCTGCCCCCTTCAACACCACTGGTCCCAACTGGGCTTTTGCCAGGAACTGGGAGCTGGCAGCCCTCGGCTGAGCTTCCGGCCGGCACCCAGTGGCCGGCAGGTCCACAGTGTTGGTTGACAAGAGCTCTAGTGCTCTCCATTGGCTGTCACAACTGACCGGTGTGACCATGGGTTATGAACGCTGAAGGAGCCCTTAGGCGATTAAGTCCAGGTGGTAGAAGCAGAGAATGGGCGTCGGCAGCTCTGTCTCCAACCCAGCTCTGTGCGGCCTGGAAGGTCTCCACAGCTGTAGGGTCAGTTGTCTGCCTCCCCGTTAACTCAGTGGGATGCATGCAGCACATCTGATTTTTTTTCTTTCTTTAATCAGGTGGTCTTCCAGAAGGGTTAACTGCAAAGGGCACCCGGGATAACAAAGCTAATGGGCCTGAGCTGCCCATTAGCATGGGGAGTGTGTGTGTTCGGAGTGGCACATGGATTTCATTCAGCTAACATGGCCCAGATATTGCTGAGGGAGCCTGAGCCTTGAGGTCTTTCCTGGAGGTAGAGATAGGGCCCTGTCAGCAGCCAGGGAAGAGAACTTTTCCTGTTTACAGTGGAGGGAAGGCATCTGTCTACCTCATTTAGAAGAGCCTCAAGTTACTGAGTGTGTGTTAAAGATGACAGGGAGCTAGTTCCCTTCCCTGCCCATTTTAGGGCTGGAATTTGGTCTCCAGCCTTCTGTTTGGCTGCCCTGGCTTTGCTCTGAGGGGCACTGCAAGCTGGTGTGGGGGGGAATGTGTCAGTGCCAGGGGGTGCAGGCCTGGCCCACCAGCCTTGGAGAGTGAGGACTGCCTCAGCTCCAGGAAAAGCTGCTCCTGTGGGATTTGGGTGGCTCTGTGGCACCTGAGGAGTGCCCCAGCTGCCGTGCCCAGGAGTCCTACAGTGCTGAGGACTGGACTCAGAAGAACTTCTGGAAGGTACAGGAATGTTTCTGTAGAAAAATCCACATTGAGTGTGAAAACCAAGGAGAGTTACACACACACACTCATACACAAGCACACACCTGTGTGCAGTCACTCACACACCCATACATGCGTACACATACAGACATATAGCAAACATTCCCACACTGACACAGACACACTTACGTGCATTCTCTCTCTTTCACATATACACACACACACACTCTCACACACACTCACATACACATTCTTACAGATACAGTCGTCATCCATACACACACACAAGTGCTCTCAAATACACACTGTCATACACATTCTTACATATTCACTTACACACACATATACAGTCACACACATACTCTGTCATACACAATCTCACATACACACTCACTGTCATACATACACACTCACATACACATTGTCTCACACGCAGGTCCATGCTTAGGCACAGAGCAAACACTCACATACATACACACACAGACACACACCTATATACAGTCTCTCTTTCACACACACACAGTCACACACACACACACACATACACTCTCATACACATGCAGACACATGAACATATTCTCTCTCTCTCTCACACACACACACACACACACACACGTGGCTCATGTTTAGTCAGAACAGGTAAACCCATTAGAGGAGACTGCTGTCCACGTCGGCAGTGCCTAGCTCAAGCCCCTTCTGGGGGCAAAGCTGGCCACCCTGTGCTCTGGTTACCCAGCCAGTCCTGAGACAGGAGGCACGCATCTTGGCTCCCGGCCTCCAGGATGACAGAGATACCAAGCGTGAGGGCAGGCTGGGCTCCTTCCAGAGCAGCTAGTTCCCGCAGGAATCCCAGACTGGTGTGACTCAGTAATGCCTGGGTTGGATGAATCTTTTACACATCAAAGCTTGTCCCTCAATGAGCCCACACGCAGCTGCTCGATTTCCTTGAAGGGCCGGCACCACGGACGCGGAGACAGGGCTGCACACGCTGGGGTTTGCACGACAGGCTCAAGCTCATCCTCTCTTCACTCGGGGCTCTCCTTCCGTCCGTAGACGAGGTACTTAGCCAGCCAGGCAGAGTGGGGGGCACTGAGATACAGGCTCTGCAGGAAGACTGATGGCCGTTTTCATCTGGGCCAGGTCGAAGCCTTGGGCCTCAGTGTTCTTGTTGAGGAAGTGGGAGTATTCATGCCTATCTCTTCGGCCTCCTGTGAGGTTTAAATAAATTAGCTATGAAAAGCCATCAGCACTGTGAATGGCATACAAGAAATGCTCAATAAATGGGGATCTTCCTTCTCCTGACTTTGGTTTATATCATCATGCAGAGGGGCTCCTCCCACATACGTGAGAGAACCAGACTCCTTGCGACACAGGTGTCTGTTCATGAAGCCTGTGCTGGCCCTGCCAGCTCTGATGACAACAGGATGGCGTTCTGGCCTGCTCCATTCTGATCCGGTGTGTTTATCAGGGTTCTCCAGAGAAACTGAGCCAATAGAATATATATAGAGAGAGTTTTTATAAGGAGCTGGCTTGCATGATTATGGAGGCCGAGAAATCCCGAGATCCATGGTCAGCAAGTGGGAGGCCCAGGAAAGAGGGTGATGTATTTCCAGTCCAAAACCCGGCAGTCTGGAGTACCGGAAGGAGTCTGTGCTTCAGTGCCAGTCCGACGCCAGGAAGAAGACTGATGTTCCAGCTTGAACAGGCACGCAGGAGGAGTTCCCTGTAACCTGTGGGAGGGTCCGCCTTTTTGTTCTATTTAGGCCTTCAACTCACTGGATGACAGCCACCCACACTGGGGAGGGCAATCCATTTGGCCCAGTCTACCAATTCCAATGTTAATCTCACTCAAAACCATCTTCACAGACATATGCAGAATAAGGTTTGGCCAAATACCTGGGTACCATGGCCTAGTTGAACTGATACATGAGATTCACCACCACACGGGATCTGGTGAGCTCCTGTGTCCATCTGTGGGTATCCTGGTACAGTGTGGTGGTGGGGGGAAGTCAGCAGTCTTAGGGGCTCCTGGAGCCCTCAGTGCCCCTTGAATACAGCAGAGGCTATCTTCTGCAGTGACAGAAGAACACAGCTAGGGGTGGGGGGCATTGGTCATGTAGCCATGGAAATAGCAAGGAGTCTTGGCCAAGAACCACACCAACCCTGTGGGCCTGTCTGAGTGACAGAAGCATGAAAGCTTTGCTCATCAGCTTGTCCGAAGGGACTCTCATTATCTTCCGTGCCCCGACCCCCTGGGCTTATCACCTACCTTTGTTCCGTGTTCTGCACCAGAAACCTGGTGGCTGTCTTTGAAGCCCCCATGCATTTCCTCCCTCACATCCTGTTTGCCTTCAAGTACTGCCAAGTTTCTTCATCCTTAATATTTCCTTCTCAGATCCATTCCTTTTTCTGCCCTCTGCCATCCCCCAGGCCCCAGCTACTGTCATCTTGTGCTGCTTTTCTGCCTCTTTCTTCTTGTCCTCAGTCTTGCCCCACAGAGCCTGTCACCCACACTCTTGTCAGAGGGAGCTCCTCAAAATAAGAGATCCAACCGTGTCATTCCCTGATTAATCCCCTTAGGAGTTTCTCGCAGCCTAGTAGAGTCTGCAAGCTCACTCCCTAAGAGCCACATTCAGCTCCCCCTTAAAAAAAGAATAAAGAATTTGAGGGGCGCCTGGGTGGCTCAGTGGGTTAAAGCCTCTGCCTTCGGCTCAGGTCATGATCCCAGGGTCCTGGGATCGAGCCCCACATCTGGCTCTCTGCTCAGCAGGGAGCCTGCTTCCCTTCCTCTCTCTGCCTGCCTCTCTGCCTACTTGTGATCTGTCAAATAAATAAATAAAATCTTTAAAAACAAAAAAAGAATTTGAATGCCTTTCCACCTGAAGGGTGTATGGCTTCGTTTGCCACAGTCCTCACC
Organism: Martes martes; assembly: GCF_963455335.1. Lineage (NCBI taxonomy): Eukaryota > Metazoa > Chordata > Mammalia > Carnivora > Mustelidae > Martes > Martes martes. Next base: position 49,311,967 of record NC_137898.1, read on the forward strand.
ACTCTGTATCGTTCTGTACCAGCCCACTTCCCTCCTCTGTTACTTGACCAGTCCCTGAAGTCAAAGGCCCAAACTCCTCAGCCTAACATTTGAGTCCCTAAACAATTTGGCCCTGGACAACATTCTCTTTATTTATAAGCAATTCTATCTAAGCACCTTGTGTTCTAGCCATCCTGGTTTGTACCTTTCCCAAATACACAGTATTCTTCCTCATTTCCATGTCCCTCTCCCTGCTGCTCAGTTTGCTTGGCCGGCCTTCCTCTCTATAAACCTCTGGCTAGTTCCTCATTAGCCTCTAAAACTCAGTGCCTATGCCACCTACTCTCTACAGTTTTTCCTTAGCAGTCTCTAAATCTCAGTTTTCTCCTCTGCAGAATGGGGTCATCCGAGGACGTCCCAGCTGGGCTTGTCACGAGGGTTAAATGAGACAACCCATGCAGAGTACTTCACACAGTGTCTGGCATTACAGGAAGTGCTCGGTGACATCCAGTCATGTGCCAGCCTGGCACCTTGAGATGTCAGGGATTTGGGCAGGGGTGAAACAGGGTCTCTGCCATCTGTCTGCAGCCAGGGTACATGAGTCTGACAGCCTCTTACACTCGTGGTGAAAGCAAATGGAGAGTAATTGATGTCCACTAGGCAGTAAACAGGAAACCAACCCATTGCAGCTGTCCGGCTCAATGGGGTTGTGCAAGATTGGGGGGCAGGGATGTATTGTATCCAGAAAGCTCTGTTCCAGGAAGCAGAACAGAGAAAAAGAAAATTGGTTTTAGAAATACTTTTAGACCTATGGTTTATTAGGAAATAAATAAATAATCTTGAAGGAATTCAAATATTTCATAGCCTATCACTGCATGCCTGGCACCTCTCATTGGTGAACTTGGGGGTAGGGGCCGCGCTCCGTGGCGTCCGTTTACAGTCGTGTTGAATGAAGCTCATGTGGACATTCACTTAGGAAAAGTCGGTTAATTACTGAGCCACACAGGAATAGTAATTGTTGTCCTTGTTGGGTAATGGAATGAATTGACTACATCAGAGTAGACATTGAAAGGCAGACAGGTTATCTGAAGTCATAGCAAGAAATCCCCAACCCGGCAGCACACCAATAGGTGACATTTGATCTAAAATGCCTCAGATAGTGAAATACAGGTTCTGTCCCAGGTTTTCTTTTCTTTTCTTTTTTTAATGTGGAAAAAAGCCACAGTGGAAACAGAGGCTGATGATTCTTGGCTCCATTTTTATAGTCCAGGGTTGGGGGCACCTCCAAGATAATTAAGACTTTTGGAAGATCACAGTGCGGGGAGCGTGGGCATAAGCTTGGAATGTTCTTGGCTGGGAATATTAAGGTCATTGGCAATCTGGAGCCAAGGCCTGAAGAGATGCATATATGAAAATATGAAAGGAAGAATGATATGGCATTTATTACTTCTGTGAATAGCTAGACATATTCTGATTTTTGTAGCAGAACGACAATAAGGGAAGGAAGTATCCATTAATGCTAGAAATGGACCAACAGTTGAGCTTATAAAGGAACATCAAGGATCCCAAGAGTCTACTTCTAAGAATTACAAATTTATTCACAAAGTAATACTGTATCAGTTTCACGCAAACATTCCTTCACCCATGGAAATGATCAATCCATGACCGGTCCCATGGATTGTGGAAAAATGTCCCATAGGGAAGCCGCCATATATTGTCTGCCCTTCCTTAAACCACATTCAATTACTTGCTCTTCTCTGATTATATCTTACATTTGTGGCTTAATACAGGCTTGATCTCTGCCTAGAATGCTACCCTTCTCTTCTCTCTTTTAACATCTTGTCCCTTCAGTGAACTCTAGTGGTCTTAATGTGGGGGCCAACTGGGCTTTTCTCAAACGCTTCCCCAACTCCAGGCAGATGGGAATTTCTTCCATATCTTTCAATGTCCAACTGGACATCTCTGTAAGTTTGTCTCAGAGACAGCTCAAAGGTGATTATGTTCAACACTAAATCATCAGCTCTTTCCAAGCCTGTCCCTGCTTTCTGCTGCCCCCGTATCCACGAATGACTCTACGACCCATTTAGTGATCAAATCCATAATGTAACATTCTGTGTCATCTCTCGTTTTTCCCTTCTAATCTCTCATCCAGCCAAGTTTTACTGATTTCACTTCTGAAATGTTTTGTGAACATTTTTGTTCTCATTATCACTGTCTCAGTTTAGGACCTTAATATCTGGCACGGGTTTGAATCGAACAACCTTTTTATTCACTGTGCTCTCTGCCTCTTACTTGTCTTCCCTCTACCACTTTTAGGGTGATATTTCTAAAATATAGATCCTCTAGAAACTTTTGGTGGTTCCTGCTGTCTTGAGTGTGTTGCTGAAATCTGCTGGCATGGCATTCTGGGCCATTTGAAATCTGCTTCTCCATTTGGCTGTTTTTCCTACCACTTCTCCTCCTCACTTGCCAATACTCCAGCAACCCCAGAATATATTCTTGTATATATGAATGTATGGGTTTTTTTCTTATACCTCTGAATTTTCATAGTTTCCTCTGCATGAAATTCCCTCCTCTCTCCTCTGCCACGTGCCCTGATAACACTGCCTTAACCTTCAAGATCCAGTTCAAGTTTCATATCCTTTGGGAAGCTTTCCTGGAAGCACCAGACAAAATCTCCGTCTCCTTTCCTAGTGCTCCCTGGGGCTTGTGTTTATACCTCCCTTGAAGCGTTTCCACTGTCTGTGCCAGCTATGACTGGAGAAGGTCACAGAGGCAGAGACTGGGTCCTATTTATTTATGTTTTTCTTTTGTTTGGTAGTCAGTGGTGTGGAGTGATTCGCAATATACATGTATCAGACAGTTTTGTAACAAGCAGCCTCCCCAGATCAGTGACTTAGAACAAGAAACATTTATTTCTTGCTCATATGAATGTTGGAGACTGTGTGAGTCAATTGTGGTTGGTGCAGAGCTCTTCTGGGTTCTGTCCCTTGTGTCTTCCCATTCTGAGGCACTGGTTGAATGAACTACCATCTGGGACATACCATTTTCCTGGAAGAAAAAAGAAGCCAGCGTCCCTCCAAAGCCATGTCATGTCTCCCAAAGCTTCAGCTAGGGCGTGGTTTATAGCATATCCCGTTGCTCAAACCCAGTTACATGTTCAACGTCAATGACAGTAGAAAAGTATTTTCCCATAGGATGGAGAGGGCACCTCTAGGTGATGGCAATGGATAATAACAGCTAATATTTTATAGACCAGACAGGGCAAATGAATGGGAATTATAATATGCCCCATTGCAATGTGCTGTCAAATTGAATGGACTGATGCTGCTGAAAAGAGCCTTAAAGAACTCCCTGTTCATTTCCCTCATTGGTTGAATATTTGCCATTTTGTACCATCCGGCCTCCAAATCCACTTCTTACATTTGGAGAATTCTCTACTTTTGAGTCTTGGTGGGAGTAGAGACTGATCAGAACAGCTTCCTGCTAGAGAAGTGATTTGCCAGCCTTCCTTGTATTTAGGCTTCCATGGTTGGCCTCCATCATTAAGGTGCAGTCCTCCAGCTCTCCTGGCAATGCCACAAGCCACCCAGTGTCTTTTTATTAATTCATTTTCTGCTTATATTAGCCAGTGCCATCACTTACAGCTGTGTATCCTGGCTCACCTACCAACTTTCCCATCAAGGTATCATATAAGGTAGTTAAGAGGGTGGCTTTCAAATCAGATTTCTCGGGTTTGATGATCTCCAGCTTCCTGCTACCTCTGTTCTTGGGGCAAGTGACTTCTATGGGCTTCCATTTCCTAATCTATGAAGTGAGAGTTAACTTGCCTCATAGAATTCTGTATTAAAGGAGATATACCCCTGAAAGGGCTTCAGGACCTATTACAATCATTGTAATTCATGAGAAGGCTAAGTGACTTTCTCATGTTGATAAAGTGTGCTGGTGGCAAAATAGTCCAGAACATAGACAGCACAAGAACGCTATGAGGGATGTATAATTATCTTCTCCATTTTACAGATGAGAAAACTGAGGTGTGGAGGGCTTAAATAACCTGCCTCAGATCACACAGGGAACAACGGGTAGAGCAAGAGTCAGACTCAGGCAAGGTAGGGCCTCGATTTGTTCTTTTAGCTGCTGAGCTGGTAGGGGGGAACCCACTCCCAGCCCTGCCAGCCACACACACTCACGGCCACCCAGGTGAGTGGCCTGCTTCCCACTCCTCCCTGATCCAGCATGTAAGGCATCTCTGAAAAGACCTCTTTGCTATTATCTGAGCAAAACTGAACAGTCTCAGAGATGGCTCAGGGCCTCTCTGGCTTTAAAGGAGAAGTTGCAGGTTGGGATCCTGGCAGGTGAGCTCTGAGATGGAAGTGGGCAGGTAGGAGGTTCTCGAGGGACAGCTCGTAGGACGCACACCTCTGGAAGAGGGTAGGATTAAGTGAGGAAACCTCTGTAAGCCTTGTGGAACAAACTGTGCCTATCAGGCATGTAAGAAGCAGTAAGGAAGTGTTTTGTTAAAACATCACCCAAGAACACCAGCCTGTGGTCTCCCTCCAGCGGGCTGACCCACGTAGTGGGGAAGGATAGGATGGTAGGTTTCTCACAGTCCTTGCTGACCCTTGCTTTTGGATGCCACCTTTGATGGGTCCTGTTGAGTGTTTGTCTGGCAGACATGGCTCAGTTTCTCTCCTTGGGCAGGAAAGCCCACCGTGGGCTCACACAGGGCACAGTTGCTGCCCACTTGCATCGGGCAGAACCCATCCTTATCCATAAACTGTGTATATGCCTCTAGGAGGGAGAGCAGAAGTGAACGGGTTCCCAGGATGCAGATGGCCCCAGGCCTCCAGATTTTCCCGATTGCACTTTGATGGATGGGCTATGATCCCTCCTTCCTCTGGTTTCTCCTACAGACAGGGAGGGATAGGGCTGAGACACACAGAAATGGGAGAGGCCACAGAATGTGGTGGTGGCAGGGGGACCAACTGTAAGAGGTCCCCTAAGGAGAAGATGGGGAGTGAAAAAAAGGTACCAATCAGGCCCAGAGGGCCCTTTGTGAGAGTCAGAGAATGGGAAGTCCCATTTGCCTCTCCACATCCATGGCCCATCTGTCTCCATGCTGCTCTGGGTCCCAGGAGGCTGATCTCTGTGGATTGGATCATACAGGCTTGCATGCTCCTGGCTCCCAAGTGCGTGTGATCAGTGGGTGGCACCAACAGGAGAGCTGAGGGTGAGAGACTGGGGTATAACGTCCGTACACCTTGTCCCCAGAAGGAGTGCAGTAGCTATACTCTTCCACCCACCCCATAGCTGCGGCTTCTCCAACCCTGTCGGGCGCAAGGAAGTAATGGCTCCCTTCCTTGCTAGGCCCAGGCTGCTTCTATCGCTTGTTGGCTCCCCTCATCCTTGCCCACCTTTGTAAATATCCTAACTGAACTCTCTTGGCTAGTCTTCTGCAGGGGCCCTGAGTGATGGATGCACACTCTGTAGGCTGACTCAGCCCCACAGGCCTTTGGCTCAGCAGCGCCCCCTTCCGTCCCCAAGTGTCCACATGCCTCAAGGGCACAATCTTAATTGCATGAGGCAGCTCTGGGTGGGCTCCAGGGAACTTCTTTGCTCCCTGTGGAGTGTGCCCTCTGTTGCCAGTAGCAGATGTGGATTTTATTTCATCCAGGAAGCTGGTAGAATCTTTTAGCTGCAACAGCAATGGCCCTAGAGAGAAAACAGGACAGAGGAAGCCCAGCAACGCTGGTGCAGCAAAGCCAGGAGAACGGACACCAGGATCCTCTGAGGGACATGGACCTGGAACCTCTTCCGATTTTTCCTGGTCTGTGTTTAGAGAAGCTGATGGGTCCAGAGCTCCCTCCTTATCCAAAATGACTAACGCTCGGCTCCCAGGTGATTGATCCACATGTTTTGACTTATTTCTCAACGGGAATCCTTTCCTAATGAAAAGTCACAGATCACAGTGCCCTCAAATCAGTCTTACTCTATGTCCCTGTGTTTTCAAGAAGTTGTTTCTCTGTGTCTTCAACTTTGGGAGAAGACTGACAGCTACTCTCTCTATGCCGGTTTAGGTGCTGGATCTCATTTGTTCCAGGCTGTAGGCCCAAGATTTTTGAGTGGAAAACAACTTTTGTAATCAAGACACCGAAAGAAACATTGTCTCTACTGGGAAGAATTCAGAGCAGTGGAAAAGCCATGGAAATCCCAGATCCAATTAATAATTTCATAAGACAGTTCATTAGAATGCACAAGTGCTTAACTAAACAAAACCGTAATCGAAGCTGTCAGAAGTGATCCACAGTTGTGTTAGAATTTTCTCATTCACGCATCATTTCCTCTACAATTTAGTTAGATAACAAACACTACTTATCCCGCCACTGGCTTTTCAGCCATAAAGTACAGTTGGTTTTCTGCACTGGGCTAGCAGTGGAGAAAGGGCTTTGGGCCGTTTGGTGAGAAGGGTCCCAGCTTGGAGATAGGCTGGGCCTTGTGCCACCAACCTCAAAGTCAACATGGTGTCCCATGGCTCCCGAGAAGTTCTCCGTAGCCCAGCTTTGTGTCTGAGGCTGACACCTTTCTGCCAGGGTGGCTCAATGGGGGAAGCCCCTGGGACTAAGGTTCCAACAGGAGCTCTCTTACTCTCAATTTCATCCAAGTAGCCAGTCTCACAGGGGCATAGAAGAGAGTAACTGCCTGTTTTTAAGTTTTGTTTAGGATAGGCCAGACCTGTGCAGCCCTGAAGCAGGGATCCCAGAGTTCTATGTGCGGGTCTGCCTGGCCATTAGTTACCTGAGGATAACTAAAACACCACAAATATTTATTTTAATTTCTTAAAAGAAGTCCATATGTGTGTATAGATGGATGCATATATTACTCCCACCCTCCTTCTTTCCCTCTTTATCTCTTCCAGGGTGGGAAAAAGCGTTCTTCCAAAGCAACAGAAAGATATTTTAGTGCTAACAGGGTAGAGAATTCCAGTAGTTTTGGGCAGGTGGAGGCCACATCTTGGGTCTCACTTGGGCTGTCTGGTCTCCTGCTCTTTACAGAGCTGACCTTGTCTGGACGTGCTGGAGCTCGGGGAACCAACATCAGCCATGGCCTTGGTGTCTGTTCTGGCTTTAGCACACTCCCACACCCCAAAGGTAGCTGGGACAGTGAATTTTTTCCCAAGGCCTCCTTTGTGCCAGCATGTGCTGGGCACTCATTCATGTCTAGCCCCCGCAACACTGCTGTAGGGTGGTCTTATTACTGGTGGGAAATGGAGACTAGGAGGAGTCAGGTGATTTTTCTTAGGCCACTTAGTGCAGAGCCGAGAACTGAAGTCCAGGCCTCCTTTGCTCTGACAGTCCAGGGATGTGGCTATTTAGGGCCAATTCTGCTTGATTTCTCAGAGTGTAAGGCATTTGCTTTTCAGTGTTTTGCATTATACACAGTGGCTTGGGTCCCTGTGCCTACATTTCCTTCCCTTGCAACTGGGTCCACTTAACAAGTCTGTGGCCATCCTGGGGCTGAGTGGGGGCTAGAAGGAGGCTATGGCTAGGGTCTATCCCACCCCATTCCTGCTCAGACTCAGGACCCAGCCTTATCTACCTACATCACTTGCCTGCCCTGCCCAGTTCTTCAGGGGCCCTGCCTTTTCTTTATCCTCTTGGTGACTGTGGCCCCCATTCCTGAGTCCCTGGGCACCTGCCTGCTGTTGCCATCCCTCCCAGAGGCCGTGGCCCCTCTGTGGCTCTGTACCTGTACTAACACACGTGGGCAGGGCTCTGGACTTGGAAAAGAAGTTTGGCCCTCTGTCTCTACTGGGGCACATTGTTGACAGTGTTCTTCCTCCCTGAGGGAGCCAGCTGTGCTCCCACTCTTGCCCTCCCTCCTGTGCCCCAGCCACTGGTCCTCCCACTGTTCTCCTGTCACTCTGCTTCCCCGGGGTCTCCGCACCTGCTGTTTCTCTGGCTGGAATGCTCTTCCTTCCACATAGCCATGTACCTCCCTCACTCCCTTCAGGTCTTTGCTCAGGTTTCATCCTGTTGAAAAGACCTTCCCTGATCAGCTTCATCCAACAGCCCACTGGCAAGTTGTACTTGCCGCCCCTGAGACGTTTTGTTTGGTTATGTGTTTTTCTCTCTGTCTGCTAGGACATGTGAAGGCCGGGCCTGTGTTGGTTTTATTCACTGAGTCTGAGAGGCAGGTTGCCTGTGGAAAGAGCAGGCGACTTGGAGGCACACAGAAAAACAGGGTTCCTAATCTGCCTCTGCCATGAGACCATGAGTATACCCCAACCCCCTTGAATCCCTGTTTGTCTGAAAAATGGGTATAATAATTCTGACTTCTTGGGCTGTTCTGAAGATTCGTAATAGTAGCTTATGTTTCAGGAGTGTTTATCACATACAGTCCCCTGTGCCAAGCACTTTGCAAGGATGACCTCATTTCATCCTTGTGATGTCCTAGGAGGGGAACTATTACTGTTTTCAGTTTGCAGATGGGATGCCCGAGCCACAGAATCGTGAAGTGGCTTGCCCAAAGTCCCATAGCTAGTAGGTGGCAGATTAGGAACTTAAACCTGGGATCTAGATCCAGATACAGCACTTACTACTCTATAATGCTTCTTGTTAGACAGTGTGTTTGGTGCAAAGGAGGCCCTCGATAAACGGTAGCTAGTCTCCTTAATACGATCTGCCTCTTCTCACAGCCAAGTTCTTTCCTGGGTTCAAGCTTCCTTTGGTATTTCCAGTCTGTTAGCCTTCCTATGAACCACCAGGCCTCCTTCGTCTCCTGATTGGACCTTCAGGTTGCTCTCACTCTTAGGGTCCTCTTGGGCTCTAGCTCCAGCCTGCCCTGGTCCCGTTGTTTCTCAGTCTGCCTCCACTCACTCCTGGCTGTCACGGTCTCTCAGTCTGTCCCATGTCCTGCGGTCCTCCTACCAGCAGCCAGGATGGGAGCACCTGAAAGACAGATCAGAATGTAGGCTGAGGGTAGAAGTCTGTTAGAACTTCTGATAGCATCCTTGAATTTGCCATTTATACAGCAAGTGTAGGAGAGAGACATAGCATTGGTGGCTTGTGGCCACTACCAGATTAGTGACAAGCAATGGAAAGTGTGAACCTTCATGTGTAGAAAATAGATCCTCTGTGTAATTATTCTTCTCTGTGTCCACACTCAGAAATGCCATCACTGGTGACCTTCAGGCCACTATGGGGAAGTCTGCCACCCTTGTCATTGCAAGAGTAGTGTTTGGGGAAGCCCTTTCCTCAGAGATTTTTGTCTCAGGATACTGCTGTGGAAAGGACTGAGGCTCTGCAAGTCGGAGGCCATTTCCCTGAAGGGTCAGCCTGGGGCAACAACTTCAAGTGTGAGCCCAGGAGCTCCAGAGACCTAACCCTGGTTCAAAGCCAGGCTCTGATGCTGACTTCCTGCATAAACTTAGATCGGCCACTTCATGTCTCTGAGACCCAGTTTCCCCATCTGTATCATGGGAATCATGAGTAGGCTTGGGTCTGAGGTTCTCTTTAAATGAGGGAGTTTTAGAGAACTCCCTTTCCTGGGGTGCCTGGATGACTCAGTCGGTTAAGGGCTGCCTTTAGCTCTGGTCAGATCTCAGGGTCCTGGGATCAAGGCCCACATTATGCTCCCTGCTCAGCAAGGAGTCTGCTTCTCCCTCTCCCTCTGCCTCATGCTTGCTCTCTCTCTCTCTCTCAAATAAATAAGTAAAATAAAATTAAAAAAGAAAAGAAAACTCCCTTTCCCATTTTGCCCCCCATCTCTGTGATCGCAAGGGGTCTCATAGGGAGAGAGCCCCTCTCACGCTCAGTGGATCCCATTAACCCCCCACCCCTGCCCAATGTGTCCAGCGCTTACCCAAGCTCTCAGCGGCCCACTGGCTGTTTGCCCCATTTTCCATCCGTGACCCATTCAAGCCTGATGCTTTCTTCCTAGACATCCCATCAGAATCAGTGAAACGGGACTTGTAACTGCCTAGAAACACATTTTCAGTCCCACTTACAACAAAAGAACAACTACCTCTAAAGCTCTTCAAAAAATAAATTATGTCCTCTCTGAGCAGTCCCAGAAGAAATGTCATTGGAGACATAAACTGTTTTACTGTGACCTATGGAAACGTCCCAGGAAATGAACTGACTCCCCATTCTGTAAAACCCTCTTGTTCCCTGTCTTGAACAAAACAGATTAGATTATTTGAGAAGCAGGAGCTTGAGGCTTGGCAGGGAAGACAAAGCGAGCTGGTGGTGTGGGTGTGGGAGGCGGCTTTGCATTATGGAGACGTGGTGTTGGTCTCGGCACGTGGTCCTCTCTGGGATGTGCCAGTCACCGGCCTCCTGTGAGCAATGGGAGCACTACCCACGTCTTTGAAAGAGACAGATTCTTTGGCCAGAGTTAGATTTTTGGCTTGGATGGTTCCTTTAGGGGTTACTTAGAAGGGAGCGAGGGGCAGCACAGCTGGTCCAGCATTGCCTACCATCAACATGCCAAGCACGGTGCTGGCTCCTTTTCTTCAATGCTCAATATTTATTGCTCCCCATCCTATGGGAGAGGTTCTGAATCCCATATGACAGAAGAGGAAACAGGATCAGGGACATCAGGTACCTTTTCTAAGATCACTGAAGGAGTCAGTGCTGCAGTGTGGACTTGAACCTGGATCCAGTTGTCTGTGATTCCAAAGTGCATGCTCTCCTTCCCTATCAAGCTGCCTTTTTCTTCTCTAGTGTATCTCTGTGGTCTACAGAGCAGGGGTGCCTACTGTCCGGGGTCGGTCCACTAGGAAATCTATATGAGGTCCCATCCATACTTGTTAGGCTTGCCTTTTCTGCTTTCATATCTGGGTGTGTAAACACAGACACCCCTACATATACACACACATACGCAAATGCACACACAAGGGCCACCTGATTGGTGAGAGCAGTTCATTTCATTCTGAGACTTTTTCTGGAGATATCCTTTCTCTAGGCAGCACCCTTGTATTCTGTTGTTTTGATAGAGGGGTGAGAGAGTAGCCACCCATGGATAATACTACTGGCTTAAGGCATATAATGAGTCCTGCCCTCAGGGGATGCCAGACCCTCCATAGCACCTTCTGGACACAGTCCCTGTACAGACTGGCAATTGGGATGAAGACTCTGTCATTTAAATTATGTTGGATAAGGTCTGAGCTGGGCTGAGCCATCCCGAGGGAATGGCTAATCTGCTGCCCCTGCCCCGGGCTCAGAAGGAACTCGCACGTAGCTGTGTGTTTACAAAGACAGGCCCCAACCCCTGCTCCATATCTCTTCTCCTCAATTCTCCTTCCTACTTGGAATGAGGAATTTCCAAAGCCCTGGGATGCTTCCCTCCCTCTCGAAGGAAAACCCAGAGAGAATGCCAGTGTATGACAAAGCACCATGAACTACTCCCATGAAGAAAAACAGTCTGTCCTGCTGGCAGATCTGGGTCAGGCAGAACCTGACAGCTGTGAGACAGGGGGTCAAGGGTGCCCAGCCATGAGGCAGGCATTCTCCACACCACCTCTTGGACCTGGGTCTGGATTAACATTGTATTCCTGCCCAGGAGATAGGGCTCAGCCCTGACCCCATGGGGACGAGGTTTCGGATGGAAAAATTGACTTCTTCTTTGGTGACTTTAATGAGGAAGGTTGCTAAGAACCCAGGGTTGCTAGGTTCCTGGGAGGATTTAAAAACAAGGATTCTAAATCTGGATTTCATGGATGGACTTTAGGGAATGTGTGAACAAGTAAAAATCATGGGAGTAATTCTCTGTGTATATATATATGCAAATATATATGTATATATGTATGTGTGTGCATATGTATATGTGTATATATTTGCTGGTGTGTGTGTGTGAGTGTGTGAGAGTATATGCATTTTCTGGGGAGATGGTTGAACCCTTTTCCTAGATTTTCCAAGGAGTGTATAACCCAGAAGAGAAGAGTCTTTGCATTAACATAACTAGAGGCCTAGCAAAGCCTCCCCTGCATTGGGAGGACCTGCTCTGGGGGTCACGTGTGTGAGGTTCTGCTCTGTACCCTACAGGGGACAAGATCAGCTGTGCTTCGGTGGTGGCTGTGGAGGACAGAGCAACCTCAGGATGGAGGCTTGTGCAGACGGCTTTGTAAGGTTGGAGACCAGGGCCTGGTGGCAGGGGGAGATCCAAGGAGGACTCCGTGCCTCCAACTGGACAGCTGGTCCCTCCAGTCTCCAGCAGATTCCTTGGCTGAGATTTCAGGATGTGGTCCCTGAGTGTGGTCCTTGGACCTTTCAGTGCCATTATTTCCAGTGGAAACCTCATTCAGACCAAAGGAGGGGAACTTGCTTGTAGAGTTCCCAGGACAGAAGGCCCGCAGCCGCAGCCTCTTTTGCCTCTGCATCAGCAGGCAGACCCTGTGTCCTTGGCAGGGATCAAGAAAGAGGTGATGCCGACCACTGGAAAGGCAAGAGTACTGGTTCTCTCTGTACGAACTACACTGAGTAGGGCTGGGTCTGCCCTCGTGTGGAGCATCACGTGCTGTGGCTGGCATGGGCTGGGCACTTGGTTGGTATTAACTGGGCCATAGCAAGGAATCTGGGGGGCTTAGGTGCTATAGCCAAGAGTCCATGGGATGTACTAGCAGGCCCTGCCCTCAGGAGCTTCCCAGAGGATATGTCCACCTGGGTTGTGTCTTATATGAATATATCTTCGGAGTGGTACTGGAGTGGTCCCCAGCATAACCAAAACAAAGAGATTGCCCCCTAATTGTCATCAAGAACAGAATGTTCCATTTGTCACAGAGGCTGGATCATCCCTTGTGCTGACTACAAGCTGACGGAGGTCTTGAATTCAAGTATGTAAGCCTCTGGCCGAAGGTCAATGGCCAGTCTTTACTCTCTGGTGTGGTTGACCACCAAGGACCTAGGCCTCTTCTGATGAGATGTGCTTAGGGTAAGGGGATTGCAGAATGGGAGCAAGTCATTCCATCTTCAAAGGCTCAAAAACAATTGGTCTGATTCCCAGTTTTCTCTCGGTCATGCAGTAATGACTTATTGAGCAGTTAACATGCCCAACACATTGTGCTGGGCCTGAGGCTAGGAAAAAAATGACATGTATTTCTGTTCTCAAGAGTTTTCAGCCAGGGCTAGATTAAGATATACAGGGTCCTAAGAATTACAATGTTCCCTTCCCCCTGCCCCATATGTAATTCAAAATAAAAATATATTAAATTATAAATATTTATAAGGACTATCAGCCAGTTCTAATTTTTCTCATGATAACTACTTAAGTGCTTAAAATTTTTTTCTATATTGAGTTCTTTCAAAAATATTTTGGTACCCAAACTTCATTGCTGTTCTGAACACATGCTCAGTATACTGTTCAGAAACGAGATGGCTGATTCCAGCCTTATGGGGAAATAAGACACACACAGAACAATAACATGTCCCAAGTACCCAAATTGTCACAGATTAAGCAAACTCAGACAAAGGGAAGGTTACTTTTTCAACAAATTCTTGCAGAAGAGCAAACATTTGGCCTCCGCTGTCAAAGCTATGAAAGGTTTGTAAACTCTCTCCAGACAAAGGAATCAGAATAAGCAAAGGAAAAACATGAGGCATATGTAAGAAGAAGAGGGAAACTCAGTTCGGTGGGGACATGAAAGGGAATTTTGAGAGAGAGGATGGAAGGGGTGGTCAGACCTTGCAGGACCTCAAGTGTCAGAATAAGGAGTTTGGATTGTATTGAGTGGTTCTTGGGAGCCACTGCAGGTTTCCGAGCCTGCCACTGTAGACTCGTTTTCACCTTCAAGATATTTAAAACCACCCTTGCTTTGCATTTAAGAGTATCTACAGTGATGAAGTGATGCCAGAGTAATTGAGTATTGGTAATTGCTTTCACTGTGCTTTGGTGTAATGCATTTTTTAAATGGAGTTCTATCCTGTAAGTGCATCTATAGGAAAAAAGTGCCAAAGCCTTCATTATCATTAACTGGTGCCAAATAGGATTTACAGAGATAGTGAAGTGAATGAAGACCATGCCTCTGTCCTCCCATTACTGCTCAATTCTGTTAGGAAGGGATCACAATAATTGTGGTGATTAAAAAACAACAACAATTTGGGGAAGCAAATAGTCACACAGACTTGAAGTAACACCCCACACATTACTTATTAATTACAAAGGAATGAAGTGATTTTACAATGAGAAATATGGCAGATATCACTTTAATCAAGTGATCACACTCAGCATTACCAATAATGGGACAAATGTGGCTTTTGATGGAGTATGGTGGGAAGGACACAGCATCACTTATGTAGTATTCTTGCCAAAAATCTTTGAACTGAGTATAATAAAGAGAAATTAATCAGATGCATTCACATTGTAGAATATTCAAATCGAATAGCATAGACTCTAACTGTCAATGTTTTGAAAGGAAAAAAGAGGGTGTTTATGTGCAGAAGGACTGTTCTAGACTAAAGGAGACCAAAAAGATATGACAATGAAGTGAAATGCTAAATCTTGTGTTGGATCATGCATTGGGAAAATGAACCAAGAGCTATAAAGGGTATTATTGGGATAATTGGAAAAATTTGAATATAGAATATATATTAGATAATGGTTTATTCTATCAATGTTAACTTTCTTGAGCATAATGGTATATCAATATTACATTAATATATAAGAATGCCTGATGCTTCAGTGATAACTGATGCATTTAGAGGTGGAGTGACAGAGAGGGAGAGTGAGAGAAAGAGAAAGAGAGAGCAAGTTTAAATGTGGTAAGATAGTAACCATTGATCAATCTAAATGAAAGCTTTTTAAAAATTTTTATATAATTTTTATTTTTTATTAACATATAATGTAATATTTGCCCAGGGGTACATGTCTGTGAATCATCAGGCTTACACATTTCACAGCACTCACCATAGCACATACCCTCCCCAATGTCCATAACCCAACCACCCTCTCCCTACCCCTCACTCCCTAGAAACCTTCAGTTTGTTTTGTGAGATTAAGAGTTTCTTATAGTTTATTTCCCTCCCGATCCCATTTTGTTTCATTTTTTCCCCTCCCTAGCCCCCATGACTCCCCGCCCTGCCTCTCAGATTCCTCTTATCAGAGATCATATGACAATTGTCTTTCTCTGATTGACTTATTTCTGTCAGCATAATACTCTCTAGTTCCATCTAGGTCTTTGCAAATGGCAAGATTTTGTTTCTTTTGATGGCTGCATAGTATTCCATTGTATGTATGTGTGTGTGTATATATATATATATATATATATATATATATATATACATCTTCTTTATCCATTCATCTCTTGATGGACATCTAGGTTCTTTCCATAGTTTGGCTATTGTGGACATTGCTTCTATAAACATTCAGGTGCACATGTCCCTTCAGATCACTACATTTGTATCTTTAGGGTAAATACCCTAAAGATACAATACTCCATCAAAAGCAATTGCTGGGTTGTAGGGTAGCTGTATTTTCAACTTTTTGAGGAACCTCCATGCTGTTTTCGGAGTGGCTGCAACCAGCTTGCATTCCCACTAACAGTGTAGGAGAGTTCCCCTTTCTCCACATCCTCACCAACACGTCTTGTTTCCTGACTTGTTAATTTTAGCCATTCTGACCAGTGTGAGGTGGTAACTCATTGTGGTTTTGATTTGTATTTCCCTCATGCCGAGTGATATGGATCACTTTTTCATGTGTCTGTTGGGCTTGGGCATCTGGATGTCTTCTTTGCAGACATGTCTGTTCATGTCTTCTGCCCATTTCTTTCTTTTTTTTTTTAATTTAATTTATTTATTTGACAGATAGAGATCACAAGTAGGCAGAGAAGCAGGCAGAGAGAGAGAGAGGAGGAAGCAGGCTCCCTGCTGAGCAGAGAGGCCGATGCGGGGCTCGATCCCAGAACTTGGGATCATGACCCAAGCCGAAGGCAGAGGCTTTAACCACTGAGCCACCCAGGCGCCCCTCTGCCCATTTCTTGATTGGGTTATTTGTTCTTTGGGTGTTGAGTTTGATAAGTTCTTTGTAGATTTTGGATACTAACCCTTTACCTGATATGTCATTTGTAAATATCTTCTCCCATTCTTTTGGTTGTCTTTTGGTTTTGTTGACTGTTTCTTTTGCTGTGCAAAAGCTTTTGATTTTGATCAAAATATCTTAAATCTGGAGGTGTCTTTGGGTCTAAAATGAGTTTCTCATAGACAGCATATTGATGGGTCTTGTTTTTTTTATGCATTCTGATAACCTGTGTCTTTTGATTGGGGCATTTAGCCCATTTACATTCAGGGTAACTATTGAAAGATATGAATTTAGTGCCATTGTATTCCCTGTAAGGTGACTGTTACTGTATATTGTCTCTATTCTTCTCTGATCTGTTACTTTTAGCCTCTCTCTTTGCTTGGAGGACCCTTTCAGTATTTCCTGTAGGGCTGGTTTGGTGTTTGCAAATTCTTTTAGGTTTTGTTTGTCCTTGAAGATTTTTATCTCTCCTTCTATTTTCAATGACAGCCTAGCTGGATATAATATTCTTGGCTGCATATTTTTCTCGTTTGGTGCTCTGAATGTATCATGCTAGTCCTTTCTGGCCTACTAGGTCTCTGTGGGTAGGTCTGCTGCCAATCTAATATTTCTACTGTTATATGTTACAGACCTCTTGTCCTAAGCTGCTTTCAGGATTTTTTCTTTGTCACTGAGGCTTCTAAGTTTCACTATTAGATGATGGGGTATGGACCTATTTTTATTGATTTTGAGGGGGAGTTCTCTGTGTCTCCTAGATTTTTGGTGCTTGTTCCCTTTACCAAATTAGGGAAATTCTCTACTATAATTTGCTCCAATATACCTTCTGCCCCTCTCTCTCTTTCTTCTTCTTCTGGGATCCCAATTATTTTAATATTGTTTCATCTTATGGTGTCACTTACCTCTCAAATTCTCCCCTCATAGTCCAGTGGTTGTTTGTCTCTCTTTTGCTCAGCTTCTTTATTCTCCATCATTTGGTCTTCTATATCACTAATTCTCTCCTCTGCCTCATTTATGCTAGCAATAAGAGCCTCCATTTTTTATTGCACCTCATTAATAGCTTTTTTGATTTCAACTTGTTTGGATTTTAGTTCTTTTATTTCTCCAGAAAGGGATTCTCTAATATCTTCCATGCTTTTTTCGAGCCCAGCTAGCACCTTGATAATCATCATTCTGAACTCTATTTCTGACATATTGCTAATGTCCATATTGAGTAAGTCCCTAGCTGTCAGTACTGCCTCTTGTTCTTTTTTTTTGTGATGAGTTTTTCTGCCTTGTCATTTTATCCAGATAAGAATATATGAATGAGAAAACAAAATACTAAGAGGTTAGCAACGACCCCAGAAAGATATACAATAACCAAATCAGAAGAGACCTGAAACCAGAGGGAAAAGGATGAGGGGGATAAAAGAAAAAGAAAAAAATGTATATATATATTAGACTGGTGAACAGAACAGAGCTACACACCTGATTTTTGGGTGTATTTTGGTCTATTAGAAGAAACTACCTCCCAAAATTTTAAAGAAAGAAAAAAAATACACACACACACACACACACACACACACACATATGTATGTAAGTATACACACACACACACACACACACAAATAAGAGTAAACACAATAAAGGGTTAGAATATGACTGTAAAGATGAAAATTGAGATAGATTCTATAAAAAGGAGTTGATAATATAAGAAGTTAGTTGAAAAAAGAAAAGTAAAAAAAAGAGGAAAGAATGTGATCAGGCTGGAGACTAGAACAAAGCCATGAACTAGGGTATATTTTGATCTATTAGAAGAAATTGTATCCCAATGAGATCAGGATGGAGACTAGAACAAAGCCATGCACTAGATTAGGGTATATTTTGATCTATTAGAAGAAATTGTATCCCAATGAGATCAGGATGGAGACTAGAACAAAGCCATACACTAGATTAGGGTATATTTTGATCTATTAGAAGAAATGGTATCCCAAATTTTAAAGAAAAAAATACCTGTATGTATGCAACAAATAAGGTTAAATACAATGAAGGAATAAAATATGACTATAACATTGAAAATTTTAAAAGATTTTTAAAAAGGTATTGATAAGATAAAATAGTTAAAAAACATTAAAAGAGGAAAGAGGAAAAATTTAAAAATAGACTGAGAAAAAAATAAAATTTAAAAAATTTAACTTTGAAAGACTAAAGGATCATGGGGGAAAAGCCATGAATTCTATGTATTGCTTTCCCTTTGCTCTGGAGTTCCACAGTTCTCATTGATCAGTGAACTTGGTCTTGCCTGGATGTTCTTGCTGATCTTCTGGGGGGGCGGGGGGCGGCTGTTGTAGTGAGTATTAGAGGTCTTTGCCTGAGGTGGAATTGCACTGCCCTTGCCAGGGGCCAGGCTAAGTAATCTGTTCATTTCGCTCTCGGGAGCTTTTGTTCCCTGAATGCTTTCTGTACATCTTTGGAGGACAGGAATGAAAATGGTGGCCTCCCAGTCTCCAGCCCAGAGGAGCCGAAAGCTTGAGGCTCCACTCCTCAGTGTGCCCTCAGAGAAAAGCAGTCAATCCCTCTCATGTCCCTGGTCTCCGGCTGCGCTCTGTGCTCACCTGGCCTGTGACCGAGGCTTTCTCTCTCTGGCACATAGCTCCATTTGGAGTCTCCAAACCCAGCAGATTCCTGCCAGCGCTCCTGTGCCACTTCTCTCCAGGGAGGAAGATGAGTCTCCCCAGATCTGCCACTTGTGAGGTCCCTGCTCATAGAGCAGTGGTCCGACTGTGCCTCAGAACAAGAGCTCACTCCTGGGCTCTGTCTCTGGAGCCAGCTTCTACACTCTGATACCTGGGAGCTCTGCTACACTCAGACACCTCTGGTCTTTTTGTGACCTGCGGGTCCTGAGACCACACTGTCTCCGTGAGGGCTCCAGCCCCTGCTTAGCCTCTGGAGCAATGTCCCTCAGTGGAGCAGATTTCTAAAAGTTCTGATTTTGTATTCTGCTGTTCTCTTACTTGCCGGGAGCTGGCCCCTCCCCCCATGGTCTATCTTCCCCAATGTTGCCTCAGATTCACTTCTCCGCATGTCCTACCTTCCGGAAAGTGGTCAATTTTCTGTTCCTAGGATTGCTGCTCTTCTTCTCTTCTATCTCCTGTTGAGTTTGTAAGTGTTCAGAATGGTTTGATAAGTATCTAGCTGAACTCCTGGGACCTGATGATATTTAGGTCTCTTACTTCTCTGCCATCTTGCTCCTCCTAAGTGAAAGCTTTATAGATGTTCATTTTGCCACTCTTTAAAGTTTTCTATAGATTATAAATTTTTCAAATGAAAGCCCTAAACGAAGCAACAGCATCTCCTTGTGTACTGATACAGGACAATGTATGTTTTTAGGACTGTGATCTCAAATTGGCATGAAGTTAACTTTACATGTTGCAAAGCTACCCTGGACGAAATGTGCATATCTCTTGCTGAATAAAAAAGATGTGTGCTATAAGATGACTGCTAAGTGAATTTTGATAGTTGATTCTGTTTTTTTTTTTTTAAATTTCCATTGCAAAAATGGAGAATAATCTCTAATAGATGCAGGTGAAAATGTTTGTTAAGGGAAAGAGTTCACATGAACTTCTATTGGCATCCCAGGGTGTTTGTGCAATGTTTTCAGGACCCTGTGGAAATTTTCTTGATTAGCTGTTTTGCTTCCCTTAGTACTCTCTTCACTTTACTCTTGCTGATAATGTCTTCTGCCCTGATTTATGGTCTGTGAACTACACACCCCCCATTTCCTTACAGTTTTTTGTACATTGTTCCTGGCAGTTGTGCCCTCTCACTGTGTCTAAGAGAGCTAGGCTGTCATGCCACAATTTACCAGTAGGTGCCACTAATATCAACTTAAAATTTCTCTGATGTCTCAGGATCTAGAAAATAATCAGTAATTTATCTAATCAATTCTGTGAGTAAACGTCAGTTAATACACTTATTTAAAGCCAAAGAATATTTTTAGAGAAATTGCAATTAATTTATGTCGTACCCATAATTAACACTGGGGAATAAGTGTAGCTACTATGTAGGACATGGAGGTCGTTTGCCCACAGTGCTTTAGAACACATAAAGGTCCAGCACATAGGGAAACTAGTAGAATCAAGAAGGTGGTGTGTGTGTGTGTGCGTGCGTGCGCGCGCGCAACAACAGCATTATTACTTACTATTACAACTACTGTAGGTTATTGCTCCTTTTACTTAGACTATTGACTACCCATTGCATGCCAGATGCTGTATACTTAATAATTACATATATAATCCTCAGAAAGATCCTGTGAAGTGAATTTTGTAAGTATAGAAACTGAAGCTAAGTAATTTACCACAGTCACATTGTTAGAGGCAAATGCAGAACGAGGTTTTAAACCCTGCCAGTCTAAATGTAAACTTTTCAAACTGTGGTGACTCCAATGTATCCACCCTCCCAGAGAAACTGATGTTTATACTTTTGATCTCTAAATAAGACAGGAAAGGCTTTTAAAGGAAGTTTAGGAAGATGGAAGACACATTCTGGAGCAGTCCTGGAAGTGGTTCTCTCTTTGGTACTTGCAGGTAATAAACAGAGATGGAGGTCAGGATGTGGAATCTGGAAGTGTTAAGGAATGGGGGGCTGGTGGTTTGGAGCCTGCTTGGGGAAAGATCAGAATTCTGTGCCCTGAGCAACAGCTGAGTTTGCACTTTGTGAATTCTTTGTTGTTTTCTCTTTTGAAATATTTCTGGTGTTCTTAATTGTCCTCAGGGGGTCCTGCCCACATGTTACCTGAGAGCTAAGGAGAGGAGATAGATGTTCTGAGGGTCAGGGGCTAGTGGTACCTGGAGAGAATCCTCTCTGTCTCCTCTTATCGGAAGCTCTTCATCATTTGGTCCTAATTCATGTATAATATTTCAAACTCCAAACCTGTTCTTCTGGATTACAGTCTTTTTGTTATCCAAAGTTCTCACCAGGCTATAAACACTGAACTCCTCCTTTGAACATGATGCCCCTCAAACACACCTTTGTCTTCTTTCGCCCATCAGTCCCATATGATCTCATTTCTACACCCTTCCCAACAGACACTACTCCAGAAATATCTTTGTAATCTCTGCTTCCTTCCCCCTTACATTACTAGCAGCTACTGCAACAAGTGTGGATATAATCAGGGCCAGAAGCAGGAGGACTGATTGAAAGTTAATTTAAGTAGTTAAACCCCCCTAGTCTCCTCTTTTCCTCCATGGCGCCAGGTAAAGAAATGCTGTCCCGTCCACCCACTGACTTTGACAAGAGACTGGAAATTTATTCTTTTAGGAGACTAAAACAGATAATGTGGGCTGATGGACATTTAGCACAGTATGTGTGATATCTAGTTTCTAGATACTAGATACCTAGTATCACACTAAAACAACAGGAGGAAGTAAAAGCCTGTGTCACATTGAATATGGAGCCTTCCACAGCCATTGTCCTCCCCTTGGTTCCTAGAGCAGACTTTTATACTCTAGTGAGTTGATAGGAAGATTCATCTCCACAGAACCTGATCCACCTTTCAGAAAATTCTAAACATATCAGTAATGGGTGTTTTTCCTAGAAATGGCCCAGCCAGATTACCAGGAGGTCCATAGTCACAAAGTCCTCCACCCAGAGTTTCCAGTGAATCTTTTATTGCCCTACCCTAAAATAAGAGATGTCAAGGACCACCAGACATCCAAGATGAATGGTAGAGAAACAGTGTGAAAGACAGAGACATAAAACAAATGAGAAAAAGCAATCTAATGGAAACAAACAATCCAGGGAAATAAATTTTTAAAAATTGTTAGATATCCTCAGAGGGACGAGAGTGGAAATTGCATTCAGGAAGAAGATGCTTTCTGAGAAAAAAGATCACAATCAGAGCCCTTGGGAATTAACATTGTGTTAGCAAAAAATAAAATACTTGGGGAATTTGTTGGAAGCTGAAATTGAGGTTGTCTTTTAGAAAGTAGAGACAAGATTAAAAAAAGAAGGAAAGTAAGAGAAAAGACAGGGCTATTAGAGCATCAGTTTGAGAGGTCCAGCATCCACAAAATAGTTGTTCCAGACAGAAAGAAGAGACAGACAAGGAGGAAGAAAATCATCAAAGAAATAACTTGAGAAAATTTTCCATAACTGAAGCAGATATCAGGACTGAAAGGGCCCACCGAGTACCTCTCATAATGAATGAAAATAAACCCACATCAAGGCATATGAAAGTGAATTTTCAGAACACTGTAGCCAACATGAAGCTCCTATAAGTTTTCATGCAGAAAAGACAAAAGATAAAGGATCACAATGGCCTCAGATTACTCAAAAACAATGTTGGAAACTAGAAGTAGAGTAGTACCTTTAACATTTTGAGGGAAAATGATTTCCAATGCTAAACTCTCTACCCACCTAAACTATTAAATCTGTCTAGGGAAGGCAGTCATTTGCAGAAATGTGCAGCTGGAGATGGGCGGGACAGGAGCTGAGTATGTTTGTGAGAGTCACACCTTTATCTTCTACTAGGGAAAGTCAGTAGGTCATGCTTAAAACCGAAAAAAAAAAAAATTGGAAGAAGTAACATAAGCATGTTATAGAGAAGGGCAGGACATGCCAGGAGGAAAAGCTGGAAGAGTCGAAGGCGGTTGCTTCAGGAGAGTGGGAGATATTGGGAGCTGAGTGTGGAGCAAGATACTCCCACAGGAAGGATACTTCCTATGAGCTTTCTGGAAGCAGTTCAGCCTTCAATCTTTGTGCGTGAATATGAGAAACTGAAAGTGTTGGGGGGAGCAGTTGAAGCAGAGGAAGAGTAGGAGGAAGAGAAGCATGAGGAACAACAAGAGGAGGAAAAAGAAGAAAAAAGAAAAAGGAAAGAACATTGGGGCTGGTGTTGGAAGACTGACTCAGTTCAGGCGTTTACTTTGAGACTCACCTTCCTCATTGATAAGGCGGGAGAACTGTGTCATCTTCAGTAAGTTTTTATGAGAATTAAGTATTTCTGGGATAAAATAAGTCTTTAATAAATGTTTATTTCAGTGATTTCTCCTATTGTTTCGAATGTATGAGAGACTCAAAAAAGAAATTCTCGATAGTGGAAAAATTCATTCATCTCATCATTGTCCATCAAATCCAAGTGTCCTTGTGGTCTTCAATAACAATGCCAAGGCAGCCAGTCCTGAGTCACAGGCCACTTTTACCTCTGTCTGTCTGCATTTTCAGTTTCTTGGGGTATGGGTAATAACCTGTGCCGAGGAGAGGCTTTCTCAAAGGTGCCCTTTCCTTTGAAGCATCTGTGGAGGGTTTTGTCCTATTCTTCTCCTTGTCCCCCGGGGAACCTAGTGTGGGAGATGCAGAAGCCAGAGTGTGGTCTGGGAAGGGATGCTGGGTAGTCTGACTGACTGAGGACCAGCAGGCCATTTTATATGACCAGCTTTCCCTCCTCCTCTGCATCCAGAAATATCCAAAGACACCAAGATGTACTGCCAGCATTCTAGCCTGCTCTGCCTCAGGTCTCCTGAGCATATCCTTGCCTGCCGATTAGAAGGTTCATGTACTTGGTATCTGGAAACAGCCTGGTCTCCAAAGTTTCCTCAGAGGCCTTCACTTTTCTAACAACACAGTTCTATCTCCTAGTTCATTTTTAATTATCTAAGACAAATGCACCACTTTCTGCCCAAAAATAGCAATGACAGGAATCAATAGGGCTGATGCATGGCTGGCCCTCCTCCAGGAAGCTTGAACCTAAGACAGTCTTGTCTTCAGGCGAGCTTTCTGGGAGTCACGTCCTACTCCAAATGCCTGAGCCACTAATTGGCCAATGATCATCATTGCTTTCCTGGGGTCTCCTTGTAGCTATATGCAGAAATAGTCATCTGGACAAGGTTTAGACAGAGGTTTTGACATCCATACCTGATCATCCTGGGGCTAAAGTCATCCCACTACAGGAAAAATTGCCACTTGTGTACTGACCCCACATAAATGTTTTGCAACAGCTTTGCTTTCACATAATCCAGAATCATATAGATCCAGGGGTCCATAGCAAATCCATGTGGGGTTTGTGTGTGTGTGTGTGTGTATGTGTGTGTCTTATACATTCTTTTATATTCACTTGCTAGAAGTGCTGTGGGATGGAGCACTGGAAACACATCATTTGAAATCAATAGATAAACCCTAAACTTCATTTCAGCTGGTAGTTTCTATCTTCTCTCTCAGCTGAGTCTTCCATCACAGAAGCTCCCTAGGACTAAATCAGCCAGATGGTTCTGGGCATTACAAGTTGCTGCAGGATGAGTGGAGGAGGCTTCAATAATCCATAATTTTGTCCCCAAAAGCTGAGCCAGCTTTAAATGCTGCCAACTTGCACTGACTGATAAGGAAGGCCGTGAGAGGATGACTCCCTTTCGGGGAATGTGAAGATGGATGGTTGACTTCTCTGACGCTGAGTTCCATCCATAAGGCCTGGGTTAGGGTGCCTGCCATGGAGAAGAGCCAGATCTGAACCAGAGGAAATAAAGTGTAGATGGAACTTGAAGACATTAGATGAAGGAGAGAGAGCAGTTATCCTTTATTCACCGAGGAGGAAGCATGAGTTTCCAGGAAGGAGGGAGTGGTATTTAATCAGAAGGTATTTAATCAGAAGGTATTTTGAATCTGGTGAGGAGGAAGGTAATGGAAATTTGATAGAACAGTTTTCATGGAATGTCTGAAGCCAGACCCTGTAGCATTTGTGAGTGAGGAGGTGGTGAGGAAGTGGAAGTGGTGTGTGACCCTGGATGATGCCAACGCCTGTTCTTTGTAGTGGTTGCCTAGAGTTCTTTGTTGAGCAGGATCATGAAGTGGTTTCTGGTAGGAGTGCTATAACTGATCCCTATTATCTGTTGTGGTCAGTGTTGGCATGCATGACACATACGTGTCATCCTTAGCAGAGATCAGATTTTTCAAGGAGTTGGTAACTCACCACCCTTCCCTGAACATGGCCTGCCCTTTCTTGTCTTTCTGTTTTTACTCACAGTGGATATTCACAATCTCTCATACCAGCCCATGACTAATCACAGCAGACACTGACTGTAATCAACCGGCTGTCCATACTGGTGCATATTACCAAGCATCAGCTCTATTGTTGTTTGTGTTGTTTACTCGACCTGTAGTAACCTTTCTTTGTGGTGATCTAGTGAACCCCACTCCTTCTTCAGGCTCTCTTCAAATGTCATCTTCTCAATGTAGCATTTCCAATAAACTTTGCTCCCTTTTCTATGTTCCTAAGACACTTGGTTCATATCTGGATTATAGGACTTACAACACTTGAATATTTCAGTTGTTTATGTGCTGGTATCTTCCTTCAGCTTAGAAGCTATTTGTGGGCAGAAGTGGTGCCTGATTAACCTCTTGAGTCATCAAAGACAAGCGGAATCCCCAGTACTTAATTGACACTTAGTAAATTGTCTCTCTTGCCTATTATGTGGGTGAAGGCTTTCATTAAATGTTTGATGATATGATTTATTTTTGTGGTCAGTTTCTTTCTTTCTCTCTTTACTTTTTCTTCCTTTCTTTCCTTCCCTCCCTCCTTCCTTCCTTCCCTCTCTCCCTCCCTTCTTTCCTTTCCTTTCCCTTCCTTCCTTTCCTTTCCTCTCCTCTCCTCTTCTTTCTTTCTTCCTTCCTCCCATTCCATTCCTTTCTTTTCCTTTCCTTTCCTTTCCTTTCCTTTCCTTTCCTTTCCTTTCCTTTCCTTTCCTTTCCTCCCTCTCTCCCTCCCTCTCCTTCTTTCCTTCCTTTTTTCTTGAGGGAGGGAAGGGGCAGAGGGAGAGAGAGAATCCTAAGCAGGCTCCAGGCCCAGCCCAGAGCCTGACACAGGACTCAATCTCATGACCCTGATATCATGACCTGAGCTAAAATCAAGAGTCAGCCACTTAACCAACTGAGCCACCCAGGTGCCTCAGTTTTCTTTTTCTTTTTAATAAGAAAAATGTGACTATGTTTGAAGGCAGAACAAGTACTCAACCTGGTACTCAATAGAACTTCAATAAATCAGGATTGGGGCCAGGGCTGTCCAGTTCAGATGGTCAGAATGACCTAGAAAAGAGGCTGTCGACTCTATAGTTCTTTCTAAAACCTCATCACCATACTCTCTGCCCTGCACCTGTTGCTTGTGACTGTCCTTTGGTGGAGGTGTGCTGACTGTTGAGGGATCTGACGTCATCATTCATTTGCTCAACACATACTTACAGAGGACCTACCATGTGGAAGCAGTGGGGACATATCTCTAGCCTTCAGAGGCTCATTGGCAAATGAAACTATGTAAAGGCAGGACTTCATGACATGAAAGGAAACCTTTTCATTGTTTGCCTTTTATATGCCCAATCTACATGAACATAGAGCAGAAGAGTACAGAACCAGTGCAAATAACTCTCCTTGAAGATAATGCCAAAATAGTAAAGCAAGCAAAATGAATGTACGTTGCTAGAATTCGACATCACGGTTACCCTTGGTTGTAGTGGTGGGAGAGTGGCCCAGGGTTTCTGGAGCGCTGGTGATGATCTTGCCCTGGGTGAAGGATGTATGGAGATGATCAGCTGGTGGAGACCCTTCAGGCTGGACGCTTGTGTTAGGTGCACGTTTATGTATGTGCCTCCGACATCAACCAAAAGAGTGAAAAGGATCCCTGGAAATACATTTGCAAGTGTTACAGAAGGTAGTGAAGTTCCCTCCAAGTCCTTCTACCGGCCACCCCACAGAGAATACTGAATACGGGTCACACTGTAACAGTGTTGACTCAATGTTGGGAAATCCTTTCTGTCAAAATCACCCACAAAGAGACTCAGCTTTTTGTGTGGCAGGAGCTTTATTTTATTGGTTGCTGAGCCCACTGTGCCCTGCTCAGGGCCTGGTCTGGGCAGGCGAACATCACATCTTTGTGAAATGCTAGGGTGGATGAAGACCTGCAGCGGGTAGGATCGCTATAAGGCTCCAAGGAGAGGTCTGCCCCGAAATTGCAGCGGAGGTGGGCACCCAGGTGGATTTGCTTCAGGAATTGAAGCTCTTCTTAAGGAATTACGGTGTGCCAGGTCCTTCAGGTATGTTCTCCCTAGGCTTCCTAGCAGTCCCACTTAGCCTATAGGAACAGAGGCTTGGAAAAGAAATGACTTATCCAAAGCCACTCAGCTCCAACGCCTCATGCTATCTTACATAGCATGTTTCTTCTGATATCTTCAAAGTCTAGTTCCAGTCCTGGCCTTCTCCAGTTCTAGAATCTGCCTGCTTCCTTAGAGGTGGTGTCGAGACGAGTGGTCTAATTTCTTCTGCACTAAGGATGGAAGTGAGGCTGTTGGTGTGGGGGGGCCAAGACCCCCCTTTTCATGAGATGTTTGCCTGGCCTGTGCATCGCAAACATTTTGGTGGAGACAGGGGTCTAGACCATCAGGGTGCTCCTGGGTTAGACCAGAGACCCAAGAGTGAGTGACTATGTTTCCATCTCAGTTTTGCCTCTTGCTGAAATGTGTGTGTCCTTCCGAGAGAGGAACTGAGGCTAGGGAGAAATTCAGCACATGGATTTCTCTGAGGATATGCCGCAACCCTCATGACTGGCAACTTATTACAAATGTCACAACTTATTTGCAGCTGGAAGGATAATTTAGCATATTCTGCGTCTGCCAAATAAGGATGTTAGCATTTCTTACCCAGCATCCTGTTCATGTGCTAACAGAAGCGTTCAGAGGAGTAGGCCTCGATCAAACAAACAAATGATTAACCTTAAAAACAGACACATAAACAGAACCACAATGGATGAATTATGCAGCAGGCCGTCCCTGCTGCTGACTCTAGCTCACATCTGGTTACTCTGCTCAGGCTGCTACCCTAAGTGACTTTCCTTCCTTTGTTCCCCTCCTGGCTCCGTCTACCTGTTTTCCTTTACACAGAAGCCAGCAGAGCATGTCAGAGGCCGCCTGTCTCTGCTCCCAAGCAGTCCTTTTCCAGAGGTGCCCAGGGACCAGGGCCTCTCAAAGGCCACACATGCTCCTGCCTGCCCATTCACCCGGTGGGATGGCGCAGGAGCCCCTCCAGGCAAACACAGGGGCCTTTCACCCTAGCCCTTGGAGCCACGTCAGATGGTTCACAGAAGGAAGGAGTGTCAGGTACTGTTGGTTAAAGCTGGTTTACAAGGGGCCCCAAGAGCACATAAATCCTGCAAGCCTCCCCTTGCCTTCGAGAGACATCTTATTTATACAGTCTGAGCCTGGTTTTATGAGGTGCTGAGCTGCGCTCAGGGGAGGGCACTTTATCCTCAGACAGGCTCGCCGCTCAGAACTGTGGGTGTGTTCTCGCAGACTTCCTGCTTTGGGCTAGACAGGCATTTGGCAACTTGCAAGGCTCCTCTTGGCTCCTTTCAGCTGAGAGCCTCCTGCTTTGGGGCTCTCGCGAAGGATCTGGCAAGGACCTGCGGCATATGCGGAGCAGGGGAGCGAGACCGAGGGCAAGGGGGGCAAGATCTTGGGAGCAGGACCTCGGGCCTTTCTGGACTGTATTTGCTTCTACCTTCCTCAGCCTACAGAGTCCGTAATTGGGAAAAAGGACAGGCATCTTAGCAACTTGGAGTCTGAGATCCAGAAACACAAAGCAGAACCTCATCTGTTCGGCGCCTTAGGAATTTGGAGATCACGATGGCCCATATGGACAATGGGGGGCAATGTTTCTAGCAGGCCTCCAATTCTTGAAGCACTTTTCCCTGTGTTCACTCACATACTCAGGCAAGGTATAAATAGGCCTTATTGAATACAAGAATGAGAAATAAGTAGCTTCACTTTGGGCTGTGACTATGGAACAGGCATTATATAATATAGGCAGATTGTGTCTTGGAATAGTTTGTTCATGGAAGAGTAACATATAAAAAAGGACTGTGCTTCAGAAGCCCAATGAATCATCTCTGATGCCTTAATAAAGAGCGAGTGAATAATAGAATAATATTAGCTTCTACCACTTTATCAAGTGGGTATTTTCACCATTTAAAATGAGGCCGGTCAGATTCAAGATTCTGTGAGATTTAAACATCTCTTTCTCTTGCTTACTTATTCATTCCCATTGTTGTCTTGGTTAAATAGTTACAGGGCTGGAAAAATAATAACATTGAATTTTGTTGTTTTTTTTTTTAAACGTAGACCATTGGAGTGCTGTGCACACCTGAGTAGGAGTCCAGGCCCCGGTACGTGTTCGATAATTGAGGAAAGGAATGAATTCTGACTTTTACCTTCTGGGTATGAGATTGCTGTAAGCCTTGGAGAAATGGTGCATTCCGGGCCCGAGTGGATGGTCATTTTTTTTCAGTCCCTGTTAATGGGTCCCTCTCATGGCCTTACTCCGGCCCAGCCTTTCTTTCTGAGCTCAGCCTCCTTGGAGCTGCTTTTCTGTCCAGTTTCTAAGCTGAGGTGGGTGTTGTACGGAGACCTCTGCTCCAGTCAGCTAACAAATCTGTCCTTTGTACATCCCTGCTGTGTGCCTGGCTGCCAGCTAGACAGAGCTCTGTGGTAAGAGCAGAGAGGAAAGGAGCTGCCAGACACTATGCCTGGCACTTTACCTTCTCTATTTATATGCAGAACGTCAGCAAAAGAGATCTCTGGCTCTTACCTGATGAGATGCACCGTCCAGAAAGAGGAGTGGGAGAGAGGATGCGGTGGAGAATTAATGCTTGGGGATCCCTACTCTGTATTGGGCTTTGGAAAAGTTTCTCAATCTTGGACTGAATCCTTCTTTGTTGTGGGGGCTGCCCTATTGAGTGTGGGATGATTACTAGTGTTTACTAGCATCCCTGGCTTCTGGCTTCTACCCCCTGATGCTGGTAGTTTGCCTCCCTCCAACCCCACCCCAGGGGACAACCAAAACTGTGTCCAGACATCACCAATGGTTTTAGGTACCAGACCTGTATTAACTCATTCAAGCCTCAACAGTCTGTGAGGCAGGTGTGACTGGCATCATCATCCATGTGGGGAAATGAAGCCTTAGCAAGGTTAAGACACATGCCCGAAGCCATACGAAGGGGATGGAAACCCATGTCTGTCCACCAGGGTCAGAGATTCCAGGAGGCCAGTCTCTTGCAAGATCTTTGTAGTGAATAACTCTGTCCAGATTTCTACTTTCCTAGAACCGCAAACTGTGACTTTTCTTCCCATGGGCCTGCAGTGTCCTTATCACCAGCTTCAAGATCCTGTTCATTGTTCTAATTAAGTCTTTTTTATGGAAGAGAATAAGTTGGGAACAAATGTGGTGAATGTGCCAAGTTTTGACAATGCCTGACCTTTCTTTTGGCTTTTGCGTCCTTTCTCTTGATCCTTTTCCTGTCTCTGTCTCTCTAAGTCTGAGTATTAATTTCTCTGACGCTTGGAGCTGTTGAGTCCTTTGGGTTTGGGGGCTGCTGTGAGCTCACTGCTGCCATCACTAGGAGGGCTCCATCTGTCTGAAGCTGCAACCACGACTTTGCCTGTACCCTCTTCCCATATACATTATTCACCCCCTGTGAACCCTCCACCCCAACAATTTCATGTACTGCATTAGTACTAAATTGGGGCAGCAGAGGTCTAGGTCTTTCTAGGGATCACCATTGAGACTCTGGGTCAGATCAGACATTGGGTCACCATGCAAAATGACATGGCAGTGGGCACCAAGCGGAGCACCAGTGAACACACGATAGGCCATGCAGTGGGTTGTGCTTCTTGGAGGTCTGGGCTGGAATAGAAACCCAGGTGAACTAAGGACAGGCTAAGGGAACCCAGGCAGCAGGGGGCAGAGCAAGAAGTCCATAGTCCTAGAAGGACAGCCTCCAGAAGGGAGCTGAGCAATGCAGGCATCCCTTCAGGGGGCAAGTGCTGATGAGGCTTTGTCTGTCCCAGGATAGGGTCCTGAACCCTCCGGTGAAGATAACAAGCTGTGGCCAGGGGCAGGAGGGCCATGGGGGAGGCCAGAACTGATGAGGAAATGCTTTATTGCTAATTAATGTGCAAAGCGGCGAGCCGGACAGTGACAGAACTGAGGATTTGGTCCTGCTGATAGCTCGTGGACTTGATGCCCTGCCAGCTCATGGAGATCCTGACTACACTGGGTAACTCTGTGGGCCAGAGGAGGGAATATAGTACTGGGACAGGGACCTGAGACTACATTTTGGGCCCCAAAAGCGAACACACTCACAGAGCCATAAAACTGGGCACCACAGCGCCTGCCTTGCAGAGTGACTGTGAAGACAAGAGGTAACATGGAAGTTGCTGGCATGGAGCAGGAGCCCCAGAAGTGCTAACTGTCAGCACCCTCCTTTGACTCAGCGAGGATCACGATTTACTCTCTGTTTCTGTGAAATATTATTTATGATGGTGTCAAAATTTGAAAGATACGGGAAATTGTTAAGAGGAATATTAACAGTCTACCAGAGAAAACATTTTGGCATATTTCCACCTAATCTTCCTTGACTACAACTATAATTACTGCTATTGATGAGTGCTTCTACTACAATACAATCTCTCTTAACCATCTCTACTCAACCACCTCACAAATTCACCGAAGTTCTCTATTTTCTTCCTTCTGTAATATCCACTGACAGAGGGCCACAACCTGCTGGACACTCATGTCACGCAGAAACCCCTGCCATTCCTATGAACATTGTTCCCACCATTCTGGTAAATGCTGGTGAACATTTAAGGGTCAGACAGCTGCATTTGTACTGTCTTACGCTGGCTGAATGTGTTATTATAATAATATAAATTAATTAAGTAGTAAGTAAACCAGTGAAATATATGTGAAATCAGTTGTTTCTTAAGAAAACCAAGCTGCAAGCATTGAATGGCTAGATAAGAGTCGATCAGTGAAGTCTATCAGATTAGTTGTGGGCAGGGCAACTGACATAGGTTAGGAAAAATGTGTACATAATCCTAGAAGAATTTTGCACTCAGATTGTTTCATATGTGAGATTAAGTTCCTTCTCCATTCTAAAGCCAAATCTGGGAACCATAGGTGATGTAGAAAGGCATGAGCTCTGAAAAAAAGGAAAAAAAAAATGAACGTAGAACTCCAGCCTGGAGACCCATCTCAAGCAGAGAGGCCTTAACTCTACATCGGTAGATTAGCAAGAAATGTTTCAAGTTGAAATAGTGTTTAAAGTTTGTATAGTATACATGTACAATATTAGCAATCTCTGCTTTATCCAGCTTCTCTTGATTAACAGATTGGCTCCTTCTGATCATATCAGATAAGAGAGCCATTACTTGAAATACTGTGTTTTGGGTGTTTATGATGTACCAAGTCTTCCAAAACACTCTTATTAAATATATAATTATCTCACTTAATCCATACTAAAACTTTGGGGGATATTCTTTCAGCCAGCAAACATTTATCAATCAGCTATTTTGTGCTGAACACTGTTCAGGTGCTAGAGATGTGGATGCAGGCAGGCCAAGCATCTGCTCTCATGGAGTTTCTGTGTATGTGTTGCAGAAAGGGAGGCAGACATAGATAATAAACAAGACCATTTGAAGTAATAAGTGCTATAAAGGAAACGAAACACAAAGTTATGATAAGAGTGACTGGCAAAAATCATTCTCAATGGGGAAAAGCTGAGAGCATTTCCTTTAAGATCAGGAACACAACAAGGATCCCCACTCTTGCCACTACTGTTCACCATAGTACTAGAAGTCCTAGCAACAGCAGTCAGACAACAAAAAGAAATTAAAGGTACTCAAATTGGCAAAGAAGAAGTCAAACTCTCTCTTTTCACAGATGACATCATACTTTATGTGGAAAACACAAAAGACTCCACCCCCATATTACTAGAACTCATACAGCAATTCAGTAAGGTGGCAGGATACAAAATCAATGCACAAAAATCAGTTGCTTTCCTGTACACTAACAATGGAGCTGTAGAAAGAGAAATCAGGGAATCGATTCCATTTACAGTAACACCAAAAACCTTAAGATACCTTGGAATAAACCTAACCAAAGAGGTAAAGGACCTATACTCTAGATACTACAGAACACTTATGAAAGAAATTGAAGAAGGCACAAAAAGATGCACAAACATTCCATGCTCATGGATCAGAAGAATAAACATTGTTAAAAAATGTCTATGCTACCTAAAGCAATCTATACTTTCAGTGCCATCCCGATCAAAATACCAATGGCATTTTTCAAAGTGGTGGAACAAATAATCCTAAAATGTGTATGGAATGAGAAAAGACCCTGAATCACCAAGGAAATGTTGAAAAAGAAAAACAAAGCTGGGGGCATCACATTGCCTGGTTTCAAGCTATATTACAAAGCTGTGATCACCAAAACAGCATGGTACCAGCACAAAAACAGACACATGGACCAGTGGAACAGAATAGAGAGCCCAGATATGGACCCTCAACTCTATGGTCAACTCATCTTTAACAAAGCAGGAAAAAATATCCAATGGATAAAAGACAGTCTCTACAATAAATTGTGCTGGGAAAATTGGACAGCTGTACACAGAAGAATGAAACTCGACCATTCTCTTACACCAGTACAAAGATAAACTCTAAATGGATGTAAGACCTCAATGTGAGACAGGAATCCATCAGAATCCTAGAGGAGAACATAGGCAGTAACCTCTTCAACATCAGCCATGGCAACTTCTTTCAAAACACGTCTCCAAAGGCAAGGGAAACAAAAGTGAAATGAACTTTTGGGACTTCATCAAGATAAAAAGCTTCTGCACAGCAAAGGAAACACTCAACAAAACAAAGAGGCAACCCAATGGGAGAAGAAATTTGCAAATGACACTATAGATAAAGGGCTGGTATCCAAGAACTATAAAGAACTCTCAAACTCAAAACCCAAAAAACAAATAAGTCAAAAAAAATGGACAGAAGACATGAACAGACACCTCTCCAAAGAAGACATACAAATGGCTAACAGACACATGAAAAAGTTCAACACCATTAGCCATAGGGAAATTCAAATCCAAACCACATTGAGATATACCAGTTAGGATGGCAAAAATTGAGAAGACAAGAAAAAGCAAATGTTGGAGAGGTTGTGGAGAAAGGCGAACCCTCTTATACTGTTGGTGGGAATGCAAGTTGGTACAGCCACTTGGGAAAACAGTGTGGAGGTTCCTCAAAATGTTAGAAATAGAGCTACTGTATGACCCAGCAATTGTACTACTGGGTATTTACCCTAAAGGTACAGATGTAGTGAAAAGAAGGCCCATATGCACCCCAGTGTTCCTAGCAGAAATGCCCACAATAGCCAAACCGTGGCAGGAGGTGAGATGCCCTTCAGCAGACGAATGGATAAAGAAGATGTGGTCCATATCTACAGTAGAATATTACTCAGTTATCAAAAAGGATGAATAGCAAACACTTGCATCAACGTGGATGCAACTGGAGGTGATTATGCCGAATGAAATAAGTCAAACAGAAAAAGACAATTATCATATGGTTTCACTTATTTGTGGAACATGAAGAATAGCATGGAGGACATTAGGAGAAGGAAGGGAAAAATGAAGGAGGGGAAGTCAGAGGGGGAGATAAGCATGAGAGACTGTGGACTCTGGGAATCAAACTGAGGGTTTTAGAGGGGAGGGGATGAGGGGATGGGTTAGCCCAGTGATGGGTATTAAGGAGGGCTTGTATTGCATGGAGCACTGAGTGTTATATGCAAACAATGAATCATGGAACACTACATAAAAAACTAGTGATGTATACTGTATGGTGACTAACATAACGTAATAAAAAATTATTTTAGAAAAAAGAGTGACTGGCGAAGGAGGGGTTGGTGTGCTGATATCAGGTGATCAGGGAGTCCCTCTCTGTGGCAGGCACCAAATGAGCTGAGACTTGAATGATAAGAAGGTCTGGTCCTGGGGTCCCAGCATTCCTTATTGAGGAAGCAGGAAGTGTAAGGATCCTGAGGTGAGAATGAGCCTGGAAGAAGGAAGGCCAGTGTGTCTGGTCTGTGTGTGAAAGGGCGGGATGAGCAGTAGCAATGAAGTCCCTATAGACCAGGGTGAAGAATTTGGATGTTGTACTAAGAGATAAGGGAAGCTACTGTCAAGTTTCAAGTGAGGGAGTGTTGCGATTTGATTTATGTTTTTAGAAGTTCACTGTGGTTACTGTGGCTGATGGATTGCAAGGGGCAAGTATACTTGTGTGGAAGTGGTTAAATTAGCTAGGAGGCCACTGCAGCGATCCAGGCCAGAAATGGTTAGAGTATAGTCCACCAAAGTGGGAACAACAGAGGCAGAGAGGCAGATAGAGTCAGAATAATATGGGATCTTCACAAAGAAGCTCAGTGTCTTCCCCAGGTCACTCCACAGGGCCCTCCTTTCCCCTAGTACAGTATTTCCTTCTTCCCACGTTCATTATAATAACCTTTCATCTACTCCTCTGCAGTGTCTAACAGAACCCATGAAGAGATAGTAGGCTGCCTATTCTTCAGAAAAGTGTAATTGATAAACAGAAAAGCTCTTCCTACATAAGGATAGTCTTCTATTTTGTTTCCCTGGCATGTCCATTTTTGAGATTGATAATGTACCCCTGGGTAAGTTTGGGCTTGTGGCTAAACCCAGGAGCTGCTGATTGGGCTCATGTGACTCAGGCAAGAGTTGACTCTTCCTGTAATTGGATTGAGTTTTCAGTACTGTGCCATCTGGAGTGCTGCTAATGGATAGGGAGATCCCAAACTTCTTGGTGATGGATGAATCACAGAGGAGGGGCTTGCCATTTTCCGAGCAAAATGTGACTTTCTAGTAATCAGACAATGTCAATGTCAGTGGGTAATCAAAATTCCATTGTTGTGTTTTCAACCAACTTTTTTTTTTTTTTTTGAGAGAGAGAGAGAGAGAGAGAGAGAGATGGAGAGAGAGCATGAGCGGTGGGAAGGGACAGAAGGAAAGGTAGAAGTAGAGTCCCTGCTGAGCAGGGAGCCTGACACAGGGCTCAATCCCAGGACCCCGGAATTATGACCTGAATTAAACACTTAACTGACTGAGTCACCCAGGCATCCTTTAACCAACTCTTTTAAACAGGTGGAAAGTATTTGCAATGACCCTTTATCCCTATCCTCCCTCCTTCCTCCCTCCCTCTCTCTTTTCTTTCTTCCTTCCTTCCTTCTTTCCTTCTCTTTCTTTCTTTATCTCCTTCTCTTTCTTTTCTTTCTTTCTTTCTTTCTTTTTCTCTTTCTTTCTTTCTTACCTCTCTTCCTTTCTTTTCTCTCTTTCTTTCAACAAACTTACAATGAACTCCCAGCTCTAACTCCTTGCTTTGTGTCCTTGGACAAGTTGTGTCCTTAGATTCAAATTTCCTGAACTTCAGCTGTGAAACAAGGATACTTATAACACATACTGCTTAAGATTATGAAAATATAATGAAAGAATGAATGTGGCACACTTGCAAAGTGCCTGGCACATATGCAAGCTGGCGATCTTAGAGAAGGTTAAGGAGGGCTGGCTTGGGAAAAGCACGTGCTCATTTCTTGGTTATAGCCTTTAATGATGATGCTCTTTCTGTCCTGGCATATATTCCTAGCAGAAGTTTCTAATATTAAGGGACCTCTGGGAGCCTCTACTACAACTTAGATAACCCTAACTCAGGGATTCATAAGGACTTTTAAGTCTCATTTCTGGTAGGTCTTCACATTTTTCTAGTTAGCCTTTGTTTTGGAGCTTTGGGGTACTAGTCCTTTGTACTGAGTACCTTGGTACCTAGCTTGGTCTCTGCTGTTTTCCACTTTGATCAAAGCTGTTGCACCTGATTTTCTGTCGTGACTACACTTCATCTCAGAGTCTGCTTGTGTATCTTTGCTCCTAATGAGTAAATGAATATGGATGCTTAAGAACAGAGCTCATTTTGTTTCCTCTGGAGGGCCTAGAACCCTGTTTTTGCAGTTTCCTTGGTTCATTGAATTGATGGTTCTTGATATGTGGCCTATGGGGCCCTAATCTCACAATTCACCCCTCTCCAAAAGTTAAATGCATCTGGGGGAAGTTTATATACCCAATGCCCTGTTGGAGATTCACATTCATCACTAGCATAGTCCAGGCAGTAAAGAAAAATATTTAATTTTATTTAGCCTACCATTCCTGTCCACACTTTGGAAGACATTTCTCCTCATTTTACTTTTTTTGGGTGGTTTAGGAATCGAAGTTCAAATTCTAAGTCTCCAAACCTCAACTCCAAGCCTTCAGCTCAGAACTTCAAGTTGCTAACAAAATTGCTAACCTGATTTCTTATACCTTTCTATTCACATCTCTTGGGCGGAATCAGATTTTTTTTATTTAACATGTAATTTCAGAGCTTATTGACATACTCCACATCCTCTCCCTTCCCTTGACAAAACCAAGGTGCTCTGGAAGATTCATGCTGGGCTCCTCCGTTCATATACTCAAACCACAGAGTGCATGACTGGCTTGTAAGTCCGTGTTACTGCATTTTCCTTTGGTGGAATTGGGCATCTGATTTGTGACATTCCCAGATGATCATGGTTGGGGTTGTAAAATTAAAACACTTTCCTGCCAATGAGAACATTACTCTTAGATCAACTTTGAACAGTGGCACCATAGGCATGATTCATCTCTCTGACTTGGCCACAGTGGGAATGCCCCAAGATGAGTGTGGGTACAGACAGAATGGAAGAACTGCTGTTAAATTTACCCTCATCCCCTGAAGAGTCAAAAACAAACAAACAAAAAAAAACTGAAGCTGTATAGAAATGTGCATGTGGTAGATGCTAGAGGAGAGAAAGGAGACTGACAAATTGTATGAGGCATGACTGCATCTAAGCTCAGCCTGAAGGTGCCTCCTCATACACAGCCAAGTTGGGTCTGGGTGTTGGTTGGTGCTGCCGGGAAGATAGTGAGTTTGAGCTAAGCTTTGCAGGGAACAAAGATGATTCCAGTCATCTTAGATGTCATGGCCCTGGGCGTGGTCCCTTGGAATTAGTCATCATTCTCAGACAAGGTAGCCAGTGACAAACACTGACTGGAGGAAACAGACTAATGAGGTCTTATGGATTCCTAGACTGGACGTGCTGATGAAGGGTTGGCGTTCCTAGGCTCAAGTGTCTGGCTTATTTATGCTGCCCCTTAAAATGGTGAGATTTCTGCTGGGAACTTGAATTTCATCTTCCTATGTTCAGATTCTATTCCTGGTACTTTAGTCCTTTCTCTCCTCTTATTCCTGGTGATGGTGATGATGATAAAGATGATGATGGTAGTAATTTGATAGTGGTATTATGATACTGTGATTTACAATAAAAATATATATTTGGTCTTAACTGGCCCCCACCCTTCTGGGACAGGAATTTCCTAAATGTTTGAAATATAAAGCTGTCTTTTATTACGTTAATGAGATTGCTTTTGGAAAGCCCCTAGCTCACCTAGGGATGGGGAATAGTCCACAGAGAAGCCAACCAAGTGATGATAAGATTGGAAGTTATGGCCCCACCCCAGACCTCCGTGCAGGAGAGAGGGGCTGGAGATTGGGTTTTGTCACCAATTGCCAATGATTTAAACAACCGTGCCTATGTAATGAAGCCTCCATAATAACCCAGAAGGATGGGGTTCAGAGAGCTTCTGGGTTGGGGAACATGTGAAGGTTTGGGGGAGAGTGACAGGCTCAGAGAGGATGGACACTCTGAGCCCCTTCCCCATACCTTGACCTAAGCATCTGTTCCTAGCTGTTCTTGAGTTATAATAAACTAGAAATACAGTAAGTAAAATGTATCTCTGAGTTCTATGAACTTCTCTAGCAAATTAATTGAACCCAAGGAGGGGGTCATTGGAACCCCTGATTTATCTATAGCCAGTCCATCTGAAACACAGGTGACAATCTGGACTTGTGGTTGATGTCTGAAGTTGGAGGCAGTCTTATAGGATTGCATCCTTAACATACATGATCTGATGTTATCTTCAAGTAGAAAGTGTCAGAATTAAGTAGAGTTGTAGGACACCCAGCTGGTGTTGGAGAATTGGTTGGTGGTGTGGGAAAAAACAAGCTCGTTGTAAACATTTATCAAGCATTTCCTATGTGCCAGGTACTGTGCCAAGTTTTTTGCATGACCTCATTAAGTCCTCACAGCAGCCCTCTAAAACCCCATTTTACTTGAGAAAATAGAGGTGCAGGGAGGGTAAGTAACTTGTTTCCAGGACCTAACCTTAGGTGGTCTAACATCAGACTACCTGAACCCTAGTGATATGATGTCTGCTGCCACATGCTGGGATGGGAGCAGGTTAGAGAATGAAAGGCAGGAATTCCTACTCACCTTAGGGTTACTGGAAGACCCAAGGGTGGGTATTCCTCATGTGCTTTCTTTCATGAAAACCTTGAGATGTAGACTTCATCATTTCCACTTTGTAACCAACTGCCATTTACTGAGCACCACTGTTGCTAGGAACTGTACTAGAACCCGTCAGCAGTATCCCTGATTCTTCCAACCGTTCTTCAAGGGGACTAATATTATCCCCTTTTGCAGATGAGATAGGTGAGGCTTCCAGAGGTAAAGTGACTTGTCAGATATATGCAGCAGTGTTGAGCTGTATACAAACCCAGGAGTTTTCAAGGAGTGCTTCTGGGGTGGTCTCTGCCCTTAGACTGTGAAGACAACCCAAATTAAAGATCCATCCAGTTGAGGGAAAGCCACCCTGCAGAGGCCCAAGAGTTTGGAAAGTCATGGGTGTGAGGCTTCCCCTCCAGAGCTTTGAAAGCACATTCATTACTGTTGTGCGCTTTTGTCTTTTGCGGGCTTGAGCCAGCTCTTCCCTCTGTTTGCAACTCTCTAGCCTTCTGTGGTGCCACTCTTGGTTCTAAACAGGTGGCTGTCCCCGTGAGACTGTGGACAAGGTACCCAGAAGGCAGCCTCTGGTGTCCACTCCTTTTTGTATGCCCACTGCTAGATTCTAAGCTGGCAGGACATCGGTGCAGGTACATTGGATACAATGCTTGGTCCTGACACCAGGATGCCTGGTGTTACTTAAGAACCAGGAGAGAATTTGGAGTGATCTTCTCTTGTTATGAAGGACTTTTTTTTCCCACCTCCATTAACTCATTAATTCTGGTTGAGCCAATAAAACTCATCACACATTACTCATTTGGATTTTAAAAATCAAATTTTGAGTCAATGCTAAATGGATCATAGGTACTCTTTCCTTCTATGAGAAATGAGTGTTTCATTACTGATTCCATCTATTTGAATTGCCTGTAATGGGCAGGATTTGTTCCTTGGGCTCAATGTGGCTGCGGATGCCAAGAGGGATGGTCTTGCTTGCGGAGGGGAGGGAGCGCCTCAGAAGTCCCCTTCTTCACTTGCTTCCGTGGCTGTGGTGTAGGTGGCACCAGCTGACACGCTTGGGCCATCCACCTGGCACCCTGCTGTCAACCTTCCCAGGGCACAGATTCCAGGGTGAAAGGCTAAAATGAAATTGTGTTGGATGATTAAATGACTATGCATCAAAAGATGCCTGGCAAGTGCTTTGAATCATAGAGATTATCAGCGGACGCTGCATATAGCCATATGAAAACTAAATCCGTCGGGAGGTTTTAGATCTGCTTTGGGAAACGCAGAGAAATGGCTCAGCAGGAAGAGCTCCTGCAGCCTGCTGTTTGCTCCTTTGAGTGAATCAATGGGCTTTTTAAAACCCAGGCTTTAATTGGTTATGCCCAGGGAGAGGGTTTTCGATACATACCCCATCTGGTAGGACTAATTGTTCTTGCATTCAGTGAATAGATCGGTGCTCTGAGCTTGGGAAGGAGGCCTGGAAGGTGTTCATGCCTATAAATGTCATTGCTCATGGCTGTTTGATGATAGTGAGTCTTTCTGCCATCTGACTCTTGCAAATGACTCCTAGGCTATGTCTTATATCTGAGCAGCTGCCTCAGAGCTCCTGGGAAGACAAAGAGCTGAGGTGCCCTGGTATGGCCAGGACATCTGATGGAGAGCCACCTGGCATCCCAGGCCTACCTTCTGACCTCCCTGGTGATTATGGCCCCATGAGAACTAAAGAAACAAGCAAGATGAACTACCTTTCTCTGGGCACTTGCTGGGCTCCCAGGTCTGGCCTCTGTGGGGGCTCATTTCTACCTCAGTAGATACTCTACCTCTGCCCCCTTGCTTCCCATGCCTCTAGTATCTGCCAGAGCCCACCTTTAGGGATTGGGCATTCAGGTCTGGTGAATGTGGCTCTGTCAGAATGATAATGCTGCTTGGTTGCCTTACCCAATTTTGAATACACCAGACAGACCCTCTAATCATCCACGTTGAACTGTATCAGTTCCCTTGAGGAGAACCAGCACCAATATAGCATGATTTGGAAAGACCATAAGTCAAAGGCATTACAAGACTTCTAGTGTGTCTGCTGGAAAGGACCTTTGCGGGAGGGCTGTCCCTGACGCACAAGTCAGAGATGGTCCTACAGCGGGCTTGTATTCCCTTGTAACTGGTCACACCATCAGCCATTCTGGAAACAGCAGTACCTCTTGCTGCAGGTCCCTGGATTGTGCTGAAACGCTCCATTGCTGAGACCCCATCCATTTGTTAACTTGTTCAGATATCTGATATTTATTATAGCAGCTATATGTTATATATGAACATTATGCATACATATTACATAGATATTTTATTTCTAATATCCCAATGAGATGAGCCACATTGTGAGGCAGTATAGGGTAGTGGCTGGGACCCCTGGCGTCGGAGCCAGACTATGTGTGTTCAAATCCCAGTTCTGCTCACCATCAGCTCTGTGACCTTGGGCAGGTTGCTTAATATAAACTTCCTATGCCTCAGTTTCCTCTCTATATAATAGGATGAGAGTATCTACCTCATAGAGTTATCATAAAGAATAAGAGTTTACATGTATAATGCTCACTGAACAGGGTCTGGCCCTTGGTTAATTCCTATGAGTATTTGCTATCATTATTGTTATATCATCTTACAAATGAGAAGTCTGAAGCACAGACAAATTAAGAACATTCCTTAAGTCAACAGCATTGACATGGAAGAGCTGACATTAAAAGCATGCCTAACTCCTTAGCTCCTAGCCTGGATGGAATTGATCACATCTTCTCTCTAGGGAGAGACCTGCCATGAAGATTACATATTCCAATGGGCTTCGTGGACAGTGAGGGAGACAAGTAGATGTTAGCCTCCTCATGAAATACTCTTGTCCATGTCTCTTGCCTATGCTGTTATGTAAGTGAGGTTCAGCTGAAATGAAGCAGTTTCGGTTTTTTGTTTTTTGTTTTTTGTTTTTTTGCATTTATGTCTCCTTCTAGCCACCATATCCTTGAGACCCCACCCAGATCAAAGGGTGGAACTTCAGGGATCCTACCTCTCCTGCCCATGCATTTGCAGTGGTGGACTATTTCCACCCATGTCCAAATGCCTGTAGGTTCCACTTTCATAAACATGCTCTCATATTTATTTGGCTGGGGGTTAAATACGATAAATGCCGTAAAGCTTTTAGATCAGGGCCTGGCACATAATAAGTGCTCACTAAATGTTAGTTATTATTGCTATTATTATTATTGTTAAGTCACCTTCTTTCCAAGTTTGTGTCATGCTTCATTTTGTCTGGATAATGCTCTATAGCAGTGGATTCTTATTTTGCCCCCTTACTGGGACAGACCAATCCTCCCTTCTTGTCCTTCTTTACACCTCCAAGCAGAAGCACCTATGTGGATCAAGGGCAAGGGCATGTTTGGGCTTTGGTGCCCACAATGGAGCTTTTCTTGTGAAGAGCAAAGAGATGAAAGCTCTTACCTCTTAGGGTGGGCTCTCTTTGGTCCTTGCTCGGCAACTTCTTTCTGGGGAGCATGGTCTTTTAAGAATCCACATGGTGAGCTGGACCCAAAGTTATCATCCACTTGGATGTGACCTTTCACTCTAAGAAGGACTTGAGTCCAAGAGAAGGAAAGCCTGGATCAAATGGACCAGACTAGCTCTACTTTGCAGACCAGGGCCAGGAGTTCACAAAAGGATTTGGGACCAAATAGAAATATTTCCAAGACTTATAGAGGATTTATGATGTGCTGGGTATTGCTTGCTGGATCCTCCAAATAACCCTTTGTGAGAGGAAGAATAATGGCACCCAGAGACGTTCACATCCTAATCCGCAGACTCTGAAAATTCAGTCTGTTAATAAGGGGGAATTCAGTTTGCTAATTAATTCACCTTGAGGTGGAGAGATAATTGTCCTGGATTATCTGGGTGGGCTCTGGTAAACACAAGGGTCTTTATAAGTGAAAGGGAGAAGCAAGAGAGTCAGAGTGATTCAATGTGAGTACTCAGCCCATCCTTGCTGACTCTGAAGTTGAAGTCAAGGAATAGGGACAGCTTATAGAAGTTGGAAAAGACAAGAAAATGGATTTTCTCTAGAGCCTCCAGGAGAAATGTAGCTCTTCCCAGTGAGACCCATTTCAGAGTTTTGGCCTCCAATATGATAAGACAATAAATTAGTGTCATTTGACACCACTAAATTTGTGTTAATTTGTTACAGCAACAGTGAGAAACTAATACACCCTATAAAATGGTATAATTATTATCTCTACTTTATAGATGAGGATTCTGAAGTTTATAAAGGGTAAACTTATGCATTGTCACAGATAGTACAGCTTGGAGCTAGGGCCCATGACCAGATGTTTGATTACAGAGTCTAGGCTCATAACCACCCTGCTACTCTACTTCCTAACCCCAGATGTCATGTAGAATGTGGCCATTTTTTATCATGTATTCCTTGTATTATTCTCCTTCAGGAATTTGCAGTGTGGGCAGGTGGTATTCACAGAAATTGGAATTCAGCTCTTGGCTGCCTCTCTGTTTCTTTCCATTGAAAACATGAGCCTGGTGTTCAGTAGAAAAGAAGATGGAGGTCTGTCTTGTAGAGGTGCTGGGTAGACTGGCCTGCTCTGCTCCCTGTAGCTCTTGCATGGCCCTGCATCAGATGTTGTGTGATAGTTTCTGGATAATGATCTGGGTTTTTTCTGCCCTTATTAGCAATCAGTGTATAGAGACCTTCAAGCTTAGCTCCTGAGGAAAAACTATGTGGGCGCTCAAATGCGGGAAGAGAAAAAATAATTTTGATTTGTAGCCAAAACAGTTGGAAGGATGAATGAGTATTTTCAATGGATCTAATACTAGGATGCTTACTGGTTATAATTTGTAT
The DNA here is from genome assembly GCF_963455335.1 of Martes martes. Classification (NCBI taxonomy): domain Eukaryota; kingdom Metazoa; phylum Chordata; class Mammalia; order Carnivora; family Mustelidae; genus Martes; species Martes martes. The sequence continues at coordinate 49,356,083 of NC_137898.1, forward strand.
TAGCATTTCCTGAAGCTAAGTAACATTGATGTAATATAAAACTGTTTTTATAATAATAACGTGAAGAGAGCCTTTCACAGGAAGCAGAATGTGGAATTTTTTTTTTAAACGGGGGTTAGAGAAGATTAAGAGCATTTATTGAGTAGTTACTGTGAATAGAAGCATAACTGAGAGTAGCTTGAAGAAGCAAAAGAAAAGACATTTGAAGAAGGATGGAAAGAAGAGGGGATTCGTGAGCTGGGATGGGCAGACAGATGCAAGGAGGGCCAAGAGAGATGCCAACAAGCTGCCTCAAGCAGTGTTGTACCATCCAGCAGCCAGTAGCCACATGTGGCTCTTGAACACTTGAAATGCAACAAGTCAAAATTGAGATGCGCTTTAAGCGCAAAATGCGCAACCAAGTTGAAGATTTCAAATGGAAACAATAATGTAAAATATCTCATTCATTATTTTTATGTTGATTCTATACCGAAATGGTAGTATTTTAGATATGTTGGCTTAAATAAAATGTTTATTCAAATTTCACTTTTTTGCTATTTTTAACGGGGCTACTAGAAGACTTAAAATTACACGTGCGGCTTGCATTCCATTTCTATCAGACAGGGCTGGCCTCATGGGCAGAAATGAGACCAATGGTGTAATGTGCTAGGGAGGCAGTTGACCTCACAGAAAGAAAGAGCTTCTAATAATTGGCCATGACCAAAGAAGAGAGGCAGGAGCTCCCCATCATGAGAAGTGAGTAAGCAGACATAGAGGCACGTGATATGACGAGCACTGGGTGTTATGTGCAGCTGATGAATTACTAAACTCTACATCTGAAACTAATGATATATGATACGTTGACTAACTGAATTTAAATAAACACAAAAAGAAATAGAGGCCAAGACCCTCTTCACAGGACCTTTGTGGGATTGCTGCTATGAGGTCAGGACTAGACCAGGTCACACTCAGAGTCTTTCTGATGCATAAAGAACTGTGAGTGCATTAATGGATTTTTGTATAGTAATTACATTTTCCCCATTTTAATGTTGTATGTTTTTCTGGTTATTCTCTCTGGTGTTGGGAAAACATGCAGTGTGCTTTTAGAAGTCTAGAGTAGTCGTTTCCAATGTAGTAGATGTTTCCTCCATTCTCCTGAGGTCTTTGGGGCCCCTTTGATGTTAAGGGCAGACTCAAGCAACTCAGTGCAGGGTGGAACTGTGTGTCTCAGCAGGGTATCCTGCCCTAGGACAGCTGCCCAGTCACTGATGAACTCTTGCAGCAGAGCTTGGGGACCTCATTCCCTGGAAATCTGCCTTTCCCATCCCTCTGTGGCAGGGAACTTGCATGTTCCTGGTACCCCCACATCCAGGAGAAGGGCTGGCGTGGGATCCCCAGGGTCTGGGCTCTGTGTTGTTCCCGTACAGCCCAAAAGGTCTGTGACATTTCCCAAGCCAGTGATCAGCATAAGCTACTCTTACCAGCAAGGACAAATTTGAAACCCTATAGAGAAGAAACGTTTTTAGGCTTTGGAGCAGAACTCATCTGCATGATCCTCTAATTACAAATTGCAGACTAACACAACACTCCCCACATTCATTTGACTGCGTGTCCTTGGAAGGAATAATCTTGCATTTCTCTACAAACAGCCTACTGCTCTGGCTTCCTGCCAGTCTAGACTGGCTTTGCCCTGGGTATTCCTCTACCCCAGGCCATTGGAGTATCAGGGCTGCCTAGAATCATACCATCTGAGCCTGGCAGGATGGGGGACTCTACTGTCCTCCCAGGGCAGGAAATAGCAAATAAGAAAGCTCCTGTGTTCCAGGGCAGCAGAGGCTATGCAAACCCTTTATATGAACTACATTATCTGACCCTTCCAGCTACCTAATGGGGTATGTGTGTATACGTGTCTGTGTTCGACATACACAGGTTTGTCAAACTTCAGAGTCCCAAATATTGTCCACGTTAATCTATCATTTAGTGAAACCAAAGGGGTTAGAACCCATGAAATCTTTACTACTAGAGGTAGTAAAGAAAGAGTGGGAAGAAGGCAAAGAGGGTAGAGGAGAAAGCAGTATGCTCATTCATTTATTCACTCATTTATTCATTACATCTGGGCCTTGGTAAGTCAGATACTGAAATTAGCAAGACCAGCTTCTGCTCTGGAGAATCTCATGGAGTAACAGACAGTTGTACAGGGTAGAACTGTGGTCAGTCTGTACATGGTTCTATAGAGAACAGACTAGAAAACACTGGGTTCTTCCATGGGGAGCAGTGTGGAGTATGCATAGAGGAGGAGACATTGAATTTAGACTTTAGGAACAACCAGACATTCAGTGCAGAGGAAACAATATAAGCAAAGGCCCAGAGGTTGGAGGGACATGTTGGTTTACTGGGGGATGATGATTGGTCATTCCCTGGGGAAGAGTATGGTGGTAGGAAAAGGCTGGACTGAGAGGGGTCTTGGCCATTATAGCAGGTTATGTGGTAGGGTGTGGCAGGAACAGTCCCTTCTTCCTTCATTTACTTATTTGACTCCTATCTGACTCTCTTTACATACTGTTATCAGCCATTGTTAGCAGGCAGGGGGTCTTGGCTGGGTAGGGAAGGGGCTGTTAGCTTGAACAAAGGTATCCCAGAACTATTCTTTCCCACTCATTTGGATTTGAGGAACCTGGCATCAGAGCATAGTCCCTGGAACCAAAAACATGCTGAAATTCAGAGAAAAAGAAGGACTCCTTTTGGCTGTCAGGCACATCTCCATAGAGGGAGTGGAGATTTATTGAGTGTTAAATGTCAGTATCGATGTAATAAAGATGGTACACTGGAAGTAATAAGCACTTTCCAGGTGAGGAACCATTTTCAATAAGTTGTCAACCTGTCTGATACTATGAATTATTATTTTTTTTAAAGAAGAAGTTGAAGAAACCCCACTTGGAGTTATTTAACTTTCATATCAGTTCCCCAACTCTGTCCCTTCTTGATAGGAGCATCAGTGGTCTGTGCTACCCAATGACCTTGGAATGTGCACACTCTTCATATCTTCAAAAAAAATCCGATATTCTTTTTGTTTTCTTTCCTATGATGACCATAGGCTTGATGGGGAATGGATTTGTGACCTTCAGAGGGCCTTGTGACAGGCAGAGAGTTTTCTGGAAATGGATACAGGAGAAAAGGAAAGCAAGAAGGGAGGGGGATGACAAATGACTCCTGGGATGGTCAACACATCTGACAAATGTGGTCAGGTGTCATCTGGGGCTCACTCATCTCTCAAAGATCTGCACACCGTTCCAAAGAATTCCACAGCCCCTGAGAGTGGAGTCCTCCATGTAGATTCCTGCTTACTCCCATGACTTAAGTCTGCGCCTGTGTCCTGGGTTCCCAACTTTCCACAGACCACCTAGGAGATGTGCTCACTGTGCTCATGGTCAGTGTGTTTTACAAAGAGAATTCACAAAAGGTTCAGGTGCACAGTAGGCCTACTGTAAGAAGATTTAGTAGGACACCCACTTTAACTGGCTTCAGAAGCCTAGAACATCCAAAAGCCTTAAAACATCTGCTGGCCATTCTACCTCATCACACATATTTGATCCCATCATCTTGCTGGCCTGGCACTCACTGTCCTTCCTTCTCTTTCTTTTTCAGGAGAAAACTCCCAGTTCTTAACCCTGGCCTGTGAAGGCCAACTCCTTCCCTTCTCTGGCACCTGGGCCAACCTGGTACTCTGTTCTCAGGGGAGACCGTATGTGCTCACCTTTCACCTTGTACCTGGCACTCATCAGATTGGCTTTCCAAGACATTTCTCCCTAGGAATTCTGCTGTTGGCCCTAAAATAATAAACATTTGTTATTTCTATGTTATCTTACGGCAGGCTCACCTTGATATTGGCATAATGGTCACATGTTACTGATGAGGAAATGTTGAGTGATTTGCCTAATGTTTTATTTTAAGTGGTGTTCCCAAGGGCCCTGCATAGCATCTCAGTTTTTCCTCACCCATCCTGGTCCAGCTCCTCTTCTCTTTGCCATAGATGCTGAGGCCCTGTCCTAATCCCAGTGATTCTTTTTCTTGTAAGCCGTATGACATTGAATATGCTTTATCTGGTACCCATTCCATTATTTGAAGGCAACAGAGAGGCACTGGGGTGCTTTATTAACATTTTGCTTAGCTATTTTTGAAGTGATGCAAATTGCTCAGAATTAGCCTGGATTCCCAATCATCAGCAGAAGGTCTATTGCATTTTGCGGGAGCTCTGCAAAATGTCCTTAGAAATAGCAGGCTCAGATGGTGATCTTGACTCTAGCACTTAGCTTCTGTTTGAATTTGGACAATCTTTTTTTTTTTTTTTTTAACCAATCTGAATAAGACCAATCACCAAAAACGAGATTTAAGCAGTGATCAAAAAACCTCCCAAAAAACTAGAGTCCAGGAACTGATGGATTCCCTGAGGAATTCTACCAAACATTCAAAGAAGAAATAATACCTCTTCTCATGAAGCTGTTTAAAAAAAAAATAGAAACAGAAGGAAAACTGCCAGACTCATTCTGTGAGGCCAGTATTACTTGATCCCAAAACCAGGTAAAGATCCCATCAAAAAGGAGAATTTCAGACCAATATCCCTGATGGAGATGGATCTCAAAATTCTCAACAAGATCCTAGCTAATAAGATTCAACAGTACATTAAAAGGATTATCCATCATGACCAGGTGAGATTTAGCCCCGGGACTCAAGGGTGGTTCAACATTTGCAAATCAATCAATGTGATAGAACACATTAATAAGAGAAGAGAAAAGAACCGTATGGTCCTCTCAATTGATGCAGAAAAAGCATTTGACAAAATACAGCATCCTTTCCTGATTAAAACTCTTCAGAGTGTAGGGATAGAGAGAACATTCCTCAATTTCATAAAACCATCTATGGTTCAATTTTCATAAAAACCATCTATGAAAAACCCACAGAGAATATTATTCTCAATGGAGAAAAGCTGAGAGCCTTTCCCTTAGGATCAGGAACACAACAAGGATGCCCACTCTTACCACTATTGTTCAACATAGTACTAGAAGTCCTAGCAACAGCAATCAGGCAACAAAAAGAAATTAAAGGTACTCAAATTGGCAAAGAAGAAGTCAAACTCTCTCTCTTTGCAGATGACATCATACTTTATGTTTTATTTGGGAAAACCCAAAAGACTCCACCCCCATATTACTAGAACTCATATAGCAATTCAGTAAGGTGGCAGGATACAAAATCAATGTACAGAAATCAGTTGCTTTCCTGTACACTAACAATGGAACTGCAGTAAGAGAAATCAGGGAATCGATTCCATTTACAGTAACACCAAAAACCTTAAGATACCTTGGAATAAACCTAACCAAAGAGGTAAAGGACCTATACTCTAGATACTACAGAACACTTACGAAAGAAATTGAAGAAGACATAAAAAGATGGACAAACATTCCATGCTCATGGATCAGAAGAATAAACATTGCTAAAATATCTATGCTACCTAAAGCAATCTATACTTTCAGTGCCATCCCGATCAAAATACCAATGGCATTTTTCGAAGTGGTGGAACAAATAACCCTAAAATGTGTATGGAACAAGAAAAGACCCTGAATCACCAAGGAAATGTTGAAAAAGAAAAACAAAGCTGGGGCATCATGTTGCCTGATTTCAAGCTATATTACAAAGCTTTGATCACCAAGACAGCATGGTACTGGTACGAAAACAGACACATAGATCAATGGAACAGAAGAGAGGGCTCAGACATGGACCCTTAACTCTGTGGCCAACTAATCTTTGACAAAGCAAGAAAAGATATCCAACAGAAAAAGACAGTCTCTTCAATAAATGGTGCTGGGAAAATTGGACAGATACATACAGAAGAATGAAACTCGACTATTGTCTTACACCATATACAAAGATAAACTCTAAATGGATGTAAGACCTCAATGTGAGATAGGAATCCATCAAAATCCTAGAGGAGAACACAGGCAGTAACCTCTTCAACATCAGCCATGGCAACTTCTTTCAAAACACGTCTCCAAAGGCAAGGGAGACAAAAGTGAAGTGAACTTTTGGGACTTCATCAAGATAAAAAGCCTTCTGCACAGCAAAGGAAACACTCAACAAAACAAAAAGGCAACCCAATGGGAGAAGATATTTGCAAATGACACTACAGATGAAGTGCTAGTATCCAAGATCTATAAAGAACTTCTCAAACTCAACACCCAAAAACAAATTATCAAGTCAAAAAAATGGACAGAAGACATGAACAGACACCTCTCCAAAGAAGACATACAAATGGCTAACAGACACATGAAAAAATGTTCAACATCATTAGCCATAGGGAAATTCAAATCCAAACCACATTGAGATACACCAGTTAGAATGGCAAAAATTGAGAAGACAAGAAACAACAGATGTCGGAGAGGATGTGGAGAAAGGGGAACCCTCTTATACTGTTGGTGGGAATGCAAGTTGGTACAGCCACTTGGGAAAACAGTGTGGAGGTTCCTCAAAATGTTAGAAATAGAGCTACTGTATGACCCAGCAATTGTACTACTGGGTATTTACCCCAAAGATACAGATGTAGTGAAAAGAAGGCCCATATGCACCCCAGTGTTCATAGCAGAAATGTCCACAGTAGCCAAACTGTGGCAGGAGGTGAGATGCCCTTCAGCAGACGAATGGATAAAGAAGATGTGGTCCATATACACAATGGAATATTACTCAGCCATCAGAAAGGATGAGTATCCAACATTTGCATCAACATGGGCAGAACTGGAGGAGATTATGCTAGGTGAAATAAGTCAAGCAGAGAAAGTCAATTATCATATGGTTTCAGTTATTTGTGAAACATGAGGAATAGCATGGAGGACATTGGGAGAAGGAAGGGAAAAATGAAGGGGGGGGAGTCAGCGGGGGAGATGAAACATGAGAGACCATGCACTCCAGGAAACAAACAGGGTTTTAGAGGGGAATGGGGGTGGGGGAATGTGTTAGGCCAATGATGGGTATTAAGGAGGGCACATGTTTCATGGAGCACTGAGTGTTGTATGCAAATAATGAATCATGGAACACTACATCAAAAACTAATGATGTACTCTATGGGAACTAACATAACATAATTTAAAAAAAGAAAGAAATTGAAGATGACACAGACAAATGGAAAGATATACCATTCTCATGGATTAGAAGAATTAGTATCATTAAAATGTCTATATTATCCAACATAATCAACAGATACCATGAGTTTGCATCAAAATTCCAATAGCATTTTTCACAGAACTACAACAAATAATTCTAAAATTTGTGTGGAACCACAAAATGCTTTAAACAGCTAAAGCAATCTTGAGAAAGAAGAACAAAGCTAGAAGTATCACAATCCCAGATTTCAAGTTAAAACTCAAAGCTATAATATTCAAAACAGTATGGTATTTGCACAAAAAGAGACACATAGGTCAATTGAATACTATTTCCTCAGGGTGAGGAAGGGTTACACCTTGGATCCAACATGTCCAACGATGGCTGCTTTGCTCTGGGCCTTCATTTCAACCTTTGTCTGCCCACACATGGTTCACATGTTCTTTTTTAGAGCTATGTTAATCATTCCTCCAAAAACATAGGAGAAAGAGCCTAAATACCAAGTTTCCCACAGATACTGAGCTCATTATTTATTGAAGAAACGTTGGTACATCTTGAAGTCACACTTGCCTTCCTGCAGCTCATTAACTTCACCAATGGTTGGCTTCCGTGCCTTCTGCCTTTTAGAGTCTTGCTTCCATTGAGAGGGAAAGTGTGTTTCAGAATGGCCCTGTGTGGTTGGTACTCTCACCTTTCCCAAGCCCTGCAGGCCTTTCGGTCCCAGGAGCTCTGTGTGACAGGCCAGGAGCAGGCTAGGAGTGCATTCTCAGCCTTCTCCAGAATGAACAGGCAACTTTACCCTCAGAAAAAATGTCCAGCAGACATTCTTTTCTCTTCCACCAAAATGTTTTAAATGTTTTTGCTCACAGTTGGTTGTACCAAGGTGGCCACACAGCTCTCAGTGTGATGGGGAAGACAGAAAAAGTCAACAACCTGCACAGTTTGATGAAGACTATGCTAGGACTGAGGGCAAAGTGCTATGGGAGACCAGAGGATGGTTTCTCACACCCTGGGGGTCAGGGCAGCTTCCTGGAAGTTGAATTTTAGAGGATAGTTTAGCCAAGGCAAGAATGGAGCCAGGAAAAGGAGGGTACTATGGGCAAAAGGAGTAACAAGAGTAGAGGCAAGGAGGTGTGCCACTGTCTCTCTGGTACAGTGGTGGGCATCAGATTGGATCATTGAGGAGGTAGTCAGGATTTTGGACTGGCAAACCTATGAGCTTCTCATGGTTTAAAGAAGAAAACTCTGAGCCAATGGAGTGAGTTTGCACAAAGTCTTCTCAGATTTAATGTGCATGTGAATCCCTGAAGGTTTGTTAAAATGCAGATTATGCTTATATAGGTCTGTGCTGGGATCCAAGAGTCTGCGTTTCTAACAAGTCTCTAGATGATACTCATGCTGCTGGTCCACAGTTTGAACAGCAAAGGGTAGACCTGTGGCAGGCAGGACAAGCCTTTTGTGTCTGACCTTGGAGAGTTTTACTCCTCATTTCCTGTGACTTTGCACAAATGGCCAATGGAAGTTTGGTTTCCACAGCAGCCTTCAACCAATGACTGACAGATGATCTATAAATACTTCCTTCATCCGGTGGCAGGAAGCTAACTCTGAGGTGTGTGGTCTACATACACTAGGTTTTCCCAGCAGGATTCAGCCCCAGTCACCACAGTGCTGGTGGGATAAAACCTGTCTTATTGGCAGCCTTCCCTTGTCTCACTTTTCTTCCTTACTAGAATTTTCTTCACCTCATACGTTTGTCCCAGAGCTGGCCGTTGGGAGAACCTAAACTAAGACAGTAGCAAAGAAGGGACAGTAGCATGAGTGAAGCACGGAGGTGTGGGAACATGTAGGGAACTTTGTGCTTTGCTGTAGCTGGGTCAAGGAGTGGCACAGACTATCTCCTCTCATGGAAACTTGAAGAAGACTCACCTTGCTGGGTTAAGGAGGCTGCTTTGAGAGGTTCAACTATCCTCTTGGTCCTGAGATTACTCATCCAGCTCCTATGTAGAGCTGCCCAGAACCATGGAGATCCTGCCACTGTGATCCCACTGAAATATCCCTCTGGACACAATTTGAACGAATTCCATTCAATTGGAAGATCAGTGCTGAGGAGCAGTGGGACATCACATGGTTTGTGTCCTTCAAAGGAGAGTTCCCCCATCATGTGAGTTTGCCCAATGCTATAATTATGCTTTACTCTTAGAGGTTCCCTACATCAAAGACCTGAGACATCCCAAGTCTGGAATCTTCTTCATTTAACCAGGATGAACCAGTATTTCCCATAGTCATTTGACCATGGCTCTCTATCTCACAGCACTTAACTCTGCACAGAATGAAGGTTCTGTAGAGCTTGCTGTGGGAAGTGATGATACAGTATGAGAGGACACATCTGGATAGTCAGGGAAGATTATGGAGGGCTGAGGCTGGTCTGCTAGTATTACTGTCCTGGTGTCAGTGAGCCCCAGCAGGAATGGTGACCACTGCCTTCCACAGTCAGCTCACAATACCAGGTAGTGGCCAAATACTACCCAGAGCCTCTCTCTGCTGGAAACTAGGGCAGAGTGTCCAATAAATTGATAACATGCTTCATAGACAGTTGCCGTTTGGAAGGCAGTATGAGTGAGGAGAGAAACCACAAGCTGGAACTAATTCAGACTATTATCCCAATGGACGGTGGATAAGCAACAAAGAAGGAACAGACAAGAATATCCCCGACCAGTATCAGAGGGGCAAAACCAGGAATGAGATAAGCAAAAAGAGCCTGAGCATAAGTCACAGCATATGACTGAGACAAAGAGAGCCCTTCTCTTCACTCATACGTGGCCACCATCCTGACTGGTTCTGGGAGGTTCTGTTTCAGACCGAAGTTTATTGAATAAAATAAGTGTCCTGACTTTTTCACATGGGGAAGAAGGTCAGCTTTGCAAACTATGGGTTAGTGCATTTGATGTTGTGCCTCAGCAAACCACTAGAATGAATCATTATTTTTAACATTTTGATTTCCCTTTGTAGTAGATGAGGTTTTGGCTTTCTTCTACTGTCTACCTCTCCCAAACACATGTGTCTTCTCTCCTGATCCTCACACTTTGGGTAAAAACAATAGACAGTGTTTATATTATGTGTTCTGAAAGTATGTGTCACTATTCAGTGGGCTTCCCCAGTGGAAGTGTTTGTTTTTTCCTAGTTAAATCAGCAACCAGTTAGGAAAACAAATCATTTTAGGTATTTTAGGCAGAAGAGAATGAATTTAAGGAATTGGTTCCATGGGTCATGGAAGGGCTAGGAAGCCAAACAAGGCAAGTTGAGGCAATGAGAAATTTGCAGCAACCAGAAGCTGCTACCGTGTGTAAGGCTAAGGGTGTGAGCATTCTTTTTGGAGCCCAGGATTCAAGGCCACCTGGCAAAAGGTGAAACATGGTGGGCCTGTCCAGCAGGAATCCAAGCCATGGAGAAGGGGTCACCTCAGTGGGAGAAGCCGTGGGAAGCAGAAGGGGAGGGAGAGAAATTCACTGGCTTCTCCCTTCCTCCTCTCTCCATCTCCCTTCAGTTCCTACCATTGGCCAAATGCAGACAGAAGCCAATTGAGAAGTGCAGCCTGAAGGCTTCAGCTCCCCAGTCTCCTTCCTAACTCCCATGGTACAGAATGGGTCAGAGAAGAGCAAGGAATGGATATGAGGGCAACAGGCATATACCAGATATCCTAAGATGAATATTTGCTCTTTTTATTAAAAAAAATACATAAGTATTTAGCATTGATTTTTTTTTCTTTGTGCTCTATCAGATCTGTTTTACACCACTGATTCTACTTTCCAAATGTTTGAATATGTCATGTAATCCATCAGTTTCATTTTGTTTCCTGGAGTGCTTGATCCTTCTGCTCCAGCCAGGACTGTGTGTTTCAAGCCCATCTCAGTGCTGCCGTGGGAGACTTCAGGGCACCTTCACCTCAGGCATTTCCCCTCCTCGGGCCTGGGCTGATCCCCTGTGTTAATCCCATGGTTTCCTCTTTCTTGGTTTGCTTCCTTTTTGTAGGAGCATGTCTTCCAATAGCTTCCCAAGAAAGAGGCCAGGAGAATTAAATATTTTACTTTTGCTGGTCTGGAAATGTCTTTATATTGTACTCCCATTTGATTGACAGGTTAGCTGGCTTTAGAACTCTAGGTTGAAAACAAATTTTCCTTGGAATTTTGATGGTGCTGATTCATTGACTTATAACTGCCAGTGTTGTTTTTGAGATGTGGTGCCATCCAGATTTTTTGCTTCTTTACATGTGACCTGTTTTTTCTCTTTGGAAGCTTTCAGGATCTTCTATATATTCCCAAATTATCTTTGCAAATGGAAATGAACAACCCCAAATATAGATTTGTTTTGCTGAGGGCATAAAGCCACCCCCTCCACAGTGGGGAAAGTATAAGCCCCAATGGGATTGAAGCTTTCATCTTAGATATAGCACGTTGTCCCAAAGGGATCAGTTCTTAATTATAGGACTTTGTGACAGAATTAGCCATCAACCGTGGATGATCAAATAAATCCTCTCCTTCTGCTCTGACTTGGTAAACCTGGTACTTGGGATAAGTACTTTGGACCCCTGAGGTATAATTACAGGAGCATCTTTATTTTTGGTTATCACTGTCCTTTTAAATGTACTCAATGGGTGTGAGTCTTCCCATGCTATGGGGTGAAAATTCAAATAAGACCAGGATTTTCTTTTTCATTAATGGGCAAGAATCAGTTCTATGATTTTTTTTCAGTGTTCCAAGATTCATTGTTTATGCACCACACCCGGTGCTCCATGCAATACGTGCCCTCCTTAATACCCACCACCAGGCTTGCCCATCCCCCACCCACCCACCTCTTCCAAAACCCTCAGTTTGTTTCCCAGAGTCCACAGTCTCTCATGGTTCATCTCCCCCACTGATTTCCCCCAATTTGCTTTTCCTTTCCTTCTCCTAATGTCCTCCATTTTATTCCTTATGCTCCACAAGTAAGTGAAACCATATGATAATTGACTCTCTCTGCTTGACTTATTTCACTTAGCATAATCTCTTCCAGTCCCATCCATGTTGATACAAAAGTTAGGTATTCATCCTTTCTGATTAGTTAAAACCAAAACACAGTCTCAATTCAGTCATTAAGAGAGCCTGCTGCTATAGAATCAGTAAAACTTCAAACTCTACTTGATGTTAATTCTTCTCCAAAGGCTCAGCTATCCAAGGAGGGGAGTGTGGCCCTGCTTGGTACTTTCCTTGCTTCTCTTTTCCTTTCTGCTAGCTGTGCTTTCTCACCATTCTAGAAAGTAGGAGGGGGAAAAGGTGTGGGGATGGCTCTGACTTGGCTGATCCTAAGATGGCTTTGTGCCTTGTGGGCCTAGCAGACACAGAAGATGACTCTTTATTATAGGTTTTGTGAGTTTTCTGGAGACTCCCCTGCTGGGGCAGGAAACTATGACCTCCCCGACTGAAGTAGTGTCCCCAACTTTGGGGGACACATATCAGTTCTGTAGGGGGTTCCCTTGATGCCTCTCCCACAAAGCTAGTTCATCCAACCTTTCCTCTCAAGGGAGACTCCAATGCAGAAATCCTCTTCACAAATCTCCTTCTTAATCTTTAATAAATCAGTCCTATATATTCTCAATCTGGGTGATTTGCTAATCAATTTCCAATCACCCTCTTTAAGGTTTCACTTCCTGGTCAGTCTGAGAACTCCCTTGTGTATCTGGCATCCATCCTATCTTGATGCCTTAGTGAAAATTCCCAGCTTAACCTTCTTCATCTTCACAGCCCTCCTTGTACCTGTGTCTCACCACCCCCAAGCTGTTATGGAAGAGCCATCTTGAATATCCAGGCACCTTTGAAGAGAGGCAGTGGGAGGCTGGAAATTTAATTCCTTCAGAGAGTTTCCTGAAAAAGGACATTCCAATTAGTGAGCTGATAGCTCAGCCTTGTCGCTAGAGCTGTCAATAGCAGAGTAAGTACGCTGAGTGACGCTTTAGGAGCCTCTAAAGGAGGATGGCACCTCCAGAGCCACAGGAAAGACATTTTATCTGCTTATTTATTGTCTTCAATTTTATAGGCTATGGGAGAAATTTCTGTCTTCCGAATGTGTCCACTTAGCTCTGTTTACCCAAGAGGAATCACGTTCCCCGGTTCTGAGTATTCCTCAGTAACCACAGGAGAAAACACAGAAGGAGAACAAAAATACATATTGCTGGTCTGAGCAGTTCTAAGTCCTAATAAGTCAGCTATTACAAGGGGAAGGGTCTGGAAACCTGGGGAACATGACTCTGAGGGGCCACTTCTCTATACAGTTATTGACGTTGAGATGACCCTAATTCCATTGCTACCAGCAGAACCTGGCACTGACCTAGTGTTATCAGCTGGTTTGGGGGGAGGACTGAGCTAATTGATTTCTGACTTCCATAGACCTGGCTGGCAGATAGGAAGGGAATATATGATTCTTGAACTCATATGTTGAGAGATGACAATCTCCAGGGGACAAGAAGGGGAGGCTGAACAGAGAAGTCACTTTCAGGTTCTCCATGTCCATATTTCTATCATTATGAACCATCTCCCTGTACAGGAAAGAAACTCTTGAGATAAGAGAATGAAATGGACCATGAAAACCATGGCTCTATAACTCTGTTCCTGGATTTGGTGCTTGTTGTTTTCTCTTGTATAGACAGTGGATTCAGGGGCTGCATGGTTTGCAATTCTATGGAGCCAGGAGACCTACGTGGCAGAATAATGTGGACCATAAGTGATGATCCAGAAGGCCACTGGGTATTGGTTTCACTTGATGTGCCCTATATAGCAGGACTTCTGGGGCTGAGAGATTCAGGCTGGCACTTTTCCATTTTTCTAATGTCCCTCTGCCCAAGGCTCGGCATCTTCCGAAATACAATAAATAAATGTTAGGCAGATACAACAGCCATCCACACAGCTAGCAGTATCGGTAAGTGCCCTACTGAGCATAAGTGACAAGTTCGGGTAGCCCCTGGGCAAGTTTCGAAGACTTTATTTTAAAGTACACTTTTGGATTTTAACATTCATTGTGACTAAAAGGCACAAAACTCAATTTAGGGTCTCAGGAGTTGCAACTCCAAACTCTCAGGATGTCAGAAGCCACGCTCTTAGCTTCTCACCCTGCTGTTTTAATGAGGTTAATGATTGTTTTTCCACCGAGCACCTACCTGTGATCTTCATAAAAAAATGAAATAAGTGACTCACATGGAGATTTAGAAAGATATCACTGTGGAAAGTGGATGTTAACGGGCTCTAGAAATATGATAATTATCAACTATTTGAGATGCAGTGACTGTAATATGATAACGAGACTTATGATGCAGGTAGAAAGCTCCCAGAGAAATGACACAAAGTAGAATTATAAGAAAAAAGAAAACAGAGATCTTGTTCGGTTACTGTCTTTGTTGTGCTAAAATTGAAATGGGAGAAAGTTGAAATCTACGTGGTGTTTAGCAGCCTGTTTATATTTGTTTGGCAAATGGGCGCAATGTCTTTTCCCTGATCGTGGATCACTGTCTGTGTACATAGTCATGGTCATGGTGAATCCCAGGTCTCTGCTCCAAAGTCTTGCCTCTGCTCCAGCAACCCTTTCTGCGGTTGGGAGCCTCCCACTTCTTGATCTTCAGTGTTTGTTGAATGAATGAATGAATCTACCCTTACTTCACTTTAAAACCAGGAGTGTCTACTTCAAAATATACCTAACTCCAGGTACCCCTTCCTGTCTTCAACTACTGGCCTCATCCAAGCCACTCCCTTGGACTCCTCACTAACCCTTAACCGGCCTCCCATCCATTCTTGGACTTCCCTCTTTCTCCCAAACACAGGCGCGGTGCACACGTGCGCGTGTGCGCACACACATACACACATACACACACTTTGGCTTTACAGAAAGACAGCCCTGATGCGGTTGTCCCTGGAGACTTACTTTAGAAATGGTACTCAGGATGCTGAAAGTGATGCTCTCATACTTCACTCTGCCACCTTCGGGCCCGAAATGAGCCTTCTGGAATCCTCAGGCTTTCTAAATGCTAAATATAAAGAATTAATCGAAGCTCGCATCTCTGGTGAATAACTAAGACACCTTTATATTGAAATGCAGATTTTTCCATTGAAAGGCAAATTTTTCATTCCAAACCTTTGAATAAGCCTGGGTTTGTATTTATAAAATAAAATTATATACAAGAGCATATTCTGGGCCTAGAGTGCTTTCATGTGATTGCTCAATAAATACATTTTTACTCATGCAAATGCTTACCTCGGAGTGTTTTGCACAGAGATAGTCAAATAAGGGACAGTAGCCCTATTGAGTTCCACTTAATTTTAGTCAGTAATGTTCTGGGTGATTCCGAGGATTTTCTGGGCCTGTGTGTACCAGAGATGGGTTGAGAGTGTCTTGTTTGGGGCCAGTTGGGTTTTGGGGTTGTATGAGGGAAAGTGGTGCTGAATAGGGTCAGGTGAGCAGGTGGGTGAAATGGGCGGCACCCTGCCCCCTACTTACCATGTCACTTCAGTTTCTTTGTCGATAAAATGGGGATAGTAATTCCTACCCTTTGGGGGTATTCTAAAGACGACATAAATGAGCAGGAAAATACATAGCACATTGTCTGGCACATAATTGGGGTTTTTATAAACATAGCATAGCTGAATTCAATTTAATTACACATCTTAATTATTAGTTTCATCCCTCCAATCAGATTCAGTTATACAAGTGTAAATCTATGTTCCACTCTGTGCATTCAGTAGGAGCTCAGTAAGTACTTAGAGTGTCACTTGTTATTGGTTTCTCATTATAGAACTAATCATCATCATCAAATGAATGACCCAGAAATAACTGTTAATATTTTAGTGCCTCTCCCCTTCCTGAATAGACCCAACTTGAACTGATTTCGGTTGGATTTCCTGGGGACAGAGAGGGACAGCCCCGAGAAATACATTAGGTCAGGGAGAGAATGAGGGAAAGATTGCCCCCAATGCACCCCCACTCCCATGCACCCCCTCTTGCCTTCCACTGCGAGCCTGCCCTGAGCCAGAGTCTGACAGCTGGGTGTTGGCATGGGGCCCCACGGATCCCTCTCTGTGCTCCAGCCAGGCAGTGCAGAGCAGTGGGAAACATGGCCCATCTCCAGACACTAGGGCCTTGGCCTCCCATCAGATCTGGATGCTATCAGCTGCTCCTAGTGTGAGATAGATCCCTCATTCTTTCCCTGCTGCACACTCCAAAGAAACCTACTTATCTTGCAAGCAAACCCCAAATAAAGCACAAATTGCTTCCCACAAGTGGCTTTCTGCTGCGACCGCTGTTGTTCTCCTTATTGCTCAGCCATATCCCCCACACTGGCCGGGGACTCTTGGCTAGACCCTTTGCGACTCCTGGACAGCTGTGCTGCTGATGGAGGGAGTCCGGCTGCAAAGCTGTTTTATTTGTCAAACAGACATGCAGTCAGGGCCAGAGCAGGGCAGGAGCTCAAGAGGCCAATGGGCCCTGGGTCAAGCAGAGCCGTAAGAAAAGTATCCCAGAGTTTGGCTCTTGCTTATCTGTTTTCTTGCTGGGTGTCCCCAAGCAGGCTTCTGAACTCCACACTTCAGCTTCCTTACGCAGTGTGGTTCTACAAGGTTCTCCTTTTGTGTGCCGTGCCCAGTGCGAGGGATGCTATAAACGTCATTTCAGTTAAGCTCGAGATCTGATGGCAGGGCTGGTGTGTTACACAAAGGGAAAGGAAAGGGGGATCTGAGAGAGGACCAGGGAGTCACAGCAGGGAAAAGCTAGCCTGGGGTGAATGTCGCTACGCTCATCACCGGCACCATGATGAGCAGCAAATTACCACCTTTCTGCCATGACGGCATGAAGCAGAAAGCCCCAGAACAATGCCATGTCAGAGCTGGACCAGACCTAGCTGTCTCTCTGCTTGACAGATGAGAAAATAAGGTCCAGAGTGGGCAGTGACTTATCTGAGTGCTGTTTATTTGCCCTTTCATTCATTCATTCATTCACTGGACGTCCATTGCGCTTTCCCTCAGGGAACCATTGGAACCGTGAGGCGGGTAGAGAACCAACTGTAACAATGGATGGGGATGGGCAGACGGTGTAGACTTATGTCACAAGAATACTAGAATTGAAAAAGAGGAAAGTGAGGGGATGGGATGTGGGGAACCCAGGAAAGATTGTGTTAGATCGAGGAGACGGACATAGGGTTGCATGGATGATGGAAAGATGATGAAGACGCAGGTGAGAGAGTGCCTGAGGTGAAAGTGCTCTTGGATGTAGACGTCAGGAATCAAGAAGTCATTTGGTGGGACATTTGACTCCCAGGCAAAGGTTTTTAGGGTGGGCACATGGAAGGGGACAGCATCCCACAGAGCACAGAAGTTGTGTCCTGGGCCGTAGGTGGTCGGAAACCGAGGAGGCACCGCGGGCCCTCCACGGCACCTGCGGGTCATTCCTGCTCTTCAGATGTGGGGACAGGCCTTGGGGACATGCTGCTATAGACCAAACATAGGACTCACAGTGGCAGGAAGCAGTGCTCTGGAGGAAGGAAGGAGTCTGAGAATCTGCCAAGGCAACCTCACTAGCAGGGTCTGAACGGGTCTTTCTGTCCATTCCCTGTGTCTGCCAACACCTCAAGCAGCCAAAGAGGAGAAGGGAGTCAGATAAAGGTGAAAAGGTCAACATTTTACCAAGGAATAGTCATCCTGTCACGGTCCCCAAGCCTAGACCAGAGGAATGACGGGGTTTATGAGGTGGTCACTTAACCAGCAAACTGTGGAAGACAGTGCCTTCTTCATTTCCTAGTGGTAGAAAGTGAGATGCATGGAGAGCGTGAGCTTCTTCGCATCATCTGATGAGCTGAAAGTTCCCACTGATGGGCCAGGACAGAAACGTGAGTCAGAGGCTAGCCACCAAGAGGCAGACTCCTGTACACAGACAGAGGAGCGAACGAGGAGTTGGGAGATCAAGGAAGGCTCCCCAAAGGAAAAGGACCTTCAGCTGGACCTTGCTTGACCCCATTGCCATCTTAGAGATGGGTGTCCTACCCTGTAAAAGATATGATCATGGCAACGCATTCAGCAGGCTTCCCTCTGGGACATTCCTCCCAGTCCCGCTGGTTAACTAAACTGAGTTTTAGATGAGCTCTGAGTAGATCTTTGAAAAAGATCTGTTCTGTTATCTGTAGAACAAGATTCCTCAGGTGTTGGGGAAGAGGATCTCCCTGTGGCCATAGGCTGCTGTCCCATTACCTCTGGGGAAGGGTCAGATATGCCATTCCTGCACCTGGCTGAGGGGCACGAAGAGACTATTCTAGATATGCTGAGAATAAAACGGGCACAAACACAGCGTTCAACACATATGCAAGCGCTGTGTGGCAGAGGGCAGGTGTAATTACCATGTACCATCTCAGAGATGAGGAGGCTGAGGCTCAGAGGGTTAGGAGTTTGAGGTCACGCAGCTAGTACAGGGCAGGGAAGGCACTTGGGCTTGGGAATCTGGCTGCTCAGAGGTCTTAGGACGGCATCTCAGAGGTGCTGGAGGGGAAGTGCTGCCCCACCTGCCTCTGGGGACCTTTCCTCTCTGGGCTTCCAGGGAACAGTCTGGGCCATGATGCAGATGGATACAGTGGAGCCTGCATGTTGCCTTGAGGCATTGAACTGCTTATAATGAGGGACAGGTTTTCAGAACTGTCCTGACGCTTTCATCTGCTCCCTCTGTGAAGTCCCTAGGAATAGTCTGGGACTGTGTTTTGGGGCCTTCATTAGGTCTGCACTGTCTGAGATGTTCACAAAGGCAAGAAAGCAGACTCGCTCCTTTGTGTTTATAGCAGCTCAGGCTGCTCTTTCCGGCTCCTGGGATCCCCAAAATAAAATCCTCCGAGCTGGCTTATTCACAGGGTTGGAAAAAGCCCTTAGTTTCAGTGGCTCTTCTCCAGAGATCGCCATTGCGCCCAACACCCTCCCTATGAAACCCTGGCTTCAGCCGTATGACCGTCTGTCTGTCTGTCTGATCATTCATCTGTCCATCCAGCTGCGAGGCAGCCCAGTGTGGAACCGTGGTTCACCTGTTTGCCTGTCTCACCTCCCGCTGGAGTGTGAGCTCGCTGGTGGCCTCATCTGGGTTTCCCTCCTGCAGTAGTTGGAAACCCTTCCCCATCACAACACCTGGGGAGCGCACCACACCCCGTCCGTCAGTCATGGCTGCTCACTAAGCCGGGGATTCTTGGAGCCAAGTGTCCTTTCTGGAGCTCCTGTTTGAACAAGCCTCCAAGCCTGACAATCCTCCCTACAGCTGACTCAGGGAAGTGGACCTCTGTGAAAAGCCTATGAGGTCCTCCATCCCCCAACCTGGCCCTGCTTTGATTCCCCAGCAACCCTCCTGTGGCCTAGCCTCACCCACTCTGTTTCTCAAAGTGTGTTCTGGGGAACACTGCATTAGAACTGCCTAAAGATTTTGTGGCATAGAGAAAAGACTCAGAATCTTAAAACAACACTTGGCTATTTATGAAACCGCACAGCACAAAGGAAGGAGGATTGGGCTTACCAACCAGGGGCTTGGGGCCACCACAGACCAGGTCCTTGACAGACCTCCTTGTCCGCCCCACCCCCACCCCATGTGTATATCAAAGAGCCCTTTATCATGAAGGGGTCTTTAGATACTGACCTTAGGAACATGAAACATAATGATGCCCAAAGTAGGAAAACCGACCTTTTAGTCATCAGTTCCGAAACTTCTACAAGGCTATGTGAAAGGGGGTATGATAATATACTACTACATGGGAGAGAAGGCATTGATGGTATACAAAGGGATTACAGTATTGGTTCAGGGGATAAGACATTCAGGGTTGCTTGTTATTTGTGATTTGTGATGCTTTGGATTGACTTGAAGTTCTATTGATTAGGGAGGGGCAGCTACTTGCTTACGCCTGCCCCAGGCCTTCTGCTTCAGAGTCTCTGGGAGATGGGCCATCTTGGGGTACATCTGTATTTTTACCAGACTTTCAAGATGGATTCTTGTGTATACACTGATTTTTATAAACCATTTCCCCAGCCTAGTGATTCTAAATCCTGGCTGCTTACTGGAATCACCTGGGGAATAAAGAGGGGCATAAAGAAAAAGGAAGAACAAATGCTTGGATGACACCTCCAGATACTCTGATTTGATCAGTCTAGGGCAAGTCCTGGGCATCATTAAGCTTATTGTTGTTTTGTTCCCCGGGTGGCTTTAATGTGCAGCCAGGGCTGAGAACTTGGGGTGAGCTATGTTCTCAGGGGTGCTGCCTGTCTGTGCCCTGCATGTGTAGAAGTGTGTGCAGGTAGGTCTCCCGGGCTGACTCCAACCCTCGGAGGCATTTACGACTGGCTTGGGCCTGGGTTCAGTCTAGGACACGGTTCCCTTCAAATGCCTCTGTCTGGCCATCACATCAGCAGGGCTGTCTCTGCAGTGTTGGGAGCAGTTTGCTGGGAGCCCCAAGAAGACTGTGGCCTTGCCTCTCCTGTCTGGCTCTGGGTCATAAACCCTGTCTGAAGGAGAGAGGGCGGCAGCTACAGCCAGAACGAGCGGTTCTGGGACAGTTCTGATTATCAAGTGGTAGGTGATCTCCCCTAGGGCTGCAGCAGCTTATGGAGCAGGTGCTCAAGCGCCATGGACTTGACACTCAGCATGGGCTTCTCCCTATCAGTGCAATAGCCAGCAGAGCCCCCCTCCCTACCCCACCGTGAGCACCTGGAGTATATGTAGCTGGTGGGCACACACAGGTATCCTGTCCTCTCTCCATCTAGAGCCTCTCTCCTCTTGGGCCCCAGGTTAGGAAGATGCTTTCCTCCAAACACACTGCCCCTGTCCAGAGATGATCAATTTTTTTCCCATCTTTTATTAATCAAAGATACATGTAGCTGTTAAGAAAGGCTTCTGATTCCCAGGAGGGGAGACTTTTTCCACCCTGAGTCTTCTAGAAATCTAACCCCCTAGTCAAGGAATTGGGCCTCTTCATTGATCTGTGGGTGTCCTTATTGTTAGGCCTTTTTGAATCAGTTTGAAGGGTGGGGAATACAGTCCAGGTTTTACCACCTGTCCTGTCCTCCCCACTCTCACTTCTGCCCCAGCCTTGCCTTATCTGTTGCCATCTTCAGCAAGTCTCTGAACCTTCCTGGTGGAATGAATGACTTAGCCTCATTCTTTCCCCTGGGAAATGACATGAATGAATTCACCAGCTTGTGGGGTTTAATCATCTTCTTTAGCCGTTGACCCTTCCTTTAAAGGGTTTCCCATACAAAATTCTAGTATATAAGTAGACTAAATTATAGCTGTTGTGGGAAAGGGGGAGACAGGGGCTTCAGACCTCCCATACCCGCAGTGAGGGTCCACCCTCCTCAAGGGGCTCCAAAGAAGCTCTTGGAAACCACTGTCCTAGCTAAGTTATTTTCAGTGGGGAGCCCCTTCTCTCCTTTGGTGGTGGTGTCCATATCAAATCTTGGGACAGTTGGGTTAGGTGGCATACATACTTTGAAAAAACATATTCCAAATGCCTGTTGCTTTTATTAGTTTTCATTTGGGATATTTCATTATTTTATTTCAAATTTCAAGTAATATAAAAGGAGGGTGAGGATTTTAAGACTTATGAAAAGGGGACATTGATTTATAAAAGGTTGCAATCCGTTGATCTAGATCCATGTTTTTTTTTAATGTAAAATTCAAATTTATTTAAGTGGAAAAAAAGGCTTTCTCTGATTGACTTATTTTGCTCAGCATAATACCCTCTAGTACCATCCACATCATTGCAAATGGCAAGATTTCGTTTCTATTATTGGCTGCATAGTATTCCATTGTATATATATACCACTTCTTCTTTATCCATTCATCTGTTGATGGACATCTAGGTTCTTTCCATGGTTTGGCTATTGTGGACATTGCTGCTATAATCATTGGGGTGCACGTGCCCCTTCGGATCACTATATTTGTATCTTTAAGGTAAATTTTCAGTAGTGCAATTGCTGGGTCGTAGGGAAGCTCTATTTTCAACTTTCTGAGGAACCTCCATGCTGTTTTCTAGAGTGGCTGCACCAGCTTGCATTCCCACCAACAGTGTAGGAGGGTTCCCCTTTCTCTGCATCCTCGCCAACACCTGTCATTTCCCAACTTGTTAATTTTAGCCATTCTGACTGGTGTGAGGTGGTATCTCACTGTGGTTTTGATTTGTATTTCCTGATGCCAAGTGATGTGGAGCACTTTTTCATGTGTCTGTTGGCCATCTGGATGTCTTCTTTGCAGAAATGTCTGTTCATGTCTTCTGCCCATTTCTTGGGATTGGATTATTTGTTCTTTGGGTGTTGAGTTTGGTAAGTTCTTCGTAGTTTTTGGATACTAGCCCTTTTAGATCCATGTTTTTTAAAATGTGGGTCCCAACCCGTTAGTAGGTCATGGAATCAATGTCCTAGGTCAAAACCAGCATTCCTTCTTAATAGAATATCATAGAATAAAATAGGATATACCAGAATTAGTCCCACATAGGACTAAAGACTGCTTTTTAACTTGTGGTTTCCCTAATGCTTATTTACATGTGCATACTGGCGTCATGCGAGATATGGTCTTACTGTGAGTTATGATCAGTAGAGGCTGAGGGCTGGTCTGGATGGATGTGTTCCTGGGGTCCTTTCAGGCTCTCACTTTGCCTCACATCTGTATTTGGGAATCTTCCAACTACTGGGCTCTGCACTGGCCTGGTGAATACTGCATGGAGAGGAGGGCTCAGGAAGGCAGGACCACTGGGCAGGTTTAGCCCCTTCCCTTGAGAGAGCCCAGTGCCCAGCACACAAGCAGCAGGAACATTCCTCCTACTGGAGGCTGGGAGAGGAGAGGAGGTCAGCAGGAGCTGACCTTGTCCAAGTCCATGATCCAGGGAGCTAACCATGGTATATCTTGTACAAGGTGAACAATATGGGTGTGTGAGGAAGTCGAGAGTCCTCCCCTTGATTACTCCCAACAGTGGAGAGGCTTGTCATCTCCAGGCCTCTCTGGTTCATTCAGGCTGCCTTCAGGTCCCTGCCCCAGCTGTGCTTCGCAGTTGGTTTCTGTGATTGCCAAGGTGTCATGGCCATTGGGTTATGATCCTCAGGAGCAGAAGGCAGCCTGCGGGATTGACCCCCACGCTGGGAGGAGTCTTTGGTGTCCCCCTGCAGACTGACTGTGCTGTTTCCTGGACCTGGCCTGCACAGTGTGACCAGCTTGGCAGGAAAAATTGCCACCTGTTCACATAACTCTCGAGCCCAGAGGTGATCAGTCTGGTTATAGAGGCACTCATATTATGGTGCTAGCCTCCTTTATGCCCATGTGGCTTTTTGGACTTTTCTTCCTCCCTGGACCTTAGCAGGAAAGAGGTAGAGAGCCAGGAGCAGAGAGAGACCTTTCTTGGGTATCCTAAGGTCCTTCATCCCAGGGTACCAGTGGGCTCTGGGTCTCCTCTATCCTTTTAGGGAGGGTAGAGGAGCCTTGCATTCTAATTTACCCTGTGAACCAGATACTGGTGATTAAGGCTTAGAAGTATGAAGTAGCCACTTCAACAACTCCTCACTGTTTCTGTTCACAATTTTATCCCTAACACCCAGCAGAGGACCTGACCCATAACAGTAGTAAGAGTTGCCCATGATTATGTGGCACATAGAACACAAGGGACTCTTTTATTAATTTACTCAGTCCTCACAATAACTCCACAAGGAAGCAGATATTAGGATTATCCCCAATTTTCTATATTAGGAAGTTGAGGCACAGAGAGGGCAGGTAATTTACACAAGGCCGTACAACTAGTAAATCAGGAAGCCATGTTCCAAACTCTGACAATGTGGCTCAGAATTCTTGTACTTCACCACTAGGCCAAGGTTCTCTCTCTGCACAGCTGCACCTTGATGAAAATTCATTGAATGAGTGAATTCACTTTCATTCCTAGCTCCAAATGCATGGAGTTTAATCTTTGCCTCTCTGTGGTTACCCAGAAAAGGTAGGGCAGGCGAATGTGTCTTTCAGTGTATTAGGACCTGTTAGGCAGCTTCTGTTTGAGCTACTCGCCCAGAAAGAAAGGGAATTAGAGCTAGGGGCCTTTCTTTTCTAAAGACAAGGACATGCTCATGGGCACATGGGAGGCTGTACTTCTGAGTGCCCTCTCTGGTCACCCACCAACCTCAAGGCATGGCATAGCAGTAGAACCTCAGGGTCCACACAGTCTCTGAGCAGAGTTCTTATCCTCAGAGCTGAGCCTGGGAGACTTGGGTCTCTCAGGAGGGCTGGCTTGCTCCCTCACAATCCTTTCTGGGGCACAAAAACAAGCTTTGTCATGCACTTTGAAAATCCCTTGGTGGGGCAAACAGTCATGATTATGAAGTTCCCTGAAGAAAGTTCAGACACTGTGGATGATCCTGAGACCCACTGACGTGGCCTTGTCCGACCTTGCACGTGAGGTATGAGTGTGGATGCTGGCCAAAGCCATGGCTGACAGAGACAGCTAAGCGTGGGACCCCTATTCCCTGTGACCTGGATATGTTGAGTCTCTTTGTCCAAAGCCTTTGCTGATTTTGTTTGGCTGAATGCCAGGCTTGCCTCTTTCCTTGGCCTCATGTGCCCATCCAGCACAACTGGGTTGGTAAATTAAGAATTTGCCAGATGGAAAGGACTAATTTTTCCCGCTATCAAAATCATAGGCATGACTGTTTTTTTTTTTTTTTTTGCACACATTCCACTGGACACATGCTGCATTCATAATACAGAACATTGAGACATCAGAAAGGTTTTCAAATCTTTCATGTGATAAATATTTTTACCGTCATGCTCAAGAAATGGATTTTGTTTGAAAATGGCCTATTTCCTTTGATGGCTTCTTTGACACGGATTCAAAGCCTTTCTGGGTCCTGCAGGGGCTTGGGTTTGGGAGGGCCTACATGTTAACTTTTTCGAAGGACAAATCCACTTCTCTTCACTGAGAAACAGGCACAGCTGCCAGGCCTGGGAGATTTATGGCCGAGGACAATAATGAAAGGATACCCAGCAAGCCAACAGCTGCTGGAAGTGATGACACAACCAGCCCCGGGACCTCCATTGCCTGGGGAACCCAGGAACCTGTGAACAGAGCGAACCCAGCAACGCCCTAACCCCGAAGATCCCTCTCCGCTGTAAATTGCACTGAAGGATTCAGATGGGGGCTGTTTAACCAGAGTGGAGCCCCGTAATATTTCTTCTTGAAAGTTTGTTTTTACAAGTGTTCTCTTGTTTTTGAAATGACACGTTTTTAATGGTCTTGCTGTATGTGGTGAGCAGCGGCTTGGGACTAGAGGAATCTGTTTTCAGGACAGGCTGCTGTGACCTTCTGTGATTGTGTGTGCGTGTGCGTGTGCGTGTGTGTGTGTGTGTAGCTGTGTGTGCCCATGTGAGAGGATACAGCTGGTGATAACCCAGCAAACCAGGAACGCTACCCTCCGCTGGGAGCCTGGTTTAATCGTCCCTAGACCTTATGATTAATGTCCTCTCCATCCACACCCACAGAGCACCTCGGAGCTTTGTGCCGGCCTGACATATGGGCTACAGGTGCTTTTCTAGATCTGGATCCAGACACCAGCATGGGGGAGGGGTCTCTGTAGGGGCATTCACTGGTTTGCCCAAGGCTCAGGCTCTGGGATTTGGCTGCCTCCGAGGCACTAGAGATCCTTGTTGGTCGAGTTGGTGGCAGAATCCTCGTGAGGGTTAGAGGGAGCACTGAGCAGGGAATGAGGGCCTTTGGGGGCTTTTTCTCCTTTCCTGTCTAAGAATCAGCTGCTACTGATCTGTGTGACCTTGGGCAAGTCATTTAACCTCTCTGGACTTTACTTTATTTATAAGATACAAGAGTTGAGCTAGAGGTAGAAGGGTTCCTTTGACCCTTCTGCCTCTAAGTGGAAGCTACCAGTGCCTGTGTGAGCCAGAATCTGTGATTTGAAACACCCTAGAATCACTGCATTTTAGGACCTGAGTTCATCTTGCCAGCCCCACCCCTCACATTCACCCAGGAGAAAACTGAGGCCTAAAGAGAAGGGGGGACTTGCCCACTCATGGAGGGCCTGAGCTGCAGAGCCAGACTGGAAGGAGACCTGGAACTCTAGTCACTGCTCCAGCCTGATTCCAAGCCCCAAACAGCAGCCTCAGCAACCCCTGGGAATTTGCTAGAAATGCATATTCTCAGGTTCTACCCCACACCTGCTGAGTCAGCACCTCCAGGGGTGGGGCCCAGAGACAATCTGTGATTTCACCCGCCGTCTGGGTAAGCCTGATGCTCACTAACATTGGGAGCCACTGCATTCCAGCACAGGGCTTCTCCTCGACGACCAGAAGGATGATGCTGTAGGCTTCAGAGTACCATGGAGAGGTTGAGGCTGGAGAGGAGGGAGTATTCCAGAGGACAGGTACACACACCCTTCCTGGCTTCCTTCCTGCTGCAGGTTTCCCAAAGCCAGGACTTCTCCCCACGCTGTCCCAGCACCTCGGAGGTGCGGCTACTGCAGGCGTCCGGTGGGTCAGGCTGCAGACTGTCCTGGTGCAAGGCACCACGTTTCCTCCCTGCCGTGTCCAGGTGTTCCCATCGGTACACCCATGCCGGGAGACGCATGCCACTTGAACATCATCAGGGTCGACCTGCTAGTTCATTCCAAGAAATTGATGTGTGGAAACACTGTGTTTTATGTGTGAACAGTGAGGTGTATATTTAGAAGTCTGGGTGCTCAGCTCCAGGCTGTCAGCTCTCAGGGGGAAAAAATGATGGCATGTGCTTCGGAGTTCATTATATCTCCTAGGCAGAACTCTAGGTTTAAAGGGTTGTTTTAAAGTAGCTCATAATGGCACCTATAAATCCTGGTTCCTAAGATACACACATTTGTCACTCCTTAAACTGAGTTTTTCACATGTTCTTTATATGGTTGGCTTGGAGCATAAAGATTCGGACCTTTAATGGAAGGTTCCATTCTGCATAATTGCGAATCACGTCCTCTTGGATTTCCATGAGTGTGTGCACACAGACACTGAGCTCTGGCTGCCCCCGCCTGCTGGGCCCTCTCAGCGTAGAGCTCGACCACACTGAGGCCCAGACCCTGCCCTGTGCAGGCTCAGCTCTAGAGACGGCATGGGCTCTGTCTGGCTGTGAGAGGTCAGCATACAGTATCTCCCAGATCCGACGAAATCCCTTTACTCGCCCGCCATGTCAGCCCAGACAGAAGTAATGGTGCTTCTCCCTAGACCCCCAGCTCATTCTCTAGTTCTTTGCTAGGACTTGCCACCTTCCTGAATCCTATCCCACCTGTCTGGGGCTGCTTTTCCTAACGATTGCCAGCCCCTGCAGGGCTTGGGGCCTGATTCTCTATCCCTGGCCTTGCCCAGAGTCTTGTTTGCAGGGACTTGGACATCCAGAATCATAACTACATTTTGTCTTTCCTGGCTGGGTCTGAGTTTGGCAGGGGTTGTGTCCCATGAAGCAGATACCAGCGACTGAGAGTAGCTAGAGAGGTATATCAAAGCCAGCTTCCGGGAGGTGGAGGCTTTGACCAGCAGACAGACCCTAGCTGACACTTCACCAAGCTTACTGGTGAGGGCTTGATGCAGATTTACTCCTACTTTTCTCACTACAACTCTATGAAGCAGGAATTGTTATCATCATTTACAAGTGAGGAAACCGAGGCACAAAGCAATTAAGACTCATATGTCTAGTAGGTGGAGGGGCAGGATCCACAGTCTGGGCTCTGGCTACACCAGGGACAGGCAGACTGTAGCCCACAGGCCACATCTGACCTGCTGCCTGCTTTTATCAATTGGTTTCTTGGAACACAGCCACACCCACTCATTTACCCAGCCTTTAGGGCTATGCTTTCTCCGTACACAGCAGAGCTGAGTAGTTATGACTGAGACCACGTGACCCATAAGCCTGAAATATTTACTACTGGTCTTTACAGAAAAAAGTTTGCCAACCCCTGCTTTCCATCATGCTACCACTCGTGGCTCCCATGAAATTGAAGGCAGATTTTTCTGTGTGTGTGTGAATGTGCATTTTCTGGTGCGTGTTACCAGGTTTCATCGGATTTTCAGAGGAGAACCCCCTCTCCTACCCCTGTCTCCAAAACAATAGAACTACAGCTTTTAAAAAGTTTTGAAAGCCCAGAGAGTTGGGTAGCCAAATGCCAATTCCTAGGCCAAAGCACAGCAGTGGGAGGCAAGGCCAACGGTCAGGAGCCAGTTGGAAACCGCAATAGTTCAATCAGAGCGAGTGGAGAAGAACCAGAGGCAAAATGATGATGGTCACAGGACCCGCTTTGCACCGTCTGCAGCTCTCCTTTGTTGTTCATTAGCTGGGGTGGTGGTTTCAAGGTCAGGGATGAGGACCCTGCACAGCTCACGGCCACCTGCTACGTTCATGTGCATCTGCTCCTTTGGAGAACCTGGCCTGATAGCCCCAGTCTTATCCCTGCGTGCAGTGTCACAGGAGTGTCAGGCATGAGAGGACACTGTGCTGAGAGCAGTGCTGGGACGTTCTTGATGCTCAACAAATATTAGTGTCATTCCTTTGCCTCCCTACAGCTCCGAGGGCAAAGTATGAGAATTTTCTTTTTATTGGTGGCAAAACCCACAGTGATGGCACTCTTATTAAAGAGTAGGCAGGCAGAAAAACGACCCCACCCCAAAAGGTGTGCACATGCTAATCTCCGGGACCTGTGAATTTATTACCCTCCGTGGCAGCGGGGAATTAAAGTTGCAGATGGAATGGAGGTGGTTATCAGCTGACTTCAGAATAGGGAGAACATCCTAGATGATCCAGGTGGGCCCAAGGTAATCTCAGACTCCTTAGAAGTGGAAGAGGGGATCAGAAGAGAAAGTCAGAGCAGTGCCACGTGAAGCGGACACAAGCCATCATCGTTGGCATCGGCCTTGGACCAAGAGGGCCATGAGCCATGGAATGTGGGCGGCTTCTAGAAGCTGGAGAGAATTCAAAGATTCCAAAATCCAGGGAAATGGATTCCCCCTTAGAACATTTGGAAAGGAATGCATCTGTGCCAACGCCTTGATTTTCTCTCCAAGAAACCCCATCAGCCCCCTGGGTCTCCAGCACTGCAAGATAATACATTTATGTTGTCTCCCGCCACTCTATTCGTGCTCATCTGTCACAACACCCACAGGAAACTGATCCTGGGCGCAGCCCCTTAGACCACATAGCCATCCTGGCGGCGGGAAGCTAATCCACTCCCACTTTATTGCCAGTCCCCTCTGCATTTTATCTCTGCGCTGAGGTAGCGGTGAGCTAGCAGTAGATACCACTGTCCCCATGGAACAGAGGAGCAAGCACAAGTTCGGAAAATCTCCCGAGCTTGACCAAGGTCAGCCAGCTGCTCAAGGGCAGAGCTCGCTCCAGAGCCCCCGCAGAAAGCCCTCCTACCAGGACATGAAGCCTTCTGAAGGAGTCTCGCTCTTTCCCCACAACACCCTTCGGGTGTTGGAGGAAGCTCTCCCAGAGCTGCCTTTGCCTCGATGAATAAAGTCGTCGTGCAGGAGATTTTAATGGTGTCAGACCTGAGACTGTCAGGGCTTCTTTCTTCTGATTAGTTCTGAGCTTTCCCTTGTCAGATTTCACTTTTTTCTCTTAGGGGTTCTGAGGATCCCTGGAAGAGAAAGCCTAATTGTGAGGGCTGCTGGCAAAAGACCTTTAGCTCGAATTGTAATGCACCTATAGAAGCACAGAGAGGGGAAATACCTTATGCAGAATATTTCATTTCCTTATTATCAGGGCTCTTAGCATATCAAAGGTGTTTTTAAAAATCTGAAAATTTCCCCCTGGGAGCCCCATTAGAGGCAGAGTCTTGCTTTTCCAGGATAAGTAAAGCACCACAATGATGAGCTAAAGTCCTCCTTTTTCTTCCAAATAAAACCCAAACACTGGGTCTATCTTAAAGCCCAGATGAGGAAGGGGGCCTGAAGTATAGCAGATTTGCTCAGTGTTGGAGGCGAGAGCTGGCTGAGACCTCCTGCCTCTCGGGTCCGCTGTTTCCCACGAGTTCTCAGCGCCTCCTTGCTGTGGCTGGAGCCCTGGGCACAGAGGCTGGCTGGATCTCCAGGCTGGATGCTAGAAGGGGAGGGAAGGGAGACACACGTCCTGGGCTGTGGGGACGACACAGCAGAAGGCAAGCTGGTGGCAGCCTGGAGTGACCTGCCATTCAGGGTAACATCCATCTCTGTGTAGCGGAGGGAGCCCGGCCTCAGCAGTAGTGTTGCAGCAGTGGGCCTCGGGGGGACCGGCCTGGGCTGCTCGAGCGGGGCCCAAGCACCAGGCTCTTTTTAGTGGGAATAACGGTGACTTCTCACTGGGCAGCCAGCAGGCAAGAGTTTACTGAGAGCTGACAAGAAAAATGTACATTTCTGGTTATTCAATTAGCCTCTTCTTTTTAGCCCCCAATAAAACAGGCAACAAGGCATCTCAAGCATAGAAGAAAATTTTTCTAAAAATCACTGAATTGTACATTTGAAATGGGTGAATTTTATGGTATATAAATTACACCCCAATAAAGCTGTTAAAAAAAATAAATGAGGTGGAAGTAAAGGAAGCATCCTTTAAGGGTTCTTATCTGGGCTATTCGGCAAGGCCCACTCCATTATTTAATGCTTAGCCTTCATCCTTCTAAAAGCTGACCCCACAGTGACTCCACACACCACCTTGGCAAGCTGCTCCATTTCACAGGAGAGGACGGAGGGTGGAAGGGCCAGGCTGCAGGTCTGGGCCAGAGAGAGTGAAGAGCTCCCCAGGAGTGGGGAGAGAAGGATCTACAGAACACTCCAGGAGGAGGGCCAGGGGACAGGCCCACCTGGCCTGTCCCGTGGATAAACTTTACACACAGGTTCTAGTGCCCACAGCAGGCAAGCTATCGGGGACACAGGCCCGCCGGTCTGTCCCGCTTTCTCCCTGCCTCCTCATTACTGGGTTCTGGATCTCAGCACCAAACACCCAGAACTTTGGCTTTGAGCGTGGCCTGAGGCAGAAGCAGAAATAGCAGTGGCTATAGGACTGACTGCGGGGCAGAAGCTAGGCCCCCTCCCCATGCATTCTCCACGGCCTGCTCAACTCTACAGGAAAGAGGAATATATGGCAAATTGAGTAAAACACCACAAGCAACAAGAAGGCTCTGCTGCTTTCCTGCAAAGTTACCCCTAAAGGTGCCCGAATCGAGGGCCCAGAAGCAGACCTGCTGCTTCCAGGGAAGACATGGCTCAGCGTGGGCCAAGGGCTAGGGGGTCCTAAGTGATGTGAGCTCAGTTCCCAGGGACTCTGTCTGCCCCTCAGTGGGCTTCGACCAGCCCTGCAGTGGGAGCTCCAGGCCCCTTTGACCTCCAGCAGCCACTGTGCCATGTGACCCCTTCTACTGCTATTTTAGGATAAATCCAGGGAGCAGAGATGGGTCTTGGGTTCTTACTTAGGGGGAGGTCTGGGCTTTAGCTTCTCCAAAGAGCTAGCAGCGTCTCAGAGCGTCCGTGAGTGTGCAGCAGGGGCCGGCCGAGGGGCTCCGCCTCAGAAGATGGGAATCGCAAGCAGTGTGGTCCTGGAGGAGGCAGGCCGTCCGACGTGGCTGGGGCCGGGCAGCAGCACATGTCTGTTTCACTCCCAAACCCATTTTCTTTCCACTCCATTGTGTGGTCTCAGCTCTGCCAAGACCCTGGAGCAAAAGCAGCTGGACAGGCCCTTGTCTGGGCTGCTCACCCCAGCAGCCGCCGTCACGCAAATGTTCTTCCTGTTTCCAGCATCAGTGGCTTCACAAGCCTTGAAGGCCCGGGCAGAGCATCCAGATGTGCTCCTTGTGCCTGGCAGGCGTGCCGGGGCACCACCTCAGGGCTGCGGCCTTTGTTGCATTCAGTGCCCAAAGCCTTGCAAGCTGCTTTCCTGCCCTGTTTCCCTCCTGTCTGCGTGAATTAGCATGGAGGCTGTCAGGACGGGGACCTGTAATTCTCTGCTCTCATTAGTGGGCTGCATGTGGGGCACTGTGGGCATATCTCTGAGAACCTAATGTGGCGTTTCCCGATGCCCCATGTAATCACGGGTAGAACTTTCCAGAAAACAGATCATGCACAATGAGAACTGGGCATTAACATGGAGAAGTCGATGAGCCGAGTCAAAGTTCTCTGGCATGCTTATTCATAGGGAACCTCCCAGGAAGGGTTCAGAGCAAGTGATACTCAAAATATCCTTAACTGGCGAGGCACAGGCATGCATGCTTGCCGCAGCGTGGGGCAAGGTCCTGAGACTACTGGCCAAGCCAGGCATGCACCTTGTCGCTGCTGGCTGGTGGAAAGACCTGGAGTACTCCAAGAAGAGAGCCAGAGCAGCTGGGATGGCAAGACCACCCGGAGGGACTCGGGGTCCCTGCCTACCATCGCAGCTGCCTACCATCGCTGAGGAAGTATTCCGGTAGTCGGACGTTGCAGTGAACCAATGCAGACCGGCTGAGAAGTCTCCTGGGGCCTGAAGTTTCTAGTCTTCAAGCCAGTGTGTCTTGGCTCACAACGTGGAGCGAGGCTGGGGATATGTCTCTGGGCTGCGGTTTCCTCTTCTCTGTGATAGGAAGGATAGACCCCACATCATAGGCCACTGTGACGGCCTGGCCTCCCCTCCTGGCAGGGGCTGTGTGACGGAACAGGGCTACAGGGCACGAGGGATCAGCTCAAGGGGCAGAGGGGTGGCAGTAGACACGCAAGATCGGCCTGCAGTTTCCCTCCTCACTGGACCTCAAATAATGCATCTTGCCACTTGAGACAGTCCTTGGGTGATGGTTAACATGTTGGGCTTTGGCATTACTATCTGTATATGTGCTTATAGTTTCAGAAACTATTTCTAAATGATACGGCCAATCCTGGCCTTTCAGACTTGCAGTTTGCATTACGGATCTTCCAGACATCCTGCCCTCCCCTGCCTCCCGAGGCCCCAGCAGCTCTCGTTCTTCTGTGGTTTCAGCTGTGGATAGCCATCTGTCCAGACGCCTGGAGCCCCACACGTGCCCTCTCCTGCTTCTGCATCTTTGCTGCCGTTGGTCTGGCCCTTCTCCAGAGTGAGCCCGGGACTCTCACTTACTCTTCATATCTAGCTTGAGCATCCTGTCCTCCGGGAAGCCTTCCCTGCATGCACGTCTTCCCTCTCCAGTGACCCAGTGGCATGTTATCCACGCTGGATCTGAGCATTGATTACATTCTCTATACAACCGGCGTTTCTGCTAGGCTGGATGCTGCTTGAGGACAGGCACGGAGTCTGAGTGCTCTTTATATTTCCAATGCCCAGCAATAGGCCTGACACACAAAAAACTTGCTCGAGTATTTGTTGATTGTCTGATAAGAAGAGTTAACTCCTTTTGACAGTGACTCCCAAAACCCAACAGTGGAGTAGGTGCCGCCATGGGGAGCCCCTCGGGTTAAAGCCACCGAGCTGCAGTTTCCAGATGCTGGCCGAGAAGGGCATTCTAGGAATGAGCAGAGATGGTTGTTCCTGGGCCAGAGGGCAGGGGGTGCCCACAAAGCAAAGGGCAGGTTCCTCCGAGAGATGTCAAAGAGGAGGAAGAAATCAGCCTCTCTTCTCAGCATCAGAAATGTCATGCTTTGCATGGACCCATTAAATGTGCCTTTTCTCTTCAAAAGGTGGAGTGATTAGTGACCCTTCAGGGGAATCCTCCCCTTGAGTTTGTTGACAGGGATTTCTCTAGCAAGCACCTTAGAGACTGAGCCCAGGGGAGCTCAGGTGGAAGGCTGGCCGCCACCCATCTGCGGGAACTTTGGGGACAATGGGAACATCTGACCTTACTCTCGGTCTCCCTGAGGCTCTGTGGTTTGAGTCAGACACTCCCTGAAGACATCTTAGATTAGTTTTCTGAAGACTCTGGGTCTTAGAACTTCCCTGTGCCCTGCACCTGGGTTTCTGGGACTTTGGAGCCTTCCTGTGGTCTTCCCAATTCCGAGTTCTTCCCGGTGAGCGTAGAAAGAGGAAGAGGGAAGAAACACACACAGCCTTTCCTCCCTCCTTCCTTGTCTCTCTTCTCTCCATGCTTTTTGGGGTGGTTCCTCCGGGCACTGTCCTGTTCTGGATGCTTGGGAGAGATTCCAGGTAATTCTCTGATGTAAGAAATTTGCCAAAGAGTCCTGAGAGAGGGGCAGGGGTTGGCTACCAATGACCACATTCCGTGGGACTCCCTGAGAAGCTTCTAAGAGCGTACCGATCATCGCAAAAGGCTGTGTGTAAGTGACCTAGGTAGGAAATTGACTGCCCACGGCTGGACTTTGCCCTCCCTTCCCGGGCTTCACGTTCCTCCTTGCTGACACAGGACTCCAAGCCCCTTTCAGCTCCCTCTGAGGACGTGGGGAATCCCTAATGGATCGGGGGCTCACTGACTCCTCTCCTGTCTTGCTGCTGCTACGCCATTCATCTTCCTGATACTCATTAAGCACCTGCCGGAACGGGCACTGTTCTAAGCGCTGGGGGTTCCTCAGAGAACAGAGCAAATCCCTGACTTCAGGGAGCTCACGTTTGAGTCAGGAAAGACAACAAGCAAGACAAATAGAAAAAGGACTTCAGTGGGCGCAGAGGGAACTCGGAGATCGAATGTTTAGAAAAGGCTTTACTGAGAAAATGACTTCTGAGGAAAAAGGTAAAGGACGTGAGGGGAGCTAGCCACGGGGTGTACACAGAAGCACAAGAGCGAAGGCCCTGAGGTGTGTGGTGAGTCTGGTGAGGGGCCAGTGTGGTTGGAGTAGAGAAGACAAGGGGGCAGGGGGCAGGGGTGAGCTCTCAGGGTCTTGATCACCAGGAGCCTTGTAAGGCCTTCTCCAGGTCAGGGGCTAAGTGGAGGACCTCGGTCTTTCATGCTGAGGAGACAGTTAGTTGTTGGAGGTACGGTGCAGAGAGGGGCATAGCATGGCAGTGTCCCCCCGTAGCCTGTGGGTCTGCCATGTCCCACAGGGCTCCTGCCTGCCCATGCCACAGAGCTAATAGCGAGGGAATTTGGGGGAATGCCTCCCTGACTGAGCATTACACAGGGACTGTGTGTCTGTCTGGTGGAAGGGCCTTTCAGTGTTCACTCCCGGCCTGCTCTCCCTGGGACCCA
The DNA here is from genome assembly GCF_963455335.1 of Martes martes. Taxonomy (NCBI): domain Eukaryota; kingdom Metazoa; phylum Chordata; class Mammalia; order Carnivora; family Mustelidae; genus Martes; species Martes martes. The sequence continues at coordinate 49,391,338 of NC_137898.1, forward strand.
GACGAGCACCCGGGCTGGGTGAGATCAATCATTAACTTTGCTTTTCACCCCGACTCGCTGTTTACCCAGTGATCATAGAATCCTAATGGGGAGTTGAGAGACACATTTGTCTTCAAATTAACTGATATACACGAGCATTCCAGGTGCTTCGTTTCCCAGAAAAATGCAGAGCTCCAGAGGTTTGAAGGCCTGCCTTCTCGAGGTTTCTTCACGACCCCCCCCCCCCACATATTCCCTTCTTTCCCCAAACATACCTAAGCTGTCCCTCAGCTTTAGCGCGCAATGCAGCTTTGGGAATGAGAGCCAACATTCTCAATGGGCTGTCCTTGGGATAATGAAACTTTCTTTGCTTCCAAAAATGAATGAATTAATTAAATGAAATCGTTTATGGAGGCCCTCACAAGAGATGCGTACTGGGCTGGGGGCACCGCAGGGAATGAGACAGAAGTCGACCTCCCCTCATGGAGTCCACACCTGTGAGCAAGACAGAGAGACAGAACTTCAGGTAAAGACATCGGGCCAGCACGGTGCTTGGCTCTGGGCAGGAATTCAACAGAGAGGACCTGCCTTGCCCCTGATTTCTCATTCAAGACCCACGGCTTTCTGGTTTGTTGTGGTTTATCCCTATGCTGAGCCAGAAGATGGGAACATATGGTAGAACCCCGGACTTGAATTGTTTATAATGCATTTTTATGCAACACAGGTCTAATTGTGAATCATAATTTTTTCATTAACGGATCTCATTTGACTTGGTAATATCCATTTAGGTAGGTATGTGAGAGCAGTAAAACTCCATTTCTTTTAAATATTATATGATTCCGTTGGCTCACTGATTTAGATTTTTACCACCCCCAGCATTCCAAATGAACACCTCATATATCTGAGAGATAGCAAGGGCCTTTACAATCACGTGAGCCCTGGGCCTCCCTTCACACATGCCTCAGAGCGGGGACAACAAGTGTGCCCTGGGTTCTGGGATGGAACCTTAGGTGACCACCACATTTCTTGTTTGGTCATAGAAATGCTACTTGGTTTGCATTTTACTCCTTATTCGGTCCTAATCTGTCGTATAGCTGAGTTCCTTCCATCCCTTTAAGGAAAATCGGTCTGCCATGTCTATCTGTAAACTCATAGGTGTCCCAGCCCATTGCCACATGGGCCCAGTGTGGCGTAGTTGGTCAGGACTGCTGCCTTGGGAGACAGGCCTCCCTGGACTGACTGTCCCCTGCTTTGCTTCCTTATGAGTGAGTCAGGTCAGGAGAGGTGAGGTGCCTCCACAGATTTACCCAGCGCCTGGGTGTTCCAGTCCCGATGACACGTCTTTGGGCATCTCTCTCACTAAAGTCTCTGCCATCGGCGTACTTGCTCTGCTTCAGAATCAAGGACTCTCTAATTTGTGGGGAGTCACAAAAGTCTGCTTCTCTCAATGACAGCTTTGGTGCACCTGCACTGAAAGAGGCTTCGTCCCCCAGGGCACCCCTTCCACAGTGGGAGGATCCTGGGTGTTGGAAGTCCTCTTCCCCTCTCTCAGATTTGTTCTTACAAGAGTCCCCCAAGAGGAAGAGGGGAGTAAGAGCTGTGTCTGCAGCACTGAGCTACCCATCCTGGAAAGACCCAGGAATCTTAGGTCCTTGCCTGGCTCCTGGCATAGATGTGTGTCATATGTCCACAGGCATGTGACACACTTGGCAAGTGTTCCAAGCCTGTGTCTTCTGTCCCTAACCTGCTTCTGCTTCCTCTGGTCTCTGGCTCATTCCAGGCTCCTAGCACCATCCCTCACTTACATCATGTTATGAGCTTGGAGGGTACCATCCAGTGGGCTTGGCATCTCTGTCCGATTTCTCTGATTTCTGACCCTGACTACCTGTCTCTCAGAATGAATTCCAAAGTTCTGGCCCATCAGCCTATGTCCTGGCAAGACCTGCCTGTTGCCCCCATAAAAGAGAGACTCAAACGACCTGCCAGGCTCCCCTTGCTAGGCACTATGCCAGGTACCATGTATGGTGTACCTTTCTGAGTCATATGCTGGCCCAAGTGCTGTATGTTCATTATGTGATCCTTTCAGATTCTGGGAGGTGGGGGGTGACAGGTGGGTTAGTATTAGCATACCCGCACTACAAATGGGAAGCAAGACGCAGAGAGGTTGAGTGTTTGCTTGTGGCCCTATAGCCAGTGAATGTCGGAGCAGGGATTTATTTGAATCCATGTCTGTGTGGAATCCAAAGCTTCCGCTGTTATGGGTAATAATGTCCCCTTCATTTTCTTAGAAAGCTCCAGGGAAACCATGAGCTCATGACCTGGTTTGGGGCTGTCCCTACTACAGATCTATCAGGGGTCCAGTGAACAATGTCCAGAGTGCGTGGGTGACTTTCTACCACTGATTCCTTGTTCTGGTAGGCACAGCCCGGAAGCCTCAGAAGGCAGTCTGGTTGGGGGTCCTTGGAGCCAGATGAATGGCACTTGGCTGGGCCAGGCCACTCACAGCAGACCAGACAATGGAGAGGAAGGCAGGCGGGCAAGAAGTCTGGCAAGGGGACCCGGGTATGGAGCAGGCTCCTGACTGGCAGGGAGTGGGGGTGCGATCTTGGCAAAGAGAAATGGAAGCCCATTTGAGGGCTAGGGCTAGCATCTCTGGTGGGGAAAGGAGGGCATTCTGACTTGAAGCCATGGGGTATGGGGATCATATCCATCAGCCTCTCAGTAGACCCTGTAGGATGTACTTCTATATCCCTTGTGCCTGGTGGTTGTGGAATGGATGGATGGATGGATGGATGGATGGATAAATGAGTTTGAGGAAGCATGAAGATTACAGTCTATCTTCCCCAAAGCCCCCAAATACGGGGATAAGATTGTTTTATCCAAGGCGATGGTAAGGGAGGGGGAGGGGTTGTCATGGCATTTGCAGGGGTGCACTCTGACCCACTGTCTCCTTATCCCTTCTTTCTCCAGAGGCTCCCGCCAAACCTGAGGAGGCAGAAGCTGAGCCCTTCACAGACTCCTCTCTGTTTGCACACTGGGGCCAGGAGCTCAGCCCTGAAGGCCGGCGCGTGGCCCTGAAGCAGTTCCAGTACTACGGCTACAATGCCTACCTCAGTGACCGCCTGCCCCTCGACCGGCCCCTGCCTGACCTCAGACCCAGTGGGTGAGCAGAGTCAGTGGCTGGGCCCTTGTCAACCTGCCTCTGGGGAGATGGGGGTCACCACGGTGCCAGAAACAGAGTCAGAACAGGGCATTCAGACTCCTGGGTCCCTCTCCGGCTTCAGCCAGGGTCTGTGCCCTTGGCCTTCATGGGGCAAGTCACTCTCCTCCTCCTCCTCCCAGAGCCTCAGTTTCTCCATTTGCTAAGCAGAGGGAAGGCTTTTTCCATGAGAGACGTTGAGGATTAATAATGTAATTTATTCCTTACGGGCTCTAGAGTCATCTGGTGTTCCTGTTAATAAGTCTTTTTAACCCAATTAGTTGCATTTTTATGAACAATTATTTTTTTTTCTATAAATTAGTATTTAAAGTATATCCATCTTCCAGGGCTAATAAGTCATTACACCCGACACAGAAGTCTGTCTTGACTTTTCTCTTTGTTCCAGAAGATGTTCCTTTAAGGTTCGGTTAGAATTTTTATTACTCCTAATTATTAAAAGTGTGGGCACGTACCATAGCTGAGAAAATCTCATTAACTTTTGTGAGCTCCCCCCCAAACCTTCTTTCCCCCTCTTTCTCCTTATTTTTAAATTTTTCTTAAAGCTGCAAACTACAGTGAGCTTATATCTGGAAGACAGATATAAAGATCTTTTTCAGGAAAGATCTTGCTGCTGGGTTTGGAGGCTATGTTCTTTTAGGGAGAAAAGTTCAGTTCAGTCTCATAGACACTTATTGAGCTCATGCTGTATACTATATCATTGAGAATGGTTTTTCCTGGCCCAAGGAGAACTTGGCTGGGCTCTAGGGATGAAAGAGCTGCTGAGGACGTACAAGGGCTAGAAGAGTACATATTCATTTAAAGGATATTTACTGATAATTATATATGCCAGCATAGTCTAGGCACAGGGAAAGAGCAGTGAACAAAACAGACAGGAATCCTTGCCCTCGCAGAGCTTATATTCTAGATAGGCTGGGACATGTAATAAAGAAAACAGAGAAGTAAAATATGTAGCCTGTTACATGGTAGCAGATACTATGAAGAAATAGTAAGTTGAGAGGGGAAATAGGGACTTCCTGGGATGGGAGGAGGGGTTGAATTTTTAGTGGGGTGGTCAGAAAAGCCTTCATTAAGAAGGTTACATTTGAGCAAACATCCGGAAAAGATGAGAAAGTGAGTCACATGGATACCTGGGGGGAAATTTTCTAGATGGAGGGACCAGCAAGTACAAAGGTCCTGAGGTAGAAGTGTGCTTGGCACATTTGAGAAAGGAGGCCCATGCAGCTGGAATGGAGCAAGCAAGAAGGCAGTAGTTGGAGATGAGGTCAGAGGGACCACAGGAAGCAGGTCAAGTAGGGCAGTGGTTCTCAAACTTGGCTGCACATTGAACTCCTAGGGAGCTTTAGAATAATCTTGATGCCAGGGCCACACCCTAGACCAATTAGGTAGGAGTTTCTAGAGGTGGCACTCTGTATCTGTATTGTTTAGGGCTCTCAGGTGATTCCTGAGTGGAGCCCAGGTTGAGAATCGCAGGCAAAGGGCTTTGTAGGCTGCTGCTCGGGGTGTGCTTATACTCTGTGAGATGGGGAACGAAGGGAAGTGCTTGGCATTTTCAAAGGCCCCCGTGGCTCCTGTGTTGAGAACAGAATGAAAGGGCTTAGGAAGGCAGGGAGACCAGTTAGGAGGCTTCTGCCTATTCCAGTGAGAGGTGGTGGTAGCATGGATCATGATGGCAGTAGACAGGTGTTGGGATGGAGTTGGCTTCTGGGAGTATCCCGAGGGTGCCCCAGGGTCTCAGCCCCCTGGGAGTGCTGCAGAGACCACGCCTGGGGCTGCAGAGATCCAGATCTGATATGGGCAGAACCTAGAGGCTCCAGAAAAAGGATCCTCAGAGGAGTTGGGACCCCGGGACTCTCGCAGGGGCCTTGGCCTTGATCTTGGCCAGCACAGGAGCTGCAGACTTTGCAACCGGCTCTCCTGTCAAGCTCAGGCCTTGCTCTATGCAGGTTTGTTTCAAATTAAAGGGGAACTAAGAAGGAAGCTATGGAAATGGTGGATCTTATAGACTGCAACATGACCGTAGCAATGACTTGTATTTACACAGGGCTTGGCGTCCTGAGAATGCCCTTCCCACCCAGACCACACCCACTGGCAGCAGAGGTGGGGAAGAAGCTGGCACATTCTCCCCATTCAGAGTTAGGGAAACTGAGGAACAAGTGCTGCATCTGAGACCGCACAGCTGGATACGTAGCTGAGCTGAGACCCGACCCCATGTGTCCAGATGCCAAATCCTGGCCTTTGAGGGTGGCCCACAGCTGTCTTATGAGGAGCCAACCGACGCCGGAGCCCCTTAACTCTTCATTGAGAGATGTGCCCTGTCACTGTTCCTCCCCACTTCCCTGGGAGAGAAACAGGTGGGTGAAGGTTGGAGGGGACTGAGGCCATGCGGCTTTTCTCAGAAGGGCAGGCCTCCCTTGCAAGCACTCTCTGGAGGTAGCACATTTTGGGGGGCGGGTAGGGGTCCAGGCTGGGCTTCCTGAGTTTGCGGACAAAGGCTCTCTAAAGGACTCCAGGTGGGCAGAATTCTGAGCAATAATCGTAACAGAGAGACCCTCCCTCCACACAGAGCTGCAGTTTATAGAGCTTCCTCCCCCTGCACCACCGTGGGGCAAGGTGACTTTTCATAGAAGGAAAAATGGCATCTCTGATAGAAGGCAGAGCTGAGCCCTCCCTGTGAGCCTCCACCCATGTTCTCTGCAGGGACGTTAAGGATGCAGTTTCTCTTTGCACATGGACTTGGAAAGCTCTCTCCAGTTCTACTTCAGATCCCGTGCCAGACACACACCCAAGATCAGAGAGCTGTTGGTGAACCACTCAAAACAAGGGTGTGCTTAGCTGAAACAGGGCCTCTCTTTGTCTGTTAATTTCGCTAAAAACATTCCTGCCTTGTAACAAGGTCATTGCTTCCTAGCTTATCCTGTTTCACTCATTTTGGAAACATTTTTTCAAAGTCTTTACTATCATCCCGTTCCAAATTACACTGGCAAACATTTCTGTAGCCTGAGCCATGTTTGCTGGGACACGTTTGGCACTTGATTTCTGTTAACTATTTGACGCCTCGCAGTAACCTTCTGGAATAGGGACTCATCTGGGAATTGCACACTGTTCTTGACTGTCCTACTCACAGTCCCTCTGAGCCCAGCTCTCTGGGGCTTTTCCATACCAGCCACGTCTGTGACCCTAGCTGGCAGCCCTACAATTCGATTTGGTTCTAGCACTACCTACCAGCAGTTAGCGTCAGTCCCGCCAGCTATGGGCTCAGTCCCACGACACCACCCCCTCTCCGGAGGCCGGTCACCAGTCTCAGTTGTCACCTGTGCTTCTGTCTGGCTGTAAAGGGAGGTCCCCACCAACTGTCCTGGAGTTCAGTCATTTGCTAGCAGTGGCACAGAACTCAGGGAAATGCTTACACTTAGCGGTGTATTCCGAAGGACGTAATACGGGACATAGATGAACAGTCTGATGAGGAGATATATATGAGGCCTGGGAGGGTCCCCGGCACAGGAACTTCTGTCCCCATGGACTGGGGGTATAGGATCCTCCTGGAAGCAGCCTGGAAACTCTGAACCCCATGCTTTGAGGATCTGCATGGAGGCTTCATCATATAGGCACGATGGATTATAAACTCACTTTCCAGCCCCTTTCCTCTGTCCAGAGGACTGAGTCGGACGTGAGGCCGAAAGTTCCAGACTTCTAATCATAACTTGGTCTTTCTGGTGACCGGCCTTCATTCAGGGCCCACCGAGAATCACCTCATTAGATCCAAAGATGCTCCCATCACCCAGGAAATTCCAAGGGACTTAGGAGCTCTGTGTCAGACACTCCTGTCACTCAGGAAATGACAAGGGTTTTAGGACCTCCATGTCAGGAACTGAGATCAAAGACCAAAGACCAACTATTAGCAGAAACCAGAGGCAGAGACCAATGTATATATTTCTGATTATCTGACAGTATTATTACTCGTTCCCATTTTACCAAAGAGGAAACTGAGGCATGGAGAGACTATAACCTCTGCGCAAGACTGCTAGTGGCAGGGCCGGGGTTTGAGCCCAGGTAGTCTGGCAATAGAATTCGTGTTTGTAACTGCCACCATGCTTACTGCCTTGGAGTGTCCATTGGTGGCACTCTAATGGGGATGGGGACTGCTTTATCAGTATGTAGCACTGGGCCGATTGGTTCGTCTGAGTTGGGAAAGTCTCTGAGTGCTGGAAAAACGGTTGTGGCGAACGTAAGGCCCATTATCAAGGCTGAGGATGATGTCTTTGCAGCAGGTAATATTAGGATATGAGGCAGGATGGGTGGGGGTGGCTAGCATCTGTAGACGAAGAACCATGCTGAGGACAGTCTCCAGAAGATTCTGGTCAAGTGGATCCTGCTTCATTCTCAGTGTCCTTGGGGACTTCTGCTCCCGGAGGTGTCCTTGGATTTTGCACTTTGCTCTTTGTATTCTTGGGTTTGCTCTTCCAAGTGCTTACCCTGACGTGATGCTTGGCTTCATTCCTGGACTGGGAAATGGGTGTTCCAAATCCCACTCCACGCTCTCTTCCATCATCTCTGGCTGGCTCCTTATTTTGTCTCCTTTCTTGGTGCCGAAAGAGGCAATCTGACCCACTTTTGTCATCTGGCTGAAGGGACCATTCTACACCCAGGGCCTTATACACAGCAGGAGACGTAACCAGAAGCAGAAAAGTCCATCCAGCTGCTTGCTAGGATTTATTAATTTATTCATCCCACAAACATGTATTGAGCTCCAGGTGTATGCCAGGCACTGAGTAAAGCACCAGACAGAGAAACCTCGAGGGGCTTACACCGTAGTGGGAATCCATATGGAAGGGGGTGGGAGAGCAGGGCAGGGGATCCGAAAGCTTGCAAACCATCTCCTGGCCTCCTTGCAGAAGATCCATTCTTGTAGGTTTGGAGTAAGTCAGGGCTGGAATTGGATGGCCCATGGAAGCCCTGTTCTTCTGTGCCCTCTGTAACAGGAGGCAGGATCTGGAGAGATATCTGCAAGGAGCCTCCTTTTACTAGTTATGATGGCCCTCCCCTGGGGAAGGGAGGACAGAGGAACCAGAAACGTGTCAGTTCTATTAGCCCCTTCTGGATTCTTAAGTCTGTGCAGAGAAAGGACAGATTTCCTCCAGGCTCTAGGATAGCTGGCTTTGAGGGAAATCAAAATGCCATTCATTCTCCCTTCGTTGTTTTAGCAAGCATCACCCAGGTGAGAAGACTCAGGAGAGAAAGGACATTGATGTCTTCCTCTGGTGATCCCCCTGGACGTCACCCCAGGAGAGGCCTTTGCCAGATCTGGGCAGGGATTTGCCTTCTTGCTTTCTAGGTTGCAAAGACATCCAGGCCTCAGGACTGAGGGGGAGAGAAGCTGCATCTCAGGCTGGCTGGACTTGGCCCCTTCTCTCCCATCCCCAGATGCGAATTCCAAACATTCCTGTGGCTCTCCCGGTGCGCTTGAGCACACAGAGGACCCATCCTCCTCCTCCTTGTCTGTAGGCTCCCAAATAACCCACCAGGGGTGAAAAGAGAAGAGGGGAAAAGCAAGTGTTATTGGGGTGTGGATTACGTTTGTCAAAACTCATCAAATTCACTTAAGATCTGTGAATTTTACTGCATGCAGATGAAGCTTTTTTTTTTTTTTTTTGAATCATAAGTGTGTAAGAAAGTGATCAGGATGGTTTCTGCCTGCAGGATGGAAAGAGAGGATAGAGGCAACATCTTTGGGGAACCACTGAGAAGATGGGTTGTTATTGTGCGGGAGGAGGATCACGAGCATTTGAAGCCGCTCACCAGCTCAGGGCAGAAAGGTATGGGCAGGCCCCCAGCCAGCGGCAGCAGGTCGAGCAGGTGGCATATGGGAGCCCATGGTTTCACAACAACAGGTGCACGCCTCATTCTTTCCTTTGGGCAGTGGTTGTTATTCCCGAACAGGAGCTGCAGAAAGTGTAAGGGACAAGTGCCTGAGCGCTAGTGGGCATTTGGGTATGGGTAGGAGGAAAGGGAGTTCCGGGTGGTAAGCTTCAAGGCTTTAAGTTGCCATGGCAACTCTATGGCCTACCTCCAAGGTAGTTCAGGGCAGAGCCTTGGCAGGGTCTATTCCTGCCTCTCGCCGGGAGACCCTCAGAGTCTCCTGAGTCTGTCAGTGATCATGTCATATTTCTTTCCAGTGTCGCCAGAGGTCCTTGTCCCTCCCTCCCAGGGGGTAGGGTGGGCTGGCTTTTGTATTGACTAGGGACTGGGGGCTCAAGCTTGAGACCAAGGCATGGGCGGATGACTAAGGGGAGAGGTGGTTAAACTATTTGCTGCAGCCCCAGGATGGAGCAACTAGGACGGGTGTGTGCACGTGCACATGTACACACACACATATACACACCCCAGCCCTATTCCTGAACCAGAGAGGTCCTGTGTGAATATCCAAGCAGAAAGATCTGGAATGAGATTATAGCAGAGAAAGAATGCAGCCTGGAGCCAGGGGCTCAGGCCCCCTAGGAGCAGGTTAGAGTCCATCCAAGGTGACTGGGTGTTTGCTGCCACCACTGGGGTGTGGCCACAGGTTTGCCTGAATGGATTGGAGAGCTGTAGGGTCCTTGGGATGCAGACTCTAGACACATAGCAGAGATCTCTGGACTTGGTGGGCTGGCAGGTCTGGCTGGCTATGTAGAGTAGACAGAGTAACTGTCTCCCAAGGACACCCATGTTCTAATCCCTGGAACCTATGACTATGGTCTAGTACATGGCAAAGGAGAATCCAGGTTGCAGATGGAATTAAGGTTGCTCCTCAGTGGCTTTTAAAATAAAGAGATTATCCTGGGTTATCGGGATGGGCCTTGTGTAATCACAGGGCACTTACGAGTGGAAGAGAGAGGCAGAAGAGTCAGGCCAGCGGGATGGCAGAGGGATCAGCCCTCCACCAACCATTGTTGGCCTTGAAGACAGGAAAGAGCCATAAACCAAGGCATGTGGGCAAGCTTTAGATACGGGGAAACCGTATCTAAAATCACATCGCAGGAGAACCGATGATCACCGTGAGCCTCAAGAAAGGAACGCAGTGCTGCCAACACTGTGATTTTCGCCACGTGAGGCCTGCGTCAGACTTCTGACCCCCAGAACGGCAGGATAATAAGTATGTGTGGCTCTAAGCCACCAGGTGTGTAGTGCTTTCTTGCAGCAGCAGTATTAGTGTTAGGAAACTCCCGCAGTGTGCAGCCTGTCGCACAGGATCCTGGGGAAGCTGGAGAGGCCCTGTGCTTGGTTTCAATGCTCTGCTGTCACTGGGTTAAAACTCGGAATAATTTGTGAATACCACCATCTTTTCCCATTGCCCTGGGCCCCCAAAATTACGCACCTGGCCCCGGGGGACAAAGGGGATGGTTCTAGGGGGAGCAGCTGGGATCCTGATCGCTGGACCATGTGGGAGTTGCTACCTAGGGGCTAATGATTTTGACTAAGACCCGCCACAGGCTCACTTACTGTTTGCCCCATGCTGGGCCGACTGCTTAATGTGTATTTTCTAATTTCACTTCATCCTCACGTCTCTTGGAGGTCGTTATTATTCCTGTTTCCTATAAAAGAATACTGAGTAATTGTCAAGTTGAGAAACTTAAGTTCCCACAGGCGGTATGTGGCAGAGCAAGTATGTTGAGTTGGGTCTTGTGTCTTTAGGACACTGCCTTGTCACCCTTGCCCTCCCTGGCCCAGATGACCTTTTCTGGTTTGGGATCGTGGCTCTATGGAGACGATCCAGAGATCTGTAGATGTATCCTCCATGACAGCATCCTCCAAACAAAGGGGGGAAACCTTAGTAGTGATTCTGCTATTGCATTGAAAATGTGAACCATGGGGGTGGGGTCAAACTCCTTTCCTAAAGCCCTTGAGGGAAAACAGTTCTTAATGTGAAGCTTGTTATGGGCCAAGAGTATCATGTGGGCTGTTCTTAAAGATAATATAATCTTGCACTATATTAATAGAAATATAATATCTTTACAGGGGGAGGTGATAGTTTTGTCTATTTTGCCACTCAGATGACAAGTGCAGAATTGGATTTTAAGGGATAGAGAGAAAGGAGTATATTCAGAGGAGAAGGAGCCAAGAGAGAAAGTGGGGAACATGACAAACAGATGCAGTTTCTGCTTATAGTATGGAGTACTGGTGCGAGCTGGTTCAGCTCCAGCTCGTTCCCCAGCCTCTCTATGCCTTGATTTTCCTATGTACAAATTAGCGATGGTAATATTTAGAACACTGCCTGACATAGAGGAACTGCTATTTAACTTTTTGTTACATGTATCATCTGGGTCTTGGATCTGTAAAAGGGATGGCTTGGGGGGACATGACCATGACTTTAAGTACACAGAGGACTGCTGTGTGGACAAGAAGCCACATGGGACAGGCCATCGACACTGGCACTAGGGGAGAGGTGGGCCAGGCGGGTCAAATAGAGGGATTTCTCCCCAACCCCAGAGTTCTGGGGAGGAGGCCGGAGCCAGGTCTGATGGAGAGCAAAGATGCCCCATCCTCTTTTTCCTGACCCGGGGCCCACCTCCCCCCACCGCACTTTCTCCTTACCACGGTCCTGATCTGCTCACCCACAAACTCGCCACACAGAGACTCTCAGTCCCTGACGTGGCTTGTTCCCTGGGCCGCTGTCCATGTAGCCCCAGGGATTCCATTTCCCGTGGATTTCTAGTAAGATGTTTTAGGAACAAATGGTTTCCCTGCTTCCTGTCGGGTGTTTACATTTCAAATGACTCTATTCCCTCTTGTCCTACTTACAATCGACATTTGATATAGCAGATCCTTTCTCTCAATTGGTATAATCACCTGAAAGATATTTGTAGAAGTTCTCCCTCTGGATGAAAGCCGGACACTTTGATGATCCCATCTACTGAGTAGTTTACCTATCTGTGGTTTCTGATCAGACGGGCGTGTTTGCCTCGCCTTGCAGACAGTTAAAGCTCCCAGTTCTTAGATGTCTGCCATCTCTTCCACAGCTGAGCCAGATGTGGCATCTCGCCAGGCCCCCGAAGCCTCTGGATATCCCCACCCTGGCTCCGTGTACCGTGCTGGCGTATGGGAGGGTAAGAGAAACCGGATGACAAGGCAAACGGATGAAGCTTCTGTGTAGATTGCAGAGCAATGTTTAAAACTTGGGTTGCAAGGCCCGGGCTCTCATTTACAAACTGCTTGACCTCCTGCACGTTACCAAGTCCCTTTGTACCTTCCTCATAAAATAATGCATTTGTGTTGTTCTCAGGCACCAAGTTTGTAATGATTTTTACGGCAGCTCTGTTCGTGTGAGGAAATCATCCAGGGTTCTGTCAGCGAGTGACTGTTCGGCTCAGTGATGGCTGCTCTGCTGGGTCACGCTGGAATTCCCACCCACAGGCCTTTCATGAGCCTGAATTAGTTCTCCTGTTTGCCATTCAAGGACTGATTCATTTGTTCATTCAGCCAGACATCCGGGGCTTCTGAGTTTCTACTCTGTGCTGAGTGTGGTACAAGGTACTAGCGATACCTGGTGAGTAAATCAGATGTGGTCTTGACCTCGTGTAGTTTAGAGGCTAGCGGAGATGCTGGTGTTTGTTCAATAATCACGTAAAAACATGTTGCGATGGCATGAAAGTGATGTGCAAGTGAGCCAAAGGAGGCCGTGGGAGTCTGACGGGGGATCCCGTTCCAGCCCAGGAATCACAGCGGGCCTCTCCTTCCTGGGGCTCATGTGTGCTCTCTCGGAGCAAGGAGCTGAGCTCATTCAGCAACCACAGACCGGTGGGGTTCTTTGTGGGCTGATGTTCACGCCCAGTCACGTCATCACACAACCGGAAGCCACGTGTTCAGGTTTGGAAGAGGGGGGGCATCCTTCCGACTCACGTGTTAGAGCGCTGTCTCTAATGGTGACTGTCTGCATCTCCAGCTCCCTAACCTGTCCTGTTCCAACCCCATCATTGCTGCTGCCCCAGACTCCTTTCCTGCCTTCTGGGGTATCTCACGTTCAACCTTCCCCCAGGAGAGGGCTGGGCCGTGTCTCTGGTCTTCCTTCACTATTGCCAGATCTGACCACACACTGCTCGTGGGCCAGGCTGCCCTGTATGCTGATGGCCAGGCTGTTGGTAGCTACGTGGAGCTCAGGAATCCGTCTCTGGTCCCCCAGTGGTAGGCACATGATGAGGCCACGGGACAGAAGACCCAGACCGCTTTACACGAGGAGTCGCTAGGATTGTTTATCCCAATGAGAACAATGCACCAGGAGGAGCTTCAGGCTTCAGGTGCCCGACAGTACTTTATGGTCCTTGCACACATCGGGCACACGGCATCCTTTCCATCTTTCATCAGAGTTAGCAGCCCAGAGTGACATCTCTTTTGCCCCCCAGCCCCACCAGGTCTCTGGCTTGTCACAACACCATTGTTTTGCCGGACGCATCTCTGGGTGAGAGTGGGAAGGAAGATACAGACCCAGTTTAGCAGGGATTCCGAGTACAGGCTTTGGAGACAAATGAGCCCAGGTTTAAGCCCTGGAAAATAACTTACTGTCTTAGCCCTATTTTCCTCATCTATAAAACGGGGATAATGGTGTTTGCCCTACAGGATTGTAGGAAGGAATAAAAGGTGGGGAGAAGTAAAAATATCCATATATCTCTTAGCATGGTATATGGCAAATCATGAGCACTCAGAAAATGGAAATTCTTACTATTATAATTTCTCAATATTCTGTATGGGGTCTGTGGGCAGTAGGGGTAGCAGGCACCACGCAGTCCCTTAGCTGTAGACATCATGGAAACAGAGATGCCAGCCAGAGGGAGTAAAAACCTTGACTATCCTCATGCTCAATGAAAAGCTCCTCATTGCCCTCATCCGTGGGTTTCATTAAGTCCAGCAGACTGGATGCAGGCAAGCCTGGGAGCCTGTTTTACCTGGAAAGTTCTAGAAGAAGCCAGCAGTGCACCTAAGTGAGGTCAGAGGAGGAGTAAGCAAGTCCTGTGGGTGCAGGTAGGAGGAGGAAGGCTAGGGTGAGGACACTCACAGTCTTGAAGGACCAGGAGGGCAGTGCTGACCCGGGGACCAGGCTCTGTCCCAGGGTTTACGTTCTAGGTAGTTAATTGTGTCCCTGAACCCTTATGTTCTGACCACCACTGCAGGGGAGGGCCTCCTGGGAGAAGGCTGGGAAGAAAGAGGGGCTGGGGACAGTCAGGGGATCTGGGCGTGTCATCTTCCTGCTGTGCTGCTGCTTGGTCCAGGAAGGCCCTGTCCCGGCTCTGAGCACCCTGGCATAGTTGGATCTGGGGACCCCTGCACTGGCAGGAAGCCTCAGCTCACATTTGACTTTGATCTTCATCCTGGAAGAGGTCTACCCACTCCTCCTACCCCCGGTCAAGCAGCCTCCCCATGAGTTATCACCCTGACTACTGGGAGCTTGTAGACTTGTCACGGTCATAAGGATGCGAGAATCCGCCGATGCCACACGGAGGCTTCTGGCCGCTGCCCAGGGCGGTATCCGGCCGCTGGGAGCCGGGGTTGGCCTCGATTACTTGGCCACTGCTTCCCTGCCTCTCACACACAACAGTGGCACTGAAGCTCTTGATATAAATGTGCTTTATAAGCAGATCAAAACCATCTCGGGGAGCTCCGCTGAGAGGCCTCTCTGCATAGCGGCTCCCATCCCGCATCACCTTCTATGTGAGAGATCGATAAAGCTGAGTTTATCATGACCATCAATTCCAGCTTATTAGACAGCCGTAGTACTCCCCTCTCAAAAATGCCTTGTTTTTGTCTCTAGTGGAAAATGGCTCGACTTTGAACAAGAATAAAAGTAAAAAGGGAACTTTTATGGCTTAATTTTATAGGAGAATATGCCTCTTTGCAAAATGAGTAAGGAACTGGTCCTATACAGTCAGGCTTTCCCCAGAAGCATCAGTAGGGGAAGGCCAGTTAGGCCTGTGTGACCCTCCCATCCTCTGGGCCTTCCTAGGGAGGTGAGCAGGGAACAGGGAGCACAGAGGCAGACCCCCAGAGCAGGTGGGGAGCAGGGTGCTGGGAGCAGAGGGTGTGGGGGCCAGATCCTGGACCCTGGAGGATAGAAGTGCTGGGGGAGGACATCTCAGGGGTGTGAATACAGAGGCAAAGCTCTCGGGGTGGGGAGGGGGGCTGCAGTGGGGGTTGATGAGCAAAGCAATTGGCTGGGCTCTGGAGCAGAAGTGCCGGGCGGGGGTCTGGAACAATTCTCTTCCAAGGGGCTTCTTGAATGCGTTTTCCCTGTGAAAGCCTTGAGCTGCTCTGTGGCAGGCAGGCTCCTGCCCTGAGTTCAGTGTTCAGCAGTGACGATGGTGAGTGTGACCAGCACGTATGTGGACATCTCGCCTGACAGGCTGTCCTCCCCTTCTTTTTGCCTCCTTTCTCCTGCACTGCAAGTTCTGCTTCAGTGTGTCGACGTGTGTGTGCTGGGACCTTAGAGAAGGCAGTGCTGATGTATTCAGCAGAAGATAGAACCAATATATTCAGCAGGGACTGACCGAGTCCCTGCTGTTGGCCAGCCACTGTGCTGGGCACGGGTATGCAGCCCGGAGCAAGCTCTGTCCCTCCCCTCAACAAGGCTGGGGATGTTGTGGTCTACTTATAAGGTGACCGACTGTCCTGCTTCACTTGGGACTTTCAGTGCTGAAACCAGGAAAGTCATGGGCAAACCGGGACACGTGGTCACCTTGCGTAATCCGAAGGACAGTAAGGGGACGTGTGTAGTGGCACTTGGTGGTGACCGGATGCTGTGTGGGAGGGAGGACAGTTGTACAAACCAAGTCTTTACTGAAGGGTCTTGTTTTCACCCTGTGAGAAATAGAAGACCCCAAATTTTATAGAATTTTTGAAAGGAAAGACGACTGAGTGGTCATTTCTTCTGCCTCCCTTCTGACTTGGAGAGAGGTACAGTGGTCTCCCCAGGGTCATGCGCAAGTTGGGGCGGAGCTCTTGTCCCACCCTTTAACCTCTGCTTGGCCACACCCATATTGAGGTTGGGTTCCCATAAACCGAAGGGGGCCTCACAGTGTGGGGAGAGAGAGGCCAGGGTGGCACAGTTATTGCTGGGAGGACCATGAGCAGCTCCCAGGAGTGAAGGGGAGGGAAGGAAGGAAGGAAAGAAGGATTTAAGGAGGTCAGGTCAGGACATTTGGCCCAGAGGGACCACCTAATTACAGTACCAAGAATCAGAGAGCCGCCCAAGATAAGCGTGAGGAACTGGGGCTATAAATTCAGGGGAGGAAGGACCCACAGGTGGAGAGAGGCCCTGACTCTCTGATGCAGGGAGGAGGTTTGCAGAAAAAAAGGATCATGCTGGGGTCAGTGACATGCATATGAAATTTAGGCCTTCCATAAGATCAATAGCCCTGTGAGTTTCATTGAATTCCAACAACCTACTGTGTGCCAGACTCTGGTTTAAGGGGAAGAGCACAGTAGCAAAATTAAGCCCCTGCTGTCGGGGGACTGCATTATAATAGAGGGGGACAGACACAAGCACATACCAATGCCATACACGACTCTAGGTGTTCTGTTATGTTCCAAAGCAGTTGCATATAAAAACCTTGTGTTTGAAAGAGTCTTTACGCAGAAATGGTGATCAGCAGAGTTTAGCTTACAAAACAGATATAACATTTCCATTCTGCTTAGGGAAAGACCAACAGAAGTCGCCCCCCAGACCCTGCGGGTTCAAACCATTGGGGTGGGCATGACGATACTGGGAGAGATTAAACTTGGTCTCCTTGGGATGGGGAGGAGGAGTGGTTATGTTCAGAAGGAAGAAGGGAGGGAGGGGAGTAGAGGAAGACAGTTAACCCCCAGCTCTGGAAAGTACCCATCAACAATCTGGAGCTCTAGTTAGCAGGGCTTTGAGGACCCGAAGAACCGTGGAGAAATGCTTCCAGACAAAGGGGCACCGTCTTCCCTGCTGGTGGGAAGGACAGCGAACATGTACCCCTGTACTGACCTTATTGGGAGCTGTTCACTATACTTTATTAAAATAAAATAAAAATAAAGGTCATGTGCCAGCAGTTTGACCATATATAGTATTATTTTTAAAATGCAATTAGTGACCAGGTCTTATGTGAATGCTTCTGTCAGTTTTCATGCCTAAGGAAAGGCCAGCTGCTGGTCTTGGTAGACATAAGTAAGCACTAGTCAGAGGAATTGACTGCTAACTACTAACTTTCTCATGGCTCTTATAAAAATCACACTCAAGACAACAACAAAAATTTTGGGGAATGGTCTAATGAGCTTAAAGAATCCTTCCAGTCTTTCTCCTCCATTAAGTCCCTCTCTCCACCTCCCCATCCCCTTTACCCCATCACTGCACTTATGTGAGCCACTTTCCCCTGTTGTTTCCTCTCTCAACACAGCGCTGTTCCCTCAGCCCCACCGGGCCTTTGCACGGCTTGCTTTTTCATGCTATTTAAGTTTCTGACTAAATCCTCCCCCCAGAGCCCTTCCCTGACCACTCCTTCCAGAACAGCTGCCAAGGCATCATCCTGTCCTCCTACCCAGTGTTACTTTTCATCTCAGTACTCCTATGAGATTGTATCTTTTTTTTTTTTTTTTGCTTCCATGTTTGCTCTTTCCCCTGTCAAAGTCTAAGTGCAGTAAAGACAGGTGTTTCATCCACACCCTGCCTACAGTAGTACCCCATGGAAGAAGCTCAATAAATATTTATTCCATTATATACAAGAATGAATGCCTTCCACACCAATCTGCTAACCTGGTGGTTTTATTAAAATTGTTAAGAATGAGGCAGATTTGGGAAAAGGTTCAACTCCTCCCCTTCCCCCACCCCTCTTTAGCGAAAGAGAAGGAGAGCTGGAAATAGAATGGAAGAAGTTTCTGTAAATTTCTGGTAACCATAGAGACAGTGATTTTAGTTTATTAATCTCCTGCTCTTAAGCAGGCTGGGGCCCCACGGTGATTTCTCCAAATTGCTCAGCGCTGGTTATCCTGCAGCCTTCCTCATTAAGGAAGAACAGGCCCATTCCTATCCTGCAGCCCTTTAATTGCTGACAAGCAGAAACTCTGTGCTATTAAGCTCATTATTGCGTGTTCTGACCTGGCTGCACCTCCCACTTTGGAGCCACACAACGTGGTCACCAGCTCTGAGCCCCTGGAGCCATCCGTGGCCAGTGGTGGGAGTGGACAGCCTCCTCTCTGAGCCCACGGCCTATAATTTCTGCTCTTTGCTTTCATTCAACTGTCCTGAAGATGGGAGGCAATGCCTTCTGGAAGGATGGTTCCTTTCAGCCAGAGCAGGGCACCAGCCATGGTTTCCTGCCCACTAAGGCAATGCTTGCAGTCGTCATGCCTTCCTCTTCCCACGGAGAAGAGCATGCAGACTTTAAAGTTTGCTCAAGTCCTGGGTGCCTGGCTGGCCCCGTCAGTAGAGCACTTGACTCTTGACCTCAGGGTCATGAGTTCAAGCACCACATTGGATGTAGAGCTCACTTAAAGTTTGCTCAAGTCCTTTGGGTAAGAGACTTCCGATGACTTCAGGGTTTTAGAAGAGTTAGGGGGGAAACGGGACAGTTAAAGGCAATCTCTCCAGCAACCATTTTTCCTGGAAGGAAGAACCCTGGTATAGGTATCAGAGGCCAGAGTTGGGTTTCTGTCTTGGAAGCTGATTCAAGATGGGGACTCAGTATCTCTCAGCCTTAGTGCCCTCATCTGTGAAATGCGGTTGGATTTGTCCTTCCATCCCTCATTCATGTGGAGACTCTGGCTCTATGTTCAGCCTGGTTCTGGAGGTTGGATCCTGGTGATGAATGAGAAGTAGGAGAGCACATATGCCTTCTGGAGTGAGGCAGAGTGGCCTCCAGAAGTCAAAGTCTCTGGAAGGACACGTATTTCTCTCCTGAGGCCAGATCACCAAAGATCTGCCCTCACCTAGATGTTGACTGCCATTTTGAAAAGATGAACACTTCCCTTTGCTTGCATTTCTATCCTAGTGGGTTAAGAAATACTGAGTCTTTCTTCCAGTAAATACTCAGTGACCACTTAATGGATTCCAGGTACTGCCCTTGGTGCTAATTGTACAACTGTTCAGCTGGGATCATCAGTGACAAATTCAGACTCTCTGGTGGTTCCCACCAGTTTTAATGGTGTGAGCCTGTCTGTTGCACACTGAGGGCTTGTCTTATGTATCACATCAGAGGCCCGGGGAAGAGTCTGGACTCTTGCCCTCCAGCAAAGCTAGAGCCAAGACCTGGGGTGGGCCAGTTCCTGGGGAGACCCCACCCAAGTCCCTGACAGATCTAAGAGCCTGGCTGTTGTTTCTAGGTGCCGCAACCTCTCCTTCCCTGATAGCCTGCCAGAGGTGAGCATCGTGTTCATCTTCGTCAACGAAGCGCTGTCCGTGCTGCTACGCTCCATCCACTCAGCCATCGAACGCACGCCCCCACACCTGCTCAAGGAGATCATCCTGGTAGATGACAACAGCAGTAATGGTGAGTGTCCAGCTTCCCTTGGGCTCAGCCTCCCAGGGTGGTTCTCATTTTCTTATGGCTCTCCGCCACTTCTCCTTCTCTGAGATGTTGCTTCAGAGATGGAAGGTCCTTGAGGGTCACCGCTCTGGAAGGTTCCCTCCATAGGCGTGCCCTCTTTGCATCCTGGAGGGGCTTGGTCCCCAAGCTTCTCCTTACTGGCTGGGCACTGTCTCCTCTAGTGTTCTATTGCAGCGTAAGGCAAATAGTCCTGACCTCCACTCCCACCATGTACATGGTGAACCTTCCCAGGGACTCTTTTCTGGGAAGTGTCCGTTCAGTTTGTGATGTTCCTTGGCATCTGCCTGGAAGATAGTTTGTGTTGTCTTAGCAGTGGTTGGGGCAGGGGGAGGGCGCAGGTGTCGATGGTGTTGGTGATGGTGAAGGTCACAGTGGTTCAATGGTGGGGCTGGTAGTGGGTGTGTAACATGGTGACAACAACAGAGCTTCTGAAAGTCTGTCCTCTTTGCTGGATGCCCTGCTCCCTGCTCTGTCTGGCCTTAGCAAAGCCCCAGGTGGCCCCCCAAACACTCATTGGAGGCCCCCATCCTGTCCCCCCTTCTCCACCCACTACCAGCTACCTCTTTCCCTTGGTGTGAATTTCAGGGCCTGTCATGCCTACGTACAACGTCTCCATAATATTCTCCAGACTTAGAGACCAGGTACTGAGATGGCTTTAAAACCAGCGCTCTTGATAGGATGATTAAAATGGATGTGCTTTGGATAATGCATGATTTTAGAAACCAGACCGCTGGGTCACAGGATCATAGAGTCACTGGGCCTGTGTTCTCTTTAGTGCTTTCTTGGGTGTCAGGTAGTAAATTTTCCAATGAATCAGTTGCTGTAATGAGAAGTTCAGATGGGCAATTTGTGTTTTGTTATCAATTAAAGCTGAAACATATCAGATAATTGAAATATATTTAATCTCAATAAGTGAAGTTTCTTTTTCATTTTCTCATGTAGTAAGAAGTGTAGGAATGCTGCTATGAGGCAAATTTCAGAGCTTTCTGAAGGGCAGTGCTTATGAATCACTTGACTCTAATTGTTCCATGGGTGTGAAGGGAGGAAAAGACATCAGAAGATGGAAACAAATAGGCAGCATAGTTTTATTTTATTTTTTTAAAGATTTTTATTTATTTATTCATTTGACAGAGAGGGAGACAACAAGAGAGGGAACACTAGCAGGGGGAGTAAGAGAGAGAGAAGCAGTCTTCCCGCGGAGCAAGGGGCCCAATGTGGGTCTCCATCCCAGGCCCCGGGATCATGACCTGAGCCGAAGGCAGACACTTAATGTCTGAGACACCCAGGTGCCCCCTGGCAGCATAGTTTTAAAGATGATTGTCTATTATGAGGGATACGGGAAGGGGCTCAGCTCCCACTTCTCACAGCTCCTTGTTCCCTTGCTTGTGACCATGGAATGGATGCCCACGAGCGCTCCCATCCCCCAGTGGCTAACACCAGAACAGCTTGACTAGCCCACCCATGCACCCCACCTTGCTCCACCCAGGCCTGCTGGCCTCTCCCCTTTTACACAATGAGAAGGCGAAGGATGAATGAGCCGTCTCTCCAAGGGTGAGGACATCTCCCAAGCAAGAGGCCTCCTTAGGCCCTTTTCTGCTGTGGGGTGGCTATGGGGATCGAGGGCAGGTAGGCCTAAGGAGGACTGGTAAATTATGGCTTGGTTTCAAGTCAGGGTGGCTCTGAGGAGATGGTGCATTCCCAGGGGAGAGAGGCAGAAGGAACAGTGGGACAGGAGCAGCAGAATGGTCTTCCTCGGGGATGGGAGCTGTCAGAGGCTTTACTTTAGGGTATATGATGCTGATGGTACAGTTAAATATCTGCACTGTACTGGTAGCTACTCAACGCTGTATGAGACAAGAATTGCACAGAACTACATGCTCGCCCCCAAATGGGTACATGTCTTACTGGAGAGATCTGAAAGCTCTGCGGACAGAGGCAACATCCATGTGCTCATTTTGATATTGTCCTATAGTTATGTAAGATGCCAGTGTTGAAGGAGGCTGGGGGGAGAGGGCACGGGACCTCTTTGTACATTTCTGTGCACTTTCCTGTGAATCTGTAATTACTTCAAAAGAGAAAGCTCAACAAGCCAACTTCTCTCCCCAGAAGATCCTGATTCAGTAAGTTTAAGGTGGAATCTGGACATCTCTGTTTCTTAAAGCATTCTTAATTCTGTGGCACAGCTCTGGTTGAGAACCTCTGGTTTAATGAACAAGACGTGGCTTTGCTTTTGCACCTGTGGAATTCTATTACGTGGCGTGAAGGGAAAGAACTCTGGACTGAAGTTGCAAGTCATGGGCTCTAGGCTCCTCTCCACTGTTGGAGGAGTGACCATGAAAACGTCCCCCAGTGTCTCGGAGTCTCAGCTTCTTCCTTTGTAAAATGGGGATGACATTTTGTAAAATGTGGATGTTTGCCTCACGGCCTGACACGGTCAAGTGCATGACTGAATTGAGCCCCATCAGTGTTTACCCCTCCCCGGGACTTGTGTCCGTTCCCAGGAGGCAGACACATGGCTAGGCTGCAGCACAGCCGGGGCTCAAGAGAGGGAAACTCAGGAATGGAAATTTGGAGGCTTACACGCAGAGTAACTGAAGCCTTGACCGGGAGGAGAGGGTAACAAAGAAAAGAGGGCAGACATTTGCGACGACGTGGATGGAACTAGAGGGTATTATGCTTAGCGAAATAAGTCAATCAGAGAAAGACAATTATCATATGATCTCACTGATATGAGGAAGTAGAGATGCAACGTCGGGGTTTGGGGGGTAGGAAAAGAAAAAATGAAAGAAGATGGGATTGGGAGGGAGACAAACCATAAAAGACTCAATCTCACGAAACAGGCTGAGGGTTGCTGGGGGAAGGGGTCGGGAGATGGGGGTGGGGTTATGGACATTGGGGAGGGTATGTGCTATCGTGAGTGCTGTGAAATGTGTAAACCTGGCGATTCACAGACCTGTACCCTGGGGATAAAAATACATTATATGTTTATTAAAAAATTTAAAAATTAATTTAAAAAAAAGAAAAGAGGGCAGAAGGGAAAAAGCTGGAGAGAATACTGAGCATGAGACATTAAGGAGGAAGGAGGAGGAGGGTTGGTGAGAGACTGGAGGATGACAGACTCCGTGGACAGAGAGAATTCCCAGAGTGAAAGTCATTTATTTGATCGAACCCACAGACAGGTGGAAGGACACTGAGTCTGGGAAGAAGTCCCCAGATTTGGAAGGTGTGGACCTTGGAAACCTCAGCAGGAAGCTTTGGGGGCTGGGGATGGGGAATGTGGAAGCCAGATACAGACGAAGAGCAGCCAAGGAGGTAGATTTTTTGACTATAAAAGAGAATCAGGAGCTAAGGCAGGAATTGGAGCAATGCTTCACACGGGTGCGTGCGCGTGTGCGCGCGCGCACACACAAACACACACTCTTTAACCATGATCCACAACAACAAAGACATTTACAACATGACCCAGGATGACACGCCTACTCACACTCGTACAATAGCACACGCTATTGAAACAAAATGTTAAGCAACAATAGTTAGCCTTCTAATGTGCAGAGTGCCGTGATATTTTCTATTATAGTCTGGTCTGTGTTATTCAGTTGTATTGTGTTGTATTGTATTCTGTTCTATTCTGTTTCTCTTTTTCGAAAGGCAGGCTGTTCTCAAGACCCTGTGGCACATCAGAATCGCTTGGAGAGCTTTTAAGAAATCTGGGTGGCCATCCCTTAGCTCTGGTGATTTCGTTTGTCTGGAGAGGGTGTGCCTGCATCCTTTGAGGCCAAGGCATGGAACAAGGCCTCCAAGGAGGGTGGAGAGGATGGCATCCAGGGCACAGAATTGAGGGCTGCCTCTGGGAAGAAAAGGCCTGTCTTTGTCCCACTCGGGGGGAGCAGATGGGTGAAGAGGGATATCACTGGAGGCAGTGAGGCGTGCTGGGAGGTGTGCTGGGAGGCTAGGCAGAGCAATAGCGCTCAGTCCCAGGATCCTGTGGCTTGCAGAACCTCGGGTGGGCAGGGGGCATGGTGGGAAGGGGACTGATGCCGGCTGGAATTACCCTGTGTGGACAGGGCGGTGGGGGTGGGTAACCTGTAACGGGTCACCTCCCCCACCCCACCCCGGAGACCATCCTGAGCTGAGCTCTCAAGAAGAGAGGAAGAGACCCTTGAGACCGCGGCTCTGGGAGGAGGTGAGCCATCACGCCTTTGCAAAGGGCAGAAAGGCCCTTCCAACGCGACGAGCCTGACTTGGGGGAAGGCGGCTCTGTGACCCTGCCCAGAGCAGGCTCCATCTGGGATGGCTTCTCTGGGGCATCCCCTCACTCAGCACAGGACTCATGTTTACTTCGCATCAGGCCAAGTCAGTTCAGTTCCACACACAATGATAGAGGGCCCAATCTGGGCCATGGGCATGAAGATCCAGCCCCTGACATTAGGGAGTCCTGCAAATAAGTCTAAACTGGAAATGAAACACGCTAGGACTCCATTTCTGGTCTCAGCTCTGCCACTTTCTGGCTGTGGGTCTTTGCTCTGGTTTTCTCTGCTGTGTGGGGACATCAGGCCCTGCCTGCCCCACCTGTCCCAGGGCCACTGAGGACACATGAGGTAATGGCAGTGAGGGGGCTGAGCAAGCTGTAAGGTGCGAAGGGTGCCCCAAGACTGAGTTTCAGTGACAGTAACAACAACAATGACTAATAATAATTATAGCTGATGTGTCGCCACTGCTTAAAGACATGTTTTTCTCTCCATCCCAAGACAATGTGCTCTGGTGGGAAGAGCGCAGAAGCACAGAATTTGGCCTTCCGCCAGCTTTTCAGTTCCAGCTCTTTCTACCTTCTTCCTGGTTGTGTGCTCTTAACCTCCATGAATCTTATTTCCCTTATCTCTGAAACTGGGATGTGGAATTCCTACCTCAGGGATTGTTTGGAGGTTTGAAGGAGATAAGGCGTAACAGAAGGGACGTCTGTGTTTAAAACTCAAAGCGAAGCTTTCAAAATGTCTTCCCAGGCGATGTCACACTCTCTGTGTGTGCTCATGCCTTGTCTCTCCCAAACTCCTCCTCTGCAGGCATTTTTGTTTTGGGATCAGGCCTGTGTATCCACACATGCAGGAAAGGGCCCGCAATGATCACTTTCTTCATCCAAGCAGCCCCTCGAGATCTTTAGCTTTCTCCCTCAGAAGCCAAGGGAGTCTGAGTCCTTGTTCTCTGCCTTTTTAGCAATTTCCACAACAAGCTCCATTTTTTAGGGGCTGGCTTCTGGGTAGGATGCTGTTATTCTGCTGAAGTGGTCTCAAACTGTAGTGTTTGAGCTTGATCAAGAAATACAGAGATTCATTCAGGCACATTCTTGCCTCAGGACATTTGCACTTGCTGCTTCCTTCACTTGGAATGCTCCTACCCCTGCTATCTGTACAACTTGCTCTTTTACCGCTTGAGGCCTTTGCTCAAATACTTAAAATGGCACCCTGTTCGAAATGGCAGCCCTGACCCCTGTCACTCCTCATCCCTTCCTTGTTTCTTTTCTCCCACAGCACCTATTACCATCTGATCTACTGTCCTCACTTGGTGACTGTATTTGTACGTTTTCTCTCCACCAGTATGTAAGTTCCATGAAGGCAGGGACTTCTGTGTTGTTCATTGCTGTATCTCCAGTACTTAGAATAGTGCCTGGTCTTTGTAGGTGTGTCATGTTGATTCAATGAATGAATGAAATTTGATTCTGTAGGTCTGCAGCAAGGGTTGGAATCTGCATTTTAATAAGATTTCCAGAGCATTCTCATGCAGTGGGACATCCTCTGGGAATCCCTGCCCTAACTATTGTCCCCCATCTGTACTGTAGCTGAGGAGCTTGGGGCAATAGGCACTTAAGCTCCCCCAAAGCAAGCGTCAGGAGGAGTCACTGCTGGATGGGGCCCTCGGGACCTCCCTGCTGCAACCCAGGGAGATGACGTGAGTGGTGGGCAGAGTGCAGACCTGGAGGGGGAGGTTCTTGTGCTGTTACCCCAATGTGGCCTGAACTCAGGTCCTGTGCACAGAGGCAGATGTCTGACCCCAAGCCTCCTCCCTTCAATGTTACCTGACCTCTGCAGGCATTCCTGACAGTGGTGGCCAGCCCTGCCTGCCCTGAGACTCTGAGGCAGTATTTCTCCTCCCTGGATCCTCCTCCTCGTTATCTCCAGAAATTGTGGGAACACAGCTCTGAGCCTCCTGGATTTAATTACCATACTCTTGGTGAATCCTAGTGGGCCAGTGTCTTTAGCTGGGACTGAGTGATTTAACCTTTATGGACCTCCAGAGTGAGGGAAGCACCAGCATTTGCCGCTGACAGAATCATCCCTGCCTTCGATTCTTGGCAATCACTCGTTCATTCGTTCATTCATTCATTCATTCATTCACTCTCTCAACAGGTTTTCTAACGGCCTTCAGCCCCCACGGTGAGCACATTCAGGTGACACAGGTCTCCCAGGACCTGGCACCGAGCAGGTGTTCACTGATCGTGAGCTCTTCCAGGTTCCCTCACCAGCTATGCCAGAATCACCACATCCCACAGTCCAGCTACCTCCACTTCCAAAAAAAACAAATTTCCTTTGCTATATCCAATTTCTGTATTTTTTTAAAGATTTATTTATTTTAGAGAGAAAGAGAAAGCGTGAGCAGGATGGGCAGAGGGAGAGAATCTTAAGCAGACTCCCCGCTGACCACAGAGCCCAACCAGGGGCGAGATCCCATGGCCCTGAGATCGTGACCTGAAGGGAAACCAAGAGTCGGGCACTCAGACTGACTGTGCCACCCAGGGCACCCCATTGGCTTCTGTGCTTCCTTGTGTTAATTCATTTGCTCTTTTGATAAACTTAAAAACCATATACCCTTCTCTTCATGCTACTTGAATTTTTAAAAGGAATCTGAATTTTGTGACTAAAAGTGTATCAAAGCAATGGCAATATCAAATATTCTTTTAAGAATCTCATTCCCTGGAGATTTCAGTCTGCTCTTGGATGGCAGTGACTTGCCCAGTGTTAACCCCAGCCTGACGCTTGTCCTGCCTTCTGACAAGAGAATGGCCAGTTCCCAGCACCTCATACACTCGAAGCTGGGTGGTCTCTCTTCTTGGTGATGATACCTTTGCTTATGGATCCAACCTTCTCACTGGTCACGTTTGCTTAAAACCTTTCACAAATGTTGGCAGAATGGGGAATAGAGCCAGGCAGCCTCTAGAGACAGAGAAAATGAGGTTATCCCTCCCCCACCACAGTGAGAGGCAGACAGACAGACAATCAAACCCCATCTGGCTCTCGGGAGGAAACTGAGGATCTAGGTAGGATAGAGACTTGCCTTGGCCCCACAGCGTGTGAGTGGCAGAGCTTAGATAGGACCTCAGGTCCTCTGACTCCCACCAGGGCTCTCTCCCGTCCCTGTGCGGCCTCGTGTTCATTCTTTCCTCTGTAGGGACATGGCAGCCCATGGCCAGGTACCCTAGTTTTGGTGATGGTGACTCCAGGCCATTTGCTCTGCTTAGCAATAAATGACTGTCCTTCCACTCCCCACCCCCTTTGCCAGATTCAAGTCTCAGGTTCCATTCTGGTGGTATTGCTTCCAGAAAGCCCTTCTGTCACTCTGTACTCCACCTGCCAGCCAGATCAGGAAATTCACCTGAAGAAATCCCACATGCTCTGGCTTTCTCCCTCACACACCATTTTTACTGGTTATCTACTCGCTAAATTATAGCAAACAATTTAGCCCAGATTATTCAAAGTGACCCGTGTGAGAGAGCCATGGTGCTGGGCATCTCAGCGTCCCACCACCTACCCTGGTGTTCAGCACATAGTAGTCCCTCAATAAAACTGGTCACAAAAGGACCCTTATAATCCCTTAGGGAAATAGATGGGGTTACCATCTCTGTTTCATAAATGAAGATGCTAAGTGTCACTGAGCTGAAAATAAAAAGTGACCAGGGCCCAGGGTCATAGCTGGGACATGGTAGGATAGGGATTCAAACCAGGTCCCCTGGCCGTGGAACCCACATCCCTCCACTCACCACACTGCTGGGAGTCTAGGGGCTTTTTTTTTTTTTTTTTTAAAGAGGCGTGAGATAGTTTAATTGAGAAATAAACTCTGGAACTCTGGACAGCCTCCTAATCAGAAGTCCTCCTCCTAAGGACCCACTCTTGGAGAGAAAGGCCATGATGGAGGATAAGACCCCCAATTGAGGAGGAAACAGCATGGGAGCTGGTACCAGGAGTACCAGAAAGTGGGTCCTATGCTCAGCTCTGGACATAGGATCCTTCCTGTTTCGTTTTCCCCCTGACAGCCAGCCCACCCCATTACTTCTTGGAGAGGGTGGATCAAATCCACAGGTTAGCCTCCCCCAGACTCCCTTAGGTACGGGTCCTGGATCTACTTCAGGGCAGGACAGCTGGCAAGTGTGGCCATGAGGGCTTCCTCCAGCTATGTGTCAGGCCCCCGGCTAGAACACTATTCAGTGGGCTGCCTCTGCCCGGGGCTATGCTTTGACCCCCACTTCTGTAGGCCTGGTCCTCTGACCAGAGTGGCTCCCAGTGCTCGGGGTAGACAGGGTCCTAATCAGGCAGCCCCAGCAGAGTGAATACTTCCCATGTGCTCAAGCCTCTTCTAAGCATTTTTTATAAATGAATCAGTGCTCTATGATAATGGTAAGAATCATTATCAGTGTCGTTTTATATAACAAGGAAATAGGCACAGAGGAATTAAGGAACATGTCCAAAAATCACACAGACATGGGATTGGAACCCAGGCCATCTGCCTTCAGAGCTAATGCCCTTGACCACTAAACAAGCCTGCCTCCAGTGCACCTGGGCTTCTGACTTTAAAAGACTTACTGGAATTTTGTACTCATTCTTTGGAGAAGGGATGGTATTGGGCAACAGGCCAGCAGAGAAGGAGGCAAAGAAGGAACCTGCGAGAAGGGTGTGGCTGTCTCCTCAGCTGGAGCTTTGCCCAGGGCTCAGTAAGAAGGAGAGGTGTGTTGCATGGATGCTGCTAGGCTTGTGTCGGCGCTGAGAGGAAAACAGAGGGTTGGCAGCCGGGCTCAGGTCATCTTGTGAGAGGGGCAGCTTCCTATTTCCTTTGCAATAGGATGAAGTTGGGGTGTGTTTGTGTGTGTGTGTGCGTGTGCGTGTGCACATGTGTGCACGTGAGCACGTGGGAGTGAGTGGCTGTGAACTGGTGAGTGTGCATTGGTGTGCTGTGAGGGTGCTAAGCGATGTGTGCAAGCATGAATGAATTTGGTTTCTTACTCCGTTTGGGCTGTTATAACAAAATACCATAGACTGGGTGGCTGGAACAGCATTTTTAGTTCCCATGTTCTGGAGGCTGGGAAGTGCAAGATGAAGGTGCTGGCAGATTCAGGGTCTGACGGGAGCCTTCTTCCTGGCTTGGAGATGGCTGCCTCCTTGCTTGGCCTCGTGTGGCCCTTCCCCATCGCATGTGTGTGCAGAGAGAATGCAAGCTCTGGTGTCTTGTGCTCTTCTTATAAGGGGCACTAAGGCCATCATGGGGCCCTACACTCATGACCTCCTCTGACCCCAATCACCTCACAAAGGCCCCACTTCCAAATACTATGATGTTGGGGATTAGAATGTGACCATATGGGTCTGGGGGTGGGGGGTGCACACAGATTGAGCCCATCACACTGGGCTTGTGTGAGCAGTGGTGGGCAGGGCCCCCAGACCGTGGTTGGGCCCCAACCACCACTACCTGCAGCCACCTTCACAATCCTGGTGAATGACAACTAATTGCACAACTGTGAGTCATTGTTATTTTTCATTGTTGGTAGGATAATCACAGAGTAATGGTGAAGTAGAATCAGAATTCCCAGATTGCTTGCTGCCAGCTGCTGGGTCCCCCGCCACCCCCTGCAAAGACCCCATCATCCCTTGGCCCAGAGGCTGCCTAATTGTTGTTTAATGTTTCAAAGATGCTGTCCTACACAAGAGATACTCATTCCAAGCTGTAAAAATACCAACAGCTTTGCATGCAGCTGGAATAATTGCAAAAATTTAAAAAAAAAAAAAAGCAGAGGAAAAGAATGGTCCGACGTATTGTGCTTTATGGAGCTTAAAGAATCCCATATAGCTAATCTAATTACAACCAAGGCTCAGGCAGCTTAAAGGTGTTTATACAGCCAGGCACATGGGCTGCCAGCCCACTCAGCTGAAGGCTTCTCCTCACCACCTACCCCAATGCCTTTGACTGTGACTAGAACAGCCCATCCATAAGCCTGGCAGCGGGTACCGAGCAGCCTCGACATGGGAGCAGCCTAGCACTGAAATCTGCAGGAGTCCTGGAGGCTCTCACCTTTGCCCCATACTGCCGGGGCTGCCTCCCCCTGCCACACTGTCCGTCACCTGCCTGAGGGTTACTCTTGGCTGGGCTACAGATCGCGAGCTCCAGGGTTGACCAGCGCTCTCCCAAGGAAACCTGTGACCCTTGAGTTCCTGGCCGCTCTGGAGAGCCAGTGCCCACCCCTCCCTGACTCCAGCCCCAACCTGAGGACAGGGAAGTGCTTCAGCCTGTGATCACAGTGGTGGAAAGGAATCTGATGAATGTTTCTGACAGACTCAGTCGCGTCTGTTTCTGAACCATCCTCTCAGAGCTACCGCATGTGGTTCCACAGGTTTTGCCCTTCGCCAGGCAGCCAGACGAGGAGAAATGGGGGAATGTAATCTAGCCCATGATCTCTGTTGGCTAAGCTCCTCATCCTGCTCTGAGTCTGTGTCGGAAATGCCTTTTCCTAATTGGGAGTCCAGAGGGGAGTACTTTTCTAGAACGCGCATCAAGGTGCCATGTGCTAATATAGCCCAGCCCGTGCCGACCTCTGCAGTGAAAAACAGCAGTCTGTTCTTCCCATGGCGGGCAGCCCGGCTTTAACAGAGCTGCCGTAACCTGGGGGGTGTTCCCTGCACCTGCTGCCCTCCCTACGCCAGCCTTCCTCAACCTTCTCGGAGTTGGTCCTACACCCGGCCTCCATTCTCTTCCAGTCTGCTGTTCGCTCCTGGAATGGAGCCCTTGAGCCCTTACAACCCCCTGGGCTGGGCTCTGGCTCCCCATCCAGCCCTGGCCAGCCCTCCTATTCGAGAGGCTTGCCCCTGCTCCCCGTACCACCTGGCTGGGGCCGTGTTCCCCAGTCTGGCCCACCTGCCTTCCCATATTCTCAGGGCTGAGACCTCCCACTGAAGTGAGAATCCTTAGTTAGTGAGGCTTGGATGTGCCCAGCCCCTGGTGACACTGCCTCTTGGTGAATGAGCCCCAGAGCTCGGTCTGTTTCTCCAAGTCCGGTCCTGCTCATTGCCAGCCTCTTCTCTGTTCTCACCAACCACTCTGCCGAGGTCCCAGCAAGCCACACAGCAGAGCCTGCCTAAATCTGGCAATGGGATGGGTAGCACATCACTTATCCTGAGCCATTTTACTGATATAAACAACTGACTCAAGGAATCAGAAACTCCCCAGGATGCCTCCCTGACAACCGAGAAGGGCCCCCAGGAGGGCAAAGGGCCTGCCCTCCTGAGCTCATGAGCTCCCTGTAAGGAGTCAGCAGCGGGAAGACTTTGGACAATTTGGCTTTACAGCCTCGCCAAGATGACCAGTATTTGATTAGCAAAGCCAGCAGGAACGAAATACAAAGAGGCCTTCTTCCAGCGGTCAGCTGTGTGACCATCTGTCAAGGGGGAAATTCCTGGAGCTAGAGCATCGAGCAAGTATGGGAGGAAAGCAGAAGACGTCCCTCCTGTCCTCAGGTGAGGGGCCCTGCTGCCGCAGCTGGGAGTCCAGCTGTCCCTGGAAGAGGCCAGGGTCACACTCCTGCAGCCCACAGTGCAGCCGGCAGGAGATGGCTCCTTGGCCATTCTTGGCCATCAGCCTGTCCTGCTCAGCGGCTTGCACTGGTGCTGACGGTTGAAACGCCATGAATGCCGGGGGCTGCCGCCAAGCTGACATCCTCCCTCTGCTTGCCCACATAGTTAACACCGCCTGAAACCCAACAATCAAGTATGTTCTGCTGATACTAAATCTTTAGAGTACGGAGTGCCTTCTGTTGGCATTGATTTTCTGAAAGGCTGCCCCAAACCACACCGCCCCTTACCCAGGTGCTTTCCAGTGACTCTGGGGTTAGAAGGCTCAGCAAAAAGGGGAGCATGGAGACAAGCGGCCACCCCAGCAGCCACCCAGACCCGTCCTGCATGTTAGTTTTCAGGGTTCCCAGGAGACTGGCCCTGCCACGGTTTGACGGCACAGTGGAAGGTTGTACAGGAGACATTGTTAGGGGTGGTAGAAGCCAGGACAAGGGACGGGGGCCTGAAGGTCCGGCAGGAGGCGTGGACCCGTCTCTACTATGCATCAATAAAAATCTGCTCTTATCGTGGCAGTGGTAGGGAGAGCAGAGTTTTTTTGTTTTGTTTTGTTTTTTGTAACCAGGGCCCTAATCTGCTCTCTGGGGCCCTAAAAGTGCAGAATAACTCCATGGTTGGTTTTTTTTTGTTGTTTTTTTTTTTCATAGACTGCCTCACCTCTCTGCCCATAGGGACTTCGGCCTCTCGTGCTCCTCCAGCCGTTCACATGCATTCATTCAACAAACCGAGAAGCAGGTTCCAGACTCCTCGCTGGGCAGGCGGTGGTGAAGCAGATGTGGTTCCTGCCTCTGACCAGCTTTAGTCAAGTACGCAGACTCCACAGCCCTCCCTGGGCACAGAGGTGGAAATGAGATGCCTCATTTCTGGTTGTTTTTAGAAACTCATGTCTTGGGCTTTTAAGATGGACGTAGAGATTCTCTTGAGTAGAAAGCAAGCCCAGGTTTGTCAGATCAGGGAGCAGGAAGGCTTCGTTCATGTGAACCACCACTAAGGGAACCACCACTAGATGGCCCCAAGGCTGACCTTTGACACCTGTGCTGCTGGTGTAGGGCATTGACCTTAGTCTAACCAAGGAGAGCAAGGCCTGGGGTAACAAAACATGCAGTTCCCTCTGTCTTCTCACCCTAGGTCCCCATCCTGTGACTTCCAGTGTCCTCCCCCTGGCTTAGGTAGTTCTCTGCTCAGTACCTGACCTACGAATAGGGTGGGTGACCTAGTTCACTTTGTGGGTCCCTCTCCCACCCAGATGAGCTTCTCTTAGGGGACATCGGGCAACTTGAAGCAGCAACCCTAAAATCCAGCCCCAGCTCCTCACTTCCTGAAGGGGAAACAGATCCAGAGAGCTTCCGTGAGTTTCCCAGCGGCACACACCTAGCTGATGGCAGGGCCAGCGAGCAACCCTGCCCTGGGGCTTCGCTAACTGTGCTCCTTCATCTATCAGATGTTCACAGAGTGTGTTCTCAAGTGTCAGGGAGCACATGCTGCACCTAAGATGCAAGGATGGATGGAAACAGTTTCTGTTTCCAGAGAGCTCACAGCCCAGTGCAGTTGATAAACCAGAAGCTAAGAGCCATTACCCACAGTGGGCTGGTCAGGGCCAGCAGCCATGGTGAAAGGAGAGCACTGGCAGAGCCCAGAGAGAGGTCTCAGTCATGCTGGGAGGACTTCCTGGAAGAGCTGGCATTTGAACGGGGCCTCAGAGATTGAATGGGATTTGGATATGGATGCGAAGGTAAAGGAAAAGACAGAACCTGCCTCTGTTTTTGTATCATTCTGATCAGACTTCAGGGAAGGAGTCAAAAGGATCACTTATTGGGCACCTGTTGTGTTCCAGGCACTGTAACACACACTTTTACACACTATCTTAATTTTTCCAATACCTCTCTTCATCTTACAGATGAGGACACAGACTCCCTGGTAACTTAGCCCTAAATGGAGCCTTCTTCTTTGATTCCTTCTTCTCTCTTCCGCATGAGGCCTCACCCCAGAAGGGTGCCTTATGCCCCACAAGGACTTGGTGAATCTGATGATTGAATGAAAACAGAGAGTGAGAGATTGGAATAGTGAGTTTGTGACGTCACAGGGAAGCCAGCATCCCCCTTCCTCGGACAGCATGTGGCTGAGCATAGAGCTGTTTAGGACTTCTGTCATCAAAATGATGTGTATATACCTGCCCCCGGACTGGCATAATCTTAGCCTAAGTGAATACTAACAAGAGCCTTCCTTTTTTCTAAGCATCTTGATGTGCTTTTTCACACACACCAGCCTCTGGACAGCCATAGGAGCTGGGTACTATTACTCTTATGCTCACTTCATAGTCGACAATACTGGGGCTCCGAGAACTTACCGGTTATACACCTAGGAACGGCAGAGCCAACATTTGAACCCAAGTTGGATCTGGCTGCAGAGGCTAAACTCTTAACCTTGTCACCATATTCATGGGTCCTGAACTCAGGTTATCTACCGAGGCTCGATAGATGAAGTGAACGGCAGAGGTGAGGCGATGGGGCTGGTAGGACTGTTGTGACCAAGAGAATGAGCCCAAGTTCAGCCAAAACAGCCTATTCCTATCGTGCAAGACTGGCCAAGATCACACTTTTCTGTTTGGTGGACAGAACGAGCCACACGGGCAGGCCAGGTATAGTCCTGGTCTTCGTGTCTGTCAGCCTCTGTCGTATTGCTTCCCAGACTGAGACCCAGAGGCTCCTTCGGAGATGCCATGTGTCTCAACCTTGCTCGGTGCAAACGTCTCCCTCTCGTGCTTGCTGCTTTCCCACTTCTCAGAAAGCAGCCAGTCGGGAGACACTGAACTCGCCTCTCCTTTGTGCAGTTCCCTTGGCTGCGTGCTGTTTGGGAACTTTACAAGGCATGGGCCATGTGTACAGTTTTAGTCCCAGCGATTTAGGGAGGCCCCTTCTGGACTGATCAGCCTTATAGAAAAGTACAGGGTCATACAGTCGAGGTATGGATTTTGTCCCCAGGTTGTGGACTTGGATGCCGTTCGTGTGACATCCCAGAATCCTGAGAGCTGACAGCTTGCATCAGGCATCCTGGACCAGGCCTGGGGTGGGGGAGGGGAGTGCCCCGGGCTTAGGAAGGCGTCAGAGGAAGCAGAGAGTGTGGGAGTCTCTCAGAGCCTCATGTGCCTTGGGTGGGGCTCATCTCAGCAGGACCTCCCTCAGGGGCAGGAGGAGGGGAAGGCGTCTGGAGGGAAGCAAGCACTGGGGCTGGGGATGGCTGTGATTCGGATGTGCCGCGGCTCACCAGAACTGACCCTGGCTTGCCGAATTCTTTTCCCGAGATGCCGCCATTTCCTGTGCCGCCTGTGACCTGCAGCCCTGAGGGAGGGTTGTGGAGTGTGCTTGTGGTCCTTGGGGTTGCAAATGTGGCGGTTGCCATCTAGGAGTGAATAACCACAGCAACTCTTTCTTTCTTTCTTTCTTTCTTTTTTAAGATTTTATTTATTTATTTATTTATTTGACAGAGAGAGAGAGAGGGAACACAAGCAGGGGGAGGGGCAGAGGGAGAAGCAGGCTCCCCATCCAGCAGGGAGCCCAACACAAGGCTCCATCCCAGGACCCTGGGATCATGACCTTAGCTGAAGGCAGACGCTTAACGACAGAGCCACCTAGGCATCCCCTAACCACAGCATTTCAAAGCCGAATAAGACCCAGGGACAAAACCCTAGGCCTCATGTGTCTCTCATCTGGGGAAAGAAGTGTGAATTGGAACTTCACAAACCCAAATCCTTAAACCCTTTCTCACCCAGTAAATTTGATGGGGTGACAGAAATGAATTAGAAATTAGATCAGGGCTCAGCATTTACATGGGTTCTGAGCCAAATGGAAATTAAAAAGAGTATCTCCCGCAGGGTTAATGTGAAGGCCAGGCTTCTAGGATGCCTTGGCAGAGTGGCCCGACCTGGGTCTCAGAAGGGAATTGATCGAAGAATCCTGCTGATGAGATCAGGAGGTGGAGAGAGGGTTCCCTACCCAGACAGTGGGAAGGAATTAACTTGTCACCAATTGACACTCACTGATGTGACAGAAAATGCCAGCAATGCAAGGCAGATTTTAATGCCAGGCTGCCCAGTGGCAGCACTGACTTCTCCTATCTTCCCTGAGGTGTAAGCACCCTGAGGTGCTTACACTGAAAAAAGGAATATTTCCCCCCACATTGAAAGAGGTTTCTAGGTAAGTCCCATGGACTCAGTGTGTCTGCAGGCTTGTCTGTGTTGTCAAATTTCATTTGGCTTAAACATGAGAACTAATGCAGAGAATCAAAGAAAACAAAGTTGTTTGCTGAGTGTTCCTGACCAGGGCTGCTCAGGCATGAGGCTGAGTTATTGCCTAAAGTGATTGTATTTTCTCTGAAAAGAACATTCAAGGTTGTTGTTTAATCTTTCTGGAGTGAGTTTCCATAGTCTTAGGTGTTCAACGACTCCCCTCTGAACCTGCGTACTTGACATTCCCACAGTCCCTCAGTCCATCTGCGGATGAGGTCGCTGCTCACCAAATTCCCCAATTCTGCATGGCCGGAAAATCACGTCCCATCTTTCTGCTTTCCAGCTGGGCTCCTGTATTACGCCAGGTGCATCTATGGGAGATGGAAGGAAGGAAGGAAGGAAGGAGGGAGATGCAGAAAGAACAGGACAGAGAGAAAAAGCTATGGATAGGTAGGTGTGTAGATAAATGGTGGATAGATGGATGGGTAGGTGGATGGATGGATGGATGGATGGATGGTTGGATGGAGGGATGGATAGACAGATGCATGGGTAGGTGGATGGCTCAGGAGGTGGATGGTTGGATGGGTTTAATCTTTTCCATTTTATGGCATAGCCATTTAATGTCCATTTGAAGGATGAAGGATTTGGGGGTCAGAAGCAATAGTGAATCACCAGAGTTCTCACTGCAAGATGGTGACAGAGCTGGGACTTGAATCCACATTCCCCAATTCAAATGTGTCTATGTTTTCTTTTCTTATGTTGCCCAGTAAGCTTTTTTTTTTTTTTTTTTTTTTTTAATTCCCTGCCATATATCTAGAGATGGGCTCACGCAGGCTTGGATGAGCTACTTATACAAATATGTGGCCAGAAGGAGGTCCATTTTTTTTCATTCAGCAAATGTGTACTGATCCCAGTGTTGGCAGAGTTCCCAGATGGAACCCCAAGACTCCTGGCCCCTGGTGCACACGCGCTTCTTCCAGTTATTCAGTTAAACACTAACCTGCCTCCCACGATGAAGAGTCTTTACTGATATAAAGATTATTTATTTATTTAACAGGGAGATAGCACAAGTAACCAGAGCAGCAGGCAGAGGGAGAGGGAGAAGCAGGCTCCCTACTAAGCAGGGAGCCCGATGCGGGGCTCCATCCCAGGACTCTGGGATCATGACCTGAGCCGAAGGCAGCTGCTTAACCGACTGAGCCACCCAGGCGCCCCGAGTCTTTACTGATGTAATTCAGGTCCCCAGTCAGCTGGGCCTGACGTAATCACACGAGCCTTTTAAGAGCGAAGCCTCTGCAGGCTGGTTGCAGAAAGGGGAGTCTCAGAGATGTGCTGTTGGAGGCCTGAAACGAATCACGCATCCATGCTGTGACTGGCCCGTGGGGACCCACAGGGCTGAGACCTACAGGTGACCTCTCCTTGCGGAGAGCGGCCCCAGCTGACAGCTGCCAGGAAAACGGGGACTTCAGTCCACACCGAAGGAAGTGAATTGTGCCAACAACCAGTAAGGCGAGAAGAGTGCCCCGAGGCCCAGGTAAAAGCTACGGTGCCAGCTGACACCTTGATTTGAGCCCAGTGAAACCCTGAGCAGAGAATCCAGCCATGCCATACCTGGATTTATAACTGACGGAAACTGTGAGCTGATAAGTCTGTGTTAAAGCTGCTAAGTTTGTGGTACTTTGTTATGTAGCAACAGAATATGAATACAGTGACCTCCGGTATGTTGGCCGTGGTGCTGACCATTGGGAATACACAGCTGGCATGGTCCCTGCCCTCACGGAGCTCACAGTCTGGTGTGAAAGATAGATAAGAAACAAATCGAATGATTACAGTGTGATAAAAGCCATAAGATACATAGATAGGGTGATATGAAATAAATGAAACGTGGAGGGGCCTTGCTCCCGGTGAGATGGTTAGAGATGCCTCTCACCTGTGCTCTGGAGGATGAAAAGGAGTCAGCCGCATGAAGAACCATGGAAAAGTGTTCCAGGCAGAGGGAACAGCTCAGGCAAAGACCCTGAGGTGGGAGAGAACCTGATGTGTTGTTCTCAGAGTCAAAAGGAGGCAAGTGTTTCTGGAAGGTAGCAAGGAAGGGGGAGGATGAGTTAATGTTGAGGAATTAGGCATCACATAGGACCTTGGAGAATACGACTCTGAGTGCAGTGGGCAACACTGGGGAATTTTAAATGGGGTGAGGTATGATCTGACTCTCCTTTTGGAGGACTTCTCTGGCTGGTCTGTAGTGAATAGTCTGGATACGGGGAAGTGCGGAAGCAAGGAAATCATTTGGGAGACTATGGCCATATCTCAGGCAAGAAGTGATCAAGGTGTGGAGTGTGAGGGGCAGCTGGATCTGAGATCCATTTGGGTTTGCTGGTGACTGGATGTAGGAGAAAGAAAAGGAAAGAACTGGAGATGAAATCCCGGTGTCTGGCTTGAGTAATGGGGTGAGTGACAGTGCCATTTACTGAGATGGGAGGGACAGAGTTGGGGGAAGAACAGGTTTAGGGAGTAAGACCAGAGAGAAGTTTTGGCTGTGATGGAGGTGAGAGGCTTGTGAGATATCTAAGAGGAGATGTCAAGTAGCTATTGGAACCCATAGGCACTGCTGATCAGGGGTTGTGTTTACCGGGTCAAGACCAGCCAACCTGGCTTGATGGTCAAACCAGATCCCCCTGATCATTCCCTTGATGTTGGCAGAATACTTGGCCTACCCAGCAAGGCTTTAAAGACCAGGGCCTGGACCTCTGGAGTAGTCATCCTCCCTGGATATGCCCTGCACTGCGCTGCTCCCGTGCTGAGCCCTGGGTGCTGTCACACAACCCATGTGGGGCATCCTGGGAAGGGGTGGTTCCAGCATAGGGCTGACATCTCAGCAAGGTACTTCAGTTGTTCTGGTCCAGTAGTAAGGTGCATTAAGCACCAAATTATATAAACCTGAAATTGCACTGTAATGGTGTTAAGGGGCCTGAGGGAGCCTGAGAAGAATGAACACGCACAAAGAATCCTCTCTAGGATCATCAAATCCCTGATTAGAATCGCCTCCCAGGATCAAACAGCCTCTGGAGAAGGTGAAGAGTGCCTCTGAGTCCTAATGTGGTGTGGGAACTCTGGAAGGATGTTTGACCAGGCTGCTGCCTCCTTCTCCAGGGCCGCTCAGGACAGGAGGGTCTGGTGTGGAAAGAGCTCCCACAGGGATCCTGACCACTGGGCTCAGGGACATAGTGGCATCCTATAGAGGGCCTAAGCCATGTGTGGCAGGTCTAGCTCTGGCCTCTCCAGCTTTGTCTTGAAGGGGTTTGTTCCCCCAGAAACAGATCCCTGAGACACGGATCCAAGAGTAAGTAGTCTATCAAGGAAGTTCAAGACAGACCAGTAGGGTGGAGAGTTAAGACAAGGTAGGGAAGCAGCCAGAAAGAGTATGTTATCAAGTCAGGCACCCCTGCGGGCAGGTGGAGCTTGAACCTACAGGGAAACTCTGCTAAATGACATAAAATACATGTGTCAGAACGATCACACCTGAGAGGTGAGAGAGCTGGGGTATTTATGCCCCAGCTCCCTTTAGTCATTTGTTCAGGGCTGCTCTCAGGGGGTGTTCATTTCTAGCCCTCCAGATGGACCCCTGCTGGGGAAGGGCAGTCTCCTGTGGCTTTGAATAAAGCCCTCCCTCGGGCAAATGTTCTGGAAATAAGTTGTGATGGCGGGGAGAGGGGCACTTTGAAAGGATGAGGTGCCAAGGATATCGGTGAAGCATCCATAGCGTCTACCACGAGGTTCATGAGGAACAAGTTTTTGGATACTTTTAAAAAGTGCATTTCCAAAAGCCTGTGATACTGACTCTGTCGAGATCTCTGCAGGTCAAGTGGCCGGGCATGCTGGGCCCTCTGTGGCAGACTGAGACCCCCAGCCACGTCAAGCCAGACCGGGATTAGAACACCTCCTGCCCCACTGAGGTCTGCCTGCCACCCACAGGCAGAGCCCGCAGTGCCTCGAGACCTGGGGCTGCATTCTCTCTGTGTTTTTGTCTAGTAGGGCCACCTGACAGACAGAGTTCCTGCTGGAAGCTGTGACTTGGGTTTGTATACATTTACTCAGGCTGGGGCAGGGGTCAGAGTTCTCTGGATTCAGTGGTTTAAAAACCTAATCCAGGCAGCTGTGGGAGAATAAGGGCAAGGTGCATTGTCTGGGGAAGACTGGCAAATTCTAGCAGGGGTCAGGCCTTAGCCAAGAAGGGTCTCAGGGCAGTTCTAAGAAGGCAAACTGGAAAACTGGGGTAGATTCTCACTTGTAAGGTCGTGATGTGCTTCCGGAAGTGGGAAGGAAGCTACAGACTGACTGGCAACAGGTGTTGGGGTCATTCCCCTGGCTCCGCAAATACCAGGGGAGTCTGAGTATTATAGATACTCAAGAGTGCCCCCCCCAGCTTCCTTTCACTGGCTAGTCCACCTGTCCCCCAGGACCTGTGCATGTCAGAGTCCGGCAGCTCAGGGCTGTACCCCACTCCATGGAACCATCTTCTGTGAGAGCTGCCTCACCCAGAAATGTCCAAGACATAAGCCCCCTCCTGCAGGGATGGCCCAGAACTAGCCTCTGATCGATATGGGTTTAAAAACCAACCCTGCTCCAAGATGGGATAAGCCTGAGATGCCAGCCGCACTCCCTATGGAAAGCTTGGCATCAGCTGAACTCATAGCTTTGCCCTGCTCCCTTCCCTGCCTTCACCTGCTTCTCTCCTCCCTTTCAGGGGTTCCTCAAGAGCTCACCCTCAGTTCAACCACTTCCTCAAGAACTGATCTAAGTTCTTGGAGAGCCTGATCTAAGACTGCCAAAATGTGTGAGATGCACCGCGCTACCAGGCCTAGGGGGTCAGAGGTTGGCTAGACAAGGGCCAGCAGCCCTCCCGGTATACCTGGGCTTGCAGGGTTTTCCACACCAAACCGGGACCCCTCTGAGCAGACCAGGGTGGTTGGGGACCCTCTGCCTCAGTGTCTCAATTAGAAGGGATTGAGTTCCCTGTGGGAACCCAGAGCCGTGCTTGATTCAGCAGGGACTAAAAAGAAAGACAAAAACGTGTCTTCTGTGAAATTCAGTGAAGCCAGCGTTTATTTCTCTAAGCCTTTCCCTCTGTTTCAGGGACTTCACTTTTAGTATATTCAAGTCACCCCTGGGGCTAGATAGTAGGAAAAAAAGAAAAAGAAGGAACCTGAAGTTGGGACCAAGAAAAGGGAGTAAGACAAGAGACAGAGTAGGTGAAGAGGTTTTGGCAACATGACCTTGGGAGAGATGAAGGAAATTGAGACCAAAAAACAGTGCCCAAACCCCCCACCACAGGCAGGCTTCTGGGGGGGTGGGGGGAGGAATAGCCCGAGCTAACTGGAGGGCTCTGCCATTTCCAACCGTCCTGGCCAGAAGCTGCCGAGGAGAGTCCCCGCTGCACAACTCCTGGGTATACTGGGGAGGGCTCGATAGATACCTGCTCAGCGATGGCAGACATCCCGGCTAAATAAGGGTCAGTTGGGCCTTTGCCTGTGACGCAGTCACTGAGCACCCCTGCGTTTCTGGAGCGGGGCTTAGACAGGCCCCAGGAACCACCAGCTCCGCAATTAGACAACCCGCGAGTGACCCTTTAACTGCAACTCCAGACCCAGGGCAGAAGGCCGCTCCATGTGCACACTGTCCACAGCAAAGCAAAATGAACTATGTGTGTGTCACTGAAAACTGCAGAGGAGGGCGACCCAGAAAAAGTTTTAGGGAACAAAGTTCGGTAAATGGAAATCAGTGATACAGGGCCAACGATTCCTTGTTGAAGATATGTAAAAATACCACGATGGTCTCTTTCTTTCATCTGTGGTCTTTATTATTCCAGTCTAATGGAGGTAAAAGTGTGAGTTAGGACTTTCTTGGTTCACTTCTGAATTCACTTCTCCATTCTCCACTTTTCATACAGATCATCAGTCCCCCGACTGCAGGCTCAGATGGGGGGAGCCCTGGGAGGAAGCAGGTGGCACCATCTGACTGGATCATTGCATGAGAGTCTGATCCTAGGGACAATTACAGAGGTGGGAGCAGGGTGTGGGGAGGCTGCGGGGATGGCGTGCCCCGCCTCAGGGCTGGGAACGGCAGAGATCCCTCCCACCCCAGTCAGACAAGGCAGAAGACACAAGGCAGCTGAAACCGGATAGTGCTGCAGGGGGCCTTAACAGGAGCTGACCTTTTGGTGCCTGGGGAAAGGATCCCACAGGGAGGTACTGGGGAGATAAACCTCTCCCCTCTGACCTCTCACTGTCAGGATAAGGTTGCTGTCTGATGTGTGCCTCATAGGTCAGCCTCCTGGGCAGAGGCAGGGTGGAGAATGGTGTGTGTGTGGAAGGTACCCAGCACATGGCACAGTGTACTAGCTAGGACGCAGTCCTCCTGACGCAGGGTGGTTTGGTTTAATGTCTCCTAGCTCTGGGAGAGTTCAAAAGTTAGTTGTGTTGCCAGTGTTGGTCCTTGTTTGCAGGAGGGATAGAGACAGCTCCGGGCAAGGAAAGAGTGAATATTCATCCAATGGCAGCAGCCAGAGACACACAAAATAGGAGGACACCAGGGCTTCATCAAAAACCCTTATGTTTCGATTGAGGAACTTGAGGCCCAGAGAGGGGAAGTGCCTTGTTCAAGGTCACGCAGTGATTTAGAGACAAAGCTAGAACCCATGGCAGTGCTGAATAAAATTCTAGGCATAGAGAGGTGACTGGCTGAGATCTGAAAGTCCTGCATGGAGCTGCCTCTGGGGACAGCAGGGGCTCAGAGTTGGAGTGGGGTGGGCAGGGGAACGGGAACCTCACTCTGGCACATGCCAGGGGCCCCCAGAGGACCTCGTCAAGCACATAAAGGCCAAGCCAAGGTAGAGATGGAGGGCTGACTAGGACCAGGACTGTGGCCAGGTGGTGTCTGAGCTTTTTCTAGGCCTTGCCCTTAGCCAGCCCAAACTCTGCAGAAAGCAGGAGCTGTGATGGCCCTGTGAGCTGCCGAGCCTGCCCTTGGGAAGGTGGGGGCTACCGACTGCCTTTGAGGAACACAGAGATTGCCTAAGCTATGTTCCCAGGAGGTGAGGCTGCTGGCCCTGGGAGCTTAGAGCATGCTAGCTCCCCCCATGAGCCAGCAGCTGGGAGGGGCTGAGTAGGGGGCAGAGAGCTGCTAGTCTTGCTGCCCCTGCCTCAGCAAGGGAGGGAGGTCTGTTGGTAGCATTTTGGGGGAAAATGATGGTTTTACCTTCATCCTGTGGTACAAGGCCTGTCTTAAATTAAAGATGTCTTAGCCCGGAAAATCTGGATTGATGTCTCAGTGCCTCACCATGAGGTCAAAAATGAAAGACTCAGTGACTAGAAGGTAAATTTGTATGTGTGGGACACGGCTGTTTTGCCTATTTAAAGCCAGTCATCTGGGTTTATGTGTCTGCCTTGAGAACAGTCTAGGAGTCCAGCTTATAACTGACCAAAATCAGCACTGCTATAAGGTAGGCACTGGCCCATTTTCTTGGTT
The DNA here is from genome assembly GCF_963455335.1 of Martes martes. Taxonomy (NCBI): domain Eukaryota; kingdom Metazoa; phylum Chordata; class Mammalia; order Carnivora; family Mustelidae; genus Martes; species Martes martes. The sequence continues at coordinate 49,434,688 of NC_137898.1, forward strand.
TCACATACCTAGTCCTGGTCCTCAAGGAGCTCGTGGTCCATGAGTGAAGATGGGAGTTTGAAAATCCACAGAAGCCAATTTGGGCCCATTAGGAACTGTTAGCACATCAGACCAGTGCTAGAACATAGCAAACTTAGCCTTCCTCCCTTATGCCTAGGCTATGGGCATGGGCGCCTCACCAGCCATGACACAGAGTGTGAGGGGACAGACTTGCTTGATTTTGTCAAAAAAAGTTTTAACTGGGAGAGTAGGAATCACAACAGGTGACCCCAAAGATATGGTGACTCTCAAAAAGAGATCTGACTTAGCGCACATATGACTCTTCCCTTCTGGAGCACCTCCTTCCAGAGCCTTCTCCACATGGGTCTTGGGTGCGATATGATCCGTCCATTGAAACAGACATTCCTCTAGGACACATGGTAGATGCATACTTTTTAAGTTCTTTGCCTGCATCTCTGTGTACTTTTGTCTATTTTCTCTGACCTATTGCAAATGCCTTAGGGAGGGGCCATGATGTACGTGTTCAAGATGCGAATGCCTGGGGCTGGGGCTGGGCCTCCATCTAATGCACCTGATGGGTACCTGGGAGTTCTTGCCTGGCCCCCTTCTCTCTCCCCTGGAGCCAGCGATGGCTCCCAGATTTTCACTGATGCCGCTCACTTCCCTGGGGGATCTGGTCCCTTTTCCTTTAGCCTAGTAAACCTTTGTTTGGACATGTTCTTCCTTCCACGTTGCCCTCCTCCTGGGTTTGTTAAGTTCATGGCCAAATAAAGTTATGCGCTTCCCTTGTCCTGTAGTGTTCTCTGACTGTGTCGGGATAATAGCGGTCACCAGAAATATCTCCTCTCAGGTCCCATAAATCATCTTGCAGCATTGGCTGCCTACAGCATGCTGCTGACTTTGAGAAACTTCCGCAGTGCTATTTCTGAATAATAATAAATGGAGCTGAAGCCCAGTGGCCTTTGTTATTTATCTCCGGTTCTGCAGAGCAGAGATGTATGTGCTGGAGGGGTGTAGGTTAGGTCCCCAGGGCTGTGACTCTCTCAGGGGAAGGCAGCTTCCCTAATTGCCTCTTCATTGTACAAGTTGCCTGGTCTGTTTCCTCAAGGGACAATTTGCTGATTTGAGCAGAGGAAGCTTTCAGCTATTCTGCTCCAGCCCTCTGCTTGGTCTGTTAGAAAGCCAGCCGATTACAAAGTAAGGATGGTTGCTGGCTGGATGCTAACCCTTAAAGCCATCCCCTGTACTCCACGGCCAGCCCCAAACACTGCCATCCTCTGGCACTCCTTCCCTTTCCAGCCTCGGCCTGAGCACCTTGCCTCAGCCTCACATGTGTAGCATCCCAACCTCCTCCAGTTCCTAGGTTTGGGAGTCTGTTGGCTCACACCCATGTAGGCTCAGCTCCTTGGCACCAAGCTTCGGTCCCCTCTTGACTCTGATTAGGGGTCTTTCCATAGTGATGTTGTTGGAGGCTGTCCTAGGCCAGTCTCCTCCTAGTCCAGCCTGCCCCCAGGACCTTCACCTCAGTACAAATCCCCCATAGATAAGAGTCTTCCTGGTTCACCCTCCAGGGAAGGACCTGAAGACCCACACCATGGGGACAAGGCCCTTGGCTTTGCCAAAGAAACTGATGGGAACACCACTGGCCAAGGTGATGACCATGGACTGTGTTTGAAAACTCTCATGTCCTTTCTCTTCTACTAGCTTTTATCTTGGGCATCCACCATGAAATCTAAATTTCATATTGTTTTGATAGTTGTCATACTAGAAGACAGCTTTGGCCATATTCTGAAATTATTTTGGAATCCCAATCCAACTTTTTTGACATTTGAAACCGATGGCCCCTCCTTAGGTTCAGTTTTGCCTTTATTATACTATATTATACTATATTATTCCAGTGGCCCCTGGAACCACTCCCATCTCTCAACCTGGTTGAAAGAACATGTAGATATTGAGTCATTTCTGTAAGTGGCTTTGGAGGTAGAGATGGCGCTGGAAGTACCAATGTTCTATGATGTTTACCAACTGCTAGTAATTGGAATAAAAGGTTAGCCCTATGCAGATAGAATATTTCAATCTTCACCTGCAATTTGGTAGTTGTCCCATGATGCTGGCATGGAAAAATCAAAAAAGGCATAATAAATCACCGAGTCCATCATTATTATAGACACTTACATTGTGGGGCTGCAGATATCATGGCAATGATTCTCCTACTTAATGAAGGAGGGGTTTTTACCACTAAAATGGTAAACCATTACCACTAATGGTTTTTACCATTAGCTGCTAATCCAGACTGCGTGTGTGACCATTATAGGTACTCAGTAAATAGTGGCTATTATTTTGGCATTCAATGACCTATTCTTTTCTTTAATGTGATTTTATTAAATGCGATTTTTAATGTGATCTTATTTAATGTGATTTTTATTAAAATGATAGCATAGGTTACAAAGTTATTCACAATAAGAAAGTCAGACATACTGTGGAGAAAGGTTACCTACTCATGGCTCATTGAGACTTTCATATCCCTCTAATGGAAATCTCTATGGATGAGATACTAGGCTTCTGGTCTGGCAGGACTGTGGATGCCCTGATCACTATAAAGGACCACATTAAAGGAGCTAAAAATCAGGTTAGGACTAGTGCATCAGTCAAGCTGCCTGCATAGAGAAAGATAAGCGGAAGTCGAAGTCATAGGATGAAAGAGACACATACCCACATAGATAAAAGTCATATTTCTTCCTTGCCAGGTAGAACTCTTATCCATCACACTTGATTAATCTTGACTCTTTTCACTCTCAGGAGATACTAACTTTTTCTCCCTGTTCTAATTGCTCCTAGGCATTGAAAAGAGATTTTCCACTCATAGATTGGGTAAAAGGAGCCCTCAGAGGGCTTCAACTTATGGTCTACATTCATTGTTTCTCTCTAATTTTCCTAAGGAGAAAATATTATCCTTTCCTGTTCTGCAGATCACAGAGATTGACCCCTAACAAAGACCCCTCTTGTATCCAAGTGGTTTTCTGTGCTATAAACCCTAAAAAAAAAAAAAAAAAAAAGCCATGCTGTGTGGATGCAGGAGAACGAAACCCCAAACCAGGAAACCTCACCCCACCCCACCCCTGTCAGTGAAACCCCTCTGACCCTCTTCTCAATCCCTTCATTCCTCCCAAAGTCCAGCCATTTCAGATTCACTTTGAAAAGGATTTATTTCACCAGTTTCTGCTGAGGAGAGAGCCATAGCCTTGGTTTTGTCCTAAGAACACTTAAAGACAATTGGAACAAAGCCAAATGATTTTTAAACAATGATGCAGTGATTTCCGCTGTGTCTCCTGGAAAATGAAGACAAAGGAAGGGAAGCCAAGAAAAAGTAGTCCCCCACACCCCCTGGCCCTAACCCCTCACATCCCACATGCCTCCTCCTCTGACACGGCTCAGGGCAGACAGAAAATAGGGTGACCTTTGGTGCCTTGCTGCCAAGTCCCCTGACTGAGGACACAAAAGCAGTGAGTAACCGAGTCGACGTTTTTCTCATTCAAACTTATGTAAGGAACAAGAGAATGTCTGAGCCACTTGGAGTGTCCCGGTGTGGGGAGGGTGGGGTGGGAAGGACAGACACAACACTGCAGAGCTGTTCAGAGGCTTAGACTCTTTTCCCTCGTTACTGCTCAGACCCTTCCATCCTCCGAGACAAGCCTGGGGCTGAGCGTAGTACGGTCAGTGGCTGCTGAGAACTGGATTAGGTATGGCTAGGGCACATTGTGTTGTCTTTTTTTTTTTTTTTTTTCTACTATATTCAAGTTGAGGCCAGAGCGGTGGTGAAGTCCTGGCTGGTGGAGTGGCCAGAGTATGGTGAGGGTTGAGGGGGATGACTGGGGTCAAGAGGAGATCAAGGTCAAGGTGAAGTCAAAGTTGGATTGAGCTTTGCATTGAGATGAGGCAGTCACCCCTGAATGAGAATATGGTGGTGGGCAGGAGAGTTTGAGAACTGGGTTGGGTTGGGTGGAACCGTGTTTCCACAGGATCAGACTGTCCTTGATTCTCTAACACTAAATGTCCCGTCCCCTACCCTGGGTGCTCTTTGACCCTGAATTCCTTCAGGGCCCAAGGGTCATTCCAGTAGAGTGTTTGAGTGCTCTGGCTCCTGCTCTTGTCCCTCCCGTCCTCCTGTATTTCGTGGGCATTAGCTATTTCCGCAGGGAGGGCACAAGAATCAAAGCAGCTGAGTCGAATCCAGCTAATACAGTCGCTTGCTTGTCCTGCCCATGTGCCGATGGATGATGTGGGTGGACACGTGGGCTCCGAAGCTTGGGGTTCCCCGGGGAATTCAGTGATCAGTGACATCCCTGGTTCCTGGAGCAGGGATAATTGGCTCCATGTTGTGCATGTATGCACTCTTCTTGACACTTATGCCTTTCCAGAAGGGGAAAAAAAAAAAAAAAACACCTCATGGGGAGCCCATGAGAAAAGGGAGCTCTCGGCTCCTGCTGCTAGGCAAGTGCCAGGGCACCAGCTAATCATTTGTCTCGTGTCTCTTGGCGCAGAGAGCTCGGAGTAGCCAGGCTGCCTGGAAGGAACTCCAGATGTCATTTCCTGCGTCCTGCTCATGGCATAGGACAGCCTGGGACCAGAAGCCAGGCATTAGGGACAGAAGTCTCGTACCCATCCAGCAGGCCACAAGTATAGGCGCTGGCAGGAGGGCAGGGTTCTCTCTCCAGCACCCATGACAGCTGGACCGAAGAACACCGATCAGTCTCACCCTCCTCCGCAGCATGTGAGCCTTGTGCCCAGCAGACCACGGGCCCTCTGCCCTGTGCCTGGGAGCTCCTAGTGGTCAGCAGCGTCCACACGCCACTGAGACGTTAGCACAGGCACTGCTCCCAGGGAGACGAGGCTGCTGTTGGCTGGGGGAGCTGTCTGTGCCAGGTGCTGGCACCAGCCTGAATCCCAGCCTTTCTCTACTTTGGCTGAGGGTGGGGGAGAAGGAGGTATAGAGGCTTGGACTAAGGCCCCAGGTGGAGACTTCCAGCGGGAGAAGTTCCAGAGGAAGGAAAGTGGGATCTGACCTCTTGGAGACAAAGGGTTGGCACACGCGGGTGGTTGAAAGCCTCAGTCACATTCAGCTTCCAGAAGGGAAGACCCAGACTTTTAAAAGCAGCTTCATGGACCAAAAAGGCTGGCCTGTTGCAGTTTGTCACAGCAAAACCTGGGAGCCGTGGATAGAAGTGATGGTGGGCTAGGTTTCTTGTCTACTTGACAGAACAGTTTCTCTCAGCCAGAGCCATTCAATGGCAGAATGAGCTGTTTTGTGAGGTACTGAGTTTCCCATGACAGGAGATGACATAGCAGGGCAGAAACAGCACATCCGAAATGTGTGTCCAGATTCAGGCAGTGGTGAAGGATTCATTCCCCTCCCTGTTGAAGGCCTTCCTGTGGGATGCTCTGAGAAGCAGGTCTCCAGTTCAAGGTCAAGGGCTTGATTACAGGTACTACTTGGCTTTCTGCAGACCTCTCTACTGTCCAGGCCCCTGCTTTCTGCGCTATGTCCTATCATACCACACCATGTTTGAACCTGATCATCCCTTTGGCCCTAAGGAGAACATGATTCTTTCTGAATGACCACCTTTCTTCCTGGTTCTGAGGACAGCTTTCCTCAGGGGGATGCCTGGGGAAGGGAAGAAAAGCGCCCACCTCCCGGAGCTGTGCTCACTCCAAAGAGAAGCAAGCCTCGCCCCCAAAGGCGCTATAAGGCTCCTTGTCAGATGCCAACAGCACCACGAGGGGCCTTCATATCTTCCCATCTCCCTCCCACAACCTCTGTTCTGCCTGCAGCTACAAGACAGGTGTGTCAACACACCACACTTCAGGCTTGGCAAAGGAGAAATGAGGCTCAGTTCCCCAGAGAGGTTTTGGGGTGCTGGTGCTGTCTTCGAAGGGGAAGACTTAGGCCCCGAAATTATGCCATGTCAAGTCCTTCTCCGCAAAACAGTGGCTGGTGTCCTCAGTCTCCCATAACTCTACACCCTGAGCAGAGGCCCACGGGCACCTTGACAAAAGAAGCTCATTATTTTGCTTTCTGTTGCTGCGAAGTTCTGCTCAGTGCGGCAGCCGATCGGAGAAAGGCGCCCACCATCAGAACCTGGTTCAATGGGGCACCTCAGTGGGTTAAGGCCTCTGCCTTCGGCTCAGGTCATGATCTCAGGGTCCTGGGATCGAGCCCCACATCAGGCTCTCTGCTCCGTGGGGAGCCTGCTTCCTCCTCTCTCTCTCTGCCTGCCTCTCTGGTTACTTGTGATCTCTGTCTTTCAAATAAATAAATAAAAATCTTTAAAAAAATAAAAAGAAAGAAAGAAAGAAAAAAAAAAGAACCTGGTTCAATAAGGTACAAGCGGGGAAGGATTCAAGATGAGCTGTCATCGCAGATTAAAACATGTCGACGCCCCCAATGACAATAGTTATTTTTCCTGAGAATATTGAATGTGTTGCTTACATTTCATAGTTGACGGGAAAGGAAATCTAGCTCCACCGGGCTTGATCACTTAAAGGCAATCTACATGCTATAAACATGCTGAAGGGTAGTGTTCCCAAGGTGATATAAAATGAGGCATGATTGCAGGATTCTACTATTTCATTTCCAGCCTTTCAGCCTCTTTCTTCTTTAAATGGAGAATTCTGTGCCAGCCACCTGTGGTAACTTTTAATTTACTCCCTGTATAAGCCCATTTCATATCTTCCTCTAACGATTCCTCTAACCAGAAGGATAATGCTCACCTTTATCCTTTAAGGGATGAACTTCTGTTCATCCCTTAAAGCCCAACTCAGATGCCGCATGTTCTGTAAAGGCCTCCTCACTCTCACTGAGAGCTTGTTGTTGGGAGGTCCCTAAGCTATTTGCACCTGCCTTATAGTAACACTCACCACTTAAAATGGAGTCTGCTTGTCTGTTGTCATATCTGTCTCCCACTGGGCTAGAAACTCCTGGAGACAGGGACTGTGTCTCTTCAGTGCTTAGGAAAGGGCTTGGCACACATTAGATGCTTAGGAGGGCTTTGCTTAGTATGCTTTTTCTACTATATACAAAGCAGCCTGAGCTCATCTCGTTTATTATGTTAAAGGGTAATATTAAACATGTAAAAGTGAAATGTTTCATCAAAAGAACAGAAAGGGCTATTCCCTAGTTGAGGGGCCCTGGAATTCTTGTTCTCAGATGTGCTGTATACCCAGAATGTCAAAAGGGAGCCTGAAGGGGATCCCCCTCTGCCTCCCCCTGCATGACAAGGGGCAGCACAGCTGGGACTGGGACCTGAGCCTGGAGGAAAGACTGCCCAGAGTAGGCCAGCTCGACCGTGCCACCCAGCACCAAACTCTGCAGGGAGCTTATCAGAGCTGAAGTCACACAATGGCCCCAGTGCTCTCTTTGCTCCGGTGCAAAAGCATAAAGGATCACATTTATTTGCCACATTCAGGAGGTTGATCTGAATTTGTGTTTACTTGTTCATTTCTCATTCAGAAAGTACATTTTCTGTACTCTGAGTTCCCAGGCCTGCTATTTCTGAGGTCAAACAGATCACAATGTCTTGTTTCTCTTCTGGGTTGCCCGGGTACCCAAAGCAGCCTTTTCCCTGCCTAGAAGGGCTCCAGAGACTTGCAGTGGGTCAGACAGAGGTGCTTTTTGAAATCCAGACCAGTCTTCCTGCTCTTTACTTCCCATGAACTTAATTTCAGCAATTTAAGGGTGTCTGTGTGTGGGGGGCGGGGTGGTAGTTATTAAACCGGCTCCATGCAGGAATGTGGACAGCTCTCCAATCCTGGAAATGATCCCCTGAGTGTTTTGATAGAAACCATAGAAAGAATTCATCTGATGTGGGTGAACTTCATGCAGTCCTCCCTAGAGACAGGAGTGAACCATTTGTTCTCCTTGCAGAAAGCCTTTCCAGATCACATTCTCTATGCTAAGTTCAGTGCTAGGCACTAGAGCCATAACTGAACAGGCTGTGGGCACAGCCCTCTAAGAGCTTAACATCTAGTGGGGGAGATGGACTGGGAGACACTGGGGCTCCAGGGGAAGGACATCCAGCCTAGTCTTTGGGGCTTTCTGAGTCTTGAAATTAGGAGCCTTACAAGCAAAATGTGACAAAGGAGCTTAAGCATACTGGGAAAATTTTAAACTGTCTGAAAGCTTTGGTTTCTGGGAATTCTGGGACTCTACTGGTCATTCTTAAGACAGGTGCAGCCTCCCACTTCCAGTCTGTGTGTCTTCCTTTCTCCCAGAATACATCCCATTGCTGGAAGGATCTTGCCAAAGGAAAGCTCTGATCATATCATGCCCCTTTTCAAAACTGTTTCTTATCCCCCTGTTACACCACAGCTTAAAGCCAGGTGGCTTGGCCTCAGCTCGTTACTGCCCTCCGGTGTCCTGTATCCCAGAACTACCTGCATTCCTGCCCCAGACTACCTTCAGCGGCTAAAGAGGGGACACTCAGCCTCACCTAGGCACTGGAGTCAATTCTATTCCCTGTTTAGGAAAGTTGTTTAAAGCTCTTTACCAGTAACTTACTTACAGCAAAGTTCCAACACACAGAGACTATCAAGAAACGAAACAAGAGCTGGGCACTTACTCCATGAGCATCCAGCCAGAGTCAAGTAAGGATTACTCTGGTGATAGCACAGATACTCCAGGTGACCTCAAAGCTAGGAGTGAGAAGCATGTTAAGGAATGGAAATGGGATCCAAGGCTGAAGGCTCAGAACCCTACCCAGGTACGGTAGTGAGTCCCCATTCTGCTTCCAAGTAGCCATCATTATGGGCCTCATCTTGAGTCCCTTCCTCCCCTCCCCATTTCATCTTAAAGAACCAAGGCTCTGGGTTAAGTTGGAGCATGACAGTGGCAAGTGATTCCAACTTGTTTGTTGGGTGCTGAGTTCTTTTTCTATGTGACCACACCCCTTACCCCTAGTCCAGGGAGATGAACCATGTTCTCCGTTGGACTGTCTTCTGTTTGGGTTTTCAGCTGTTCCTGGCTGTCAACCTCCTAGTAGGGATTCATGTCATACCTACTCTAGGTACCGCCTGCCACCTTAGCTGTGCCTCCCTGACACTGACCGCTGGCTGGCACCTTCAGCACTTCACTGGCTGCCAGGATCCCCTGAGGCTACATATGCCTGGTCCATCTTCTTCTTCTCTGCTTCCAGGACCTTCCCCACATGCTCATGTGAGGCCAATGGTCATCTCTCACCTCAATTTCTGTCCCTTCCCATATGAGCTGCCTCAGGACCAACATATACATTTTAGCTCCCACTTCCTGTCTTGTGACCTTGCATTTGGGGGACAGGTACACAGCTTCCAACGTCATGTGTGTCAAATTCCATCTTGTTGGACTTGAGCCATCATTCTCTCTTGTTAAAGTCTTTTTGAATCTATCAGCATCCCCCCTACCATCTTATCAGTCATAAATTTTGAGGAGTATAGCTTCGCTATGTTTATCTAAGCTATCAAGGAAAAATATGTGTAGGATGGAACCAACAACAGAGCTTTTCACTTGCTGCTAGAAACCCCTTTGATGTTGATGCTGAGCCATAAAGCAATCCCTTTGGATACAGTCATTCAGTTAGTGCCTATTTTGCTCGATTATATAACAGCTAGTCCGAATATTTCAAGTGTCCAGTCCAGATGTTTCAAAACGGTGGCAAATGTTTTGTTTGGCCTGCACATTATTTTTAAAATTCTAAACTCACGTTAAAAACTGGGAGGCATCTCACCAAAATATCCAGATTACTGGCTTTTCTTGAGAAATACTTAATAACAATCAGCTGGAACTGAGCAGCAGATTCCTTTGTTAGACAGGCATGTGCTCCCTGGCTTGCTACAGTCCCTGATTACTCATTTATGCTTTGAGTTTACAAACTTCCTAAAGGTTATGAAAGGAGACTCTGTGTAACAATCATTGTATGAGCTATCTACTGCTGTGTAACAAATCACCCCAAACTAGGCAATCTTTGAGGGTCAAGAATCCAGGGAATCTTCATGATGTAGGTACTCAAAACCCACCCCTTTCCAATCTTGCTCCTTGTTCTTTGGATAATGACAAACCACTTAAGCTTGACTTAAAGGGCCCGGTCTTCAAGGTTTGCCCCTCACTTTCTCTCACTCCATCACACTCCTGCCCACCCTGTGCCCTCTGCCCCTGGCTACCAGGGCTTCCACTAGTCTTAAGCACCATACTCCCTCCATTTTCAGCCTATGCACCCATGCTGGGTTTATGTGCCTGGGACCTCTTTCCTCCTCTCTTAAAAAAGAAATTATGCCTGTGTTTGGTATTAAATCCCATTGCCTGTAATGTGAATAATCCTTGCCCTTTCCTTGAGTCAATAATGGTTTTCCAGCCCCCTTCTTCTCCATATTAGTTCAGTGATACAATATCTCGCGGATCTCAGTGCCTTGAATCATGGTGTTCTTGGTTGGAAACTAGACTGACTGGCAACAGTCAGGCACTCTCTTCACGTTCATTTTTAGCAGAGTAGTTAAATGCCCAGCACTGAGGCCTGACTGCCTGGGTTTGAATCTTGATTCTGCCATTTATAAGCCGTTGACTTACACTGATGCCTTTGTAACCTCAGTTTTCTTATCTTTAAAGTAGGAAGAATATGGGGTGCCTGGGAGGCTCAGTCATTAGGCATCTGCTCAGCTTAGGTCCCAGGGTCCTGGGATCGAGCCCTGCATCGGGCTCCCTGCTCGGTGGGAAGCCTGCTTCTCCCTCTCCCATTCCCCCTGCTTGTTTCCTCTATCATTGTCTCTCTCTCTCTATCAAATAAATAACCAAAATCTTTTTTTAAACCTTAAAAAATAAAATAAGAAGAGTAACTTAAAATAAGCTTTCCTATAAGCTTGTGGTGAGGAGTAAATGAGTTGGTTGTGGAAAGTGCTCAGGAAGGGCCTGCTGGCCCAGAGTCAGTGTTTCTCGTGGTGATCACCGTATTCCCTTTCTCCCCTTCAGCCAGCACAAGATGGGGATGCCCAGGTCAGAGGTCAGTCCTAGGAGATCCGGTGATCCTCTCAGATTTAGAGAGAAGGCAGTGGGGACGGGAGGAACTCACTTTGCAGAAAGACATGCGCAGATCTCAATCCAGCCTCTGCTGCCGATGAAGTATGCAATCTTGGTCCCATCATGTTAACACCTCAGTTTTCTTGTCTATAAAACGCAAATACCAATAGCTCCTCTCAGGGTTGTTTTGAAAATTAAATAATGCCTGTAATGTGTGGAGTACTTCAGTGCAGGAACATAGCAGTTATTTAATAAATGTTAATTTCCTTCTTCTTCCCTTCAAATCCAGCATTATTCTCGCGGGCACAGAGGTAGCTACAGAATGAAGCTAGGGAGACCGGCTTTCTCTTCGGCGTCTCACACAATAGGCCATTGGCCTCAATCACGGGCCCCTTCTTACTCATCTTCTTAATTCTGTTCTTACAGAGCCCAATCAGCTGCAATTTTGAATCTCCTTTTATTTTCTCTACATGACCTTTAAAAAATAAGAGCCTCCTTAGGAGTTCCCCGGGATCTGATTTTTCCGGGTTTTCTCCCATGTTATTCCTGTTTTGGATCGTCGCTGGTTACATAAGCAGAATTGGTTCTAAGGGCCTCCTTCCAAAGCCTCTAACCCATGAAATCACAGCTTTCTCTCCCATCCACTTTTGGAAATCTCTCTACTAAAGCCTAGGCTTTCGGTCCACCTGGCCTGCCTGCCTCTAACAAGCCCTGTGAGATGATATGGACATTGTCCCCGAGGTTCCCACACTCCACTTCACCAGTTCTTCATGGTTGATAGGAACCAATAAGCCCAAAATATCAAAGGGTCTTTTTAAAAAATTTATATTGTTCATGCAGCACTAGAAATCAGTAAAGAGAAAAAGCCCATGCCTATACAGAATGTACATTTTAGCCACACATACAGACAACATCCAAATAACCACGTAAGGACTAATATGATTTTTAGATACTTGAAAACACTTGCAGGAAAATAAGACAGGACAGGTAGGGGAGATAACATGTAGGGATGGAAGGAGGTGGATTGGAAGATTTGAGGAGATGGTCAGGGAAAGCCTATCCGAGCCCATGGTATTTAATATACCCTGCAAAAAGCTAGATCTTTGAGGCAGGAGGTATAATTGCAAAGGCCCAGGGGCTGAGGAAAGAATGAGTTTTAGTCAGAGCCCATGGAGTCCTAGAAGAACCACGAGCACTTGTTGGGGTCATAGGCAAAGGGTATCTTTGTGTTTGCATGTGTGGGTTTGTGTGTGTGTGTGTGTATGTGCGTGTGCATTTTGGGGGTTGGGAGGGAAGACCTGTAGGTTTCATTAGACTCTCTGAGATGTACAAAGGGTAATTACCACGGCATCCTTCCCTCCAGCCATTGGGGGAGGGAATTGTTAGCTCAGTAAGATGTCAGACATCCTGCTTCGAATGAGGTGGAAGCCTTCCCTTTGGTGTCTGGGCAGCCAGGGCCCTCCCTATTCACTTTACCTCCCCACTCACCCTGCGGTCTGGGCCATAAACAGCCTCCCTCTTGCTCCCTCTGGCCACAGCACCAACAGCCCATTAGAGATTCCGCTTTCACTTCCTTTCTTCTCTCCTTTAGCCTCACCGAATGCTTCCACCCTTCCATGAGGCATGCTGAGGCAGGAGTTAACCCTTCCTGCCCCAGCAGCGCTGTTCCCCGAGACTCAAGTCACCTGCACGTCTTTGCAATACCCAACCTGGCTTCCAGCCTGAAATTGACTTTGCTTGCTACCCTTGCTGTCAGTACTGCTGTGTAGGCTTATGTCTTTAAATTAATTTATTTTAGAGAGAGAGAGAGAGAGCGTGGGGAGGGGGAAAGACAGAGAGGGAGAATCCCAGGCAGATTCCCCGCTGGGTGCAGAGCCTGCCTCAGGCCAATGTTGGCTGGATCCCACAATCCTGAGGTCATGACCTGAGCCGAAATCAAGAATCAGACACTAACCGACTGACCACCCAGGTGCCCCCTGCAGCATAGACTCCTGGGGAGATTAGTTCTGTCTTCAGCTCCCAGCTCAACAGTTTCCTCATCCAACTCATGGTCCCTCCCACACCCGCCTCTCTCTCCACATCCCTGGCTGCTCTCCATGGTAACCAGTTCACCAGTGGATTTCTCTCCTCGGCCTGCGTGCTAATCCCTAGGCAAACTCTCTTCCTGCCCTCACACACTGTCGCCCCACTTGATCCAGCTTTTGTAGTTCCAGTATCCAGAAAGCCAGACACTGCTTGCAAACACCCTCCACACCCCCGGCTGATATCCTGCCAGTTCTTTGCTCTTTCGAAGTCAGTGGGGGAGGTGGGGGGGAAGCAATAAAAGGACCACTCAGCTATCTGACTTCCTCAGTGTCCCGCCAAACTCGAAAGATGTGCCTCTCTTTCTACACGGGGTTATCCAGCCACCGGTGGTTAACAGCAGAGGGATGTGGCCGTGGCTTGGTGAGGTTCGGTGGCTGCCCAGGAGGGTGGGGGCTCTCCCACCTGGCTGTGCGCCTGCAGGGGTAAGCAGCAAAGCTGCCTTGTGTCTCCCAGCGCTCTGGAGTCTGCAGGGGGTCGTTTGCACCCCAGACCCGGCATAACCCACACTCAGCTGGCCTGCCACTTCCCACGTCCCGAACAGGTCATGCATGTTCATGTTCTCGGCCTTTATGCATGCTGTGTGTTTCTCCCCGAGACAATTTTTCTGTCCCCTTTATCTTCCTAGCAAACCCTCCTCATCCATCCCTTTGAGACAGACTCAAATATCATCCTATAAAGCTTATCCCGTCCTGTACTATGTTATCACAGCATCTTGTGACAACCACTTTTAGAACATATTTCAATGCACTAAAACGATCTGTTTAATTACTTCCTCCCACCACATTGCGAGCTTCTTGAGGCCAGAGCCCTAACTTACCCCACAGGCCCAGCACCGAGCACCGGGCCTGCCGCGTGTTGAACGCTCAGTAAAAATCTGCCCATTGGACACACGAATGAAAGAAACACAGTAGGGACATGAAGTGAAGAGCAATGTTCTCAATATTTGGGGCGTGTCTATCAGGGAAGTGCTATTTCTTGGGTTTTCTGAAGTCTCACTAGAGGAATATGATGATAAATGTTGCTCAAATAGAGGGGTCTGAGAAAAAATCAATAATCCCGAAAGTCCTGGCCAAAAAAATATACCAGCAGGTGGCTGGCTGTGCAGGTTGCAGACTTTGGATGACAGCTCCTGGGCAAGGTAATGCACCACCACCACCCCCGCCGCCGCCACCCCCCCCACCCCCAGTCCTGGAATCTCCTGTTCTGGTCTCTGTCCCCATTCTGATAACATCTCTGGCCCGGGGGCTCTAAAGTAAGTGGCTTTAAAGTAAGAGGAATATACACAGTGTGGTCAAGAAAGCCTGGGTAGCCTGAATGGAGCCCAGGACCTGACTGATGTTAGCAGTCCACGTAGGGATGCTGCTGGCAAGAGGATCCTGTAATCCTAGGCTCTGAGACTCAAACAAACAAACAACAACAAAACAGTGCTTCAAGCAGCTGATTGTTTTTGTCTACACTTGGGCTCCACTGCAGGCCTCAACAGGCTCAAGTATTTAGGGAGTTTTATCAGACACCTCTGTGCCCAGGAGTGTGAGGAATGACCCACCCAGAGCCCAGGCCTAGACTGGAGTCCCCCTCACTCCGAGCCTCTCCCAGGCCCGAGAGAACCTGAAGCATGGCTAGAAAGGGTTTTGCCTTGGGGGAGGGCAGTACCAGCCCTCCCCTTCTCCAGACCCTTCTCTGCTCAGGTGCATGGCTGAGGCTGGGGATCCCCAAGCTAAGGGTGCATGGGAAGGATGAATGGGAGCTAACAGTGCCATCCAGAGGGGCTGCCTGCTCCATTTCTCCAGACACGCCCTGCCAGGCTAGGTGGTGGGCTCTGCCTCCCTTTACTTCTCAGCCCGGGGCCTTTTCCTGACCCCCAGCCCCTTGCTTAGGCCTACCCCCAGGCCTACCCCTTTGCTGGGGTTCCTCCTGAGATCCACGGCTATGTTCCCTCTGGGTCAGTGTTCCCCTTGCTTGGAGACCACAGCTGTAGTCCCCCTCTCCTGTCCTTGTGTGTGCCTCACTTGCTTGCTCCTTCCACACAGCACAAACTCAATGCCTGATGTCATCATACACATCCAGTGGTGTGTCTGGATATTGCCCTTCCAGTCTTGGAGCTCCTTGAGGGGAGGAGCTTGGTTTAACCTCTGAGCAGTGAGTGGCACAGGGAGACACTCAGTGCTGTTTGTTGAATGAGTGAGTGCCCAGGGAACATGGTGTGTCTCCCTTGAGCCAGGGTTCAGCATGTCCTGTGAAAGGTCCATGGTCCACGATACTGGATGCTGGCGCTGGATTTCTCCTTTGTCATTTGAAGATAACCACATATGGGATTAAGAACATGGACCTGAGTCCGAGTACCTGGGTTTGCATCCCCGTCCCACCCGCGTCCAGCCCTGGGACCCTGAGCACATCCATCCACTCTTCGTAGCTTCGTTATGCTCATTGCTAAGATGGGCCGAAATGCATAAAAGGTCCCTGCCTCATAGGGGTGCTGTGAATTCGAACAGAGATGGCAGAGGCTTCCTTTAGGGTTTCACGCTTTAAATCACAAAGTGACATGGATGAGACCTGCTGAAGGGCCAACACAAAGCCTGGGCCAACAGATGCTCATTCAGTGGCGCTCTCCCCGCCATGATTCCCAAGGGCAAGAATAGGGCCAGACTGCCAGACCCAGAATGCTGGCTCTGCTGCTTGCTAATCATTTGAACTTGGACACATCACTTACCCTGTTTGTGCCTCAGTTTTCTCATCTATAAAATGGATTCTCAGTAGTACTTGCCAAATAAGAGTTTCTCCAAGTGTTAAATGACTTAGTACAAATAAAGATCTTGGGAGTCCTTGCCTACAGGAATAAGCTTATAAAGGGCTATTCAGTAAGCAGAGGACAGGTTAGGATGGGAAGCTGGTTGAGGACTGAATATGAAGTGCACCCCCACCCCACCCCCAGGAGAAGCAGCAGAGCCCTGGCCCTGGGAAAGTCCCAGGGCAATTTGCTGTAGTCCTGGCTTCCCCAAATAATGTAGGAGAGGCTGCTCCTTGCTTAGGCACTTCCTTTGAAAGGTGGAAGGGAACAGGGGAGTTCAGACTAATGAACATTCAGTAACAGCACTCCTTAAGCCCTTACAACATGTCCTGCATTGTCTCACAGAGCCCTACAGCCACCCAAAGAAGTAGGTAACATTATTTCTGTCTCAGCGATAGGTAATCGAGGCTCAGAGAGGTTAAGCCACATACCCAAAGTCACACAGCTGATAGTTGGCCACACCGGGAATTAAATTAAAATCAGTCTGTCCTCTGAGTCCCTGCTCTTTCTGCTTTGTGTGACATCTTTCAATAAAGAAACAAAAACTCAAGGACTGAGAGCGGAGCTCTTGGGTTCTGCCTTATTGTGCACCCCTTCACGGGATCCTTCCCTTTGAGAATAGATTGCCTGAGGCTATTCAGTGAACTGAGGAAAAGAGCACCAAAACCTGCTGATCTGACAGGCACCGACAGTGGGTGGGGTATAAATATGTGTGCAAAGCCCACTACATCTCCTGAGTCATGACTCAGCCAGGCTGGGGCTGCTCATCACACAGCCTGAGCAGCCGGTGATTTGCAGAAATACAGAGTTGACTTACAGCCTGTGGGAGCCTTCGCTCTTTCCCCAGAGGACACTCAGGGCTCTGCCACAGGACTTGGACCTCAAGCCTACTGGTGGTCCTCACTGGTCTCCTGGAACCCATCAGTGTTTCCAGTGCCCTGTGTCCATGTTCCAAGGAGAAAAAAATTCCTTCACTTCCCCTAGCCTTTCCTCTACTTGAAGAGCTGCAGATGAAGGAAGAGTTCTGAAAGAGCCTCAGCAGGGTCAGATGAGGTAAGAGGAAAGTTCCGGGTGGAGGGAGCAGTTAGTTCATGCAAAGGTACTGTGGCACCACTGAGTTCAGTGTGTTTGGGAATGTGACTTGAGCACAGAGGCTTGCCGAGGAGGCGAAGCAAGCAGGGACCAGGACCTTCAGCCCTGCAGGCCAACAACAATGCGGCCAGGGGTGGGGCTTTGGGGAGGTTGTTACTTTAGCGTGTATAGAAGCTTAGACTTCCAGCATCTCAGGACCATGGGAGTCAATCTCCAAAAATCACAGACTTTCAAGATCTCAGAATCTTGAAATTTTGGACTCATAACCTAAACTCTTATGCTTTTAGTCATGAGGTTTTGGATCAAGTTTCTGAGCTGGGCAGCACTCAGAACTCTCCAAGTCTTGCACAAAAGGAGAATTTAGCACCAAAATTCCAGCTGGCCTCCGGCTTAACTGCCAACAGCAACTGAACATTCCCAAGGGCCTGTACTAGACCTCGCCCTCCTGGAATCCCCTTTGTGTGCTGGGACACCAGCAGGGTCTGTTCTCAGCTCTGATCTGACCCGCTGTTACAGGTTCCATGCCAGCATTTCCTGAGGCTTTGAGGTCTTGGTAACTCCCTCTGTTGACGTTCACAGGAAGGGCTGTGCTCAGTACTCCCGAGCTGGAGGGGCGGGACCTGAAGCAGTGTCCACTCCACTCTGCCTGGATGCAGCTGACATTAATCACCCATCCTGGCATTTTTAATAAGTCCTGGGATTCCTGCTAAAAACCATCAGAGGAACAGGAGTATTTTATGCCCTGTAAGTAATTTTGCATGCTAGCATTTGGGCCACTGTCCCACCTTTACTTTCTATGGGTTTCCGTCTCACACAGCCCCAGGCAGTCTGGCCCTCGTCCAAGGTCATTTCATCCACGAGGATGAAATCCACGACTACTGATTTCTATTAGTCCATTATTCCTGTTTTCATTTTCTTGATTTGCTCATGGTGGATGAATAGAGAACTGGTGGACTAGAGAGCCTGGAGCTCTGGTCCTGGGGGCAGGGGAGATGGGGAGAAGCTGGATTCTCTTCCTGGTTGCTCGGATTACCAGCTCTGTGACCACCACAAGTCTGAGGGTGTCAGGAACAGAAAGGGTGTGATTGCTCAGCAGCACCTCCCTGGCATATGGCCGGGACCCCATGGTGAACACCCAGGCTGGTCCAGGAAGACTTTTGTTCTTGGCCCTCTAGTCTATCTCCCAGCCACGAGTGTACCTGAATTGGACCTGATTGTGAGTTTCAAAGGTGAGTGAGGAATAAGCCCTCTAGGAAACCCAAACCCAAGCCCTCTTCCCTCATTCGTAGGTCTTGCTTGTTTGGGGATTTTTACCCCAGAGAAACGACTTGTGTAAGAATACTCTCCCAGCCCTCCAGTTGAAAGGAAGCTGAGTGTGGCAATCTGATCCCCTCCCTTGGGCTCTAAGGATACATAGTAGCTGGAAGAAGAGATTTTCTTTCCCAACTGAATCCGTGATCACAGAAGGCTCTTGAAGGAGGCCTGAGGCCTATGGTTCCTTCAGTAGGCTGTGGGGCAGAGTGGCAAATGGCAGTCTTTGGAGTCAGATCTGACTTCGAACCCCTGCTTGTTCTTTACCATCTGTGTCCTTCTGGGTACGTCATTGGAAGTCTGCTCCTTGAGTTTTCTCCTTTGTTGTTTGAAGATCATCGTATGTGGGATGAAGAACATGGACCCGAACCAGGGTGTCTGGGTCTTAACCTGATCCTACCCCCTTCCAGCCCTAGGGCCCTGAGCAAATCCCTCCACCTCTCTGTGCTCCAAGTGCCTGATGTATGGAATGGGGCTAATCATACGCTTTACCTGGAGGAATCTCATAGTTGTTGAGAGTACAACATGAGAAATAGCTGAAGTGGGTTTGGAACAGTACCTGGCATGTGGTAAGCACTAAATAAATAAAACATTAGCTATAAATGTCATTGTTTACAGGGTGCTAGTGAGATTTCAATTAGATGAGCATCTAGAATAATGCACAGTATTTCGTGTGTGCTTCACATACCATTACTGGATGAATGAACAAAGATCGGGATGGCTAACTATCAAGCAGGGGGGAGACACCCACAGGACTGCAGCCTTTCCGGCTGGGCCTTGGTACAGTGTGCTGGGCTGACCTGGACTGTCGGCGGCTGGTCGTGCACACCTTCTGCCAATGCTGCGTGCCCAGCTCTAGGGCTCAGTGGCATCAAGTTAATAGCTTGAAATCTGCTCTGGTGGTGGTATTCATACCACAGACATGGGCCAATGTTATAAATCAAGTTTTGGTTTGTTGTTATCGAGACAGAGAGAGAGAAATGGGAGAGAGAGAGAGAGAGAGAAGCATTGATTTCCACCTAACACATCCTTGACTGGCCAGGGGACCATTTTTACACCTGCCACTGCCGTCTTCAGGGACCAGTTCTGACCATGTTATTACAGCATACAGAATCCAAAATAAGACATTTTGGAGCAGATAAGAAGATACTAGTGGATGTTGAGAGCCTGGCTTTGGAGACCCCATGAAGTAAGGAGTACATAAATTTTGTAGGTTTGGTGGTCACTAATGCCTGGCTGTAGCATGACCTGGGTGGCCATTCTGGGGCTTTCTGTAACTTGCCAAGACTAAATTAATGCTTGGAGCCTCCCAGGAAGATCATGACACTCTTCCTGGGCCCTCCTGCCCTCCTTTAAATGCCATCTGTGGAGCTCCTAGGTGGAGCCTTTCCCCAAGTCCTGAGTAAGGAGAACCATTTAAGGTCATTCCAAATCTACTTTGGTACCAACTGACTTTGACGTAGTGCAGTGATTAAAGGAGCCGGACGGAAGTGCAGCTGGTGAGCGCATGGGACAGAAGAAGGAAACGCGTGCAAGCATTTGTAAACGGCCCAGGCTTTGAAGGCTCCTCCAAAGTGATCTTAAAGGGAGAGGAATGCACAACGCAAGGCTGCCCTGGGTGTGTCCTGGGATCGCTGCCGTCTTAGCCCCGCTCACTCTCATTCATCAACCTGCCCACAGCCCCCTCCAGCTTCTTCAAGGGAATGGGGGTGGGTAGCCTCTCTATTTATTTATTTTTTAGCTCTTCCGGTAAGTGGATGATCAACCAGTTTTGACAACCGTTGCATCCTAATGAATAATCTCTCTTTTAAAATGTGTTGACATATCGTTTGTGTTTCGATGGCCCTAAAGGGCTTTAGAGAAAAGTCGGTTAATCTTCTGCTCTGAGGAAGACCAGCTACTGTTCACTCTTGGAAAAATAAACAGAAATGTGCTGTGCTTTTAATCTTTAAATTAGCACCATTGGAGACTGGCAATTAGTAGCGCTTCTCAGTAGGGGGGGGTGTTCACAGTCCCTTCAGGCACTGGAGGGAGGGGTAGCCACTTGGATCTAGGCAGCGTTTGGGGGACAACACTGAGTTAGGGAGGCGGGCAGGGCCGGCTCACCTGAAACTATGGGGCTGGGCAGAAGGGACAAAAGGCAGTGCCCTGGGCAGAGGGCAGCTGGGGAATGACAGGGGACCGTCCAAAGCAGCAGATCTGAAAATGACCACACACAGAGAATTGAAAACCAACTGGAAAATGAAGGGTCTGTTACTGAGGGCAGCGAGATGGAGCCCAGGGGTTTGGAAGAACGGGGAGGAGCGAGCCTTTTTCGGACAGAGTCTGATGCCTCCTGCGTAGGGCTGGAGCTGCACCTATTCTGGGCGAAGCTCGTTTTCCCACCTGTTACAAAATTGATACTCCTCTATTAACAGATAACAGATAACAACTATTTCAGTTGTTATCGGGCTTGGCTGCCCATCAGAATCTCCCTGCGAGCTGGTGCGACAGTCAGCATCTCAGGCCCTGATCTACCTAATCGGACTCTGTGGAGGGCGGTCTCTGGAAACCAAGCAGATACTCAGGCGGGCCGGTAGAGAGGTGGCACCCAGAGTACAGAGTGTAAACTCCGGGTCCAGCCCAGTTGGATTTAAAACCTGACTTCACCCACCATTTACTCCCTGGGTCACATTGGGCCTTAATTTCCTTGTCTTCAAAATACAATGTTAATAGTAACTGCATCACAGGGTTGTCAAAAGACTTCAGTGAGATGATATTTGCAAACTGTAAAATGCCTGGTATGTTATCATTATCATTATTATTGTTTCCTTTATGAAAGTGTAGCCAGTCAATGCAGAGATAGTGGGGGTAAAGGAACTTCTGTCATCCTACCCATAGACATACACATCATACACACACACATCTTATACACCCATCAAGAGTTAAAAAGTCACATGCTGGTGGGGACCATAGTATCTTGGAGAACTATGACTTCTTAGCTTGGGTTCCTGCAGAACCAGACCCTGAGACACACGTTGAGGCCAGGTCGTGTAGACGAGCCCTGTAAACAGTGATGAAGGAGGGGGCAGGCCTTGAAAGAGCGAAGCCCCATCGGGCATCAATTTCCTGATCCTTTCTTTTCCTTTCTGCAAGAGATAAAGAGTACCTCATTAGGTGTTTAAATCAGATTAATGGCCATTAGTACCAGACTTCTCCTGCTCCGCCTGCATTTTGTTTCTTTTGGGATGACTCTGTGAAACTAATTGCTTTTTATAGGAGCAGCACAGGGGCAGATATGGGGAGGAAAGAAAAGCCTCTCTCTGACCAGGCTGGTCAAATTCCACATTTTGACTTGGCTTCTAAGTCTGGAGGAGGGAGAGCAGGCAAGCAGCCTGCACTCCGCGGGCTCGGAGGGGAGGCCCCTCGTGGGGAGGGTGGAGAGCGGCCTTGACCTCCTAAGAGGGGAATGGTGTTTGATGAGCTCGGCTCCTGGGAGTGCTGATTCACAGAGGTCCTTCAGATGTCAGCTGAGTAGGGATTTGTGGACAGCAGGAGAGGGCTGGAGGAGCAACACAGACAGGATGACACCTGGCCCCATGCAGGGTGCAAATTGTATTTCTCCCGTCAACGCCGACTATTGACAACTCCTCCATTGATTCTAAATCTGGCAAAGTCACAGAGAGCAGACTCCCTACCTCCTCTTTCCCCAACACATTAAAACAGACATGAAATACAGCTTTCCCGTTCTTTCCACAGTGATGTTCCTGCCGTGCTCCCCCAAGACACTTCATTAAAAGTTATTCATAGATATTTCAAGAAGTAGTTAACGGTAGCTTACAGAGGGGGAGAAAGTGAAAGAATGCAACCTAGAGACAGGAAGTTGAACATCAAATCTTTAGCAAAAGTAGAAAAGCAAAAATGCTGAACTCTGTGATTAGTCATTAGATTTTTCTCTGAGCTTCCCGGCAGCCTCAGCAAAAAGATCAATGTGAGGGGTTATATATTTGTGTTTGGGTGTAAAGAAAACCATAAGTTCTTCATATTTTTTTAGCTGAGTTCTGAGAGTTATTTGTCATATGTACATTATAGATAATATGTAATAGGCAGTGTCTTGGACCACAATTTCCTAGCAAACTCAGAAGTGCCTCTGAGACAGTTCTTTCTTGCTTTGGCAACTGCTAAAAGTTGAAGGAAAACATGAAAACCTAATTGTTAAAGGCACTTTGCAAAAACTATGAGCTGGTATTAACTGTGATATTTCAGGACTTTTTCGATGTTTGATGGCAGCTGTTTGGTCATGGCTAAGGGAATGCTGTCTTCTAATCGGTAGCCAATGTCTGGGATGCAGCGGGCTAAGAACAGAATTTTTTTCTAGCTAGTCCCCCAGAAACCTTTATTCTAGTTCTTTTGTCAGAGCTCAGAGGTAGAAAGGCGCAAGCAGCTCCTATGAGAAGCAAAGTTTTTCTTCTCTTGCTGCCACCTTCTAAGTGGTTCTTCTGTGTCTGTCTGGCCCTTCTCATTTCCTGTGCATCAGGAGTTCACGATCTTACTATAACATCAGCACCACACCAGAATAATAGAGCCCGTTTTGTTAGCCTGTGTGTGCAACAAACCAGCCCACAAGTTAGTGGTTTAAAACAGTAGCCATTTACTGGCTCACAGTTCTGTAAGGCAGCTCGTGTCTGCTCTGCAGGGGGTCAGCTGGGCTCCCCCTGCATTTACAATCAGCTCAAGGATCCAAGGTGGCCTCACTCACATGTCTTGGCCTCGGTGGGGTGGCCTAAATTAATGGGGACTCCCTGGGCCTCTCAAGCTGAAGGAGGCTGGTCTTCCTTACTTAGGGTAGCAAGACAATGAAAGCAGAAGCTGCAAGGCCTCCTAAGGCCTATGTCTGCACAAGCCCAGGTCCCTCCTGCAGCATCCTGTTGCCCCACAGTCAGCCCGGATTCAGTGTGTAGAGCAGCTACACAAGGGGGTGAATTTAGGGATGTGGGATTCTTGGAGGATTGTTGGGTGGCAATTATCTATGGCCCTGTGCCACCAATAAACTCAACCACAGTGGTCCTGTAGGCAACGGGTCTCACCCGAGGGGTGGGATGGGAGAGAAGGGGACAAGTATGTCCCCCTTGAGGGTGAGGAAAGGTATCATTTGGTATTAGCCCACTTCTCACTCTAAGTTCCTGGACTCACACCACCATCATAAGTCCAAATACCAGGCTTTTTGAGTTCTATTTAAAATTCTCAAAACGGAGGGGCACTGGGTGGCTCAGTCGTTAAAGCTTCTGCCTTCAGATCAGGTCATGATCCCGGGGTCCCGGGATTGAGCCCCATGTTTGGCTCCCTGCTCGGCGGGAAGCCTGCTTCTCCCTCTCCCACTCCCCCTCCTTGTGTTCCCTCTCTCGCTGTGTCTCTGTCAAATAAATAAAGTCTTTAAATAAATGATAAATAGATAAATAAATAAAATTTTCAAAATGGTTATGTCAGTGGGGAAATGGACATTGGGGAGGGTATGTGCTTTGATGAGTGCTGTGAAATGTGTAAACCTGGCGATTCACAGACCTGTACCCCCAGGGATAAAAATACATTATATGTTTATTAAAATAAAAAAATAAAAAATAAATAAAAAAATTAAAAAAAATGGTTATGTCAGAGATGGACCTTTGAAGATATGGGACAGGAAATGTTTTAAGAGGCCTCCTGACAGCCATGCTTGAAGACACTGTAAGCATGGGACACACCGAGTTAGGCCCCTCCATCTACGGCCAACCTTGGACAGCTGCATCCCCAAGCCTCTCCAGTCGGCTGTGCTGTTGCAGATCATGAGGTCATGTTCACGTCAGCTAAAGTGAGATACACAGTGTGTTAATGGCAGCCTCAAAGTCAGTTCTATTTTCTTTTCTTTTCTTTTTTTTTTAATATTTTTTATTTGTTTGACAGACAGAGATCACAAGTAGGCGGAGAGGCAGGCAGAGAGAGAGGGGGAAGCAGGCTCTCTGCTGAGCAGAGAGCCCGATGTGGGGCTCGATCCCAGGGCCCTGAGACCATGACCTGAGCCGAAGGCAGAGGCTTAACCCACTGAGCCACCCAGGTGCCCCAGTCAGTTCTATTTTCGTCAGGCTGGAACGAGAAAGCCTGACAGGCCTCACTGGCCCTAACTCCAGAAAAGGGTCACACTGTGTGAAAGGATGACTCGAATGACAATTGAGGCCATATGCTGATCACTTTTGCAGAAGCCAGAAAGCAGGAGGGCTAGATCATCAAGCCACTGGATAACAGAATTAGGGACAAGACATTCTGACATCAGAGATGGTGTAAATCTTTAAAAAGATAGAAAGAGGGCTAAACATAAGATCCTATGTTTTGGCTCAGAGCATGCATATACACACACACACACACACACACACACACACACACATACACACACACAAGCATGCACCCACACATGCATGCAGCTGTGAAGAAAAGGAATGAAGGAGCCTGACTTAGCAGCACCAGGTGAAGAGGACCTGTAGTTGTCTGTTTCCAGGAAGCTCAATTTGAGTCAAAAGCAGGCTAAATTAATGTGACCTTCAACTACATGAACAGGGGCATAGACTCTAGGATGAGGGAGGTGATTCTTTCATTCTATTCTGCATAACTGAGTTTACTCCATAAGTATTAGACCAATTTCTAGGTGTGTCATTTAAAAGTGTTAGAGAGAACCACATAACTCGAGGGAAGTTTGGTGTGATTAAAGAACCTGAACTCAGAGGAACTAAAGACACTTGACCTAAAGAAATCCCCAGCAAGGACTTAAGGATGGTCTTTAAATGGTTGTCATGTGGAAGAGGGATTGGATCTGCCCCCTTTGGCCCCCAGAATAAATCTTGGACAAGTGAGTGGAACGTGGAAGGCCCCTGGCATTTGGAACATCTAACGGTTGGAGTGGCCCAGTACGCCATGGGCTGCACCGTGTGTCAGGTCCCTTTGGGGCTGAAGGATCAATCACACATCAGGTTAGCCAGAGGGGACCCAACCTTAGAGTGGTAATCCGTTCAAAACAAATGTTAAAATCCTGTCCGACTAACTCTGAGGTCTTGGCATTCATAGGGATTTGCCCAAGGTCACAGGGCAAGTTGGTAGTTGTCTAGGACCTGACTTTCCTGCCTCTCTGTCAGCATTCCTGCCCTGGATGCCAAGTGCCCTCACCAATGCGATGTTGACTCAAGCAGGGATGCCTAGGGACCATATCCTACCCATCCATCCAGACCGATTTATTTGGCCAGCATCGTGTGTAAAAAGATTTGAAATTGGGGCACATGGGTGGCTCAGTGGGTTAAAGCCTATGCCTTTGGCTCAGGTTGTGATCCTAGGTCCTGGGATCGAGCCCTGCATCGGGCTCTCTGCTCAGCAGAGAGCCTGCTTCCCTCTCTCTCTCTGCCTGCCTCTCTGCCTACTTGTGATCTCTGTCTGTCAAATAAATAAATAAAATCTTAAAAAAAAATATTTGAAATCAATGTCTGCAGGAGGGCATACCAGTTCTGGCAGTGGCCACCGTGCCCCATGGTCTTCCCTGGGCATGAGGTCCCTGCACATGCTCACATCTCCTGCTTGGCCACCATGGCCTTGCTGCTTGCCGAATCTAACCTAGAGACAAGGCAGAGCAGGAGGAGGTAGTCCTGAACCAGAGCCCATGAAGAAGGCTTTGCAGCTCCTTCTTCTCTTATAGTTCCCAGCGTGATGGAAACTGACGAAGGGTAGAAAGGAGCTTTTTTTTTTTTAAACATCTACAACGTGCTATGCATTTTTTCACACGTTAATCCCATTTAATCCTCATAACAACTCTGTTAGTTTCCTAGAGCAGCCATAACAAAGTACCACAAATTAGGTAGCTTAGAACAATAGAAATTTATTGTCTCACCATTCTGGAGTCCAAAATCAAGTCCAAATCAAGCAGGGCCACGCCCTGTCTGAAGGTGAGAGAGGGATCTGTTCCAGGCCACCTAGCTTCTGGTACCTCAGGTCTTCCTCTGTTTATAGGTGGTCATCTTCTCTTTCTGTTTCCCTCCTTGTCTTTCTTCTTTGCCTCTGTGTCTGTGTCCGAAGTTCCTCCTTTTTTAGGAATACCTGTCATATGGGATTAGGACCTAGGGATCTTAAATCGGTTAAATCTGCAAAGACCCTATTCCCAAAGAAGGTCATCTTCTAAGTTACTAGGGGTTAGATTTCAACATACCTTTTTGCAGGGACACAGTTCAACCCCTAACAGTCCACCCTGTGCTTCCCCACAATTCATGTCCTTACCACATGCAAAATACATTCACCATATCCAATGTCCACACAGACGTCAACAACTAGTTTAGTAACAGGACCAGGATTATAACACTGATACTTGGAAAGCAGCCTTAAAGTGCAGAATTGCTGACCCCAAACACCATCCTTTCTACTGCACAGGGCTGCTGCTATGGGGCACGCCCACTGTGTGCCAGGCACTGTGCCTGCTACCTCATATCCTTTTGTCACAGTGCCGTGCTCGTCTGGCAGGGCCCCAGACTGGGCACCAAGGGGCACAGAGCTCCTACTGTCTTCTTCTTTTTTTTTTTTTTTAAGATTGTTTTTATTTATTTGAGAGAGAATGAGAGAGAGAGAGAGAGCACGAGAAGGAGGAGGGTCAGAAGGAGAAGCAGACTGCCTGCAGAGCAGGGAGCCTGATGCAGGACTCAATCCCGGGACTCCAGGATCATGACCTGAGCCGAAGGCGGTCGCTTAACCAGCTGAGCCACCCAGGCGCCCTGCTTCTACTGTCTTCTGATAGGGATGAGGCTCAGCCCAAGTGGGTCTGTCCCAGGGCCTGGGCATGAGCGGGCTGAGAAGGTGGAGGAGGGCACCCAAACGGGCAGTCCAGGAGATCACAGACAAAGGGAAACAGAGTCCTGGGGAGATGCAGTGGTTGCAGGTAGGAGAATGCAGCCCACCTGGGTCATTCTGGGGGGAGGGGTGTCGTGGGCTATTGCCTGAACTTCTGTGGAAGACCCAATGAATGTGGCTGCCGTGCTGTCACTAGCTGGGAGGCGAGGGGACGGCAGGAGCCATTTACATTTATGAGGAAGCAGGGGAATCAGATGCTTAGCCAGGCAACGGCAGGCAACAACCCAATACCAACTGCTCACATGGCATAAGGCCTGTTCCTCCACTTCCTGGAAAGATGGCGATCCAGGAAGGACTGGGTCCCGGGCTGTAATCTTCGCAGTTGGAAGCTTTCTTTGAGCATTAGAGGAGCTCCAGTGGAGGGCACTGGGGAAGAAAGAGGCCACTGAGCTGATGAGAAGAATATGGCTTTGGAAGTCATTAGACCCGGCTTGAAACCAGCCCGTGCCACTCACAAGCTGCGTGGCATCGGACAAATTGAGAAACCCTTCTGAGCCCCATTTTCCCGTGGGCCGGTTGTGAGGATTAAATAGACAGGGTGTGTGAAGCACGCAGCCCTGTGCGAGTTGCCGAGCTCAATACAAACTGTTTCCCTTTGAAGCTGAGTGGCGCTGGCCATCCTGGGGAATGTTAAGGGGGCCTGGGGAGGGAAATGGACCCTCCAGCCTCTCTCTGGGGAAGTCCGTTCACCCTAAGAGGGTGAATGTCTTCATCGCACCTTCCCCGCTATGCTAATGATGCATTTTCTCCCCCGCAGAGGAACTAAAGGAGAAGCTGACAGAGTATGTGGACAAGGTGAATGGCCAGAAGCCGGGTTTCATCAAAGTCGTGCGTCACAGCAAGCAGGAAGGCCTCATCCGCTCCCGAGTCAGCGGCTGGAGGGTGGCCACTGCCCCTGTAGTGGCCCTCTTCGATGCCCATGTGGAGTTCAATGTGGGCTGGTAAGTGCCCATCAGGAGAGGAAGATGAGTCCCAGTGTGGTCCAGGGCTGTCAAAGGAGTACAAAGCATGCTGGGATCTCAGTCGTAGTGGGGGAAAGGTGAGAGCTGTGGGAACAGCTGAGATCGGATGTATGACTGATGAAGGCAACAAGCCAGCCCTTCGAGGTTGGGGAGAGCCGGGGGTCAGCAGACCAATGCACAGTGTCTCAAGGGTATGGTGACATCGGGTGTGACCCTGGCTAGTGTCTTCCTCTAGGAGGTGGGATCTGGGAGAAGGTAAATGCTAAGGGCCAAGCTGAGAGTGCCAGCCCAGCTAAGCACAGTGCGAGTGAGTATCCAGCAAGGAACAGCTGGACCAGACTTGAGGCAGGAGCCCAACCACACAGACAGGGTCAAGGCCCAGTGGTCAGAGGGGGAGAAGGTAGCTTGATGTCATCAGGTGGGATCCACCCCTCCCCCAAAATGCCCAGCCAGGCGTAGCATAGAATCTCAGACTTTCCCTACTGGTGAAACTTGGTCTTTAAAAAACTTCCTTTCTCTGGTGAGGGCTGCTCGGCGGCTGCATGGAGCAAAAGAAAAGGTATATGGCCTCAGTGGCCGCAGCCAAGCAGGGATGGGGCACCTGACCCCAATATCCCAGCAGGGCTGGAGGGTGCGCTCTGGCCGGCCCACTGTGTGTGGCTTTGCAGAGAGCAAGGGTGAGGAGGGCCCTTAGTAGGAAGGAGCCGCTGGGCATGCACACCACATGGCTAGATTTGGGCAGAGTTTTACATAACAGACTCAAGGCTGCAATGAAGCCGTTTTTTATAGTTGAAGTCCCTGCTTGCCATTTGTGACTATTTAAAAAGCATTTTCATTGGATTTATGGCCAGAAGAGGAGAGGGACACTTACTATTTCAAGCTGATTTGAGTAAACAATTATGCAACAAATGCATTATTAATAAGAAGCTCATCATTCCTGTCTGCAAACACTTTACTTGCCTGGTGTCCATTGGGGCCTCCTGGCTGCTTGGAAAGCCCTACTCCCCACCTCTCCGTGGGCGGTGGAGAACCCGTGGGATAGGGTGGCGTGTCTGGAGGACGGAAGCAGCCATGAGTAACTGGTGGAAATACGTTTGTTTTCACCTCCATGCCTCTGCCATGCTCATCTGCCTTTTCCTCCTGCTCGATACACTGAATTTTAGCAAAATCAAAGCCCAAGTTGAAAGCTTCCTATGGAACCTCAGATCTCCTCCTTTCTTCTTGCTTAGGTCTTAATATTTTTTTTCTAGTGGAAAAAGGGAAATCAAACAGACATAAGGATCTAAGGCACTAACAGTCTCTCAGCTCAGCCCAGGACGTGCTGCAGGAGTGGGGTGAAGGGGTGGAGATTCAACAGGGGCTCCTTCCTAGGAAGCCAAGCAACCTGCTGGAGCAGAGAGCCAGGTGGCTTTTTGCCTTTTTCTGCAGGGGAAGGAGCGTCAGGGTCACCAGTCTGGTATTTACCCATCTCGGAAGCAGTGACCCTTCTCTCCCTCCCTCTTGCTCAGGGCTGAACCTGTGCTCACACGCATAAAGGAGAACCGGAAACGCATCATCTCGCCATCCTTTGACAACATCAAATATGACAACTTTGAGATAGAAGAGTACCCACTGGCCGCCCAGGGCTTTGACTGGGAGCTGTGGTGTCGCTACCTAAACCCCCCCAAGGCCTGGTGGAAGCTGGAGAACTCCACCGCCCCGATCAGGTAAAGCATCCTTACCTGTGGGTCTCTCTGCCTCATCTTCCTTGCAGGGGCTCCCCTCCCAACTCAAGCCCTATTCCCCAAATTCCAGCCCCACTGTGGGATGATGGGATGGGGGTTGGAAGGGAATTACAAATGACCTTCAGTCACCACTTACAGGCCCTTTCTGTAGAACCATGGCACCCAGAATCCATTCAGGGGCTCAAACTTATTCATTTCAGCACATCACTATGGGACACCTGCTGGGAGCCAACAGTTGTGCCGGGTGCCGGGGATCCAGAGTGATTAAGATACAGTTCCTACCCTCAAAAGCCTGCAGTCTGGTGAGGACAGACAAAATAATTAGAATAGCAAATGATTACTGGAGGAAACTGTGTGGAAAGTGGGAAGAATCTTTTTTGGAGACTAGGATTTGCACTTGTTTTTAAGCAAATAGTAGATTGCAAGGTTGGGGCAGGAGCACTCATAGTTGAAGAGAGAGCATAAGTTCACGGACACAGAGGAAGTATAAAGGGACCTTTACAGGGAGGAGCATGAGGAGGTAGCGCCATGTAATGAGGCCCGAGGGGCAGAGAGGCAAGATCGGACCCCACAGCAGCTTGGATCCCTCACCACTATTTGAGTTTATCCTGTAGGATTCAATTAAAAGTGGCTTCGAACTGCATTTCAAGGATGATAAGCTCTTTTTGCCTTCACTGTTGCCTTCACAGACCCCAGATGACTCCTCTGTGCAGCCTCTGTTCTTGGGGTCAGGACTCCTACAACAGCCACCCCACCAGTCCTTATTTCTGTCTGGTTAATCACAGACCAGGTGCCTTTATGCTCTCTGCAAAGTCTTGCCCATTAAACACGTAGATGACACCAGAGGTGGCCTAGGGGACTATTCTTGGAATGAAAGAGGAGATTAGAAGCTGATGTTGCTTTGTATTACATGAGGGAGAAAGATTATGAAAAAATCTAATTGAAAGTGGGTGATTATTATCTGAGATCATATCTTTCCTTGCCAGAAGAAAAAAACTACATTCATATTTAAAACCGGATGGAAGAGAACCATCTAGCTTTCCCGCAGTTATCTCCGTTACCCACCTGTTAGCCCCTGCCACAATTCTGTGTTGTTAAATATTTGTTCAGAGGTCACTGCGTGCAAGGGCCTTTCCCACACATGGTCTCATTTGCTTCTCATTATAACCTTGTGACAGCTCATTGTGTCACCCTTGTTTTATAAGATGGGGAAAACCCATAAGACAGAGGAAGGAGAATGGCTCTGCCAAAGGCTGTGGGCAGTAGAGCCAGGATCCAAACCTAGGTCGGCTAGATCCCACATCTAGTTGTCATCCTTGTAGACACCCGTGGTTGAGCTCGGAACTGGCATGGCTGGATTTGCGCCTCAGCATGCTGAACGATCCTGGAAGGAAGTATGCTCTCATGCAAGGAGCATTCTTGCCGAAGACTACACTGATATTAGCTGCTTTGTTCTGCTCATCTTGAAATGTGTTGGCCTAGTCATGGTAAACCGGTGTTCTAGGCCCTTGACAGAGAATATCATCTGAGTCTCAAAGTTTTCATCACCTAATTCTTGTCAAAAATTTGGCCAAGAGAGATTTTATTCATGGAAGTTTTGGGGGAAGAACTGTATTGGTTTTATCCCTAGATGAAGACAACCCCACAGAAAGCTGTGGGTTATACAAATATACCTTGCCCCCTTTGGCTCCTGTTTCTTTGGGGCTGTATGTCAGTGCTGTGTCTGCACAATGTAAGCTATGAAAAGAGCCCAGAGATACTACTGCATTCTAAAGTAACATCTTTGAACACTGAGGTGCATGTGGCCCTTCTTTTCACTACATCTGTATCTATGGGGTGGTCCATATACACAATGGAATATTACTCAGCCATCAGAAAGGATGAATACCCACCACTTGCATTGACATTGATGGGACTGGAGGGGATTATACTGAGTGAAATAAGTGAAGCAGAGATAGACTATTATCATATGGTTTCATATGTATGTGGAACATAAGAAATAGCATGGAGGACATTAGGAGAAGGAAGGGGAAAATGAGGGGGAAATCCAAGGGGGAGATGAACCATGAGAGACTATGGGCTCTGGGAAACAAACTGAGGGTTTCAGAGGCGTGAGCCCGGTGATGGATATGAAGGAGGGCACATATTGCATGGAGCCCTGGGTGTTATATGCAAACAATGAATCATGGAACACTACATCAAAAACTAGTGATGTACTGTATGGTGACTAACATACTGAAAAAAAATTAAAAATAAAGTGATGTCTTTGAGAGGGTTGTTCACTATGTCCCAGTGTGACCTCTACAAAGACTGACATGAGAAATTTCTTTCAGACTGACTGCTAGTCAAAGAAAATCTTGCTAGTGCCAAGGAATGAGTATATTTTCATGTGGGAACTCTGAATGTATTTCTAAGACATGTTCGTTCATTTTCACCGTGGCTGCCAGGAAGCTTAGCATCAATTTTGTGGGTCTCCTTTAAGGACTGTCGAGGAGGACCTAATGCTGCATTCTAAAAAGCCCCCAATTTGTTGTAAACTTTTGGCCTTTTCAGACATTTATGTATTTTGTTTTTCACGGTATTGTACATTTTTTGTAAGCTATCTCTAATCCTTTTGGGAAGGAGGCAGGGTATAACCCAATAACATGCTCAGGCTGATTGGGTCCACTTCACACCCTAGCTGGTTAATAAGGAACAGATTGTCTGAAGTGGCCTATGCTCATGGCACAGCAACTGTTTTAGAGTACACTGTTCCCCCTGAGTGGGTTTGGCCAAATGGGGAAGACCCCTTCCTGCATGTCTTAGAGCACCATGTTGAAATATTCAACATTTCCAGGATGTCAAGGACAAGGCTGAGACTTGACTCTGCCCACCCTGCCGAACTGCTGTTTTTAAATCACCGTGTGTTTAAAGAAGGGATTCTCTGGGCTTTTTCAATGTTCAAGTGCATCTTTTTAAATGATTTTTCAAGGCACCACTATGCCCCACAGGTTTTCAAGGTTTTATATTATTTCATTCAATCCGTGTGAGGTTATAGTTGATTCTGTTCCGTAGATATGGAATCGGAGGCTCCAGGAGTCTAGGAAACTTTTCTCAGGGACACACAGACAGGCAAGGGTTGTCCTCATAGTGGGCCCCTCCAAGGACAGGGTCAAGCATCCTCCGTTAGAGCAGGAACTCAGCCTAGTTTAGGAGGAGTGGATTGAAGTGCATTGACTGCCCTGGCTGCCCGTGGTCTATGGAATGTGAGCCCATCCAGAATAAAATGCTGTTATTTGAAAGGAGGAGGAGGGGCAGGGAGCCCAAGGCCCCTGTCTCCACCTGAGCAGTCTTCTGCACGGGCATAGTCCAAAGCGATGACCTTCAAAAGAGCTCTTTCTCCACCTTGATGAGTTTCCAGTTTCAAAAATGGGTCCGTTTGCATGTAACTGACAGTTTTCTTATAGCTGAGGATCCATCATTTCTCTTTTTCTTTCTCTTCCCCTCCCCCACCCCGACTCCTTCAGCCACCCGCTGATAAGATGCTATACAAGGGCTAGAGGTGGTAGCTGTGTGCGGTAGAACAATTCAAAGTCATTTGTGCAAGTTCATGGTCTCAGCAGAGACACAGCCCCCATGCGTTCATGCTGATTCTCCTAAGATGAATCACTCCTGGTGAAGTCCTGTGCCTCACCGGGCACCTGCCCACAGCCAGTGAGCCCCATGCTCACACTCTCACTCAGGAAAGGCCCTCCGGCTCCTGAACTGACTGGCTGTTGATGTGTGGCTCCGGCCTGAGACCCAGGCCCTCCACTAAGCCCCACCCAGTGGCTCTCTCCCCCTAGGGTCCCACAGGCACCTTCAGATCGGTTTTCCCAGTAGGGAATGCTTCTTCCTTCTGAAACCAGCTTTTTCTCTACAGCCCGTGTTGATGGGTGGTCCCCACCCCACCATCACCCAAGCCACAAAGCCAGCTGGCATCCCAATTCCTCCCTCTCTTTCACCTGTT
The DNA here is from genome assembly GCF_963455335.1 of Martes martes. Taxonomy (NCBI): domain Eukaryota; kingdom Metazoa; phylum Chordata; class Mammalia; order Carnivora; family Mustelidae; genus Martes; species Martes martes. The sequence continues at coordinate 49,468,565 of NC_137898.1, forward strand.
CATCTGTCTCTAAGTTCTGTGGGTTTACATTAAAATAAGGCTTTAAACAATCCTTCTTACCATTCCTGATCCTCTGGTCAAGGACCTTATCATGTCTCGCCAGACGTAGCAACAAACTTCCCAACTGGATTCCTCTTTCCACCAGCCTCTTCCGGTCAGTCACCCCACAGCTGCCTGAGGGTTCTTTTCAAAAGCACAAATCTGTTCTCTCTATTTAAGTGTCTGGTTTTTTGGTTTGTTTCTTTTTTTTCTTTGCTCACTTATTTTGTTTCTTAAATTCCATGTATGAATGAAATCATAGGGTATCTGTCTTCCTCTGACTGACTGACTTCTGCTCATACCAAAGTCTGCTTAAAATTCCTCACTGACACTCTTTTACTTCCAGATAAAATCCACATCATTTACCATGCTCTCCAAAGCCCCAACTAATCTTTCCAAGTGAACCAAGGTTGATGTGAGGAACCCAAGCAGGGGAAGGGCGGGGAGTTAGCGCAGGTGCCCAGGTAGAAACAGAGACTGGCTGTGTGATTCAGAGCTCAGGCGTCAGGGTAGCCGGCGACGCAGACACTCAGGCCAGGCTGGTGGGCTGAACACCCCTCCCCTGGGCTGTCCACCCATTTCAGCACCACCTGGAATGACGACTGGCCCCAGGACAGGAGCTCTCTGCCGTGCCCTCCCCTGCCCCCCAAAGAAACAGCCTCCCTAAAGCAGCTGGTGAAGGTGGGCCTTCAAGGTAGGCGGGCCACTCAAAGAACAAGGTCCACACCAGTTCTGGGGGCAAACGAAGGAGGAGGAACAGATTCTCCTATAGGAAGGCCCCGCTGCTTGAACTCCTCTGGCCGTGCCCAGGAAGCAGCCCCTCTGCTAACTGCTGGCCTGTCTTTCCACACCCCTGCAGGAGCCCTGCCCTCATCGGCTGCTTTATTGTGGACCGGCAGTACTTCCAGGAGATTGGCCTACTGGACGAAGGCATGGAGGTCTACGGAGGCGAGAATGTCGAGCTGGGGATCAGGGTAAGCAAGGGCCCCGCCCAGAGGACTTGGCTCAGCTCTCCGAAAGATGAATGAGTCTAGGGGGTGGAGAAATGGAGATAAGGATGAGGGTGACAGTTGGATTCTGAATGTCTTAATTCTTAACCTTGCTCCATGTGTGTGATCAGGGCTGCTTGGGGGCAGCAGGGGACCTATAGAATTTGGGGGAAGAAAAGGACTTCAGAAACTGCTTTGGCTAGGGCTGGGGATATGGGAGATACAAGCCCCCTACTACGGGAAGAACCTCTTTGTTAAAACCAAACATAGGCTCCTCGGGGCTGAGCCAAAGTGTGCTCCAGGAAAAAACATGCTGGCATCAAGGGGTGGCTGGACCAGCGTGACCTTCAGAGTCACTTCCCCTCAGAGTCACCTCCTCTTGGGATTTCTCATGCTGATATTCTCTGCCTCCTCTACAACAGTAGCCCAGAGAGCTTTCCTAAAGACTTTGTCAAGAGAGGGCTACGGGGGGCACCTGGGTGACTCAGTCAGTTAAGCATCTGCCTTTGGCTTAGGTCATGACCCAGGGTCCTGGGATGGAGCCCGGCATCTAACTCCCTGCTCAGTGGGGAGCCTGATTCCCCCACTCTCTCTGTCTCTGCCCCTCCCCCCCATCATGTTCTCCCTCTCTCTCAATCTCTTTCTCTCTCTCTTAAATAAATAAATAAAATCTTAAAAAGAAAAAGAAAAGAAAAGAAAAAGAGGGCTATAGGGAAATGAACTCATGGGACATAAGACCAAAACACAGCGAGGCTCACTCTATTCTGTTTCCTGACCCTGCCACGTGCTGGTCAGATACTCAGACCTGTTCATACCTTGTCCGATTCTTCTAGAGGTAGCCACCAGCCTGCCCCAAATTAGAGGACCTTTTGCAACTATCAACACATGATGCGAATCCACAACAGACATCATTTAATTTCTTATCCCACAGGAACACTTTCTAGGCTCTGACTCTTTCTCCTGGGCCCATGGAAAGATAACCTGAAAATGACTCCCCATCCCCATCATGTCTGAAGGACGCATGAGGTCCCATGGTGGTCAGCAGGAAAGTGATAACAGACACAATGAAGGACCTCATCCTAGAGGGAAACCCACCCTTCTGCCTGGGTTGTGGTCCTATCCTCACAGAAACCCCAACATTCAAACTGTGGCTTGTCTCCACAGTGGTCCCCATTGTCCTGTCCATGGGGATCTTAATTTTAAGCAGCCTGACACATCCCCTGTGTGGCAGCCCTTGGAGAGGACCTTGAACCTGCTGGAGTTTGTGGAAATCATCCAAGATATCCCTCCTCCCTGTCAGCCCTCCACGCAGACCACCCCAACATCTGGCTGGTTCTGACCAATGACCCCACTCTTGCCTCTTTTTTTTAGCGTCTGTATCTCCACTTCCCACTCAAGGACTCCAGTTTGGGTCCAGTCTCCTCTTAACTCTAACTTCCTTAGACCTCCCACCCCACTGGGCAGCCAGCTGACCCTGGACAGACCTCGCCCCACCTCAAAGGGAGACAGGTCACCTCCACGGACCATCTCACAACATCTGCAGGGGCCTGACCAGCCCTGTGTGGGCTGCACTTTTTGCCCAGACATAATCCTAGGGCTCTGACGACTGGCAGCAGGAGCAGCTTGTCTGAAGCTGAGCTTAGAAAATGCTTTTAGACACCCGTATTCACTGAAGTGAAGGGAAATTGCTTTGAAGGCCATTAGAATGCCTGGGCTTCGTGGGGAGCTAACGGACTCACAGAGGACAGAGACAGCATTGTCTCCCTGGCCTCTCCAGCTCTCCCTACATCACTCATTTCTTCACCATCTCATTTCAGCACCACTCCTGGATAAATGATCGCCCCCAAACATACTATTTTTCACTAGGAGCTGCTGCCAGGAATTGGCGGAGCCCACGGGGCCCCCTCCCATATGCGTGCTCTCTGGGTAAAGATGCTCGGGGACCAAGAGGAATTAGACACGTGAGCTCTGCTTCTCACACTTCTCACACGCAGTCACAGGGCCGTGGGAGATCTCTGGCTTCTCTGTGCCTTGATGAGAAAGCTGCTCTGGAGTGTGGGCCTGGGTGAGGCTTTCAAATACGTGGTAAAAATCTTTGGGTTTTGTGTTCAGGTTGTAAAATACAGTACAAAACATTGCCTGGCATTTCTTTTTCTCCATCTCCTCCCTCCTGCTTGACAGAGATGATGGAGCGTCATGGTCGTTGAAGGAAAGGTGGTTTTTCCGGCAGGGACCCAACAGCCTGTTGGCTGGCAGAGTGGCAGACAGAAGGAGGAGCTAGTTCATTTGAATTCCAGGTTTTCCTTAAAGGGATGCAGAACCGCTCGTCATCCCCAAAATAGATTTTCACGTTTTGTGGGGCTGTTAGTGCCTTTCTTTCATGTTTTGTGAGTTCACAGCTGAAGCCTCCCCTTCCCTATCTAGGATCTCCCTAGAAAAGGTGCAATGACTCCACAGGATTGTTTGTAAAAGAAGACAGACATTGTTTTTCTCACCTCTTTGAGTCAGAGGCAACTTATTCCAAGTCCTACCCATTTGGAACCCAGAGCTGTTTGCACAATTATTCACAACCTGCTCTGGCAGCTAACTATGCCATCCGTCTACATCCCCAAAAAGTAGTTCTTATTAGAAGACTCCTTTTATTCAGATGAGGGAATTGTGAAATTTAGAGTTTATGTATGTATACAACTTATAAGAGGTAGAGAAAAGATTCAACCCCAGATCTTTGTTATGTGAAAGCCTAGAGAGATATACCACAGAATATCTAGGATAAAAAACCTATGAGCATCCCCCCCAAAACGATTACAGTGACCATGAGGTAATTCCTTCTACTCTATTCACAATCATGTCTACTGAGTCCCTATTTAAAGCCTTATTCTTATTTTGTGCTCCTTTCTAATAAGTCTTTTTTTTTTTTTTTTCTGATTTCTACTTCCGCAACTCAGTGGGGAAAAGAAGGGAGTTGCTATGGGCAAGCAGAATGATAACAGCGAGATAAAAAGAGGGCGTTGAATAGGAGAAAGAAAGATTGTATAGATGATGGCTACAAATATGCTAGAATATATAAGAGAGCATTCAAGAGGTGGTAAGAAATTAAGAAATTGTTGGAGACGATAAATAAATGGAGTTGACTGCCCTCAAAAATATGTTGAAGTTCTAACCCTCCGTCCAGATGAATATGATCTCATTGGAAATCAGGTCTTTGTCCATGTTAATCAGGTGAAGATGAGGTCATACTGGGTTAAAGTGGCCCTAATCCAATGTGACTGGTGTTTTTAGAAGGAAAACTTGGGTACAGACAGGTACAGAGGGAGGATGACGATGTGAAGGTGGAGGCAGATTGGAGTAATGCCAGGGAATGCCTGGGGCCACCAGAAGCTGGAAAAGGCAAGGCAGGATCCTGCCCTAAGGCTTTAGAAAGAGCATGGCCCTGTCAACACCTGATTTCAGACTTCTAGCCTCCAGAATTGTGAGAGAATAAATCTGTAGTTTTAGGAGAACCTGCCTGTGGTGCATTGTTATAACAACCCAAGGAAATTAATACTGAGACCAAAACATGAGTGAAAATAGGAACCTAGAGAAAGTCTGAGGAACCTGGTGACTTTAGGCTTATGATTTCTTAATTTCATAGAGTACAAAGGACAGAATACAAAGCTTCAGGGTTTCCCAACATGAAGAGTCTAATATAATAATCCCCTGATTCCCCCACTTTACCTCCCGTAAAACTAGTACTCCAAAGACCAATTATCTCCGTGTAAGATGAGCTAGAAATACTCCCACCCTCACCCCCAGAATTAGGGTAAAAATTGCCTGCCTCAATTTCATGATGAGAAGAGAGGAAAAATTCTCCTTTGCGAATCCCTCCCTTGGATTTATAACATAAAATCAAAATACTTCATGGTCCACAAAATCTCAAGAGCAGAATTTAACTTAAAGTCGTTGGAAGTTCTTAGGCATCTACAAAAACGTATACAAACCCTCTCTGTGGAAAGACCCCTTTAACCCAGGCTATAAAACTTCCCACGGCCAGAGTTTCAAGGAATGTGAGTTCACCTTTTTAAAAAATCACAAGACAAGGGAAAAAGAATGCACCAAGAACAAAAGCACTGGACAGCCAAATTTGTTCTACAAAATTTTCAAGCATTGATTCTATCAGACACAGGATATGAAATAAGTTGTATAGTAGCTTTAAATAAATAGGGGATGGGTGGGGTGCCTGGGTGGCTCAGTGGGTTAAGCATCTGACTCTCGGATTTGGCTCAGGTCGTGATCTCAGGATGGTGAGATTGAGCTCCCTGCCAGGCTCTGCGCTCAGCAAGGAGTCTACTTGAGATTCTTGCCCTCTCTGTGTGCTCTGACTCTCCCTCTCTCTCTCTCTACAGTAAATAAATCTTTAAATAAATAGGAGATTAGAAAAATAAATAAGAAGAAAGGGACTACGAAAAAGACCAGTCATATTGGGATAAAAATAGAATGTCAAACATAATAAATATAAAAATGGGGATGCCTGGGCGGAGTTGAACATCCAACTGACTCTTGGTTTTGGCTCAGGTCGTGTGATGGAGTCATGTACTAGAGCCCCTGGTGGGCTCCACGCTCAGTGGGGAGTCTGTTTGAGTTGCTCTCTCCCTTTCCCTCTGCCCCTCCTCCCAACTTGTGCTCTTTCTCATTCTTTAAAAAATAAACAATAAATACAAAAATGAAAATTAAAAGCTTAATGGATGGATTAAATGTTCAGATGGACACTGTTAAAGGAAAAAATAGTACACTGGGAAATAGACCTAAAGAAATTATTCAAAATCAGCCCAGAAGAAATAAGAAAAAAAAGAAAGAGGGAGAGAGAGAAAGAGACTGAAAGACAGGTAGAATTGTGGACAAGGGTCTAAACATCTTAGAATTCCAAATGGAGATGGTAAAAAGTGAGGATTAGGCAAAAGCAATATTTGAAGAGATAATGACTAAAAATGTACCCAAGTTCATAAAAGATGCCAATCCTCAGATTCAGAAAGTCAACCTGTCCAAAGTAGGATAAATACAAATATATTCACATTTAGACATGTTATAGTGAATGCCAGAGGCAGAGAGAAGATCTGATAGCAGTCAGAGAGAAAAGATAAACTACCGAAAAAGTAATGATAGAATAACAGGTGACTTCTCAGTTAAAATAATGTAATCCAGAAGACCATGGGACAATAAATACTCTGAGACAGAATAACTGTGAGCTTATGTATGTATGTATATGTGTGTGTATATATATGTATATATATGGACTCAATAAAAATCTCTTTTAACTAGGGTAAAAGAAAGTCATTATTTCTAGAACACAAAAACTGCAAGAGTTTGCCACTAACATATCCTCACTAAAATAAATTATAAAGGGTACACTTCAAGTATAAGGAAAATGATCCCAGAAGGAAATCTGAAATAAGAGAAGAATACTTAGCTCAAAAAGTAGTAAATTTATGAGTAAATCTAAAGAACTGTTGATGGTAAATAACACTATTGTAAAGTCTTGTGGGATGATTAAAACCACAATGCATGATGACAATTGCAGATAAGTTGGGAAAGGGTGATTGTAATTAGAGTGTTCTAAATGCCTATATGTTAATGAGGATGGAAAGGATACTGGTTGACTTTGAATTTTGATGAAATAAGCATATTAAAGTTTCTAGGGAAGCCATGAATAGCATAGATAAAGAAAGTATAACTTCCAGAGTTGTAGAGGGGGGAAAATAAAATATGAAAATGGAGAAATCGAACGGGATGGTACAAAGAGAAAATATATGAGATGGTAGAAATTAATCCAAATATATGAGTAAATACATTAAGTTACACAGGCTAAGTTAAAAGACAAACATTTTAAAATTAGATTTTTTTAATTATCTGTAAGCTATTTATAAGAAACATGTCTGAAATGTTATAATACAGAAACGTTAAAATCTAAATGGATAGGAAAATTAATAACAGGCAAATGCGAATGAGAAGAAAATTGCTGTACTTATATTAATATTAGAAAAAATATTATTACAACATGTTTTAGCACAAATAAAGATTTCTACAATGTACAGTTCATCAGGAATATATAACAATTATAAACTTTTATGCACCTAATTGTGCAAACTTGATTTGTATAAAGTAAAAGTTGACAGAATTATAAGGAGACATCAATAGCTCCACTGATGTAGTGAAAGAATTTACTAAATTTCTCCATGAAAGTGATAGACCAACACCATTAATAGCTTGAATCTAATGGGATATAGAGAACCCTGCCATCTAACAACTACAAGATTCAACAAATTTCAAGGATTAATATTGTATAGAGCATGTTCTTTGACCACAATGGAATTCAATTAGAAATCCACAACTAAAAATTACAGAAATATTGGAAATTATGAAACATTTCTAAATAACTCATAGGTCAAAAAAGAATTTACACTGGAGATTTGAAAATATTTTGAACTGAATGATAACAAATATGCTATATATTACATTATGTGAAATTTAGCTAAAATAGCACTTAAGAAAAGTTGTAAATTAAAACAGTATGGTATTGGCATAAAATCAGACATGAGTCATTGGAACAGAATGGAGAGCCCAGAAATAAACCCACACATATACAGTCAATTAATTTACAACAAAGGAGTCAAGAATATACAACAGACCAAGGACAGTCTCTTTAAAAAATGGTATTGGGAAGACTGGAAGCCACATGCCAAAACTGGACCATTTTCTTACACCACACACAGAGATCAATTCAAAATGTATTAAAGACTTGAATGTAAGACCTGAACGCATAAAACCCATAGAAGAAAATGTAGACTGTAAGCTCCTTAGCATAGGTCTTGGTGATGATTTTTTAATTTGACACCAAAAGCAAAAGCAAAAAGCAGAAATAAACAAGTAGAAATACATCCAACTAAGAAGATTCTGTACAGGAAAGAAAACCTATCAATGAAGTGAAAAGCCAACCTACTGAATGGGAGAAAATATTTGCAAGTCATATATCTGATAAGGGATAAATATCCAAAATATATAAAGTACCATAAAACTTGATAGCAAAAGAGCAAAAAATCCTATTTAACAATGGCAGAAGATCTGAATAGATACTTTTTCAAGGAAGACATCCAGATGGCCAACAGACACATGAAAAAATGCTCAACAACACTCATCATCAGGGAAATCTAAAACAAAACCACAATGAGATATCACCTTACACCAGTCAGAATGGCTGTTATCAAAATGACAAGAAATAATGAGTATTGGCCAGGATGTGGAGAAAACAGAATCTTTGTGTTGACGGGAATATAAATTGGTACAGCCACTATAGAAAACAGTATGGAGGTTCCTCAAAAAATTAAGAAAAATACCATATGATCCAACAATTCCACTTCTGGGAAAACAAAAATGCTGACTTAATAAGATATATGCACCCCATATGTTCATTGCAATATTATTACAATAGCCAAGATAAGGAAACAACCTAAGCATCCACCGGTAGGCAAATGAATAAAGAAAATGTGGTGTATGTATTTATAATGGAATGTTATTCAGCCATAAAAAAAAAAAATGAAATCTTGCCATTTACAACAGCATGGATGGACCTCAAGGGTATTATGCTAAGTGAAATGAATCAGATAGAGAAAGACAAATACCATATGATCTTATATATATGTGGAATCCAGAGAAAGAAAGGAAGGAAGGAAAGAAGGAAGGAAGGAAGAAAGAAAGAAAAAGGAAGGGAGGGAGGGAGGGAAGGAGGGAGGAAGGAAGGAAGAAAGGAAGGAAGAGAAAGAAAGAAAAATAAGTTCATAGATACAGAGAACAGATTGGTGGTGGCCAGAGGCAGGGGGTGGGGATGGAAAACATGGGTGAAGGGGGTCAAAAGCTATGAACTTCCAGTTATAAAATAAATAAGTCACAGGAATATAATGTATAGCATGGTGACCACAGTGAATAACACTCTTGCATATTTAGAAGTTAAGAGAGTAAATCTTAAAACATCTCAACACAAGAAAAAAATTTTTTGTAACAGTGTAAGGTGACAGATGTTAACTAAAGTTGTTGTGATCATTTCACAATGTATACAAATATTAAATCAGTATGTCATACACCTCAAACATTAAATTAAGTGGAATTAAAATATTTTCCAAAAAATAAGAGAAATTGTATAATATCCCACTCTTAGAAAGAAGAGCTTAAAGTTAATGAGATAAATATATAAGTAGTTAGAAAAAATATCAGAATAAAAACTGTAGGTGAAATAATAAAGATATGAACATAAATTAATGAAATACATATTTTATGACTTATAATTCATTCTGACATGTATAATTCATATCTGATATATATGTAAAAGATCTATAGAAGATTTATACATATATGATATGTAGAAATGACTAATAAAACCAAAGCTTCATTCTTTGAAAATGTTAATCAAATTGACAAACTTTTAGCAGGATTGAGAGAGAGAGAGAGGTGCCACAACCACAAATAAACAAGTCTAGGAATGGAAAAGGACAAACGATTATAGTTGATATAGAGATTAAAAAGGGAAGAGTATATTGTTAACAAGTTTTTTCAAAAATTTGAAAATAGATAAAGAGAACAAATTTATGGAAAAATATAGTTTATTAAAAACTGACACAGGAAGAAATTAAAAACTGAAACTGTTCCATAACTATTAAAGAAGTTGAAAGTTGAATCAGTAGTTTGATATATTCTCACAGGTAAAAAACTAGGTTGATGGTTCACCACCAAGCACTGCTAAACTTTTAAGGGATGAAAATATTCCAAACTTATGCAAGCTATTTGTTGTTTTTTTTTTTTTTCTTATGCAAGCTATTTGAATGTAGAGTTCAGAATAGATACTAAATGCCCAAAAGCACAGTGGCTTGGATCTCTTCTAGGTTCAAACATCCAGGCAGATCCCTGGGTTTACAGAACAAATATATATATGAGAGAGAGTGTGAGGTGGGGGCAGGGGGAGGGGCAGAGGGAGAGAGAAAGAGAATCTTAAGAAGGCTCCACACCCAGTGCAGAGCCCCAAGCGGGGCTCAGTCTCATGACCCTGAGGTCATGACCTAGACGAAATCAAGAGTCAGACACTTAACCAACTGAACCACCCAGATACCCCTAGCACAATTATCTTAATAATATTCCTGAGTCATGAAGAAAAGTCTGAATTGTAGACTGTGTACTGTATTCAATAAAATAACAAGAGCATAACATATTTAAAAATTTAAGACATTCTCTTCAATAAATGGTGCTGGGAAAACTGGACAGCTATATGTAGAAAAATGAAACTCGACCATTCTCTTACACCATACACAAAGATAAACTCGAAATGGATAAAAGACCTCAACGTGAGACAGGAATCCATCAGAATCCTAGAGGAGAACATAGGCAGTAACCTCTTTGATATCAGCCACAGCAACTTCTTTCAAGATATGTCTCCAAAGGCGATGGAAACAAAAGCGAAAATGAACTTTTGGGATTTCATCAAGATCAAAAGCTTCTGCACAGCGGAAGAAACAGTCAACAAAACAAAGAGGCAACCCACAGAATGGGAGAAGATATTTGCAAATGACAGTACTGACAAAAGGTTGATATCAAGGATCTATAAAGAACTCCTCAAACTCAACACACACAAAACAGACAATCATATTAAAAAATGGACAGAAGATATGAACAGACACTTCTCCAATGAAGACATACAAATGGCTATCAGACACATGAAAACATGTTCATCATCACTAGCCATCAGGGAGATTCAAATTAAAACCACATTGAGATACCACCTTACACCAGTTAGAATGGCCAAAATTAGCAAGACAGGAAACAACGTGTGTTGGAGAGGATGTAGAGAAAGGGGAACCCTCTTTCACTGTTGGTGGGAATGCAAGTTGGTGCAGCCACTTTGGAGAACAGTGTGGAGATTCCGTAAGAAATTAAAAATAGAGCTTCCCTATGACCCTGCAATTGCACTACTGGGTATTTACCCCAAAGATACAGATGTAGTGAAAAGAAGGGCCATCTGTACCCCAATGTGTATAGCAGCAATGGCCACGGTCGCCAAACTGTGGAAAGAACCAAGATGCCCTTCAATGGATGAATGGATAAGGAAAATGTGGTCCGTATACACTATGAAGTATTATGCCTCCATCAGAAAGGACGAATACCCAACTTTTGTAGCAACATGGACGGGACTGGAAGAGATTATGCTGAGTGAAATAAGTCAAGCAGGCAGAGACAAGTATCATATGGTTTCACTTATTTGTGGAGTATAACAAACAATATGGAGGACAAGGGTAGATGGAGAGGAGAAGGGAGTTGAGGGAAATTGGAAGGGGAGGTGAATCATGAGAGACTATGGACTCTGAAAAACAACCTGAGGGTTTCGAAGGGGCGGGGGGTGGGAGGTTGGGGGAACCAGGTGGTGGGTATTAGGGAGGGCACGGATTGCATGGAGCACTGGGTGTGGTGAAAAAACAATGAATACTGTTACGCTGAAAAGAAATAAAACATTTAAAAAAATTTCTTTGGAAAATGTAAAACTTGTTAAATTTCTAATATTGAAAGAGACAACTCCTCAATTATGTGGAATTGACATATAGAAATATCTAGAAGCCTAGCCTGACTATTCTTTGAAATCAAATTCTTCCATATAAGTAACAGCTGTCTCCACCATAGAAGTAGGAAAGGGAGGGAAGGATGTCACTACCACTGTGCCAGTGCCCTTCCTAGTGTCCAGAGCAGGCAGTTGAAGGAAAGAGAGCTCTCCTCTCCCTCTTGGCTCTGGCTATAGATGACTCCACTGGATTGAGCTCTCTGGAATGTAGCACAGAGAAGAGTCTTCCAGACAGGACTCTGTTGGACACCCATTTGGACATATCCGCAAGTCACCAACTCCTTGTCTGGATGTCCAAGCTTTACTCACTTGGGGGTCTCTTATTGGCATTTTGGACTCTCTGTCTTGGAATGTTCACGATCATCATTCTCTTTAAAATATTGTCATATTGTCTGCTATTACATTGCCTCTTGAATAGCTTTTTCATCCTCTAGACTGACTGACCTTTTACCAGCTGCTCCAAAGGCTGGATATTTCCTTTATTCTGTCTCACCCAGATTACCCAAACCCTCATGATAGCCTTGCCTCTTTTAATTGCTCTTGCTTGGCCTATCATAAGGTCTAACTGAGTATAGAATCTCTTCCTGTGAATGATTCTCCCTCTTCTCCATATGTAACTGACCAAAATCTAGGACAATAAGATGTCCAGCTGACTGGATCCTCTTTGTTGGCCCTGGGATCACCAAGGAATCAGTCAAGCTCCTCCTTATCTGGGTATCCTTATTTAATAACTAAATAAAGCAGGAATTTGCATTGGAGATTTCTCAGCGCCTCAGACAAGAGACTTTATTCTATTTCTATGACATTTTTTATTGTCCTTGTCTACCAGTTTTCATGCCCTCTCTTAAATTTTCTTTCTTAGCCGTGAAGAATCTAGTATCTCTCTATCTATACTCTAAGAAAATGCCAATGGCTGTTCCATAGGACAAGGAAGCAAAGAAGGTTATAGACACAGTAAGAACAGATTTCACAAACTGCATAGTCACCAGGTTTCAAAAATTCCCTAGTCCTTGGACTAGGTTCATCTGTAGCTTCTATAATCAACTAAGGAATAATGGCAATGTCTTTCATATGTATTTTTAAAATTCTTTACTATAATTATCCTATTTACTACACACAGCAATCAAGTGCTGTTGGCAAGTCAGATAGTATCTAGAAGTGTTATAAGATTAAAAATATTTATGTTGGGGCACCTGGGTGGCTCAGATCGCTAAGCATTTGCCTTCAGCTCAGGTCATGATCCCAGGGTCCTGGGATCAAGTCCCACACTGGGCTCCCTGCTCAGCAAGGAGCCTGCTTCTCCCTCTCCCTCTACTGCTCCCCCTGCTTGTGCTCTTTCACACACTCTCTCTCTCTCAAATAAATAAATAAAATCTTCATATATATACACATATACATATATATACATATGTATATACATATATATATGTATATGTGTATATATATGTATACATATATACTTATGTTGGTCAAAAAGGTAAATTCATCCTTATGCTTTATTATCTCATTATTATAATCGTTTTAACAACAAAGAAAGCAAGAAATTAATTTAAATACTTTGTAAACTACAAAGGGCTCTATATAAAACATGTAATTGTATTATACATGTAGATATATATGTTACATAAATATACTACCATGCCATTTATATGGTGCTTTATTTTTTAAAGCATGTTTTAATTTATATTATTATAGTCCTGCTAAACTTTTTATTTAGATGACACTCAGGGGTCTATATTGTAAGCAAAGAAAACTGACTCCGGTTGACCTACAGAGAAAAGAAATTTATTGGAACGTCCTTAGATATCTCAAAGAAGTCTAATAGTCTCAAAGTCTCAAAAACTTCTAATAAGAAGTCTAGAGATGCAGATTCAGGAAAATAAGCAGAAACCTAGAGAGAATAGAGAGCAGGAACCATAGCCAAAGCCAACCGGTAGGAAATAATATATTTAGGACTGACCCCACTGCCACGGCTAGGTGGTTCTGCTACTAAATACTGGGCACCGTGGCTTGGGTCTTGGTGACATTCACCAAGATTCAGAGTCCTTACTGAGAGCATACAGTTGTCTAAACCTGGATTATATGACCATGCTTTAGCTTCAAGGGGAGATCATATATGGCTTCTTTTCAGCTTCCTTAGGCTCAAGAATTATGTAAGTTGTGGTCCCTTATATAGCAAGGGGATTTAGAACCTGAGTTCAAAAGTCCTCTACAACAGGTAATCTAATATCTAGGGTATTGTGCTCCGTGCTCCAGATAGTTTATGAGAAATGGAATCTCAAGCAAAAACAGAAACACCTCTTTATTGTGGACAATTTCAGACATGCAAAAATAGAACGGTATAACAAAGTGCCTTGCATCCATCACCCAGTTTCAACATTGTGAATGAGCAGATAATTTTGGTTTTAATCTCTACCCTTACCCAGTCCTCCCCCAACTTCACTTATTTTGAAGCAAATCCCAGACATCATATCATCAAAAAATATTTCAATATACATCTAAAATAGATAAGAATTTTTTAAAGAATATAGCCACAATACTATTTTCAGTCCTAAAGTGTTGAAAAGAATTCCCTAATACCATCAAATATTATCAGTGTTCAAATTTCCTTAATTGTCTCATTTTTTGTTTTTCAGTTTGTTTGTTTGAATCAAAATCCAGTTGGTTAATATCTTTCAGGTGTCTATTAATCTACTGAATTTCTCTCTCCATCTCTTTTTTTCCCTTTGTAATTTATTTTTAAAGAGATGAGGTCATTTTTCCTATAGAGACCCCCATAGTCCAGATTTTCCCAATTGAATTTCCCTGATGACATTTAACATGTTCTCCTGTCCTGTATATTTCTGCTAAATTGGTAGTTAGATCTGGAAATGTAGGTTCAATTTTGTAGCAAGAATATTTCATAGGCAATATCTGTATACTTCCATCATGAGGTACATCATGTCTAGTTCATTCATTAGGGGTTGCAAAATGATGGTATTTTATTTTTATTTTTTCTTCCTCATTTATGTTTTTTTAAAGATTTTATTTATTTATTTGACAGAGACAGAGATCACAAGTAGACAGAGAGGCAGGCAGAGAGAGACAGAGAAGGGAGAAGCAGGCTCCCCGCTGAGCAGAGAGCCCGATGTGGGGCTCAATTCCAGGACCCTGAGACCATGACCTAAACCGAAGGCAGAGGCTTAACCCACTGAGCCACTCAGGTGCCCCATTCTTCCTCATTTATTAACTGGAATAACTTTTTTCTTTTTTTGTATATGTATTTTTTATTTGAGTATAGTTGACACGTAAGGCTCCGTTGGTCTCAGGTATACAAGGTAGTAATTCAACAAGTTTATACATTATGCTGTATTCACCATAGGATAGCTACCATCTGTCCCAATACATCACCATTACAATATCATTGACTATATTCCTTATGCTGTACCTTTTATTTCTATGACTTACACAAAGAGACATTTACAATCATCCATTTTTTGGTTGCCTAGAAGTACAATAAAATTCATTTGGAAAAATCAGAATAAACAACTTTATAACAGCTTTCCAAAAAATGAACTGATTCTCTACCATCTTCCAAAGGGCACCAATTATTCTTTTTAGTATTATTATGAACTTATGGATTTAAATATATTGGATGTATTTCGATTTATTACATTTAATATCCTTATCGATTTGCATATTTTCACCTTTGGTTGTTAGGAACCTGTGATTCTTTAGTGCCTTCCTGCTATCGGGATGTTCCAGGTTCATCTATACATTTCCTATTCCAGACCTATAATCAGCCATTTCCCTAAGGAGCCCAGTTTTCTTTTAGTGAGTAATGGTATTTAAAATCACAGTCTGTGGGGCACCTGGGTAGCTCAGTGGGTTAAGCCACTGCCTTCGGCTCAGGTCATGATCTCAGGGTCCTGGGATCGAGCCCCGCATCAGGCTGTCTGCTCAGCAGGGAGCCTGCTTCTCCCCCACCCCCCGCCCCTGCCTGCCTCTCTGCCTACTTGTGATCTCTCTGTCAAATAAATAAATAAAATCTAAATAATAATAATAATAAAATAAAATAAATAAAATCACAGTCTGGGCACTAGGGGTGTTCATTGTCACTGGTTTGGTCCACGTTTCTAGGTCTTTCAAGTAGTCTGAGCTAGAAATTATTATTATTTTTGTAGAGAGAAAATACTCCAGGCATTCATGATGATCTTTCTAATTCAAATGTAGAACTAGAGAGTTTCTACTTCACCTTATCAATCTTACATTTTTATTTCCCTTCTCCCATGTCAAAAATTCTGATTCTTAATGACATCAACACAATTACTTGTTTCTTTTATTCTCCAGTATGCATACAGCTGTCTCAGAATACTAATAACAATGCTATCACCAACAATATGATTGCTAGAAACAGTTTAATTCTTTTTTTTTTTGCCTTTCTTCTTGCCATTTATATTCCACTAGAGAAAAATTACTGTGATTTAAAGTCAGGTAGAATAGTTCCTCTCTGTGTTATTTTCCTACCAACCTAATAAACAGGTTCATTTCTTTCATTTTGTTTTTTATTTTTAGGCATTGTTTTTTCATGTTTAATTTTTTATAATTCTATAAATTTTTACATAATTTCAAAGTCAAATCTACAAACCAAGTATATTCAGAAAAGTCTATATTCTGTCACTGTCCTCTGTTTTCTTACTACTCCTAATGTAAACATTTTGTTTGTTTTACTTTACACTTTAAAGACATATAAGGAAATATTGTACATATGTTCACATCTCTCTGTTCTTAAATGGTAATACTCTGTGTACACTTTTCAGTACCATGGTTTTCTCGATACATGCTTTTTTTTCTGAAGATCACTTATAATAGTATAGAGAGATTATGCCTCATTGCTTTTTTATAGCTGCATAGTACTCCAATGTGTGCATGTTCCATAGTTTATTTTACCAGTTCCCTTTTGAGGGCATAGTGCTATAACTAATAGTCTTGTGCATACACATTTTCATATTTTTACTGGATTATCACTTGAACAGATTCCTGAAAGCATAACTGTGAGGTCAAAGGGCAAATGTATGTGTAATTTTGCTAAGACGTCCTCAGATATCCCTCCAGAAGGGATAGTACTTTTTCCACCAGGAACAATAAAGGTTCCTGTTTCCCCATAGTCAACTAACAAAGTATGTTGTAGACTATTTGGGTTTTTGCCAATCTGACAGATGAGAAATGGCTTTCAGAGAAGTTTTAATTTGCATTTCTCTTATTAAGAGCTAAGTTGAACAGCTTTTCATATGATTAAGGCCATTTGCATTTCTTTTTTCCATGAGCTTTTCATATCTTTGGCCCATTTTCCTATAGGATTGTTAGTCTTTTCTCTATTTTTAGAATCTCTTTACACATTAGGGATGGTAATACTTTGCCTGTCATATACATTGCAAATATTTTCTCCCTGTTTGTTACTTGTCTTTTGGTTTTGCTTCTGGTGGTTTTTTTGTTTTTTTTTTTTTTCATTTTGTTTGGTTTTTGTTTGTTTGTTATATTTTGTTGTTTGTTTTGGGGTTTTTTGTTTGTTTGTTTTTTGTTTTTTGTTTTTGCCATGCTAAAACCTCTTCCCTTCCTTTTCTTTTTTTTAATGTAAGCAATTGTATCTCTCTTTTTCCTTCTTGCTTCCAGGGTTTAGTCATAGAAAAACTTAACAACATTAGGTTATAAAGAAATGCATCTGTTTTCTTCCGGCATTTGTGTGCTCAAATATTTTTCTCGTTTTAAATTCTAATTCATTCAGAATTGATGTTGATGTATGGTATGAGGAATAGACTCAATGTCTTATTTTTCTGCATGGCCAACCAGTTATCCTAACACCTCCTATTTAAATTGACATCTTTTCCTCACCGCATTGCACTACTACCTTTATCATATGCTAAATTGCCATGTATATATTTGAATCTGTTTCCATTGATTTGTTGGTATATTTATGTACTACTCTCACACAATTTCAATTATATAGCCTTTGTGTATGTTCGTAAGTCTAAGCTTAAAAATGTTTTTTAAGTCATGCTTATAATTTGGCTTGCCAACTGTGTACTATGGGGATCTTGGATTTGAAGGAGAAGATCCATAAGAGACACAATGTCATCATTCCCTCTCCTTTCCTGACTTGCTTTTAAAACACTTGATGTCAGGACTTATGGCTGCTTAATTTTCATATTGATGGTTGGAATCTAGTATGCGCTCAATGAACAGGTTTTGAATTTGAAGGTCAGACAAGTATAAGAGAATATATTTTATGTAACTTGAAAGGTCAGAGTTATGACCTTCGGAGGTGGGATGGAAGTTGTAATGGATGTAGTTATCAATTCAATATAAGAAACAAATATTAGAGTCATTTAAAAAAAAGAAGCAATGCCCTATGGAATAATGACACCCCGTCCCAATCCTATAATAGGATATGAACATGACCACCTCTTGTTCATTGTAAAGATCACTGTATCTTTGTATCATTATAAAGATCTATGGGATTTAGGACCATAAAACTAACGTTAATAGTGATGTAGCAGTAACTGTATGTGAACTCTTTTCCTAAGTGATTTATATTTATTAACTCCCTTAATCCTTGCAGCAACCTACAAGTGATGCAAATACTATTATCCCCAGTTACAAATGGATACACTGAAGCACAGAGCAGGGATGTAACTTGCCCTTGGGCAAATGACTGGTAAATGGTAAAGCTGAGATTTGAACCCAGGAAGAATGGCTTCAGAAGCCATTATGCCTTATATGCCTAGGCAGGGTCTAGTGGGCTTCAATGAGAAATCTGACAAAATTTCTCTCGACCTTCTTGTGGGTTCATTTTTTTTTTTATGCCTTCATTCATCCATCCTTCGTACACCCACTTGCTATGCTGGGAAACTAGAGGCAAATGACACAGACCCTGCCTTTAAGTGGCTCTCAGTCTAGCTGGAAAGACCAACTTACCATATTCTAAGTACGAGGCTAAAAGAAAATTATAGAAAATGCCATGAACTTAAACAGGAGGCTTTGACTCCTTCCTCCATCTAAACTTTAAGGACTTCTGGGTCTTTGATCCACTAATGCCAACCATAGTAGATACATAACTCAGAAAGCCTGCTCGCTTTGAATTAGGATATTCCTAGATATTTTTTAAAAACAAAAAAATGTAAACTGTTATTCTTTTTCCAAACCATGAGTAAAGATAATAAACACAAACTAAAGCATCAAATAGATATGAACCCATTAAAAATTTCTAAAACTAAAAAATTGATTGAAGAAATAAATATTCACATAATTTACACCTGCAAAATTTGATTCAAGTAAACCAAACTCGGTTGGAGTAATTATCACAAAAGAAAACTCTGTGACATGTGATGTGGATTTTTTAAAAAGTACTGGTAGATAAATCATTATGTTAGTTATAAAATCAATGTAAAAAATATTAATCCCAATGAAAATAATTCTAGTAAAATAAAACTGGAGAATCAGTATAAAAAGAACTGTATTTTAATTATACTATATAGAAAATCGGCCAAGAGGATTAAATTGCTTAAGTGACATTTACTCCAGAAAATACCTTCTGGATGAAAATTAATCACTATGAATATAATCTGGATTAAAGTACTAAGTCAGGCACACTTCGCTCACCATCAAAATAGCAAGGATGAAAGATCCTGTGTGCATTATAGTAGCACCTGGGAGGGAATGACCACTCTCCCCATGGAAGCTGGCTAAGACTTCACAGAGGAAGAGGCATTTATGTGGGGACTCTGGGGAAGGGTGTGCATTTTTAAGGCAGGGAAGGGGGAGATGAGTGTTACAGAGAGTTGTGGTGACATGTACAGTGACAGCTGAAAATGCACATGACTCTAGCTGAACTCTTGGGCTGGGAACTAGAGGTCTGTGACGGGACATGGGGCTGAACCAGAGGTTTGGAGACAGGTAAGATAGAGCTATCAAATGGAGGAAAAATTAGTCACTGGGCAATCCATAAGGCAGCCCTTGTGAGTCCTTTGCTTCTCTTGGCTTGTCCAACATTTTCCTCCATGGCTGAAGTGGAAGGAAAAAAGTGTCTTATGGTGGATGACCTGGAGCTGAGAGAGGTTTCAAACACACATTTCCTTGGTTACCAACATCAACCTTCTAGGTCTGCAATGTCTAAGATGTGGTCAGTGACATAAAGTCTTGGGCAAGAGAAGAGAGTTACTATTTCATGAAGCAGATGCATACCCCAGAGCGGGTAGCAGTACTAGCTGCAGTCTGGAGGGAAGGTGACAATATTATTAATAATAATAATAATGGGAAGAACTCCCATTTATTATATGCTATTGGCTCATCACTTTGCATATAGCATTTCATTAATTTTTACATGAGCCCCATGAGGTCTGCGTTGTTATCCCCATTTTGTAAATCAGGAAGCTAGAGGAAACAGGATAAAATACCTCCTGAAATCATACAAGATGGGAACCAGCCTGAGGGGTTTCAAGACCTTATCACTGGGTTGTGTTCCTTAGCCACCTCTGCCAGGAGGGTTGAAAATCATCCATGGCATAAAGTTTACTTTCCTCGTTTGGCCAACATTGCTTTGGAAAATGACCACAGTACCGTTCTAGGGCCTGATAACTCGGCCCAAATCCTTCATGCGAGACGGGGCCTGGGTCCGACAGTCTTTACCTGAGGTCTCAGGGGGGTTCTACACTGGAGGGGTGATAGAGACAACTGAACCAAAAGCCAGAGTCCAGAGAGTCAGAAAGGAGGGAGATGGAGGAACTGCCAAAGGAGAGGAACCAGAAACAGACAGGAAGTCAGATATCTGAATTCAGGAAGCTGGAGACACCGAGGAGGAAGAGAAATCAGAGAAGGGTGTGCAGCAACTGCCTAGAACAGGCATCGCCATGATTTGAGACTTCTACAAAATATATCTTTGGTTAAAGGGCTTCAGGCTTCACTAACAGTACCCACGAAAGAGGTCCGGGCAGGTTAATGTGTGCTTGTCAAGCTTGCTGTGTACTGAAGCAGGTGACAGGCTATATGGTTCCCCCCGGAGGCCGTGGCCTTCGAGGTCTGAGTAATCTCGGCTCACTGCCGGCATCATGGTTGTTCTCACCCAGCCACCAGGAGGACAGTAAAACACCCGGCTCTCACGGTTTCAGGGAAATCAACTCATCTGCTAGTGCGGTCAGAGAGACTTGAGAAGGAAGAGAAAGGTTATGAGCACCAGTGTTCCCGCTTAGCTGGAAGGGTCTTGGGAAACCACCAGCTGCAACCTCTCATAGAAAAGCTGTACATAGATTCTCTTCCCTCCCACCCCTGGAGACAGAGAAAATGAAACACCTTCAATTGCACTTGGCTCTAGTTACTTCTAAACATCATGGTTGGTCCAGGCCAGCTGGAGCTAGAGTTCAGAACCACCTGAGGACTTGGACTCACGCAGCCCTATGTGTGCGGGTGTGCTCTGCAGTGGGACAGTGAGCCCTGCCACGGTTTTACAACATTCTGTCATGAACTGGAATCTGCTTTGGCATTGTCCTTCAGTCCCTGTCGTGGGGGAAGGCCTAGAGAAGGCTGACAGCGTACGGTGGGGTAAGTATGCGTCTGTGCGGTCTTCTGAGGCCAAGGACTTCAAAAGACACCAAACACAGGTTTCAACTTTGCAGGCTTTTGTACTTCCTAACGGAATTTTCCCAGTGACTCAAAGCTTTAGCTAAAGCGCTGTCCACGTGCTCTCTTAGCACTGTGTTGGATGCTAATAATAGTTTGAGTGATTGTTGGAGGTCGAGAACTAGCCTTTTCTGGTCTTTACAAATGAGTTATTAAAGGTCTGGCCAAGACGGCATTGAGTTGGGAAGCCCACATGTTGGGAGATTTTGGGGGTACTGCTCACTAAGAAAGGGGTGTTTGGGATAGAGTTGGTTTGAAGGGGAAAGTGGGGCACGTTTACTACCAGAAATAACAAAGGCAACAGCCAGAAAGCTTGCATTATTCATGCATCTATCCATTCGTACAGTGAGCATTTCTTATGCTGCTTGTGTTCTGCGCTTGGCAGTAGGGCCCAGAGAAATGAAATGCCCGGATGCTGCCTTGAACAGGAAGCCAGCACTGCATCCCTAAAGGTAGAGACAAGACTTGGAGGTGAGCTGGGGGCTCAGGTGCCCTCTGTGTGCCCACTCAAGGCAAGGGGATGGAGGAGTCCATTAAGGATGAAAGTCTGAACTAAAAAGACATTTTGGAATTGATCGTGGGCATCGGGAGCGGGGGGCAGGTGGCAGGATGGTGCCCATAGTTTCGGTGAGGAATCAGCTAGAAAAGGGAAAGCTGATTGGTGGGAAATCACAGATGTCAGGGAAGGCAGCATTTCAGCAGTACAATAGCCAAGCTAAGATGAATACTGATGATAATAGCTACCATCTTTCGAACATTTCTTGTGTGCTTAGTGTGCGTATTTAATACTAGACACTGTGCTAAGTACTGGGTATCCTGGGATGAGCAGGAGAGTCTAGGTTGTACCCTCATAGTGCTTACATCTTAGGGAGTCTCATGCTGTATCTCCTTTATGCCTCCCAAGAACCACTAGAGGCTAGAATTATTATCCTCATTTTACAGATGAGAACACGGAGGCTCAGAGAGTTGGATTCACTTGCCTAGGTCCCACAGAGAAAGGGTGGCGGAGCTTGTATTTGAACGTGGTTCTGTCTGATGCCAATGCCTCTAAATCCCCAGTCTGTACTATGAGAATGTAAGCAGAGAAGGCATATGGATGCAGCTGGAAGGTGGCCCTGGAGGGGACAGGTGGGTCAAGGCTGGCTCTAGGAGACAGATTTCAAAGGGCTGAGGAGGAAGTGGTTGGAAACTGATAGGAGATGGGGAGGTTAGAGATTATATTTGACCATGAATAGAGGGAGAGGTTGACCTAGTGTCTACTTGTAGGCAGAGGCCGAGTGCCAGGACCCTGGGAAAGCACAGACTTGACCTTAAGAGAGTGGTTGAAAATTTCCTTTCCTTCTAGGTGGTCAGCTCTAGCTAGCCCTGCTGTGCGGGGCTGTGGGCCACTAGGTGTGGCCTCCTGGAACCCAGGGGGCCTAAAATGCCCAGGGCCCTGAGACCCAAGCAACCTGGGACCTAGCAGGTCTAAACCCCAGGATTTGGGGTCTTCCCTGCTTGTGATCTTCATACATGAGGGAAGCTCGCTGCCCCCAGCAGCCCAGAGCCAGTTACTCTGCCTTGCTCAGATGCCCGGCATCTAGAAACATCGGGGGAAGGCTTTTTTTGCCCCAACGCATTATCATGAGCGCACTAGCCACGAGTAACTCTGCAGTTACAGAGCAGCCGCAGAACAGACGCAGTTTAACAGTACACTGTAAAAGTTTTACGGTTAGTAAAGATAAGTGCAAAATTAATCCCTAAAGAACAAAGCAATTAAAAAAGTACATAATGAAGCAATTAGCTAGAAATGGTGGGGAGCAGGAAAGGGAGAGTGCCCGTGGACGATTTTACTCTGGAAGGGTCTTCACACTTATATTTTTTTAATTGTGTTCAATGAGGGAGCCATAGAAGAAGATTCATAAGATGCCCAGAAGAGGTAACAATTGATAGAGGGTTTTGAGAGTCAAACTGAAGGAAATTTTTACCTTCCTAAAAAGTTGGGGCCAAGGAGGAAAAGAGCTATAAAGACCATTATTGGTATAATTAATGAAATTTTATTATAGACTGTGGATTAGGTAATAGTAATGTATCAGGGTTTAATTTCCTGATTTGGAGGAAACAAGAAAAATAAAAGCAAAAAAAAAAAAAAAACCACACAAAAAACAAAACAAAGCAAAAAAAACCCTGGGAGCCAGCAATGTACGTTAAAACTTAGGAGAGTCATTCATTTTCATTCATTCTCTCTCTCTCTCTGTTCTTGTTTTATGTTTTATTTTTTTCTTTAGCTGAGGCTGCCTGCTGTTTTGTATCAGATGCTGTAAGGTAGCCTCTTGCCGCCATTACATTGTAGCTCTCCTTTTCCAGGAAGGGACCGCTCAGCAAGGCCACCGTCAGTCCCGTAGAGTGACAGACAGCAAGCAGGGGCTCCCTCCTCCCTTCTCTCCTTCTCCTCCTCCTTCCCCTCCCCCTCCTTTTGGCTTGTCCTCCTCTTCTAGACACTGTTGTGGTTTTTTTCTCGACAAGACCTGATATTCGTAAATCTGAAACTGCAGAGGGGGAGTCCAGAGACACCTACTCCCATTACAGATGCTCCTGCCACCTGGGCGGCTCAGTCGGTTAAGCGGCAGACGCTTGATTACTGCTCAGGTTATGACTGCAGGGTCAGGGGATTGAATCCTCTGTGGAGCCCCGGCTTGAGCTGCATCGGGCTCTGCACTGAGCAGGGAATCTGCTCGAGATTCTCTCTCTCCATCTCCCTCTGCAACCGCATCCCCCACCCAAACTCTTTCTCAAAAAAAAAAAAAAAAAAAAAAAAAAGATAATGCTCTTTACTTTGTAAAGAGATGCAAGAAGTAGAATACTAATAAATATAATTTCCCGGTGCTTGTGGGTGACTGATAACAGAAATTACCTCTACCCACAAGTTTTTCTATCAAGCAAAGATTACCTGAACATGAAGTCGATCCTGAAAATAGTTAACCCCTGGTGTCAACTACCCCAGGAAATAACAATTGTTCCCATTAGGCCCTGTCTCTCTCCGTGTGTGTGCTGTCTGTCTAGTTTGGAAAAGTCCAAGGGACAGGCCCCAGTCCCTGTCCTTGCCTGGCGCAGCCCCCTGCAGGTGGTTGAGTGCTGAATGCTGTGTGCCCCATATCATTCCTAACGCCTGTTCAGATGCTGCTCATCAACGTCTTTATAGCCTGTGGCATTTCCACTGCACTGGATTGTAGTTCTGTAAAGAAATCATGAAGAAGGGGAGATTAAACATTAGTAATGATTTCAAGACAGTTTTTCTGGCTTTCAGCACTTCTGTGCCCTATATATATGGCATATATAAACAAATAATAAATATATACATAAATTACAATTTATTATCCCAACCAGAACATTTTTGAGAGTGAAAGGAAGTACTCCCGATAATCACACTGGAACATTAGACATCAACCAATACTACCATGGGCAAACCAGGACACATGGTCACTCAATTTATAATCTGATGTGTACATTTAATGCAATTCTTTCTTTTGACCCCATTTGTTAGGTGCCTGTTATAGGTGACCTTGGGCATACAATGCTTAACATTACATATGTAACATTGAGCATATAATGTTTAAAAAGTGAAGGTAGCCCCTGCCCTCTTTGAGCTAATGGCATAATGGTGCAGACAGCTGATGAAAGAAAACAAAGAATAAATATATAGTTAGAGATTTCAGGGCACCTGTGTGGCTCAGTTGGGCAAGCAACTGACTTTAGTTCACGTCATGATCCCAGGGTCTTGGGATCGAATCCCACATTGTGCTCCCTGCCCAGGGGAGGAATCTTCCTTCTCCCTCTCCCTCTGTCACTCCCCCTGCTTGTGCTCTCTGTCAAAGAAAGAAATTAAATCTTTTGTAGAATTTTAGTAAATGCTGTATTAGCCAACTCGGGCTGCCCTAACAAAATACATAGATGAGGTGCCTCGAACGATGGAAATTTGTTTTTTCCCAGCTCTGGAAGCTAGAAGTCTGAAATCAGGGTCCTTGCATGGTCAGGTTCTAGTAAGACCTCTCCTCCTGGCTTGTATACAACCACCTTCTCGCTGTGTCCTTACATGGTAGAGAGCGAGCTCTAGTGTCTCTTTGTCTTCTAATAAGGATGTAGTTCTGTCTGATCAGGGCTCCACTCTTATGGCTTCATTTAACTTAATCACCTCCTTTAAGGCTCTATTTCAGTAGAGTCACATGGAGGAGTTGGGCCTTCAGCATAGGAATTTGGTGGAGGGGGGACACAGTTCAGTCCCTAGCAAGTGCTACAGCACAAAACAGAGTGTAAGTTCCAGAAAGTCCTCTCGTACAACGGAGCCTGGCACATAGGGAGTGCTCAGTGAGTGATTGTTGAATTGAATTAAAGCACAGAAGCGACATGATCTGACTTACAGTTTTAGAAGGTGGATTGCAGGGTGGCAAGGGTTGAAGCAAGGAGACTTTTTAGGAGGCTGTTGATAGACTTGTCCACGCATAGATAACGGCGGCTGGGACCAGGCTGTTGACTCCGCAGCTTGGGAGACATGATTAAACTGAAGCTATACTTAGGTGGTAGAACGGACTGCATTTGCCAATGTATTATTGGATGTAGAGGGGGGAGAAAGAGGATGTAATTATGGATGAATTACATGATTGTTGATGTAGGTTTTAGACTTGGGCTATCAGGTGGACGGCAGGAAGACGGGGGGCAGATGGGGAGGCAGGGAAGGAAATGGAGAACACGGTTTTGCACAGGCAAGCTCGCAATGCTTGAGAGACACACAAGTGGAGGTGACATGTAGGCAGTTGGATATATAAATCTTGAGCTCAGAGGAATGTAGCTCATGTAATTCTCACAACTATTTTTGCAATGTGTCATTTTTTGCCTCCATTTCACAGACAAGGAAATGGAATGTTAGAAGGGGGAATGAATTGCCTAAAGTCACCAGTCCAGCAAATGAGAAATGTAGGCTTTGACACCAACACTGTTTAACCCCAGAGCCTGTGCTCTGAACCACAGGGACCTCCCGTCTCAAGAGGCCCAGGGCTTGGATACATTTCCTACTCAGCTTCTAAATTATCACCTGACCTTGAACCTCACTTTGCTCACCTGGGAGATGATGGGAGGTAATCTGTTAGGTCTCGTTCAGTTCCCTACTGCAATGCTGATCTCCTTTATAAATCCCATTTTTAATGTGAATTTGCTGTAGGTACCTTTCAGAGATCATACCCAAGCTGACAATTCATTTTGATGTGTATGAAAAGGGCAAATCTCTTTAAGCGAAGACCCAGCACACCAGCTTTTTTAATCTGAATTCCAATGGAGTAAGAGGAAAGCTGCTTAGTACAAATGCCATTTCTGAGTGAGAGAATGTTTGGTATCTCAGATTCCTTTTTATCATCTGAATGGTAACCTTCGGGGTCCTACCAGGCCAAATATGAGGGTGATGCTTGGGCCAGACACATAGCTTCCTCTGATGTCTGTGCCCCAGGTCTGCTGAAAAGTCAAACTTGCCCACCTCTGCCATCTCAGTGACACATACGTCACTGAATCCTGTGGCCCCTGATGTCTGGGGTTGGGTGGATAGTGGTGACAGAGTGTATCCTTTCATCCAGGGCTTCCTGGTTGTCCTGCATTTCAGAAAGGACCCTCCTGACTTACCATGGGCTATACTCTGGACAGTGGTCCAAAGAGTCATCCTTTGGACGGGCGTCACCTTTTTGAGGGGGCATTTGATAGGGACCGTCAATTCGAATTTGATTGGGACGTGCTAATGAGCCATTCATATGTGTGGGATTTGTTTCTGATTAGATTAAACTTCTGAGAGAGGAAAGAAACAGCCACTGATTAAAGACATAAAAAAAGAAACACTTTAAATGAGTAAGTGGTTCATCTTCATATAGCAAAGTATAAATTAAACATAGTCCAGGGGATCAGCTTTGAATAGCAGCTGGATAGAGCGGGCTTTTCTGAATACGTCCACAAGGAGAAGATGCTCACAGCAATTCAAAAGAACTTAACCCACCAGAGAGGGCACTGAACACTCCGGAGTAAATGGATGGGCCAACTTATCTGATAAAAATGACTCTCGGGCTAGCAACGAGAAGGGTTTCATTTGGATTTCAGAAAATTGCTCCCCGAGTCCCTGTGACATTCAAGCTTATTGTTATTCTCTGGCAGCATCAGTGATGGTAATGGGGCCAGAGATCTTAGCTCAAAACAAAGACTCGATTAGAGTAGACAGCACACGTGTCAGGGGGACCCCGATTTGGAACTTAGCCAATACTTCTCTCTCTGAGCATGGGGCTTCTATAGTTTTGGTTCTATAGAAATGCCTGGACTGGAATTAGCTAGCCTTCCCAGCCTCGTGCATGAGAACCTGACCAAGGCTGGGTTGTGGCAGCATGCCTGGGCTCACCAGGCTCACTCCAGAATTAGGGGAGCGGCCACAGGGCTACTACCTAGCCTTCTGAGCAACCCTGAGTATGCATGACTCCAAGCCCCTTCCTCTTCTGCCCTCCTGGCTTCTCTCTCAGTTTTCTGACCTCTGCTCTGGTTCTGAGCACGAAGCAGACTCTCAACCACAACCTGTTTTGCAAGGGTCCTAACACCTGCCTTCTCCTGGTAGCTCCTTCTCTCAGCCCCTGGGACTAAATGTACTCTCTGTACCCTCAGCATTCGGTTGGGTCCTGCTCTGACTGGATTCAACACATGGACTTGGGAAGGGGACTTGTCCCTTCTGAACAGTCTCTCCCCTTACCTGGAACTCTCTGCTACGAAGTCCCCGCCAATAGACTGAACCCCTGATTGTCAATGCTGCAGTGTCCAAGCCTCTCTGGTCACTTTGCCTCTTTGGCAACTTGTGTTAATCAGAGCTGTGCCAGTAGCCCCCAAGTCCCAGAGGCTCAACCCAGAACCAGTTTATTTCCTGCTCACATTAGCCTCCTGAAGGGTGGGAGGCCATCCTGGGCAGCCATTCTCTGAGTGGTGACTCAGCCTGCTTCCCTCAGGGGGTTCCCCATCTTTGAACTTCACGGTCATATTGCCTTTAGTGTGCAGCAGATTGGGAAGGAGAGAGGTCAAAGTGCTCATGAACTTCCCACACTGGATCCTTACCGACCTTGGCCAGGAAGTGACTGTCTCCTTGGACCACCTCTTTGGACTAAACTGCTCACATGATTCTTCCTGACTGGAAGGGAGGATGCGAGATGTAGAGGGAGCACGGAGATATTTAACAAGCCGTAGTAGTCTACCACACCCTTGAAAACCACCCTACTCCTGGCTCCTCTTTGCCATCCTCAGTATGTTCAGGCCTGACTTCTTCCTTTTTGTCATAAATCCAACCTAGCTTGAGTGTGGGGCGATATTAATCAGGCCTGTTGGCTGGTATGAGATCTGCGGTAGCCATGAATAAACTCTACTTGGTTGGCACCATGAAAAGATGCCTGCTAATCTCAAGGACCATATGTTTGCAAAGCAATCCTCACAAAATTCCCCATGGGGGAAGTGAACTCCTAGGTCCCCGGTCTTTGTAGTCAGAGCACTGGGGTCTGAGGAGAAGCAGAGTCCCCTGTGTGTGATGGGTTAGTTTGCAGAGCCTGGAGCCATCACTGCCCTGGGTTTCCTGTAGGTAAGAAGTTATTGCAGCAAATCTCAAGTCCCTGCAAAACAGCCTTTTAACGTCTTCTTCATGAAATGCTTCCAGACCTTCCAGCCCAGCTGGTCTCTTTTTGGAATTCTGCCAGATGAATCCTCCTGCTGCTTTCTGATAGTTATGAAAAATCCCTTTCAAACAGGGAAACTGCTTCAAGTGCTTCTTAGGACTGACCCCAAATCAGACCCCTTCAGGGACACCTTCCAAGAAAAAGCATCATTTTTTCCCAAGCAGCTCTGTCCAGAGGACTCTTGGACAGTGTTTACTGCAAGAGGGGGCTTGGGGAAGCTGTGCCCCCAGAGTATTTTTTCTGTGGGGTCTGATGGAAGAATAAGCATTGTGAGACTTTAAGAATGTTTTCTTACACTTAAAAATAATGAAATATCTACCCTCGGAAACCTGGAAGAGCACCAAGGAAAGTACACTGGAGATCATTCAGAACTAAGGCCCAGGGACGCCTGGGTGGCTCAGTTGGTTAAGCGGCTGCCTTCGGCTCAGGTCATGATCCCAGCGTCCTGGGATCGAGTCCCACATTGGGCTCCTTGCTCTGCGGGGAGCCTGCTTCTCCCTCTGCCACTCTGTCTGCCTGTGCGCTCTCTCTCTCTCTCTCTCTCTGACAAATAAATAAAATCTTTAAAAAAAAAAAAAAAAAGAACTAAGGCCCAACTCTTGATCCCACGTTCATGATGTAAGTGTTTGTCAAGCACCCACCATGTGCCAGGGCCTCTGGAGGCATAGAGATTCCTTCATGAGAGCAAGGTGGCCATGGCTCTTCTCTGGAGGGCTGGTGTTGCAGGCCTAGAAACAGATTAAAGCTCCTGCTCACTGAAAACCAAGGAGTTACAAATGAAAGCTATAGTGAAAGTGAATTTCACACCCATTGGATTGGCAAGAATTAGAAAGTTGGACAATGCCAAATGTTGACGAGACTGTGAAGCCACATGAGAGCTCATTTGCGCTGGTGGGAGCAGAATGTGGTGTGCTCGCTTTGGAAGAGTTCCTCTTCCTGGGGAAAGTTGAATGTGTCCACAATGTGCTCCACTGGGGTGGAGCACGGAGAGGTGCTCACTCTTGGGCACCAAGAGACATGTAGAAATTGTCCCATGGAGCATTCTCCATTATCCTGGAAACAACCAGACGGCCGACCCACAAGAGGGTGCGTCAGGAAACCGCTGCATCTTTACACAATGGAATACTCTGGCGATGAGGATAAATGGACCAAGGAACATGTCACGGAATGCAGACAATATGCTTTCATGTATGTAGCATCCAAAGACAGGTAAAACCACATAGGTAATGTAGGTTGATGGCAAGAAAATTAAAAATATTCAGGGTAATGGGTTTCCTTTGGGGGTGAGGAAGAGCACACAGTTTTCTGAGTTACTGCTAAGGACCTGTTTCTTTAGCGGAGCAGTAGGTGAACCGTTGTTCCTTATATCGTATGTCTTTCATTGTACACGTGCACACAACTATCAGAAGTGCTGTGCCCCAGGAAGGACAGGTGGTAGGCAACACACAGCAGAGACATTTACCCAAATTTAGGGCCGCCAGGAAGAGTCAGTAGGAATTACTAGGGAAATAAATGTATCATGGGGGAAGAATTCCAGTGAATGGATTGGTATGGGGTGCAGGGCAGAAATGCGAGTATAGGGATCCTACATCTGCCCTAGAAACTAAGAGAAGTGGGTATAACAGGATAGCAGAGGATGGCAGAAGAAGCTGCAGCAAACAGGAGGGACCGGGTCTCAGAAGACTTGCAAATCCTGCCAAGGAACGTGATCTTTCTCTGGAGACTGAATGTGGCAAGTATGGGAACGAGACCCATGTTGGAGGAAGGTTGGCTTACATTTGTCTCCTTCCCGGTTTCTCTTCTGCTTCATGCCCTTGACCTCGGCTTGTTGCTGGCTTCTGGCGTTTGTCTTAGCTTGGCCTGGACCTGACCCCTCTTCCCTTCTCACCCCCATGCAGGACTGAACCTAGGGTGAGGTGAGCAAGGGGCCCCAAACACAGAACGGAAGGATGCCTGGGAAGGAGCCCTGCGTGGCCCTAGTCAGCGGCCCTGGTCGGCATCTTTGTTCGCCTGCATTTCTGACCCCACCACCACCCTGCAAATGAGTTTCTGGTCTTCTGCCAGCTATTCCCAGGCCTTGGTCTAAACCTCCATCCTCCTTGTCTTCCTTCCCCCAGCCTGCCTGGTTTGGCTTTCTACTCTGTCTCAGCATTTCACAGCCAACTTAGGCGAGACAGTTACACATAAAAAGATAATTAACAACGAGAGCCAAGAAAAACGGACCCCATGAGTGGTACAAATCATGTGTTTCAGGAGTTTGGAGGAGCTGGTCCCGGCTGGCTTTGGATGGATGGAGAGCAGAAAAGAGGCTTTCTAGGCTAAAGGAAGACTGGGAACATTTTTCCAAGAGCAAAGAGATCATTAAAAGTCATGAGGAGATAAAAAGCTGGACAGGATGTAGGAACCCGGGGTTCATGGCTCTGAAGTTCAAGGCTGAGATGCCACCACTCCCAATTCCTTGCCTACCGTAAGCATTGCTAATGAATTGTGGCATCCTTTTCCATGGAGCCCAGAGAATACTTCTCAGAAGGATTCAGAGCCTCAGAATCCTTCTCAACACAGTGCTTCAGAAGGACATTAACAAGCAAATGGATTGAACATGGAAGTGTTATTTGCTGTCCTTGACATAGACTACAGAGTGATCAGGAGTCTCTGTGTGAGAGAAAGGGTCAAACTGTTCCCTGTTGCTTTGCCTCCAGTGTGTCCCTGTTTTACAACTTCTGATTTATAACTCTGCCAGTCATGTCTCAAACCGGCAAGGAAACAGAATCACAGAATGGTAGAAGTAGATGGAATCGATAACCTCATTGAGTTCAGTTCCTCCATTTGGCAGCTAGAAGAAACTTGAAGCTTAGGAGGGAAATGGGCTTGTTTATCTAAGGGGCAAACAGAACATAAATGCAGATCTTTTGACCTGACCTTGTACGAGCAGCTCCCAGTCCTGGAAAGGGAAAGGAATCTGACCTTCCCTAAGAACCCACAACATGCCTGTCTTTGCTAGTGGGAGTTTTTCATAGAACATCTCGCTTAAACCTGCCAGGGCATCACTATCCCCAACAAAAAGGCCACTGACATCCAAAGATGTCAAAGGTTCAAGTCAAAGGCTAATGTGTGACAAGAGGCAGGATTCAAACCCTCTCCATCAGCCCCCAAGACCTGCCTTACCCGATGGTTCCCATGTGGATGCTCCAAGCCTTTCTGGAAACAATAATAGGATTAGGGCTCTCTGGGAAGGGCTGAGTGAGACTTTCCTCCACACCGGGTGACTGCTGTTTACCATCTACTTCGTCTACTTCCGGTTCTTGGCCCCATCTGGGAGAAAGCCCAGGGACTCCTCTGCGGGTGTATGCAGGCACTGGCCAGGTTGAGGGCTCTCTCTACAGGGAGTTCAGGGTTCCACAAGATGAAGCGGCCTGCTTTCCACCATGCTCATTTGATGACTCGCCAGGTTTTACAACGTTAATTTAAGCTCTGCAGCCAAAGTGACTCTCTCCAGTTACAGCAGCGTGCACTTAAATGTCAGAGCTTTGCTGAAAAACCGCTTGGATTTGAAGGGAGTCATTGTGTTTGGTAAAATCTGGCCACATTTTATGTTTATGGCCTTTATTAGGGGATCCAGCTGAGCGAGTTAAAACTGCCTTTCTATAGTCCGTGAAAACCTGGGACTCTTGGATTGCAGGAATCACTCAGTGAAGTAACAGCTATTGAATGTATACTAAATGCCTGGGGCTGGTGTATGCAATGTGATCCTTGTCTTCCTGGAGCTTGTAGTCTAGCAGGATGCAGGAGAAAGACATGGAAAGAGTAAATACCTAAATGGAAGTGTTGTGTGTAAGTGTTACTGAGACAAAGGGTGGGGCTCCGTAAGTATTCCGAGGGGAAGCTAATGGGTGGTCAGAGAAGGTAATATTTGAGCTGGATGACAAGTGGTGGTGGAGGGGGGGGATTGTTCCAGAAAGATGGAAACATCAGGAGCAAAGGCACAGAGACAGGAGAGAATTTGATGTGATCAAGAAATCTATTTCCCAGTGCCCATCCAGGAGCCACAAGATCCAGCCTTCATCCAGGGCTGACGTGTGTCTGGTGTCCCCAGTGCCCGTGGGACTGAGCTTGGGCCTCACTTGTTCTACCAAGCCAGGCTCACATGTCCCCCATGTAAAAATCAAGCTCTCTATCTTGTAGGTGCTTCCTGATGAGGTGACCTCATCGGCTTTCTTGGTTACTAACCCTTGACCTTCATTTCTGGGCCATGTCTTTGGTGCCCACCTTCCCGGCCCTCCCTCCCTTGGCACCCTCACCCACTGGAACTTGCAAGGCTAAGCCATCACTGTCTCCCACGTCTTTGGCCTCCATCCAGAAGCCCTGCTTCTCTGGCATCATCCTTCCTGTCTGTAGCCTCCTTCTGGTTTGGGTCTTTCTACCTTCTGCCAACTGTGACGTGTCCCAGGCACAGCTCCCCTTCACTCCTTTCCTCATCCCCTGTCCCACCCACGCCTCCACGGAAGTTTCATGATATCATCTTCCACAAGGTCCAAATGCCAGTGATTTTCTTTCCTATTCTTTGCCTACCATCCATGAGAGGGTCTCTGAGATCCCCTGTAGGGAAGACTTGAGAATCTCTGTGCATCAAGTCATTGGTCCCCAGAGCCGCTCATCATCTAGGGATCAGAGAACTCGGGCCTCCTCTTGTTTATCTCAGTGTCGTTGGGCAGGGTCCAGAGGTGGCGGGCCAAACCTGCTGGGTCTATAGCTTCTGCTCCTGTCCCCAGAGACCACTGGGAACCCAAAGGCTGCGTTCTAGACAGATGCCATCATCTTCTCCATCAATAAGTTCCTTTGCACAGGAGGGAGGAGTGGGGATGACCTCTAGGTTAACAAGGGCTCTCGGTCTCTGGGGAGGAGCCTGGTGCACCACTCCACACTGAGCCGGTCACTCTGGAAGGCAGCCTGTCTCTTGTCTGGTGGACTTCAGCCAGACATGGGAGTCCTCTGCAGTTATATTTTTCCCAGAAGGTGGATGTCCAAGAGAGCCAAAGAGCAGCAATTATAAGGTTTTTAGAAAATAATAGCATACACGGGGGCTTCCTGAGCCCACAGCCCTGTGCGGAAATAACTTCTGCTGTGCGTGTTTCATAGAGAAGAGGTTAAGTGGCCCAAAGTCGCCCCTCAGCAGGTGCACAGCAGGGACAGAACGGGCTCAGGTGTCCTGCCCCTACCCCCTTGACTGCCGGTGCTCAGACTGAAGCAGACCCAGGGTTGAACACAGGAACACATCCCCCTCTTCCCCAGGACAACATTGAGGCTCAGGCAGAGAAGTCGCCTGCCAAAGGTGGCGCAGCAGCAGGGGCCAGAAGCACAATATTTGAAATTAATCCTCACTGGCTCCAATGTGGTGTTTTCAAATACTATGTCCTCCCCAGCCCAGGCCAGACCCACCTCTGCGGGAAACCCGTGATCTGTCCTGGGCACCGTTTGGCCCATGTCTGAAGGAGACCCTGGGCAGGGGTGGAGTATGTAATTGTGTGTGCAGAAGCCCAGCATGCTGGAGGGAGTGAGAACGGTCAGCATGACTGTGACATGGAGTGCATGGGGAAGCAAGCCCTGGGCTGGGGGGGCTGGGCAAGGACAGGCCCCAGGAGCCTCGGGGCCATGCTGGTAGGGTACAGGGGGGTGTGATCCCCTTTATACCTTCCAGAGATCGCTCTGGC
Organism: Martes martes; assembly: GCF_963455335.1. Taxonomy (NCBI): domain Eukaryota; kingdom Metazoa; phylum Chordata; class Mammalia; order Carnivora; family Mustelidae; genus Martes; species Martes martes. Next base: position 49,503,288 of record NC_137898.1, read on the forward strand.
TGCTGGGAGGAGAAGAGACCAGAGGAGGAAGGCAGGAGGGAGGTCAGTTGTTCGCAGGCTGTTGCAGGGTCCACATGAGCCATGACAGTGGTCTGGACAAGGGCCATGGCCATCATGAAGGAAAACAGGAGTGAGTTCGAGATCCCGCCACTGAGATCACACCACTCCTTTGACTGTGCACTCAGGGTGGATGGGACGTGTGGCCGCCACCCTTCTGATCAGAACCACGGCCGAGGTGCCCACTCTAACGTGAAGTGGTGAACCGGCTCTTTGAGAAACAGGTCTTGTAATAAAAGAGCTTTGTTACGAGTCATGTTCTGTGCTGTGTTGCTGAAATACGCCAAGTGATAGCCTCCGTTCCAGTTGCAAAGAATAATTACCCCGACTCTTTGTGTTGTCAATAACATATTCACAGCATTCACAGGCTCTCATTGCCAATCTGAGCCAAGTGACTTGGAAGTCAGCAAGATCCCCAGAAGGAATAGGTCATGGACGTGAACGTGCACGGCCTGGGGTCTTCCGTGGCTTCCTCTCTTCGGTGAACTTCTGCGGGGCTCAAACGGATCCTTTTCCCTTCAGTACCAGCTGTGTGGCCTTGGCCAAGGGATAGCCTTTAGTCTCAGTTTCCCCATTTGGAACTGGAGACGTTAACGACTGCCTCACAGGGTTATTCTGAAGATCCTGCTGAATATAATTTGTATAATAACAGCTGAGCTGATGGCATGCTTCTTATGTCCCAGGCATTTTCCTAAGCACTCTGTATATAATCACTTTAATCTCCTCGGTAGCCTCATGAGAGAGGCGCTATTATAATCCCCATTTGAGAGGAGGGAACTGAAACACAGCAAGATCGAGTGACTCACCCAAGGTCATGCAGCTAGCATGAAACAGGGCCAGGATTTAAATCCAAGTAGTCTGGTTCCACGTCCTCTCTTCATAACCATCACACTGTGCCACCTGCCCGCAGGCACAGTCCACTACCTGGCACACGGCAGACACCCAGTGGGAATGCTTGTTTCCTTTCCATTGGCTCTAAATATTACACTAAATGCAAGACAAGCTCAAAAAATAGAAAGATGATCAGTTGCCTTCCAACTCTGACCACCCAGAGCGACCAGCCAACTGGTGTGAAAGAGACGGGCAGAAGAGAAGGCATTCTCTTCCTAACTCCGGGGGCAATTAAGCAAAATCCAGAGGTGACCTTAGAGTACACTTATCTTGATGAACACTGAGAAATTTATAGAATTGTTGAATCATTACAGTGCACACCTGAAACTAACATGACACTGTATGCTAACTATACTTGAATAAAAAACAGAAAGAGAAAACAAAGCTGACTTTATCTTGGATGAAGTCCTGTGGTCGTTGATGGATACATGTTATAAGTGTGAACATTCTTTACCAAATTGTCCAGCTGACAGTATCTGACAAGAGACCTCTGCTGTCCACCCAGAGATGATGATCGTGTTCCCCCAGAAGCCTCATTCATCAGCTCTGGCCCAGTGTTTCAGATTTATCCCACATTTATTAAGCATTGATCACTTATTGATTGAGTGATTAAACACCATCAGCCATATATTTATTCAATAAGGACTTACAAAGTACTTTTATGTACCAGGCCTTTTGTTAGGTGCTGGAGACAAGAACTAAGTGAGATACTGTTCTTCCATCTGGGAGCACGGAGTGAGGAAGAGAGGGAGACTCACAGGTAAGCAGGAAGTCATGAGAGCAAGAGCTTTGGAGGCCAGAGGAGGGAGCAGTTGGCTCTGCCCCCAGGAAGTGCACAAAGACCCCACAACAGGGAGGTCATAGGGCCAAGATCTTGAGAGATTATATTTTTTCAGCTGGAGAAGGAGTGGCATTCTAAAATGACACATAGAATGGGCAAAAGCCTAAGGGCACAAAAGGACACGCATGTTCCAGAACATTCAAAATTCAGAGTAGCTGGAATGATCATGGAAAGACCTCTAAGACACTGTCCCTCGACACTTAGAATAGAAGATCATTTTTCTCTATTTTCTTTTAAATCCAATTACATCTAGTCCAAGCTCTTAGTCACTGAGGTCAATGAGAAGCTTTGCATGATTCCCTTCTTTGTATCTCTCCCCCTCTGATGCTGTCTCTCTCTGCTGCTTCTTCAATGTCAAGCACAGCAGCAGAGACTATTCTGAAGATTTTTGTTAACTTCTCCACCAGGGGCAAAGAGAATCCAGATCTTTGTTCACAAAAATGTTTAATCTCTTCTTTGCACAGTAGAAGGAATGGGAAGAGAAAGCACATTAATTCTTTGCTGGTAAATCCATGGCAACAAGCAACAAGATACAAACAGACTCAATCATCTTCCTGCTAGAGGAGTAGAAATAAGGGAGAGCTCACTGCCTTTGCCGACCATGGTCTGAGAGACAAGGTGGAGAGAGCTGGAGCTGTCCGTGCTCAGGCTGGTCTGGTTTAGTGGCTTGGAGTCCGGTCTGGGCACTGATGAGTGACTCTTGTGTCCCCTACAGGTGTGGCAGTGTGGTGGCAGCGTGGAGGTCCTGCCTTGCTCCCGGATTGCCCACATCGAGCGAGCCCACAAGCCCTACACCGAGGACCTCACGGCCCACGTCCGCAGGAATGCCCTTAGGGTGGCTGAAGTCTGGATGGACGAGTTTAAAAGCCATGTCTACATGGCCTGGAACATACCCCAGGAGGTAGGAAGCCTTTGTGGGGATGGGGTTTCGGGGTTTGCAGAGGGGGGACCAAAAACAAAAAAATATGGGTCTAAACCCTTCTTCCCATGGATCAACCAGTGTCTTGTGATCCGTGCTAGAGTAGCTTCTCAGCCCCAGAAGATAGCACGTGTGGAAGAAAAGAGGCTGACCGTGAGGCACTAAGCCGTGTCTCCCCACGCCTGTCCCTGGGCAGCATGCTTAAAGGAAGACTCTCCCAACTTCGGTATCCTCATTTTGTGTGTGTGTGTGTGATTTATTTATTTTAGAGAGAGCACAAGCAGTGGGGAAGGGGCAGAAGGAGAGAGAAACCCAAGCAGACTCCACACTGAGGGCAGAGCCCGATGCAGGCCCGATCCCATGACCCCTGACATCACAATCTGAGACAAAACCAAGAGTCAGATAGATGCTTAACTGACGGTCTCACCCAGGCGCCCCATCAGTATCCTCATTTTAAGTGAGAATGTTGGGGGCGCCTGGGTGACCCAGTCAGTTGGGTGTGTGACTTTGGCTCAGGTCATGATCTCAGGTCATGGTCTTAGGGTCCTAGGATTGAGCCCCGCATCAGTCTCCATATGCAGTGAGGGGTCTGCTTCTCCCTTTTCCCTCTGCCCCTACCCCCTGCCCATGCTTTTTCTCTCCCTCTCTCTCTCTCTCAAATAAATAAACAAAATCTCTTTAAAATAAATAAATAAATAAATGAGAATGTTGGAGCAGATGGTTCCAAGTTTACCTCATGTTCCCAGGTCCTCAGCTTCTCTGCTATATAAATATACCAGAAATTACCAGAATTCACAAAACGCACCTTAATCTCCCTGTAGACTGGATTCAGACTTCTCCATTGAACCTTTGACCAGAGCACTAAGGGATGCCCACATGGCTTTGAGATATCTTGACCCACATGCCTAGGGAGGGGATACACCCTCTCAAGGATCCTCAGGAGGAGAAGGGAACTATTCTGGACACTTTTCGGCTCTTTCTAACCTTCACAGAATCTCATTGTTGCCTGCCACCGTCCTCTATCCCTCTTGTCACTAACACTTATGGAGTGCCCGAGAAAAAGCAATATTTCTCTAGTAGATTTGTTCAGCCTTGCCATGTGTCATATGGAAATGACCTTGGACCACTGAGTTGGGAGAACCCAACAGATGCCAGCCACGGGATCCCCACCTGCTCACCAGCCTGCCTGCCTGAAGATCATTGCTTATGTTGCAGTGTCTTTCTGAGACAGCTGTTGACTACATGACCTCCATCTTTCCCTTTGGGAGTCCTTTAAAAAGCTTTAGTTCTTTCTTCCTAATAGGGAAATGGTTGATTTTTGCCTGAAGTTTCCGTATCAAGGCCCTGTTCCCCGATCTCTCCACCCAGCTAATGTTGCTCTGGCTGAGTGACTGAGAAAATAGGCTGGACCATGGGCAGGGGCTTTTAGGCAGCTCCTCATCCCCACCACCATCATGGGGGAGGAGGCTTGCTTTGGGAGGTATACGCCCACAACCAGTGACATTTCAGCAGCAGAGAGAAGAATGAAGAGCCAAGAAGTACCAGCCAGGGTGCGGGCAACCCTGATGAACCAGCCCCAGGATTGCATCCCTGACAGTGGGAGTGTTTCTAGGGAAACAGCAGTGCCTTCTGGACCCATCTGTGGCTGTGGGCGTTGGATCACAGTATTCTGGGGAGCATGCTGAGTGCCTCTGTGGGTGTCCTCTGATAGCAAAACGTTAAGAACGCTTGGAAAGTCCCCCAGGAACCTAGCAATAAAACACCATAGATCCCCAGTCCCTTAGCAGAGTCCTGTCCATACTCCGACCACCTTCTCTCTGTGCCCCAAAGCTGCAAACCTTTTAGACTTCTCCCCTCATTGCTGCTGCCAGAAATGGAATGTGGAAATGGACAGTAAATCCAATGAATGGCAGAGAACCAAGTGAGAAAAGTAATTGGAGAATGATGAAATTCAGGGTGCATCCGTGACTCCTCAGAGGCGTAGTTCAAACCCAGTCAGATGGGTGGGAGGAGAGGGGAGTGAACTCAAGAAAAGCAGATGAGGGGTGGGAGTGTCCAGGATAAAGCCTCAGGTGGAAAAGGAAGAGGTCAGTTTTCTAAAAGTCTATCCCTTGACCCAACCCCCGCCCGCCCCACGTTCCCTGCTTTGTCCAGATTCCCTCTCCTACCTCTTCTCAGGTTTCTGGAAAGGGTCAACACCTTTCCTCTTCCATTCACTTCTGAAGTCTCAGTACTGCACCCAAACTGCTTGTGACAAAGCATCCTAACTGCTTAATGGTCATTTTAAAGTCTTTAAGCTACAAGATCCCACCTTTCCCTTGAAACTCTGTACTCACTTGGCTCCATGATGCCACAGCCCAGTACACCCCCGTCTTTCTCTGATGGCTCTTAATTTCCTTGTGGGCAACTCTCACCTCCCTCGGATGCTTACGTGCACCCAGGGATCCATCCTTGGCCAACCGCTCTCATTAAACCTCATCTTCCTGGTGGCCTCTTCTGTTCCTGGGTGCTTGTATCTGTTGATGACTTCCGAACTAAGATCTGCAGCCCTGACTTGTGCCTTCAGCCTCAGACCTACAGCTGCACATCTCCTGGTTGCTCCCTTGAGCACTTGAGATGGAGTCTGCCAAAACAGAGAACATCCTTCCCCCCCAGAGCTGCTCCTGTCCTCCCTCCCCACCATGGTTTGGGATACCACCATCTATCTGCCCAGATCCACGAGCTTGAAACTGGGCATCTTCCTTTGATCCTTCTTTCCCTCAAGGCCCATCACTGAGGCTTATCCTGTCCTTTCCCAACCCCATCACGTCTGAGTTCAAGCCTTGACTCTTCCTCTGTGAGAGCCTCGGGCTGGTTTCCCTGGCTCAAGCCTTATCCCCTTCAAATCTATCCTCTGTACTACCCAAAGTTATCTTTGAAAAACAAAAAATGAGCAAAGGACCTCACAGGGACCACGTCATTGCCCTGCTTAAAATCTTTAAAGGACTCTCCATGGTGCACAAGTTCAGGCATTAAGCCTGTTGTTGGATGTGATTTCTCCACTGCCGCCTCTAGCCTCCTTCCCCCGTCCTGTCCCGGAGTTCCCGGACGGCACAGCCAGAGAGAACGCCAGAGTCCGCTCTGCACTGTTTCTGCCCTCCGTGCGTTTGCTCATGTTGTCCTCTCTGCATGCATTCCCTGCCCTCGGCCTCTTCCCCAGCCTCCACCTTCACACATTCCCTCCACCCAGGTAGCCTCAGCGCCGTGATCCCTCCTCTAGGAACTCAGCCTCAGTGGGAGAAAATGCCCCCTTTGCCTGCATGTCTCTGTCATTGCATCATTGCTGTGTAAAGGAATGTTCTGTTGTATAAAAGTCTCTCTCTCTCTCTCTCTCTCTCTCTCTCTCTCTCATTAAACCAGGGGCTCTCAAATCTGGCAGAACTTTAAAATCCCTTGTGCTCTAGCCCCGGAAATTATGACTTAATTGGTTTGGAAGGGGACCAGGGATCATTTTTGGAAAGCTCTTCGGGGATTCTAATGTCCATCCAGGGCTGGGAACCACCGCCTGAGACTCGAGGCTTTCTGGGGACAGATCGTGTTCTTCCCTTTTGTGCCAGCAGGCCTTGCACAAGGCAGGCATGTGGTCAGGGCTCAGGAAAGCCTCATGGATGCTTTATTAACAAATGGATCTGCTGGCAGTATGTGTCATTCCTTTCTCCTTTGGTCAGTAACTCCTAAAAGTGCATCTGCAGACCAACTGCATCGGAATGACTTGAAGAGCTTTTTAATTATACTGCTTCAGGGTCTCATCCTTAGAGATTCTGATGAGTAGATGCCTAGTGGTGCCAGAATCCGTTAAAAACTTTCTGGGTGGTGGTTTGGGACTGCCAAGTTTGAGTAATACTAGTTTAGCTCATCCTGCTAGTCCTTCCAAATTCACCTTGAGCATCACCTACTCCAGGAAGCCTTCCGTGACTGCTCACCCTCCCTTCCCCCCCACCGCCCCCCCATCCTGGCTGCCCCATAGGGCAGCTCTCCCTCAGCTTCCCTCTCTGCACACTGTGTGCAGAGAGACCGTTGACTTGTCTGGATCTTCCAGATTCTCCTTTCAGGCAAAGTCTGTGTCTTCTTCCTGTTTGTATACAGAGAGCTTAGGACAACACCTGACACGTACTGAAGATGAAATGACAAAGAAGAGGGAGGAAGTGTGGATGCTACAACACCCACCTCCCATGTTTTCCCCAAGAGTGTCCCCAGCTGCCCTTAATGGGGTGGTGTCCCAGTACCTTGTGCTCAACCACAAGGACATCTGTTACCTATTGACTTCCCCTTTTGTCTGCAGCATCCTAGCTGTAGGCGGGGAGCTGGACCCCTTCGACCCTGCCCAGTGGCTGCCTTGAGAATTAAATAAGTTAGTCTTCGTAAAGACTTTGATCGGTGCTCAGCCCACAGCAAAGGCACCAGCTAAGTATTAGCTCTTGCTGTGGCTGGCCTTGTTTACGCCCGGGCCTTCCCACCCCAGCTTTAAAATGCCCTCACTGTGCCGCCATCCTCCCTGCTTGCCTTCTGTGCAGAGTCCTCCCCAGGCTGTGTACCAGCCAGAGCTGCGTCTCCCACCCTCTTCCTCCCCACGTTCGGTCCCAAGCTTTTGGAAGGCAGGAAGAGCTGCCAACTCTGGGATCCCGTCTGCTTTGATCGAAAATCAGTTTGTTCATCAACAAACAGAAAGTCGGCCTGCAGCAAAGCATCAATGCTTTCTCACCCAGGGTTCGGGAACTCTAGACCCACCCCTGCTTCCTCTTGCCCAAAGACAGGCTGAGTGACGGTGGGGAGCTGACGGCCCTTCTTCGGGTTTGGCTACAAAAGAGATTGTGCGTTGTGCATGTGGCCGCACACACAGGCAGGAATATAGCTTTTTTTTTTTAATTCAATATTTTACGTATTTATTTGACACAGAGATAGAGAGCACAAGTAGGCAGAACGGCAGGCAGAGGGAGAGGAAGAAGCAGGCTTCCCACCAAACAAGGAGCCCATCGTGGGGCTTGATCCCAGGACTCTGGGATCATGACCCAAGCTGAAGGCAGCCACTTTAACCAACTGAGCCACCCAGGTGCCCCAGGAATACAGCTTTTTGTGTGGCTGAGTGTTTTCATTTCCAAGGGCTGCCATAACCCATTGCCACACATCGAGTGGCTTTCAACAACAGAATTTGATTCTCCCACAGTTCTGGAGCCCAGAAGCCCAGCATCAAGGTGCTGGTGACACTGTGCTCCCTCAGAAGGCTCTAGAGGAGGATATTTCTTGCCTCTTCCAGCTTTTGGTGGCTCCTGGCATTCCTTGGCTTGTAAATGCATCACTCCAATCTTGGCCCCCGTCCCTATGTCTCTGTGTGTTCAAATCTCCCCCTCCTCTATTTTATGAATATACCAGTCATTGCATTTAGAGCTCACCCCAAACCCAACCGATTTCATCTATAGATCTGAATTCTGCCTGCAATGATCCTATTTCCAAATAAGATTACATTCATAGGTTCTGGGTAGACACAAATTTTTCAGGAGACACTATTCAACCCACTTAGTATTTGCAAAGGCAAAGGGGAAAGATATGTTTTGTGTTTTTTGTTTTTTTTTTTTTAAATAATAAGGGCCAACATGATGTTTGCTTATTTCTCAATTTCTAACCCCAATCTGAAAAGAGTTTGATGCAATTTATAATAAATACATGGTATAGACATGCTGAACCATTAAAACAGCAAGGCAAAAGTCAACCAATAAATAGGAAGAGAAAAGGGCCATGATAACCAGAAATATAAGTTGAGCAAATCTCTGATCCTAGAGTCTCCTAGAAGTTAAAGTGGAAACGGACCCCTGATGGATAGTTCTCCCACCTTCCATTAGGTTATAGGGAGAGAGACAAACTGTCCTTTGATCCTGAGCATAGAAAGAAATTTTTCCCATGGGAACCCAGAATTTAAGAAAACATGGAGGCCATCCAGGGGCAGGTTCTTCTAGCTTCTAGTGGCTTCCCATAAAAACTGAGACACAGTGTTAGTTTGTTTTCATGTAAAGGCAATTATACCGTGAAGAGGGAAGGCCTGGGCCCTGGCAAATAGGTTTGTGAGATAAGGATAAGGTGCAGAGAAGTTCAAAGAGCTAAAACTTAACAGATCCCTTGGGATAAGGGGTGGAGGGAGTGAATAGGTCACATTTATTGCCAGTTGCTACATTCAAGACTCAAATATTCTCAACCTGGTCTCATCCATAGCTCAGCTCAGCAGTAGGTCAGGGCATGGAGATCAGTCAAACATGTTTCCTGAATCCAGCAGAGAGAGGCCAAATAACAGTTGCTGGGAGGGCTCTGGGCGGGAGCCGAGGAGTAGGCAAGTCATAGATGAGGTCATCAAGACGTCCTCAGAAGGAAGGTCCTCACTGGCATTGTACCTTTGCAGTCTGAAACCTGAACCCTCAGGCCGTAGCAGGTTCAAATTTTTATATTTTTATATTGCCTAAATTCTGGTGGGCAAAAATAAATGTATTTCTTCTGTATCTACACTTGGTTGTTCCTCGAGCCCCCCTGATCTAATACCAAATACTTTGTTCCAATCACGTGCAGATACGTGCAGCAGCCATCTTTGTGATTTTTCTCAGACACTTCAAATGTCCATTTCATTATCTTCCCAAGCCCAGGAACTTGACCCCAGAGTTGACCCTAGAACCCCAGGGGTTCCCACAGCCAACACACAAGCTGTGGCGTCAGTGAGAGAGAGCTGCATCTCCCTTTTCTCCCCTCCCTCCATGCTGGGCTAGTGTCTCGTGAGATACCACTGGACCTGGCTGGTCCCTGGTTCCGTGGTGTCATCCTCTAAGAAGTCGCTGAGTCCCCATCGGACTCCCAGCTGCAGAGACTCCTCGCCGTCCTCTGCTCTGGCTTCAGCCCCTCTTTGCCTGGTCCTGTGCCCGGTGCAGGGCTGGTGTGCAGGGACTCCATGTTCTCCCCTCGGCTCTGGGACCACAAGAAATGTGGGGACTTTTCCCTCTCTCTAACTCGAGGACACCTCCATGTCTCCATTACTACTCCTTGCCTGGTGTATGGTGATGACTTAGGGCCCACCTTGCTGATATCCCCGGGAAGTGACAGACCCAAGTACTCTCTACATTAAGAACTTGGGTCTTAGGAGGCAGAAGGGCAGGCTCTGGGGTTCAAGTCTCAGCTCTGCCTTTTATCAGCTGTAGGACTTCCGGCAAGAGGTTGCCGAACCTCTCTGCAAATGGGGCACTGCACATAATTGTAAACCCCGGGGCAGGTCTCATGGAGGATGGAACCTTGCACTTCGCAAGTGTTCGACAAGCCTTTGCTGTTACAATGATTAGGAATAGAATTTGAATTAGTATGACTCCATCTTAACCTCTCCCTCTGCTCTCTCCCCCCACTAACAGCTCAGAACCTCTCATATCATGAGATAGAAAAAACCTCCAACGGTATGCCTTTCAGTACTTTCACCTACACCTGAGCCCCAGCTTTTTCTTTTCTTTTCTTTCCTTTTTTTTCATTTATTTTCAATGGCCTTGGATGATAGTCCCCATCCGTGCAGCCCTCATGTTTCAGTGCTCACATGGGGACAGTCATGGGGTTACGTACAATGCGGGGAAATGAATGAGCTAAGTCCCCCCATCCTTCCTTCACTAGACAAGTGTCCAGGAGCCTGGACGGGGAGATCTGGGGAGAAGCGGTGTCCTGCTGGTAGCTGGAGCTCTGCATTTGCTTGCCCTTGCAGGACTCTGGGATCGACATTGGGGACATCACAGCGAGGAAGGCTCTGAGGAAGCAGCTGCAGTGCAAGACCTTCCGATGGTACCTTGTCAGTGTGTACCCAGAGATGAGGATGTACTCGGACATCATCGCCTACGGGGTGGTAAGGAAGGGTTCCCTGGGGCTTCATGCAGGCATAGAAAGCAAGGCCAGGCAGAGGTGTGGGGTCAGAGGAAAGGAAAGAAGGAGCCTTCAGCCTCCCATGTGTAGACCAGTGGACTAGAGGCAGCCTCCTATGTGGGACCTCTGGTAGACCAGTGGACGAGAGACAGCCTTTGGTGTTACAACTCAAGCCTCTGTTCCCTTGTTCTAAATCTCTCCTTCACAGTCTTAAGCAATTTAGCTCTAGCCTCAAACCTTCATGTTCTACTTAATAAAACAAATACCTGCGGTTAGGGTAGACTTGCAAGATAACATAACGAACACCTGCTGTCCCCCAGCATGGGTGCCTGAGGTTCTAGCAACCAGCCTGCATGCCTCCCCCATCTAAGGGCTTATGCTTTCTACTCACACACACGGCTATTCCAGAACAGGAGTTCTGGAATACAACCTTTCTGGGTTCACTGTATTTTGAGGGATGTTTTAGGACCACCTGTTGATTGGCACAGAGCAGTCACCTCAATGGAAGGCAGAGCACAGGGTTTGGATCCAGACAGACCTGGTTCCAATCTCGACCAAGCCACTTCTCAGTCAGTCAAGTGTCTTAACATCTGTGGGTCTTGGTTTCTTTCTCTGTTAAAAGAGGCAAAATAATACTGTGCTCCTAGAGTAGAAAATAATCTAAGATACATAAATATATTATATATCCTGGCAATTTGTATGTTCTGTTTAAGGTTAAAATGCTTTGAATATGGTAATCTCTACTATTGTCCCAATGTTCCCAGGATCATTCAACTCTTGAAGTATTTTCAATGATACCTGATTGGTTTTTTGATACCTCCCCTGGTTTTTGCTTCCTGAACACATAGAGCTTTTCTGCTGATAGTTATAAGCCCTCGAAACGACATACTGACACCATGGAACAGATGAGGAAACAGAAAGGCAAAGTGATCTTCCCACGTTCACGAAGGTCATCAACAGAGAAACTGAGCCTAAGACATCAGCTTCTGATGTCACTCTGCTTCCTCCCTTTGGAGAGTATCCCCTCAGACCTTTTTGATATCCTAGCATGAAACCCAAAGGAAGAACTGTGGCCTCTTCCCTGGATAAGCTGTGATCAGAACCAAGTTCAAGGCTTGCCTCCGCAGGAATATCATGGGCAGAGCCTCTGCCTGGGAGGGGAAGAAGAATGCTAGCTACGGACTGGCCTCCACGTTCTCTGCGGGCCTCCCAACTCTGACATCCTAAGATTCTACAGGGCACAGAGCCAGGATCCCAGGAATGCCACCAACCCCCCTCAGACCTTAGCTGTCTAGCAGGCCAACCTGTAGGAAGGAGTCGTATCCTCCCACAAGAGTTTCCGTGGCACGGTTGACATGTCCTGAGGAAATTCCTCAGTGGCCCCTTCCCTCTCTGCTTCTCAGGCTGGGGTAATCTGGATACCGGAAAACTTCTCAGCCCATGCCACCAACTATTACTTAAAGAGGGGCGTGTGTGTGTGTGTGTGTGTGTGTCCATTCTAGTTCTAGGTCTTGGCCAAAGCATTCTCATCTCCCAAGCAGAAGGGTCTCATCTTAATGACGTGTACAACGGGTTTACCGTAGAACCCTCTTACCACTATACCCAGACACCTTTAGCTGATCAAATAGTAAGTGGCATATACAGGGCTGTGGTATGAATTTGTCTGAGTCCATAATTTGAGCTGTATTTACTCGGAGTGGCTGAAAAGCCACTCTCTCATCATCCCCAAGGGCTGAGCAGTGCTAGCTATCCCTGGGGCTGGCGGAGGTCTCTGACACCCCCCCCACCCCACGCCATGTTCATCTGCCAGCCGCTGCTCAGGGCCCAGCCAGCCTCCCCTCCCTTCCGGCTCCTCCACAGGCCATGCTCTGACAGAGCAGAGCCACGCTTGCTTGTCAAGGATCATAACAAACTCCTAATGGGGGCACTAGGGTGAAGGTGGGCAAAGCAGGATACAGCCGCAAGAGCAAGGATTTGCTGAGGCTGAATCATTCTTCCTAGTGATTATTTTTATTCTGAAATGCAGAGACCAGATGTCTTCTCAGGGGTAGAGTTTCTTTTTACCCTTTCCTTTCCATCTGAGGCCAAACTACATTGCTCAGGTCAGATAACCTCCTGGGACTCTCAATGGGGCCAGGATCAAGTCTAGAGCCCTGGCCACTTATCCACTAACAGATTCCATTAATGACTCCTGTGGGCAGAAGGGCCTGTGGGCCCCGTTGTGTGGGCCTGGCTTTCCCCTGGATCACTGAGCCCCACGTCCAAGAGGCGGGGTCCTTGAATCAATCCCAGCTCTAGTGCTGACAGCAGAGATGAAGCAGCATCTAGAAACAGACACGCCCGGCTTCTGGAATGTTAGCTTTGCCACTTACTCTGTGTGTAATCTCAACCATTTACAAAACCTTCAAAGCTGTAATCATACCATCTCAGGGGGCATTTTTCACAGTCTCAGGATTGTCACCATTTGCATGATGGAAAGAACTTGCTGCTTGTCCGCTTCCTAACGTCATTCATTTGGGAATGCCATTCATTTGTTCATTGCCTTCATTCATTCATTCCATGTGTGTATTTACTGTCTACCGTGGGCCAGGACTGGCCCATGACTGAGACAATGAGAAAGACTCAGACATAGCCTGGTCAGACAGGGGAGACAGGCACTCGAAGAAGGGACAAGAACCCAGCACGCTAAATGCAGCAGTAAGATAAATGGAGGCGCTGGTAAACCACGGGGCCACTGCCTGACACCCAGGCTTGGGTCAGGAGAGACTTCCAGAGTGACAGAGAAGCTGAGAACCAAAGGAGGAGGCACATTTAGCCAGACAAAGAGAAGGCATAAGGAGAGGCCACATGGGGAAGGGTCCATGCCACCGGCGTGGCATCACAGACAAGGCTACGCCACAGTTCCTCATCCTTCAAAGAGGGAATGTCGCCGACCTGGCCAGGTTCCTCTGAGGGAGAGGTGGGGGGACACGCGGCAAGCACTTCACATGGTGGCTGGCACATAGATGCAGCCATAACGGCCAGTTGCCCTGAGTGGCTGTCGGCAAGGTCATAGCAGTCAGAGGAGTAGCAAACAATTACTGTGTGTTTGCCATTTGTCAGGCCCGGTGCTCCCTACTTGTGGATATGCTTGCGTTTACTCCTAACAATCCTGTGAGGCAGGCACTGGTATTATCCCTACTTTAGAGAGAAGAAAACAGACAAGAAGGAGTTGTGTTCTTCGTCCAAGACCACACAGCTGGAGCCAGGATTCCATCCCAGCCTGTCTGTCCCGACAGCATCAAAGACCACCTGCTTCACGGGGGAGGGATGACACAGAGCGGGAGGCACTTTATCGAAAGGCACCGCCTACCTCCTCATCCAGAGGATGGCTTTGAGAACCCAGCAGAAAGCCCAGGCTGACATCAGGGCTTTCTGGATCTTTCTATCTGCGACCGCCGTTAGCAGGTCTCACTAATGGATTACAGCTCTCAGCTTTAGACGCGACACCCGCCTCTCTGCAGGCTGCAGGAAAAGTCCAGAGTGCATTGATATGGGCCCCCTCACAAAGGCAAGCCACGTAGTTGTTTTACCAAAAAGGATTTGCTGCATGGATGTTTCTGAGGCCTCCGCCTCGGGAGCTGGCTCACGTTTATAATTCTTCAGAACTTCCAAACCGCAAGTCTGGGATGGAAATGCGTTTACCCAGTAGAGGTGAGCAAGCTCAAGAAAAGAATTTGACTCTATTCCTTTCCCTCTCAAGACCAGGGTATGCCAGGAACACACACGGGCCTCTGCTCATGCCGTTTTGCACCCCTTCACTGGGTTCCCTGCACTCCTGCCACAAGTCGTCAAGACCATGGAAGCTCAGCCGCTGTCAGTCTCTGGCCTCCTCGGATAGATGACCCACCTGTGGTCCTTTGCCCTGGTCTTCCCTGAATTCCAGTATCTGTGTCCTGTTCTAAACAGAGCACTTCGAAGCTAACAAGAACTATATAAGCTAGCTCAAGCGAAGGTGGGGAACAATGCCACCGCCTTGCATATGTGCGCAGGAACTGACGTAGAGCTGGGCATGGGCACCAGTGCTGGGAAGCCACCAAAGCCATAGCAGGGCACAGCGTCTCTCACTCCGGCTCCTGATGCATCTCTTCCTCCGCCACAGCTGGGTTTCTCTGCTGACACCTGGCCTCGCAGATCCCCCCGACCCAATCTAAATGGCCTCACGATTCTAGCGGCCACCACCCACGGACCACTGACTCTCTCGCTGAGAGTTCTAGCACAGAGGATGATGAGAAGAGGATGATGAGGTGGTTCCATCCCAGAAAGAGAAGGATGGAGGAGAGCCAGAAAGAGAAAGAGAATTATTAACTCATTCCAAACTGCCTGTTGGTGCCCACCATGGTCTGCTCAGCTGTGGCTGGTGAACAGGGCCATGGGGACTGTAAGCTGTCCTTTCCAGGGTCTGGGAGTGGGCTTCTGCCAGAAAGGGACATTGAATACTGGTTTTCCTACCTGACATGGTGAGGCATTGGTTCTGTTGTTTGCTATGTGCCTGCAGGTGAGGGTAAGAGATAACCTCTCTCTTCTCCTACTCCCTTGGCCCTCTTCTCTCTTGTTCACCTGCCAGAACTCCCACTCTGGAACATCCTTGTCATCTGGGCACCAGTGGGGCCAGGCCAGCCGCTGCTGGATCTGCAGGGGGCAGAGAGGACCTGGTCCCAGAGGGCATCTCAGACCTGAAAGCAGCAAACATGTTGCCCACTTCCCCCAACCTTCCAGAACAAAGACTTCTTTCCAGGGACTATTGGAAGTCCTGGTGTCACCCCTGTGGAAATGGAGGAGGGGTGCACCCCAAGCATCATCTTCTGTGTGTGTGTATCTTTTATTCTTACCTACACTGTCTCCACTTACCGTTTAACAACACGAGAACAGTTCTCCTTCACAGGAAGCTGGGCTTCCCTCAGCACCTTTATTCCAGGCAAAAGCTGGTGCTTGTTGCTTTCCACAGTATTCAAGGGGCCTCGGGTTGACTATGGAAATGGAGCCTGTCTCTGTGGAATGCTGGCTTCTCCCGATTTAATGCATTTGTTTCTCTGCTTCTTTCTCTTTGGTGTGGCCGCCCCTCCTCTGGCGTTCAGCTGCAGAACTCTCTGAAGACCGACTTGTGTCTCGATCAGGGTCCAGACACAGAGAACGTTCCCATCGTGTACATCTGCCACGGGATGACACCACAGGTGAGTTCCCTGAGAGAGCCCTCTGCTGGGGGTGTATTCATGTCTGTCTGGCTTGGGGAAGGATGGTTAAACTCCTGTCGTGGCTGCTCTAGGCCCGGGGGCCTCCATATGGGGAGAAGGGGAGAGTCCTACCTGCCTTGCCTGGAAGGGGTCTGGGATAGCAGATGCTGCTGTGCCCGGATCCTCGGGGATGGGGAGCAGCGAAGGTGATCAATTCCTAAAGAGGAACACCTGCCTTCTTTGGGGAGACTATGGGTAAATCGCAATCCTATTTCGGGCACCTATGCCCTTCCCTAACAGGAGGGAACCCAAGGGTCCCCCAAGCTCTCTGACATCTCAGAATGCCTTCAGAATGCCATCTATGGCCTTCAGGGCTCTGCCCTTTAGTAGATCACAGCTGCTGCCAAAATTTATAGCCACGAGAGCTTTTCTAGCCCGGGTGACCTTCTCCTGGTGGAGAATGTGGGGAAGCTATGAGGAAAATAAGTTATCCTAGGAAAAATTAGCCAGTCAACAGCCTAGGCTGCAGATATCCAAAGAGGATGCTGAAACACAGACAAGAGAAATGGCCTCTTCAACAAAGTGCAGTGGACAACCATTGCCTATGAACACCATAGACTGACCTGTTCTGATTGGACAACATTTTCAGAGTTTACTTATCATACCTCCAGCAGTGCAAATGATGTTTTTACAAAGATAGTGTAGAAGATATGTATATTTGTGCAATTATACTACGTGTTTAAAAGAGTCATCACTTGTCTCAACATACAACTGAAGACAATCATGATGTGTGTGTCACCGGTGTCCTGTGCTGGGACTCCCCAGAGATTGTCTGCTGTGATCTCCACCAGCTCCTCATTTCTGCGGGCCCAGCTGCTGTGGCTTCACTGAGTGGAGGGTCACAGGTCAGCAGATCACGCTATCCCCACCCCACACAATACCGTATCTCATTCTCCATCCTTATAATGCTGCGATATTTCTCATGGATGACTAGTTTTATGTAAATTCGTTACTGACATCTAACATAAGTATAGACAGTAGACAAATGGTAGGTGTACAGATTCGTGAACTTTCAAAGCAAACATGCCCACATAACCAGCACCCAGATGAAGGAAAAGAGCATTATTGCCTGATTGTGAATTTTATACAAATAGGATTATAGGGTGTATGCTTTCTCACGTTGGCTTCTTTCTTTCAGTTATATTTGTAAAGTGCCTCTGTTCTGCTTTTGTGAGTTTTATTACTATGTAATAATCCATTTTATGAATGTACCATATTGACAGTATATTTATAGCTGTGGGACACCTGAGAGTATTAAGAATACTCCTGCTATGACCATCCTTGTTCCTGTCTTTTGGTGCATGTATGCACCCATTCCTTGTGGATTTATACGTAGGGGTCAAATCGCTAGTCGTAAGGTTGCTCTATGTTTGCTTCAAGCGTGCACTGCCTGTGGTAGTCTCTTGCGGCTGCCATAATATAACGCCTCGGGAATGTATTTGCTCCCCCGTTCTGGTGCCTGGAAAGTTCAAGATCAAAGTGCTGACTGATCTGGTTTCTGGTGAGGGCTCTTTCTGAGGGCTGGCAGATAGTTACCTTCTCTGTGTCTTCCCACAGCAGGGAGAGAGAGAATGAGTGAGCTCTCTGGTGTCTCTTCTTGAAGGGACACTAATACCATTGGATCAGGGCTCTACCCTTAGGACCTCATTTAACCTTAACTTGAAGAGCTGGAGAGGCCTCAGCCGGTCCATACTGTAAAAAATGAGAAAGCTTGTTCGGAAGAGAAAACGGAGTGTAGCTGAACAATTATTTGACTAAGAGACCATGGTGGGACCCATGGACTCAGTTAGCCATCTCAGCAGCAGAAGCCATAAATCAAGATGGGCTTGTAACAGCAGAGACTGGCAGCCTGAAGGAAAGAGAGAGCAGGACAGAATGAAGGCAGGCTGGTGGACTTCTTGGCTTTCACAAGGCAGGAACATAGAGCTGTTTAGCTATGAGCACGCCCTCTTCCTCAAGAAAGGGGAAGAATGATGCTGAGGGCCATTCGGAGACCATCAGTGCTGCCAACGCCCTGTTAGCCCCAGGGGAGAGGCTGTCTCATGCAAGAGTGGGCCTGCCTCTCTGGTTTCAGTGGGCCAGGATGACCCTGCCCAGTGCCTTAGGAGTGTGACCAAAGCAGGGAGCAGCTTGGGCAGGACCACCCCAGAGGGCCAAGGGCACAGGCAACTCCACAGGGCCATGGGGGTGATGCTGCCACCCCAGTGGGCCTGGAGGGCAGAGCATCAGGACAAAGAAGGTTATTCTCAAGCCTTGAGATCTAATGGAATTAGCCTTGCTGGGTTTTGGACTAGTCTGGGACCCATCACCCCTTTCCTTCCAACTTCCCCCTTCTGGAAAGTACCTGTCTAGCCTGTGTCTGTCCCACCATCATATGTGGGAAGCACATACTTTCTCTGATTTCTGAGACTCTCAGATGGAGAGAAATTTTGCCTCAGGATAAATCACACCTTGAGCCTCACACACATCTGACTTGGAGGATACTTAGGTGATATTTGAACTTTAGACTTGAGAGTTGATGCTGGAATGACTTAAGACTTTGCGGGCTGTTGGGATGAAACGAATATGTTTTGCATGGGAGAGGGAAATGAACTTGGGGGTCCAGGGGTAGAATGCTATGGACTGAATTGTATCGCCCCAAAATTCATATGTTGAAGCCCTAATCTGGACTGCATTTGGAGTCAATTGAGGTCAAATAAGCTTATAAAGGTAGAGCCGTGATCTGATGGAATTAGTGTTCTTATAAGAAGAGACACAGAGAGCTCAGTGTCTCCCCCTCTCCTCTCCTCCCCACCATGTGACAACACAGCAAGAAGGAGGCCGTTAGGAGCTAAGAAAGGAACTCTCACTAGAAACTGAGTGTACCAGCACCTAGATATTGGACTTCCCAGCTTCCAAATCTGTGTGAAAATGACATTCTGTTGTTTAAGCCACCCAGCCGGTGACATTTTGTTGTGACAGCCCCGGTCAACCAACATACAGTGAAACAGTCTCCCAAATTAATTACATCAATTTTTACTCCCACCAACCATATCTTTAGAGTTCTAGCCGTTCAACATCCTTGTGGACATTTAGTATTCTCTGCAAATCTGTATCATTTCTAAATCATAGACATAGGGGTGTGGCAGTACCACGCCATGGTTTTAGTTGGCATTTCCCTGAATACTAATGCAGTTGGGCACCTGAGTTTTCAGCTCAGAAAATCCCCACGTTGTTCTTGAGTATGGGCCAAGGTGGCCGGGGCCCAGGCCATTTGGTCTTTTTGTAAATTCCCTGCCTGCTTGTTAATACTTACAGCCCAGGAGACCGTGATTGAACTTGCCTTTAACAAATCCATATGGAAATCTACGGGGCTATTGCTTATCTGGACCACTGGACAAATGTTGAGTGTTTCCTCTGTGTGAAGGTGGATGTCAGCTTGGGCAAAGCCTGCCTGTCTCCCAGCTGCTGCTGATTCAATATGGGGCCGTCAGTGCTGTGGTTAAGAGCCTGGATTCTGGAATCAGATTGTCTGCGTCCAAATATCAGCTCTGATACGCTCTAGTTGTCAAGTTTTTAAAAGGTCAAGGTTTTAAGTGTGGACCTATTTTATTTTCTGTAAAATACAGATTAATGATGGTATAGGGCATAAAGGTTATTGTAGGGATTTAATACATGTCCAATATCTAAAATAGTGCCTGGCATATAGTAAGTGCTCAGTGAGTGTTAGCTAATAATACTGCTATAGTGCTATATTATTATTATTATTATTATTATTATTATTGTGCATTGAGCCTTGCTCAGTATATATGCCCTCAAGAGTCTAGCTCCAGCCCACAGTGGACTGACTTTCCCTGAGCTCATGCGCCATGTGCCATGGATTCCTGCCCTGATCAAAGCCTACCCATAGACTAATGGAGCATCCCTGAGTTTCTGTAGCAGCAAAAATGCAATGGAGTAGGGGAAACAGGTTGGTGGGGGGGGGGGGGGCACTTCAGGAAGCCTGAGTTCTAGGCTTGGTCTTGCCACACAGTTGGGGTGTTACCTTAGCTCTCCCTGGGCCTTTATTTTGTTTTACTCGTTCATTGAGATATGCTTTTACACTAAAGGACACACATCTGAAGTGTACAATTCAATGAATTCCCACGTTTGTAGACCACTGTGTAGGCACCATCCAGATCGAGCCCATCATCCCCCTGGGCTTCCTCATTCCTCCTCTCGGTCAACACCTCTACCCAAAGGTATTGACGATTCTGGTCCCTGGCAGATGAGATTCGTCTCATCTGGGCCTGTCTTCTTCTCTGCAAATGAGGAAGCCCGGCTGGCCAGCTTTGGACCCAGGTGTGCTAGCCCTACCTGCTTACCTCCAATTCTTCCTTTCTGAAATTCAGCTGGCCTGAGAAGCTGTGCGTCTGTGCTGGGCTTGCCAGGAAGGCTGGGAGCTGCCTTCCCTCGGTGCTTTATCAATCAGCTTCTTGATGTAGATCTGCAGCAAGTCTTAAAGATGTGGGTCCCCCTCCCCATTTCTCAAAGCCACAGTCGTCATGTGACTGGGCTGTGCAGGGAACATGGAGGCCCAGTTACACTCCCACCAGGCCCGCAGCTGAGGTGCACAGCTGTTAGTGCCCAGAAGCAAGGAGGTTGGAGGCCCACCTCAGATCAAACACATTTCTCAGAACGGGGCAGTGTAGGGACCCAGCTGTGGCAGGATTTGTTGAGTCTGGTCTGCCCAGTGAGCCTGAGAGGATGGGGTCCTCCCGGAGATGGGCTGTGTGGCCTTGGTGGAATTCATCCATCCATCAGAGATAGACAGGTGCGGGGGTAAGTGGTGGGTGATAAAGCAGAGCTTGTGACTGGAAAGCCTTCCCACAGGTATCTCCTGGCCCCTAAGAACTCCCCTGGCTCATGGAGGGGATGAGAAAAGGAGGATCTCAGGGACCTCACCTGAGTTTGAGATACACCTCATAAGGGGATTATGGACAAATACAGGCCCTGAGGATTCTCTGAATCTCCTAGACTTGGTCCAAATCAGACCCTCAATATGTATTTCCAGGGATATTTTCCCCCTGACTGGCAGCTCTCAGCAAAATCTCTCTTATTACCATGGCCACAGAGGCCAAGGAGAGACCAGGGAAGTTCACATGTGCACAGATGGGACTGCCGTGTGCCGTTGTGCAAGTGGTGCACTGTACAACTCTAGGGGATGGATGTGCCACCTCCCATTGTCGTCTGGGAGTAAAGATTAGCCCCAGGTGACAGTCCTTCTGACCTCTGCTCTGAATCCTCACACATTCCTCCCCAAGCATCACATATGATAGGAAACTTGAAAATGTTGAAAGGCAGACTACCTGGGTTCAAATCCCAGCCAGACCACTTCCTAATCAGGTTCCTTGAATACGTGTCAAAATATCCTTGTGCTCAATGTCCTCACCTATATTATAGTAGTACCTACCTTACAAGGTTGTTATAAGAATTTTTAAAATCGATGCACATAAAACGATGCACATAAAGCATTGAGACAACAAGCCTGGGACACGGTCACTGGTTCCTAGATATTGGCTATTATTCTACCAGATTGGTAGAGACTCAAGACCATGTCCTTGAGAGTGGGAATTGTTTAGCCTGGAAAGGAACAGATTTAAGAGGAACTTGGAAACTTCCAAAAGTATAAAGACACAGATTTTTGGCTGAGTATACAGAAACCCTTCCTAGTCCTTGGTTCAGATGATACTGTGACCTCTCCTTCATCAGAGGCATCCAAGTCAAGTTTGGTGAGCTCCAAGGGCATTATGTAAAGTTCCTACATCATGTAGAAGCTTAAGGTAAGAAATCCCTAATGGCTCCCCGACCCTGGAATTCTATGACTTTTTAATCCATTACATTTTTCTTCTTCTTAAATCAGTGAGAGTCCACCACGTACCAGAGAGTGTTCTTGGCCCTGGGAAACAGTCATGAACCAGACGAAAGTCGCTACCCACATTAAGTTCCCATTCTGATGCTGGAGGCAAACTCCTCTATTTTCTCATCCTCAAGTCTTCACCACAGCTGGGACTTGAACGCTTCTCTCACCTAAGAATTTCATGCGTGGCCAGACTGAGCTGCATGCCTTGGATTTCAGCCAACCAGGTCCAAGAATGGTGAAGGAGGAGAAAGGTCAGGAAGGCAGGACAGCAGGCTGACCCAGTTTATCCTGCCGACCTTGAGAGTCACTTCCCTTCCCCATTTCCTTTCAGATTTCTAAGTTTATCCATTTGGGGTTTGAAAGCCAGAAAGAATCTGTATCCAACAGGTAATAAACAATCCTCAAAAGTCATCACCATTAACCAAACAAGTTATTTTCTCAATTCAGAAAAGTAAAACATGATTCTTAAACAAGTTGAAATGAACATGGGACAAAAACTTAGTTGATTCATTCATAGAGGAACTAGTAAGAAGTTTAAGCAGGCACTGAGAGCATTTGAGGAGATCAGGATCTGCCAGCATTTTCTAAAAACAATGTCAGAATAAGATTGCTAGATTAGATACCAAAGTGGTTAATGCCCTATAGGGAAATAAAACCATAGCCTTTAGTGTGATCTTTACTTCCCAGGCAGAAATCTGGAGGTTAGCTCTAGTGTCTGGGTATTAATGAAAAGGTAAATAGCAGAAAAAAAAAAAGTAAATAGCAAAGTCAAACACAAACACCTTGTCTTGGAAACTTGCATACTCTTGGGTGGGCTTGTTAGACAGTGGCCCAGGATGATAGTGAAAAGGGTAGATGACTCCCTCTCCCGGTTTGCCTTATTTCCAGGTATAAGATATTTCTCTTCCGCTGTTCACAAAGTTGGCTAAAGGTGGAGGAACTCTCCAGGCCATGAGTGAGGCAGATCCCGTGCAGATTCACAGTCTGACCACGCGGACTTGCCCCAGTGCTGCTTCCTAAGGCAGCTACTGCAGAAGACCGCAAACTGGGTGTCTCAAGCAGCAGAAATACTACATTGTCTCACAGATCTGGAAGCTAGACACCCACGACCAAGGTGTCGGGAGGGCTCTACCCCCTGTTTCAGGCCTCTCTGCTAGCTTCTGGGAGTTGCTGGCCACCAAGAAGGGTAGCCGTGACGGCAAAACTCTCCCTTCCTGTGGTGTTCTCCCTGTGTGCACTCCTCTGTTCCTGGTTATAAGGAAGCCAGCCGTGACCAATTAGGGCCACCCCCTCCCAGTGTGATCTCACCCTCACTTAACAAATTCCATCTGTGGTGACTCTATTTCCAAAGAAGGTCACATTCTGAGGTACTGGGGGAGGAGGGTAAGGACTTCAAACATATGGATTTCAGAAGTACATGTCTCTACCCCACAGCACCCAGAAGGGAAGAGTGTGACTGGAAATCTGACTTTCACGCCTCAGATGAAAAGTGCCTCACATCCCTTCCTCTCACGTTTGATTCTCCAGAGCCAATCACATGGCTCCGCCAGCTCACCCCCAAGGATGTAGGAAGTCAGGGTTTTCTGTATGCCCAGGAAACCCGTGTCTGCCACAGAAACTTAGGTATTTGCTAAGTCCATTCCATCTCCGACAAATAAGAAAAGAAGAAAATGGCATCTGGGGGTGGGAGCTGGCTGGCCTGAGCCCAGGCGTGCTGCCAGTCACTGGCAAACACGGGGCTAGGAAGGGTGCCTGTATTTTGGCTTCTGGTTTCTCCTCCAGTTCCATTCATTCTTTCTTCACACATCTCACGGGTTGTCTTTCAGAAGGCCCCATAGTTTGAAAAGTTTCATTTCCCTCAAGAAATAAACGTGGTCTAGTGATAGGAATGGTATCCTAGGGTAACTCATAGTGGGGCCCAGTGGGGCCTAATGGGGCTGGAAAGAGGGTCTGGGTTCACAACCGTGTCTAAACCCTTGGAGAGATTCTGCTTACATGTTGTTTAAACAGTTGAAGATTCTGCTTACAGGTTGTGTGAAAAGTTGACTCTGATACAGTTGTGATATTCTCAGCTGGCGGTGAAGGCCCTGGGTAGGAGAAGGCATAGTGTAACGAATCAAATTAGCGAGGTGAAGCTGCTGGGAAGCATGCTAATTGGTTAATGAGTAAACGTA
This sequence comes from Martes martes, assembly GCF_963455335.1. Lineage (NCBI taxonomy): Eukaryota > Metazoa > Chordata > Mammalia > Carnivora > Mustelidae > Martes > Martes martes. The sequence goes on from NC_137898.1 coordinate 49,527,232, forward strand.
ACCATTTTATTTAAATTAGCAGCAAATTTCAAGCTAGCCTCAAAATAACTGAGAATATTAGCCCTTGTTAGTGTAACAGCCCGGAAAATCTCTTCTGCTGGGAAAAAATACAACAAGGGGGTCTCCCCACAGACTATTTATTTAATCAATCACTCCTTCACTCACTCATTCATTCATTTGCTCATTCAAGAAACATGCAATGAGTATTACTTTTTTCCAAGAATTGGGAGATGAAAAGACAGCTTGGCCCAGGCCCGGGACCTGGAGGAGTCCCAGTCTGGAGAGGGAGCCAGGCGCTTAGATCATGACAGTTCATATGATACAACCTACTGCACAAGCCACCCCTTTGGGAGCCCAGCAGGATGGACAGTGCGAGGCAGGATCTGGGAGCTTCTCCCGTGCTCCCTGCCTACATGTTCTAGACTGCAGAAGGCACAGGGGGAAACAGTACATTTCCTATGGGAAGGTAAATTCATGGCTGTAGAAGAAAGAAGATGTAAGGATCTTTAATTCCCTCCAAAGTTTTGGAAATACTTAAGCCACCATGTTGTGCTTCAGGAAGTGCGTTTGGACTCGAAGTATGAGGATTAGAGTTAAGTTTAAAGAAGTGTTCTATTTTTATGCAGAGACAAATGCCATGGTAGATCGAGTAGTAGGTGTAATAAAAGCAAGAAAAATATAGAATTACGGGGGGCCTTTGGTGCCTTTGCTTTGGGGAATGGTTTGGAATTTTTTCTTCATGTTTTCAAGTCCTCACTCGGCTGTACCTACATACACACGTGCCATCCCAACCCAGGGCTATAACAGAGCCATGTCTCCTCCCCCAGGGCCTGCAATGCTTCTGGTGGTCATGCATGGGGCATCGGAGGCCTCTCGTGGATTGTGCACGAACCCCCCAGATCTTTCAAGGAACATCTCAGAGACCATTAAGAAAGTTTTACTTGGTGGGCCAAGAATTTGGATCACCAGCCACTTCTCTGTGACCTGTGGGAGGTTTCTCCACTTCTCCTGAATTCTATTTATAAATACATCAGAATGCCTGGCACTGAGTGGCTGTAAGGTTTGGAAAAAACTTCCTTGAGTTTACTTCTTGGCTCTGATGTAATGACATCGGGCCCTGCGTGCCTCTTGTGTGGTCGTAGTGCCCAGCACCAGCTGGCAAGCATCGGTACAGTGCCCTCGTGGGGCTATAGTTTGATGAGAGCCTCAACCTGTCTTGAAACCTCGGCTGATACTTCCAGTTCTGCATGAACTGGTAAACTGGAAGTATTCGGGGCCTGAGCCACAGAGGGTTATCTGCCCGTCTTTATTTAGTGGGCTCTGAACTGCAGCATCTCACCTCATTCCCACAGGAGGCAGAGTAAGTGTGCGTCTGGCTGAATTAGCACCAGGGCTCTAATGGCCCATATGGGACCACTCCTAACCCCGTGCCCAGAATGGGATGGCAGGTGTTATGATGTCATGCCGAGGGCGACCTCTTCAAGTATGAAAAAGTGTGACTCTCAAGGCTGGGATGAGGAGGGCTGACCATCTGCAGTCTTCTCCCCCAGATACAACCCTCACTGACCCAGGACTCCTAGGTCTGGAGTGGTTCCCTTCATCCTTGGGGTCCTGGAAGCATCCATGGAAACCAGGCACCTAAGGTTTCCTGCGTCCCGGGCTCAGGAGGTCACTGCTCTCTGGGTCTGCTCATCAGTGAGGAGTGAAGGCATTGCTCTCAACTGAACCTGCTATCTCATTTCTTCCAGACAGCCCAACTAACTAGCCCAAGCTAGTTCCTATCCTGGGCCCTGGGGCCGCTACTTGCCTGAGAATTCTGACTCTCCACTTTCGAGCTCTGTAAGGGACACCTGGAACAAGATACTTAACTTCTCTTTACCTCAAATATCTGTAACTTCAAACCTAGTTCTTGGTTTTAAATGCTACTTAGCTATAGCCTATTATGTTATTATATATATTATATTATATATAATATATATAATATAATATATAATATGCATATTATATATATAATATATAATATGATACATATATAATATAATACATTATATATACATATAATATGTATATTATATGTGTATATTATATATATTATATAATTATATATTATATATTATATATTATAGTATATTATATTATATATTATATTTATATAATATATATTGTGTGTATCTATACATAAGACACATGTTATTTATATTTATATATAGGTATGTATGTATAATTACTATGTTAGCTTCCTAGACCCCTTCCAGGTATCAGTTCGTTTCATCTTAAAGCCTTGTTGCCACCTTATTGCTGAAGATGTTGGCTCAAAGACCTGAAGGTGTACCCAGTCCTCCACCACACTGGGCAGCAGGTGCAGGCCTGTAGTGCGCAGAACACAACCGTGGCTGTAATTATGTCCACCCAAGAGCACCCTTTCCCAGGGTAGATGAAGGGGTTCACAGCTGGGAAGAGCGGGCTTATCCCCCGATGCTGCTTTCTTTCCTGACACTGACTCCCTTGGGCTCTAGATGCTTCCCTAGGGCACATCCCAGGTGACCCATCACAGGGTTCCTTCTCCATCACTGACAGCCCCTGGACCCACCCATGGCTAGCAGCCTGGAGCTTGTCCCTGCCCTGGGTGGGTGAGTGCCCTGCCAGTTCCGTACCCTTCCTTCGGAGAGCACACCTTTTCATTTCCCTTGCAATGGCTCCGTGGGGGAGCTGAGGTGGGGGGTGGTGCAGGCACACAAGGTGGCACTGATGGGGATGATGGGGACGTTGGCCCATGGATGTTGGTGTCACAGTGGTGAGCTACTCTCTCACAGCCCTGCTGTGAACTCTGCCTGCTCCTGGAGATACGGTGCTAAAAAAATAAGGAGCTGGTTGATTTGCTATTCATTACACATGATACGTTCTCCGCTTCATGCCCAAACTCCACAATTAGAGTGGTAAACAGCGAGTTTTGCATGACTTTTATGAAGCTCCCAAGGGCTGGGAGGAGCAGTTAGCAGCACCGCAGAGGGCCAACTGTGGGGGAAATGGCCGGGGCTCACCACCCAGGGAGAAGCTGTCCCTCCTGCCCTCTCTCCTCTCCCCGCCTTTGCCTTTCGGTCACTGAACCGGCTTCAGAGCAGCTGAATTTACAGCCTGCCTGGACCTGGCTCTGTGCCGACAGATCACTTCACCGTTCTGGGCCTCAGCTTCCTGATCGCTGAAATGGGACGGAGGCTGAGGTTTAAATGAAGCAACACACCCAAAGGCGCTTGGCACCGAGCCTGGCACGGGATCCGGCTCAGTAACGTGGGTTTCCTGTTCTAATTAGGGCAGGCTCTCAACAATTCTGCGAGCTCGCTAGTCTGCCTAGAGACAGTAATCCTGACAATAGCTTACGTTTCTTGCTCAGTGCTTCTCAGCATCTTTGTAAATGCTCTGTGCGCATGATTCCCGCCACAGCTCTCAGCGGGGCTGGGAAGTGGGTTCTGCTCTTACCCCATTTGTACGGGGTCGGGGACTGGGCCTCGCGCAGTTAGGTAACTTGTTCAGGGTCACAGAATTACCAGCGGGTGGCCCCTGGTGGCCCAGCTTGCGAGGCCCATGCTCAGAGTCATGACTTAGGAGTGCCTCCCTGGTTTCATCAGATCTGTGGCCTCTGCTCTCAGGAAGTTCTCTGGGCACAGGTCAAGCCAGCACCAAATGGCACGATGAAAGCCCACACGTCGGAGGTGTCGAGAGTGCGCTTACTGGAGGAAGAAAGGCTGCGGTGACCACATAGGGGAGAGAGGGTCTAGCCTACCACCGGACACGCTCTTCTCCTTAGGATCTCAAGGAAAACTGAGTCTGATTTGCAGTTTCCTCCCTGAAGGGACTATGGCAGGTTCCTGAGACTAGGCTGAAGGAATTTGAAAATATTACCCAGCCGGGACTGCCCTTCCCCACCCACCTGGGGCTCTGGCCCAGCACACAGATGGCTCAGCACTCTGGACGCACGAGGACTCCTTCCGTGCCTCTGGCCTTTGGGGTTCCCCTCCCCCCGCAAGGAACTGGGGCAACCATCTCCCCATTGGAAGACATCGAGTCTCAACATTCCAGGAGCAAAGCATCAGATCCAAAAGCCCCCATTTCTCCCGACTTCCTACCCTTCAGGTCTCAGCCAAAGTCCAATTCCAAGGGGCAGCGTTTTCAGCCCACCCTGTCCCAGGTGCTCTCACGAGTTATTCTCAAATCTCTGCACCCATCTGACTGCTTCACCGCTCTTGCAGTATATGGATAAATGTGATCATAAGCACGGTGGGTAGTTAATCGTGACTTCGTCTACTTGTTAAGTAAATTTACGATCTACCACTAGATTGTAAGTTTCTGGAGGGCAGGCACTTGCTTGTCCTCCAGTGTATCCCTTGAGCCTAGCACACTGCCTGGCACAGGGCAGGAATCTGTTCATGAAGTTGGTGCATTTTCGAGTAACTGCAGCTGGTCTTCCCGACAAAGACCTCCTAGCCGCCTGCCCGGCCACATGAGCTTTACTATTCATCAGCCTTCACCCAAAGCCTGACTCTTCTGTAAAATGAGGTTAAAAACATCCATCTGATAGAGGTTTTGTGAGGATTAAGTGGAGAAATACATAGGGTGCTCAGCACGGAGCTTGGTACCCTGCAAATCCTCAATCAATATTTGCAATTGTTGTTATTTTTATTAGTAATGTAAGTTATTATTAGTGAAGATAAGATCTGGCAGGATCTGTATCTCTTCTTTTAGACACCGTATATTTTCGAGGAGACCTGGGGATGGGAGCTAGAGAGGTATACCCTCCCCCACGGGGATGGAAGCCAGATCCTGTGTATTTTTCTTGATGAGGGCCTGTCGTTACGGGGCAGGCTGGACAGGAGTGGGGAAGGAGAGCCCTTCCATCGAGGCGTCTCCTGCCCCGACGCTTGCTGGCACACAGAAACAGCCTGCCTTCCCATGTGACTCAACCCTCAGGCAAGAGAGGGCTCTCTGACAGACAGGGCTGTGTAGACCCCTTCCACCTGCCCCGGATCCTTCTGCAACTCACCCTTCCACTTGAGAGGGTCCCACGGAACTACCCACAGGAGTCCCCAGGATGCAAGCCGTGAGCCAGGCGCAGAGTGTAAGTGACAAGCCTTCCATCTCCGGAGACGCACTGCCCTTGGACCGCCTAGGCACAGCGTCCACCCCGACCCTGCAGAGGCTCTTCCTCCTACAGTCTGGAGCAGGAAGTAGGGAGCTCTCCCCAGAGCTCATGTGTGTGCTCCACTGCCCTTTGCACAAAGGCAGGCCCTCAAGCAGCCAGCTACATCCTTGGCGGCTCCTTGCTCCTGTTTCTGGGTGGGACAGTCCTTCACTGTGTGGGCCTGTCCTCCTCAGCTAACCTCAGGATGGTTAGCATCCCCGGACTCTGACCAGCAGTAGGGGCAGTGTGGACAGACCCACCCCCCGCGCATTTCCAAAGGAGCCCTGAAGGAGTTTATCACGTGGCTGAGAACGTGATAAAGAAGGAGCCTAGGACACAGGCTCTCGGATTTGGGAATGGCTAGTGGTCTTGACATCGGAATGGTGTTTCTACCAGGACAGATTAAAGATAGGCTGGTCTAGTTCAGGAAATTTCCTTAAGAGATGTGTTCAGAATGTAGTATGGGCACAAAGCGGTTCTTGTATTTGATTTTTCCAACTAACTTCATTGTCACCACACTGCCTTTGTCCCAGCTGCTTTTTCTGAAATCTGCTCATTGCTGAGCCTTAATGCTGCCGACACAGGGCTTTCGTGGAGTCCTTGAGGTTAGCATTGTGTTAATATACTGGGAACTTCAGCAGAGCCGGGCCCTCTAAATCAATCACTAGAACAGCTTTATTTTTTTTCTTCTTGCTCAAAATACACTATTAAATGCAGGAACACGTGTGGGAGTGGAGGTTGACTTGGGTGAAGGACACGCTTAAAAGGAAAATTTCATAACATTTTTTCTGCAGGAAAAGGGCCTTGCTGGTCTTAATTCTTGTAGAACTGAGCCACAGAACACATTTATGTCTCTGCAGCTTCCTTAGCTCCTCGGAATAGCCCGATCTGCTTCGAAGTCACTCAGTCATATTTGCCTGGGGCATAAAGGGACTTAACAGCTATAGATTACATAAAGAAATGACTTAATTCATAGAAAATTTAAGCCTGTTTTAAGTGATGATCACAAAACGGACCGAGCTGGTATTCACCTTCTCAGTTGCTCTGGGGGTTTCTAGGGTGGCAAAGTCTGAGTTGGCAGCTGCCCCTGAGGAATGAGGACAGTAGATACCATTGGTGTGCTTCCTGAGCACGTGGAGGTCACGGAACATCTGGGCGGACGTGGTCGGTAGAGCGCCTCCGTCCAGAGAGGCAAGTGTGGACAGGGAACTCAAGAGCATAGACTCCTCTCCCCCAGAGTTTACTAGGAAGGAAGGGCTGGAAAGAAAAAGAAGCCGATCGGCTACTAGGAGGGGTGTGGAGTTGAGAGAAGGTGTGTATTCTGCTTTGCTTTTTGAGGGAAGCGATAAGGGAGCACGCCTGAGGCTGAGGGAAGGAAGTGTGTAGAGAAAGAGGTCGGATATGTTGGGGGAGAAGGAAGCAACATTCTGGGGGTGGGGAAATGGCGAGGTCAGGAGAGGCTGGGGTCCAAGGCCAGTGGGGCTGGCCCTGGACTTCAGGGGAGGAGCTTCTTCCTCTGAGGCCCGAGGGCAGGGTAGAGGCTGGTCCAGGGGGAACAAGTGCGCAGGCTGAGTGGCAAGTCAAGCCTGGGGGCTTTGCCTCTATTCCGGAGCAGCGAAGGTATGGACACCCTGACGGGGGGTGGGGGTGGCTCGGAGACTAAGCAGGTACCCCCAGAAGGCCTAGTGGGGAGGGCAGGGTGGCCGGGCCTGGCTGCAGCTGAAGACCACAATTCTGTGGAGGGTCTAATTTGCCCAGTTCCAGGATTTTTCAGAAGCCGTGCCCAGCATCCAGGGAGAGAGTGGAGAGAAGGCAAACAGGCTGCAGAGGCAGGCTTACGGGGTGTCAAAGGCAGCAGGAAAAAGGAGTTAAAGACAGAGGGGCGCCTAGGCGGCTCAGTCGTTAAGGGTCTGCCTTCGGCTCAGGTCCTAATCCCAGGGCCCTGGGATCGAGCCCCACATCGGGCTCCCCGCTCAGCGGGAAGCCTGCTTCTCCCTCTCCCACTCCCCCTGCTAGTGTTCCCTCTCTTGCTATCTCTGTCAAATGAATAAATATAACCTAAAAAAAAAAAAAAAAAAAAAAGGAATCAAAGACCAGAAGGTGCAGGCAAGAGGGTGGTTGAAGGAATTTGGGTGCAGCCTTTCCAGGAACATGGAGAGGCTGGGAAGGCAATAAAGGTAGGTGAGGAAAGAAAAAAAAAGGTTATTATTTGGAAGTTCTCGGACTGATGAACAGGCATTCAGGAAGTGAGAGAGTGAGGAATCACGATGAGTAGGAGTTTGGGGGACAGTAGGACAGCGGAGGAAAAGGTTTAGGGGTACAGCAGTTCTGGGCACTAAGGGCTGGAATCCAGATATGGGCGGCTGACGTGCAGCACAGGTGGCCCTCCCCAGAACTGAGGCCCCGGGGCGGGTGCGGCTACTCATGGCCTGACGAGATGCGTGATGGGAGGGAGGGGGCACAGCAGACTGCCTGAGAAGCACTTGGGTGAGATGGCTGATGCCTAAGGAGATGTTCTTGTCCCCGATGGAGGGCTGTGGTGTGGAAGGGGTGCTGCTCTGGGGGGAGGGAGATATTGGCTCTGTCTCGCATCCCTCATGGGATAATGAGCAGATTCAAAGCCCACAAGAGTGACAATGTCCTCTAGAAAGAGCCATGTGCGGTGGGGACAGGAGAAGTTGCTTTTGGCTGGAAAGGACTGTCCTTGAAATATATTGGGACTTTGGGAGGCATTTGGGGAAGTCTTGAGGGGGTAGGGAGCTACAAAAGAAGATTGGCCAGGAAAGAAGCACAGAGCACATCAGGGGTTGGGAGAGGACGAGAAAGTCCCATAAAGACAATGAAAGTTAGACCTGATATACCACGTAGGCCCACGGAACAGGGAGACTGGGAAGAAAGGGATGGCAAAATCAGACTGGGGAATCCCATCTGCTTGTACTCAGCCACTGCAGTCACCCTGGGCCCCACAGAGTACCCACTCTCATGCTCTCAAGGCAACTGAACTCCATCCCCATCACATTGGTCCAGGATCAGCAGGGTTTCATGGAGTTTCCCCTCTGCCACTGGAAGGGATCAGAGTCCCAGCTGCCAAGAAGAAGAAGAGCTGGGTCATGGTGACCTAGAGAGGTCAGGGAAGGCTTCCTGGAGGAGGAGCTGCTCCTGGAACTTAGAGAAAGGGTGGCATAAGCAAAAGCAGAGCAGGAAGAACACTTCAAGAATGGGGCCACAGGTGGGAAGGGGTAGACTCGAACCTTCCCTTCCTTCTTTAGTAAGGAGCAGGGTATTGTAGTGCCTGGGATCTGGGTTTTGGATTCAGGTGACCTGAGTTCAGGTCCCAACTTTGCCCCTTGCTATGCACGCATTTACCTCCATCTAATGCAATTTTCTCACCTAAAAATGGAAATAATAATACTCCACTTATCTAAGGTTATTTTGAGGATGAAACAAGTGTATTTGTAAAGCATTTAACATCCCTGACATGCAGTAAGAGCTCATTGAATAATATCATTAGTATAATTATTTTATTTTCTGCAATTGGGAGGGGAAAAAGGAGCAGCGCTTTGCCGAGGACCTACATCCTGTGCCTTATACTTCACAAACACACCTCTGAAATGAGCTACTGTATCATTTTTACTAGATAGAAAACTACCCCCCAAATTTTGTGGCTTATGATCCATCCATGTTAGTTTATCTCAAGACTCTGAGCGCCAACAGTTTGAGCTGGGCAGGGCTGCGCTGGCCCTGTCTTCTGCTAGCTTCAGCGGGGCTCAGTCAGGGATCCGTGGCCAACTGCTGGTCAGCTGAGTCAGGTTCTGGAGGTTGGCTGATTGTCAGCTGGGAAGAGGGAGCTTCTGCGATGTGTGTTTCATCATCCAGTGGGCTGATCTAGGCTTCTTCACATGAGGACTGTGACAGGGGTTTCTGTGAGCAGCAAGAAAGGGCAAGCAGAACTCTATGAGTATCTGCTTGCATCACGTTTGCTGTGAAAATGTTGTCCTTGTCCAACGTCAGTCACAAGGCCACGGCCAAGCCCAGCCTCGAAGGGCAGAGGCAGAGTTGGCATGCAAGGATGGGGAAAATCTGCGGCCAATTTTATAACATTATCACACTGGCCTATGGTGTCTACTTTGTATTATTTCATTCACTCACTTACGCATTGGTCCACTTGTTCATCCAAAAGTATTTACTGAGTACCTGTCTTGTGTGCAAGAAAAGAAATTCCCAAAAGAAGGGCTTCAGCCTCCTAATACTCTGCCATAGTGCAGTCCACCTGGCGTTGCTCTCTGGGGTCTGTGACATTCAGTAAAGACATGAGCTGGACCTTTTTTCCCCAATAAAGCAGGTTTTACTCTTCTCAGGGAAGAAGAAGGTAGAGATGGAGAGGATGTTGGAGCAAGCACAATCAAGATTTATATTTGCAAATTGCAATCAGGCACCAATATTTCATCCACATGAGGTCAATTTCTCTGAGCTAACTTCTCCCTACTGGATCTTAACTTACAGGTTTTATTACCATGCTCTTTCCCCCATCTTCTTGATCATTGAGATTGCTGGAGAGTCCAGATCACCACTGACCTCAAATGTTAAAATCTCTGTCAAATACACACACACATGCACTCTCTCTCACACACACTCCCCCTTTCTCTGGGAACTTTCTAAACTCTTCTTAACTCAGTTCAGGATAACAGTTGTGGTGAGCCATCAAACAATTAAGCCTCCCCTCCCCCATTGTTCATGGGGCCAGAATAAGAGTTAGGGCCAGATAAGAGTTAGGCCTGGCACAGACTGCATCCTGGGAAAACTACAGAGAATCTTGTCCTTGAGAGACAATCCCATTCCATCTAAACTATTAATCCACAATGCCATATAGAAGGTGTTGTCCAAGGTTCTGGTCCAAAACAGAAGAGAGAGCTTAGAGGAGTCTTAGAGTAATGGACATGAAACAGGCACTAGGGAGGAAACCTGGATGGATTTCTAACCTGGAGTTCAAGGTCCCTGGAATAGTTTATCAAGACATTCATTTAATCGGCTAATGTGTTTTGAGTACATGTGGCAATGTCAAGCAGTGATTTGAACAACAGAGATACAATAGTGAGCAAGACAAGCGTGGTTCCTGCCATCAGGAACCTGGTAACCTGATGGATGGGAGAGACCCATGTTACAGACACAATGCTAATGGCTAACACTCACCAGCCCTCGGGCTGTACAATTCCCCAACAACTCTGTGCAACAGGTACAGCTCTGATCGCCTGCTTTGACAGATGAGGAAATTGAAAGAACAAATGGCGAAGGGCATCATCTGTAGTCACACAGCTAATGAACAAGAGAGGGTAGGGGAGGGAATCAAATTAGGCAGTTCAGGTCCAGAATTAACCTTTCTAGAGTCAACTACTTCCCCTCCCCCCACTGAATCAAGTTTTTGTGGTACCTGTTTTCTAACTCCTTTGTTGTTTTCTTTAAGAGCGTGCATCCCGTTCTGTGATTCTATTTTTGTGTGATTACTTGGTGAGGGAGCAGAGCAAAATGGTTGTGTCAGTCAGTTCAGGCTTTGTTATGCTCCAGTAACAGATGACCTCGAAATCCAAGTGGCTTACAATAACAAACATTTCTCGGTTGTGTTACTTGTCCAAGTCTTTGCTGACCTTATCTCCATTTTGCAGTGCCTTGTCAAAATCAGCCAATAGTAACGAAGCTGTGCTCTTCATCTAAAGCACGGTCTACCAAGGGACTGCAGGCAACAGTTACGCCACGTGTCTCACCAGTGCATAAAAGAGGTCACCATCTTTCTAGGCTCTGGGGACCGTTCCTCCCTGCCCACTCTCTGGCTCCAGAGTCAATGTCCCATATTTTAGAATTTAGACAGCACCCCTCATCCAGTATTGATTTATCATTCGTCTTAGGCTGACAGTCCCCAAATCATCGTGTTGTACAAGAAATGGTTATTTCTTGCTCATGCTCTGTGGTCATCATGGTTCAGCTTCAGCTCTGTGTCCTCTCCCCTTTTCCTGTGACCGAAGAAGCAGCTCCTATCTGTGACGCTGCCCATCCAGTGGCAGAGAGTAAAAAGTAGATGACATGATGGCTCTTTAAGCTTTTGACTGGGAAGGGCACACATCTCTCCCGTTCATATCCCATTGGTTAAAGGCATGTGGCCAAGTCTGACACTAATGATGCAGGGACATGTAATAGCTCGGTCGGGGAGGGGAATGCAGGAGGGGCTTCCCAGGGCAGAGCAGTGAATCAATCTGTTCGAGTCATTGGGGTGCACGCATTGACCATCACAAGCTGATGCAGGGTTGGCAGACGGTTGTGGTTTGGGAATGAAGAATGCCAGGGCATTTTCCCAAGGGCACGTGATCTGTTCCAGCTTAGCTGTTTATCAGGGAGCAGACACAGCTTGTAGCAGACAAGCAGACACAGCTTTGAAGGGCTCTGAGCAGTGCCTTCCAAAATGGGACCAAATTGAACCCTGCAGTCAGATAGCAGGTGTCTGATATTTCTTTGAGATAGTGAACTTCCCACTGAACAAGTGAGCTGTATTTGTGCATTCGAGGGGAGGGGAGTTATTATCAACAGCAGCAACTGCCCCAAATTTGGGCAGCTTCAGCTGAAAACAAAGGGTGAGTGCTGTTGCAGAAAACCTGGTGATTCATTGCATAGACTCCAAAGGTGGGCTGACGGGGGTGGGGGAAAGGCAGGAATGGGGACAGCTCCAGGGGCCTCAGCCATAAGAGCATGTGTTAGCTACAGAGCTGCCTCATCTCTGTGTCTCTCCAGCTCATGTTTTAAATTCCTGGGAGGAGACAGCCTTCTTGGCCCCTTGACAATCTACTCTCACCCGTGGGCAGGTCGTGGAGTCACAGATCCCAGACTATTTGGGGTCCAGCCCTGGCTGGAGCCATTCTCAGAGGAGGGGTCACTGTTAGATATTGTAGGCCAAGTGCAAGGACACCTGCTCCTGCCTCTTTACAACCGCCTGCCCCAGTCGCTGGCTCTGCACATTCTCTTCTTGTTCTGAAATGTGCAGAGAGCAGAAGGAATGAGGGAAGGGCAGCAGCAGAGGGAGGATGAGCAGCTGAGGTCCACGCCAGGGGCAGTGGGCAGGCACTGCTCCCTAGAGACAGGCACAGGAGGCTGCAGGGAGACGGCTCAGACAGCGATCCCAGTCTGGAGCTCCTGCTCCTTGTCTCATCCTGAACCACGCCAGCCTTGCGTTCCTGGAACTCAGTTTTCTTCCCCCTGTGGTTCTCAGCTTCTTCTCTTATACCTTCATGATGGAGGATATTCAGATACTTGGTCCACTCCCAGCTGTGTGACCCTCCAGCCTCACTGGCTTTTCACCCACTAAAGAAAGCATACTAGCCTGCCAATGAGTGAGATACTTCCTTATTTTGTTTAAAAAAAAAAAAAAAGACATTCACAAACCAGTAGTTTATTATTTAGAAAAGTGACTTGCTTTATATAATAAGTGAATGAAACATATACGTGCATGCCACCTATATTCACCGCATAGCTGAAGACCGCTGGGACGTGCTCCTCTTACTTCCTTCTCTTTAGTGTTCTTGAAATGTCTCCTGGGTGTTCTGTATTTGTTAAGACTCTTAGTTGCAAGTGACAGAGACCCAACTCAAACCAACTTAAATGTAAAATAGTTTTCCTCTCATGTAACTGACAAGCCCATGCCTGGCTCCAGCTTCAGGCAGGGCTGGATCCAGGGGCAGAATGAAGCTTGCTGCACTCCTATCTTCTCTTTTCTTCCTTTCCTCACCCCTCTCCTTATTCCTCTTCCTCTTCCTCCTCCTCCTCCTCTTCTTTTCTCTCTCCCTTTCACCTGCCCTCCCTCCCATTTCGCTATGGTTCCCTTCATATGTAACTTTAGTCTCTCTCATCTTCAAGCAGAAAAGGCTTCCCTGATTTACCTGAGGAAGAAGGCAGCAAGTAGCTCTGGGCCTAGCACCTTCTAGCATATTCACACAAATAGAAAATCTGAGGGAGGACTTTTATTGGTCCAGACGGGATCACCATGTCCAACCTGGAACCAATCCCTGGGCCAAGGCAATGGGGCACCCTGATTGGCTGTGAAACATGCCTACCGTGATGGCCAGAGTGAAGCAAGACACTGGTACAAGAAAGCAAATAAAGCTGTCAGCATCAAGAACCCTGCAGCTGCCTTCTCTAGTTCGTCTCTGGTCTCTCGCTGGTAATTCACTCCCGCTCAGCCCTCGCTTTCTATTCAGGAAGCTGATGGCTGCTGCCACCTGGCTCTCTCCTGGGGCAGAGGGCCTGACAAGGGAAACACCGAGCCCAGGACACACCAAGAGCTCAGAATGGCACAGGAAGAGAAGACAGAGCAAGGTGGGAGACGCGGGTTGCTGCCTGGGTTGGCTGGGCGGCAAACAGCCCCAGAGACGGTGGTGGAGAAAGGGCCGACACCCATGCTGTGGGTACAGGCCGACACCCAGAATGAAACACACGAGCTATGAATCTAAGTCAGAATTTCCAAGCCCAGCAGTGGTGCCAAGCAGCTGCTGGCCTGGCCATCCTGGCTCAGGTACATAGTGAGAGGCAGAAATCAGGCCTCGCTTCATCTGTTCTGCTCAGTCTTATGCCCAAAGACAGCGCCTTGGCCCAAAGCTCACTTTTCTCCCCTGTCTCCCAGGCCCACAGAAGGGACTGTGTCACCTCTAGCCCCAGCTCGCTTTCCAGGCCCTCTGGATGGCTGTGACTCAAAGAGCCTGAGAATTCCTTGGATGTGCTGGCAGGTGGAGGATAGTTGATCTGAAGTCCCAGGGTGCCATCAACTCTTCAGCCCTGAGCTGCGTTTCCAGCCTCATCTCCCCACCCCCGGGGGCACTCTTTCTCCCCACAACGGCAAGGTAGTGCCAAGCCTCCTGCCTTTGTTTGTCCTTCCCCTTCGGACAGTGGTCCCTCATCCTACTCCGTCATCTGGGCACACTACTCTCCTCCTAGGCTGTTCTCCAAACTCACCACTCACAGCCCAGCCCCGGGGAGAGTACATCACCCCAGCTCCGGCCCCTCCAGCACTCTGACCTGCTGACTCTGCTCTAAGCCTGGCTGTGAGGCTCTTCTCTTCCGTTTTTGGATGGCTGTCTCCCCACCCGGCTCCCCGGGGGGAACCCTTGTCTTCCTCCTCTCTGCTCCCCGGTGCCCCCTCTGGCTACACCCCAGTGGGCATGAAGGAGTGTTTGCTGAATTAAACCAGATCATCTATTGGCTATGCATGAGGTGCCTGTTACAGACCTCTCCACACACACAAGGTGGGCTCAGGTCCTTCGCTTCTCCTGTTCCCTTCCACCCGGGAAATGGGCTCACAACGGGGAGCTCTGAGCTGGGGACCTTGCTCTCCTTCACAACTCTGGCAAACAGAAAGGTTTATAAATGTTTTCCTTCCCTTAATGTACCTGGTTCTGTGCTTAGTGAACAGAAGATCATTTTGGAAATGACTCCCCTTCACTCCTGATTTAGCATCCGTGCCCTGCGGTCCTCCGCGCTATAACTAACCTCTGTGTCGAGGGGTTAATGACCAGTAACCAAACCCTTAAATCAGCCTGCCCTCTCTGCAGAGGGGCCAGCAGCTCATTCTTGGTAAGGAGGACAAAGAGCCCATTTCTAGCACATATTACAGATGTCCACAGTCACTACTCTAAATTGAGATTGAATAAGGCCAGCCTCGGCTCTTTCTCCGCACCCCGCCCCCCCACACACACACACCGTGCAGGTCTGGGCCCTGCCGGCCATTTCCGTGAATCCTTATCCACAGACCCACTGGTGGGGCTGACTCAGAGGCCAGGGGATTGAGACCGGGCTGCTGGACCAGGAGATCCTTCTCTCCTGAGTCCCTGCCTGCCTTGTCCTTGCCCTATAGTTCCTGCGGCCAGACCAGGGGCCAGCAATGTTATAATCCTCACAACGGCACTTTCCAGGTCAGGAAACTGAGGCTCAGAGTGGTTTCCCACCTACAAAGTGAGGGCAGGGATGCCGAGTGGAAACCCAGGTCCACCTGACTCTATCCCACTGGACCAGTGGTCCTCAAACGTTCTCATGCGTCCGACTTACCTGGAGAGCTTGTTAAAACACAAACTTCTGGGCTCTGCTCAGTTTCTGATTCATCAGGTCTGGGGTTGGGTTTAAAATGTGTACTTCTGTCAAGTTCTTAGATGATACTGGGACCGCGCTTTGAGAACTGTTCTCCTAAACAGTGGTGCTTCCTAACCCCTTGACCGCCCTCATCAGAGTCTTGCAAACCGTACCCCTGCCAGTGGGGTTCTCCCTTGGCCCCAAGATGAGAGGGAGGCTTGGAATCCAGAAGGTTCTAGGCGCTGTCCCAATGTTTCCTCCCTAGGCTGCACAGAATGTCCTTAATACAGCTAGTTTTCAACCTTGGTTGCACATTGGAATCACCTGGAATAGACCCATACCTAGGGCTCACCTGCTAAGACTTTTTAAAGCTCCCCAGGTGATTCTACTATGTGACCAAGGTAGAGAGCACTGCCTTCCCTTGCTTGCATTCTGGAATGTGTCCCTTTGATCCCTCCATTCTCCCTGACTTCATTTGCTCCCAGATCTTTCTCCTCTTCCAAAGCCCAGCACCCATCCCCTCCTCCCAGAAGCCTGCCCCATGCAGTGGTCCAGCCCACAGATTGGCTTTCTCTCCAGGGATCTTTGCCACCAACCCCACATTCTGATACTTTGTAATATAACCATTGTTTGTGATTTTCAACCCCTAGGCTATCACTCCCCTGGTGTGTTTCCCACCCTTCCTACCCTCACAGAGGACTGGGCTCTGAAACCTTGTTGGGCTGCAACAAGGGTACAGATCTCCTGCAAGTTTCCAAAGAAATGACCTCGAGGACTCTGCTTCACCCTGGGTCACTGTCTCCACAAAAGCGCCCTGCAAATAGAGTTGTTTCTTCCCTGTAGTAGGTTCTAGAGCCTCTTGTTAAAAGTGCTCCGCCATGACTGCTCTCCTTCCACCACCCCTGCACCCTCCGGGCTGAGGAAGGTTTGCTGCCCCTTCTCCCGATGAGTGTCTCTGAATGTCTCTACCTTATTTTTCAAGGACGCCCACTCCATAGGCCATCAGTGTTACCGAGGAAATATCACTTAATGAAGAAGATTAAAACTGCCCCAAATCCACATGCCCCTTGTTTGGAAGAGGGCTGGGACTTCTGTTGCACCTTGGAACCTTGTTATTATGTCATTTAACCAACCCCATTGTGCTCCTGATTTGCCTGGGGAGCCCTCCACCCTCTCCCCCTACCTGTCTCAGCCTCTGCTCTGGTGGAGGCCCTGCTAAGGGCTGGGGAAGACAAGACCATCTGGGATGCTCGACCCAGGACTGGGAGCAAGGCCCTGAGTCAGCAAGGTCTCAGCCTTCCCTGGAAGCTCCCCCAGGCAGGAGGGTAGAGAGCAGCCACCTGCCTCTGCACCCCGGCAAGGTCTGCATACCCTCTTAGCCTCAGTTTCCCTATCCTTACAAATGGGAGGTGACCACAGATATGGACAGTAGCTGGCAGACAGGTATACTAAACTCTGTTTCTTCTCTTCTCCCCCCTCCCTTCCTGGGGCAGCTCCGGGGGCCAGTGGCCATGTCTGTCCGTGTGGTGCTGTTGGATGTGAGTGAGGGGCAGATCTCGTGCGAGGCCATACCTGTCTCTGGTGGAGGCCAGTCCCACCTCTACACCTGCCAGGTAGAGAAGGGGTGTGGAGGACAGCCGTCAAGGCTCTGTCCAGGGGCCCACTTGCATCTTGCGGGGTGGGGCACTTGCTTATCCAGGAGATGAAGTGACAGAGCAAGGGGCACCTCTGACCCTGGGGGTCTTTGTGTGACCTTGGCTCCGTGGCCCCCCAGGGCAGAAGTGTGCACCCAGGGGCACCGTGGTCTCCCTGGTTGGCTCTCCCACTCAGCTACTCATTGTGACTCCTGCTCCCAGCCTGAGGAAGGGGAGAATTCCACTGGGGTGAGCCCCAAGACACGGGTATGTTTGCTCGGTCCCCTGCCAGGGCTTTTTCTCTTTTCTCTGCAAGCATCAGAATGAAATGCCCAGATCAGGTTTGAAGCCCTGTCCAGGCGAATGGGAGTGCGTGGGAAATGAGTAGGTGCGTCATTTGCAGCTGAGGAAGAACCGAGTGGTAGGGATGTCTTTTCTATATGTCCCCCACCCCACCTGGGGTGGGGGTGGTTTGTGAAACATCCCAGGCAGGCTCTGGCTCGCACTCTGCCACTGATGGGAGTTACCGAGAAAATGTCACTTCTTACACTCTTGTATCACAGGTGTTTTGGTACAAGGCCCTCTAGCCCTCTGATGCTTCCTTAGTCCTCTCTCAGAGCTCAAGTGGCTCACCACCACGGGAAGCTTCCTAAGCCAGTCTCCTGGCCTCACCCCCGCCCCCTCGGCCTGGCTACTGGTGCTGCAGGGACCCAGAGGAGGCAGGTGAGCAAGGTGAGAGGTCACCGGTGTGGCTCTGGACTCACACTGCCTCCATGTAAATCTCAGCTACTCCACCTTTGAGACTTTTACCCAATGTCGTGTGCCTCAGTTTCCCCCATCTCCAAGACGGGGATCATTGCAGCCCCCACCTCCTAGAGTTGTTTTAGGATTCCGTGGGATAAGGCATGCATGTCGCTTTGTGTCTGGCCCAGAGTAGGAGCTGAACACATTACAAGTTTTGTTACCAGCCACCTAAGGCGGGGGTTCTCCACAACCACCCCCTTGAGTGTCCAGAGTCGGAAAAGTCTCTGCTGCAGGGCGGGGGCTGTCCTGTACATCATAGGAGGCTGAACAGCGAGTTCAGAGGTCCCTGACTTCTACCCCCTGGACGCCAGTAGCAGCATCCCTCTCCTCCATTGTGACAACCTCAGATGTCTCCAGACATTGCAGATCCCCCCCTGGTCGGCCAAACTGCCCCTCTCTGGGAGCCACAGCTCTGAGTCATTTCTTGCTGAAATCTTCCAGGTTGCCCATGACTCAGAAAGCCCAGCCCCGCTGGTACTAAAAGTGGGGCATCTTGTAGGAAACGGTTTCCCCTCTTTTATGTTCAGGCCATTTACCGGTTCGGTCCACTGCTGGCTGGACTTCTGAGGGGTCGGAGGGAGGACTGGAGAGCCTCTGCTGAATCACTCTCTCTGATCCGCCAACTTCGTGGCTCCGCCCCCAAGAGGCACTTTTGTGTTTGCTTTTCAGTAACAAACAACTATCTGTCCCTATTAGGACTTGCCCAGCTTCTGGAGCAATAAGCAGGTCTAGTGACAGCCAAACCAGCTAGTAAGCGCACGCTGGGCTCTCAGAGCGTCTCCCCCAGGCACTTCCGAGCAGCTGAGTGAACAAAACTGATTTGCGCCGTTACCTGGGCAGCCGCTTGTGTCTATAGAGCCTGGCCTGGAGACCGCCGTCATGCCCCGTGACAGGGATGAAGGAAGCGGGGCGGGGAAGGGGGGGGGGCGTGTAGCAGTAACTGGCTTCCTGGCAGTCCTTTTCGGGCAGCGCACACTCCCGAGCCTCAGGAAATCTGGGTCCTGGTGCGCAGGGTGACGAAGAGCTGCCCCGTGTCCTGAGGACAGAACGTGGTTGCATTCCACGCAAGGGCTCTGTACTCTTGGAGAGAGGCCCAGGTCGCAGGAGGTGGCTCTAGGATTTGGCACATTCATAGAAGCCTTTCTGGAGGTGGTGAGTTTTTATTTCTCTTTTCAAAGTAGCAAGAGTCGGGAGAGGCCAGTGGAGGAAGCAGAAACAATGCTCATATTGTGAGATTAGAGCCATTATTTCCTGATATGTTAGTTTCCCCACCTTGGCTGTTGGGTCCTCCAGGAGAGGGAACATGGCTCTCTCATCTCTGTTATCTTCAGATCTCAACTTAGAGGTTGTTGGATGGATGGAGGGTGGGTGGATGGTGGATGGATGGATGGATTAGATGTCTAACAGCATCTGTTTAACTTCCTAAATCCTGTCATCATATTTTCCATCACCTCCAACAAACCGGAAGCCACAGCAGTTCATCAGCTTTCCTTGGTGGTGAACTGGAAACCCAGGCCACAAATGGAGAGTCCCTTACCCAATATAGGTGTTGAATAGGCTCCTCTTGCCTCTGTTCCGGTCACATTTCCACACTGAAGCTAGGCATTCCACATTTGGCCTGGGCTCAGAACTTTGATCACTATGATTCTTCACCTCTATTATGGGAAAAATCAGTCATCTTAGTAATTTAATGCCAATTTCCATGGATTCACCAAATCTGATGACTTATAAGATTATCTGAGTGTCTCCTATTCACCTCTTCAGATCTACTCTCCATCTTTCTCCTTCTACCCTAGGAGGCTGAATTTATGGACTGTTTCTTTTTTTTTTTTTTTAAGATTTTATTTATTTATTTGACAGACAGAGATCACAAGTAGGCAGAGAGGCAGGCAGAGAGAGAGGAGGAAGCAGGCTCTCTGCTGAGCAGAGAGCCCGATGCGGGGCTCGATCCCAGGACCCTGGGATCATGACCTGAGCCAAAGGCAGAGGCTTTAACCCACTGAGCCACCCAGGCGCCCCTATGGACTGTTTCAATGGGCTCTCATGTTCTTTGGCTTCCAGCTGGGTTCTACCAATGGGCTGACCCAGAAGAAGAACAGAGTGGGGAGGGGAGAGTAAAGTTGAAGTGTTTATTCACCACCACTCGCCATTATCCCCAAGCCCCTCCCACCCTGAAGCCTTCTTGCAAGTCAACCCTCTGTCTATAACTTTTCTATTACAGACTCTTGTAACTGCTCTCTTCTCTCATCCCTTTGGGTCTAGGAGTGGTAACAGCTCCATGTTATTATCCTCAGGGAACTATACAATCCCTGGGGTTCCCTTACATCTTACCCACACCATGGAGCATTATGCCTTTATTATACCCTGCTTGGATTCTACTACCTTGAGTGTGTCATCTGTTTCCTGTCGGGGCCTTGACTCATACACTGGCCTGAGGCTCTTCTTAGGTCTGAAGGGTAACCCCGCCTGCCTCTCCATGCCCTCCCTGGACTTCCAAGGGTCAGGAAGAACATGCCCCCCAAGAACCACCCCTTACTTCCTTCCCTGCACTGCCCTTCTCACCCCACAGTCCTTTTTTGTCATGCACTCATGTTTAAAAGTCCTTGTCAACCACCCTCTTCTATTAATACAAGAAATGATTTATTTTATCATTTGGAATGAATCAAAAATATTTACCAGTGTGAACTGTTTAATATACGAAGATAATAAGAGGGCCCATCCTAACTTTAACCTCAAGCAAATAAACATACTATCTCAATTTGCCCATGGGGCCTAATTCTAAGGGGAGGGGATGTTAATTTCTTTAGTAACATGAAGAGAAAACTCACAGAACCCTCTGACTTGTCACTCAGAGCCCTTTTGGGGAACCATTTCAGAGAAGTGACTGAAAACTTTGAAGGTCAGAGATCATGTGGCTTTCCTCTAGACCACGGCCAGTAATCTACAGCCCATGCACAGCCCTTGTTATTGTAAATGAAGCATCATCAGAGCACAGCCATCGTTTACATATTGTCTGTGGCTGTGTTCAGGCTACGATGGCAGAGTTGAGTTTTCAGACAGTATGGCCCTTGGGCAGGAAAGAGTTAACACAGCAGGCCTGACTGTGTCCTTTGAAAGATCTGCTTACCATGTTGGCCTTCACAGGCATCTGAGAACTTGTATTTCAGAAGGGTTCCCACCATTCCCAGATGTGTAAGAGTGGCTTGCTATGCCCAACCAGACTATACAAACAATAAGGTTTATGCTAAACACCTGCTTTGCTCCTCGGAGTCTGGAATATGGGTATGTACCAGGCAGAGGCTGCCTATGTGACCAGCCCTGATAACAACAAAAAACAAACAAACAAAAACAAACAAACAAAACCCAGCTGAGTCTGTAGAGCTTTCCCGGTAGAAAACATCTCACCTGTGTTGTCTCAGCTCCTTGCTGGGGGAATTAAGAGCATCCTGTGTGACCTCTAGGAGAGGACCCTGAGGAGCTAGCACTTGGTTTCTCCCTGACTTTGTCCTATGTGCCTTTGCTGATAAAACTTGTATCCTTTTCCTATAAGAAATCATGACTGTGAGTACAAATGTGGGCAGTCTAGGGAGTCCTACTGAATCACCAAATCTGGCAACGGCCTTAGGGACCACCCAACACACTGCAGAGCCAAAAATATTTTCCACCCGGCCCTTTAAAAAAAAGTTTGCCAACCCCTGCTCTACACAGTTGTAATCTGGATGGAAATTTTATGTTCCATGTCTCGGATCACACAAGACTCTGAACTGCCTAAGGCCTGGCACAGGTCTCTTGCTTCGTATCTATGGGCCAAGCACAAATCTTGCACAAAACATTTATGGAGGGAGGAAATCAGCAAGCCTGCAAATCATGGATCCAAGCCATGTTTTTTAAACTGTGGGTGGTGAAATCAATTTAAAAGTTTATGACCAATGCTTTTCAGGGAAAGAATAGAATAGAAAATACCAGATTGCACTGCCTATGGTAAGACTAAGTTTCGGGCCTCGAAAATTTTGTCTCAGTTCTACACGCGGACCAGAGACTATCCTGGATCAGGATGTAAAAAGCTTTCCTGTCCACTGCAACAGAAAATCGTGTGAAGCCCACAAGCTTGTGCTCCCTTTGCCAGCTGCCCAGGGAGCAGTCCCCTCCCCTGAACCCTCCCATCTCTCCGTCATTACGTCATTACGTCATTACGCTTACCGGCGTTCTTGCCCCGCCCCACAGAACGTGTACTACACCAGCAGTCAGCAGATCCACGTGGGCATCCTGAGCCCCACGGTCGACGACGACGACAACCGATGCCTGGTGGACGTCAACAGTCGGCCTCGGCTCATCGAGTGCAGTTACGCCAAAGCCAAGAGAATGAAGCTCCACTGGCAGTTCTCTCAGGTAAGAGCGTCCGAGCCGCCGGCGAGAGTAGCCGGAGTGAAGAGCAGGCGGGAAGTCCACAGGGGCCCCAGAGCGTGCGGGGAGTGGGGGAGGAGGGGAGGAAGAGGAAGGGGACACGGTGCGGGGAGTCTGTGACTCGGGGCCAGCTCTCCGGATTGTCTGGGTACCTACTCTGGGCCAGGGGTTTCACATCCACGATTAGCTCACTATCTCCTAATATTGGCTCTAAAGGGGAAATTGTTGTTGTTGTTGTTTTTACTATCATTTTATTTAATTCGTGGACATAAGGAAACAGGCTTGGGGGGCGGGGGGGGGGGGTCATCTGCCCAAAGTCACAGAGTAAGGAGCAGGGCTGGGACTTAGGCTCTGGCCACTCTGACTTTAAACCCTCACCTTTCTCCTGCACACATTCTGTTCTCCCTAGATGAAGCCCAGTGTCCCAGGTGTAGACAGTGCTGGGGCATCCTTGACCGGTGCCCCGCTCTGCCCTGGTGGGCTCGTTCTAGGAGAGAAGGCTTCTTCAAAGGGCATGTGGACATAGTATTCCTGTGTTAAGTCTCCATCAGTTCTAAGGCCCATATTTGACTCCTTGCTCTCCATTGACCCAGTTATAAAATGTAGCCCAAAGATCAAGAGGCCCAACTGGAGACAGTCCACAGTGACCCCACTTTGAAGAGAACCTTTGCCTCAGCCCAGAGGCATCCCGGCCCCGAGGGCATCTGCTAAGTTAGGGCTGGTCTTCCTCAATAGGCAGGGACACCCACCACCCAGGGGGTGCAGAGGAAGTGTTCAGAACAGGAAGTAAGGAACCCGCCGCTCTCTTAGGCATGGGGGACTCTACGTGGGAGATGCTTCCAGGAAAGTCAGAAAGGGAATGTCTGTATTTGTGGGACTGAGTGGCAGGACCCCGACCCAAGCTTCCCAGCAAGCTGCTCCCGCCCTGGGGAGGAGGCTCATGGGGGCTGGAAGAGGCTGTGTAGTTACTCTCCCCTGGTGGGGGGGAGGGTATGGGCAGCCTTGGGCCTGTGACCTGGGTGTGTGCAACCAGAGGACTGAGTAGGGTCCTAGATGATGAGTGGTGAAGGTCAATACTGAGTTCAAAACAAGGTCATAAATTTAGGGGCTAGTTGGAGAGCAAGAGCCCCGCCGAGGGTTTTGTGACCCTGGGAAAGCAACTGCTAGGGAGCAGAACGGGGAGCCAAATGGGCTTCTGGGGACAGGTAGGAGACGCGTGCGGCCACTCGGAGTCTCGGCTGGGTCTGCAGTGGCACTCCTTCCTGTTCACGTGACCTTCGCCGAGCACTGTAAAGATCCGTTCCTGTAAGAGCAACAGTCAGCCTTCACAGAGTGCTCCCTAAGTGCCCGACTCTGTAAACGGGGGGCACCTCGCCGCTCAGTTAAGCCTCACCACAGCTGTGCACACAGGGACCATCCCCGCCCCCCCCACCCCGCGTTCCACGTGAGAAAACACAGACGCAAAGATGGTAAATACCAGGCCAGCATGGTCCTGGGGGTGCCTGCCCACACATTATTTTACATTCTCCTCTACTTCCAGTCGGGGCATGTTGGTAGCGGCACCTGGGAGAAGGTCAGCATCGGGGCTGAGGTTAGAGAATATGGGGCACAGCTTCCTCGTGGCTCCCTCTCTCTGGCTGAAACACCTGTCTCACCTCCATGGTCTGCCTTTGTCACGTGTCCCCACAGGCTGTGTAGCCCTGAGTGACATGGACCAGGGCTACATTTCCCCTGTGGCCCTCCTTTACACGGAGAGGCCGAGAGAGGGCCGGCAGCATAAGGTCAAAGACGCAGGCTGGGTGCATGCTCCGTGGCGAAGCGGCTGTCGTTTCCCAGCTCAGGCTAGAGACCACATATGAAAGATAGAGGCCACATGCCTGCAGCCTGGAGGCAACAGAGAAAAAGGGACCCGTGGGCCCACAGGAAGGTGGGTGGGACTGACTTTGCCAGGGTGAGAAGGAGATCGTCCCGTCCGGAGGCTCTGTGCTGGGGCTTACGTCAGGCCACTCTCTGCTGCCTTCAGCCAGGCCTGCTGGGCCCCTGGGAACTAGGAAGGAAATGGCGCAGGAAGGTGGTGGGTGGGGAGCTGGAGCAGGGCTGAGGGCCTTCCAGAAGAGACGGTATTTCACCTTGAAGAGTGTGTAGGAGCTTGTGCCATGTGAAAGTAGGGAAGGGTGTTCCAGGGAGAGGGAACAGCATGCACAAAAGCTGTGGAGGCTCAAACCCCAGCTGTGCTCAGGGAGCTGTGGAGAGCCAGGTGTGGCCGGGACCTGCAGGGCCCGGGGGTGGGGGCAGGGTAGCAGCAGATGAGCCTGGAAGAGCAGCTGGGCCAGGTCATGGACACCATGGGCCTGGAGCTTCTGGGAGTGAAAATGGAGAGCAGGGGACTGGCCTATTTAGGTGTGGGCTTTGGAATGCCCCTGTGTCAGAGACTGTGGAGTCGAATGGTAAGGGGGAGACTGTAGAGGGGGGCTGGGGGAGAGGCAGGAAGAAAAGCTAGCAGGAGGCTGAAATGCAGTTTGAACATTTAGCCTTTCCCTCCTCCCCTCTTCTCCGTGAGTGACCCCAGGGTCCTTAGGGCCCTGCCTGGCCACCAAGATCTCCTCTTGGGGCAAGGTCTGAGGCTGCCCCCAGGGAGCCCAGCTTCTGGTGGTATGGGCTGGGCAGCTTGACAGGTGTGGCTGGGAGGCCTCTAATGGACAAGCAAATGCCGCTTCAACTGGCAGGGAGAAGGAGGAGGAACTCTGGGCTTCTGGAATAGCCCCAGGAGGCCAGGGGCCAGCCAGGCACCTGATGCTCTGGAGATCCTGTGTCACTGGGGTATGTGTGCTCTTGAACTGGAGTGAGCTCCCTGGCCCCTTTGCAAAGCCTCATTCCTTGGAGGAACTCCAGAATCACCCGGGAGACAGAACTCGGTAGAGCCTCAGCCTTGGGAAGTGCGGTGTTAGTAAGCCAAGCAGTTCCATATCCAAGACAGTGAAACAAGATAAAGTTCGCCTGCCCAAGGTCATGCACCCCGAGAGATGGAGCTCGAGTTCATATAGGCTGGCTGCGCCCGAACCCAGGCTGCTTCACAGCCCAGCCCCACGCACGGGCACATCGGCCTTTTTTCCAACCCTCCCAGACAGACATGCCCCAAGGCTCAGGCTGAGGTGACTCCTCTCCCTCTCCAGAGGCCTCAGTGGTTCTGGCTGGCCGTCAGCTCCTCTGTCCATCCCTGATTGGGGCAAACAAAGGAACATATCCCTAAAACAGGCGGCATCAAGGCAAAGACACCCCCAAATCCAGCTCTTTCCTTTCCTCATCTCAGTGTGTGGCCTTGAACAGGCAGCCTCATGTGACTCCTACTTGAAAGGACACGGTGACCAGCAAAGCAGGCAGTGTTTTGGACATGGAATCCCCGGGCCCTGGGTGGTTTTCAGCCACTTACACATATATCCAATTAAACTCCCAGGGTGCGTCGGCAGTCCCATCTTTGATCCTCCTCCCAAGAACTCTTTGGAAATCACATTTTTAAATCCCTAATTTGCAAACCCAGAGAAGCCACTCTCGCTTGATATTTAAAGATTAATGTATGTGAAATTTTTGTTTAAGGCAAAATAAGTGATATTTGTCAAGCAACCTGGAATCTGTCCGCAAGCCCTCACAGGTTAGGAACTACTGTTGACAAGGCCAGCAGAGGCTGGAAGCCTCTTACGTGATTAAATCATGTGCTTGGGCTAATTCTCTTGCAACAGGTTTTAATCTTTGCAAATTACATAGAGTTCCTACCAAGTAGAATGATCAGGTGCAGAAGTTGGGCTGAAAGAAGCTTTTGCTGGTGCATCTCAAATCTCTTTTCTGGTTTCACATTCTGCACTATTTACTCTCCTGAGGGCTGCATTTAAACTCCACAGACATTCAGGCTGAATTAATTTCAAAATAATCTAGTGCATTTCTCCCAGGTTCTCCCACAAAGAAGACAGGCATTTGCATATCTTAGCGTTCCATCTCATACCCTGATTTTCTGTTTAACAAATAAAATGCCTTTCTTCTATCCCCTGCAAGCTCTTCTGAATTTCCGATGCTCAGGATGAATCAGGACAGCGTGAGATACTGACACTGAGCAACCACACTTGATGAAAACATCTCTTGGCAATGCTGATGCACAGGGCTCTGATGAGCCATTTTCTGATGATGAACATTCTTTCCTTCAGTCATTCATCAAACATTCATTGAGCATGGGGGTTGGGCAGGAGGGAAGCAGATAAGAGGCAGGCACGGCCTCTGCCCTGGAGGAGATCCTGAGCAGATAAACACGTAACCAAATAGACGATGAGACCAGAAATGAGGGGAGGTGTGGTGTACCAGGACCCGGGCTTGATGGGCTCCAGGATGGTTTCACATTCAAGGCTTCTTTAATCCGGTTCTTGAAAGTTTTAGGACAGTTCCCAGGTGTAAAAAGGGAGAACATCCCATGCCGAGGCTCAGCCTGGGCAAAGGCAAGAAAAAACAGAGCATGTTTGAGGAACAGAAATCCAACGTTGGTGCGGGCGGAACTTGGAATTTCCAAAGGAACATGAGAGAGATCAGACATAAGAGTCAGTCTGGGTGCAGAGAATGGTGATTGTTGAAACCCATGCCAACAAATTGAACTTCACCTTAAAAGCAAAGGGAGGAACCAGGGGACATCTTAAGCCTTGGCTTGCCACGACGGGGTCTGAATCCCTCTGGTACCAGAGTGTAGGATGGACTGAGATAAAAGAGACAGGGAAACGAGTTAGGGGGCTGTCCCATCATTCCCGTGAGAGATGGAGCAGACTCGGTCGTCATGGGGTCATGAAGCCAGATAGCTGTTGGGGGGACTTTGAGACATTGCTGCAGTCTCTTGGAAGTAGTGATGAATGAAATGAAGGGAGTTGTGAGGGGGGGATTATGAATCCAGGACCACCCTAGGCTCTGGGTTTGCAGAACAGTCGGTGGGCAGCCAGCATCATCCCTCTCAAGGCGCACGCCTGTGCCTAGATGGCTAACATTTCCCACATCAACACATGATAGAATTTCAAGACCACCAGAAGTTGTCGTTATTGCCTTCTGCAATTCCTCTAGCTTGTGATTCCTCCTGGTATATAGAATGTCCTAAACTGATACCTATAAATTATAGGGCTTTCAATCTTCTGAGAGTATCCCACATACTGAGATTTGGGGGATTCTGAGATTTGGTGATGAAGAGTTAGTGAAAGAGGCCTTTAGTCAGTGAGCCTCACACCCACAGAAGGAGAGGGAGTAAGCAGAGAACTTTGTGGCAGGACACCTACCAAGCAACAGAACAGACTGCCTCTCGGTGGTAATGAGATGTGCCCTTCCCCCACTACCATTCCTTTGAATGGTGAAGCAAATGTTGGAGCCTTCTCCTCAAGATGCTCGTAACGGGACTCTTGCCATAGGAGGGCTGTTACGATGTTTGTCTTCTAAGGTCCAGCCTCCTTAAATTCTACCTACCTACCTAAATGCATGGTTGAAGAAATGCAGACTGTTGGGCCAGGAAGACCAGAAACATCTCAGCTCTGCCTTCTAACAGCTGAAGGGCTGCCCTACGCACTGGAAAGCAGTCTAGTCCTGTTGGCCCTGAGTGGGGGCTTGCAAATCCAGGACAACTGGTAGAGCAGCTTTCTCGTAGTCAGACTTGTCCAGATACAAAGTTGGTGGTTCTGGGAAGAGGTGGGCTCCAGGGATCACACAAGGGGCCATCTGAGACTCTACAGCTCTACCTGCATTTGGACTGGATGGCCTTAAGGGATTGCCAACCCTGGAATTCTGTAACACTGAGATGAAACCAGACAGGAAGCCCTGAGGAGTGCTCTCCCACCTAGAAGCTGCTGTGGGCCTGCCTCAGTAAAAGGCCCCACAAGTTCGAGAATGAGCCGAACTTGTATGAGGGCCACCTTCACCCTACTCTCCGCAATTGTTTTTCCATTATTTCCACGTCCTTCTCTTCCATCAACCGCGACACCAGAGGGCCAGGCTGTCTTGCGTGTCCAGGGTCTCCAGCACCTGATGGAGAGCTGAGACAGAGGAGCCCCCCAATGTGCTGTTAATCGAATGAAGGATTTCTTTCTTTTTTCAAAAAATCCACAAATATTAACCAGAGTCCTCCTGTGTACCAGGTCTCGAGGCAAGTCTGTGGGAAACCTCAAGATGGACTAAATTTTACCAGTGATTTCTGTCCTTGCACACATGTGTGCACACTGAAAAAGGACATTTCAACCTAATAGAGGCCCCTGTTTAGTTGGAGAAATCCCTCGTTCTGGCAAAGAACACTTTCAGAGGTTGGTACATCCCAACCGCAAAATGGACATGTGTTAAGTGGGGCACTCAAAATTGTAGGGTGAAAATGTACTTCTTCCTCTAACTTCAGATTTGAAATAGGGAGGTGGAAATATATGCATACCGTGCAGACTGGAGTACAAATTGGTGTAAATATTTTTTAAAACAGGGGGCTTTCATGAAACGTCGGGATATTCAGGCTGTATTTCATGCTGCTCCCAGACTGGGGGGTGTGCCGTCACACCTCCTGGCTTTTGGGTTCTTTGGTGGCAATGGCAGGAGGGCCCCTCTGGGAGTCCAAGTGCACATAGGTCAGTGCTCCTATGGTTAGCTGTACCCACACCTGAGCTCCTGTGCTCGCCTCATTCTCTGTGAAGCATTTATGCATTTTCCAAATGGGGAACATAAAGGATAACAACAGAGATGTCTGTTAATGCCAGGAGAGAAGAAATTTTCAAGAGTATGAGGACACTGCCCGGAAGAGAGCTGAGTGCAGAGCCAACCCTCCATGTCCATGATGATTGGCTCTGATTTGTGAGGTCTAATTTGATAATTTGATGCAAGACGAGTAACCCACTCAAAAAAGAACCTAGTTGCAGAACACATTTCCCAGGGAGCATGGCTAATTCTGCCAAAGAATTTCCCAACACACAAGGAGGAGGAGTCCTTGACTTTTCTCGTGCTCTGATCCCCAGTCGCTGTCAAGAAGTCCGACTTCAAGAACCTTTTGTACTGAAAAGAAGACTATAATCGGGTATTTCATTATGGCTCTGGAATAAAACACCTTTTCATTTCCATGTCATATGGAGGGGCAAATGTGGAACTGTCCGGTTTTCAAGGACTGTCAGAGCCGTGCGTGGGTCATAGAAGTTTGTGATTTTCAGTTTATGGTAGTCAGCACACCCACCCCCTTCCTCCTGCTCATGCCACAGAGATCAGGAGCCAGGAGCAGGGATGGTGGCTCAGGTCCCCGCTATTCAGACCTGAGTAAGATTTTTAAATTTATTATCAAACATTTATATGATGCTTCCTAGGTGCCACATAGTATTGTAACTGCTTTATAAATAGGGCATAACTCCCCACGACAATGCTGGTGGGGACTTTGATTATCCTCATTTTACAGATGAAGAAACCGAGGCACAGAGAGATTAAGTCATTTGTCTAAGGCCAAATCTAGGAATTCTGCCTCTGGGATCCGTGCTCAAAACCACCATCCCATGGTGCCTTTGTCTTGCCTCTAGAATCTAGAAACCAATGGATAGCTGCAGTGGGCACTTGGGGCTGGAGTCTCCCTGCCAAGCCGGTCACTGGTGTGTGTGAACTGGCTGGATTCCTGCCTCCTCGGTGAGCTCCCTCCAGCCACACTGCTATCTCCGCAACCCCCTTCACCTTTTTTTTTTTTTTTTTTGGGCACTTGACATTGCCATTACCCTGTCTTCGGTCCAATGGACCTTCCCGGCAAATCGCAGGCAGACTGTCACTCAGGCACTGGTGAGCCTCCTTTAAGAAAAATAAATGCCAAAGCACTTATTGAATAAATATAGTGTTGAATATTCATAATACAGAAAGACCACTTTCCTCTACAAAAAGACTTAATCTCAGAGTTTCTTTAACTAGGGCTAACGTCTCACCCATGCTTTGAAATCAGGTTACTAATCATTAACTACTTAATCTGGAACTCCCAGGCCCACCATGCTTAAAGCCAAAGACCCACGGGCCACTTGCCTGTGGAAAATTAATTAGAAAGGCTAGTGGCACAGGAGCTCTGAAATAAGCAGGGAAGACGGTGGAATACAGGTGTCCGACCACACAACCTCCTCTGAACAGCTTGGAGGGAAACAGGAGAGCAGCTGAGCGCTCCGCCCAGGTACTCCAGCTGCTCCTCCTCAGGTCCCAAGTGCAAGTGACAAGCCAGGCCTCATCCTTCCTGGAGAGAGGGTGACAGCTGGTTTGGGGTCCCCCAACCGGCATGGCCAGCAGCAGCAGCACCTGGGAACTTAAAAAGGCCCATTTCCGGGCCCCATGGCAGACCCAGAAGTGATCCATAGTAAATAAGCCCTCCAGAGACTCTGTCTAATCTGTACCCAGCCTATACCCGAGGAGGAACGGGTCTAGTTAAGAAACCTCTAGCTGCCACAGGCACGTAGTTGGGGAAACTAAGACAGAGAAGAGATGCATGTCTGCAGGATCTGGGGTCGGCTCCCAGGTGACTCCGCCAAAGGGGCTCTGGACTGCAGCTCCCCCAGCCCTGCTGTGCACATCGTCAGGGCTCCATGGCAAAACACAAATCCAGAGGCAAAGCCAGGAGCAGAGTCCCACATTCTTTGCTTCTACCCACACACTTCTCAAGCCCTTCCAAGGGACTACTCCACAGAGGCCCAGAAGGAGAAGGAACTAGGCTGGGGGCTGGGAACCCACCTCTAGGAATTATTATTAGTCTCCTTAATTCTATACATTCAGCTTTTGATTTTTTTTAATGCTGTTTCCATATTTAATTCGGTTTCCATTCCAATTAAGCTCTCTGTGTGCTGGAGCATCTCTCCTGCCAGGTTTAATTGCCCTTATTTAAATTCTTTAATTAAAAGTATTGTGTGTTTCCACATCCTGTAGTTGTATGTATTACACAAATAATTTTGTTGACTGGACTGGTAAACCGAGGGACAGTGCCATCCTTGGAGGGCAGGGCCGGCCCCTCCGAGCTGGGGGCCTGGCCCAGGTGCTGCGGGCAGGTCCCTAGCTATGAGGACCAGAACCGGCACACAGCCTCCCTGCTTCCTTCCTTCCTCCAATGCTCAACGTTCCCCACTCCACACGGCGGCCAGAGTGGACCACTGAACATGTCAGTCCGACCAGCAGTGGCTGGCCCTTGTCACCATATTCAGAGTCAAAGTTCATTCAGTGGCTGTGAGTCCCCACACAACCTGCCCCTCCCTCGAGGACCTCTCGGGCCTCATCTCTTGCTCCCTCCCCACATCTGAGCTGCTCCCCAGCCTCCGTGCCATTTGCTGAATTCCCCAGGCCTCTGCAGCTATGGGAGCCTTGCTCTGGGGCACAGGGACTGTCCTCTCCTCCTTCGTGCTTTCCCAGTGAGAATCATCCTGACGGCTGCCTGTTCACCACCGCTCCCCAGCTCCCTTCCCGGGTTGTCTGAGGCCATTCAGGCTACTAGAACACGAAGACCATAGACGGAGAGGCTTAACCAACCAACATTTATTCCTCACATTTCTGAAGCCTGGGGGGTCCAAGATCAAGGTGGCAGCAGGCAGTGTCTACTAAGACCCCTCTGCCTGGCCTGCAGGTGTGTGTACCTTTTCACCCATCCTCACACAGCAGAGGGAGACCTCATCTCTCTTGCATCTGTTCTTATAAGGCTGCTAATCTAATCCACGAGGACTCCACCCACGTGGCCAAAAGACATCCCAAAGGCCCCACCTCCAAATATCATCACACTGGGGATAAGAGCTTCAACACAGGAATTTCAAGGACTCACGTTCAGCCCAGAGCACTGCCCTACATTTTTGTGTATGGCGTCATTGCTTTCTAACATGCCAGAGAATTGACTCTTTGCTTCCCTTCCTGGAATATCATCTCCGTGAAGACAAAGATCTTTTCCTGCTTAGTCACTCATGTACCTCCATGACCTAGAACTGTTCCTGGCACGCAGTAGGCTCTCATTAAATCTTGGATGGATGGATGACTCGTGTGTCTGCAGAGAGCCCTCGAAGGAACTAGCCCAAACTGGTTCCCCAGAGGCTGAAGCCCAGCAAGATGACCTTCCTCTGCCCCAGGCACGGAGGTTCCTGCAGCTCTCGGTGGAGACCGCTGCTTTGAGACACGCCGGGGGTGGGAGGAATGGTGTGGCAGACCCAGCACACAGGAACAGTGAATGGGACTCCCAGCCTGGCTCTGCCACTTCCAGACCACGTGACCCTGGGCCTGTGTCCCAATCTTTCTGAGCCACCGTCTCCAATTCTGTGAAGTGGGGATGATTGCCATCTGCACCCCTCCGAGTTCCCATGAGGACCACGTGATATTGGGCCTGGAGGGCATCTGACCCGGCACGAGGTACCTGGGAAATAGGCACTGACCCTTATTAGCTCCATCTCCCCACAGAGCCTGCAGGCAGAGCTGCGGAGAGTAACAGCAGCAGGCCTCTCTCGAGGGTGCTGAGCTCACCAGGAAGAGATCCAATGGAAGAAAGCAAGGTTCCTTTGCCATTGTGGTGAAGGGCATGTGCCCTGAGAGTGGGTGAGAGCCCGGAGTTGACTGAGTGAGACAAGCTGAGGTCCGAAAAGGAAGACAGGAGGGAGGCTAGGAGTGGCCAGGCTTGCTCCAGCACCCAAAGTAGCCTGCCTCCCCTTCCCATAGCCCAGACATGTTCCCAAGACACATTCCAGGGCACCACAAGGAGGCCTCCAAGCAGGCCTTTCTCTTCTGCTCTAGAAGATTCTCCTCTTGGAGCCTCTAGGGAGGGAGCTGGCCTTGACCCCATACCTCACCCTCCCTGACAGGCCCAGACAGTCTCACTGAGGCCCCATCTCCTTCACAGCTCTTGGCCTCACTCTGTTTCTTCCACATCCTGCCCAGAGGCCACACAGGCTGTTTCTGCCCCAGAATCACTGCGCTTCCTGTCTCCAGGGCCCTGAGGGCCAGGATGGGGCCTGGGAAATGTCGTAGTTGGGTCTTGGAAGGAACACTTTCCTTTTCAGAGACCTCCCTCCCTCTCAGGCTTGGCAAGGTGCACTGTGGAAGGCATAGAATGTGCATGAGTTGTGGCAGGAGAGGAGAGGCCACGGCCTTCTGTGTTTTGGACAGGTTTCTCCGAGTTGGGTGATCCGCGGGTGGCCAAAGCAGCCCAGCCCCTGGCAAGCAAGGCCCAGCCTGGCCCCTGAGGAAACACTGAGAAGTCGGGCCTGAGCAGAGTGAGTGAGCTCACGGCCTGGCCCCCGTCCTGCCCGTCATGCACTTTTTCCAGAGCCCCTCATCTGAACCTCGAGCAGCCTCACATCCGTTTGTTGTTTTGGAGCTGAAGAGACGGTTTCCCATGACTCCTCCTGCTCGTCCTTGGTAATCAGGACATAAATGATCATCTGGTCCTTGACACCGTGGAACCAGTGGAGCAGCTCCCCCATGGCCATGGCCCATGGCCATCTACTGACCTGCCCTTCCCATCTCCCCGACAGGAGAGCAGGCAGGCCTTGTGAATCAGAGAGCCGGGCTGGTCTCACCCACGGCCTGCCTCCGCTCCACTCCTAGCAGCGTGGGCTGGGGCGCACCACCAGTGGGCAGGGACGTCGGTGGGGCGGGGGACCAGCCACACATGTGCCAAGGAAGCAGCAGTGATGTGGCCCAACCCAGGTGTGGGCAGCAAATGTGCTCAAGCCACAGAAACGGAAACCATAGAAACCTGGGCCCAGCAGCGCGAGGGGCTGGCCTCACTTGGAGCAATGTCAGAAGGGATGCCTCTAGGTCCAGAGGTCCAGCTTTTGTGAGATGGGATGGGGACCCACAGCTTCCAAGGGGACAGCGTGGCGCTGTCATGCCATCATCATCCCAGGAGCATGGTGTGGCCACCAAAAGGCCAATTAGTTGGCTGTGTTAAAGGAGCCTTTTGTCCAGTGGAAACGAGGTGGTGGCTTCCACTTGGCAGTCAGTTCTGAGTGACACAGAATAACTGGAGTCGGTCCAAAGGAGGGTGGCCGGGATGGAAAATCATACAAAATTGTTCCACGCGGAACTGGGTCTGGTTAACCTAGAAAAACGTAGAACTCGGGGGACATGGTCCTCACCTTCCCCTACTGGGAGGGAAAGGGTAGAGAAGCAGGAGCAGACCCAAGTCGGGAACCCCAGGGGACGATCTGGGGTGCCTTGCTGGATGCCTCCAAGACAAGGATTTAAGTTCAGTGGGAGGAGAACGCTCTTGGGCAGAGCAGCTCGGGAAAGAAAACGCTGGTTCAGGAGGGCTGCATGCGTCATTCTGGGAGGCCCCAGGGCGAAGTAGAGGTCCTTCAGGGATTTGATGAGAGCAGGAAGGGCTGCCTTCAGAGTGTCTTCCACTTGGGGACTCCAGGGTCCTTTCCGAGCCCTGGTCGGATGGCCACTCGTTCCTCCGCTCCTGCAGGGCCTCCACCTGCGGCTGTCTCTCAGGCTGAGCCCAGAGTCCCCAGATGGGCTTGCTCTTTGGGTTTCCCCTTTGCTGTTTTCTGTCTGCTCTTGGGTGCAGTGAGTCACGGCTGGCCTTGGAGCACAGCAAGGAGAGAGCTGCTTTCTTCCCTTGAATACACACAGACACACTTCTGCTCACCTTGGCCACCCAGCTTCTCACTACCTGCCTCCCTCACCCACTGTTCAGAGTCCCTTCTGAGGGAGCTACATTTTTTCAAATTTTTTAAATTGGAAAATAACACACATACATACAAAAACATGTACAAATGTAAATGTCCGACTCAACGATTTAAAGCAAAGCAAACACCTGTGTTCCCACTAGCCAGGTCAGGAACGAGTGTACCACCAGCACCCCAGAACCCCTTCTTTGGCTACTGTCAGTCATTTTCCCAGTCCCTCCTCCACAGAGATCACCCCCATCCTGGCTCTAACACTGGTCCTGCGTTGCCTGTCTGGCAGGTGCATATATGGGGAATTCTCTGTGCATTCTCTGCCTGGCCTCCAGTGCTGATGCATCTGTTCGGCTTAGTCACCTTGACCGGAGCTCTGGTCTGTGTATTTCTGATACTGTACAGCATTCCAGTGCGTGAATACCACAGGTCATTGATCCATTCTACTACTGATGGACGCCTGGGTTTGCTTCCAGGTGGGAGCTTTTTCAAATCAGGTTTCAGAAGCACGCAGGTGCTTGTCTTTGGTGCCCGGATTTCTGCTAGATACACGCCCGAGCATGGCAGTGTGGGGTCTTGGGGCTGTGTGTGTCCAGCCGCGGTACATACTGCCAGCTTCTTAGGTCACTGTGAGAACTGAGTCTTACTCTTCTCTTGGCACGTGTCATTTGGCACCACAGGAATAGTGGGAGACTGGGGACGTGCCCCCTTACAGTGGAAGTTTGCTGTCTCCCTCTCTCCCAGCATGCTGTTCACTGGGGCAGGCGTGGGATGTCGCTGGGGGTGGGCTGTGGTCATAGGGGCAGGGGCCTCCCTCTCCCCACTGCCAGGCCTGCTCAGGGCCCCTCCAGACTAAAACAGCTGGCACTGCACTCCTGTCCTGTGACCCATCCCCTCTCCCCTCTGCGGATCTTGACAACCAACATTTACCGATCATCTATTAGGTACCAGGCTTTTTACTGGATGTTGAGGGCACAGAAACTGATAAGACCTATAACTCTCAGTGTAGGTCGGGGAGAGACAAGGAAACAAGTAATTCCACCACCAGTCAGTAGCACTGAGCTGGAGAAAGCACAGGGTGAAGAGCATCCGGCCAGCTGGGTAGACTGGAGGAGGGGAGGTGTGGGTGGGGGTGAGGTGGGAGGTGAGACGGCTTCTGGAGGAGAGGGAGCAGGAGCTGAGCCTTGAAACATGTCTGGGGCTTGGCCTGCTGCAGAAACATGCAGAAGGACCCCCCCAACATAGGACACAGCTTGCTTGCTCAATATCAGGAACCCCGATGTAAAGCAAGGAGGTTGGTGTGGCCGCCTGAAAGCTGTGGGAGCTGAGGGAGGAGACCGACATATCAGAGGAGGGAGCCTGAGTCTGCATGGGGATGCTGGCCCCCCTACCCCTCAGAGCCTCTCTGCTTTTAGGCCTCAGGGCGCACTGATAATTCTAGGCCTCCCCCTGTTTGCCTCTGGGCTCGAGGTGCCCCAGATCTCCCCACGTTTCCCCTCTCCCCTCTGATGGCCCTCTCCGCCCTGGCCCCTAGGGAGGCCCCATCCAGAACCGCAAGTCCAAGCGCTGCCTGGAGCTGCAGGAGAACAGCGACTCGGAGTTCGGCTTCCAGCTGGTGCTGCAGAGGTGCTCCGGCCAGCACTGGAGCATCACCAACGTCCTGAGGAGCCTGGCGTCCTGACCCTGCCGGGAGCCACCTGCGCCCATCCCTTTGCTACTGTGTAGCACCTGCTGCCTGCTGTCCGCGTCGGGTGGTTTGGAGTCGGGGGGTGGGGGGAGCCAGGTTTGTGGGATTCCCCACCCCCCACCCCGCCAAAAGAGCTTTTTATTTCCTATGCGATTTTCATGGAGTTTCTAGAAAGGTGCCGAATGGTGGGTGATGGTATAGTGTCATAAACTATTTTGCAACTGTAAATAGGGGACAGATGGAGAATATTTATAACTGACAATAAAACACTATTGATTAAGAAGAGGGTTTCTGCGGTCACTTGGGGCTCACACAGGTGCCTTCCTGGGTCCTCAGAACATCAGAGTTCCTGTAGCTCTTCGCTCCTCCTGCCTCTCATCCTCAAGAAAGGAGACTCGAAGCCTCTGCCAGCAGTGGGAGCTTGATCAAACCGCCAGCCTTCTCCATTAGGCCTAGGGTGGCAAGAAGGGCACGGTGACCTTCTGGCTTCCCTCTGCCTGTACCACCGCACACGTGGCCTCTGGAGAAGGCATTCCTGGAGAGAGCGGCGTCGCCTGCTGGCCCCTGCAGCACCTGCTGGGGGGCTTCAGACTTCAGGCTGCTCTGGCCTCCCCTAGGGTCTCCTCCCTCACCTCCCAGAGCAGGCCCCTGCTCAGGCCCCCAGCAACGGCCCTCGCCTGCAGACGCCCCCAGCTTGTGGCTCCTTCCATGAGTCACGGTGTATTTGTTTCCTGGGACGGTCATACAAAGGGCCGCAGACTGGGTGGCTGCCACAACACAAGTTCATTCTGTCCTGGTTCTGGAGGCTGAGTCCAAAGTCAAGGCATGCTCCGAGTTGGTTCCTTCCGAGGGCCGTGCGAGAGGATCTGGTTGCGGTCTCTCTCCTGGCTTCTGGTAGCCTCGGCTGCTCCTCCGCTGCAGGTGGCCGTGTGCCTCCTGGGTCTTCACTGTCTTCTTCCCTCTGTGTGTGTCTGCCTCACTGGCCACATGTCCTGTTTTTATACAGACATGGGTTATACCGGAGTAGGGCCCCCTGTTGTGACCTCATTTTAACTGGATTACCTCTGTAAAGACTCTGTTTCTAAACAAGGTCACATTCTGAGGCACTGAGCAGTGACGACTTCTGAGCTTTTGGGGGAATACCATTGAACCCATAACACATGGCTTATGCAGTTAGGGCTCCAAGTCACCCCTCTGGGCCCATCCTCAGGATGTCAGTGACCCTCAGAATAGAACCATCTTTCCTGGAGCCTGTTACCTAATCCTCGTCCCTCCAAAAGCTTCCCATCCCAAGAGGCCTTCCTCAGGTTGGGAGCTCCCGTGCTCAGTTTGAAGGACACCCCAGCACCACCTCCAGCCCTCTGGCTCATAGCAGAGCAATAGTGAGTGACGGGGCTGTAAGGCTCAGGGGAGGAAATGCTTCCCAGATCACTTTCAGCCCCACTCACCCCCTCAAGCTCTCTGGGGCCTCCTTCCCAGGGGCCTGCAGCTCCAGCACCTACCTTTTTGGGATCAGTAATCTAACCACAGAGGAGGGTTCCCCACGCCAGGAGGTGGACACAGGAAGTAGGCCCCTCAAGAGGGAGTTGTCCCTTCTCTCCACGGACTCCTCCACCTCATTCAAACAAGAGCCTTCCCCGCGTGGCCACCCACCCGTCACCATCCACCACCAGACCCCACGTCTGGTCCCCAACTCTCAAGCCCCAGCTACGGCTCCTGAGTCAGAAAGAGTCAGGGTTTTAACCAGCGGTCCGGCAATTCCGATCCCCTGCTGCTGAAGGCTGAGAGCCTAGCTCTGCACCGGCCTGAACTAGGTCCCACATGCCCTCCTTCCTGCACTCACCCTGGCCTCCTGCTACACAGGACAGCCTCTACCTCCTTCCCCAGCACCCCTTTTATTTACCCTCCCCACATGCCCCACCCCTCCACTGCCTGTGCCTCACCCCTGCTGTAGGCCAGAAAGGCCCAAGAGCCGGGCCTCTGAGTCAGACAGCCCCAGTTACTAGCGGGACGGTCCCCGGAGGCTGCATTACCGCTTCATGTCTCTGCAACTTCTCCTTAAAGACTGTGTTTTTACAGGGTTGTAAAAATGCAATGAGTAAATGGGTGTAAAGCCCATGGAATGGTGACTGGGACATGGTAATGCTGTAAGGTCTTAGCTCTTAGTATCTTACTGCCTGGACAGTCACCCCTGCAGTGTGACAGCCTACAGCCTGGGCCCACAGCTCGGCCCCAGCCCCCACCTGTCCATGCCGGTGGGCCCAGCCACTCTGAGTAGGGAAGGGAGAAGACGGGCCTCTCCCTCCCCGCTGGAAGACAGGCACACTTGTTTGTAGAAGCTGTCAGTGACCTGGCCACATCCTGGCTGGCCGCGAAGGTCACCTAACAGTCACAGACCGACAGCGCCTGCAGCTTCCTGCGTCTCTGCCTGAGGCCCTTCCCTGGTCGTAGGCACATGCCCGTGCTTTCCGGCCTCAGGAACAAGCCCCAGTCAATGAGGGATGGGCCTCCTCACCCTTCAGAGTCACAAGTATGAGGCCTAATCCCCCAGTGGTTCAAGGGGTCCCCCATGAGGCTGAGCCCCAATGGCCCACTTTAATGTGCTCTATACTGGCATTCCTCCCTTCCTGTCTCATCCCCTCACTGCCTCTGCATGTGCCCCAGTCACCTCCCCCATGCCAGTCTCCAGGTCTGCTGCAGGAGAAGCTGCTCCTGGCCACCCCATGCCTGTGACACTGGTGCCACTCAGACACCAGTGATCCCCAATCCACATCCCTATGGCCTGTGGCACTGTCCTTTGCTGCAGATGCATTTTCCTCAGCCCGTCCCCTGGGGCTCTGGCCCCCTCCCCTCCCTGCCAGGGAAGGGACCTGAAGTTCAGCATGTCTGCTTACCTCCAGCATGCCTGGACCATGCCTGGTGTCTAGGGGAAAGTCACAGGCCGGGAAAGTCCTAAAAAAGATCATCATAACAAGTATTTCATTATTTCTATGCTCAGGCATTGAGGTAGGTACTTTCTACTTATTTTCTCATTGAACATTCATTATAATCTTATCAAGTAGTGCTATTATGATCACCCCCATTTTACAGTTAGGAAAACTGAGGCACTTGAGATACCTGGTTGGCTTGGTTGGTTAAGCATCTGCCTTCAGCTCAGGTCATGAACCCAGGGTCCTGAAATCGAGCCCCACATTGGGCTCCCTGCTCAGCGGGGAGTTTGCTTCTCTCTCTCCCTCTGCTTCTCCCCCTTGCTTGTGTTCGTGCTCTCTCTCTCTCTGACAAATAAATAAAATCTTAGAAAGAAGGAAGGAAGGGAGGGAGGGAGGAAAACACTGAGACACAGAAAAACCAAATCATTCTACAAGGACATATAACCAGTAAGAGACAGGTTGGATTTGAAGCCAAGGAGGCTGACTGCGGAGCCTGACCTCGTAGCCTTTGCTGTACTATTCTGCCTCCCTTGGGGCCCCAGTAACCTTATGCTCCAAGCTTCCATTGACACCAGAGTGCCCCAGCCTGAGGCTCTGCCTGCACCAAAAGAGCAAATACAACTAACATGTGTAAGAACACAAAGCATGCTAGCGCTTTGCCCACTCACTCAAGCTCCTGGTACCCTACAAGTTGGGTTCCTTACCAGCATCATTTTATAGATGAAGTCAAGGCACGGAGGTAAACCAGCTTGCCCAAGGTCATACAGCCAGGAAGTGGCCAGAGCCAGAGTTTGATCTCTGGCCCCCTGCTGCCCATCTGTGGCCAGAGCCACTGTGCCGCACTGCCTTCCAGCTGCCTGGCTGCCGTCCTATGGTACCGGATCCACGGGACATGCCTGGGCCCCCAGGAACCAGCCTCCCTGGGCTTCACATGCTGTCGGCACTGCACACACCACCCCTGTTTCAATTCCCTGGATAGCCTGACCTTCTGAACGTGACCACAGCGAGAGTGTGATTAATGAGCCAATTATTTCTGTGGAAGACATCGTGCAAAATAAATAGCCCATTTCCCTTCAATTTACTGTTTTAATAAATAAATAGCGCTCCATGCTCTGGTTTTGTTTATTGCTGCTCATACCTGAAAATTTGTGATGAATCTTCGTGTTGTTCATTTCCAAAATTAATCAGATCTGCCCAATGACTTTGAAATATAGGACTGCATTTGTCCTTCGATGTTAACAGCAAGACAGGCAGGCAGGGCTGTAGGGAAAGGCAGGCCTGGGGGAAGGGTGAGCAGAGGGCAGGATGCTCAGAGCTCAGGACCCGTGTGCCCACACATGAGAACCGCAGTCAGGGAGGCTGGCCGTAGCTTCCTGATTGAGGATTCAAGGAAAACCGCCAGAGGCACAAGGGCATAGGAGGGGAAGAAAGTTCTCTTTCCTCTACTCTAATCTGGGGCAGACTGGGGGACACTGGATAAGAACAATGTGTCCAAACTTCACCAAGTGGGCCAAACTCATAAAGGCCTTTACCTCCTTTCCGGGGGTGACGGTGGATTGGAGGATCATGTACTCAGGTGGCTTTCTTTTGTAGGTTCCTGGGTGCAGGCACAGAGCAAAAGGACAGAGAGCTGGGTGTCTCCTGCAGTACACCCACCAGCTGAAGGGAAGTCTTAGGTAGGGTGGGAGACATCAGGGCTTAATGTGCTCAGAATTAAAAGCAATTCAACAATGGGTTGTCTACATATCCATCTTGATGTCTATCTTATTAAGACTCACAGTAGTGCAGGAGGTAATATTAAGTACCCATTTTACAGATGAAGTAAGGAAGAGGTTCAGTCAGATAGGATTGGTAACTTGCCCAACATCTCAGAACTAGTAAGAGAAAGTAGAAATAATTCAGATTCCTATCTAGGTCTTCAGACCACAAGTCCAGTGTTGTTATTGTTTCTCATGTAGGTGTGTGTGTGGTGTGTGTGTGTGTGTGTATGTGTATGTGTGTGGTCTGCCTGAGACAGTCAGAGAATGCCACAGAGAAGAGCTAGGAATTATAATTTGGGCTTTGTTGGGTGAATAGGAGTTTTCTGAGGAAAAGCCAGGAGAAAGAAATGGCAGCAAGAAAGAAGAGTTAGGTCTGACTTAGAGTAATGGTGTGGGAAAGGGGAGGAGAGAAAAGAAGTGATCCAGCCTGGTGAATGACTGAATGTGAAGAATAAGAGAGAGAAAGGAGTAGAATTAAAACATGGTTACTGCCCTTCATCCATATCTCTTGGGAGTAAAGGGATCTGTCTCACATCTGCCCTCAGGTCTTCCCTTATCTTTCACCTCCCTGACCTCCAGGACATAACCCACTCCCCAAAGCAAAGGTGGAAGAAGCAGGCTGACTTCCCATAACTCTCCATGCCTCCCCTGCCCAATACTGTCAGGGGGACCAGATGTCTCTGCCTGACTAGAGTAAAGAGTAATCACTGATAGAGGAGCAGGCCATGATTTCCACTTATGCATGCTTTATGAGGCTTGCCTATAGTCAAGGGGAAACACACCAGTGTTAAAACTAGCTGTAACCACTCTGGAAAACAGCATGGAGGTTCCTCAAAAAGTTGAAAATAGAGCTACCCTCCGACCCAGCAATTGCACTACTGGATATTTACCATAAAGATACAAACGTAGTGATCCGAAGGGGCATGTGCACCTGAATGTTTAGAGCAGCAATGTCCACAATAGCCAAACTATGGAAAGAACCTAGATGTCCTACAACAGATGAATGGATAAAGATGTGTGTATGTATGTATGTATGTATATATATGTATATGTATATATATGTATATATACATATATGTATATGTATATATGTGTGTATATATACATATATGTATATATACACACACACACACACATACACAATGGAATACTATGCAGCCATCAAAAGAAATGAAATCTTGCCATTTGCGACGACGTGGATGGAACTAGAGGGTATTACGCTTAGCGAAATAAGTCAATCGGAGAAAGATAACTATCATATGATATCCCTGATATGAGGAAGTGGAGATGCAACGTGGGGGGTTTGGGGTGTAGGAAAAGAATAAATGAAACAAGATGGGATAGGGAGGGAGACAAACCATAAGAGACTCTTAATCTCACAAAACAAACAGGGTTGAGGGGCGGGGTTGGGATAGGATGGCTGGGTTATGGACATTGGGGAGGGTATGTGCTATGGTGAGTGCTATGACGTGTGTAAACCTGGCGATTCACAGACCTGTACCCATGGGGCTAATAATACATAATATGTTAATAAAAAAATTAATTAAAAATAATAAAAAAAAGAGCTAGGCCTTTGTAGGCACTCCCTCTGTGGACAAAGTTCAGCTCAGATCCTTGGCCTCTAGGCCTCATGTCTGCATCCTGGGAAGGTATCCCCTTCTTTAGTCTGTGCAAAGAGACATGATATGGAGTCCCCATCCAGAATGTCTAGCATTTAAAAGATGACCACCCTCTCCTCCCCTGCTGTCACTGAAGCCCCCTCATCTGTCTCCCTCCCTAACCCCCCACACTAATGTTTCTCAGCACGTGATCCAACCCCATGCCTACCTCTACCCCAACTTGAATTACTAGGGTGTTTTTAAAATGCAGATTTGGGACCTCCTTGCTACCAATCTCTCTGATCAAGATCACCGAGCTAGTGCTTACCAGTCCTTTGGGATTTGGCTTAAAATCCGTCTCCTCTGAAAGTGGTCCCCAGCCTCCAGGACCAGGCTAGTGTCCTTCTGTCCTGCACTGTGATTGGCTGCCTGTTTGTCTACAGGCTGTGCCCGACTGTGGGCTCTGCGACAGCAGTGACCTTGCTTCCTCCATCAGTGTTCCAGTATCAGATCAAAGGAGGAAAGGAAGGGAGGGAGAAAAGGAAAGAATGGAGAGAATGTGTTTGGCTGCTGCCTTTTTAGTGGGTGAGGATTTAGACCAATTCTGCCTACCATAGGCTCAGCATCCAAGTTTCAGGATGACCCTGAGCTGCAGCCTTGACTCCCAGACATGGAACCAAGTCAGTGTAAAGTGGACCACCCAACTCACACTCTTGGTAGATAAACCATTCCCACTGGGGCTGCAGCCCAGCTAGGCCTGGGCCTGGACCCCCCCTCCCCCATTGGCCTCGCCAGGACTCTCCTGCTTGGGACACTGCTCTGGCTATAGGACATACCTCTCTGAGACTCCACACACATTGTGACCCATCCTTAAGACCTTGGGACTTCCAGTCCAGCCTTATAAATAAAAGACCAATTCCTGCCTTGCCAGTGTGAGTGTGTGTATGTGCCCCTGTGTGGGTGAGCGTGCATACTAGGGCAGACAGGACATTTGTCTGTGGGTGTAGGGTGGTTTGCTTGCTCATGTGTGTGTACCCATGTCCAGAAGTGTGCTATCCGTGCCCATAAGTGGTGCTAGGAATACATTGTGGAATGAGGCTGTATGTCTGTAAGGACATACATAATTTGTCTACATGTATGTGATGCCATGTTTAGTGTATATGTACATATGTACACCTTAGTTCTTGGGACATTGGTGTGACAGGACCTGTTTTTATTCCTATTTGTATGTATTTTATTCCCATCGAAGGTTTCCACAGAACTCTTGAAGTCATCCATCTACCTGTACTGTCCCTCCTTCTGGGCTAGGAGAACCTTGAGGGTAACAACATTCTTTGATTCGGTTGTATCCTTAGCTCCTAGCACAGTCCTGGCATCAAACCATGTACTCATTCATTCACCCATTCAACACATGTGGATCAGTCATCTGCTGGGTGCTGTATGCTGGGGACCCAACGGGAAATCAAAAGAGACACAGTCACTGCCCTCATAGACCTTACAATCTGGTGGAAAAGACAAATATTAATCAAGTAATTAAATAATGTAAAATTGCAACTACAGCAAGCACTAGGAAGGAGACACACAGAATTCTGATGGAAGATGAAAGGCAGATTAAGTCAATCCAGGAAATACGAGACAGATGCTGAAGACGTGCCATTTGAGATGTTGTGTACCTTGTGAAGGATTTACTGGAGGGTAGAGGAATGGCCTTCCACTCTAGGGGAGCAGCTCATGGAGAGGCAGGTGGGAGGACCTGTAAGGAAGCTCGTGCAG
Organism: Martes martes; assembly: GCF_963455335.1. Lineage (NCBI taxonomy): Eukaryota > Metazoa > Chordata > Mammalia > Carnivora > Mustelidae > Martes > Martes martes. Next base: position 49,571,737 of record NC_137898.1, read on the forward strand.
GGGGAGCTGAAGAGTGAAGGGGTAGCTGATGAGGGTAGAAGGGGGGTTGGTACCCTTTCATGCAGGGCATGTGTGAGCTTGGTTAAAGATGGCGCCTGGAAACTCAGAGTATGGAAGCCGCTGAAGAGTTGGAGCAGGTGACATGATCAGAGTTGTGTTGGGCCACCAAGTGGAGTTGATTAGCGGAAGGGAAACCCTTCCTTAGGGAGATCAAGTAGGAGGTGGAGTGATGGTAGCTTGGACTAGGGTAATGGCCATAAAGACATGGGAAAGAATCAATTCCAGAGACACAGAGCAGGTGAAGTAGACAGACCACAGCAAAGGCATGAATATGGAGTGTGAGGAAGAAACAAGAGTTGAGGGTGGAAAGATTCACTGGGATAGAGAACACTTCAGGGAAACCAGTTTTAGAAGCAAGATCCTAAACTCAGTCTCAAACCTATTAGTTTGAGAGCCCGTTGAGCTTTCCAGAAGGAGATGTCAGAAGACTCTGACAATCTGACAGTAGGATATGTGGGTGTGGAGCGCGCACACGGCAGGGGATTAATAACGTGTCCTAAATTGATGTTCCCAGCTTCTCTCTCCCCTACCATATCTTTTCATCAAGAGATAATGATGATTCTTAGAAAATTTAGAAATAGACATGACTCACCTTGGATAGAGGCTTTGGAATGAGAAGGCTCTATAAACCCAGGCCATTACCAACTGCCAGGTATACAGAATTTTACAGCTCACGCGGGGCTCTAACTCATTTGAGCTTCACCATAACCTGGGATTATTACCTCCATTTGAGGTTACATGGTTTGTCCTGAGAAATCATGTATTGGATCAAGTGTAAACTACTCTCTCATTATCATCTGTCTTCTGAAAGAATTGGAACTACAAAAATCTTCCTTACGCGACATGTGAATTCAATCCACCTAACATTTATCTTTGAGCACAAACTGGAAAGGCAAGAAAGGTGCTACAATGACACATAAGGAAAAGTCCTTGCCCATGAGGACACCACAGTCCAGGGAACAAGAGTCCCAGTTGATTAGAGTATACTAGACAGTGTGAAGAGTGCTATAAACCTCCTTTCAAGTAAAGTTTCTCTGATTATAAAAAATAGCAAATGCCTAGTACATACATACTATGGAACATAAAAAGGAGAAGAGAAAATATCCAAGATCCACGCAGAGATAACCACGTCGCTATTTTGTTTCATTTCAGTGTGTGCTCGTATTGGACTTCTCAGCGACATGTCAATAAATCGCCTCCCATGTATAAGCTGGCTTTCCTTAAAGTTTCTGTAATTTGTAATCAAAAGAATCTCAACTAACGAGGTTATTTTGATTGAATCAAAGTATACAAAACACTTAACACAGTATCTGGAACACAGCAAATACACAGACCCTGGCTTACAATGGATTCTTCAAACCTTATGATGGGGCAAAAGCCAAGTCTGGTCAGTAGAAACCATACTTGGAATTTGGAATTTTGATCTTTTCCCAAACCAGTGATATGCGATATGACCGTCTCCTGTGACACTGGGTGGTGGCAGCCATCCATGAATCCCAGTCGGCCACACCATCATGAGAGGGAGCAGCCAACACAGCCATGGCCATCCTGTAGCCACACAGCCATTCTTGTTTTCATGGTACAGTATTCAGAAAGCTGCGTGAGCTGTTCAACACCTGATTATAAAACGGGCTTCGTGTGCGATGATTTGGCCTAACGGTTGCCGGTATCCTGAGCATGTTGAAAGGAGGCTAGTCTAAGCTATGATGCTGGGTAAGTTAGGTGCGGTAAATCCTTGTTCATCATACGGTGGGTTTCTGAGAACATAACCCCAGACCTCAAGTTGAAGAAGACCTCAAGAAGATACCCAAGATACTCAATAACCCTTAGTGGGGCCAGGCACACAGAAGGCTGCTTACCTGAAACTCTGAAACTTCCTGGAAAAAGCAACTCCTAAGGGAACAGGAATCCACACCCATAAAATTCAGTAAGAAAGGCTTAGTCAGCAGGACAAGTGACAATTCAGAGGACAGCCCAGGGTTTGCCCATTGGAACTGTCTCCTGGTCCTGCCCCACCATAGCGTCAGGTGTGTGCTCTGTGGACGGCGGGGTGGGAGGGAACAGGGAAGGGTGGAAGGAAAGCACGAAGCTCTGCCTGCACCCATGTGCTCTCTGTAGGTGGCCGCTAACCACGGCTCAGCCCAGAACCAGGGAGAGGTGGTCCCTCCAGCCACAGAGTACAGGAACCTTTGTTATTTTGAGTCACCCCATGCCAAAAGGTCAGTTAGGGCTGCTTTGCTCTGAGGGGCTCAATAGCTCAAATACGCAAGCTTAGTGTCTCTCTCTCTCTCTCTTTTTAAGATTTTATTGATTTATTTGACAGAGAGACACAGAGAGAGAGGGAACACAAGCAAGGGGAGTGGGAGAGGGAGAAGCAAGCTTTCCGCTGAGCAGAGAGCCCAATGTGGGGCTCGATCGCAGGACCCTGGGATCATGATTTGAGCCGAAGGCAGACACTTAACCGACTGAGCCACCCTGGTGCCCCCCAAGCTCAGTCTCTTTAAAACATTGTTTCTAAGCATTCAATATAGGCAGGCTCTGGGGGAGAAAATTAAACAGAGGTTCTGCCTCAGGAATTAATCATCTAAAGAAAACAAGTATATATGTATGTATTTATTTATTACTCATCAAACTACACCAACAGCATCTGTGGCTTGCTCATATAAAGCTAATGGGTCTTCATAAAATTTTCACCATAATTTTGAGCTCATATGCCCCATCTGTTATGCTTCTGAGTTAACCAGTATTTCTGTGACATGCTGAGAATTGCCATTTGAGAAAGAACTAAACATATTTGAGCTGACACTTTTGTAATTTTTTATCTTCCATGCTGGTCTACATGGGAGCAAAGACTGTAACGAAGCCAGCTTAAATGTTAGAAGACTTTGTTGGAAATGTTCTTATGGACTCCTCCTCTCCCCGCGGAGTGAGCGCTTGCCTAGTCTATCCCTGAGACCTGGTCCCAGCTCTTCTTGGAGGAGGCGAAGGAAAGAGACGTGAGCTCTGGCTTATCTGAATCAGCTTCTACCTGTTCTCCTCAATTCTCTCCTGAACCACCAGCAAGAGCGTTCAGGTCTCAGCCCTTGTTGATTTTCTCAGCTCCAAATGTTGCTCTGCTATAAAGCAGTCCTCCCTCTATGAAAAGCCAAACTTCATCCCTTAATTCCCTTAATTCCGTGAATAAATTCCTTGTTTCAACCCTGAGTCTGAACTGTTACATCTCACACCACTGACAGCTCTGAGTGTAACTAAATTTGCTGGCATTCCATTTTCAGAGGGATAACAGTGTGGGCAGGAATTGAGAGCATGGATCAAAGAAATTATAAGAGAAACTGTCCATACAACGAGATGCCGATACCTTTGAGGCTCTGTTGTTAGTCGCGTACGTATTAAGGATTGTCATATCTTCTTAGAGAATTGACATCTTTATTATTGATGTATTATGTATTATTATTATGATGTATTACCATGTATTTGTCCCTGGTAACTTTCCTTGCTCTGAAGTCTGCTCCGTCCGAAATTAATACAGCTACTCCTGCTTTTGGTTAGTGTTTGCCTGGTCTCTTTCTCTGCCCACTTACTTGTAATCCACAGGTCTTTCTAGCTAACCCATCCCTGCAGCTTGTCTGTGCACATCTCCTCTTGCGACCTCATAAAGCCTGACTCAATCAGGCTCCCCAGCCCTGCAGGTGCCTTGCCTCAAACAGATATCCAAGGTCCCTGGGAGGTCGGCCTGGGTTTCAGAGCATCCCAGAGTCTCTGCCTTCTGCGGGTCCTCGTGAAGTGTGTTTTGAGGAACCTTGGAGGCAGCTGTCCTTGGTGCTAGGTAAGACCCTGGAGTTCTGGACTCTTTCCATCTGCCCCCTCGGCACCCCAGCTGCCTCAGGCCCCACCTGCTGTCCCCACGGCACACGGTCACATGAGAGGACATTACTAGCAGGTGCAGACAGGCCTGCCAGATGCACAGCCAGCTCCGCTCGGGGAAGACCCTGCCAGACTAGGGGTTTCTCATCTATCATCATGGCGGGACTGATGGGACTTTTTCGAACTGCAGCTCCTCCAAATGAAGAGATGGCCGTTTAGCTGCGATACACAAAGCCAATTTCCGAACCCAAATGACATGGCTCCAGCCTCATTGGCAGGAATTATGGCACTTGAATCAGGCACAATCTGCAGAATAAGTGAAATTGTCGACACAGAGAAATGTGTTTGAAAACATGATGTGATCTATGGTTGAAGCCTATGGATTCCGCAGCCACCTCAAAAACATTCCACTTCCAGAGCAATTCCTTCACTAACTAGCTGTCTCTCGAATGGACCATATGTCTTTTTCATTGCTCTGTCAGCCCTGCCTCCACTGGCAGCAGTCTGCAGCTGCTGGGCCCCAGGACTCCCCATCTGAAGGCCCAAACGTGCCCGGGTCCCCGGGCTGTGAATCACAGAGGCCCTCGAGTTCTCCTGCATGTGACGCACACTCCCACTCTGATGATCTTGGCTGGGTCTTACCTTGTGGACAATGCTCTGCCCTGCGACACACCAGCTCCCTGTCCTGTGGATTTCTGGGCACCGGCACCCCTTGCCGGGATGTCCCATCATGGGGCTACACTGGGATTCATTCGTTCGTTGATTCACTTATCCATGTATTCAATAAATAATTACAGAACATCTGCTAATGCCACCTACTTTCCTGTGCCCTAGAGACATGGTGGGAAACAAGGGGACCTAACTCCTCCTCGCAGACGTGCTGGGGTAGGACAGCCACAAGGCAAGCCTGGCAGTCCCAGCTCCTTCCTGTGCAGATGGGGGTAAGGAAGCAAAGGCCTGTGGGTGTGACAGCCTTCAGCGACACTGGAAGGGAGCTGCTGCCACAAGGAAGTCAATCTGAAGCTGGATCTCCTGGCACATGTGCTTGCCGCCACCTATATGTCCCTGGCACAAGACTGATCTCACTACAGGGCGCCCCTGTGGAATATTCGGGCTGCCCCTGCCTCCAGCTGATGGTCTTGGGTGGTGGGATGGCATCCATATCACGTCATCTGTCTAGACCCCAGACACGGGCCACACTACCATTCTCTCCTGATGGGGGATGATGACGGCACTCTCTGTCCCCCTTTGCTTGTGGTCTCCCCCCTGGTTGGGCACCCTTGTTTCACCCACCTCAGGCCATGGAAAGATGTTGCTACTTGCACCCTGGTCTGGGTCCAGCTTACCAGGCTCCCACAGCTAATTTTCTGAATACAGATCTGGGAGATCTTTGTGTTACTGGACCAAACAGCTCAGCTAGACCAGCTCATGATCCCCGGGCTGTCTGCACCCGGGCCCTTCCAGGGCTGGACTCCTCCACTTAGTTCTCTGCTACCCACCCCCTTCGTCACTTCCACAGTCTTGGCAGCATCTGTCCAGAGGTGCTCTGGGCCTGTGGCAGGTGTAGTCACAGCTGCCCCTGGAAGAGACACCACTATGGTGCCAGGCCCGGGAAGCTGGTCCAGAAGCAGGGGAGGCTGGCCCATATCCAAGGAGGCAACTCTCCGCAGGGTGCCCAATATTTACAGTAATGCCATTCAATTTTTAAAAGACAGAGGATGAAATTGTTTGTAACACATTTGGAGTGTGCTAGCAGCATGGCAAAACCAAAGGCCCTTCAAAAGTCATGCAGGGGGCAAAAAAAGTCATGCAGGATTGAGGTGAAAGATTATGTGGGAGCCAACACTGATTCTTGTAACAATGGACTCTGGAGAAGGCATTTTATAAGCAAGATGCCTAATAACAAATATGGTAGTTAGGGGCGCCTGGGTGGCTCAGTAGGTTAAGCGTCCAACTCCTGATTTCAGCTCAAGTCAGGATCTCAGGTTTGTGAGATCGAGCCCCACATAGGGCTCCAAGCTCAGCAGGGAGTTGGCTTGAGATTCTCTCCCTCTTTCTCTGCCCATCCCCCATCCCCATGCTATGCTCTGTCTCTAAAATTTAAAAAAAAATAAATCTTTAAAAAAAAAAATGGTAACTCTTGCCAGGCACCTAACTCCTCATTTACATATAGTAGCTCACTGAAGTCTCAACAAACTTAAAATGTCAGTACCGTTACTATTATGCCTATTTTCCTGATGAGAAGACTGAGGCAGACATGATCAACAGAAAGAACTTCATTCTCACCAGAGTTGCCATTATTTAGAGCAAGAGCAGCATCTAGAAAGCAGAAATATCAGAATTCCACAATGAAACTAGGAAGGCTATGGTCTCCAGGTGCCAGCCGGATGTCAGATGAGGATGGCCAGGAGAATTCGGGAATGAGGCGGGAGCGTTGCTAAAATGGATCTGCTTCCTGCCCCACGGTGTTCCCTCCCTGCCCCTCAGAGGCTCTGCAGCCCATCTCAGCAGCATGTTCAACCTCGGCTGCACATTGAGAATCACCGGGGCGGGGGGCGGGGTGTGTGGGATTTTCAAATGATGATGCCCAGACAAACAGAATCAGAATCTCTGGGGGGAGGACGCGGGCATCAGCGTTTGTTAAATCCCCGCTGCTTTGAGGCAATGCTTGATGTCTTCCGTGGAAAGCTTTATGGCATGAAGAGAAGGTGAATGCGGCCGCTGAAACCCTGATCAGCAAATGTGAGGAGCTAATCACAGGTCACCTATCGAGGAGTGCAAGCCCCCAGGGAAGGAAGGCACAGACAACACACCAGTAAGGAGTGTGTGGCGGCAACGGGGTGGCAGAACACCTGACCCCCGGCTTCTCAGGCACGATGGAATTTAAGCATGGCTCGACGACCTCAAACGCAAGGAGTTTGAGCCACAGAGAGGGGAAGCAATTTCAAAGACCACAGATGCTGCTGACGAGGGAAATGCTTCTGTGGGCAGAACAGAAACTTTGCAAACAAAGCACAACAACTGGGCAGGCAGCTCACTGATGCCTGGTATGAACTGTGCATCTTCTCAGGGCTGCTTCGTCCCACGGAACAGCCCCTTAGCCACAGTGCCCGCGCCCGACGGCTGATGTCAGAGCAGAAAATAAAACGCTTGGAAGCAGAAAATCCTGGGCTTGAAACCTTTCTCAACACACACTAGCCCAAACTACCCCCTCTGAGACTTTGCTTCTTTATCTTTAAAAGGGGATCATCAATTCATTTAACAATCACCTTCTGAGCATCTGCTATATTCTAAGCATTACTTTAGATGCAAAGGATAGAGGAGAAAACCACACAGGCAAAAATCCTTATTTTCTTGGAGTGTAGATGTTCTTTGAGGGAAACAGACAATAACACATAAGTAAATATAGAGCCTGCCAGAATATGGTAAGTGTTAGGAGGTCATGTAAAGCAGGGGAAGGCGATAAGGACTCTGGGGGATAAGGACTGCAATCTTACAGAATGAGCTTCTCCCTGAGAAGATGATATTTGCACAACAATCTGCACGAGAAAAGGGAGCAAGTGAGGTGGAAATCTGGGAGAGAAGTGTTTGAAGCAGGGAACCACAAGTGCAAAGGCCCTGAGACAGGAATGTGCCTGGTGCGCTCTGCTTAAGCATGACATTATCTACCATCCAGGGGAGTATGTGCATGTGTGTGTATGTGTGTGTGTGTAGGTAAATATGTATATATAATTCGGGGGAAACTACAGAAATAACTTGGGGAATCCCCCAACAGAGCTGAATAACTTGAGAACCATCCTTCCCAAAGAAGAGACTGTCACCTCTTCCAAATGGCAAAAACGAGCTGTTTGTAGCTCAGTTGGTGGCCTATATGAGTTAATTTAGGCCCAGACAAGAGCCAAAGGCCCCACATGTGAATAAAAGGGGTTCCTATTTGGTAAAATGATGAGATCAAAACTTCCAACCAAGAACAATGTCCTTTTCTCAGATGAGTCTGTGCTAGGGTTGCCTTTGAGGAAAGAGTATTACTCCCGTGGAGAGGTGCACTTGCTTCTCAGATGAGCATGTGAGGAAAGCAGCCACAGCCCCTTGTGGGGGCCGGTGGGGAATGGAAGGAGATCCTGACACCATCCCACAGGCATCCTGACCCTTCCTCCCGGGGATAGCAGAGTCACCATGATCAGCGGAAAGCAGCCTAAAGGGCTCTGGTTTATCAAACCTGAATGATTTGAGGAGCAGAACCTCATCTTCTTGTGAGGAATGAAGGATGAGGGAAAACCCAGTGGCTCGGAGAGGGTACCCGGGGGAACCATGACAGAGATCAGAAGCTGTGCAGGCTGTTTCTCTGAGGTTCTTCCCTTGCGTGTGTGGGGATGGGCACAGTAAGTTATAAACCCCCTCCCCTCACAGGACACGCTCTTCAAAAATGTACCCAGCGCTTCAGTGAAATCTCCCCATGCCTCCATCATGATCCAGCCTGGCAAACCTGGCAAGCCACAGGGTCCCAGGGAGGAGACAGAACTTCTCCCCAACCATCTTGGGGCCACTTGGGGGCAAGAGGACCAGAAGGGTGCTATTCCCTGCTTTGTTAGTATTAGTGAGCTAAGCTCCAGTAACAACCAATCCCAGATCTCAGGGGTTTAACACGGCCTGACATGTGGCAGGTGCCTCTCCTGGGGGCCTCCACCTCCAAGCAGCATAAGGATTGAGTTCTTTTCAAGCGGACTCCATCCCACTGGAGAACTCTGCTTCCAGCTAGGTGGAGGGGAGAAAAAAGGAAGTATGGGCAAAGGTGCATACGTAGAGTTTAAAGCCAGGACTGAGAGTGATATGTATCTGCCTATATCCCGTAAGTTACAACTCAGTCTGAGGCTACATAACAGCGGCAACGGAAACTATGAAATCGAACATTGCTATGTCCTCAGGCTACCAGGGTCTCTACCATACCCCATTTGTGATTACTCGGTGAAACACTGCTAGTTAAAGCCAGAGGAAGAGAGACCTGCAGTCGACATGGGCAGAAAAAATCCTAGTTAGTTACCACTGCTCCAACATGCATGATGTAGTCATGAATTCCAGGCTCAAAGTCATGGCAAAGACACAGGTAGCACACCCGAGGTCTATCCTCATTTTATTTTGTCTAGAGTTCCAAAGGCTGTGTGGGAGCTTTGGCTCAAGTGCTGATGTACGATCATCCGAAAATAGCCTTCCAAACTGATATTCCATTAGCTCTTGGTCCAGAAAGCAATGTAGCCCAACCATGTGTGCAGCAAAAGGGGGTATATCATAGAGCAGCAAGGTAACATTCAATTTATTCCACATTTATGGCAGTAAATATTCCATACTCTCAAAAAGTCAAGAACGTAGGTAAGCCTTTTTTGATATTAAAGCCATCTACCTCTGTCTGATTCCTGCCTAGCCCAATCCAGCTCATCTTCACTATTGAAACTGACACCTTCGACACTTGGTGAGAGCCTCTTGTCTGAGAGAGCCCCTGCCCTGGGGACTAGTTCCCCCTATCCCACCCATGCCAAGAAATCCTCCAGTCTGAGCCCACTGTGGCCACCAGATTCTGGCTATAAATAATAGAAGCAATTCCATCATGCTTGATCATGGTGACATCTCTGAGAGCTCTTGGCTGTACACACTGTCTTAGGACCATCTGTCGGTGGCTTCTATCTCTGATGGGTCAATATTTCATCTTATGGGGCACTAACTCCCTCACACTTTGGTGTCCCCTTATGGGATGCAGAGTGGGGTTTTATACTAGCATTGATAGAGAAGTCCCAGCATAGGAGGCAAGTGGCATATGCACGTATCTGAGGTGAGAAACCATCAGGACGTACCTGTGGAAAATCGGCCAAAGCCTACACAGAACTGGCCATTGTAATAGCAGGTGCTACAGGAGAAAGTCAATGCTTAGAAGTGCTGCATAAGGAGTTTTAATCTGACTCAATCAGTGGTATCTATTGTTATTATCATTATAAGCTAGCTAGGCACAGACACCAATCCTTGAACATGGGTCTGGTGCTCTGAAATTTGACCTTGGGCCAGATACAAGCTGTCTTTTGGAGACTTGGGCTGACTCACACCCCAACTCTCAGTGGAAGCCCAGGGAGCACAGGAATGCTACGGGCTGGGGCTCTTGATTATTGCCGTACTAAATCCCCTCCAGAGACCAAGGGAGATTTCCAGGAAGATGAGCTCTGCTCTGCTTCTCTGACAAGCTGTGTCAGGCTTCCAGGAACTGTACTTTGTGTACCTCAGTCTGAAGCAGCATGGTTAAGAAATGCAATTAGCTGCTAAAAGCACGGATCACAAGTGAGATGGTCCAATCCCTAGGAGGCCATCTGTCAAGAAGTGGACAAAGGCATCCTTAGCCGACAGCGCTCATGGCTCTATGTCTTGATAGGGTTGGCTCACTTGCCCCCATTGTGGGCACAGCATGAAAATTTAACTCTAAAGACTGGGGTCCAGAATAGTGAGTGAGGATATTATTGCCCACCCTTACAGGGCTCCATATTTTTTCTTTGTTTTCTTAGGGTCGCTGGTGATTAAACATTAGGGGAGAAAGGAAGGGAAGGAGTGAAGCTTGGTATGATAAGCATGTCGTGTTGCTGGGCACAGAGAACTGGAACACACCAGCACACACTTGTGCCCTAAAGTCCTTGAGGCAAAGGCCGTTGGAATGACCCACTGGATGTCATGGTAAATAGGGGGTGGGCATCACTCAGACACTGAGGTTCAGGCTCTGCCACCAGAGGGTAAACAATGAGGCCCATTGCCCACAGCCCACAGAAACGTGCCTGCTGACGAGCAATTGTCCTTCCTGGCTTGAGAGGGCCCAGACATCTATACTAGCAGTGGTAATTGTGAGCGCAGTGGTTAGAGTCCCGGCTGTGCCTTTACCAAATAATGTACTTAACCTCATTGTACCTTAGTCTTATCATATATACAGTGGAAGAAATGATTATCGATTTCTCATAGTATAGTTATAGGGTTTAAATGAGATAATAAACATAAAATGCATGAAAGAGTGGCTAGCATATAAGAGGTCATCAGAAAACATGAGCTATTATTACTGATGACATTTATTGAGTTGGCTTATGGAAATAACCATGACCCAGACAGTATGTTAGGTGTCTAAGTCCTCACATTTATCCTATGATCTCTATAATACTAATATCCCACCAAAGAAACTAAGATGTAGAGAGTGACTTCCCCAAAGGCATCCAGCCCAGCTGATTCCTCCAAGACATTTCTTAAACAAATATTTTTCTCTTGTCTGGATCCCTGCTGTACCATGTAACATCTGTGTGATAACACCTACTATAAAGATCTGTTTCTCACTTTGTTTTTCTCGAAGGGGTTAGCAAACTATGGTCCCTGGGTTAAACTTGGTTTTTTAAGTAAAGTTTTATTGGGATACAGGTGTGCCCATTTATTTCCATATTGCCTGTGGCTGCTCTCCTGCTATAATGGCAGAATTGAGTCATCGCAGGAGAACATATGGTCCACAAAGCTAAAAATATTTGCTACCTGGCCCTTTGGAGAAAATGTTTGCCAACCCCCGAGTAAGACTATGAGCTCCTTGAGGTAGGACCCTTGTCTTCCACCTCGGACCCCCTCGTCCTGGCACATGACAGGGGCTCCCTATATACGTGCCAAATGAGGGAAAGAGTGACTATGTGACTGGCGCGAGGTGTCAGGAGTTGAGCCCCACCCAGATCCTAGGAAGCCCCGAAGCTCTGTGATGCTGCCACCTGCCCCGTGGTCCCCAAAGGTGACCCTGAGCCAGGGCCAGTAGCAGGCCCCGACGTGATCACCCCAGCACCAGTCAAGCCCCTCCAATGAGAGGCTCAGCATCTTCTTGGAAGGCTATCCCTCTTAAATCCCCATTTGTGAAATGCTGGAGAAGCTTTGGAGAGCCATACCCTAGCTCCTGCCTCTGGCTTTGGTGCTGTGCCTTTTCGTAGAACCTTCAGCTGGTCAGAATTTGACTTCCTACCTGAGGCAGGCTGTCCCTATGACCACTCCAGCCTCTTGTTGGGAAACAACAATACATAATAATAATAATAATACTGCTTATTGAACTCCTGTTCTGCCAGGCACCACACCATGTCCTTTATACAGCCAAGCCCAGTTCCTAGAAAACCCCTGAGAGGCAAAGTGGGCTTTATTTATCATCCCAGTGTAAAGATCAGGAAGCTGAGCCTCTGGGAGGGTCAAGCCACCCACCCAAGGTCACATAACCAGTAAGCACCACAGGTAAAATGAAAACCCACCATTTTCTCATTTCTCATGGCCCTGAGCTGATTCCTCGGGGAACCATAACCCAGCAACTGGATGGAACAGTATTGAAACTGCATTCCACGATCTTTGAATGAAGTATTTTCACTGCATTCACCTGACCCAGCCTGGTTCATGACACATTAAGGGATCACTTAAGAATGATGCATTCGCTGTTCACTTGCCTTGCATCCAGCTCTAGGCTGGACACTGGGAACACGGAGGTAGAGAGCAGGGCTTTACCTCGCCAGAAGGGGCTCCGGGTGGGCGTGGCCCGATGGGCGTGGCTGGGGACTACCCCTCCTTGCTCGCCCGATCTCTGATCTCTTCTGTAGGTGGAGGGTCCTCCAAGAGTCCCCTAGCACAGCTCCTTTGCTAAGTTTGAAAACTTCGGCTCTAAGGAATGAAACAAAGCATGAAGAACAAAGAGCCGAAGCCATCACTGTCTGAAAAACAGGCTTTTCCCAAAAACCACATTCTCTCAGAAGTTCATAGAGACCAACTCCTAAATACATTCCTGGAGCGTTTTTCATCTGGGAGGACAATTAACCTTTGCAATTAGCTTCATCAACAGGAACTTAATATCCAATATTTGGTCGCTTAGCAACAAGGAAGCAGCCGTCAGCGGGACTGCAGTGTCTTTCTTACCTGAGTCTCATGGGGCTACAGGCAGAGGAAACGCTGAGCCGGGTTTCCAGACTCCGCACAAAGCTCTTTGCCCCAAAGTCCTGTCCACCCAAGGTCCTGCGGTCTGTGACCTACAGGAATGGTGATCCTGAGTGGAACCTAGACTCTCGGTGGGGATGCAGGAAGAAGGTTCCAGCCTCTGGTGCACTCATCGGCCTCAAAAAAGCCTCCTAAGAATGCTCAGCGAGGATGGAATGGGCTGGTTTTAGAGCCTAGGGGCCCAGCCAAGCTGGGGCCTGCAGAACGCCTGCTATCCCCTCACTTGTCTCCTTTCTCATTTCCAAAGGGCCCTCCTTACCCTCCTTAGGTCCGTAGATTAAGGCTCACATTAAGTCTCTTGCTCCAATGTGTCCCCATAGATGGAGCAGGATGGGGTCCCCCATCTCCCCGTGCTTCAGCATCCCCACAGTGGTCTGCCACCTTGTACTCCTCTTCTGGGTGTGAACTTCACAACTGTGCCAGATGGATCTCTCTGGTCCCACCTGCCTTGGTGTGTCTGCTAATTCCTTCCCAAACTCACACTAACTCAGAAGTCAGCCCTGGCTCCTAAGGCATTTGCTGGGACATCTCTGTTCTCTAATGTCACTTCCCGTGTTTCCCAGAAAGAAGAGTGCTAAATCTTTCTGAGTCTCAGATTCCAAACCATTCATAACATGGTGAGATTATGTGGTAAGGGCAGCAAGCGTGTTCCACTCGGCACACCTGGATTCGGATCCTGACTCTAGTGTTTGCCAGCTGTGTCACCTGGGAGACCCAACCTCTCTGCATACCTCTCCCTCTTCCTCTCACCTGGAAAGGGGAGATGGTGATACGTCCGTCCCCAGGATGCTGGGAGACCCATGGGAGGAGCCTGGCTTCTAGTAGGTGATCAAGAAACAGAAATACAAAACAGCACAACAAAACAAAAAGCCACTCCCAGACTGCTGAATTCCTCTGTCCCCCCAAGTTCCCATGGGGAGTTGAAGACTTTGACCTCATCTCCCTCAGAAGAACTTCCGGCTGTAAAGAGAACCAGAGAAGCATTAGGTCAGGTGACAGCTGGAGGCCGCTCTGTGTGGACTTACAAACCCAAATACCTTGAAGAAAACGTTCTATTTTTCAACTGAAATAAAAGTGATTCAAGGCAGGCTGATTTGGTTTGAGGTCGGACTCCATCACGGGACAGCTCTATGACCTGGGCAGACAGTGCCCTTCTCTCAGCTTCCGTGTTGTCCTCAATTGTGACACACGGAGGAACACAGTACCGCCGCAGTAGGGTTCTGGGAGAACCACATCCAAAATCCGATGGGAAGGAGCCCACCGGGGGCCTGGCCGGAGGCTCACAGGAGGCACCCAGGTGTACTGTTGTGTCTGAATCCACTCGACAAACTGTCCTTATCAGCTGCTGGCACAAATGTCCTTTGAAATCCTCATCAGTTTATTTTTTACCAAATTAGGCATATCTGCACTGTTTCCGTACCAGCTTTAGGAAACAGCATACCTGCTTCTGTTTTCAAATAAATACACTCAAAAAAGTGATTGCAGTCCCATTTCCTTTGGCTTTCCGAAAATGCTACATATGCGTGACCGGGCAGCTTGAGTTTCAGAAATGTTCTTTGGAAACTCCCTGCTTCCTGCTGTTCTCTGGAGCTCCGGCTCCTCCATACTCCATAATCTCAATCGGCCCAGCCATCAGCCTGCCCCATCAGAAACATTTTGCCCGCCGCTCGGGGTGTGTGAGAGTCTGCAAAACAAACTTCATCCAGTTAAATAGAGTTACCGATGACCCAGCAACCCCGCCCCTGGGTGTGCCGCCAAGAGAACTGAAAATACGTGCATGCAAAAACGTGGGCACGATCGCTTCTTGGCCTTTTGGCTAAGATCGAGTGTAAAAACGTGGGCATGAATGCTCACCGCAGCATTATTTGCAATGGCCAAAAAGTGCAAAAACAAAAACAAAAACAAAAACAAATGTCCCTTAATTAATTCATCGATAAACAAAATGTGCTATGTCCATAGTATTCATTTCCTATGACCGCTATAACAAATAACCACAAATTACCAAAATAATACAAATTTACTCTCTTACAGTTCTGGAGGTCCAAAGCCTTTAATTGGTTCCCTGGCGAGAGGCAGAACTGGTCCCTTCCTGAGGCGCTAAAGGGGAAATCTCTTCGCTTTACCTTTTTCAGTTTCTAGAGGCCTGGGCATTCCAAGGCGGGGAGCCCCTCCTTCTACCTCCAAAGTGCAACGTTGTGATCTTGGCTTTTATGCTTATCATTGTCATAATCCAGGATAATCTTCCCATCTCAAATCCTGAGTTAATTGTCTTAGAAGGTCACATTCCGGGGATGGGCCCGGTTGTGTTTGGGAGGCTTTGTTCAGCCGACTCTATGACAGATTATCCAGCGTCTGGGAGGAATGGACGAAACTTGAACCAAACCTGAACCATCATGCTAAGTGGAAGAAGTGACCCAAGGGGTAGCTGGGTGGCTCAGTCGGTTAAGTGTCTGACTCTGGATTTCGGCTCAGGTCGTGATCTCAGCGTCCTGAGACTGAGCCCTGCTTCGGGGCTCAGCCAAGAGTCTGCTTCTCTCCCTCTCCCTCTACCCCTCCCCCCACCCCGGCTCACACGCACGCGTGCTCTGCACCCTCTCTAAAATAAAAAAATAAATCTTAAAAAAAGAAAAGTGACACAAAACGTCCCCAAATGTCTGAGTCACTTTATAAGAAATGTCCAGCATAAGCAAACCCATAGAGACAAAATTAGATTAATGATGGACAGGGGCGGGAGGGAGGGTTGATGGGAAGTGACTGCTAATGGGTACGGGGTTTCTCTTCAGGGGTGATAAAAATGTTCTGGAGTCAGATAATGGCTGGTGACGGTGGCACAACTTTATGAATATACTAAAAACCACTAAACTGTACACTTTAAAAGGATGGATTGATGACATGTGAATTATATCTCAATAAAAATAAGTACGTTAGAAGAAACTTCATCATGCATCAACATTACCTATAAATGGTAAAAGTGAAAATATTCCTTTTAAATCAGATTGTGGTTTGAATCAATTTTATGTAAATAAAGGGCTTTCCACCGAATTGCTCAGTGAAACTGTATGCCCTGGGGAGACAGTCTCACTTGGTGGTTGAGGGGGGAGCCCTGGAATCAGGCTGCCCCTGTTCAAGCCCTGATTCTGCCCCTTCCTGACTGTGTCACCATCCCTTCCCTGAGTCTCAGTCTTCTCACCCGCAACATGGGGATAATATGCGCACCTGTTCTTACACTTGTGAGGATTCAGTGAAATAATCCGTGTGTAGTAAGTGCTTAGCCCATGCAAGCTACTACATTTGTCACCCTCATCTCTGCTCTGCCTGGGGTGGGGAGGAGTGGAATTCTGACCGATCTAGGGGGGTCCCAGCATCCTCTTTGAGTCTTGGTCTGTCTGTGGGAATTAGAAGTCATCAGGAAGTTTCAAAGGGTAAAAAAAAAAAAAAAAAAAAGAAGGAAAGAAAAAGAGATTAGCTGGTTTGGAGAAGCTTGGTATTCATGTATGCATTTATTCATTCACTTGCTCATTCCTTCCCTCGCACTTCCTTTCATTTAGCAGACACTCGATGAGGCACGGGTACTGCTGGAGATAGGTTCCCACGGAATGCACGCTCACTGGGGAAGACGGACAGATTAAAATCAGTGCAAGAAGATACACCAGGCACTGTGCTGGAAGTTTCTGCAGACCCCAGGGTGGGCAAGTGCGTGGGGTGAGTGGCTGAGAGGACACAAAGGACGGAATGGTCAAGTCTAAAGTGGTGAGGATCGGCGAGGAAAGACTTCATAGAGGAAGTCAAGATATGCTGCTGGGGTTCCTGAGTGTGTGTGCACGTGCATGAGCGAGTGGGACGGGGCAGGCATCAGGACTGGACTAGAAGAGAGAGAGGATAAAGTGGGTGCATTCCAGGCCTGAGCAAAGACCCAGAGGTAGGGTGCTGCCCGGATTTTTCAGCGAGTGTTGGTAGTTCCTACAGTTGGTGGCTTGGCTAGAAGTAAGCTGCCTTAAGAGAAAGGCAACCAAAATCCTTTATAAATAGTGAGCTGCTTGGATTTGCTTTTAAGGTCTCTCTGGGGGTGCGGCTTAGTCAGTTAAGCAGCTGACTTGTGATTTCGGCTCAGGTAATGATCTCAGGGTCATGGGATGGAGCCCTTTGTTGGGCTTCATGCTGGGGATGGAGCCTGCTTAAGATTCTCTTTCCCTCTGCCCCTTCCCACCGCAAACCACCCCCCCCACAAAAAGGAAGAAGAAGGAATTTTCTCTGGCTGTGGTATGGCAGAGAAAAACCACCATGGTGAGAGAAGAGTCTGGAAGCCACGGTTGGGAGACTGTGGTGCTGATCAAAATTTGGGTGCTGGGGACCTGAACCCCGGGTAGGGGTGGAGAGGGAGAGTGCACTCCTGTCCCCACCAAACACCAGCATCCGTCTCTGTGCATAGAGAGGCGGGCAAACAGCCCCCTCCCCCGAAGACAGGCACTCAACCGTGCACAGGGGACCTACGGGAGGGTGTGATGACTCCTGTCACGTGTCAACTTGGCGAGGCTACACCCACCAGTGATTTCATCAAACCTAATCTAGGTGTGGCCATGGAGGTATTTTGTAGATGGGTTGGTTAACAGCGACGAACAGCTGACTTGAAGTGAAGGTGATTATCCTTCATAATGCGGGTGGACTCATTCAGGCAGCTGATGGACTCACAAGCAAAAGCCCATCTCCTGGAGAAGATACCTGGTTCTGCTTCTCTAGAGAAAGCCAACTGAACCAGAGGTTGTTACCCACTCATTAGCAAGGCTCGAGAAACCAGACCTGCCCTGGAGTCCTGCCTGGAAGTTGGCTGTGGCTTGTGTGGATCCCAGGTGAGAAACAATCGTCCTTCATAGACCACAGGTTTGGAGACGCATGAGGCACAGGCCTCTCCTCAACTCAGCACCACCGCCACCCCCCCCACTCCCTGCACAACTCCCTGTGGGTCAGCCCACCCACTGGCCAGCCCGGGACAGGAGGAGGTCCAGCTCTGCATCAACAGCCTGGGATCAGGTCTCCCGCCATCTCTGACCAGTCGTCCCCTGTCCCTCGTACTCCAGCCCTCAGGCTGGAGGTCCTGCTTCAGTCCCTGTCCCATGTCTCAGAGGTTCTAGAACTCCAGTCAAGCCTTCCTCCTCTTACCCTCCCTTTTGCCAGAACCCAAGGGTCATAACCCTGGTTGCCAGATCTGTGACTGGAGTCCTGCTACCTTCTCGTAGGAACCCGGGACCCTGGGATCCCCACGCAAATGTCCACTGCTTACCCCATCGCCAATCACTTGGCCATCTGTGAGTCCATCTGGTCTTGGGCCTTGGACTTGGCCACTCTAGGGCTGGTGTGACTGAGCTCCAGGCTGGGCCCATGAAGTCCTAGCTGCCGCCAGCCCCAGCGGACACGGGCATAGTATGCACAGAGGCTGTCTGCTGGGTGTCCAGGGAGCCTCCACACATCTGGCTGGGGGTCAGAAAGTCTCAACTGGGGAGCAACATCCGCCCCCCATGACCTCGGCCCTGCCGTGGAGTTGTGGAGTCATCCTGCCACCCCAGCTCCGTGCTCAGCCGTGTCTGCCGGCTCTGAGACAGCCTGCGTGTCAGGAATGTGGGAGGGGTGCAGATCAAGAGGGGGAAGCAGTTAGCTCCCTGGCAGCTGGGGGCGGGACAGGAGGGTGCTGCTATGACCACCCACTTTCCTGTCCCCTCCATAGTGTAGCATTTCGGGGCCAACAAAGTCTGCACTCCAGCCGCTCCTGTCTGAGTGCAGAGACCTGGGCAGAATCAGGCAGGCCCTCCGTGGGTCCTTGGTCAATAATGAATAGGAACAAGCCCCCAGAGCTGTTTTTCAATGCCCAGCACCCCACCCCCCACATCTCCAGGTTCTGATTAATTGATGTGAAGCAGAGTCTGGGCTTAGGTATTTTTTAAAGCTCTTCAGGTGATTATAATGTATAGCCAGGGCCCAGAAGTCGTGCCTTAGGGCGCTACTCTCCGAGTAGTTAGAAATGCAGACTCTCGGGCCCCACCCACTAGATCCGAATCTGCTTTACAGGATCCCCAGGGGATTGGGAGGCACATTAAATCTGGGCAGCACTGTGCAAACTAAAATCAACTGAAATCCCCCAGGAGGGCTGCTTTGGGCCACTCCCGGCTGCCACGAAGTGGCCAGCACGGGGTCCTATGAAACAGAGCCCAGAGCCGGGAGTCCAAATGACCACAGGTTAATTAAGTGCACTGTACCCTTCCTTAGTCTGAGACCCACCCACCACTGTCAGCCAGGCTGTAGATCCGCTAGCTCACAGAGAATTATTCTTCAGAAAAGCACACATTTCTTTTTTTTTTTTTTTTAAGATTTTGTTTATTTATTTGACAGAGAGAGATCACAAGTAAGCAGAGAGGCAGGCAGAGAAGGGGGGAAGCAGGCTCCCTGATGACCAGAGAGCCCTATGCAGGGCTCCATCCCAGGACCCTGAGACCATGACCTGAACTGAAGACAGAGGCTTTAACCCACTGAGCCACCCAAGCGCCCCAAGAAAAGCCTACATTTCTAAAGCTGTTTCCATACACAGGCTTTGTCCATTTGGCCTGGAACCAATCACCTACCCTTAACTGAGCACTTACTAAATGACAAGTACTTTACAAATACTGATGAGTTTCGTCATGGCCCCTAATAAGTTTTATCAGCCCCATTTTACACATGCAGACACTCAGGCTCAGGCTGAAGCTAGGAGCCCAAGCTCCCATAGCTGGTGGGAGGCAGAGTTGTGAGGGGCGCCCCAGGTATCTGATTCCAAAGCTCAGGACGTGTTCATGGTGCCCTGTATTGTGCTTGCTCCATAAATAAAACCACAATGGAACTCCAAACACGAGACTTAGAAATTCTGATAGTCTCAGGAAAAAAAAAAAAAAAGAATACGTTGCAATTCTCTGAGACCAGTAACAGCAGGTGGGGAAAGATTTTACATAAGCAAAAAGTGCCTTTGGGAATATGAGCCCTATTTCTTCACGTAACAATAATTCCTCCCGCCTGGACCCTTAACTATATTTTTATTAGGATGCTTTACATATTCTTTAGCTTCTTTAAAATGCTAAAGTGACTCTGAGTCCCCAAATGTGCCAAAAATCTAGGCAGTACATTTATAGGAAGTGAAAGCCCCCCACAAAAGAACTCCCAGAGGCCTGAATTAGTGGTTTGTATTGTAAGGGGGTGAGAATGCACATTTCTCCCCAGAATGCCGCTGGCATAAAATCCAAACCAAACTAAATTTATGAAGGGGATTCAGGCTGGAAGACTCATTGGGTGACCTGAATAGTTATGATCATACGCTGGTTTAAGATCTGTGCCAGGCTCCTCTGTGAAGGGTGCCTGGGGGTGCAGGCTCTGGAGAGTTCCGTGGCTCTGCCCATGGCCAGGGTCAGAGGTCAGCCAGTGATGGGGATTGGGGTCCATTGTCTGGGATTTGAACTCAGTCAGTGACTGAATCTTCAGCTGGGGATAGAACCTGTGTATGAGATGAGGTTTAGTAAATTATTTTCTCTCTCCAATCTCAGTGATTTGAGGGGTCACAAGGTCTCCCGTTATTGGTTTCTTGTTGTATGATGTCCATAATTTACTTCCAAACACCTCAGCATAGAGCGGAACTCAATTTTCCAAGCCGTTGCTCTCATTGAGTATCCACAGACCAGGGGTCATCCGCTAACATGCACACTCAAGAAGAAACCCATCTGTCAGAAGCGACCAGGGCAAGGGCTTCTCTTTGTATTTCAATCAACAGCGGAGACTCTGAAAATTAGCATATTGCATGACAGAAATGAGCTTTATTGGAGAAAACAGTAGCCTGTTGGCCAGCAAGATGAATATCCGAAATGAGTTCGCATTGGTGGAATGAAAGGGGTCAGGTACACGGTCCAGCTGAACACAGTGTGGCCAAAATACTCACCTTTGCATGACAAGGACAGAAGAATCCAGGGAAGCCCGTTCAGCCCCAAGGCATGGCTCTGAGTCTGGCCCTGGGTTTAGGAGGCTTTCTTGCTCTCTGATATTGACCAGAAGCACAGAATTGCCTGCTGGGGTTTTTTGGGGGGTCTGTGTCGTCCTTTTCGTGAAAGGTGAGGTTGGATGTAAGAGGATGGAGAGCTGGGACTTCAGCGAGCTCACAGCTCAGGTTGTGGGAGCTGCTTTCCTGCCTGCTTGCCGGGTGGATACACCTTGGGGTGGAAGGGAGCCCGGAGCCTGCTTTCCTATAGCACGGGAGTTAGACTGGGGGGGCTGCTGGCTCTCCCCACCTCAGGCCTGGTTTAAGATTGCTTGTGACCTACTCCCCACTTCCCGAGTCTTTCTGCAGGAGGCAAAACCTCGAAGTATCTTTGTCCTTCATCAAATTCATCATCTTGCATCTAATTTGTTTTTAATTTTTTTCCTTGGGAGTGAGAGCTGGATCAGCCACTGATAGGATTTCTGAACAGCTCCTGGTGAGGGGTAATCCGGTGAGGAGTGATTATGCTCTCATTGGCCAAGCAATTTATTGCCAACCAAATTCTTGTTGCCAGATGAATAAAGTCCGTGTTAATTCTACCCACTCGGGGTCCTAAACCACTTCTCAGAGCCGCTGGTAAGAATCAGAGAGCGTTAAAGACAAGCTCTGGGTGCAGAGTCTGCTCCACTAAAACCATAGTAAAGGCGGTGCAGACTCTTAGACACACAGGCTGACCTCTGCTTGCCCACCTCATGTCATTCCATCCCTAGAACGCTGGGAAGTCAGAGCTGAAGGGGCCCTCAGAATCATCCCGCCCAACTCTCTACTCATCAGACAAGGAGACGGCCCAGAGAGGTTTTGTGACTAACACACAGTCACACAGTAAAGCTAGAAGAAGGGCTGAGGCCACTTGAAAAGTGTTCCTCAATTCAGTTCAATAAACATTTGTCAAGGGCCCTGGGAGGAACCTGCACTTGGTGAGCTCACATAACATAGATGTTAATCAGTCTGACGAAAGGCAGAAAATGAATCCAGTGGAATGTCCAGAGGCCCCAAGAGGCTCCCCAGATGGGACCTCGCCTGGAAGGAAGCATTCTGACTCCATCTCTAGGTCTGGCTGGACTGTGAGGGGGGCTGATGCCAGGCTCGCCTCTTTTCCTGGGGGTCTTTCTCTCCTGCCTCCTCCATCTCCTCTCCAGACTCAGGGGCTCCCCTAGAATCCCAGGGTCTCTGGGGCTCTCCTTGGAAAAGCCAGTCTCTCAGCCTCCTACCTCCCCTCACCCCGGGACCAAGATGACCTCACAGAAGATGTGCCCACAGCCCTCCTGCCCCCAAAGTACTTTTCCCTCATGCTCTCATTTTCTCTTCAGTGTGACCCACTGGTATCCTCCCCTCCCCTCTGCAGGTGAAAATCCAAGGGCCCTGGGAACTCACCCACTCTCCAGACCCCATTCTGGCGCAGTGGCTCTCAGCACAGACCCAAAGCTGACCCAGCTCTGAATCCTGCCTCACTGCTCACCAGCCCTGTGACTTGGGCAAGTCCCTCCACCTGTCTCTACCTCAGTTTCCTCAGTCAGAAAATGATAGCAATAATAATAATAATGGCATTTATCTTGTTGTGAGGATTGAACGGGTTAATAGGTACAAAGAATGGCGCCTGGCACATAGTAAGTGTAGTGGAAGTATTAGCTATTATTAGCATTAACCCTGCCCCAGGATTCTAGAAGATTCCTCCCATCAGGTTACTCAGCATCCCTGTGTGCCCTCGGGGGAGTTGCTTAACCTCTCTGTGCCCACAGCAAGGCTGGCCCTCAAGACAACTGGCATTCTTCCTGAGCTTGTCTCATCTTTCTCCCATCCTTGGATCCCCTCTAATTTCCCCTCTACCCTCAACAATGCCTCCCCGTGAGTCCCCCTTCCCTGTACCCACACCTCCTCCAAGAGTCTGGCAGGAAAGGACTCTCCGTGGCGTTCAAAAGCTGTCCTTTACAATGGTGGTTTGAATGCTCAGTACAAGAAGAGTTAGTGGTCTCCTTTAAGAGCCCAGTTTTGAATTAAAAAGAAAGCTTTCCAGTGAGAAGCAGCTTTGAATCAGCTTCCTAGCAGCCGCAAAGGGATTATCAGCAGAAAACCATATCGCATACCTAATTGCAAAAACCATCTCCAAGGTTGAAGTCTGGGCTGGGCTGAGTGGAAGATCGGGGCTCTTAGAGCTGCAAATTCCAAGTTGTGCAGAAGACATCACGGTGCAATAAAGGGGGTCTTTGTGGAAGTGCTGTTCTCTGTCACTCGGGAATAGCAGAGGTGACCTACCGTACTGGTGCTTGCCTTGACCTGTGGCCTGTTAGAACTGCAACCTTTGGATGCCTAAGGTTTACCTTCGGGAAATGGAAGAACCACGAAAGGAGCAGTTCCTGGAGCTCCTAAATGAGTCTGGCCGTGGATGTTGCCCAAGTGCAGAGCCAGCTTTGGCTAATGGGGAATGGAAACCACTGCTTTGGATTTGCCTTGACCGCTCCCACCTACAGGCTGATGTGTTTGGCGGTGGGTGGGTGTGAAAGGAGCAGGAGTGCCTGGCGGGCGGTAGGGCCTCAGCAAATGCTCGATGAATGGATTTCCCCCAACATGGATGATGCTCTCGTTTCCGGTCATGACCATTCAGGGACCCTTCAAGTTTGTGGGTGGAGTGAGATTATTTCAAGGTCCAAGCCACCTAAGGTCCTCCCCACCTTTGGCAATGAAAGCAGGAGCATTCTTCCGAAAACTTCATCTCATGCTTTTCAAGTAGAGATGGTCAAAGCTTAAACAGCTCTGCAGCTTCTCACTGATGTGTGTCAGTGAACTGAAGCTTTTCAGAATCCCAGTGGAGCACCCAAGTTAAGGAACAGAGGACAATATCCTGCAAGGGCAGGTTTCCCCAGAGTGTTCAGGAATTCCTACATATTACAGGATAGGAAAACCCAAAGACAGCCAACACTTACCCCACACTATAAGAAAAAGTGTCCCGTTTAACCGTTTAACACACACACACACACACACACACACACACACACACACACACACGTCATCTCCTGGTCAAGTCCTTCCAAGCCACTCAGTTCAGTTGTCCCTAAAGGGAAAAGATGATTCTAACAGAGAACCCCATCTTTTGCTTGGACTGTTGTCACCAGCCTCCTGCCCAGGTTTCCTGTCTCTGGTCCTTTATCCAATCATCTTCCACACTGTCTCTAGGAATGTGCTTCTAAATCACAAATCTGGTCAGGTCAGTCTCCTTCTTTTATACCCTCAACAGTTCCCAGTTGTCTTCGAGGTAGAATGACGATTCCTCAACCTGGCATGCCAAGCCCTTCAAAATCAGTCTCCATTCAGGCCTGAAACGTAGCTAGCACTCACCAGGACAGCCGCGCCAGTGGTTACAACACTGAAATACCACTACTGCTCCCTTCATGCCTGTTGGCTCTATACCCGCCAACCCCTTGCCCGCCTGTCGCCGGGCTACAGCCCTGGTGGGAGAGACGCAGCCTCTGATGACCCTGGGCCCTGGCTCCCCAGGAGGCATACGCTGGGCTGAGACCCCTGACGTGGCCCAGCATTCCCTATAGGCACCTTAACATGGACACTTTGGGGAACTACAGCTTCTACAGTATTCTGCCCCAGTTGTTAAATGCAATATTTTGAATATGACTCCTGACTCAGTCAACAGTACTAGATTCTTCATCATTCCCTCATTTGCTTCTCTGTTGAATGGATTAAAGAACATCTGAAGAAACAAGGCAAGGAGTGATAGGTGACCCAGCATCTGTGATCTCTGCCTCATCATGAAGGAAGAAAGCCCATGGGGGATGAACAAAGAAGGTGCCATCCACAGTGACTACAGAGATGGCGCCCAGTGCCAGGGATGGTCCTTTGGGCAGGCAGGGTCTTTCATAGGAGGGTTATACCCAGGCCAAGTGATCAGCCATCTGAGTTCAGAAAGTCCACTTTTTCAGGGTGCCCCCAAACCACCAGCCTTTCAGGACAAACACAAAATCCAGCTCCAAAGACACAGGTGCAAAGTGAGAATGCCAACCCAACTATTTATAAAAGGAACCAGAATGCTACTATCCCTTGTCCGCATGTTTCAGTTGATATGCTTGTGGTTGCCAGAAACAGAAATTCTAAACTTGAAGTTACTTTAAGCACAAAAGAACTTGATCGGTTTACCAGGCTGAAAGTCCCAGAGGGAAGTCCAGCTTCAGGTACTGCTAGATCAGGGCTCAAATGGTATCGCTGAGACTCAACTTCTTCCTTTTTTGGGTTCTGTCTTCTACCGCACTGAGTTCCATCTCAGGCTCCACATGGTTACGAGATAGCTTCCTGCCCCCCAGGACCCCATCCTCTCAGCTTCCAGTCAAGCTTGCAAGAGTGAAGATTCTCTTCTGGAAGCCCCAGTAAGCATCTCACTGTATCACTTGGGTTCTAATTAGGTCATGTAGCCATCCCCAAATTCACCCCTTGTGGCCAAGGGAGGAACATTATGTTCTGATTGCCTGAAGCTTAGATCACCTAGGGAGGGACCTGGGGACGGTTCACCCTTATGTCAAGAATTGGTAGATGAAAAAAAGGAAATAGGATATGGGTGCCACCATGCTGGGTGGCAAATCCAGCTGACACCGACCATATCAGGATACTCGTTTAGAGCACTGAGGAGACCATCCTTGTTCAGAGTCTTGCTTGGTGTGTCTGACTAAGGCAAGAGGAATCGACGGAAGCAGGGAGAATTAGCTCCACTGAGATCCAGCAATTGTCCTCACCCCCAAGCAGACCTGTTTCTAGGATAGCCGGGACTGGACTAATACCGCCATTCTCTGAAGCCCAGTTTCTGCGCCGGACCCCTTCCTTCTAGCACATTCTATCTTTATCCAGATGGGTTAACATCACTGATCCTCTCCCAAAGCTATAGGTGAGTCACCATGCCCAGCCTCTCCCATCCCACACAGGTACAGGTGTTTTCGACTTTGATTCATCCATGTTGATTTATAAATAAAATGCATCTCCACAGTTCCTTCTGCTTTTCTTAGTGCTGTCCTGCCTCATTCTGTCCTGCAGCCCAGTGAAATCACACCAGGCAGAGACTTCCATGCTTATTTCCTAGGTGATGGGATGAAAGAAACGAGAGGACAAGCCACACGCCTGGGTCCACACGGCCAGGTGGAGGCAGGCTCCAGGCTCCCATGATGGGCCCACTGCCCGCACTTGTTTCATAAATGAAGCTGCCTGTGGGGTTCCAGACGCAGGTAATAATCCACTCTCTTCAACTCACCCCGAAATGGAAGACTAGCCCTGATAGCAGAGGCAGAGACACTTTTCTCTTAGCTACTCCCGGCAATTTCCTAGTACTTTCTCCTATTCTTGGCCCCTAAGCCAACTCAGAGGCACTGCCCTTGTCATTAATAGGCTGGCGGGACAATTTGTCTTGGTTGAGGGGAGGGACATGGTGGGGGGAGTAGCTGTGTGATGATCTGACCCCAAAGACTGACTCAGCTCTGATCTAGATGCAGTCAGTGCTTAGATAAGACGAGACAAATGGCAAACAACATTTGGACCGACAGGTGCCATTTATTAACGTGCTCTAGATCAATGGCTTCCGAAATTAAAATGTTCTGTATCTGTCACATGTCCCCACCAGGCCCTCTGGTGGGATAGAGGTGCCAGCTACAGATTGGTGTGAGGATGGGGCAGTGGAGGAGGGGAGACTGTCAGCCTTAGGGGGTGTGATATTTCCCTCCAGAGCCACAGGCAAGGATCCCCAAACCACAGAGGCTCCAGAAGCTTCCCAGTAAGTCAGAGGATTGGGAGACAGAAGTCCAGACACTAACATTCCATAGCTGGACAGTGGAGGGGCACCCTCTCTGAGTTTTCCAGAAGATCAAGCACTGTCCTAGGCATGGACATAGACCTGAAACACCCGGGCATCCCTGCCTCACGTGGAGAAAAACAGCCCACAATGGGGAAAGCCTGTCTTCTGCTTTCTGGCATCCTTTGGGATCTGTGAGCATGACCAATGCTGGGGCTCACCCAGCCCATATCCCTCCAGCCCCCCAAGTTCATTGGCAGTTGTGAAGACAGTCCTTGGTCCTCACCCCGAGAGTCTCTTGTCTCTACTTGGCTGGCTTCTCGGAGTGGCCAGGCACAACTGTGAAGTGCAGTGAGGTTCATGCCAGGGGCTGGGGGTGGCGGAGGGGGGATAAGTGCCCACCTCCTTGTCCTCCACTGGCACAATTCTGAGGCAAGGGCACATGGTTTTCAGATGGTTCCCCAGGGGAACGCCCACAATGGTGACGCGTTCAATAGCGCTAGCTTCATTTGCTCTTCACCCTCTGTACCGCACTTTCCCCACTTCCTCCTCTGTGTGCTCTGTGCCATCCTCTTCCCTCGAGCCTCCCTGCGGTCACAGGGCTTTGCGAGCAGAGAGCACAGAAAGACCCATACTAGCCTCATGGTTCCACCCTGATTGACTACGAATCCCAGAGCCCTGCAGGTCCCTCTCCTGCCCTCACTCATACCTTTGCCCTGGGGTGACCAGTTGGCCGCTTGAGCGCACCTAGGGGGTTTTCTCTAGATCTTCCTGGACCTGGTAGAGCCCCAGCATCTGTGCAGACACAGGCCAGATAAGACGGTAGAAAACACAAGGAGGTGCTTGGCTTCTAGAACAGCATTAGCTATGGGGCTTCGAGGAAGACACACAGCCTCTCTGAACCTCAGTTTCCCAGTCTCTACAATTAAGAGAGTATCCACGCCCATCTCCAATGGTTGTGGCTACAATCAAACGAGGAAATAGATGTGAAACTCTACAAACTGTAACTTTTTCCATGGCTCATAGCCAGCTGATATTTGGCAGAACGGCTCTGTTATTTATGGCTAGGGTTTGTACCGATGGGTTGGAGCCCGTGCTATCCCTATTATTAAATATTTCAAGTATCACTTCTGATTAACACCCCGGCTGCGTGTACCTCTCATAGCTCCTGTTCGGTCGGCGGCAGGAGCTGGCCGCGCTCCCCGATGAGCGGAGCCCCAGCTCGTCTCTAGGGAGAGTCCAGGGCAGGGCCATGCTCTCTGAGCTTGCCCCTCACCCCACCGTGCCGAGAAAGACTGTGGTGAATACTAGGCATTCAGACATCCTGGGACAGATCGATCCCGTTTCAAACATGCAGATGCAGAGCACATTGTGCGAACGTGCCATGAGGCCGTCTTTGAGGCCCAGCCCGCTGCCGAGGAGTCCGGCAATTCATCCAGCTTAATTAAGCATGTTTAACAGGGCGACATCCTCTCCTCCACCCATCCGCAAAGAGGCCCTCGCCAGAACCCGGTTCATTAATCAGAGGGCCGTGTCTGCAGGTGCTCTCTCGCTGGTGGAGAAAGGTTGATTCGGGTCAGGTCTACATGATTCAAGCTCTGAATAATCCTGGGAGTCTGGGGAGGACAACCTGGGGACAGACCAGAGGGTGCTCTGGGTGGAACGAGGGAAGGATACAGCAACACTCCCCCACCAGCTGACTATTCAGAATGAGGTAGGAAGATGGCAAAGGCCTTAATTAATATCTGTTTGCATATTCATTGTCAACGGTGAGTTATTTAATCAAAACTCACCCATCATGCAAATCTAGATAGTGCCCTGGCAGAAAAAAAATGGTAAGACTTCTTAGCCCTGAGTTTTGCTTTGGAGTAGGGAGGTCTGAAACTTTGCCCTGTATGCTACCCATTACCCAAGGTGAAATCCAGCTTAATTATGTTCACCAATGAGTGTGAGCACCCCCTCCTGCACTCCACCCCTGGTAGAGGGAGTGAGTGTTAGAGCCAAGAACCACGCTCCATCTCGCACCAAAGCCCATGTCCTTTCCCCTGAGCCACTGCCTTGTCTGGGCTTGGATGGTCCAGAAAAATTCATCTGTGTCTCATGGGGTACAGTGAACTCTGGTTGAGTTTTGCCATTCTGGGTGGATCAGACAACTTGGTCAACATGTCGGGAGAGCACTCCTAGAGGAGCTCAGACACAGAGTTACGGGCTACAGCAAGGAATCACAAGGGTCCCAGAGTCCTGGGGACAGAGCCCAGTCTCTGGGGAAGCCGCACAAGGACAGAATCCAGGCACGTGGGCCTGGTTCAGTTCAGGACAGGGTTGTATAGTTGGCTGGATGATCAGTGTGGGCCCTAAATCCAATAACCAGTGTCCTTACAAGAGAAGGGGAGCTGAGACCCACAGAGAAGGCGATGTGATGGCAGCAACAGAGGTTTAAGCAGTGTTGTCACAAGCCATGGGACACCGAGGACTCCCGGCAGCCACCAGAAACAAGTACAGAGACTCATCTTTTTCCCTTTGAGCCTCCAGAAGGAACCAATCCTGCCAACGTTTTGATTTTGGACTTTAGGCCTCCAGGACTGTGAGAGAATTAATTTCTGTTGTCTTAAGCCAGCCAGTTTGTGGTAATTTGTTACAGCAGCCCGAGCAAACTAACCCAGGCTCCATTCTTGCTCAGACTTAGGGACCAACCAGGAAAAGCCAGCCATCCAGTGACCACAGGCTGAGGCTGGCCCTGGGCCTGCGGAGGAGAGCCATCTCTTCCCGGGAGGCACGTGCTGACAGGAGAAGCTCCAAAACTCTTCCCTTGACTTGAGGGACTGGTTGAGGCCTCATGCCTTCTTGGTCCCCATCCAACTGCATTCAAGGTCTTGACGATGCCCATCAGAATGGCTAAAATCAACAACACAAGAAACAAGGTGTTGGCGACAACATGGAGAAAGGGGAACCCTCATGCACTCTTGGTGGGAATGCAGACTGGTGCAGCCACTGTGGAAAACAGTATGGAGGCCCCTCAGAAAGTTAAAAATGTAGCTACCCTATGACCCAGCAATTGTACTACTAGGTTTTTACCCAAAGAATACAAAAATAGTCATTTAAAGAGATACATGCCCCCTGATGTTTACTGCAGTATTATCTACAATAGCCAAGTTATGGAAAGAGCCCAAATGCCCATCAACTGACGAATGGATAAAGAAGATGTGATTATATATATATATATATATATATATATATATATATATTTCTATAGTAGAATATTACTCAGCCATAAAAAAGAATGAAATCTTGTCATTTGCAATAATGTGGATGGAGGTAGAATGTATTAGCCTAAGTGAAATAATTCATTCAGAGAAAGACAAACACCATTATGATTTCACTCATATGTGGATTTTTTTACAAGATGTATTTATTTACTTGAGAGAGAAGAGCAACAGGGGGAGGGAAAAGAGGGGAACGGAGAGAGACAAGCAGACTGACGCAGAGAGCAGAGCCTGACACAGGGCTCAATCCCAGGACCCCGAGACCACAACCCAGCCAACCCCAAGAGCCAGAAACTCAACAGACTATGCCACCCAGGCACCCCACACATATGTGGATTTAAGAAGTAAAGCAAACGAGCAAAGGGGGGGAAAGGACAGAGAGAGACAAACGAAGAAATAGATTCTTAAGTACAGAGAACAAATGGACAGTGCCCAGAGGGGAGGTGGGGGATGGGGATTATGGAGGGCACTTGCTGTGATGAGCGCCAGCTGATGTATGGAAGTGAGAATCACTAAACTGTACATCTGAAACTACTATTACACTGTATGAAATTTAAAGAAAAACTTATAAAAAAAAATTTCCTGATGAAGAAGTGGTTTGGTGTTTGCTGCTAAGCAGGGCTGGGATGGGCAGGAATAGGCCCAGGGCCTCAAGTCCAGCAGCAGCAGTTCCCAAGGGCTCCGTGGTGCCCCGTGGTGGAAAGTGTGGTCTGGCAGGTATGTGCGGGGAAGGGGCAGACCTATTCATTTGACCCCATCTTTATGAACTGACTATACATTTGAAAGGATGGGTGCAGGGGCTGGCTAGTTCTCTCCCCACTGTCTCCGGGTTGGATTCAGCTTCTCTGCTACAGAACTCAAGGATCCCCTCCATTTTCTCCTCTCCACACTACTCCCGCTATGCCCCCACGCACAGGAGGGAAGGAGGGCCCGGCCCCGGCCCTGAGCGGCCCAGGCTGAGGGGCCTAGTTCAGACGCCAGGACTAAGCATAGCCAGGAACTCCTACCTGTAGCATCTTGGAGCCTGAAAAGCAGAGAACCTCGGGCCTGTGTGTCCCAGAGGAAGCTGAGATCCAAATACCTGGGAGACAAAGCATAGACATCAAGTCCAAAGTCTCAGGCTGCAAAATCGAAATGTGGGTATGGAGCCGAGGATTCGGAATGGGGCAAAATGGAGTTTGGAGAGAAAGCAGGTCAGGGATGAGCAAGGAAACCCCAGGGCACCTGCCTTGCTGCTGTCATGCTGGGGGGCTCTGACCTTTTGAGAGCTGGTGGGACCTCAGTGCATGACTGGGCGTGAGGGGAGTCTCCTTTAAATGGCCTGAGGTAACCGGACATCCGCCAGGGAGCCCCATGTTCAGCTAGATAGGTCAAGCCTTCCACACTGGGATTTAGTTGACAGAGGGTCAAATGTTCCCCTCCAAAACCTCCAAGGTCCCAATGGGAGCACCACCTTATCTCAAGGCCTGGGAAAGGGAGGAGAGAGTAGAGGGTGACAGAATGAGTAGCAGAAAACACTCTAGAAGCTTCCATGGAGTGCAAACCCCATGGGCTCAGAGTGGAGGCTCTGCCCAGGGCAAGGAGGCCTCCAGGCTTCTGTTGCAGGCCCCTGGACAATGCAGCAAAAGCATCAGACATTGTGAAAAGTTTTCCCAAAGAACTCAGACTTGGGTTGGCCATCTGGCTCTCCCTGCCGAGTCACCTCTGCAGAAGCTTCTAACTTAGTTCTGGGCCCTGGAGCCCCGTGAGTAGCCAAACCCCTCTGAATGCAGGCTCATCATCTTCAACCAAGAAAAAGCAAACAAACCAGAGCAGGTCTTCCCCTGGGCAAGAGGATGTACAGGTCAAGATTTGGCCTAGAGCCCAAACTGAGCACCAGAGATGACAGACTGCAAGCAGGCTGCTTGATCGGATTCTGACTTTTCTGTGACCCTTCGAGGACATCTTCACAGATCACATGGGGAAGAAACTGAATGAAAAGCTTTTCCTCAGGGAGCTGGCTCACCCTGGAGCCTCATTAGAGTTTCAAATGCAAATTGAGGTAGAGCCACAAACATATATATGCTAGTTACAGAATCACATTAATATGTAGAAAAGGTCTGATGCAAATTGGAAAGCGACATTTGGAAACTCTGATAAATGGCTGTGCTGAACTTAAGATTCCATTCAGAAGTTTGATGTCAAACAGGTGACATCCACCGATGGCTCCTGCTATCCAGGTTCTGCCCACACAACAGCTGAGAGAGGGCTTTGGAGATCACATTAACACACAGGGGTGACTTCTGCCCATCAGAACGGCTCATGCTTTCCCCCTCCACATTGTATCATCTGTAGCTGGCCAGGCTGTGGGTGCAAAACGGACCCTCACGTTGGAATGCTGGAGGGACAGGAGATAGCACTCCTTTCTGCAGGGCAACTCAGCAGAATGAGTCAAACCCTTGAAATTTTCTATAGTTCCCCAGCAAGATTTTCATTTCTAATTTCACTTTACACATGCACCCCACTTCCCACCCCCAATTTACTTAAAAAAAATTAAAGACTTTTATTTCAAGGAAAGGAGAAAATAAAACAATAAAATGAAATAAAACTCCAATTACTTCTGTCTTCTAGTTGGCAAAGTCATCTCAACAGTCATTGGCCATTGGATTTAGAAACTTCCTGGTCTCCTGGCTGGGAAAGGAGAGGTCTTGAGCTAGTCCATATGTGAGAGGTGGAGACAAAAAAGAAACTCGAGCACCTAGCACAACAGAGTAACAGAAACTTGAGAGTGGTCCCTTGGCAACTCAAGTAAGGAGTTTGGGAAAATGGGACAACCAAGAAGAGAGAAGACTGGAGAGCGTTTGGGGAGAGAGAGTACCAAGAATCTGTTGGCAGGACTCTGGACCGAGCAGAGAGAGGCAGTAAAGAGTCCTCAAGGAAGAATAATGACATCTAATCTAACTTTTTCCATCTCGAAATCCCATTTTGCCCTAACCCTTGAACGCAGGTCATGATACAAGAGACTTGGGTTCACTGTCTTGCGGAAATTCGAGGATGGGGAGTGAGCCCGCTCGTGGTTTGATTCATGGGAACCAAACACCTGGAACAGCAAACTGAGGTGGTGGAAGGTAGTGAGAGGGTACCGTGGGGACCAGAGCAGGAGTGTGGAAGCAGGTGCAACAGGAGAATGAGAGCTCTATGCTCCATCCACCGCTCCTGCATTCCCCAGGGGCGTCAGAAACATTAGCCAGGAGCTGCCAAGAGGCAGGAAAAACCGCATCAAAATATTATCAGTGATTATCTCTGGATGCTGGGATAATGCTTTTGGGGTTGAATTTTCTTTGCTTCACACATTTTCAATTTCTTAAACAAGTATGTATTGTAAACTTTTTAAAAAATAAAGCTAAAAAAAAGAAAGAGGAAACCAGTTTGCCAATCTGCCTGTGGCAAAACCTAGCATGGCTCCAAACCACAGGAAACACACAGCCATGGGAGCCAGGAGACAGGCTCCTCTCCAAAACCTGCACGGGACATCTAGTCAAGGCCCTTGCTACGCCAGCTCTAAGGGTAAAGCCCCTTTCATTCTCAGGCTCTGCCAACAAGTCTTCCAGAACCTCTAAGAAGTCTCATGCAAGAAGGCGGCCAAGGCAGAGTCATGAGAAAAAGGATCATTGCTACACTCATGTTTTCTAGATCTAGTGTTCAAATGTCCTAAAGAAGATGTAGAAGGTGGATCTTTCTAGAGACATGAGTGGTCATGCCTCCCAGCTACACACCAGACTCCTGCTTTTATCCTTTCAGAAAATTCAAAGGGCCAAGGTTTCTGAGTTCCAGCCACAGCTGCCCTCATTCATGACGAGAACCCAGCTCTGTGCTCTGTGCTCTCTCTGGCCTCATGAATCTTGGCAGAGGGCTGCTTTCCTATGGTGATGACTCCCATATTAATTTAAGTCTTTTCAAGACATACTTGCTAATTAAAATGTGAAACAGTTTTTATTCCTTTAATTAAGATACAAGATGGGAAGCATAATTTAATTCGGTCCATTGAAAATATCAGTATTATTAGCTACATAACTTGCTTCCATTAAAGATGACTATGTTAAACATTTTTTTACTCCTGCACTCACTGGAGCTTTGGCGTGTGCACTGCCTCAGTCCTGAAATTCTTGTGGGAATTTGGCACCTATGATCCCTTTGGAAGAGCTGCAGAGAAGCCAGAGCCACCTCATACAGTTGCTTTAGGACCCTGTCTTAGATTCGGTTCGCCTAGAAGCAGACTCGAAGGATCCAAGTCCCAGCAATTTGTACAGGAAGTACTTTCCGGCCTGTGAGGGGTGAGACAGAAACAGGAAGAGGGTCAGCTCAGGTGAGCGAATGAGGGGATTACTGATGCAGGGGACTGAGTGTCATCTCACTGGGGACATCTGATAGTGGAGACTACACCTCAGAGCTGTCCCATCTGAGGGACAAGAAAGCTAGGTGTTTATTCTCCAACTCCCATCTACAGTCAGCTAAGGGCTGCTTCAAGGTGGGGGGAGGAGGGGCACTCTGCAGGAGGTCCAGGCTCCCGGTCTGGCAGAGAATTTCAGACATCGCAGAAGGAGCCATCAGCGTCAAGTGGTGAACGGTAAGAGGAGATAGGCAGGGCGTCAGTGGCATCTGTTACACCCCCAGAGCCTTGTCCTTTGTGGCAGAGGCTGGGCCAGAAGGAGACCACAAGGGAAGCAGGGAGAGTGTGAGTCACTGACTTACTGATAAGTTCTTTTCATGGCCCCAGAGATAAAATCGTGGACTAGAGACCGGAGTCCTCTCTTGGAAGTCTCTAGAAGAGGCTAAGAGCAGAAGCATTACTCTCTGACCCAAAGTCAGAGGCAAATGTGGGCAAGCAGAAAACATAAGCAGATGTATTTTAGATGAGGGTAAATGAGAAAAGTACAGCCCAGGGCCCAGAGATGGGAGCAAGGGTACAGCTCTAAGGGTACAGTTCTCGTTCGTTCGTTCATTGGTTGATTGGTTGATTCATTCATTCATTCATTCATTCATCCATCCATTCATTCAAGCCTGTGCCCTTACTGGCCGAGCAGGCTGAGTCAGAGGGACGAAGAGGGAGGAGCGGGAGGCCCCGATGCGATGCGCGTCGGCCTCTTCACAGGTCTGTAGCGGGTGGAGAACTCACCCA
The DNA here is from genome assembly GCF_963455335.1 of Martes martes. Lineage (NCBI taxonomy): Eukaryota > Metazoa > Chordata > Mammalia > Carnivora > Mustelidae > Martes > Martes martes. The sequence goes on from NC_137898.1 coordinate 49,606,917, forward strand.
GCTGCGCAATCACGTCAGGTTCCATCTGCACCCAGTTGGAGGCCCTGCGGTTGCGGACGCGCCCGCCATGTGCCCAGCGGTCTGGGGTGGGCGGGCCAGGCCCTGCAGTGCAGGTGCGCTTGACCCCTGGGCTTCTCCTCCCGCGGTGCGTCTTGGGCTCGCGCAGGCGCATCAGCCACCGGCCGCTTCCCCAGCAGCCTGGTGCGGCCGCGGGGGGCTGTGCAGCAACCCCCAGCCAGGAGGCCCGCAGCATCTGGTCCAGGTCCCCAATGCTGTAGGTGAATCTGCCCAAGGTCCGCTTCTTCTGCGGCTCCACTCCTGCCATCTGGTCGTCCCTTTGGAAAGTCTAAGGTCGGCTCACTTAGTTCAGCCCGGAGGGCCCCTTCTCAGCCCGCGCTGGAGCCCACCCGGGGCCGTGCCGTGGGAGCTGGCTGGAGGACCAGCTTCCTGCCGCTGAAGACCCGGAGGACAGCTGTCCGTTTGCTCCTGTCCTGGTGGGAGAACTGCAGCTGGAAAATAGGAAGTAGACGTACTTTCTAAGACGCAGGAGAGGTCGTTGGTGGATCAGACATGACAGCGGACAGTGGACAGAAGGGAGATCTTGCAGGTGAGACCTCTCTCCTGGGCTGGGTCGAAAACGAAGGGTGATGGGAATCGAAGAAGCGGACTTCGGGAAGGAGGACGGGACTCGAGAAGCCTGTGTCAGTGAGCTCTGAGTAAATCAGCCAGGTAGAAGGAGCTGAATTGCAGCTCAGACCAGAGGATGAACGCGGAGGTGCACAGTGGTAGAGGTTCGGCATCAGAGCAAGTGCGCTGGGACAGAAAGAGTCTAGCGTGGGGAGTCAGATTCCTGGGGTTCAAGTTCTGGCTCTACCACTTACTGGCTGAGTGACCTTGAGCAAGTCACTTAGTCTCTCTGAAGCCCTGCATAGGATTCTGTGAGGGCTAAATAAGATTAACGTAGAAAAAAATATACAGCATAGTGTCTGCCCCATGGGGGGACCCCATAAAAGTTACTTCTTACCCCTGCTTTATCTTAAGTGGTAACCCGTATAATGCTCTGGGGACGCATGCCTTCAGGGAGCGTGAGAGTGGCCGCCTCTGACTGTGTGTGCACATGGGTGGGTGTAGCTGGGGACAGCAGGTATGCCTGGACAAGAAGTAGGGCCACCTGCTGTACCCCAGAGTCTTTGAACGTGTCTGTCCTAAACAAAACAAAACTAGCTTCCTGGTCCTGGCATTTCCCAGACAGGTCGGGACATAAGGCAGAAGGGACTAAAGGGTCATGTCCCCAGTCACACGGCTGGTGCTTGTCAGAGCAGGCAACGGGATGCTCTTAGCTTCCCTCTCTCCCTCTCTCCCCACTGCCCCTGGAGGGTCAAGCCTAGGACAGTGTATCCTATGTGGGAGAGGGGAGGTGTCTGGGTCATTTAGGGTTGTGGTTGCGGTGGGGAGAAGGTGACCATCTGAATCTCAGCAGCCCTTGTTCCTAACTGAAGAGATTCTTCCCACCCAACAATTCCTTCCAAGAAATGATAGGTGACACATCTAAGTTGGAGGAAGAGCACTGACTCAGCCTGAGTCACACAGGCCCGAAATTCCGTCCAGGAATCCTTATGCTCGAGGAGAGGCAGGAGCCAGAAACCAGGGCTTCCAGTGAGCTGGCTGGCTGGCTGTAGTGCGCCCCCTATGGGTGAGCCCAAGGCGGGGGGGGGGGTGGGCTCTGAGCTCCCACCCCTGGTGCTCAGGCCTTCCTCCTGCCACCTGCCACCTTGGCTAGGCACTCTCTTTGTTTTGGACGCCCAGAAGATAAGAGCATCTTAAATCTTAAAGAAGCGAGGCCCTTGGGAATCAGCGCTGATGCCAGCTCCCCAGCAGGTCACCCCCTTTTCTGGGCCCCAAGTCCTCCCACAGAAGCCCCCAGGGCTCGCAGCCTGGGAAGAGATTGCACACACAGCACAGACGGCTTCCCTCCTGTCACACTTCACGCACTGTGGATTTTGAAACAGTCTGTAGAAAAAGCCACCTCTGGCTGTCAGACCACATTATGAAGGGCTCACTCTCCAACTCAGAAATCTGGCCACGCTGAAGCTCTTCCCAAGCCCAGAAGAGCCCCCCCCCCCCACATAGCAGTTGGTGGAGGCTACCTCCAGCCCCCTAACCCAGGAAGCCTGTGACACAACGGTCCCCCACACCCCTTTCCTGACACCTGTCCTCCTTCGCATTACTGTTAGAATCTGCCCCTGGCCAGCTGTTACCACCTTTTAATCTTGCAGCTCTGAGTATGCTGTTGCCACTCAGAGCAGGGACAAGCTAGGGGACTAAGAAGCAGGCAGGTGAATAATGCTGGAAGTGGTGCCATCCAGGGCAGCCTGGAAAACCCACAGCTGACCAGATGAACCCGCGGGGTGAGGCTTCTGTGTGCCTCATTCATGGTTGTTGACTTCAGATGCATCACCAGAGCCTGCCATGTTTCCCTGGGTGACACTCAAACCTGCATCTCCATTCCGGTCTTTGTCCTGAGCTCCAGATCCCTTTATCCAGAGATTTCCTCCTGAGCATCCTCAAACACAGCGAACTCACTACTGGAGAAGACAGTTCAATCTGGCCTCTTGGGGTCCTCAAGTCTGTGCCTTCCCATTTGTTTCCCATGTCTGGGAATTGTGCCTTGCAAGTGACTCCACCTTCCCATCTCTCATGGCCAGTCTTCCCTCCAGCCCACACAACCCCACCCCTGTGTGCATCTCAGCTCTGTCTGCCTCTCCCCACCCCTGCTGCATAATTCCAATTTGGGCTGCTTCTCAGCATCCCGCATCTCAACTATTTTCACACCCACTTTTGGCACTGGCTTTGCCCCAATATTTAGTCCATCTGCCTGGAACACCTTTTCTTTTGTCCATTTCCCTCCCCTTAAGCCTTCCTCCTCTGTGAAGCCTTTCAGGATTGTTCCATGTAAGGTGAAGCACAACTCCTTCCCCAGTACTCCCCTAGCCCCTGGTACTTATACCTCCATTGGGGCCCTGGACGTTTGGAACTGCACTGGGTTATTGTCTCGTCTTCCTACCCACAGGGCTCCTTGAGAGCCGGGGCCGTGGCTGTTCGTTCTCTGTGCCAGCAGTTGGAACTAACTCAGTTCTTGGCAAACAGTAAATGTTTCGCAAGTGTTTTGTTGACCTAAAGAGCCCTGTGATAAAGAGGACAGTTCCTTTTTCCCCGTATCTGAAGGATATGGAAAGTGAATTTTTTGTTTGTATCTTTCTAATCACAGACCTGAAATATCTAAGCCAGCTGAATTATTTAGCTACTGAATCCATCCAGTATGAACACATCCCCCTCTCAACAACCAGGAGATATTTTGTGATGAAATTTCCTTGTTTCCCATCATATTTTGTTGTCTTCACTCTTTTTTTAAAGGATTTTATTTATTATTTATTTGAGAGAGAGAGCGCGAGTGAGAGAGACAGAGAAAAAGCAGGGGGAGGGGCAGAGGGAGAGGGAAAATCAGGCTTCCTGCTGAGCAGGGAGCCTGATGTGGGGCTCGATCCCAGGACCCTGGGATCATAACGAGCCAAAGACAGATGCTTGACCAACTGAGCCACCCAGTACCCCTTGTTGTTTTAATTCTATAGAATTGGAGCTGTACCCCCATTCAGAGTCTCAGCACCTAATATTCCCTGTGGGCAGGTAAAACAGAGGAGACGGATTCATTCCCTTGGCTAAAGCCTTCATGCTCAGGAGGGGAAGGGCCTTCCACTTGACAGCCCAGAGCTGCACACTTGCAAACACTCAGTGTTTGAGAATGATAGTACCACACACACACAGTAAGTAAGAGAAAAGTCCGCCCATGTTCCCTGAGCATCTAAGCAAATCTTGGCATTCATAGAAATCACAGAATTCTCTCTCCGTGATGCTCAGAGGCAAGGACTGCCCCAGATCACTTACAGCTCCTAGGAGAGAATATATCTGCTTTTGGGTTCAATACGTGCTTTGCACATATGCTTCCTCATTCATTCAATAAGCATTTATTGAATATCTACTGTGTGCCATCCACCAAGCTGGGCTCTGGGCAATTCGGAGATGAGCAGGGTTTGGACTTTTAACTTACTGTTTTTGCAGCGGTGGTTTTACTCCCAGCCTCCCTTACCTTCTGTCTTCTAAGTGTGAGCAGGGAGAGCCTGACTTCTTTTTCACTTATTCTATCGTGATTCTTATAATTTCTCTGGAGGCCATACTTCTTCAGGTAGAAAAACAAGTTTCCCTTCTTATTTTATATCTCAGCTTCCTTTGGTTTTATCACAAAATCAATTGCAACCACTCCCATGCAGGCAAAACATTTGTCCTTAAATGGACTTCAAGCTTTTCAATCTATTTGGGATACATTTTCCCTATCTTATCTACACAGTCACTCATTAATCCTTCCTTCCTTCCTTCCTTCCTTCGTTCCATCTACTAACATATCCATGCATCTTCCATCTAATCCACCCATCCACTCATCCACCCACCCATCCAACCATCCACCCACCCACCCACCCACACCTATGCATCCATTCATCCATCTACCCACCCATCTATCCACCCATCCATGCACCTACCCAACCACCACCATCCCACCCATCCATACATCTGTCCATCCATCCAAATATCCATACATCTGTTTATTGAGCAGATACTATGCCATAAACTGAGCTAGGCACTGGGCACACAGAGCTGAATAAACACAGGCCTAGCATGAAAAGAGCTCATCATCTTGTGGGAAAAAAGGAAATTTTTACAAATGTTTATGAAGAGTATGAGGAGAACAGTGTGAGAATCAAAGGGAGGAAATGATTAATTCTAGAGACTATGGGAGGATGACATCACAAAACTGGCATTTGAGCTGAGTTTTGAAAGTGAAGCAGAAGGGAAAAATGCCATCCAAAAGTAGTAGCCACTGCAGTGACTTAGAGCTTTAAAATAACAGGCTGGGAACACAAAAAAAGAATGTCAAGAAGCTCACTCAGTATGATTGGGGCAAATAAGGCATACGTGAGAAGACTGTAAAATAAGGTTAAATGTAGACTAGCCAGATTTGGAGGATCCCAAGTATCAGACTACAGTTTCTGGGCTTTTTTCTGGAAACCATAGGAAGCCATCAGACAACAGCAGTTTGGAAAAATGGTTCTAGCCACAGAGCATCAATGAGAAGGGGACTGGAGAGGAGGCCGGGAGGCCAGTTAGGGGGCCTTTACGATGGACCAAATGAGAGATGAGGCCTGGCGTGAAGGCCTGGAAGGGATGGAATGAGAGGAGGCAATGGAGAGAAAGGATGTCCCCTTAGATGTTGAAAGCCAGACGTCTGTCTCAGAGGAGTCAGAGTAAATAAAGGCCGCTGATGTCGCCAAAGAGCTGGGGAAGCCCGTCGGGGCCCAGCTGTCTGCAGAATGCCCCGAGTCCTGCCTGGCTATCAGAGGAAGCAAGCCATCTGCAGCCCGAAATGAATGACTCCCCGAGAGAGATGTACCAGTGTCTGCAGCCGTGGCCTCATGCTGACCTCCGGCAGCATCAGGACTCATGTCCTCAAGGCGGTCCTTCTGGGCTGGAGCTCATGACAAGGCAGTAGCCAGGACTCAGCCCTCGGTGCCTCCACTGGAGATGACCTGGTTTCCATATCTCTGAGCCCTACCGGGAGACTGAAGCCAGTGTGTGACAAGTCACAATCTCTCTCTCAGTTCCACACCCTTAGAATTCAACAGCATGTTTTCATTAGCAGGCAGTTTACTTATTTATCCCCCCCTTTTTTTTTCCTATTGATACAAAGAGGTTCTCATTACTCAAAGATGAAGGACCATTCCAGAGTGACAGCCATGGAGAAGAGAAGACTTGAATTCCTATCCTGAGAAGAAGCAATCGAGAGCTCTTCAAAATAGTGATAAAAAGAAGGCGACACCATTTATACCATACCTCCTGAGCTGATGGCCCTGTTTTGTTATTATTATTATTATCTCATTCTGACTCCTCAATAGTTCTGGGAGGTGAATTTATGATTACCATTTCACAGATGGGGAAACTGAGGCACAAAGCGTTCAGGCCGCTCACCCAGTGTCACCCAGATACTGGTTTGGAGAGTCAGGGATGAAATTCACATCTGCCTCCTTTATAAGACCCCGTTTGTCCCATCACATCATGCCACCTCAGGGTGGTGTCTCGGGGCGGGGACATGGGTGAGCATGGATAGGTTGGGGCTGAGGAGCCCAGTCTTGGGGTTGGGGGGCTTGTGCTGAAGTGCTGGGCCGCCTCAGTAGTTCTGGGACTTGGACAAATCACATGGCTTTGCAAGCATCAGTCTCCCCTCTATCATGACAAGGTGTGTTGGTCATCCCGGCCCACAGTTCGGTTTCCAAGCCAGGCAAGAAAATGTATTTGCTGTCAAACGAAGAAAGCTTTGCAGGCCACTTTTCTACTTTATTTGGTGTTGGAACATCTCTCCGCATGTGTCGTAAACATGGAACAGAGGCCGGATTGCGAGCTTGCAGTCGAGCCCATCGCTTCCCTGACTGGGCTTCACGCTTTGCTCAGACTCAGCTGTTTGTGGACTGACTGGGGACGTCAGGGGCTACTCTGTGCCAGCTGCGTCCCACTCACACCCCAGGGAGGCATGGGGGAAATCACTTGCTGGGCTGCTGCAGTCCTAAATCCAGTTGTCCTGCATCCACACACTAGCTGAACCCGGTGACTTTTCCCAAAAGCTGATTTCCTGACTGCTAATTTCAGGTGTTAAGAGATGTTATGGGCTCGAGAGCATTCTGTGCTAAACAAGTTTGGAAAAGGCCATGTTATAAACCAGGATGAACAAGCCTCTTCACCGTGAGACTCCCCCGGGACGGGTAAGCTGATGCCATTAGGAATCTCCAAGAAGGAAAGGAATAATCAGGGTTTCCCAAACTTCCTGGACTACAGAACATTTTTCAAGAAACACCCAGCCATACAAATGCTTCAGTGAGTATAGTCTGAGGGGCACCAGCTTGTGGGCTTAAAATTCTTTATTAAGCAGAGCGAAGTTGTAATTATTAATGGGCTGCTATATGAAAGAGAAGAGGCCACCGCCTGCCAGAGAGTTGGTGTTTATTAAATGTGAACAGAAGAGGGGCAGCTGGGTGGCTCAGTCGTTAAGTGGCTGCCTTCAGCTCAGGTCATGATCCCAGGGTTCTGGGATTGAGACCTGCATCAGGCTCTCTACTCGGCGGGAAGCCTGCTTCTCCCTCTCCCATTCCCTCTGCTTGTGTTCTCTCTCTCTCGCTGTCTCTCTCTGTCAAATAAATAAATAAAATCTTTAAAATTAAAAAAAAAATTGTGAACAGAAAGGGGACCCGCTCTATGTTCATTATGAGCACCGTCTCTGGCCAGGAGGTGGCCCCACGGGTCACACTGCTCCCCTCAGCCGGGATGGCAGGGGGTCAGATCACCTCCGACATTCTGGGAGTGCCTTTTCTGCAAAGGCAGTCATGGCTTTTAGCCAAAGGCCCCTTTTCTTCCCTTTTCTTGTGACATTTTGGGAAGATGAGTCATTTGGCAGGGATGGATCATCACCCCCACTTCTAAGCACACGTGCTTGTCAGCGGGAGGTTTATTCAGGGAGTCCTTTGAAAATCTGTCCTTGTCCAGAGTGACTGGTCGGTGTGTCTTATCCTCAATCTGCAGGTGCCCGAGGTGGGAGTCGGGCCAATGGCCTCTTGTGTCTTCATGAGCTGATATTTTTAAAAATTGAAGGATGCTGCTTTTCTTTCTCGACTATGGAACCAGCACAGGAATATCCCAATGACGAGGATCACATTTGGGAACATGGTGAGTTTATTTTGTCACTTTCTCATACAAAAATAAAAATAATCCTAAAGTGCCAACGAAGTAGCACACATAATCATTACAGAAGAATCTGCTTCTCTTTTAAAAACAATTTACTTTAAAAAAGAAAACATATCTGTCTTTTTCTTCTTTTCTAGTTCCACCCTCTCAACAGCCCTTCATTTTTTCTTGGTATAAAAAGAGTAAATTCTTCCTATAACGTTTCTGAAACATACAAAAAGTCATAAAGAAAAAAAGAATAGTAATCCTATCACCCAGGGAAAGCCATGGGGGCTTCATTTCTATGTGTATTGTTTTCATTTTTATGTATTTCTTTCACTAGAAAGAAATATATTTATTTATATGTGTGCCTACATATTCATAAATACATGTATCCCTTAAATACAGGCTATATCTATCATACGAGGAAGACATATAAATGCAAAGAACTGTTTTTATCAAATCGGGAAGGCCCCATGTATAATTTTCAAGCCTGCTTTTTTTTTTTTTTTTCACTTAGCACTGTATCACAAGCAGTTTCCAAGGGCTGAAGGTCCTCATTCCAGATTACCTGAGGTGTTGGCTCGTAGACGAACTGATGAATTTACAAGCTGCTGTCAAACATGACTAGTGATGGCTGTGGCATTAAAATCGGTGGTTCTTCTTGAAAGCAATTAAATCTGGCATTGCTATCACTACCTAATGTGTTTATATCAGCTCCTGTAATTGTTTTCTAAAGCCATAAATTTCTCAAGTTAATTATAAACAAATTGCTCTGCTTAATTAATGGGCATCACTAACGGGTATGATCTAATATGCATGTGAATGAAACTAGCGACAGCCTCACAGGGGCTGGATTAACAATGGCAGGTGGGAGCCGTGGGAGAGGAGTCAATCACCCAGAACCCGGGTCTTGAGTGTGCGCCAAAAAATCCCCGGGTCTAGCATCTGCTGGAGCAAGAGCATTCCAAGGCTCCTGCTGCCCGTGCTGGGCTTCAGGGCGTATGTCATTTCAGACGTGTCCAGCTATGCGTCAACAAGTATAGAGGAGCGAAGGTCAAGGTGACCGTGCACTCTCTCGGCTTATTAACGGAAGTCTCTCTCTTTGGCACTGATTTCTTGTCTATGTCACCCTGTGTGGTAGCTAGTTTGGCAAGGTGGTGATGAGGCCGGACACGGGGGTTGGGCCCCCAGGATTTGAATCCCCAGGTCTGCCCGCTCTTAGATGTGGGAATGTGAGCAAATGATGGCTTAGTCAGTGCCTGAGCTTGGACGTTTGTCAGATGGGGATAAACCTTGTATCTACCTTGCAAGCTTGTTGTGAGAACCAAATCAGTTAATATGGGTGAAGTGAACATCATCGTACTCAAGAAGGTTAATTGTTATTATTATGAATCGTCAGCATCTTGCTGTATTGATGAGGTAGCTAAGATTCTGTGACCCAGGCCAGTAGGAGGAGGCAAGTGAGGCGGGCACCCTGGGAACAGAACTGAAGGTGGCACCTTCTCAGGTGGCTGCCTTGCTCCAGTCCCTACCAGTGTGACCTGTCCCTGGGCACTCAGCCTGGATCCAGATCCAGATGACTCCAGGGTCCCTCTGCTCTCACCAAGACATCCTTTTCTCTTAGTCCTCCTTCCAGGCTTTGACAACCTTATTCTGAAAAAGGACCCCCCAAATGACTGAGGGGTATCTCTGGGCCAGTGCTGGTTTGATGACTAGGTTCCCTCTACAGAAGCTGTGCCCACTCTCTCCTCTGCTTCTCTCTAACTGACACAATAGAGGACAGTAGTGTCAGCGGTGCTGGGGACCCACCATTCTCCCCAAGACTGTAACAGGATTCCAGATCTTTGGTAGACAAAAATGGCAAGAAAGGTTTGTCCTGAAATAAGAGCCAAGGTGTCCACCGTGCCTTTGTCTTGAGTCCTTATCCACGTGACACTCCCTAGTTGCTGGATTGCTCAGCAGAGCAGCCCCATGTGGCCACTGGGGGCTGCAGGCTATCTTGGGGGATGAGCCAGGAAGCCTAGCATCACTGAAATAGGAGGAATGGGACGCCTGGTGGGATACAGAGGAATCAGTGCCCTTTTGGAGCCTTGTCTTGGGTGGTGATGCCAAGAGCCTCATGTCAAGGAGAAACTTCTGTCCTCCAACTGCCACTCTTTCCAGATATTTTTATCAGGCAGGAAGGAAACTGGCCCTGATTATGGGCTTATCATGTGTGTTCTTCATAGATATCACTATCACTGCTCAAAACTGAGAAAACTGAAGCTCACAGAGGTTACACTAGTTGTGTAGCAATTGAGGAGCGAAGCAAAGATTTGGGGCAAGATTTACTGTACTCTGTACCCCATGCATGTCCCTGGATGATAGTGCTATGGGGTATAAACCTGGGCCTCATTTCAGCTGAAGTGTCTTCAGATTTTAGGCCCTAGACCTCTTGCCCCATTCTCCCTGGAGGTCGGGCAGGTGTCAGGAAGTGAGTACAGATACTAATGGTCATGGTTATGTTCTGCACAACCTTGTTGGAATTCAATGGTCATCCGAGGAGGTGCAAAGCCAATAAGCCAAGGAAATCTTCAGGGTGGAAAATGGGAAGCAGGTCCATTGAATGGGAAGACTCCCAGCACCAAAGCCATCATGGCCAATCCTTCAGAAGTAACCTCCCTCTTGCAACCTCCAACAGGAGACCAGGCTACCCTGATTCCTGATTCTCCCCAAGTGAATGATCTCAGAACCTACTGGTATCTTTTTGAGGACGCAGAAGTGAATCTTAATGTGGGGGAAATTCGGAAAGCATAACGTGCCTTGTGAGGTTTACATAAACATATATGGGAATGCGAACACACACACACATATATGTATGGAGAATAGACATTTGATTTATCTATTGGAAAATTCATTTGTACTTATTTATTTTTCTATTCTTGAATTTATTTATTCACTTACATTCATTCATTTATCCATTCATCCATCCATCAAACTATTTATTCAACAAATGTTTCCTGACTGCCTACCATGTGCTAAGTATCATACTGTATGTTAAGAATACAGAATTCAATTAGACAAAATCCTTTCTCTTAAGGAACTTACAGTCTAATGGGATTAGATAGCCATTTACCTACGTCACTTGTATAACACTGTTTTAGGTTCCACGGTAGAGATATATATAATGTGTTCTGGGAGTCCAGAATCGATTATCCCCTCCTTAGAAGTGGGGAAGAATCTCGACAGAAGGAATACTTGAGTAAGAGTTTATTCTACTCAAATAAGGGTAAGGACAAGAGAGGAGCCAGTCCAGTTGTGTAGAAATGAGCCCATGGTTTCTAATTCACAGTTAATCATGGGTCCTCACTCTGGGAAGCACTAATGTGGGCAGAAAAGAATACAAAACATTCTTTGCTTTATCTGCCCATGTCTACCTGCCACCAGAAGACAGAGGTGATGGTTTTCAATTTTTCAGAAAATAATCTGAGGTAAGAAAGATATGGACCCTGAGTTCTAGATTGTCGTCTGCAGGGGCCACCTAGCCCTCATGTTGGAGCCCAGTCCTCATGGATCTGTCACCTATAAGTGTCATCCTGGTCCTCCTTACCTGCCACAGGCATAAACAACTGGATTATGGAGAGTGATTTGCTCCAAACACCGAAAGGGGTATTTGTTTGTAGGGAGAAATAGTGTTTACCACTTTCATGTGGAAAGTTCCCAGCTTTTCTTTAAAAGACCCATATATGGGTCTGTTTATGGAGTATCTTTCCTCCAAATAGCTTTATAAATTTTTAATCAAAATTGTATTTTAGGAACTGAAAAATACTTGATTTCTACCAGACTGTCACATTTGAAAGGAATTTTATGAAACCCAAATGGGATTTTTTTAATGCCTATATTTCTTCTTCAAGTGGGTTTCCAACCAAGGCTTTCAGATTTTCTCTCCTTTTTTTTAAAAGGACCTTTTATACACAGTGTCAAATCCAGAAATGTGACATTCAGTAAGTGACATTCTATTTTAATTCACTTTGACAAAATAATGAACTCTATTTGTAGGAGCAATATAGCCTCATCTGACAAGGAGATGTCTCTGGAGTTTTTCTATAAATGAAAAGAAAAAAAAAACTATTCCTTTTTTTTTTTCTGATAAAATGGCAAGTTTGAGATTTTGGAGAAACTTTTAGGAAGTTATGGGGAATGTCTATGGATCAGTAGGAAGCCCCCACCATAGTCACATATCCTGCCACCTGTCAGTCATGTTTGGATTTCTGATTTGGGCTAGCCCATACTGTTGTCCTCCAGCTTCAGATTTTCCATCTCTGGGAGCCACGTCCAGTGCCTGGGGGAAAGCAAAGCCAACTTAGCTTCAGGACAGCCTTGGCTTCCTGTCAAAGTTGGGTGACAAAGGTATACTGGTCTCTCACCTCTCCTACACACATGGATGCTGGCCCAGATGAGAATCCACAGGAGGCTGGAATTAGCAACCTCAAGGCAGGACCCCCGGTCATAGATCCAGCTCAAAACCCAAACCGGGTTTTCCCAGAGGCAGAAAAGTAAGTGTCTTCATGGCTTCTTTGTTTTGAACGGTTTATGTTTAATATGTCTCCTTGGTCACTTTTAAAAATAAAGACCTGAAGTGGAGAAGGGAGACTAACTTTCAAGCTGAGTATAGAAAACTTGAATTATTAGGGAAGGCCACCAGAATGTCCTGGGAAAATGGGGTTGGAGATTTGGGTCATAACTGTCCAGCCCTTGGACTTGCTGCAAACGAGGGGCACAAAAGCTGTCTCGGTCCCTGGGGGAGGGAAAAGGAATTTCCCTTCATAGTAGGAAGTAAAGGCAGGTGACCCTGCTTGGGACCCTGACTGTCACAAAAAGAGATACATTCTATTTCTATGCTTTTTTTGAAAAATACCTTTAAAAATCAAATAAAATCATATATAAACCCATGACACCTTTTAAAATTATTGAAATAGGAAATAAAACTCCTTTCCTCTGTCTTAACACCAACAGCCCTCTCCATGATAACCGTTGTCCATCCCTCCTGACATTTTCTGTCTACAGACAAAAGACACTTACATATATCCATAGATATGTAGATATCTTTTAGCTTTATTGACAAAATAGGACACACCATGTATGTTGGTCCACATGACTTCTTTTTCCTTAACAATGTAACTTTCCAACAATATATATCAAATTAAAGTGGGGTTTTTTTTATTATTATTATTATTATTAGTGTCATTTGCCTTCTGATCTTATCCTTGGGGAGCATGTCTTAAGTTCTTGGAGAAAGGGTTGCAAGGCAGAATGGAATCTTGACTCCCAGTGGCTTTATTAGACAAGACTGTAAGACAAGGATCCTTGGAATCATTACCCAGACCTCTGGTTACCACTCCAGGCTCTCCTGGCTCCGGCCAAATAAGATTAATGCAGTTTGGGAATATTATTAGCTGATATTCTCTTGTTGTAAAATCTAACTAAAGACACCATAGCAAGCCTTCTTTTTTTTTTTTAATTATTATTTATTTGACAGAGATCACAAGTAGGCAGAGAGGCAGACAGAGAGAGAGAGAGAGAGAGAGGGAAGCAGGCTCCCCGCTGAGCAGAGAGCCCGATGTGGGACTCGATCCCAGGACCCTGAGATCATGACCTGAGCCGAAGGCAGCGGCTTAACCCACTGAGCCACCCAGGTGCCCCATAGCAAGCCTTCTATCGTAAGAAAAACACTTAGATTCTGGTGGACTTTTTGAAGGTCCTTTCATCTATCTGGGGGTGAGGGAAGTAATAATGTTGGTTCATTGGCTCCCCACAAAAAGCTGCCTTTCTTTGTCCTTAAATATAACCAATATAATCCAATTGTAACAACAACAGTCAAACTAATACAGCTTTCAAATCACTAAAATATAATTTTCTCTATATTTAAAGAATGTTATTGATTTTTATTGTTTTATTTAAGATTTTTATTTATTTATTTGACAGAGAGAGAGAGTGAGAGAGGGAACACAAGCAGGAGAAGTAGGAGAGGGAGAAGCAGGCTTCCCGCCAAGCAGGGAGCCCATTGCAGGGCTCCATCCCAGGACCCTGGGATCATGACCTGAGCTGCCAAAGGGAGACGCTTAACCACTGAACCACCAGCTGCCCCAGTTATTGATTTTTGTTGTAAAATATTTTTATCATACATAATACTATAGGGCAAAAAATAATGTGAATACTCTGGAACCTCATATCAATTTAAGAAATAAAATAGTACCAATTTCACTGAAGCTTTCTTTCCCCAATTGCATTTTCCTGCCTCCCACATACTTCTTGTATCAGGGATAATCATTATGCTGAATTCTTTTCCTTTTTTCTCTTTTGAACCATCATTCCCCCTTCAGACATTACAATCAGTGGGAGATTTGTTTTAACTACTGTGTAGTGTGATTCCGTTTTAGACTTACTCTTTCCTTTTGGAAACCATAGAGAAGAACAAAGAGAATGAAAAGGTGGAGAACACAAGTACATTTTAAATAGAAACTAAAAAATTGGGGGCACCTGCGTGGCTCATTCCATTAAGCATCTGCCCTCAGCTCAGATCATGATCCCAGGGTCCTGGGATGGAGTTCCCACATGCGCCCATTGCTCAGCGGGGAGCCTGGCTCTCCCTCAGCCTGCTAGTCCTCCCTGCTTGTGTTCTTCCTCTGTCTCGCTCTCTTTCTCTGACAAATAAATAAATAAAATCTTTTCTTAAAAAATTTTTAAAAATAATAAATAGAAACTAAAAGATAGAGAAAAACCTACGAAGTCCAGGTTATATGTAAATAATGTTCAAAGCAGCTGTGATCAGCTGAATCCTGGGGGAATCCTCCTAAGAGACAGAGATGGGAGAAGTCAGGAAGAACAAGGTCCTAGGTAGCAGGTCTCAGATCATCAGCAAAAAATGCATTCCCAGAAGGAGAGGAAAACTACCCCAGGAGGGACCTCTGCAAGCAGATCTAAGAAGGATCAGAGAGAAGGTGCCAAAGTGCCCCCTGTGGGTACAGTAGTGGTGTAGCTCAGAAAGCACAAACAAATATACATTTGGAGGCAGGGGCTGTGTCCAATAAGGAAACAAACAGGAAAGTGAGGTGAGGTTGGAAGCCCTTCTAAGCCAGGTTATGTGCAGAGAGGCACAGCAAGTATGGCTGCATGGAGGTGCCATATTTGGAGGAAGGGGTCCACTGCTTAATGAATTGAAGAGCAAGACCTTGAGTTACAAAGCTTAGAGATTCACCATAGCCTCGTTTCTCATCTTCTCTTACAGACCTCTCCAACATATGCATGAAGCAGCTTCCTACAGATAGTTGGTCCAGAAATTCATCCAACATAATGAACTAACAAATATTGAATGGGCACAGAACCCATTCAAACACTCACAAAAATGACATACTCTCAAGGATGTAAAAACAAAAACAAAAACAAAAAACTTTCCCACAAATAAAGAAAACTCACTACATAAACGTTATAACCAAATTTTCCATCATAAAATTTAAGTTTGCTACATGCAGTGAGTGATGAAAAAAAAAGATGAAAACATCAGAAATATAAGAATGCAGGGAAGAAGGGAGATGAGAACTGGCAGAATCTAAGAATTAAATAGGAGGCCCCCAATAAATTGTTTTCAGAAAAAAAGAATAAATTAAAGGGAGGACAAGGAAGCTAAGATACTACAGATAATACAGAAGATGCCTACAGATGTCAAAGAACAGAGGCCAAAAGCCAACATATGCATAATTGGTGTCTCCAAAGAAGAAAAACGAAAGTATGAGACAGCATAATTACTTAAAATATAATTCAAGAACACTTTCCTGAAGTAAAAGAAGACTTGAGGGGCGCCTGGGTGGCTTAGTGGGTTAAAACCTCTGCCTTCGGCTCGGGTCATGATCCCGGGGTCCTGGAATCTAGCCCCACATCAGGCTCTCTGCTCGGTGGGGAGCCTGCCTCCCCACTTACCCCTGCCTGCCTCTCTGCCTACTTGTGATCTCTCTCTGTCAAATAAATAAATAAATAAAATCCTAAAAAAAAAAGAAGAAGAAGAAGAAGAAGAAGAAGACTTGAATGTATGGGACAAATCATATACTAGGGAAAACTGACTCCAGATGGTCATAATCAAGACATAGCCTAATGAAATTGTGAGATTTTTAAAGGTAAAGGATTCTTTCAGCAGCACAATGATTGAATCACTTATAAAGGAAAGAAACCAGGCTAATGTTAGTTAGACTTCTCCACAGCACTATTTCACTCCAATACAATGACGCAATTCTTATAAGATATTCAAGGAACATAAATTAGAGACAACGATTTTATATCCAGACAAACTGTCTTTCAAGCCTAAAGGCTAACAGTCTGAACGTGTAAGAACTCTGGGAAAATTGTTCTCATGAGCCTTTCCTGAGGCAAACAGTAGGATGTGATGGCGAATTTTATCTGTCAACCTTCCTGGGCCATGGGATGCCCAGATATGGGGTCAAACATTATTCTAGGTGTGTCTGAGGGTGTTTGGGTTGGGATTAACATTTGAATCAGACTAAGTAAAGAAGTCTCATCTGATTAGTCAAAGACTTGAAAAGAACAAAAAGGCCTGGGTTGGGCAGACCCTGACTCCTGGGCTATTTGTGTGAAGGAGTCATGCCTCCTTTCCTTGCAGGCAAGAGCCAAGAACTTGACTGATTTTCCTATGGTGCTAATTCCCATGTCAAAGGTGATTCCAGGAGCATGAGACACCATCTTTCCCTTTCAGCTCCCTCCTCTATAGAGGGCTTGATCCTGCCCAGACTTTTTCCTGTTTCCTATTCTGCAACTATTTTTTTTTTTTTTTTAGTTTCTCTCTCTCATGATAAACATTTAAAAATTGTTTTATTTAAAGATATTTGTCTAAGAGTACACTTATCACGATGAGCACTGAGTAATGTACAGAATTATTGGATCATATTATTCACCTGAAACTGATAAGACACTGTATGTTAATTATACTTCAATAAATATATTTCTACAAGAATAAGAATAATCTTATTCTTGTGGTTTTATATATTTTTACCTTCATAGTTTTAATTTTTAAATTTAATTCTTAATCCTTAAAGCCCATCTACTTGTACTCCTTTTTACACTTTTTACCTTATGTTTTTACTCTTTTATCCTAATCTTTCATCTCATTTACTTTCATATCTTTAACCTTTTCTTTTGCTGGTTTATGGCCTTTTATATTTTCTTGTAAATCTCGTCCATTCTATTCTATTGTTATTTTTAAGTCCCTAGCCTTTCGTCTTTATTGTGATTTATATTCTCTTTAAAAATGTGCATTGCTTTTCTATCGTTGTTTTAATCTCTTTCTAACCCTCTCTATTCTCTCTCATGATTGAAATAATCATATTCATTTTTCCCCTTTCCCTGTATATCTGTTACAATTTTCATTTCTTTTTACAATGGCCAGCCAGAACGCATTACTATAGCTACAGTAGCAAAAGAAAAGCTCAGCCCTAAGGAGATGTTGGGGCCCTTGTTCCTTGCATTCATCCTAAAAGTTATACCCTGTTCCTCCAGAGGCTGAGATACTCCCTGTTTTTTAAATCATTGATCTCCAAGGCAATTAGACCTGCTAGGATTAGTTTCTATCCATCTGGATATTAAACTTTTGTTCCATTGCCTCAGGGAGATGTTTTCTCTCTGACTTCCTACCGAGCAGAATGCTGATTACACTTGACCCTTGAACCACATGGGTTTACACTATCAGATCCACTTACCTGTGGATTTTTTTCAAAAAATCCAGTACTGTAAATATATTTTCTCTTCCTTATGGTTTTCTTAATAACATATGCTTTTCTCTAGTTTACTTTATTATAAGAATACAGCATATAATGCGTGTAACACTCAGAATATGTGTTAATTGACCATTTCTGTTACTGGTCAGGCTTCCAATCAACAGTAGGCTATTAGTAGTTAAGTTTGGGGGGAGTCAAAAGTTACACACCCCTAACCCTCACAGTGTTCAAGGGTCAACTGTATACTGAGAAGGTAGACTTAGGAACTCTAGCTGTCAAAAGAGATCATCAAGTAAATGTACAGAGTGGGAAAAACTATTTGCAAAACACACATCTAACTAAGGCTTTGTATCCAGACTATATAAGGAACATCTGTAAATCAGTTAGAAAAAGATAACCCAACTGAGAAATGGACAAAAGGCTTGAACAGACACTTCACAAAGAGAACAATCAAATAACAAAAAAACCAAGAATACCAAACCAACTCTATGAAAAGATACTAAACTTCTTTAATCATCCAGGAAATGCCAGTTAAAGCCACAGACCCACCAGAATGGCTAAGAAGAAAAAGATGGGACATTCCCAATTAAAACTGGTGAGAATGTGGAGCAAAGTGAACTTCCCTGCACTGTTGGTACAAGTGTACATTGGTACAATGATTTGGGAAAACTGTTTGTCAGTGTCTAATAAAGCTGAACATATGTGTATCTTACTACCCAGCTGTTTCACTTCTAGTTACATCTCCAGCAGAAAAACACTCATTCATGGAGTCACCAACATTATGTACTAGAATGAATCACAGAAGCACTATTTTTTATAGTAAAAGCTGGATATTACCCAAATATCCATCAAAAAATGACTGAATTAATTGTCACATATTCACATAATGGAACACTACACAAAAATGAGAATAAATGGTCTACATCCATGCAAAAATATATATGAAATTCAGAAAAAACAATATCGAATAAAAAAAGCCAGAGTATCCATTCATTATTCCATTTGTAGAGAGTACAGAAACAGACAAAACTAATCTATAATTTTAGACAATTAGGGCAGTGGTTGCCCTTGAGGTAGGCACACTGACTGGAAATGACCACACAGTGGTCATGTTGTTTCTTGACCTTGGTGCCGGTTATATGTGGGTTTAGTTCGTGAAAATTCATTGAGCTCAACATGTATAGTATGTTCACTAGGAAAGTATATCATGCTTCAGTAGAAAGTTAATGAAAACTTACCTTACACTCAGTAGCATAATGACCAGGATTAAGGAAAGTAACTTCTTAGCACAGATCCTGGCACATAATAACTATTCAAAAAATGACAGTTATTTCTTTTTTTTTTAATATTTTATTTATTTATTTGAGAGAGAGAGAGCATGAGAAGGGGGAAGGTCAGAGGGAGAAGCAGACTCCCTGCTGAGCAGGGAGCCCGATGTGGGACTCGATCCCGGGACTCCAGGATCATGACCTGAGCCGAAGGCGGTCACTTAACCAACTGAGCCACCCAGGTGCCCCAATGACAGTTATTTCTATTATTGCTACATAATATCATTGATTTCCTAATGCACATCTGCTACAGCTAATGCTACTTGTTTGATCTTAACTTGCTTGATGTTATCCTGACAAATGGGACTCTGTCCAGGCTTGACTCTGCTGCAGGGACCTTTGTCAAAATTCATACAGCAATGTGGAGCATCATCAGATGTGGGAGCCAGACCCCAGGGAACAGTAATGTCTGTTAACATGGAATTATTGCTCTCCAGTTTCAGCATTTTCCTAAATCAATTCCAGCAAGCGAGGCCAAGAGCCATGAAAGGGCGAAGACCCAGGGTTCCCAGAGTCATGTCTAGTGTGAGTTTCACATACAGGTGCGTTATCTAGGAGAGATTCGGAAATGGCTGCACTCAGGACTCTTGTAGGGGCCAGTGACTTTGAGGAGCATTTGAGATGCTGAGTTGTCCGTTTTCTTCTGCCTCCTCAGCACCTCCTGGTCCCATTTGCCTTCTGTGTGAAATTTTTCTATGGTCTGCCACTGTTATAGGGATTCTGAGGCTAAATTCTTAGGTAGCTTCTGATGTCATTCATGGTGAACATCCTTATCCATTTGTTATCCATCTTGTTCCAGAAAGGTTCAGCGTGGCTGAACGCTCTTGTTGGAGCCATCTATAAGGGTGTCTGCCTAGCCTGTGACCCTCCCCTCTAAGAACTGCCCTTGCACTTACAGTGGCAGGTCCAGAAGCCATGTTTGCACATCATTATCCCACCCTCATAGTCCTGGGGGAATGGACCTGGTGGAAATGACTGACTCAAGCTGACCCAACTGCAATTTTCACCTTTGGCTTTGAATTTGGTACTTGAAGACAGCAGTCAATGTTCCACTGACTGGCTGAATGAGACCATGTTGACTTACCTTTTTCATAGAGAATAAAGGAAAGCTGGTCTACAGAGGCAGACAGAATGAAACAGATGCATAAAAAAAGGTAGAAATGGGGTGTTTGAAGAAGAGAAAGGAGACCAGGAGAGAGAATGCCTTGGTCTCTGATATTTTTCTCAATCCCAGCTTTTGTGTCTTCTGTGGCCCCATTGCACACTTCCTCCCCCATGTCTATGAGATAACCCTATAATATTACAACACCCCTTTCCTATTCTTTTTAGATTAAACTAGCTCAAGTAAGTTATCCACAAGCAGTCTTCAACTAAAATAAAATATGTTGCAACAAGATAAAGTCACATTTAAAATGTGTTGATAAAGGTGCCTGGCTTTAGCTCGGGTCATGACACTGGGGTCCTGGGATCGAGCCCTGAGTTGGGCTCCTTGCTCAGCGGGGAGCCTGCTGCTCCCTCTCCCACTGTGTACTCTCTCTCTCTCTCTCTCAAATGAACAAATAGATCTTAAAAAATAAACAAATAAAGTGTGTTGACAAATGGAAAATGAATCCTGAAGGCTAGTGTGGTGTCAGGAGAGAGACATGAATAACAGGAGAGGGGACATGAGTAACAGCCACAGGACCCTGGGCATTCTGCTGGCAGCCAGGCAATGCCCAGGATGAGTCATCAAGGATCAGCTGTTCCCAACCTGACTGCCCAGCAGGAACACAGGGAGCTTCTGAAATGTCCTCCTTGGCCCCACCCCAGAGACCATGATTTTATTGGTCTGGGCTGGCATCTTTATGATGTAAAAGCTCCCTTGTATTTCTCAAGCGCAGCCAGGGTGGAGAGTTCCTGAGTTACATGAGTCACCACATGTAGAGAGAAAAATAAATACCAAACCAAACAAGAACAGTTTCTCCAAAGAGGTACAGAGCAGTCCTGAGGCCACAGAGAGAGCAGTTCCTCCCACCAGTCTGCATTCTCAGGGGAGGCAGGATGCAGTAAACAGGGTCCTCAGCCATCTCCTCATCCCACACAAGAAAGGGCCCCGGATGTGATCATCCCAAAACGCCATCCCGGAAAACACGGGTCCCACAGGGTGGGGCACAGTATCTCTGCTGCCTGGCTTCAACTTGGAATGGGTTTTAGAGTATTTAGAAC
Source organism: Martes martes (assembly GCF_963455335.1). NCBI lineage: Eukaryota > Metazoa > Chordata > Mammalia > Carnivora > Mustelidae > Martes > Martes martes. The sequence goes on from NC_137898.1 coordinate 49,628,032, forward strand.
AGATGTTTATACCAAGACTCCTGAAATTTAAAGCAACTTTTTTTCTGCTGAGGAGAGGGACCATAATTTTCGTCGGATGAACGGTGGTGGCTCCAAGCCCCCAAAAGATTCAGAACCACTGGAGGAGAATTCATATCCAAGAGTCTCTCACCTACCCGGGTGGGCTTCTAGGGAGATTCCTTTACAAGCACCTGGCGGGCGCTCGAGCTGCCGTATTGCTCAGAGGAGCAGGGGACAAACCTGTCTCCACAGTCAGCCAGTGGGCTCAGGATTGGGGCACGCTTCAGGAAGCTGAGGAACTTGGCAAGGACATGTGTGTGAATAGAAGGCAAAGAGGAAGCCAGAAGGAGTCCTTGGTGAACCAAGATCCTGCTCAGACAGCATGTGAGATACACTCTAGTACACGGACAAAAGAGCAAATAAACCCCGGATGTTCTTCAGCCGGGCACCAAACAGCAGTGATTTCTGCTTGGAAAAAATTTAGAGCAGGTGGACCAAATACCCATCTCATTCATAAAATATCTCCGTAAACACACATGGAACATTTAACCTTGAGAAATATAGTTTCCTGGTGCCCTCTCTTAAACTAAATTGTTTGCAAAATATATGACTCCAGACTGAATTAGTTAACTTGTTCCTTAGGGTTATTGACCGTAAGTCAATTTAATGCTGGAGGCTGTCTACCAAAAATGATGACTTTGTTTTTAGAAGCGTTTGATCTGTAGTCCTTCTTTGCAACATTAATTTGATAGTAGGTAGGTTATCTGTTAAGGTTGGTCTTGGCTCATGGCACAAATCTATACTATCTATGAATAATTGAATTTCCCCTTTCAATTTCTTATAACAAGGGGGTGATACCCTGATATCCTAATCACTGAAGAGGAGTAGCAAGACTTTGAGGTGTCGATTAAACAGAAGACAGGCCAGAATAAATGCCTGTTTTATTTCTTTGGGAAATGCTATGTGATCAAAAGAATACTCTTATGGGCTAGTTCCTAAATCAGGGGTCAGCAAACCACAGGCCACGGCCCACATCTGGTCTGCAGCCTGTTTTTGTGTGACCTACAAGCTAAGAATGTTCTTTTGCATGTTTAATTGGTTGGGGGAAAAAATTAGAAAAATAGTGTTTTGTGACACATAAAAATGATATGAAATTCAAATTTCAGTGTCCATAAATAAGATTTCACTGGACAACAACTGTGCTTATTTGTGTATATTGTGGCTGCTTTCATACAACAATGACAGAGGTGAATAGTAGCTCACACGTTATATGGCCACACAGCCTAAAATATTTAGGATCTGGACTTCTACAGAAAAAGCTTGTAGACCCCTGTTCTAGATAAACATAAGCAGCATCTATGTCAAGACCAAGTTACCCTTGCCCACAGATCAAAGGTCAAAGAAATGTTACATACCACCAGTGATCATCTATTATTCTTTTTCAAACATCTTAATTTTATTTTTTTTCAGTGTTCCAGAATTCATTGTTTGTGCACCACACCCAGTGCTCCATGCAATATGTGCCCTCATTAATACTTGCCACCAGGCTCACCCATCCCTCTGCTCCCCTCCCTTCCAAAACCCTCAGTTTGTTTCTCAGAGTCCACAGTCTCTCATGCTTCGTCTCCCGCTCTGATTTCCCCCAACTCACTTTTCCTTTCCTTCTCCTAATGTCCTCCATGTTATTCCTTATGCTCCACAAGTAAGTGAAACCATATGATAATTGACTTTCTCTGCTTGACTTATTTCACTCAGCATAGTCTCCTCCAGTCCTGTCCATGTTGATACAAAAGTTGGGTATTCATCCTTTTTGATGGAGGCATAATACTTCATAGTATATATGAGCCATATATTCTTTATCCATTTGTCTGTTGAAGAGGATCATGGCTTTTTCCATAGTTTGACGATTTGGGCCATTGCTAGTATGAACATTGGGGTCAAGATGGTCCTTCTTTTCACTACATCTTTATCTTTGGGGTAAATACTCAGTAGTGCAATTGCAGGGTCATAGGGTAGCTCTATTTTTAATTTTTTGAGGAATCTCCACACTGTTTTCCAAAGTGGCTGCACCAACTTGCATTCCCACCAACAGTGTAAGAGGGTTCCCCTTTCTCCACATCCTCACCAACACTTGTTGTTTCTTGTCTTGTTAATTTTGGCCATTCTAACTGGTGTAATGTGGTATCTCAATGTGGTTTTGATTTGAATCTCCCTGACAGCTAATGATGATGAACATTTTTTCATGTGTCTGTTAGCCATTCATATGTCTTCTTTGGAGAAGTGTCTGTTCATGTCTTCTGCCCATTTTTTGACATGATTATCTGTTTTTTTGAGTGTTGAGTTTGAGGAGTTCTTTATAGATCTTGGATATCGGACTTTGTCTGTATGTCATTTGTGAATATCTTCTCCCATCTGTGGGTTGCCTCTTTGTTTTGTTGACTGTTTCCCTGGCTGTGCAGAAGCTTTTGATCTTGATGAAGTCCCAAAAGTTCATTTTCACTTTTGTTTCCTTTGCCTTGTGTCTTGAAAGAAGTTGCTGTGGCCGATGTCGAAAAGGTTACTGCCTCTGTTCTCCTCTAGGATTTTAATAGATTCCTGCCTCACTTGAGGTCTTTCATTCCCTCACAAGATACAAGATCTTCTATTATTCTTATCAGATTTTCCCCATAAGAAATAGTACAGTAATTAGTAGTAGAGTAACTATGCCTAAAACATACTTGTGCCTAGTATAGAACACTAGCCTGAGAAACACAAATTTACCTTTTAATTAGAAAAAAAGCAACCAGGCATAAATTTAGAAGAAATATCTAATAGCCGTGGAACATAAAGGCAATGATCTTCATTTTTTGTCATTTATTTAATGAGGTCAACAGATATTTATTGATAAATTACAATATGCCTAAAACATCAAGTTCCAAGTACTTATAACAGACTCAGAGTCCAAAATCAGACCACTGAGAACATCCTTGAGCAGTGCTGGGCACAAGAAATTTTGTTCAGGTGTTTTATTGAGCTTGAAGACTTTGTTTTAATCAACTATATAAAATGGGAGATCATTAGCAGGCCTCAGTCAGAAGTGGCCCGGGATCCACATGGTTTAAATAAATTGACCTTGCTTTATGAAGCTGCGAAAATCAATCTCCCTGTCCCTCAGTAACCACACACAGACCTCCTGCAATTTCTTTCTAGACCCTTCCCACTGCTATTCTTCCAGCATGGAACACTTATACCTGCAGAAGCTTAGCATACGATTGATTGCCCAGGAAGGTGTCTCTTTTCCTTGAGGTTGCTGTTTAACCACAAACTAGGCAAGCAACCACCTTATTTCCTAGGATTCTCAGGGGTAGAAATGTATTGAACCCTATAGCACCCTGGGGTGGGATTGGCAGCCCCACAGTGCTTCTGGGGTATGGCCAGCCAGAGGCCAAGTGTCCACGCACTGAGCTGCTCTCCTACCCTGAACCCAGTTACCAAGATGTCCCAGCAACAGTTCAAATTCTGGGGACCCCATCTGCTGGGCTTTGGAGTGGTGAGCTCATGGGAAGGGGAGATGCCTGGCTTGATTTCTCCAGACCCCCACCCCCAGTGGCTGGAGGGAATCTCAGTCCAGAGGCCAGCCTGGGGTAGGGGCGGGGTGTGAGGGATGGGCAGGCAGGGGAAGCTGGCAGCCCTTGAGCCAGAAAGAACATGCATGGGCCTTGCATTGTGGGAAGGGGTCCCAGGACACCCATGAAGATCCACAGTCTACTGCAAGTGTCACCACGCCTGGAGTGCCCACTCAGCCAGCTCCATATCTGGGGTGGTGGGGGGAGGGGGTCCACTCTTCCTCCCTCTATCTTCCCAAACCTGGCTTGGGCTTGCCTCCTCTGGCCAGCTCAAGTCACCCTCTGGAGAGGAGCTGCAAAGTATGAATTGTATAATTTCCTTGATTCCACCCAAGAGTTATATGCCCTCCTATTTGCATTTAAATTTGCAGTGCACAATATAAAGAGGAACAGTAAAATTCATGCTAATAAGTGAAAACTTTAATTTTTCTTAGAATAACATTAAACAGTAAATGAAAAACACCATGACAAGTATGAGAGAGACAGTCTACCAAAGGAAAAAGCTTTATCTATAGCAGCACTTTTTTTCTGCTTTTTAACCTTGAGGCCCTGCATTTTCATTTTGCACCAAGCCACACAAATTATGTAGCCAGTTCTGGTTACACCTTGCTCTTTGCAGAAGCCAATGCATGTGCATGTCTGGCAGCTGACCCGAAACCAATAGCTAGAACCCAGTCCCACAATAATGTTACTTTCTGTGAGTGCCCCGTGGTGACTCACAGCTCAAGACCATATATTTCTCACTTGTCTGAATGCAAAGTAAAAGTGGCTATTTTTATAGAACAAAACCCAGGGAAAATATGGAATTCAGCCCATCTCTATGCACTGCTGCACCTGAGACACTCAGCACACATAATAAATCTGTCTTTGGAAACTTGCTCCTTTGCAGTTTTGACACAGATAAACGACAAGTATTAAATCTTAAGGGAAAAGAACCAGCTGCTGTAGTTGTTGAATTTCAGAGACATAAGCCTCTAGGCCTGCTGATTTGAAGTACCAGCCAGAGACCTGGAAAAGGGTATAGGGGCACTGGGAGAATGGGAGAGGTGCCCTTGGAATGGCTTTGTCTTCACCAACCCCAAGAAACTCAAGGTCATGTCTAATATCATTGGATCTGAACTTTGGAAGCCACTGGACTTTGACCAGTAAAAGGACTTTGTCAGAGACAGATGCTACACTAAGACAGTGGTTCAGAATTTTGTCTTCTAGTGGAATTTTTCTTTAACTGGGAAAAAAGGTACCTGGTAAAAGAGCAAGACTGGCAACAGATATATTTATTTCTCCCCTATTCGGCACAATATTGTTGGTAGGATCCAAGGGTGAGAATGGGGGTAATCCTAGAATGTCACTGCCAAATATAGCTAGTGGATGAGACTTCCCTCTGCTGGCATGTTCCTTTGCACCAGAATGGAGCTCCTTGGGGGGAGGGGCTTTGGCTCCATTCTCTGGTTGGGGAAGCCGTGGCTCAGAGACTTTTAGTGGTATTCCCATAATCACACAGCTACCTAATGGCAAAGCTGGGACCAGAGCCAACACCTTCTGACCCCCCAATGTGAGTTCTTTTTCTTTAACATTTGGAGAGAAAATCGGTATCCTTTTCTTTGAAGGTTATATATGCATTATATAGATGGGAAAAGAGTCTCAACCATGAGCTGCTTCCCGGTCTGACCCCAGGAAAGGCAGAGCAGAGGAGCATCCTTGGGAAGGGGGCGATTTCTGACCACCTCCCATGGTAACAGAAGCCCAGCCCCAGCTAAGGACAGGCTACACCTGAGAGTGTGCCTCCCCTGCCCCCCAGCTGTGTCCCCGGACTTCTCCCTTCCCCGGAGCCACTGCCTGAACTCATCAGACTTGGAGCTGGAAGCCCACCTCCTCAAACCCTCTCCCTCCACCTCCCGTCCCTCCAATGGAGACACAACAGCTTGAGGCACCCTCAGAGTCCGAGTGCCCTGGGCCTCACATCTCCCACTGACTGGCTGTGAACATGGACCAGTCACAGAACATCCCCAGGCCGCCATCTCTTTATCCAACACTGCTTCACAGGATGTCGTTGAGGATCCAGTGAATTATAGCCTGTGAGCACATGTTGGACAGTGTTTAGTGATGGCCAACACACAACCCATTCCGTTGGTCTAGCCCAAGGACAAACTACTTGAGGATGTTTGGGAGCAGGCACTTCGGAGCCTGACGGATATTGGCAAGTAACTGAACATTTCTCAGTTTCCACATCTATAAAATGGGCATAATAACAATGCCTACCACAGGGATGTTAGAAGTCATGCCATACAATCCATGGAAATCAATCATAAAAATGTTGTAAGACTTTAAGTAAGTTCATATATAAACGTAACCCCCTGTAATAGGGCCTTGCACATGTGTATTAGCTATTACTCTGAATAACTTCTAAATACATACAGTTACAAATCATGAAAAAAGACAAGGCCTGAAAGTGCTCAGTGCTATTTCTAGCGGGTGGTTTATGTTCAGTAAATAGAAACTACCAGGTAATGTTACTTTATTGTTGCCGTTATTGATTGAAACAGACAACCCCTCTTACCAGATCTCCGTTTCCTATCTTTGACTCAAACCCAGCCTGACTCCTGGAATAACATTCAGGTGTCCTCCCATTGGTTCAGAATAGAAGTGCCACGTTCCCTGAAGATAAGATTGGAAGCTTGAGAAACTGAGAGGAAAAGAAAAGCGGATGGCCAGGTTCCCATCACCCACGTGGGCTGGACCTCAGGTGTCTCTTGGGATCTTGCTACTCAAGTGTGGCCTGAGGACTGGCAGGATCAGGCATCCCAGGGAGCTAGTGAGAGATGCAGACTCTCAGCGCCCCTCGCCAGACCTCCCCAGTCAGAATCTGCCTATTAACCTATTAACTGCCCCTCCCCCACTCCCCACCTCGATTCCCATTCACAGCCCCCACTGCCTCAGGGTTTAGCAGGACGCTGCCGGGGTCAGCCTGGCCTGGTTCGGGTAACAGGACTGGCATTTATCTTTGATTTCCCCAAAGCAGGCAGAGCTGCTTTCATGGGTGGGCAAGTTGTGCCACCATCCCAGGGCCCTGTGCTCAGAAAGGCCCCACGCATTTAGTGCTCTGCATTGCTGTCTGGAAATCCGTAATATTCTGAACCAGGGGCCCTATGTTTTCATTGTCCACCGAGTACCAAATAAGGTACTCCTACTAACTCTGTACCCTGGGATCCTCTAGGACTGGGGCCTAGAATCGGCCCAGGTTTGGTCACCTTCCTTCCCCAAGCCAGATCCCCAAGTGCCGTTTCTGCCCCACAGACACATCCTGAGGCCGGCTGCAGCCTGGCGACATGGGGAATTCGGGGCACCCTGCCTGACCGGAGGAATTTACCCTTCTGGAGGCAAGGATTGTCAGAACTACACCTGAATCCACACTTGAGTTCTCTCTTACGTAACTTTTAAATGTCCTGGGTGCTGTGCACTATCTTTAACTTGCCTCATCTCATTAAATTCTTCCAATAGCCAGGGGGCGATGTATTATTTTTCTGGTTCGACAGAGAAGAAAACTCAAAAACGTTAAGTAATGGGCCAAAAATCAAATAACAGATCAAAAACAAAATCAGGATATAAACCTAAGTTTGTCTGGATACACAGCCTCCAGACTACCCTCCCTCACTGCACCTGGTGGTCCTTTTCTGTGTCTGAATGAGGTTCCCTCCCGCCAGCCCACCCGCCCAGGTGCTCACTGCGCACCCAAGTCTTGCCTGTCCTCCCTCCACCATTGCTCTAGTGACCCCCACTCTCCCAGTGCTTACAAAGCAGACGCTGCAGGGCTAACATGGGAAGGGCCTGTGTATTCGTTTCTCAAGGCTGCTGTAACAAATTAGCCCCCAACTTGGTGTCTGAAGAAAAGAGAAATACATTCTCTCAGAGTTTTGGAGTTCAGAAGTCCAATATCATGGCCCTGGAATGAAGGTGTTGACAGAGCCACAGTCTCCCTTAGAGGTCCGGGGATACTAGAGTCTGGTGGCTGCGGCCTTCCTTGGCCTCTGGCCACATCACTCCAGTCCCAAGGGCCAGCAGTGTCAAGTCTCTGCTCTTTTTTTTTTTTTTTTTTTTTTTTTTTTTAAGATTTTATTTATTTATTTGACAGAGATCACAAGTAGGCAGAGAGGCAGGCAGAGAGGGAGAGAGGAGGAAGCAGGCTCCCTGCCAAGCAGGGAGCCCGATGCGGGGCTCGATCCCAGGACCCTGAGATCATGACCTGAGCCGAAGGCAGAGGCTTTAAACCACTGAGCCACCCAGGCGCCCAAGTCTCTGCTCTTATTTCAGATCATCTTCTCGGTGTATGTCAAGTCTCCCTCCGCTTCCCTCTCCTGTAGGTACGTGTGCTTGCACTCGGGGCCCACCGGTAACGCCAGATGACGACACCAACCCGAGATCCTTAACTTCATTCCATCTGCAATGGCCCCTTTTGGCTATAGAAGGTAACATTCACAGTTTTTGGGGATTGGGATGTGAATATCTTTGGGGAGGTCATTTTTTATCCAGCCAAAGTTGACCAATAGACTAATAGTTGGAGGAGTTCAACAAAAAAAGAAAGGCAAAACAAAACAAAAGAAGGAAAGGAAGAAAGAAAGAAAGAAAGAAAAGGAAAAGAAAAAGAAAGGCCTTCTGGCCCCGCCCTCAGGAGGCTCCTCTCCTGAGGAACCCCCAAGCAATGCATCCCTTCCAAGGCAACCAGTTCCTCTGTACTTAAGCCACCACTCAGAGGAAGGGGAGGTTTGGGGAGAAGGCAGCAGGAAACCTAGTTATAGGCCCTAGAGCTAAAGAGCCCAAGGATGGGTCTTCTAAGGACAGCAGAACTGAGAGGTAAACGGCTCTGGGGTCTTACATCCCTTCTTACAGACCTCTTCCAGCTTTGTAGATAAAATATGTATGAAATTCATAGACTCTGTTAAGAATTCTGCTCTGGGACCATCATGTTTTCAAGCATGGCTAATAAACCTCCTCTTCCTATTCCCTTTTGTTGCTATTACTCTTTATTGTCTCTTATGACTCAGTTGGTAACTCTCTGTTCTGTTCCTGCTTCCTTATGCCTACATTTTCATCCATCCTTCCATGTCAGGTGAATCACTCCCAGCCCTGGAAACGCTGAGGGACAACATTCGGTCACACTCAAAGGGTGGAAAGTAAAAGAACTGTTTCCTGACAGAACATGGAAAGAGAATGTCTTGGAAACTAACGCCCTGGGGCACCTGGGTGGCTCAGTCAGTTAAGTGTCTGCCTGCAGCTCGGGTCATGATCTCTGGGTCCTGGGATCAAGCCCCATGTCAGGTTCCTTGCTCAGTGGGGAGCCTGCTTCTCCCTCTCCCTCTGTCTGCCCCTCTGCCTACTTGTGTTCCCTCTTTCTGTCTATCGAATAAATAAACAAAATCTTGAAAAAAAAAAAAAAGAAAGAAAGAAAACAGATGGCCTTAGTTAAGGTGAGATCTCACCGGAAAAGTGTCCACCTGGACCCAAATCTGTGTAGGATGGGGCTCAGCTGATCAGCCATACCTGAGTACTGCACCTGTCAGCAGGGGCATTCAGACTCAGCCTTTTATGGACCACAAAAAAAAAAAAAAAGCTTCTGAGAAGAAGTGAGGCAAACAATGGATGAACTGCCCTGTTTATATATTTGCATACATCCACCAACAGCACCAGCACAACTCTGTGCAGCTGCAAGGTAAAGATTTTACTACCAGCCCCTCCCTGTTAGACACTGGTGCTGCCCTAAACCAGGACATGGGGCGAGGTCTCCTCCCACATCCTCCGAGCCAGACTCTCTAGGCCTGCCCACCTGCTCCACATGCCCATCTGGATCGGGACAGCCTCGTCTGCCCTATCCTAGCACCAGGGTCGACATACCAACCGCTCTCTTTTCTTCAGAGAGCAGACATTGCCAGTTGTGCTTCCATTATTCTAGCTAATTCTGACCCTATTTGCCTCTGCACTAATCTGTGCAGCAGCTTCAACTTTCCCCTAGAGTGTGTGTCTGTGTCAGTCCGGGTGGGACGGGTGAAGCAGAACGGTAGGACATCTCTAGAAAAAGAGATTTGTATATCAAGGCATGTATTGCGGGGACCTGACCCATGCATTGTGGGAACGGAGTAAATGGCCCCTGTTTGATGTCTCTGCACCTGACACGGGATCTTCAAGTCCGCGAGGCAGTCAGGAAGCAAAGACCACCAGCAGGCTGGAGCCCCACAGGCACAAGCGGGGACCCCACAAGGACAGCCTAGAACTTGGGTCCGTTCTTGTTGCCCCTGACCTTGGCAGAGCGGAAGCCCTGCAGAGGCTGAGCCCTTCCTCACTGAGCTAAATTCACACACCTGGCTCTACTGCGGCTTCCTGCAAGGAGCTGAGTCAGCACGTTAGCCCCAAAGCTGCCACGGGCTGCAGCCTCCCGTCCACCCTCCAAAATCTCGCGAGAATCTCCCTTGACCTCAGCCCAATGGGAAACTCGTGGCAAGGGAATTCTTTTACGTAGACAAGCCAAGAGGACGCGCTCCCAAGCCGTCCGTGCGGTAAGTCCGACTCCCCCGAAGACAGATCCCGGGAGGGGGTGGAAATGCAGGTTTATCTGGCATAGTCTGCAAGCGAGGGAAGCAGGATGGAGCCAAGGGAGAAGCTGAACTGAGAGGCAGTCACAACAGCTCCCCATGGAGCTCTGCAGCCCGAGGTGCGGGTGGGGGGTGGGTCTTCAGGGTTGTCTGGAATCAAGCAAGGCCGCCTCGGGAAGCGCACAGGGCCTTGGGAACAGCATGAAGAGGTTCACAGCCTCCACTCTTGGCAGCTGTGGGAACAAGGGTCTGGGTCCCAAAGGGGCTTCCGGACAGGCACCATCGTGTCCAGTAAACCTGCTTCCCTAAATGCCTCGCCTGTGAGGAGAGCATCCAGCATCTGTGGTAGGAGGGGGGTTTAGGTGCGATGACAAAACTGTGTGCTGGTGGGAGTGGGAGGATTCTCCCTGTTGCTGGAGGGCTGCCCACTTGGTGACTGCTTCCTTGTCCTCTGCTTCCAAATCTCCTCCCAGCTCCAGGAGCTGGCAGTGGGACTTGGCAATGGTTCCCTGGGATTTTCTACTGTGTGGCTTCACACCTGCCACGTGCAATGGTTACGTGGGTGTCCCCTGTACTCAGGCTTCCCTGGGAAAACCTGGGTTTGGAATGTGGAATTCTAGAACATGCTATGAACTTCCTGCAAAGTGAGCTTGGAAAGCCGGAGCGGAGACTTTGCCTCTGGAAAGGCTGCCGGGAACCCATTCCTTTTACTCTGCTGTTGGTGGGCTCTGGCGCCCCCCTCAAGGTCATGTCCCTCATGACTGTACAGGGTCCTTCAGTGGCAGGAAAGACAAGGCTGCCATTTTGTCATTTCCCAGAGGCATCAAAACACTCCCTTAGACACAGCTCTTCTTTAATATCCTCAAAGTAAAATTGTCCTTAGAATTTGAGAGCCACACTTACACACAAGTGTGGACAAATGCAGAAAATAAGCACATTCTTCCAGTGTCTTCCATCTCAATGACTGGCCCGGCCCCTCTCCCCATCTGTGGTACAAGCCAGAATCTGAGGCATCCCCTTGACACCTCTCTTTCCCGCAGCACCCTCTTCACCAACTACTGTCAATTTCACCTCCTCGAGAACCTTCTGTCTCCCTCCCATGTCTCTCTTTCTTCACTGCCCCATGCCTCAAGCCCCTGACTTTGTCTCCTCACATCTCCCTCTGCCCCTTCAATCTGCTCTCCTTTCTACACACAGAATCGTGTGTGTGTGTGTGTTTTAAGATTTTATTTATTTGAGATAGAGTTGCGGGAGAGAGCAGGAGCAGGGGGGGGCAGAGGGAGAAGGAGAAGCAGGCTCCCCCCTGAGCAGGGAGCCCGACATGGGGCTCGATCCTCGGACGCTGGGATCGTGACCTGAGCCAAAGGCAGATGCTTAACTGACTGAGCTACCCAGGAGCCCCACAGAATCATCTTTTAAAAATACAGTTCTGATCATACATTCTCCATTATTAAATTTATTCAGTGTTTTCTTACCTATTATGCTCTAGATAAAGAGTAAACTTCCTAAGGTAGCCCCCAAAGCCGTACAGGGCCTCAGGCCTCAGCCTGCTCCTGATTGTGCCTCACTCACTGTGCTGCAAGCAGGCTGGCCTCCCTCCTGTGCCTCCCCCACAACCTCCCCTCTGGGGCTTCCCTGCTGTTGTGCCCCCACCTGCTAAAGTCAGTTGAGGTTAGGACCTGCAGTCAGACCCCTCAGGCTTCCCATTTCCAGCTCCAGCACTTTTTTTTTTTTTAAACCCATGTAGTTTTGGGCAACTTACTAAAGCTCGCCATATCTCAGTCTCCCCATCTGTAAAATGGGGGCAATAATACGAGGCATGGTGTGTAGCGCACGGTGCCAGGTATACCGTGAGGGCTTGGAAATGTTAGTAATCATCCTCATATGCCCTGCAAGCCTCAGCTCCAGTGTCCTTCTTCAGGGACGTGTCCCTGGAGGTCCCCACACTCCCCCAAGATCTGGTGCCCTCCCACGCAATCATGGTCCCTGTCCTTTCCTTCCTTCCACACTCCAGACACAGCAGATTTGTCTGCCTTCCTCTCAGGCCACAACCCTCCTTGGGGCAGAAACACGGCCTGGGTGCTCACCATTATATCCTTGGAGCCTAGCACCATTTCTCAAATTAAACCTTCCCTTTCCTGGCGTAGCGGGAGGGTATAGGTGTGGGATATGGCCTGGGCTCTCTGCCACCGTCTGTGGAGTTGGAGAGTGGGAGGCAGGAGGTGTGCCCCGGGGATGCCTTCTAGTGCTGAGGAGCAGTGAGTGGCCGGCCCAGCTCTAGTGAGCCGTGAGCAGAGGCACCCCCTCAGCCCCAGTGCCCCCTGGAACGTACCGCTTCTCTGTCTTGGGCCCAGGCCCTGCTTCAGAGGCTCTACCGCAGAAGGCAGCCCTCCCCACCCCCATTAGGTTAGGTTCCCAGCATGTCCGGCATGGCTACAGTGGGGTGTCGCTTTGATTTCTGTCTATTACAGAACGTGTCCACCGGCACAGACACTTGTCTGGGTCAGAAACAGAGAAGGGCAGGAGGGATGCCATGAGGACCGTCCAGCATTGTGGGTTGGGAGGTCTTTCTCGTAGTGACAATGCACCAGTCATTTTGACTCCCCGATTTGTTTTACTCCTTTGTAAAATGAAACATCCTGAGCTCCAGCAAGTGTGTGCTAGCCTCTCCCTCTCAGGCTGCCCTGCCTCATGCTGATGTCAGTTCTGGGCGACATGGGTTCCTTCTCAACACATAGTCCAGACTGGACTAAGGGGGACATCCCACCAGCCTGGGACTTGGGCCACAAGGACAGAATTCACTCGCTCCACGGTGTGGGCCACTGTGACTGCAGGTTAGGAAAGGCCGGTCCCACACTGCACAGACGGCAGGCAGGGCTGAATGCTGTAGCCGCATTTTGGGAGGAAAACTACAAGCGATGGAGAAAGAACTGGTTTACAGAAGGTAGAGAGAGGGACTCGGCCCCGGCCAGAGACAGCCTGGTCTCTGATGATGTTGGTCCCGGTGAAGCCAGCTGTAAGTCCTCTGCTAGGGTGCCTGGGGATTCCCCTGTATCCCCTTCTTGAAGTGGGGTTCAGACTGTTCTCTTCCTGGTAACCAGTGGTGGTTGATAAAGATGACTTCTCCTATTGGATGTCAATGAAACAACTCCTCCACCCCTAAGACTGCCTTACTCTCCAGCTTTGTACTCCCTGAAGACCTCTGCTTTACTTACTCCACTCTCACGCCCACTAGACCACGGACATCAATGCTGGAGGAAGCCTTTTCACAGCACAAATGAGGAAACAGAGACCTGGAGTGGGAAACAGACTCACGGAAGGTCACTCAGTGAGTCCGTGACAGTCAAGGTGAAAGCAGAGCATGGAGTGCTCAGGCCACAGAGCATCTCTGGAAGTGCTGCCAGCCAACCCTCTCTCTCCCACGCATCCGCCCTCTCCAGGCCAAGGCTGCTATGCATTCAGACTGCCGAACTCTGCAACGAAACAGCATCAGCCCCTGGTCTGTTAAGTGGTCTAAAAGGTTCTGAAAACAAGGCACAGACCCTGGGGATGCTGGAGAAGAGGGGACATAGGAGCCAGGGACATAGATACCGGGTGCAGACCCGAGTGAAGCTGTGGAGACACCTGTGCTGTGACTCGGGCAACAGCCACCAGCCCAGAGAGCGCAGCGGAGCTCCCAGGCGCAGCACAAGTGTGCGGGAGTAGGGTGAGCACCACAGACCAGGGGATGCTTCCTAAATCGAGAATAGGGACCCAAGTGGCTGGGAGAAGTTTGTAGATGGCCAGCCCAGGCCTTCAGCCTCTGGGCACAGGCCACTAGCTGCCAGAGAGCCCCTCGGCCATGAGCCTCAGGATAGACAACACGGGTGGGAGGTCGCCAGAGCAACCCCACAAAAATCAAAGAAACTGGAGAGGATGGCAATCATTTTCTGATTATTATTCAAAGATCTTTTTGGTCTGTTAAGTACTTTAGGAGCTCCAGGAGAAAAAGCAAAGATACAGTTTTCTAAAGGTGTCATTCCTTTGAGCAAAAAGTCCCATATTTTGAACAGATGTTGGCACTACAATAATACACTGTTTTGAGTATGAGTTGTCTCTGTAAGCCTCATTATCAGACACAGGCGTGGCACAGAGCAGGCTCTTTATTTATTTATTTGTTTGTTTGTTTAAGATTTTACTTATTTATTTGACAGAGAGAGCGCACAAGCAGTGGGAGCAGGAGAGAAAGAAGCAGGCTCCCCACTAAGAAGGGCCCTGGGATCATGACCTATTCCGAAAGCAGACATTTAACCAACTGAGCCAACCAGCCTCCCCAAGAGCAGGTTCTTTCTAGAAATCACCGAGTGCTTGCTCTGAGCCTGGGACGGGTTTGACTGGAAGCACTCTCATATCCTATTTTACAGATAAGGGACTAAGGTGTCAGAAGCCCAGTTCTCACAGCTACTCCAAGATGGATGCAGTGTTTGACCCCGGGCAGCCTGGCTCCTAACCCTTTGCTTAACCTCAGGACTATATTTGATGCTCCTTGGCCTTCTCTTTGGACAGGACTAGCATGAGTGGGCAGGCTGGCAGGAGCCTGGAAGGGGGCGTGGGGCCTAACCATGTAGCCTATCAATACCAATTGTGCTAAGGCTTTTAACTTGTCTGCCCTTGCTGGTGAGAATGTGTTTACCAGGGCCTGAACCTGCTTTTTGGCTGCCCTGTCTCTGAAGAAGTAGAGTCTTTGAAAGAACAAGGGACAGAGTCAGGAAAACCAGGGGGATGAAGCTTGGGCAGCACTCTCCCCTTCTCTGTGTTTCATCTCCCCCACCAAATACACAGGTAGATGAGACGGCCCTGCACCTCCTCTCACAGTCTCTCATTTCCAGATGATTCTCACATGTCATCTGAATTCTACCCACAGAGGAGAAGCTTATTGAAGCTTCAGGTTAAATAATTCAGCGGCTGCCACATGGTTGGCCCTCAATAAATGTCCCAGAGTAATTTAAGGGATGCCTTAGGCATCTGGACTTTCTCATCATATCTGTGTCTATCCCCGTAATTTCCTAACACTTGATGAGCCTTGTGAGCTGTTGTAAAGCCTGCGGTTTATGAAAAAGATTTCAGGGCTCAAATCCCAAGCAGGGGGCATGAAATCCCTGAGAGGAAGAATCTAGAATGTCACTGAAGCTGACAAAGAGATGGCATAAAATAAAAGAAAACAGGACCCATCTCTCTCATGAATATGGATGTGAAAATTCTAGACAAAATGCCAGCAAATTGAATTCAACAGTATATTAAAAGAATAATTTACCACAACCAAGTAGGGTTACCTAAAGAATGCAAAGTTGTTTTAATATTAGTAAATCTGTTTATAGAACACATCAATGGGTGAAATAAGTGAAACCATATGATTATCTCACTAGGAGCAGGAAGATCATTTATGAAAAGTCAGCATCAGTTCCTAAAGGGGACATTCTCTATAATACCAGGAGTGGATGGGGCAAGTGGACATTTGTCAGGGGGCTGGGTTTAGTGAGATAGCACTTCACATCTGACCCTCTCCCTGTGTTTGGGGAAATTCCTCACTGTCTGAGTTCTGATGAGAGACAGAGCTACCTCCAACTACAGAAATGGAAAAAATCCCAGATGCTGGCTGTTCCGGGTGCCAGCCCCACCCCCGAAGCAGCAGAGAGCCCCGTGGCCTACGCTCAGATGGTGGAGCAAAGTAAACAGGCAGCGGAGAACTTTTTTCTTTTTTAATTCAGCTTTATTGAATGCAGAGAATTTCTTACGGGGCTCCAGTAAGAGTAGCAACATCAGTTTGCAGGGATGGTGGGGACAGCAGCCCAGTAGCTGCATCCAGGCTCCAGGGGCCAGCACCACTGATGTCTCAAGCTAGGGCATCCCACATCCAAGGTGGCGGCAGCCAGTCCTCTCTTGTGTGTCGTCTGGGCCATGGTGCCTGCTGCCCAGACTCCCTCTGTTCTTGACCCTCCCATGATTCTCTGAGCTATCCAGGATCCTGTTGAAATTTTTTCTCCACTTAAATCACCCAGCATCAGTTTCTATTATGGGCAGCTAAGGAGGCTTAATGATACAGAAGGCTATTTTCTTAACATAACCAAGAATATGTCTCTTGTTTCCAAACTTATTGCCAAAATAATGCATAACAGCATCCCTATTAAACAAAGAGTAAAACAGAGTGCCTGGGTGGCTCAGTCAGTTAAGTATCAGTGTGACTCTTGATTTCCGCTCAGGTCATGATCTCAGGGTCTTGAGATCAAGCCCTCACATAGGACTCCTCACTCAGCAGGGAGTCTGCTACTTCTCCCTCTGTCTACCCGCCCCCACCCCACACTTGAGCACTCTCTCTAAAATAAATAAATAAATAAATCTTAAAAAAAAAAGAATAAAATGAAGATTATAACTAATCCTACTGTCTTTTTTTGCCTATATCCATGTCTTTTTTAAAAGTCGTATTTGTTGAGGTGCAATTTGCGTATGCTAAAATTTACCCCTTTCAAATATACAATTTGACAAGTTTTAGCAAATCTACATCTATTTAAGCACCACCACATTCATTATATAAACTATTTCCATCATGCCAAATAGTTCCCTTAAGCAACCTTGGAGCTAATTCTCTTCCTAACCCCAACCCTGGCAACCATTCTTCTGATTTGTCCCTGTAGCTTGGCCTCTTCTAGAATGTCCTATAATAAAATCACATGGCAGCCTTTGGTGGCCTGCTTCTTTCCCTTAGCCTCCTGCTTTTGTGATCCATCCATATGGCTGCATGAGCAGTATCCATTGTATATATGTGCCAGAATTTATCAATTCGATGTACATTGGTCGATGTACATAGGGTTGTTCTTGGTTTCAGACCATCGTGCATAAAGCTTCTCTGAACACTTACATAAAGGTTTTTATAGAAACATGTTAATTTTTATGGGGTAAATATCGAAGAGTAGGGGCTCAGTGGGTAAAGCCTCTGCCTTTGGCTCAGGTCATGATCTCAAGGTCCTGGGATGGAGCCCTACATCAGGCTCCCTGCTCAGCAGGGGGCCGCCCCCCCCCCGCCCCGCCTGCCTCTCTGCCTACTTGTGATCTCTGTCTGTCAAATATATAAATAAAATCTTTAAATACGTAAGAATAGGAATGCTGGGTCATATTAAGTAAATATTTAATTTCAGAGAAACTACCAAGCTGTTTTCCAAAGTGCTATACTCTTTGGCATTCGCACCAGACCTAGTGAGAATTACATTTGCTTTGCATCCTGTCTGCACCAGCACTTGACATTATCAGTCTTTTCATTTTAGCTGACTAGTAGATGTAGTATCTTGATTTGGTTTTAATTTTTATTTCTCTAATAACTGGTAATGTTGAGCATCTTTTCATGTGTCTATATCTACTTGCCACCAAAATATCTTTTGGATAAAGTGTCTGTTCAGACTGTACATCTAGTAATTTTTTATGTAGCTGTTTCTCTTATTTCTGTTGAGTTACGAGGGTTCTTTATGTATTTTGAATACAAGTTCTCTATCAGATTTGTGTTTTGCAAATATCTTCTCCCAGTCTGTGGCTTGTCTTTTCATTTTCTGAAGAGTGGCTCACAGGCAGCATAAGTTTTGATTTTGATAAAGTCTAATTTAGCAATTTTTCTTTTATGACTCATTCTTTTTGTGTGTCCTAAAAAATCATTGCCCAAGCTAAAGGCACAAAGATTATATTTCCTATGCTTTCTTCTAAAGGATTTATAGTTTTAGCTCTTACATTCAAGCCTATGATTCATATTGAGTAGGCTTTCATAGAGAAGAGTGAGAAAAGGGTCAATGCTCAGTTTTTGCATATGAATGCAAACATTTCCCAGAATACTATTATCATGTAACATTGTCCTAGAAGTTCTGGTTGGCATAATAAGACACCAAACATCAGTATGAGGTAAAATTATTGGAAACTAGGAGAAAAAACATCATTTTACAGTCAGTATGATTTCATACCCCAAAAAACTAAAGAAAATCTATTGAAAACACATAGAATTAATAAGGAGAATTCAATAATATAATTCACTGCAGAATAAACATGCAAAAAATCAATAACTTTTCTATATAACAACAGTAATCATTTAAAGGTTATAATAGAAATAAAAAGAATCCTGTGCATAATAGCAACAAAAGACATAAATGTCTGCAAATAATCATCACAAAAAAAGTGCAGGGCCTACAGAATGAAACTCAGAAAGCTTTATTGAGAGCATGAAAAAAGAGACCTAAATATAGATGTGTCAATCTCTTAGATGGAAAAACTCAATAGTAGAAAGATGTTCATTTTTCCAAAGGAATTTATAATATTGGAGGGTTTGGGGGAACAGGGCAAAATGATTCTAAAATTTATCTGAAAGTGTGAACAGGAGGAGGAGCTGGAAAAAAATCTGTTGAAGAGTAAAGAGGGGGACCTACCCTACAAGGTATGAGGATATTTTATAAAGATACCATATGTAAAAGATTGCACTGAGGGCTCCAGATCAAATAAGTGATAGAGCATGTGCTAGAATAGGATAAATGAGTCTAAACAGAACCCGACATGTATTAAAACTTTAAGGATGATAACATCCCAAATCAGCTGGGATCACGGTATGTAGCAAGAACGGAAGAAAAGGGACGAGTTAAGAGGCTATCGGAATAGTTCAAGGGAAATGTGATGGCAGAGAAGTTTGCTGGGTTGCTAAGCCAGAGCTGCTCCCTGGTCCTCAGGCAAGCAGGAATACCCTCTGGGCAACAGGGCATTACCGGCTGGCGGGCTGGTGTGCAGAGGCAGTCAGCCTCTTCCAGCGCCCTCTAGTGACGAAGCTGAACATGTCGGCTGGCAAAGACAATAGATGGAAAAGGCCCTTACCCACTTCCATAGGATCAGGCAACGAAAAGTGAATTTCAACAGAGAGGTAATATATTGATAACCAACAGGATGTAAATGTCAAACCACATTTTTTTTTGCTTTTAAAATAATTTTAATTTGGGGTTGGTTTGTTTGTTTGTTTTCAGTTAACATATATAATGTATTATTTGTCCCAGTGGTATAGGTCTGTGAATTATCAGGCTTACACATTTCATAACACTCACCATAGCACATACCCTCCCCAATTGTCCATAACCCAGCCACCCTATCCCTCCCCCCAACCCCCTAGCACCCCTCAGTTTGTTTTGTGAGATTAAGAGTCTCTTATGGTTTGTCTCTCTCCCAATTCCATTTTGTTTCATTTTTCTCTCCCTAGCCTCCACAACCTACCACCTTGCCTCTCAGATTCCTCATATCAGAGAGATCATATGATAATTGTCTTTCTCTGATTGACTTATTTCGCTTAGCATAATACCCTTTAGTTCCATCCACCTTGTTGCAAAAGGCAAGATTTTGGTTTTTGATGGCTGCATAGTATTCCATTGCATATATATCCCACATCTTCTTTATCCTTTCGTCTGTTGATGGACATCTAGGTTCTTTCCATAGTTTAGCTATTGTGGACATTGCTGCTATAAACATTTGGGTGCACTTGCCCCTTCAGATCACTACCTATGTGTCTTTAGGGTAAATACCCAGTAGTGTGATTGCTGGGTCATAGGGTAGCCCTATTTTCAACTTTTTGAGAAACCCTCATGCTGTTTTCCAGAGTGGCTGCACCAGCTTGCATTCCCACCAATAGCATAAGAAGGTTCCCCTTTCTCTGCATCCTCGCCAACGTCCGTCATTTCCTGACTTGTTAATTTTAGCCATTCTGACTGGTGTGAGGTGGTATCTCACTGTGGTTTTGATTTGTATTTCCCTGGTGCTGAGTGATGGTGAGCACTTTTTCATGTATCTGTTGGCCATCTGGATGTCTTCTTTGCAGAAATGTTTGTTCATGTCTTTTGCCCATTTCTTGATTCGAGTATTTGTTCTTTGGGTGTTGAGTTTGATAACTTCTTTATAGATTTTGGATACCAGCCCTTTATCTGATATATCATTTGCAGATATCTTCTCCCATTTTCTCAGTTGTCTTTTGGTTTTGTTGACTGTTTCCTTTGCTGTGCAAAAGCTTTTGATGTTGATGAAGTCCCAATAGTTCATTTTTGCCCTTGCTTCCCTTGCCTTTGGCAGTGTTTCTAGGAAGAAGTTGCTGTGGTTGAGGTCAAAGAGGTTTCTGCCTGTGTTCTCCTCAAGGATTTTGATGGATTCCTGTCTCACATTGAGGTCTTTCCTCCATTTTGAGTATATTTTTGTGTGTGGTGTAAGAAAGTGGTCTAGTTTCATTCTTCTGCATGTGGCTGTCCAATTTTCCCAGTACCATTTGTTGAAGAGACTGTCTTTTTTCCGTTGGACATTCTTTCCTGCTTTGTCAAAGAATAGATGACCATAGAGTTGAGGGTCTATTTCTGGGCTCTCTATTCTGCTCCACTGATCTATGTGTCTGTTTTTGTGCCAGTACCATACTGTCTTGATTATTACAGCTTTGTAATAGAGCCTGAAGTCTAGAATTGTGATGCCACCACTTTGGTTTTCTTTTTCAACATTCCTCTGGGTATTCAGGGTCTTTTCTGGTCCCATATGAATTTTAAGATTATTTGTTCCATTTCCTTGAAAAAAGTTGATGGTATTTTGACAAACCACAGTTTTCAAATACAGTTAGGGTCTCAGCTCTGGACACAGTTGCCGACATCTCAATGGCCAAAAGAAGTCATCTAACCAAGTCCAATATCAAAGAGGAGAGTGGGGAGAGAGAGGGAGGGATTGAATATTTAATAATAAAAATAATAGCAATAATCCAAACAATCACAGAGGAAGGGCTAGTAGGATGTCCCGATGGACTGAAAGGGAAGGGAAAGAAATGGGATGGTTTTTAGAGTTTCAGAGATAAGAGCAGTAAGTGGCTGCTGATGCTACTTACTAATGTAGGAAGGACTGGAAGATGAAAAGATTTGTTGGGTAAAATAAAATTTTTTGTTTGAGATTTGTTAAATATTGACATCTAAGAGGAGATGTCAAATGGGACTCTAGAGCGCAAGAGCAAGATCACTTCGAGAGATATATGCATGGTAATCCCCAGCTTCTAGAAAGTGCTTTCTGCTGTGCTTCTGCTTGAGATCACCTAGGGAAAGAGTGTAGCTGGAGCAGAGGAATTGTTTGGGAATGGAGCCCTGGGCAGAACAGTATTTTTTAACAGGTAGGGAGAAGGATTCTGTAGGGGAACCACAAAGGTGTTGCTGGCATCTGGAAAGAAAACCGGGAGGGTACGGTGTCACAGGAGCCAAGAGACAAAGGTGTTTGAACAAGGAAGGAGTGCCAGATGTTACCAGGGATTGGAATGAGATGGAGATTGTCGGAGACTTTGACATGAGCTGTGTAGGGGACCAACTCTATGAAGGAGCACTGTGCTAGGTGCTGGAGATAAAAAGATAAATAAGATACGTTTCTTGCCCTTTAGGAAATCATAGCCTGGTGGGAAAGGCAGACATGCAAATAAATCATTGCCATACAGTGTGATAAATCTTAGAATAACATTTTCTTATATGTGGTCCACTGAACACTATTTGAGGAAGATGTTAATCAAGCACTCTAAAACCAGAATGTTCCAAGACCAATAAGCCTGGACAACCCTGCAGACCCAACGCCACCCTGGGCTGCAGTGCCAACTGCTGACCTCTTAGCGCTAGGTTCAGAGCTTAGGATACCAATGTACTGCCCCTCAGGGTCCTCTCTACACACCCAGGTCTTGTCTGGCACCCCAAGAGTTACAGAAAAGCAATGTCAGCTCCACAGTAGAAACAGCCACCAGGGGCAGGGAGATTGACCGAGGAGGAGTGGCTTCTAGAAGGCTGATCTGAGAGCAGAGTTGCTCCCCAAGGAAAAAACAAAGCAGGGGTTCCCACACTGTACCCTGGGTCCTGTGGCTGAGCAGCAGGGGGATGGGAACAACTGTCTCAGGACCCCCAGTGGCCTTGTCCCACAGGACTTGGGGCCCGAGACCTCCCCGCTGAGCCCGTGGAGCTACAAACCCAGAGCAACCACTCACGTGGTGCAGCCAAGTCCAGAGGTCTGGCTTCTGATTAATTTGACAATTTCCCTAGAGGTAGAAAAATTAAAGAAAATTAAATCACCAGCCAACTCCTCAGCATTTTCCCTGACGACTGAAGCCTGTGGAGGCAGCAGAGACCCTACGTATACTTGGTTGCACAACACGCATGCCGCTGAGCAAAAATCAGCTCATTACCCAATGGTTCTGGAATGCCCAGGTGCTTTCTGAGGCAGCCTCTCGGGTAGGTTGGGAGAGAGGCAGTGGGGCTCTCACCCCTACGAGCTGGTGGGGAGCAAGAGGAGACCCTGACCTGACAGAGCAGGGGCATGACCCAGAGGAGCCTGTGGGGGCCTGGAAGGTACAGGTCGTGATGTGCAGAGGACGTGGCAAGCTTGGGCATATGGTGGGAGCAGGTGCCAGTGCCGGGTGGGTGTGGTACCAGGAGCCCAGACAGCAGAAGGCGCCCGGTCACATGGTTCTGGGGGATGGCTCACACACAGCCTGGCCCCAGGAGTAAAGCAAGTAACAGCCAAACCTGGGAGAGAGTTGGGCAGGGAGAATTCAGGATAAGGACATGGAGGTCAGCACAGGAAACTGAGGCAGAAATCCAGACTATGGACTGAGTAATATGATAAAGGTAGGAATATGAGAGGAGTGTTTGTTGTTGTTTTCTAAGCAACTCAACCCTGAGAACATTGTCTAGTAACACCTTGTCCTGATCAGGGTGGGAGAAACTAGGTCTGCCCTTACAGTTTCACTAGTTCTAGCTGTGCAGAGTGAGGATACCAGGGCATAGGAGCTAAAGGGTCTTGGATATAAGGAGACTACAGGGGCAAGATCCCACCTCCTCGTTGCTCTTCTTGAATTTTCAACAACCCCCTCTGAACACAGATTCTTTGGCTTAAAGGATTGTGTAAGTCACCTTTTTACGAAGTCAAGCAAAAGTGTCTTCTATTTGGAGCTGTTTTTGTTGCAAAGAATCAAATACCACTCTGGTTTAAGAACAGAGATGTGGTTTATTGCAATGGCGCACAGGGACTAAAGGACAGGATAGGAAGCACAGCCAGACCCCACAGGGCCCAGACCTGAGGACATCTCAGTCTCTCTTAGGCCACATGGTCTCTCTCTAATTCTGTTTGCACTTGATTCTTACCCTGATGGACTCTCTCCCTCTGCTTAGACATACTGTGTCTGCCCCCGCCTCCATGGACATCAATCAGCCATCACTCCTGATTCTAGATCATCTTTGGTTTTAAGCAGCCCTCCATCATTGGCTCCGGTTCCTGTGCAATCTCCCAAATTCTCTGGGTGTCAGTGAGTCACTGGCTGGTAGTGGTAAGTCAGTGAGTCATTACTCAATAGGTCACCAACCAGAAAATAGATTAGCTATTCCCCAACTATTGCCAAGAAGGGTGGAGTCACATGATACTTGCATCGTCCCTTCCAGGGGCTGTGGGCAGGGTAGATACTGAATTCCAAATGTACAGAATTATCTAGGTGATTACCAGAAATGCAGATTTATTGAAAGACTAGACAGCAAAGCAGGTGTGGTCGCTGAATAATGGCCCCCCAAAGATGTCCATATCCCAATCCCCAGGGCCTGGAAATGCTACCTTATATGGCAAAAGGGGCTCTGTGATGTGATTAAGAATCTTGAGGGGCGCCTGGGTGGCTCAGTGGGTTAAGCCTCTGCCTTCGGCTCAGGTCATGGTCTCAGTGTTCTGGGATCGAGCCCCGCATCAGGTTCTCTGCTCAGCGGGGAGCCTGCTTCCCTCTCTCTCTGCCTACTTGTGATCTCTCTCTCTGTCAAATAAATAAATAAAAGTATTTTAAAAAATAAAAACTAAATTTAAAAAAGGAATCTTGAGATGGGAAGATTGTGCTGGGTTGTCCAGGTGAACCCAGTGACATCTCAAGAGTCCTTATAAAAGAGAGGCAGGAGGGTCAAAGACATAGTAGGAGGCAATGTAATGACAAAAACAAGAGATTAGAGTGATTCAAGGAAGGGCCATGAGCTAAGGAGTGCAGGCAGCCTCAAGCTAAAAAACAAAAGGTGGAAAAATAAATTATCTCCTCAAGCCTTTAGAAAAAATACATCCCCCTTGACATTTTGATTTTAGACTTCTAACTTCCAGAACTGTAAGATAATACATTTGTGTTTTAAGAGACTAAATTTGTGCTCATTAGTTACAGCGGCGCCAGGAAATTAAAAGAGGCAGGAAGAATGAGGTGTTGTCATCCTAACTCCGCACGTACTCTGGGACCAGGTCTTCTTGTAGACAACCCGAACTGCGGCTCGGTACCATTCAGGCTGTAACCTGAATTCAAGCAAACCCCACTCCCTTGTGTATATCTTGCATTTACTCATCACAAAAGCAAAGGTTTGATTGAGTTTGTTCATCTTTCTCCCACAGGCAATATTCCTGCTGAACAGAATCATGCTAATGCACCACGACTGTGGGGGGTGGGTTTCAGGTCAGGTCACCCCCTTTGGTGGAGGGCGTGGCTTCCCTCTGGTCCAGTCAGCTGTGTCCAGGGCAGTGAGACTGCTGTCAATCAGCTCCAAGTCAGGGAAATGTTACCGAGGAAAGAATGAGCCTGGGCTATGTGGTGAGAGTCACCTGAGGACATCTCCCACAGCCAGCAGGCTTTTACAGGGACACGTTTAGAAAGCAATATTGAGGTTTTAAGAGAAGAAAGGCCCTTTCTGACCTCCCTATACCAACTTCAATGCTGCCTCTTTAATTGTCAGAACTTTAGAGCTGCCCACCGGGGTTCCTTTCTTTGGGGTCCTTTGATCCCAGCACTGTCTCCTAATGCCAGCTCTGAAGGCAGTCCTCCTCCACAGGTCAAAGGCGACCATTCCTCCTGCATCTCCCACCTTGCCTTTGGCCCTGCAGATTGGTTTGAAGGAAGGCACAGGCTCACTGCTTGCCCAGAGCAGTATTTTTAGGAGTTAAAAGAAAAGAAAAGAGAAAAAAAAAAAATCAGTTGAAGCCAATTTCAGGTTCTAGGCATGAAAAGAGAGGCAATACTTGAACTTCTGGAAACCAGGATGGCTTAAGAAGTCAACGACATTTGAATTACTGCCTTTGGGACTGGAAGAAACCCAAACAATTAGAGGTGTAAAGGCACAGGATTCACGGCTTGATAGGTGTTGATATATCCCTCAAACCAGGTCTCCAGGCCCACAGGAGCCTGACCTCATTTAAAATTGCTGGAAAAATGCACATAATAAGCTCAGTTTGAAGGCTCTTTGACAATTCAGTTGGAATCAGCCTCTTTCCTATAGGGTTTGTTTGATTTATTACTATTATTTTTTAGTTATTTATGTTTTCCTGTTATAATATGCTACCTTTTTTTTTTAAACAATAGAGCATCTCAGACGAGACTGTCTAGAAAAAAACTGGTGTTTTTCTATGGTGTTTGTTAAAAGGTAAGGAATTTTCTTTTTTACTCATTATTTAATCTTTTTATGTACTTTCAATGACTTGTCTCAAAATTGTTCCATCAACTTTCTTAACCTGAACCCTCAGTTAGGTTTCCCAATCACTACCATTAAATGAAAACCTTTAAAGCGTTCTAATTTAAATTGAATTTAAAGGACCCTACATATCCCTTATGCTTCCTTTAATAAAGATTAAATAACTAAAACACATATATACTTTTAAATGCACATTTATATAATAGATATATCTACCTGAGAAGGCAAAGTTTATGTGCCATGTCCTACCTTTTCTGTCAGGGGGAAAAAAAAAAAGATAACATGTTTTCTAGCCTCAGAATGTGCAGCCCCTGACTGGGGGTCCCTTGGGGCTGAGTCATGGCCAATTTTATCTCATTCCCACCTAGCTGCCTGGGCCATAGCCTCCCTCCTGGAGGGTCTGACCTCCTCATGATGCCCAAGGTCCACTAGGAAGATCCTGGGAGAGTGTGGGGAGAGCAGTGAAAGTCCACAGGAGGTTGGACAGAAGAGGGCCTTAGCACACAGGACTACGGCAGAAACAGCGCTGGGCTCCCTGGGTACCTCTATTTCCCCCATCTCTGCGGAGATTAGTTTTCTGCGCCCTTGTCTGGACATAGCCCCAGGCCTATACTCTTGCCAGCAGCATTTTAGAGGCAAGCTAGATAAACACTCAGGCTGCCACAAGGTCTGGAAGCCTTGTGCTCTAAGGCCAGCCCATGAGGGATAACCAGGTGTGGTTTGTAAAGCCCAGTGTCTCCACCTCACATCAGGCTCTGACGCCCCAGCGGAGGCTGCTCTGTGATGTCGGCATGTCCAGGCTAGGAATGGGGTACCATGTGGACGTGCCAGCAGCTGATCTTGTCACCCAGGTCTTTGTGAAGCCTGGATCGGTCATGCCCACAGAGACGGGCCTGGAGAACTGGGGACCATTCCCAGGTCCCCCTGGGCCCTCACCACCTCCCAGAGGCTTCGCTGGGACCCCAAATTACCTGTTTGAAGGAGCTGTCAGGAAACTCTCTCAAGGGCTTAGCTGATAATTTGGAGTAATAGCTAATCACAGCTTTGTTCTAAGATTTTATTCTCAGGTAATCTCTACACCCAATGTGGGGCTCGATCCAACTTCACAACCCTGAGATCAGGAGTTGCCTGTCCACAGGACTAAACCAGCCAGGCGCCCCAGCTGATCACAGTTTAAATTGTGCCCACTTGCCTGCCTCCCCAAGTGTATGTGCTTCAAGAATCAAAAGAATGGAGTTCTAATGGTGGAAAGTAAGCCATGTAAGGGGGGCCACGGGGCCGAGAGCCCTGCCAGTTTGCCCTTAAACAAGAAGACATCTGGCCCTGCCCTAGTCCTCCTATGGGCACCTAGAGCCAAGGACGGGGGATCCAGGGTCTGACTGAAGGACTTGTCGCCTTTAGGCACCTTCTAGCAGAGGGCTGCAGGAGCTCTGGGGTCAGCTGGGGTCTCAGGGCCCTGGGCTACCTCCACAGTTACAGCAATCCTAGAGCTGTGTGTGCTATTTTTAAAATGCTAACGCTCCTCCTGGAATCTGCACAGGCTTTTCTCAGCAACCTCCTCTCCAACTAAATGAAGCTACAAGCTTCAATTTATATCAACTCAATATTTATACCAACTATGATGATCTCTTATGGATCAGAAGCTCTGATTGGCAGACACATATGGTTTTGATGAATAAAGCTGTGAAAACAAATTTATTATTATCTGCAAGGGAAGGGTATAACATAGATAAGCCTTTGCAAAGCGTGGAGTCCGAAGAGGAAAATGATGCGAAAGGCATGCTCGGTGTTCAAGGTCAGGAGCACTGAAATAAGAATGCCAAGGGCGGGGTGGGACCTCAGGCAAGGCAGTTGGATTGGATTCAGTCTGTTAAAGTGAAAAGCAAGGCATCATAATAGAAATAGTGTAGGATACAGAAGACAACTCCAGGTCATTGTCTTGCTATGTGGACTTGGGCAAGTCCTTTCCTTTATTGGGTCTGTTTGCACACCTGGGTAATGATGAGGTTGGATGCCCCTGATTCCCCCTTCCAGGGGCAGGGCCCAGCCAGGAGAAAGGGAAGGCGCTTCAAGGCTGTGTGATCTTGAGCAAACTGCTATACCTCTCTGTGTCTCAAGTTCCCATTAACACCAGTACCTACTTCTCAATATTTTATTAAGTCTAGAATTATTGCAACTACTGATTTTACTGCTGCTTCTGACCTCTTTGGAACTCCGGCCCCTGGGTTAGATTTAGGGTTGTGGCAAAGTTAGCTCTGGGATTCCTTGCTGAGCCCCAAGACTAATTGCTTACCGGTGTCCTCTGTCTGCCTCCATCCCTCACGTCTCTGCCTTTTCTCAAGGCTGCTCCCACTTTGCTATCAGCTCTCCCATCTCAGCCTCTTTTCACTCCTTGCTTCTCAGCCTGACTGCTACTGAAACCCGACATGAGTCCTAGCGGAAGAAATCAGTGACCCCTAAGCAGAGGGGGCTCAGCTTTGCAGTGAATGGCAGGGCTGATCCATCCCCACAGAAGCAAACACACCCAGCCGTCTGAGCCATGCCAAAGGCAATGTTTCAGCAGTACTGGAGTTAGAATTTTTCCGGATACAAGATAAAGGAAGAATTCAAGTAGCCTGTAGTAAAACACATGCTTAAGGCAGAATTTAGCTACTACAGTTTCTTGGAGTTAGGTGGAGGGAAGCACTGCCCTGTCTCTGTTTAAAGAAATGGAAACCATAAAGGGATTCCCAGGGGGAAAAAAAGAGAAATCTTCAAGTGAGAAAGTGAAATTACTATATTAAGAGCTTCTATTAAGCTGAATCTCTTGCTTAAAGGCTGAAAGGCTCAGGGAGTATGGGGCGGGGCTCTGGTTGAGGGTGGGGAGGGGGTATTGTGAGAAATGACTCAGAGGGTGTGGCTCACGGTGCCTTTGGAGAGGGGACAGGTGTAGGGACGTGGGTGGCCATGCCCTTGTGTAGCTTCGACCCCCAACTCTTGAGGGTATTGCTAACAAATGGTGATGGGTCATCACTTCTGATGTTAGGTTACAGCAAGACTCTGGCTTCCGTCTCATTCCTTCTCTGTTGCTCTCTTTCTTGCTCACTCTGCAGGAAGCCAGCTGCCATGTGCTGAGCTGTCCTATGAGAGGCCCTTGCGGGAAGGGAGTGAGGGTGGCTTCTGGCCAAGAGCCACTGATAACCCTCAGTCCACGTGCTCATAGGGAACTGAATCCCGCCAACAGCCTGGGAGCGGGCTTGGAAGCCAGTCCCGCTGCCCCACTCCAGTAAAGCCTCAGGCGAGCCTGCGTCCCTGGCTGACAAGGGAGCTTTAGGGGAGGAAAAGAGCATTGAGTCACATGCTTTACACCTTTATCTTGAACCTTAAATTCATTCTGTGAGGTAGATGCTGGCCCCTCCATTGTGTAGATGAGGAAACTGAGAGTCCAAAAGGTTAAACTGTGCCAAGTGTCACATGACAAATGAATAGAAAAATGGGGATTTTGAACCCAGGACTGACTAGTGCCAAAGCACACACTCTGGCCATTGCAGAAGTAGGCCATGTTTATTTTCTGTGTTTCCAAGGGAACTTAGAAATACAAACGGACAGTTGTCTAACTATCCCACCAGTAAGCACATGGAGACAGCAAGAGCTATAGGAGTAGTACACCAAGGCCAAGCCTTCCCTGGTTGGGAACCGTACCCCACGGTAGTGTGAGAAGCTATGTACCCTTGGGGCAGAATTCTCCATGTGCAAAGTAGCCTTGTTTCTTTAATTTCTTTAAAAATTTAACAAAAACTGCCAAGTCTAATGCCACTATGGGCTGAGTGCCACTTCTAAGAACCGTATATGTATGTGTTAATCCACTTAACCCTCTAAAGAAGATACTATTACAGTCATCCAATTTACAGATGGGGAAACTGAGGCAAGGAGCAGTTACATAATTTGCTCCCAGTCACTCAGCTCTAAGGGATAGCTAGAATTTAAAACCCAAACAGTCTAGCTCCAGAGTTTCATGAAGATCAACAGAAGTCTCTTTGGGTCCTCGGCTATCACATTGCCTGGGCTCCCAACATGGCTTTGGGCTTGGCTGACCTGGGATCTAAGCCCCCAGCTTCTGAATTCAAACTGCTACCAAGACCCTCACCCCTGACTTTCCCCACTCAATTCCTATCTTCCAGTTCCCAGCAAGCCCCTCCTGCCCTAATTCCATCTACCCTGTTTCCCAAACTGCCCACATCTTCACCCTGGGCTATGCCTGCTTCCTGCCCAGCTCCCAACTCACCACCTGCCAACCTGAGGCTCACCCACTGCCACATTACCCTGAGGACAGATCAGCCCCAGCGACAAGGCCTATGTCCTGGTGAAAGCACGTCACTCAACAAGCCAGGGGCAAGCTTGTTAAAATTCGGGGGATATTATCTGAAGACAGCCTATTTCCAGGAAAGGAAAATGGCAATAGAGAGGCAGGAAGAGCATTACTGTGTGGATAAAAAGATGACATATGCAAATGAGCTCACAGAGCCAAGAACCTAGACCGAATTTACGGACAGATATGGCAGGCAAGATAATAGAAGCTGTCGTAGACCTCTAGGGCACGATGAAAAAGCAAATCTGCCCGTGTTTATGCAGATAACAGAGGCTGTTAAAGAGGCCATAACATTGATCATATAGGATCTCAATAGCCTGGCAATGGGCTAGAACAAGAATTGTCGGGTGGTGTGGAGGAGGGGCCGTCGAGCCAGCAGGGATCCCAGGCTCTTCTCTGGGAGACTCTGTTGAGCAATCAGAAAGATCATGGGCTATTTGGGGAGGCCATCCAAAAAGCTAAAAGCAATGAGGGATGAAGAGATGAGGCTAAAATGCTAAAAGCAGCATTTTCAAATAAGTCTCATTTCAGTTTAGTCTTCCCATCTGTGATGATTTTAAAAATATAGTTCCTAAATTGCCTGTAGCATCTGGGGAGCAGGGTCTATGGGCAGACACCTGCTCACCAGTGAGAATTTGGAATGGCATTTCCGGATGAGGTCCTTGTGGTTTAGAGATTAATCAGTAAAGACGGGAGACTCACACTATCTCAGAAGAGTGGGAGCTGGGAGGTCCTTAAAAATGTCTTAAACTGTCCCTGGCAGGCGAGTGACACATTCAGGGCCACGCATATGGTCCATGAGAGTCTAGAACCCTGCACTCCTAAGTCCCTGCTCAGGGATGAGCCTGCTCTGGTTGGATGAAAGGAAGGTCCTTGACTGTCTCCTCGAAGGAGGTGAAGAGTAAGAGGGGAAAATGAAGAAAGAGACAAATTCAGATATGACACCTCTTCAGGGAAAAGAAAATTCTAATAATGATTGTCTCTCACTAACTTAGGGAAAGATAGAAGAACAAAGATTGTCCTAACACGATTATGTAAAGGCAAGACTAGAAAAGAAGAAGCAGTTGCTTCCCACAGAAGTCAGCCATCTGGGTGACGTCAGTCCTACCCAGTGGTCCCGCTTTTGAGGATCCATAAAAGTCAGCAGCAAACACTGTTCCTGTTGTAGGTGAATGTTCTAGAGCCTCTTCACCTCCTCTGTGTCCACTATGCCTGCCCTTGCCTCCCCAGCTCCCAGATTTCTGCCTCTACTCCCCGGTTTTGACATTTCCTCTGACCCCTTCAGATAGTCACTTCCGTCCCTCTTCTTGGACCTCAGCTTTCTGCTTGACTCCGAGCTCTACCCACTGTCCTCCTGACACGGTCCCCGCTCTGGCTGCTGCCCATGGAGGCCCACATGCGGACTGGCTCCCAGTCCTCTCAAGTGACAGAGAATTGAGACATTTTTGTCTTGAACCCTAAGTTCCCACCTGGGGGGTGAGAGGGGTGGTGATGACGACTCTCCCTATCCCATCTCGGGAATTTGGAGCTGCAGAACAAAAAAGAAGAGCCATAGCCCTGGCCAAGGAAAGGGCACAGCAGCTGGTGCCAAGCGTCTGTGCTCGGTGCCACCGGCTGGAGCTCGGGCCCCACCGTGTGTGCCAGTGCCTGTGGCAGAGGACGGGGGGCGGGCAAGGGGAGAAGTTTCTGCGAATCATCCTGGTTTTCTCTTCCAGCTCTCAGGTCATGTGGTTTGCAGGAAAGGAACTGACCTGTATTCATCAGGACATTTTGGTTGCAAATGACAGAAATCCAGCTCAAATTAGCCACCCCAGGAGTGTTTATTGGATTTTACTTAACAAGCCCAGGGTGAAATTGACTTAGGCTTGGCCAGAACCCGGTTCAAATGGAGTCATCAAGGCTCTGCCTCTCTTTCTCTTTCTTTCACCTGGGCTTCCATCTAGGTAGTGACTTTATTCTATGAACTGACTTTCTCCACTGGGTAGGACAATAAACTCCTGGCAGACTCAGGTCATTGGCCTCAGAGCTGATTCTCCAAAAGGAAGAGAAGACCGTCAGGGGAGACAGACGGGCCCTGAAGACAGTGCACCCACCGCGGGACAGACCACACTGCCAGAGATGAAACCCTCAAATCACGATGGTGGTGTTGGGGTGGGGAAAGTTTCCATGACTCACAGCTCCAACCGGGCCACCTTGAGTCAGGGAAGGACGGTCACCCAAGGAAAGGACGTTGGGCAAACAGACAAAAAAGGATGTCTTCTGTAGGGTCTCCATATCCCCTGTGTCTGGGGACCAGAAGAGTAACAGCTCACCGTCTACAGCTGGGCAGCACCCCCCACCCCACATTACACAGATGGGTAACCACCCTGTGGTAAAGGGCCAGCAGCCCCACCGGCTCAGGCTGGTGCAGACACACCAAAGACACGCCCTGCTCAGCAGCTGAGAGAAAATAAGCTCAAAAGTGAAATCCTAAGTGCCAGAAGGCCTGAGGTGTTTGGCTGGAGAGTGTTTTCCGTGACGAAGACCAAACCTGCAGTCATGTTGAACAAGTACACGCACGTCTCAGTGTGAAATCTTAGTTGGTAACCCAAGGCAAAGGGGTCCACAAAACAATAAACCTCCTAGCCTGTGGATAGGAAGGGGATCTCGGTAGAAGCGGTACCTTGGATACCACGGTCTCATTACTCCCTTCGGCTCACACAGGACTGCCTCCCTGAGGCACCAGCAGGCCCTGGTGTGTCCTGGGCCGATGTCCCCATTCTCCGCTGACTGTCAGGTCTCGTGGAGTCTCGATCTCCTCACCCCCCTCTCCACAGAGTGTCTGCACTGTGACCCTGAGGCTTGCTGCAGGCCGGAACACTGAGTCCCAGGCAGAAGGCCCCGTGTGCTGCCACTGTTTCACGTACTTGGCTGCACATCTACCATGGGAGACCTCCATGTCCACTCCGTGAGAACAGCTCCTTCAGGGCGGGCCGGCAGTCTCCCTCAGGGGACCAGGACACCTGTTCAGGGGTTGGGAATGGGCCAGATAGCAAATCAACTCCCACAGATGAAGTTGCAGTATTCATTCATTCATTTCATAATGTAAATATATATGCTGATTTTCCTACAGTGTGTTAGGCTCTGTTTGTTTCTGGAGATATGGCAATGAAGAAACAGGAAACATCCTCACCCTCATAGAGCTTACAATTTAGTTCGAAACATAGACCATAAATAAGTCGATACATTGTATAACATCAGTTAGTTTGAGGACGAACAATAGATTAGGGAGATGAAAGAGGAGCTCTTTTGAATACAGTGGCCAGGAGGGACTCTGGACAGGTGACATTTGAGCACGGACCTGCAAGAAGTGAGGGATCGTGGCCTGCAGGCTCATGGGGAAGGGCATCCCAGGCAGGGGGAACTGCAAATTCAAGGATCCCAAGGTGGGGCCATGCCTGGCATTTGGACAAACAGTAGGGGGCCATGGGTGTTGGAGCCCAGGGAGTGAGCCCTGCAAAGAGCTGGAGGTGAGCTCAGAAACAGTGGGAGGAAGATAACCTAGGGTTTGTAGGTCACCGTGAGAGCTTTATTCTAAGGTGTTGGGAAGCCAGCCCCGCAGACAGGTCTGAAAGTACCTTTGAGGCTCACCTGGATCCCCAGTTACCGCAGGAAATGCAGGGTGTTGCGGTGGGCGGGGGTGTGGAGGGGGGGATGCATAGAGCCTCCTGTAACAGTTCACATTTGAACTAGGTTTTGAGGAATGCCCAGGAGTTCGTCTAGTGGAGAAAAGAGGAGGAACCCATCCCAGACAGAAAGAACGCATTTGCAGGGAAGAAGGGCAAAAGAGCAGAGCATGTACCAGGGATGGCTGGTAGTCCGTCTGGTTGGAGTTTGGCACAGGAGGATGTTGGAGCAGAATACAAGGCTTAGAAGTTGCAGGGCCAGATGGGAAGGAGCTGGCATAAAACAGCATATCCAGCTTTTTGAGGAGCACCCCACCTTCTTGGAGAGCCACGTTGGTCTCTAATGAGCCGAAGTCACTTTGTTACCACAGAGTCAATACTCGCTGCTCTGGGAGGCACATGGCCCGTCTCCCTGCCCCGCCTCCCCCTCCCACCTCCGCTCCAAGACCCAGGTGGCCGCCCCGGGCAGCGTTGGAGTACCCACGTGTCGGAGGCTTTCAGACAGCCTGTCCTTAATAAGACAAGCTCTTTATTTAATCTGGGGAAATGAGGCGCTATTAAATGAATTTCTGAACTTCCATTGCCAGAAAGCTAAGGGCAGAGGATGGAGCAAGGGGGCGGGGGGGGGGGGGGTGGACGGTGGGGCAGACCAGACAGCAAAGAGCGGCAGAGTCTGTGAGTTCCCAGCGCGGGTCTGCCCAAGGAGTTCATTCCAACACGTGAGCTTCTTTCTGCTGTACAGGCCCCGCGTCCGAGAGCCTCAGTAATTAAAATAAGAAATGAGAGTCCCCAGGTAGGCGATTGTACCCGAGGCCCTAAAAATGATGGAAAGGTGGCCTGCCCTAGCCATGGGGGGAACCCAAAGGTAATTACCAGGATACTTTGCAAATTATTGAGTAAGTCACTGGAACTGGCACATTGATTTATAGGAGACCCAGAGATTTTGAGAGATTTGAGAGAATATTAAGAATCAATCAATATTTTAATTTATCTCGGGCTCCTAGAGACTTGGGCTCTGCAGAAAACCACTGGGAGGAAACCATGACCTTTGAAATACGGCTGGCTGGCAGGCAGGCAGAAGGGAGGCGCCTTGGGCAGGAGCCAGTCTGGCAGCAGCCGCAGGGAAAGACTTCTCTGCTCTGGAATGTTCTCTTTCTTCATGGCATCCGTCAGCCAAGAAGTGGAGGGCCTCAGGGGGAATGTGCTCCGGGACTGTGGCAAGGAGGCTGTGGGCTGAGCCATGCAGAGCTTGTTCCTCCCAGGACAGAGGCCCAGGCAGGAGAGAGGAGCCTGCAGACTTTGTGCCCCTTCTCAGCAGACACTGTTGTGACCTGGACATCTTCGAAGAGCCATCTGATGACATCTTTGGGAGAGATTTAGCACCTTTTCCCCTAGATAGCCAGGCCCCCTAGGTCACAGTCGCCTTGGCCCCCTGTAATTTCCCTTTACAGGGAGATGGGAGATGGAGCTGTTGTCACCCCAGGCCTGGTGGGGCTAAGGGTGAAGCAGGGACAAGAACCTGGAGGCAGCCTGTGACACCCTGCAAGGGAGTGAGGGAACAGAAATCCTAACCCCACACTCTTCCTTTCCTCAGATCGCTTCTTCATTCCACATTAGCCAAAACCATGCACAAGCCAGGGGACAGGGGAGTCCCACAGTTCAGGGTGGGGAAGGGCAGAGAGAGAAGCAAAGGTATCCAGTATGGGACTGTCAGAGAACTCTGCCTGTGACATCCTGACTCACCCACCCCATGACAGGCTTAACCCAGGGCTTCTCAGCAGGGGACAGTTTTGTCCCCCAGGGGACAGACAGTTTTGGCTTTACATTTTGGGGAAGGAGAGAGGGTGCCAAGGGAGGGAAGGAGAGGGGGAGCATGCAATGGGGGTAGAGGACAGGGATGCCAAGAAACACAGGAAAATGTACAGGACAGTGACCCATAGTGAAGAAGAGGAACTCAGGCATGGGTCAGGCGCCACACTGCCCTTGCTTGGGCCAGAGAATGTTGCCCTCACTCTTCTGGGGAAAACTACATCATTTCTTTTTTCTTTTGTTTTTAATAGTTAATGATGTATTTTATTTTTCATTGTGTTTTCTTTTTTTCAAGTATTTCATTTATTTATTTGACAGAGGAAGAGATCACAAGTAGGCAGAGAGGCAGGCAGAGAGAGAGGGGGAAGCAGGCTCCCCGCTGAGCAGAGAGCCCGATGCGGGGTTGATCACAGGACCCTGAGATCATGACCTGAGCTGAAGGCAGAGGCTTAACCCACTGAGCCACGCAGGTACCCCTATTTTTTATTGTGTTAATCCAATTCTTTGTGTTTCTCTTTTTAAATTAATTTATTAATTTTTAATTAACATATAATGTATTATGTGTTTCAGGGGTACGTCTATGATTCATCAGTCTTACACAATTCACAGCACTCACCAGAGCACATACCCTCCCCAATGTCCATCACCCAGCCACCCCATCCCTCCCACCCCCATCCACTCCAGCAAGCCTCAGTTGGTTTCCTGAGATTAAGAGTCTCTTATGGTTTGTCTCCCTCTCTGGTTTCATCCGGTTTCATTTTTTCCTCTCTTCCCCCATGATCCTCTGTCTTGTTTCTTAAATTCCTCATATCCGTGAGATCATATGATAATTAAGACCGCATCATTTCATCGGACCCAGAGCCATTGGCCAGTCAGTGACGTGTGTCCTGCCTTCTCGTGTTCCTTGGGGATGGGGTCATTTGCAGGCTGAAGCCCCTCCACGCCCCATCTCTTCTTACCAACAGCAGAGGGCTCCGCGTGGCCCGCACAGAGGGCACCTTCTCACTGTCTGATCCATGGGTCTCCAGAGCCCGCCTCTGCCTCCTCTTGGAGGCCCAACCTCTCTCTCTTTCGCTTCGTTTTCAGTTTTATATTCACACCCTAAAAACATTTGGTAAAAGTGAATCAAGTCTTGCCATCTGTCTCTTTCACTTTTATTATGTTTGTAACAAAAAGAAGAGTCAGGAGGAAATTGAATCCAAGCTGTAGATATCACGCTTCTCCCCTGGCAGCTGAGACCCTTCCGTGGAAGGCTGTGTCTGCTCCCGCCAGGAATGGGGTGGCCTTGGGGGGGGGCGGGAGTGGAGAGTGCACAGAATGTGTTCCCGAGATGATCTCAGGCCATGTTCTCCATGGCCCTGGGAAGTAGGGATTGCTGTCCGCACTGAGAGATGAGGATCCTGAGCTGTCCAGAGGAAGTTCGTGGTCCAAGTTGTATGCCCAGCAAGTAGCAAAATGAGATCTTTAACTCTGCCCTGGGCCTATCAACCCCAAAATGTAGACAGTGTTGCTTCCTCTTTCATCCGCATTAACTCATCCCCACTGGGGTTTAGGTACCGTATTGGAAACTGTTGGAGTTTAAGTGTGGTCCTCAAGAGATCCCTGTTACTCTCCCTGACTTATCTTAGTTGGTCCCATGTCCGACTATGTAGGACCAGACCTAAGAACACAGTAAGTTTCATTCGGACACTCATGCCACCGTTGTTTACTGAGAGCCAGCATGTGCTACCTGTAGGATGGCTGCGGAACCCCGTGCTGGGCAGGGCAAAAGATCTTGAAAAAAAACCCTTGAAGGCAGATCAGAGAAGAACATAACAGCAGTAGACCGCGCTTTCCCCGTGCCCCCTGTGAGCCAGCGGCTGGTAAGACTGATAAAAGTTCCTTTTTTACAGATGGGAAAACTCAAGCAGTTAAGGAAATTGCTCAGGCATACCTAGCTCGTGTTGGGCTCTGTTCTGACATGTTACATGGATGAATCTTGAGGACCATATGCTGAGTAAAATAAGCCAGCCATAAAAAGACAAATACTGTGTGATTCCACTCAGATGAGGTCCTAGGCGACCTCATACTAAATTTCATTGAGACAGAAAGTAGAATGGTGGTTGCCAGCAGATGGGAAAGGACAGAGTGGGGAGTTATTATTTAATAGGAACAGAGTTCTAGTTTGGGAACATAAACATGTGCTGGAGACGGACATTGGTGGTGGTTGTACAACAGTGTGAATGTTTTTTACGCCACTGAGCCGGACACTTAAAAATGGTTAGAAAGCTAGAATTTAATAATATGTATATTTTACAACAATAAAAAAGTGAAAAAATAAAACTTTTAAGCTGACCGTTAAAAAATGGGTCGAAATTGGTGTAAAGGGGTTTTAAAAACTCATCAGGCCCTGGAACCTATTTGAACCAGCCCCTATCTTAGATGGCTGAGCCCATTGGACCCTGTCTGAAGAGAAGAGACATCCTAGAAGCCAGGAGCGAAATGTGGAATGGAGTCCAGAGATGCAGGTGAACTAGGGTCCAAAAGTAGGGACAGGCCCTGAGCGGACAGGCAGAGATGTGGAAGTGAGGGGACACGTGGAGCCGATGGGATGAGAGGTGGCTGGTGTAGGACGACTTACAGACACGGGTCTGGCTGCTGAATCTCTTCACCCTTGCCAGGCAAGGGGCAGCCCGTACCAGCGTCAAGGCACGACCCGACGTCAGTCCAGCCGTGTGAGACACTGCCGACCTTCTAGAGATTTTGCCCTGGTACCTGCCTGTTTCAGAGTTCTAGGCACCCTCAGCTGCAGCTGGGACCTGAATGAGACCAGGCACACGGGGGGGCCAGAGCACAATGCGCCTGGGGTGAGATTATGGAACATCAGAAGCCAGCAGAGGCTCCTTAAACTGGCATCAGGGTCCAGGAGGCTGCCTGAGAGGGCAGCACGCAAGCGGGAAGGTGGATGGGGCCAGGCTGAACGGGATTCTCTCCCCAGGGACTTATATGGTGGTGTCAGTAGTCAGGAAATGAAGCCAGAGACCGGAAGATTGGAAGATGGAAGGAGTTGCGGGCTGCAGCCCAGGGAGGGGCTGGATGGAGGAGGGGGACAAAGGACCAGTGAGGGCTGATGCTAAGCAGGTCAGAAAATGGAGGAGGGCATGGGCGGAAAACACACGGGTTCAGGTTCTAAGTCTGCTAAGTGTGAAAGGGTGATCGCGGGGACTGCCCCAGACCAGAACCAGGTCCTTAAAGGGACCGGCTTCCCATGAGTTGACGTTCCTCTCTAGCTCTGATGGGTCTGGGGAGGGTGTCATGATTATCCGTAGAGAAGCACAGCGTGCTGGCGTGGACCCAGATCTGCCCTCTCATCCCTGATGCACTGCAGTCATGAGCTCCTGTTCCTTCACCAGTAAAGGGGTGATAACCGCCCCCAATGAACACCGCAGGTGATGAGGGAGCAGAAGGCAAGCTGAGGACAAAACACATACCAACACCCCGCAGCCTCCCCTCCTCCCCATCCTGGGTGGGACGATTTAAGGTTACTTAAAGATTAAAGAACCTGACAGTAACCTATTCCACTGAGGATTTCCATGAGCAAAAGGCATAAATCTAGGAGCATCCATGGGGTGCATCGCCAGCAGCTATACAGAGCATTCCCTCATGTCTAATTTCCACGTAATGGCTCTTGGTGTAAAGAGTTGAGCGAACAGTTGTAATTAATAGAGGTTAATCTGCCCATTGTTTATATTTCATGAGCTGTTGATGGGAGGCTTTCAAGGTTTGGCCAAAGCAGAGCAGAGGTCAAGAAGGCACCTAGCTCTGCTTTAATAGCTGCTGGGGAAAGGTGACTGTTTCATTTGTGACTCTGGGCATATTGCAGAGAAAACAGAGGATAAAGTGCCCATAGGGAAGGAGTGGTTGGACAGTCCTGTCCTTTCATTTTAATGGCTGTCGGGAATGTTTGGAGAGGTGGTGACAATTAAAGCCATCAAGCACCTGCAGGTCCACGAGCTCTGGAATCCAACTTGAGTTTGAAGATGGGTTTCCCTGTGTAACCATTGGAAGTTACCAGAACTAGAAGTTTCCAGAGCCCTGTGCTCTGGAGAAACACACACTAGCTAAATTGAGGGGCTGGGTCTAGGCCTTTAAAATGCTTGCAGATCAGGATGTTTCTCTTTCTTTCTCTATTTGTTTCATTTCTAGCAATAACCAGGGGACCACCTCCATGGTATAGTGGAAAGATCATGGGTGTTACAGTGGGTTAGAAAGGGTGCAAATTGCTTCTTTCCCACCCAAGCTCTGAGATCTGGGAAAGACGATCTCTGAGTTTTAATTTCTCCATCTGTAAAAGAGGAACTCCTGTTTTGATGCCTGTTGAAGAACCGTGAAAACCCACAAAGTGTAAATTCGCTGAGATTGGTAAACACCAGTTGCGGGTAAGGTAGTTCTACTGGAGTGAATCGTCCACCAGCCCACTCCCGGCGTCTCCAACACAGCTCTGATGGTCTCTGCTTGGACTCAAGTGGAGATTTAAAATATTTTATTGTGAAATATGACATATATACCAAAGAACATTAAAAGACTCTCGTAAAAATATACAACAAAGAAAAAAAAAGTAGAGAGCAGTGATTTGTAACAAAGAAACACATGTAAAATTAACTTCCAGGCTAAGTTTTTGTTCAGGAGTCAGCAAACATTTTCCTTGAAAAGGCAGGTAATAAACATTTCACTTGGCTGATGTGGTCTCTAGCAACTACTTAACTCTTCTATGGTGTTGTGAAAGCAACCACGGACAGTATAGACAAGCAAGACCGATTTTGTTCCGGGTGTGACAGGCGACTTCACAAAATGAGTCAGCGAGCCTAACTAAGAGAGTCTGTTTTAAAGTAGTGTCGGGAGGCCATGGGGAGGAGGAGTGTAAGCACGTTCTGGTCGAGGCCCTGTGAGTCCAGCTGTAAGCCCTCAGCCTCCGCTGAACTCACCATGACCCCCGAATCGTTTGCATTCATCAAAAGGAGCCAACTTGACTTTGAGGTGTTCCAGTTCCTCATTTGCATATCAACCATCCAGTCCCAGGTAACCTGATTTCAATCCCAACTTTGCGTCAAGGACCTAAATGAGAACTCATGACCCCTCGCCTTTATAACTCCACCCCTCTCTGTCTTCTCCCGAACGTGGTTCAGATTTCTCCTTGAATCTGGCTCCTGAGCCACAATCCTAACTGCCTAGAAAACGCCTGTGTAACTTCTTGGTCAGTCCTTCCTCAGTCGACATTTGTTGTCCTGGTTGGCAGGATCAGAGCAACTGGCACCTGTCCCCACACCACGAGGCCACCGCCGCCCGGAGGATACCTCTGAGAGATCACAGTCCTGCAAGTGTTCCCAGTGGTGAGGAGCCCGGGGTCCTCGCGGTGAGTCGTCCTGATCCGAACCTCCTGTCTTTCAGTCGAGGTTCAGATCAGACTGGATTTGGACAAAATGACGGGTTCTGTCTTTGCTCTTTGGAGGGGAGGAATTTACCCTGGGGATTCGGGTTGAAGGGAATTTGCTGTCCAGGCATCGGGATTGGAGTTTAAGGATGTTTACTGGTGAGCACTCATCCTGTTTTCAGGTGGCCACATTCTCTTTCAGTTTAAAATCTTTTTAAATATAGGGAAATATTTCCTTTGGAATAGCCTTAAAGGCTCAGCCTCCTTCGGGAACCCCAGCTCAGACTTATATTTTAAAAACACATATGGTGGGGTGCCTGGGTGGCTCAGTGGGTTGAGCTTCTGCTTTGAGCTAGAGTCAGGATCTCAGGATCCTGGGATCGAGCCCCGCATCAGGTTCTCTGCTCACCGGGGAGTCTGCTTCCCCCTCTCTCTCTGCCTGCCTCTCTGCCTACTTGTGATCTCTCTCTGACAAATAAATAAATAAAATCTTTAAAACAAACAAACAACCCCGCATATGGTTCTCCCTCTTGTAAATTCTTGCCCTGTTAGACTCACATTACCTGGGATGATTTCTAAAACCTCATTGCATAAGATGGGACACTTTTGATATCCCCAAATTAGTTTACTTGCTCCCATAGGTGGGAGGGTGGGAGAGAAAAGGTTATAAAACTAAACAGAAAGCTCCTTTTCATTGGCATCTGGAGGCCTCCAAACGAAGTTTCAACCCTTAAAGCGGATAGCTCAAAACTTGCAAAAGCGACTTCCGATCTTTGGGAGAGGCTTTTGAAATGAAAGAAAGCTGCAGGAACTTCAGACTGCCCCACCCCAGTCCCACCTGCCCTTGCTTCCCCTAAGCCTCTCGTCCCCCAACCCTGCACTTCCTTTATATCCTTAGCTAAGTAGCACCTTAAAATTTCAACTTACCTTCCGGATTGTGAAATTTCTCTAAAATGTCCAAGGCAAGACTGGAAGAGTCAAAGCAAGTCTCCCCAGAATGTGCCACTGTGACGTACGGGTGATTTTGAGCTGCAGGCAGTCGAGACCCTGCAGGCTGAGTAGAAATCGCTGTTGCCTTCTGCTTGTTGCGTCTGGCGGCCTGAGACAGACAGGTTGTTCTTCCTTTTGGCTATCTTTGGGAGTAACTCTGCTCCTTGGGAAGATAGCCTTCGTACCTTCTTTGAGGATACGTCTTACACCAAGGGATGGGTATTTAATACTGCCAGAAATATTTACTCTTTGTGCTGGCTGAAAACAGACTTTTT
The DNA here is from genome assembly GCF_963455335.1 of Martes martes. Lineage (NCBI taxonomy): Eukaryota > Metazoa > Chordata > Mammalia > Carnivora > Mustelidae > Martes > Martes martes. Next base: position 49,670,224 of record NC_137898.1, read on the forward strand.
TTTTTTTTTTTTTTTTTTTTTAGTAGCTCTGTGATCAGAAGTTGGCCAGACTGGTAGCTGATGTTCGGAGCCTGATGGCCATTTTTCAGGCCCTCCCACCCTAAGTTAAAACGATGCACCCAGAAAGTGAAGTGAAGATGGTTAGTAAGAGAGGTGGTCAAGCTATGACGTCATTTAAGTTACAGCCCAATTCTTGGAAGAATCGAAAGCAACTGTCCTTCTTACAAATCTTGACAAAACTTGAAATGCTGCTGTAGAGACCCTTCAAAGTTTACCGATTCCTTTACCAACCCCCAAACTTCCCTTATTTATCTCAAAAGCCTGGCAAATCATTGGCCTTAGGAAACCAAAGTTCTCCTTAGCAGCTTACGTTCTTTCTCTGTCCCTGACAGTTTAACATTTTACCATGTCCTAAGAAGAGGGGGAAAGGCCTTTTTAAAATACAAACGGCTGATAGGGCTCTTGGTCCCTGATTCTAGCACAGCCCCCTAGAATTAACTCCAGGGACAAATGGTGAACAATGGAGCTGTGCATATTCTCACATAAGCCTCTTAATACACACATGCATGCACTTCTGTTGGGGATAAACTTGGGGATGGAATGGCTGGGTCCTCAGGTTGTGTATGTTTGACTTTAGAGTATAAGGACCACGCTTCTCTAGAGGCCCCTTGTAGGCAAATAGGGTTGAGTGATGGAATTTAGAAAGGGCCACAGTGGGACGCCTGGGTGGCTCAGTCAGTTAAGCGCCTGCCTTCGGCTCAGGTCATGATCCCAGGGTCCTGGAATCGAGTCCCTCGTCGGGCTCCCTACTCAGCAGAGAGCCTGCTTCTCCCTCTGCCTGCTGCTCCCCCTGCTTGTGCATTCTCTCTCTCTCTCTCTCTGACAAATAAATAAACAAAGTATTAAAAAAAAACAAAAAGGGCCACAGTGACCCCTGGCTGAATAGAGATGGGCCCATCAGGTGACCCACCTCAAGAAGGCCAAGATCTCCATATCGATCCCTAACTAACCAGTGGACTACTTAACAACCAGTCACAGTCACCAGAAAAGGGAGAATTCCAACGGCGCCATATCTCCTCACCCTCCCCCTTTAAAAAAACAGCCCTGGGGCGCCTGGGTGGCTCAGTGGGTTAAAGCCTCTGCCTTTGGCTCAGGTCATGATCCCGGGGTCCTGGGATCAAGCCCCGCATCGGGCTCTCTGCTTGGCCGGAGGCCTGCTTCCCCCTCCCTCTCTGACTGCCTCTCTGCCTACTTGTGATCTCTCTCTCTCTGTTAAATAAATTTAAATAAATAAATAACAGCCCCACCCACTGCCTCCTGGCACACAGCCTCTCCTCTGCTGTCCTGCCCACCACTCCCCTAGGTGTATTCAGTAAACCTCTCTTCTGCCTCAGGTGAGTTCTTTCACCACCCACTTCACTCCATCATTGCTCCATATTGGGGGCCCCCATCCAATCAAGAGGGATTACCACATCTCCCACCCAAGTTGTGTGGATTTATGCTTCTACCATTCCAGCTTTTGGTAGTACCAGACTTATGTTCAATCTGTTTGAGTGTGGTGGTGTCTCATGCCTTTACAATACATTCCTTGATCAGTAATGGAGTCCGACCCCTTCTCCGGTGTTCCTTGGTCATGAGATAGCTTCATCTGTGAGGTGCTTAACCAAGCCGCCTGTTTTTCTCATTGGTTGTTTGACATTTCCTTATTGATTTGCTCAAGTTCTCTTTGTATTCCTAGTGACAGCTCTTTGTCTATCCTATGGATAGCAAATATTTTCTCCTACTCCTGGCTGAATTTTTACCTTTTTTGGTGATGTTATTTGACGAACAGACAAGTTCTGAATTTCAGTAGAGTAAACTTCATTAATATTTTCCTTCATAGTTAGCACTTTTTTAATATCCTAAGACATGTTTCCATATACCAGGGTTTATGAAGATCTTCACTTTTGCTAAGTTGCATTTTTCCAGAATATTGCCCATCTAATCTAAACCTAGGCTATGTTATTAATAATGGGCCATTATATCCTTTTATGTTTAGTATCAGCAGAATCTAGCAATGTTGCCTTTTTCATCACTAACATTGGATTATGGGCCTACCCTCTTTTCTTCTTGACATGCTCTGATGTGTATCAGGTTATTAATCTTCTCAAAGGACCAACCTGGGGTTTCGCTGATCTTCTCCATGGTATATTATTGTTTCATTAGTTTCTTCTTATATTTATCATTCACTTACTTTTGCTGTCTTTGTTACTAATGTGTTGTTCTTTCTCTAACTTCTTGACAAAGATACTAGATTCATTTGTACTACCACAGTATAAAGATAATCCTTCTTTACCTACCTGATGTAGGAAAGATGTTAGGGTCCGAAGCTGACAGAGAATTCTTGAGACATCTTTGGTGTAAAAAGGTGATTTTAGGGTGGCTGGGTGGCTCAATGGGTTAAGCTGCTGCCTTCGGCTCAGGTCATGATCTCAGGGTCCTGGGATTGAGTCCCGCATCAGGCTGTCTACTCAGCGGGGAGCCTGCTTCCCTCTCTCTCTCTCTGCCTGCCTCTTTGCCTACTTGGGATCTCTCTCTGTCAAATAAATAAATTAAATATTTTTTAAATGATTTTATTAAAACATGGGGACAGGCCCCAGGGGCAGAAAGATCTGCCATGGGGTCATAAGGAGTGGCCCATTAGATACTTTCAAGTTGGGAGGGGGTTAGGTGTAGTCTCTAAGGAATTTTGAGAGCAAGGTTTCCAGGACCTTGAGGGGGCTAGCTGTTGTTGGGAAAAGGTCATTTGTTACCATCTAAGAAAACCTTAGTCATGAGACCCTTCACATGTCTATCGGTGGCCCATATGCTTGGGGGATGATTATTAACTCGTATTTTAGGAAGTAGAGGTAAAGGAAATTCTTAAAGTCATTTTTATATGTTAAAGTAGGTTTGCAGGATCCAGGATGGGGGTAGGGGTTGGGCTAGGATTGCCTTTTGCCCTTAGCAAAGTGTTAATATTGAGGTCATTGAGTCCCTAGAGGAATGTCACTCTGCTGGTCTCAAGGACTTGTCAATGGGCTGTAGGTAGTAAAGAAACTCAATGATTTTTTTTCTGCCTTTGTTTCCCACATCATACCTACACAAAAAAAAATTTGATATCATTCAGTTCAATCAAATTCCTAATGTCCTTTGTGACTTATTTGACCCATGAGCTATTTTAAAATGGATCTCTAAATTTTTAAACATATGGAGAATTTATCATTATGCCTTTGTTATTGATTTCAGGTTCAATTGCATTACGGACAGAGAACATACTTTGTGTAATTTCAATTCACTGAAATCTGTTCAGACTTGTTTTATAACCCAGCATAAGGTCAATTAGAAGAAATGTTCCATGTGTGCTTGAAAAGAAAAATGTGTTGTCTTAATTTGTTGGGTGGAGTATTTTCAAAATGTTTATGAGGTTGTTTGCTAATCATACCATTCAAACATTTATTTCTTTACCTGTTTTTTATTTCTTTTGCCTATCAAATATTGAGATCAGACGGGGTGTTTAAATTTTCCAGTACAAGTGTGGATTTGTTTTCCTCTAAGTAGCTCTGTCAATCTTCATACATTTTGAGGGTATTTTAAGTATAATTAAAATATTTAATTAAACTCTAAGATATGGCAATTATAAATGTTATTATTCTGAAATGTCCCTCTTTATCTCTGGCAATGTTTTTTGTTTTGAAATACGTTTTATTTGATACTAATTATGCAAGCATGGTTTGTTTTGGTTTTCGGTTTTTTTTCTTTTTTTTTTTTTTGGTTAACGTGTACATGATAAATCTTTTTCGCTTTCTGTGTTTTAATGTTTTTCTCTGTGCCCAGGTTTGAAATTGTCTAATGACCTCTCTTTTGCTGTGTCCAATTTGCTGTTAAGCCCATGCATTAAGATTTAAATTTCAGATATTATAGTTTGGGTTCTAAAATGCCCTCTCTAAACATTCTCTCTAGATCTACGGGGAGATCTTTTGAGACCATCAGAACGTCCTGCTCCTCCTCAAATTTCTGCCTTTGATTTAGTATCTGTTGATGATTTGTGCAGGATCCAACTTAACTGAACTAATGGGAGTTTACTCCTTGTTGAGTTACACATAGAGACTACACCAGGTAGAATTGTCACACAAAGGAAACTTTATTTGCAGCCCATAAGGAGATCATGGGGAATAACTTCTGAAGCTGGGAACACCCCAGCAGGAATGAGAAGCTTCTTTTTATTTAGAGTTTAAGGAGAATATTCAGAAAAGGCGGCTTTGTCACTGCCCGAAGAGTCTGGCACTAGGTTGTGCAGAGGTACTTAGGAAACAAGTTATACACGCCTGTGTTATGTTAATGAAGCTTGTGTTCCATCACCAAGATTTTAATATTATAATGAAGCAGAGGTAACTGACAAACCAGGGGAAGGGGCTCTGGGCATGCTCTGAGAGTTGGGATAAACTGGATGGGGTCTCGGGCTCATGATCCCAGGTAAAGAATTCAGGACCTTGCTTGTTCCTAGGCTGGAAATGTATCCATTGACCCTGAGCCCTGGCTTCTACAGAGACAGTCAGTGGGTTTGTTGTTAGTGAGGTCTGAAAAGACACAATAACTGATTAGGGGGAAACCGTTCCCTGAAAAACAAGCTTTAAACTTTCTGCTAGTTTCGGGACACCTGGGTGGCTCAGTCACTTAAGCGTCTGCCTTCAAGGGTCAGGTCATGATCCCAGGGTCCTAGGATTGAGTCCTGTGTTGGGGGTGGGTGGGGGGTGTCCTTGCTCAGGGGGGAGCCTGCTTCTCCCTCTGCCTGCCGCTCCCCCTGCTTGTGTGCACGCACTCTCTCTCTCTGACAAATAAGTATATAAAATCTAAAAACAAAACAAACTTTCTGCTGGTTTCAACCTCATTAACCCTATGGAGCATGGTTTCAATCCTGCAAAAACAACTCAAGAATGTGTATTAGGTCAATCTTTACTTTTGAAATAGCGCTGGGAGTTTTACCATTGATTTATGGTCTCTGATATGGTTAGGCTGTTTCCTGGCCTGGTAGAGACTGGTGGGTTTTGCCTTCCCTTTAAATCCTTAATTATTGATATTTTTGCATTTCTTTGTGATTCGGACCCATCCTAGGAAGTTCTATTAGAAGTATGCTAGGGCTCCAGTTTCAAAGCATTGTGATCTGAGAATATGCAGGGAATAATCTCAGTCTTTTGGTATCGGTTGAGCCCTGATTTGTGACCCAGTATGTGGTCTATTCTGGAGAAGGTTCCATGTGCACTTGAGAAGAATGAGTATTCTGTTGTTTTAGGGTGGAATGTTCTGTATATATCTATGAGGTCCATCTGGTCCAATGTGTCATTCAATGCTCTTATTTCTTTATTGATTTTCTGCTTCGATGATCTGTCTATTTCTGAGAGAGGCGTGTTAAGATCTCCTACTATTAATGTATTCATATCAATATGACTCTTTATCTTGATTAATAGTTTTCTTATGTAATTGGCTGCTCCCATATTGGGGGCATAGATATTTACAATTGTTAGATCATCTTGGTGGATAGTCCCTTTAAGAATGATGTAGTGTCCTTCTGTATCCCTGACTACCGTCTTTAGTTTAAAATCTAATTTATCTGATATGAGAATCGCTACCCCGGCCTTCTTTTGAGGCCCATTGGCGTGAAAGATGCTTCTCCATCCCTTCACTTTCAGTCTGGGTGTATCTTTAGGTTCAAAATGGGTCTCTTGTAGACAACATATGGATGGGTCCTGTCGTTTTATCCAATCTGCAACCCTGTGTCGTTTTATGGGTGCATTTAGGCCATTCACATTGAGAGTGATTATTGAGAGATACGTTTTTATTGACATTGTGTTATCTTTGAAGTCTTTCTTTCTGTCGATTGTCTCTATATTTCTGTTCAATGCTATTCTTAGGATTTTTCCTCTTTTATAGAACCCCCCTTAATATTTCCTGCAGTGTCGGCTTGGTGGTTGCATAGTCTTTCAAGCCTTGCCGGTCTTGGAAACTCTTTATCTCTCCATCCATTTTGAATGTCAGTCTTGCTGGATAAAGTATTCTTGGCTGCATGTTCTTCTCATTTAGTGCCCTGAATATATCTTGCCAGCCCTTTCTGGCTTGCCAGGTCTCTGTGGACAGGTCTGACGTTATTCTGATGGGCTTTCCTCTGTATGTAAGGAGCTTCTTTGTCCTAGCGGCTTTCAAGAGATTGTATCTACAATTATGATTCCTCAATTTTACTATGAGGTGCCTGGATGTTTTTTTTGAATTTATAATCTTGGGGGGGGGACCTTTCTACTTCTAGTACATGAACACTTGTTCCATTCGCAAGATTGGGAAAGTTCAGAAGGAACTCAAATACCTGGAAGCTAAAGACCACCTTGCTTAAGAATGCTTGGATCAACCAGGAGATCAAAGAAGAACTTAAACAATTTATGGAAACCAATGAGAACGAAGACACTTCACTCCAAAACCTATGGGATACAGCAAAGGCGGTCCTAAGGGGGAAATTCATAGCCATCCAAGCCTCCCTCAAAAAAATTGAAAAATCCAGAATACACCAGCTGTCTCTACACCTTAAAGAACTGGAGAATCAACAACAAATCAAACCAACTCCACACGTAAGAAGGGAAATAATCAAGATTAGAGCAGAGATCAACGAGGTAGAAACCAGAGATACAGTAGAACGTATCAACGAAACTAGAAGCTGGTTTTTTGAAAGAATCAATAAGATCGATAAACCATTGGCCACACTAATCCAAAAGAAAAGAGAGAAAGCCCAAATTAATAAAATTATGAATGAAAAGGGAGAGATCACAACTAACACCAAGGAAGTAGAAACAATCATCAGAAGCTATTATCAACAGTTATATGCCAATAAGCTAAGCAACCTAGATGAAATGGATGCATTCCTGGAAAACTATAAACTCCCAAAATTGAACCAGGAAGAAATTGACAACCTGAATAGACCGATATCTAGTAACGAGATCGAAGCAGTGATCAAAAACCTCCCAAAAAACAAGAGCCCAGGACCTGACGGATTCCCTGGGGAATTCTATCAAACTTTCAAAGAAGAAATAATACCTATTCTCCTGAAGCTGTTTCAAAAAATTGAAGCAGAAGGAAAACTTCCAGACTCTTTTTATGAAGCCAGCATTACCCTGATCCCCAAACCAGGCAAAGACCCTACCAAAAAGGAGAATTTCAGACCGATATCACTGATGAATATGGATCTAAGATTCTCAACAAGATCCTAGCAAACAGGATCCAACAGCACATTAAAAAGATTATCCACCATGACCAGGTAGGATTCATCCCTGGGTTACAAGGATGGTTCAACATTCGCAAATCAATCAATGTGATAGAACAAATCAATAAGAGAAGAGAGAAGAACCACATGATCCTCTCCATTGATGCAGAAAAAGCTTTTGACAAAATCCAGCATCCGTTCCTGATTAAAACGCTTCAAAGTATAGGGATAGAGGGAACATTCCTGAACTTCATCAAATCTATCTATGAAAAACCCACAGCAAATATCATCCTCAATGGGAAAAAGCTTGCAGCCTTCCCATTGAGATCAGGAACACGACAAGGATGCCCACTCTCACCACTCTTGTTCAACATAGTATTAGAAGTCCTAGCAACAGCAATCAGACAACAAAGAGAAATAAAAGGTATCCAAATTGGCAAGGAAGAAGTCAAACTCTCTCTCTTCGCAGATGACATGATTCTTTATATGGAAAACCCGAAAGACTCCACCTCCAAACTACTAGAACTCATACAGCAATTCAGTAATGTAGCAGGATACAAAGTCAATGTCCAGAAATCAGTGGCTTTCTTATACACTAACAATGAAAATACAGAAAGGCAAATTAGAGAATCGATTCCATTTACTATAGCACCAAAAACCATAAGATACCTCGGAATAAACCTAACCAAAGAGGTTAAAGATCTGTACTCGAGGAACTACAGAACACTCCTAAAAGAAATTGAAGAAGACACAAAAAGATGGAAGACCATTCCATGCTCTTGGATGGGAAGAATAAACATCGTTAAAATGTCTATACTGCCCAGAGCAATCTATACTTTTAATGCCATTCCAATCAAAATTCCACCAGTATTTTTCAAAGAGCTGGAGCAAATAATACTAAAATTCGTATGGAATCAGAAGAGACCCCGAATTGCTAAGGAAATGTTGAAAAACAAAAATAAAACTGGTGGCATCACGTTACCTGATTTCAAGCTTTACTACAAAGCTGTGATCACCAAGACAGCATGGTACTGGCATAAAAACAGACACATGGACCAGTGGAACAGAGTAGAGAGCCCAGATATGGACCCTCAACTCTATGGTCAAATAATCTTTGACAAAACAGGAAAAAATATCCAGTGGAAAAAAGACAGTCTCTTCAATAAATGGTGCTGGGAAAACTGGACAGCTATATGTAGAAGAATGAAACTTGACCATTCTCTTACACCGTACACAAAGATAAACTCGAAATGGATAAAAGACCTCAACGTGAGACAGGAATCCATCAGAATCCTCGAGGAGAACATAGGGAGTAACCTCTTTGATATCAGCCACAGCAACTTCTTTCAAGATATGTCTCCAAAGGCGAAGGAAACAAAGGCAAAGATGAACTTCTGGGACTTCATCAAGATAAAAAGCTTCTGCACAGCAAAAGAAACAGTCATCAAAACAAAGAGGCAACCCACGGAATGGGAGAAGATATTTGCAAATGACAGTACAGATAAAAGGTTGATATCCAGGATCTATAAAGAACCTCTCAAACTCAACACACACAAAACAGATAATCATATTAAAAAATGGGCAGAAGATATGAACAGACACTTCTCCAATAAAGACATACAAATGGCTACCAGACACATGAAAAAATGTTCATCATCACTAGCCATCAGGGAGATTCAAATCAAAACCACATTGAGATACCACCTTACACCAGTTAGAATGGCCAAAATTAGCAAGACAGGAAACAACGTGTGTTGGAGAGGATGTGGAGAAAGGGGAACCCTCTTACACTGTTGGTGGGAATGCAAACTGGTGCAGCCACTTTGGAGAACAGTGTGGAGATTCCTCAGGAAATTAAAAATAGATCTTCCCTATGACCCTGCAATTGCACTGCTGGGTATTTACCCCAAAGATACAGATGTAGTGAAAAGAAGGGCCATCTGTACCCCAATGTTTATAGCAGCAATGGCCACGGTCGCCAAACTGTGGAAAGAACCAACGGATGAATGGATAAGGAAGATGTGGTCCATATACACTTCAACGGATGAATGGATAAGGAAGATGTGGTCCATATACACTATGGAGTATTATGCCTCCATCAGAAAGGACGAATACCCAACTTCAACGGATGAATGGATAAGGAAGATGTGGTCCATATACACTATGGAGTATTATGCCTCCATCAGAAAGGACGAATACCCAACTTTTGTAGCAACATGGACGGGACTGGAAGAGATTATGCTGAGTGAAATAAGTCAAGCAGAGAGAGTCAAGTATCATATGGTTTCACTTATTTGTGGAGCATAACAAATAATATAGAGGACAAGGGTAGATGGAGAGGAGAAGGGAGTTGAGGGAAATTGGAAGGGGAGGTGAACCATGAGAGACTATGGACTCTGAAAAACAACCTGAGGATTTTGAAGGGGCGGGGTGGGAGGGTGGGGGAACCAGGTGGTGGGTATTAGGGAGGGCACAGATTGCATGGAGCACTGGGTGTGGTGAAAAAACAATGAATACTGTTACGCTGAAAATAAATAAAAAATTAAAAAAAAAAAAAAAAAAAGAAGTATGCTAGGGCGAGTGGAGCCAGCCAGTAGGGAGTAGATCAGGCGAAATAGCTGGGGGTCCTGAAATGTCACAGAAGCTTTTGTCTTCTTTTTCTGGGGACCCCTAACTCTTTCTGCTTTACACAGTCTACTCTGATGGTTATAAAATGGTAATTTTTACCCCCACTACTCTCTTATACTTACCAGTTGTACTCCACTCTCTTCTCCTCCATCTGGCCATCTACCATCTATCTATGCATCCGTCTATGGATCTATTATGTGAATTCATGATTCCTATTCAGTAGGTTATAATCTATTAATACTTTTATTTTGATACTCAAATTTCATTGATTTGGCCAGTGGGTCCCCCCTTTCATGATAATTTCTGTATCTTTGGTGACATGTTCCCCTCGTTTCATTTTTTTTTTTAAGATTTAATTTATTTAACAGAGAGAGAGAGAGAGAGAGATTACAAGTAGGCAGAGCAGCAGGCAGAGAGGGGAAGAAGCAGGCTCCCCGCCAAGCAGAGAGGTGGATGCGGGGCTTGATCCCAGGACCCTGAGATCATGACCTGAGCCGAAGGCAGAGGCTTAACCCACTGAGCCACCCAGGTGCCCCATCCCCTCGCTTCATTTTTTTAAGACACTTTCTTATTTTCTGGCACAAAAAGATGTTCCAGGTCTATCTCCTATCTTTCCTGATACAGCCTTGCAATTGGCTATTTCTCCAAAGATACCTGGTTTCCTCTTGGCTTTTTTTTTTTTTTTAAGATTTTATTTATTTATTTGACAGACAGAGATTACAAGTAGGCAAGAGAGGCGGGCAGGGAGAGAGAGGAGGAAGCAGGCTCTCTGCAGAGACCCTGCAGGACCTTGGGATCATGACCTGAGCCAAAAGCAGAGGCTTTAACCCACTGAGCCACCCAGGCACCCCTCCTCTTGGCTTTTAAATATCATTCCTCACTAAAACTCATTGTTACTGGAGTATTATTGCTTCTAAATCCTTCCAATGTGCAGAGCTAGGGAATATGTACATATAAGAAATCAGGAGTTCCTATTGGTATTTGTAATTCCAATTCAGCCCTACAGAGTTCCTCCTCATTTTTCCTTATTTAATATTGAGATTTCACTCTTCCACATTTAGAGTCCTAGCTCTAAAACATCAACCTAGGTACTCATCCCGTTCAACAATGAACTTAAAATAGCTCCCAAATAGCTTTACCCATACCACCAAAAACATTTGTAGTTCTTTTATTCCCCTAGATGGAGGATGTATAGTAGAATCAAAGAGTTGTGCTCAGAGTTATTTTGGATTATTTATTTCTTTTCCCGTTAATGTGTTTATGTTATTAATTCAAAATACAGTTGGGTTCATTAGTAAATTTCCCCCTCCCTGATGATTTCATCTTGTTCTTTTGAGTATATAGAACATTGGCACACTTTCAAATGCCAAAACCATGCAAAGGCATGTACAGAGAAGTGACCGTCTTTCCCTTGCCCTGTGATCCCATCCCCCCTCATCTTTGTGAGTAGTCAGGTTTATTTCTTTTGCCAAAAGTGAGCAAATATGCATATACTTCGTTATTTCCCCTTCTTTCTTACCAAAAGATGGCATACTGTACATACTCTTTTGCAATTTGTGTTTTGTCAGTTATATAGCCTGGAAATTATTCCATATTAGTTCATGCAGATAATCTTCATTCTTTTGTTACAGTTCCAGGATACTCCAGTGTGTACCTGCCGTGTTTGTTTTTTTAACCAGTCTCCTGTATGTGAGCATTTAGGTACTTTACAGTATTTTGCAATTATTCAAAAGTGCCCCAGTGAAAAGCCTTGTGCATACTGTTGCAGTGCATATTGGTATTTTCAGGGTAAATTCCTAGAGATGGGATCACTGAGCCCACGCTTAGTGACTATGTAGCTGAGTTAGGTATTTCCAAATTCCCCTCCATGGAAATTGTATCCATTTCCATCCCCACTTACAATGCGGGAGGCTCCTTATTTTCCTGCACCCTCACCAACTAGGTTATCAAGCTTTTGAATTTCTGCCAACATGATGGATGAAATGTGATATCATGGTTTAGTTTAAATTTGTACTTCTCTTATTTGTGAATGAAGTTGAGCACATTTTCATAAATTTAAGGACCATTTTAATATAGTTTTACATACTGGTTGCTCATGGGTTTTATCATTTTACTATCAGATTCTTGGTTTCTGCCCACCCCACACAGTTAAAAAAATTATTTATATATTAGGGATATCCATCTATATCTGTGATAGATGTTATAAATATTTTCTCCCACCTTATCATTTGTCTTTTAACTGACTTGTGGTATTTTTTGCCATTATGAAGTGGGTTTTGAATTTTTTTTTTTTTTTTTTTTGGCAGTCCTACTTACTTATCTTTTCCTTTGCTGCACCTGGATTTTGCATCAGAGCTTGCAAGCCATCCCTGCGCTCAGGTTATAGAGGACTTTGCCATGTTTCTTTTAGTACTGAAAGTTTAGCGTATATTTAGATACCAGATCTATTTCAAGTATATTCTCATATGGTGTAAAAGAAAGATATAATCTCCTTTTTTTTTTCTGCAAATGTCTATCTCATTTTCCCACACCATTCATTAAAAAGTAATTCTTTTTCCTAGTGGTTTGAGATGTCACTGATGTTATATGCACGATTCCCGTATATACTTGGATCTGTTTTAAACTTCTGTTCCACTTCAGTAATCTTTTTGTCTATTCATATGCCAATACTGCAGCATCTTACCTATAGAGTATTTGTAGTATGCTTTTGTTTGTTTGTTTTAAAGATTTTATTTATTTGAGAGAGAGAGAGAGAGAGAGAGAGCATGAGAGGGGAGAAGGTCAGAGGGGGAAGCAGATTCCCCGTGGAGCTGGGAGCCCGATGTGGAACTTGATTGTGGGACTCAATCCCAGACCCTGGGATCATGACCTGAGCTGAAAGCAGTGGCTTAACCAACTGAGCCACCCAGGTGCCCCTGTAGTATGTTTTAATACTGGTAAGGATAGTTCTGTCTCAGTTCTTGTTTTTCAGTATTTTCCCTAGTTAGTCTTGTATGTCCATTTTTCCATGAACTTGAATTCCAACTTGTCTAGCTCCAAGGGAAAAAAGTTTCTTAATATTCATTTGGATCACAGTAAATGTGTAAAGTAAACTCAAGAAGAGTGATCTCCTGATGGTGATGAGATTTCCCGGCCAGAAACAAGGGGTGCCTGTTTGGAAGGTAACTAGAATATGTCACCCTCTCATCTCTCCTTCTTTCTCAGACTCCGAGGCTGTTTTCATATGCATCAATTCTTGAATCATCAAAGTGTAATATTAACTGGCATTTTTTACTCTCTTCCTGGTCAACATAAGGATCTTAGAGCACTTTAACTCCATTTTGTCACCTTTTTACTTTTAATTTTATGTATCATTCAAACACAGTTAAAGCATTTTTGTTTTACATAGTCAAGATCAATTTAGGCTTACCTACATGTCTGTCTTCTCCATTGTATTTAATTTGTCCCTGCATCTTTGATTTTCTATCTGGGATCATTTTCCTCTTATCTAAAGAATAGACTTTAGGATTCCTTTTTAAGGATCTTTTGGTAGATAATTGTCTCAGTTTTGTTTGTCTGATAATGTCTTCATAATATCTTTATTTTTTGAGGGATATTTTTACTGGGTATGGAATTCTTGATTGGCAGTTACTTTCTTTCAGCATTTTCAATGTATAATTAAACTGCCTTTAATTTCTATAGTTTTTCTTGAAAAATCAATAGTTAGGACAACTAAACTTTTTTTATACTATCTTTGAAGGTGATTTGCATTGTTTCTCTGACTGCTTTCCAAATTTTTCTGCTTAAGAGTTTTAGCTGTTTATTATGTTTCTCTGTGTGTGGATTTCCTTTTGTCTTATGTTTAGAAGTTTTACGGATTCTTGTAGCTTAAAATGTTTCATAGATTTTGAAAAGTTCTTGGCTATTATGTCTCCTTGCTTCTGTTCCACTTTCTCCTCTCACCTTCTGAGACTCCAATTACATGTTTAGAACATTTCACTGTACCATCTCTATTTCTTCCTCTCTATGTATTTTCCTTCTTCTTGTCTTTTGCCTCATTCTTAATATTTTCCTCAAAGTCATACTCAACTTCATGAGTTCTCTTTTTAGCAGTGTCTAGACAGTTTTTAAACCCAACCACTGAGATCTTGTAGTTATTATATATTTACACCTAGAATTCCCATTTGGTTCCTTTTTATAGTTTCCAGTTATCAACCAATATTCTCAACCTTTTTTATTGTCCTCTTGAACATAGTAACCATAGTTATTCTAGATATATCTGATAACTTAAATATCTGAATCCCCTGTGGGATTATTCATGTTAATAATTGTTTCTGCAATTGCATTTCTACTGCCAAGAAAATGGACTAAAGAATTCTGTATTCATTTGCTTACAGATGCCTTCTTGTTGGCTTAAATGAAATCCCTATAGGGGTCAGGTAGGGAACACAAATCAATAAATTGGATCAGGTGTAAGGTAATAGGGAGAGGTTGGATTATGGCTAACTGGGGAATACATTTCCCACCCAAAGGCTTCAAGTTCAAAAACTAAATATTTTTAAGTCAAACAGAACACATATGTGTTCTGTTTTATATTTGAGCCTGCTTTTCCAGGCTCAAAAACTTGTGATCCCTAAACTGAAGATTGGTATGTTCCCGTGCTTGGAAATTTTCTGGTCATTGCCACAATTTACTCCTAGTAGGGGTAGAACCTGAAGAATTATTGCAAAGCCTTGAGAGTAACAATAGCTAATATTTATATAATCTAGGTTATATGTGAAGAATTCCTCTAAAGACTTTATTTTAGTCCTACAACAGTATCATGAAGACATCTCTCATTGTCATTATTTTATAGATGAGGAAACTGAAGCACAGAGATATTAAGAGACTTGATCAAGGTCACTCAGCTAGTGAGTAGCAGAGTAGGGATTCAGAGCCCAGTAGTGTGGCTCAAGAGCCCACGGTCTTTCCCTCTACACAATCCCTGCCTCTGTGATACTGAGGAACCAAATAGCACCAGTTCTAGAATTTCTCACTGAAATTCTTGACAGGGTTCCTCTTGGTTCAGTGACTCTAAAATCTACAAAAGAATAGAAAGAAATGTGCTATTTTTGTGAGCACTCTGAGGTGCTCTGTTCCTTGAACTCTACTGTGTTGTCATTTTATTACAAATTGGGTTGTATTTGAATGTCAATTCAATTAGTAAATGTATAATTGCTATTGTCATAAACCATGCTTTGACATTTAATATGCCAAATATGATCATTTTATGAGCAAACCAAGTTATCCATAATACATTTTTATGTTCTGCAGCTATCAAGATGGCTTTAGATTTATAGAGTGCTAAAAAAGTAACTGTATCATAAATTTCAATTTTCCCTAAAATTGCCTTTTTTAAACAAAACAGGAAAAATGATATTCCTGTCAATGTCTCCCCTCTAGGAGGCCCAGAATTCCTGAAAAGTTGAGATGGTTCAAAGATTGAGGGTCATTGTGCAGTTCTGAGTAGTCACACATATCAAAGTGTATCTTCAAGTCTGTATTCTTCTGGGGGGCTTTCGGAGTTGTCTCTATATTCATGAGATTAAGAAAGACAGACTCACTAAATAGTTTAGATCCTCAATGGTATATGTAGTGTTTGAGCTCTACAAACGGGTTGCTGGACAAAAGCCCCTGCTGGTGCTGAGATGAGATTGTCCTCAAGGTGTAGGGTCTTCCTGTGGCCACAGGAGAGGTCAGAGGAAAGGGGTGGAGGGCAGAGGGCGGGGACTGGATATTCCTGTACATCCACACCCAGCAAAGCTTCTTCATCTAGTAAGTCCAGGACAGTGGATGGTCCTACACTTCCCAGGTCCTGAAAACCATCCCTGTCCCCATGGAAATGCAAACTAGATGAGAAAACCTCTAAAGACTCAGAAAACTCTCAGGTGAGGGGCAGATGCAGCCATATAGGGAAGGAGAGTCCACACCGTGCTTGTAAGGAGCAGGGGAAATAAGAATTGGATTCAAGGGTGGTTGCTGACTAGGACTGTCACACCCCAAACACAATGAATGGGTTTGGGGTGGCAGGGAGAGAGGGGTATAGGTAAGCAGTGACAAGACAGTAAGATCAGTGAAACAGAATAGGAAAGCCAAAAATAGACCCAAGTATACATGAGGATTTAGTTCACAGCAGAGGTAGTATTCAGGAAAAGATGAAAGCATATGAACAGATTTATAAACCTTTGTTTCCCAAAAGCTATTTAAGTGAACAAAAGGGAGTAAATACCAAATATACATCAACATTGAAACTACAGTAAGATCTCAATCTCACACCATAAATTTCAAAAAACCTTATCTTGAAATCGAAATAGAAAGTATTTAACTCTCGGGATTGACACACAGAGTGCAAGACAGAGCCATGGATACTAAAATGAAAACATTCTTTAATGTCTTTATGGAAATAGCGACCTTTCCATACCCAATTTGGAGTAATGGAAACTGGGGCTAAAAGTAGCCAGAAGGGAAATACGCAGTGCCTCGCCCAGATCTCCCTCTCTTGGATGCAGATAATTTTCTGAGCACAGGGTAGGAGAGAAACAAGAGAATGACCCCTAAGGATAACTGACAAAAGGCCTCGTTGGGAAAGAGAAAAAATAGGGCCATTTCAAACCAAAAGCCAGATTTTATACCAGCTTGGCCAGCTCACCCCAAAGCAGAGAGCACAAACTAAGGACTAAAGGGCAGCCATGGGTGGAACACAGTTCTCCAGGGCAATCAATTCCTGTAAGCCATTAGGTCTCCTTAACTAAAGTAATCAGAATCACACAACAGAAGGTGAAATTTACAATTCTTGAACTAAAAGCCACATCAGGAAAAAAAATATATATCATAAACTGAAACAAAACTCACAGAGAGCCTACCAACACAATCTTGGAAGTAGGGAGGTGCGAGGAGAGTGCATACGCTAATTTTCTTAGCTTTCATAGAAGGTGGGACTATCTAGCTATTCATCCATGAAGTTGATAATCAAAGACTAAAAGTATGTTCAACAGTATTATTTAAGTATACATGCAGACTTATCATGTAGCAGAACTGAAAACAGGCTGTATACGTTTCAAGGTAGCAAAACAAAATATAAAAGAACAAAGAGCAAACTGACAGTAATAGCCAATGATTTAAAAAAAAAAAACCTAGGAAATAGGAAAAATTTAAAAAGTAGAGAGTAGAAATTAGATGACAGAAATAAAGCTTAAAAAATCTGTTATGACAGTAGTGTTAATACAAAAAAAATAACTGAATGTGTAAAAAGAATGCTCAGATTGGGCCAATAAACTAAATCTAATTATAAATACTCCATATAAAAACAATACTTCTTGCAATAGATGTCTTTCATTTGCCCTCCAAAACAACTCTCTGCTGTTCTCCACTGCTTTGTTATCTGGGAGGCCAGCCAATACCATCTTATCACCATGTTGCCTTGCCCTCTGGCTTCTAGTTGGCTTTGGTCATAGGAATCACCAGTAGGACCTCTGACAGAGGGAGGAGAGGGAGGTGAGGGCCTTCATTTCCCTGGCTCCCTAAAGGAGGATTACCATGGCTAGCTGCCTCCCACCACCAAAGGCACAGCTCCTGTCAGGCACATTCCTTTCTACTCTTGTGGATTTCATTTCTCTTCAGATTCTAGTAACTGATGCAGAGATGCTAATGCGTTGTTAAGTCCAAGAGTACAACACTGTCCCAAGTGGATTCTGCACACACCTGCTCACACCTCTGCAAATGGTCCCTCTAAATTCTCATCAAATCACCCAGTTTAAGCATGGCACTCTTTCCTGCCAGGACTCTAATACATGCCCACAGTTACTCATAAAGCTGAAAGTAAGGGGAGTCTGCATAGTTCAGATGGTTAAACATCTGCCTTAAGCTCAGGTCGTGATCCCTGGGTCCTGGGATCGAGCCCCGAGTCTCCCTGCTCCTTGGGGAGCCTGCTTCTCACTCACCATCTGCTGTTCCCCCTGCTTGTACTCTCTCACTCTCTGTCAAGTAAATAAATAATATCTTTAAAAATAAATAAAGCTGAAAGTAAGAGAATGGGGAAAAGAATGTGAGGCAAATTAAAGAAATCAGGGTTTGTCTTCCTCAGAAAATGCTGAATTCTAGGAAAAAAACATTAAATGGGATTTTTAAAAAATCACATTATAGTTATGACGGGTAAGATCCCCATTAATGTAAAATTGTCTTGCTACTATATGCAATAAATTATGTAGAATTAAAATACATGATGCTGGGGCGCCTGGGTGGCTCAGTGGGTTAAAGCCTCTGCCTTCGGCTCGGGTCATGGTCTCAGGGTCCTGGGATCGAGCCCCGCGTGGGACTCTCTGTTCAGCAGGGAGCCTGGTTCCTCTACTCTCTGCCTGCCTCTCTGCCTGCTTGTGATCTCTGTCTGTCAAATAAATAAATAAAATCTTAAAAAAAAATACATGATGCCAAAAATTGCTGGAAATGGGAAGAGAAAGAAGTCAATGGGAATTTTAAATATATCTTAGTTTTTGAAAATCAAGTTCAACGTTAGTGGGAAAACTGATAAAATCAGAACAAAGTCTGTAGTTGTAGTAATAGAATTATGCCAATGCTAACTTCTTAGTTTTTACAAACATACAGTAGTTACATCAACTAACATTAAGGGAAGCCAGGTGAAGGATATCTGGGACCTATCTGTACTACGTTCACATGCTTTTCAGTAAATCTAAAATTATTCCAAAATAGAAAGTTTAGAAAAAGATCAAGTTAACAAAAGTTACAGATAATTTGAATGACATAATTAACAATATAAACCTAAAGACAGAAACTACTCTTTCTTTTCATGTGACCATAATATGCAAAAATTCTCTGTGTATTAGATAAGAAAAAACTTTAAAAGTTTAAAAAGTAGAAACATAAAATTATTATCCATAATTAAAAATTAAAATAGAAACAAACCAAAATGTCTAACCCATTTATTTTTTTTTAAGATTTTATTTATTTATTTGAGGGAGCAGGTGAGAGAGAGAGTAAACAGGAGCTGGGGGGGGCGGGTAGTGAGAGAGGGAGAAGCAGACTCCCTGCTGAGCATGCAGCCAATGCAGGGGTTCAGTCCCAGGACCCTGGGATCATGACCTGAGCTGAAGGCAGGTACTTAACCAACTGAGCCATTCAGGTGCCCCTCTCTGACCCTTTTAAAATTTAAGTTTCTTCACGTTCAAAGAACTCCTAAGTTTAAGAAGAAATCAAAAGCATTTTCAGTATCCTTTTCCTTCCTTATTTCAAACCTTATCCTGATTTTGTCCAAAAGCCCCCTCTTCTCCAGGCAGCCATCTGCTTTAGGTGAGGGGCTTTGCTTCCATGCCCAGGAGGTGAATCTTGATTGTTTAAGACAAATCAGTGGTCTCACTCTCACTGCTGGTGATTAGTTTAGGGATGGACACATAAAACAATCCTAGCCCATGAGTTTTGGAAGAGTCTATGAGTTACTTCTGGGAAAGGCTTACTTCAGTGCTAAAACGAAAGTCCCTTTTCTGCCACAGGAAATTGTCATGGGCACGTGACACCCAAACCTGTATCTTACCAGAATGAAAGGGACCAGCCCTGTGTGTGTGTGTGTGTGTGTGTGTGTGTAGTATGTATGTATACTGATCTATATACTGCTATTTTAGAGCAGTCAGAAGAATGTGAATCTTTGAAGGTGTCATTGAACTGTTGGGTAAACCAGCCCTGAAACCCTCTTTCTTCAAACTTCTTGTTATTGGAAATAATAACTCCTTTTTAAAAAAGATTTTTTTTTTTTTAAGATTTTATTTATTTATTTGACAGACAGATCACAAGTAGGCAGAGAGGCAGGCAGAGAGAGAAGGGAGGAAGCAGGCTCCCTGCTGAGCAGAGAGCCCGATGCGGGGCTCGATCCCAGGACGCTGGGATCATGACCTGAGCCGAAGGCAGCGGCTTTAACCACTGAGCCACCCAGGCGCCCCTAAAAAAGATTTTATTTATTTATTTTGAGAGAGTGAGCGAGTACAAGCAGGGGGAGTGGCAGAGTGAGAGGAAGAAGCAGCCTTCTCGCTGAGCAGGGAGCCCAATGTGGGGCTCCATCCCAGGCTCCTGGGATCATGACCTGAGCCAAAGGCTGGCGCTTAATGGATTGAGCCACCCAGGCGCCCCTGGAAATAATAACTCCTCAAGGCATTTGGGTCACTGTTTTCTGTTAATGGCTACTGATAAAACCCTTGCTGATGTGTAAAATATCCAAGAAATAATGAAAATGAAAACATTACATATTAATTCCTAGAGGGTGCCGCCAAAACTTTATTCAGAGGAAAAGTCATTTCCTTTTATCCCTTTTATGGCTGCCATATACACTCTGCCTCAAATAGATTAAGCATTCAAATCAAGAAGTTAGAAAAAAGAAAGGCAATGTGATGTCCAGAAAGGCAGGAGAAAATAATTTTGATAGGAAATTCAGGGGCTCCTGGGTGGCTCAGTCAGTTAAGCATCTGACTTTTGGTTTTGGCTCAGTTAATGATTTCAGGGTTGAGATTGAGCCCCTCATCGGGCTCTGAGCTCAGTACAGAATCTCCTTGAGATTCTCTTTCCCTCTCCCTCTGTCCCTTCTACTCGTGCTTTCTTTCTCTCTCTCTAATAGATAAATAAATCTTTTAAAAAATAAAAGGAAATTCAAGGTTTATTGCCAACCAGATGCCGCATCTAGGCCTACAAGGGGAAAGGCCCACACATTTCCTCTTTCTCCTCTTCCTTATCCGTCCCTTGAGCCTGTCTTCAGATTTTCTCTCTCCTCTCCCACTCCAAAGGGAGTGAGGGTAAATGGCAATCCTCCTGTTGTCCAACCCTTTCTGGGAAGCCCTTATCAGGTCCCTGCTACACCTTGCTCATTAAACTCCTCTGTCCAGCCCCAGACAATCAGGAGTGGACTGTGGTGTTAAAGCTCTTGATATATGAGAAAGAAAGATTCCAACTCAAATATTGTAGGGGAAAAAAGCATCAAAAGGCACAGAAGAGAATATTTTGAATCCAGTAAGAGGAATCCATACCAGGCCAAAACAGACCTATCTATCCCTCTACCCTCTCTAATAAGGGCACTCACTACTTCTTCATGAGGAACCAGTCGATGTTTTCATCGGTACCCTGTGGCTCATTCATAATTGGCTGCACCTACTTATGCTGAGGTCAAGGGAGGGTACATTCTAGACCATGAGTTTAGAAATTCTGCAAAATTCCTTTTGTCACTCTCTTCAGATGGTACGTTAAAATGCCATCTGGCTAAAGACCTATGTTTGGACTTGGAAGACCTTATTGGCTGTATTATGAATAAAAGGCCTGATTTCCAACTGGGCAAAACAGAGGCTCAGATCCCCTGCATCACCACCACCACCATGGAACAACAACAGTAATAGCAGATAATCCTTACTGAGCGTTTGCCACTTGCCAGAAATGAGGCTAAGCCCTTCACCTGTGTCTTTTCATTTAATCCTGACAGATAAAGTAGAAAGTGGGATTTGAACCCACACCTGCCTGTCTCCAAAACCTACATATTTAAGTGCTCCATGAAACTGACCAAACTAGGCTTTTCTTTGTTTTCTGTGTGCTGGTACTGAATGTTACTGTCGCACAGTGGTTTCCACCTTTGATCCTCACAACACAGCAGTGAAGCGAGAACGAACATTGCCATTTTACAGATAGGTTCAGAGACGCGAATAACATTCTCAGATTATGTGCTTCACAAGTGATAGAACTAGAATCTGAGCTTCCTTCTTTCTCCTCTAAAACCCAGGCTTTTTCACACAGCTTCTCATGATGCTAACCACTGCTTTCCTGACTGTTAGAGGCACAAGGAAAACAACAAATTACCATAGGTTCAACGTGACACTTTATCTATTCTTTCTTTCTTTCTTTCTTTTTTTAAGACTTTATCCATGAGAGACACAGAGAGAGAGAGGGAGGCAGAGGCAGAGGGAGAAGCAGGCTCCCCAAGAAGCAGGGAGCCTGATTCGGGGCTTGATCACAGGACCCTGGGATCATGACCTGAGCCGAAAGCAGATGCCTAACCATCTGAGTCAGCCAGGCACCCCTGTTCCCTTTTTTCTCGCCCCTGGAAAACTTATTCACTAACACCTTTATTATTTTTAGGGTTGTTGGTTTTTTTTTTTTAATCTTGGTGATTTTTTTTTCTTCTCCATTTTCTTATCAAGAACTCATGCATGGCCTATAATTACACCACTCGAGGTGACAGCCACTTTGGAAGTTCTCCACACATTAGCACACGATTTAGGGAATTATTAGCAGTCCCAAGGAAAGCATAAATTTCAGCCAAAGCAGTTGTTTGGATAGGGGGCCTTTCCCAGAAATGAGATCAGCTCTTTTCCAAAAGCTGTCCAGTCATTTTTGAAAGGCAGCTCAAGTAAAATGGTAAATGCCTTTTATCTACCAAATAATGGAAAGTATAGCCCTCCCAGTCTTTTTCCTCAGCTGAAACAGTACCAGCCAGAACCAAAGGCTGAAGAGGTCAGCCCTGCACCTGCACAGAGAGATAGATGCATAAGATGTAAATTGTTAGTCAAAGAAAGTTAAACTCTCAGCACAATGACAGACCTCTCTAAAATGTATATTATCAGCATCTCCAATTTTTAAAAAGATTTTATTTATTTGTTTATTTATTTGAGAGAGAGCCAGCAGGTGAGCTAAAGAGTACAAGCAGGGGGAGTGGCAGAGGGGAAAGAGAGAAGCAGACTCTGCTGAGCAGGGAGCCCAACGTGGGTCTTGATCCCAGGACCCTGAGATCATGACCTGAGCCAAAGGCAGGCACCTTATCAGCATCTCTTCTAAATCTTTCTTGAAATTTCCTAATGTAGGGCCATTAGGTTCCACTCAATTCCCCTGAGTAGCATGAGCTCTTGCCCACCTAAGTGTCAAAGCCCAGCTCCTCCCTTGCTAAGCACAAAGCCATTCTCAGAAGTGATCTTGGGTTATATATGTATACGAAAGAAAACCTGTGATTTTTTAAGGGCTAAAGAACTAGGATGTGGTAGTCATCTAGCTTCTGCTTGCTAAGCACTTCCCTCCTTTCTTCTGTAGAAAACAGAAAAGTCTTTTAAGTTCTGAGACTCTGGTCTTACTTTGCACCATAAATTAAGCCCAGAACAATATCTTGAGAAACTCTGCTGTGGGTTCTGCCTCTGGCAATGGTTGTTTCCACCCAACTCTCTCTCTAAATACAGTTGTGCAGTCTAAACCAAATATTGTGAAAATCTGTTTGAAGGCATAGGAAAGCTACTGAGATTATACCAGAGCATTCATCCCAGCGTTTGGGGTCTCCCTAGAGGCACAGAACAATTCCAGACACAAAAGCAGTGATGGAGAGCCTGAGAAACTGAGTGAGGTTTGCAGAAATCGTAGAGCTAGTGGGACGAAAAATAAAGTCGATGATCTTCCAAGAGAGCAGAAGTTTTCAGATCCAGAATTTCCTTTCAGTTATTTTCAGTAGTTTCTAGTTTTCTGCCACATGTTCCTATCTTGATATTTAATCTTTAAAATTATTAATATAATTGTTAAGAAAAATCTGGGTGGGATGACTCTAAGGTCAGGATCTTTAGTGAATATGTATTTGTCTATTTTTTCCCCTTGTGTTTTTTGCACAAGTCTGCTCTTCTTGGCTGCCTGATTATTTTCTATCGCATGCTGCACATTGTGTATGACAAATTGTAGAGACCATTTGTGGCTCTTGTATTTTACTGCAGCGAGGATTTTTTGCTTCTGGCAGATCACCTTCATTAGAATCAGACATTAGATGATTCACAGTTGAGAGCTTCAGACCTTGTGAGGACTCGTCTATTTCTGGTCGATCCTTCCTTCCAAAGAAGGAAGGATTCTGGTCAACCCTACAGGCTTTTGGTTTGGAACCCTAGAAAGAAGCTTCAGAATGGATGAAAGTAAAAGGGTGGAAAAGGATATACCATGAAAACATTAGTCAAAGGAAGACTGGGGTAGCTATACCTGAGTAGACACTAAGGGTTACTAGAAATAGGGATTTCATAAAGCTAAACGAGTCTATGCAATAGGAAGCTATAAGCACTCTATAAGTATATGCATCAAATAACATAGCCACAAAGCCCCCTTGTCACAGATGGGGTCATTAGACTATCTCTGTTTAGCTTGCCTTATAGCACTGGTGTCTAATAAAATGCCTGGCGCTTACTCAATGCACAGCAGGCGACTTACGAAGCCAGTATTTCACATCAAGATGTCTAATACTTCTACTTATACCCACCCCTGTTGAAATTATAATAAAAATAGTAGTAGTACTTAAAACATACACTATACACACACTAAGCTAACCAGTCTAGACTAGTGCTTACAGGTATGATAGACTCAGAAAGGCCTGGGTTCAAATCCCAGCTCCTTTATTTATTAGCTGTATGACCTTGATCTTGGGAGTAATGACTTCTATGAGCCTCTATTTCTTTATCTGCAAACTGAGGAATAACAATACTTCCTTGTATAATAATTCTATGCAATATTACAGTACTATATAATGCTGCACAATAATACTTCCTTTTTAAAATATGAAATAGAATAGTATCTAGGGTAGTGTCTGGCACTAAGTCAACACTCACTCTATGGTAGCAATTAATATTAATGATTTTATATAAAAGGGTGCCTGGGAGGCTCAGTCATTAAGCATCTGCCTTTGGCTCAGGTCATGATCCTAGGATCCTGGGATCGAGTCCCACATTGGGCTCCCTGCTTGGCAGGAAGCCTGCTTCTCCCTCTCCCTCTGCTGGTCTCCTGCTTGTGTTCCCTCTCTCGCTGTGTCTGTCTCTGTCAAATAAATTAAAATCTTTTAAAAAAAATTATATTTAAGAAATTGTGAAAATAATTCCAGAATAGCAATCAAGATTCCCACACTAAAAACTAGAATCAGAAATGCCACTAAAAACTAATTATTTTGCCTAATTAGAAAAATTATCCCTGAGAATATTACTGCAGTAGACAGACTTTAAGATGGGTTTCACTTATTTGTGGAGCATAACAAATAATATGGAGGACAAGGGGAGATGGAGAGGAGAAGGGAGTTGAGGGAAATTGGAAGGGGAGGTGAACCATGAGAGTACTATGGACTCTGAAAAACAACCTGAGGGTTTTGAAGGGGCGGGGGTGGGAGGTTGGGGGAACCAGGTGGTGGGTATTAGGGAGGGCATGGATTGCATGGAGCACTGGGTGTGGTGAAAAAACAATGAATACTGTTACGCTGAAAAGAAATAAAAAATAAAAAAAAAAACAAACAAAAAAAAATAAGAAAGACGGTCCTGATCCTTGCCTCCTGTTTACACTCTGGCACAATTTCTTCCCCTTGAAACAGAGAAACTGATTTGCTTCTAGCCAACAGAATGCAGCAAAGATGGGATGTACTTGATTCTGTTTTCATGATCACATAGCACCCATCTTGCTTCAGTCTCTCTCCCTCCATTGCTGGCTTTGGAGAAGCAAGCAGCTGTGAATCCACCAATCACAAGGAAATGAATTCTGCCAAAACCCTGAGGAAGCTTAGAAATGGATGCCTCCCCAGGCAAAGCTCTGATGAAAACCCAACCCCAGATGACATCTTGGTGGCAATCTTGTGAGATCCTAGGGACAAGGCTCAGCTAAGTTGTGCCTGAACACTTGACCCACAGAAACTCTGAGATAAATAATAATAATAATTAATAATAAGAATGGCTTTATCATGATACAATTCATATACCATAAAATTCACCCATTGTGGGTGAATATGTGGGTATAATTCATGGTTTGTTTCTTTTTTAAGATTTTATTTACTTATTTGACAGACAAAGATCACAAGTAGGCAGAGAGGCAGGCAAAGAGAGACGGAGAAGCAGGCTCCCGGCTGAGCAGAGAGCCTGATGCGGGGCTAGATCCCAGGACTCTGGGATCATGACCCGAGCTGAAGGCAGAGGCTTTAACCCACTGAGCCACCCAGGCACCCTAATTCATGGTTTTGAGTGTGTTCTCAGTGTTGTGCACTTTTAGAACATTTGTATAACCCCAGAAAGAAACTCCATACCCATTAGCACTTGCTTCCCATTTCTCCCAACCCCCATTTCCTGGCAACCACTGTCTCTATGAATTTGCCTGTTCTGCACATTTCATATACATGGAATAATATGGCCCTTTGTATCTGGTTTCTATCACTACTCATCATGTTTTCAGTGTTCATCCGTGTTGTAGTCTGAATCAGTACCTCATTCCTTCTGATGGCTGAATAACATCCCACTATACAGATGTACCAGTTTGTTTATTCACTCATCAGTTGGTGTACATTTGGGTTGCTTTCACTTTTTAGCTATTATGAGTAACGCTGTGGTGGACATGTGTGTCTAAGTTTTCATGTGCATATATCTTTTCCTTTCTTTTGATACAAACCTAGGAACAGACTTTCTGGATTATACAACATTATGTTTAACCTTCTGAAGAACCGACAGACTGTTTTATTAAGTGGCTGCTCCATTCGATATTCCCACTGGAGTGTATGAGGGCTCTGTCTCTCCTGCATCTTCCCTAACAATGGTTATGATCTTTTTTTATTATAGCCATCCCAGAGGGTGTGAATTACTATCCACTCTTGGATTTGATTTGCCTGATGACTAATGATTTTAAAATTTTTTTCATGTGCTTATTGGTTCTTTGTGCATCTCCTTTGGAGAAATGTCTATGCAAATCCCTTGTCCATTTTTAATAGGGCTTTTTGTGTTACTGAGTTGCCAGAGGTCTTTATATATTCCATATAGAAATCTCTTGTCGGATGTATGATCTACAAATATTTGTCCCTATTTTGTGGGTTGTCTCCTACTTTATTGATGGTGCCTTTTAAAGCAAGCACAGAAGGTTTTTTTTTTAATTTTTTAATAAACATATAATGTATTTTTATCCCCAAGGGTACAGGTCTGTGAATCGCCAGGTTTACACATTTCACAGCACTCATCATAGCACACACCCTCCCTAATGTCCATATCCCCACCACCCTCTCCCGTCCCCCCTCCCCCCAGCAACCCTCAGTCTGTTTTTTGAGATTGAGTCTTTTATGGTTTGTCTCCCTCCCAATCCCATCTTCTTTCATTTTTTCTTTGCCTACCTCCCAACCCCCCCACATTACATCTCCACTTCCTCATATCAGGGAGATCATATGATAGTTGCCTTTCTCCAATTGACTTATTTCGCTAAGCATAATACCCTCTAGTTCCATCCACGTCATCGCAAATGGCAAGATTTCATTTCTTTTGATGGCTGCATAGTATTCCATTGTATATATATACCACCTCTTCTTTATCCATTCATCTGTTGATCGACATATAGGTTCTTTCCATAGTTTGGCTATTGTGGACATTGCTGCTATAAACATTCGGATGCATGTGCCCCTTCGGAGCACCACATTTGTATCTTTAGGATATATACCCAGTAGTGCAATCGCTGGGTCATAGAGTAGCTCTATTTTCACTTTTTTGAGGAACCTCCACACTGTTTTCCAGAGTGGTTGCACCAGCTTGCATTCCCACCAACAGTGTAGGAGGGTTCCCCTCTCTCCGCATCCTCGCCAGCATCTGTCATTTCTTGACTTGTTAATTTTAGCCATTCTGACTGGTGTGAGGTGGTATCTCATTGTGGTTTTGATTTGTATTTCCCTGATGCCGAGTGATGTGAAGCATTTTTTCATGTGTCTGTTGGCCATCTGGATGTCTTCTTTGCAGAAATGTCTGTTCATGTCCTCTGCCCATTTCTTGATTGGATTATTTGTTCTTGGGTGTTGAGTTTGCTAAGCTCTTTATAGATTTTGGATACTAGCCCTTTATCTGATATGTCGTTTGCAAATATCTTCTCCCATTCTGTCAGTTGTCTTTTGGTTTTTTTTTTTTTTAAAGACTTTATTTATTTATTTGACAGAGAGAGATCACAAGTAGGCAGAGAGGCAGGCAGAGAGAGAGGGGGAAGCAGGCTCCCTGCTGAGCAGAGAGCCCGATACAGGACTTGATCCCAGGACCCTGAGATTATGACCTGAGCCGAAGGCAGAGGCTTAACCCACTGAGCCACCTAGGCACCTCTCTCTTTTGGTTTTGTTAACTGTTTCCTTTGCTGTGCAAAAGCTTTTGATGTTGATGAAGTCCCAATAGTTCATTTTTGCCCTTGCTTCTGTTGCCTTTGGCGATGTTCCTAGGAAGAATTTGCTGTGGTTGAGGTCAAAGAGGTTGCTGCCTGTGTTCTCCTCAAGGATTTTGATGGATTCCTGTCTCACATTGAGGTCCTTCATCCATTTTGAGTCTATTTTCGTGTGTGGTGTAAGGAAGTAGTCCAATTTCATTTTTCTGCATGTGGCTGTCCAGTTTTCCCAGCACCATTTGTTGAAGAGGCTGTCTTTTTTCCATTGGACATTCCTTCCTGCTTTATCGAAGATTAGTTGACCATAGAGTTGAGGGTCTATTTCTGGGCTCTCTATTCTGTTCCATTGGTCTATGTGTCCATTTTTGTGCCAGTACCATACTGTCTTGATGATGACAGCTTTGTAATAGAGCTTGAAGTCTGGAATTGTGATGCCACCAACTTTGGCTTTCTTTTTCAATATTCCTTTGGCTATTCGAGGTCTTTTCTGGTTCCATGTAAATTTTAGGATTATTTGTTCCATTTCTTTGAAAAAAATGGATGGGATTTTGATAGGGATTGCATTAAATGTGTAGATTGCTTTAGGTAGAATAGACATTTTCACAATATTTGTTCTTCCAATCCATGAGCATGGAACATTTTTCCATTTCTTTGTGTCTTCCTCAGTTTCTTTCCTGAGTACTTTATAGTTTTCTGAGTATAGATTCTTCGCCTCTTTGGTTAGGTTTATTCCTAGATATCTTATGGTTTTGGGTGCAATTGTAAATGGGATTGACTCCTTAATTTCTCTTTCTTCTGTCTTGTTGTTAGTGTAAAGAAATGCAACTGATTTCTGTGCATTGACTTTATATCCTGACAGTTTACTGAATTCCTGTGTAAGTTCTACCAGATTTGGAGTGGAGCCTTTTGGGTTTTCCACATATAGTATCATATCATCTGCAAAGAGTGATAGTTTGACTTCTTCTTTGCCGATTTGGATGCCTTTAATTTCTTTTTGTTGTCTGATTGCTGAGGCTAGGACTTCTAGTTGAATAGCAGTGGTGATAACGGTCATCCCTGCCATGTTCCTGACCTTAGCGGAAAAGCTTTCAGTTTTTCTCCATTGAGAATGATATTTGCAGTGGGTTTTTCATAGTTGGCTTTGATAATATTGAGGTATGTGCCCTCTATCCCTACACTTTGAAGAGTTTTAATCAGGAAGGGATGCTGCACTTTGTCAAATGCTTTTTCAGCATCTATTGAGAGTATCATATGGTTCTTGTTCTTTCCTTTATTAATGTATTGTATCACATTGATTGATTTGCAGTTGTTGAACCAACCTTGCAGCCCTGGAATAAATCCCACTTGGTCGTGGTGAATAATCCTTTTAATGTACTGTTGGATCCTATTGGCCAGTATTTTGGTGAGAATTTTCGCATCTGTGTTCATCAAGGATATTGGTCTGTAATTCTCTTTTTTGATGGGATCCTTGTCTGGTTTTGGGATCAAGGTGATGCTGGCCTCATAGAATGAGTTTGGAAGTTTTCCTTCCATTTCTATTTTTTGGAACAGTTTCAGGAGAATAGGAATTAATTCTTCTTTAAATGTTTGGTAGAATTCCCCTGGGAAGCCGTCTGGCCCTGGACTTTTGTTTGTTTGGAGATTTTTGATGACTGTTTCAATCTCTTTACTGCTTATGGGTTTGTTCAGGTTTTCTATTTCTTCCTGGTTCAGTTGTGGTAGTTTATATGTCTCTAGAAATGTATCCATTTCTTCCAGATTGTCAAATTTGTTGGCATAGAGTTGCTCATAGTATGTTCTTATAATTGTTTGTATTTCTTTGGTGTTGGTTGTGACGTCTCCTCTTTCATTCGTGATTTTATTTATTTGGGTCCTTTCTCTTTTCTTTTTGATAAGTCTGGCCAGGGGTTTGTCAATCTTATTAATTCTTTCAAAGAACCAGCTCCTAGTTTTGTTGATTTGTTCTATTGTTTTTTTGGTTTCTATTTCATTGATTTCTGCTCTGATCTTTATGATTTCTCTTCTCCTGCTGGGTTTAGGCTTTCTTTGTTGTTCTCTCTCCAGCTCCTTTAGGTGTAGGGTTAGGTTGTGTATTTGAGACCTTTCTTGTTTCTTGCGAAAGGCTTGTACCGCTATATATTTTCCTCTCAGGACTGCCTTTGTTGTGTCCCACAGATTTTGAACGATTGTGTTTTCATTATCATTTGTTTCCATGAATTTTTTCGATTCTTCTTTAATTTCCTGGTTGACCCATTCATTTTTTAGAAGGATGCTATTTAGTCTCCATGTATTTGGGTTCTTTCCAAATTTGCTCTTGTGATTGAGTTCTAGCTTCAGAGCATTGTAGTCTGAAAATATGCAGAGAATGATCCCAATCTTTTGATACCGGTTGAGACCTGATTTATGACCCAGGATGTGGTCTATTCTGGAGAATGTTCCATGTGCACTAGAGAAGAATGTGTATTCTGTTATTTTGGGGTGGAATGTTCTGAATATATCTGTGATGTCCATCTGGTCTACTGTGTCATTTAAGGCCTTTATTTCCTTGTTGACCTTTTGCTTAGATGATCTGTCCATTTCAGTGAGGGGAGTGTTCAAGCCCCCTACTATTATTGTATTATTGTCAATGTATTTTTTTGCTTTTGTTATTAATTGGTTTATATAGTTGGCTGCTCCCATGTTAGGGGCATAGATATTTAAGATTGTTAGATCTTCTTGTTGGACAGACCCTTTGAGTATGATATAGTGTCCTTCCTCATCTCTTATTATAGTCTTTGGCTTAAAATCTAATTGATCTGATATAAGGATTGCCACCCCGGCTTTCTTCTGATGTCCATTAGCATGGTACATTGTTTTCTACCTTTAAATCTGGAGGTGTCTTTGGGTCTAAAATGAGTTTCTTGTAGGCAGCATATTGATGGGTTTTGGTTTTTTATCCATTCTGATACCCTGTGTCTTTTAATTGGGGCATTTAGCCCATTAACATTCAGGGTAACTATTGAGAGATATGAATTTAGTGCCATTGTATTGCCTGTAAGGTGACTGTTACTGTATATTGTCTCTGTTTCTTTCTGATCTACTACTTTTAGGATCTCTCATTGCTTAAAGGACCCCTTTCAATATTTCCTGTAGAGCTGGTTTGGTGTTTACACATTCTTTCAGTTTTTGTTTGTCCTGGAAGCTTTTTATCTCTCCTTCTATTTTCAATGATAGCCTAGCTGGATATAGTATTCTTGGCTGCATGTTTTTCTCGTTTAGTTCTCTGAATATATCATGCCAGTTCTTTCTGGCCTGTCAGGTCTCTGTGGATAAGTCCACTGCCAATCTGATGTTTTTACCCTTGTATGTTACAGACTTCTTTTCCAGGGCTGCTTTCAGGATTTTCTCTTTGTCGCTAAGACTTGTAAATTTTACTATCAGGTGATGGGGTGTGGACCTATTTTTATTGATTTTGGGGGGCGTTCTTTGCATCTCCTGGATTTTGATGTTTGTTCCCTTTGCCATATTAGGGAAATTCTCTCCAATAATTGACTCGAATATACCTTCTGCTCCCCTCTCTCTTTCTTCTTCTTCTGGAATCCCAATTATTCTAATGTTGTGTCGTCTTATGGTGTCACTTATCTCTCGAATTCTCTCCTTGTGGTCCATTATTTGTTTGTCTCTCTTTTGCTCAGCTTCTTTATTCTCTGTCATTTGGTCTTCTTTGTCACTAATTCTTTCTTCCGCCTCATTTATCCTAGCAGTAAGAGCCTCCATTTTTTATTGCACCTCATTAATAGCTTTTTTGATTTCAACTTGGTTAGATTTTAGTTCTTTTATTTCTCCAGAAAGGGCTTTTATCTCTCCGGAGAGGGTTTCTCTAATATCTTCTTTGCCTTTTTCGAGCCTGGCTAGAACCTTGAGAATCGTCATTCTGAACTCTAGATCTGTCATATTACCAATGTCTGTATTGATTAGGTCCCCAGCCTTCGGTACTGCCTCTTGTTCTTTTTTTTGTGGTGAGTTTTTCCGCCTTGTTGTTTTGTCCAGATAAGATTTGCTTTCTCCTCCTCTGGAATTCCGCTGTTCTTGGTGAATGAAGTTGGTCTTGGTTGGGTTTCTTGTTGATCTTCTGGGGGAGGGGCCTGTTGTAGTGTTCTCAAGTGTCTTTGCCCGAGGTGGAATTGCCCCACCCTTATCAGGAGCCAGGCTAAGTAATCCGCTTGAGTTTGCTTTTGGGAGCTTTTGTTCCCTGAGTGCTTTCCATAGAGTTCCAGAGGACGGGAATGAAAATAGCGGCCTCCCGATCTCCGGCCCAGAGGAGCCAAGAGCTCAGGGTCCCGCTCCTCAGTGCGCCCTCAGAGAAAAGTGCCCAACTGCCCCCGTCTCCCTGGCCTCTGGTCGCACTTGGAGAAAAGCGCTCAATCGATCACGCTTGGAGAAAAGCTCTCGGTCGCTTCCATCTCCCTGGCCTCCAGCCGCGCTCTTGGAGAAAAGCGCTCAGTCACTCTGTCTCCTTGGCCTCCAGCCGCGCTCCGGGCTCACCCAGCCTGTGACCAGTTCAAGGTAACCCCAAGCTGAGAGCTCACTCCTCGGCTTTGTCGGTGTAGCCAGCTTCCCCGCTCTAATACCTGTGAGCTCTGTGACACTCAGACACCCCCAGTCCTTCTGTGAGCCCGCGGGACCTGGGGTTACCCTGACCCCGCATGGGCTTCCCCCCAGTTTAGCCTCTGGAGCGATGTCTCTCTGTGGAGCAGACTTTTAAAAGTCCTGATTTTGTGCTCCGTTGCTCTGCTGCTTGCTGGGAGTCGGCCCCTCCCACCACGGTCTATCTTCCCGTAGCTTTGGATTCACTTCTCTGTAGGTCCTACCTTTCAGAAAGTGGTCGATTTTCTGTTTCTAGAATTGTTGCTCTTCCTCTCTTCGATTTCCCTTTGGATTTGTAGGTGTTCACAACGGTTTGATAAGCTGTCTAGCTGATCTCCTGCTACCTGATGTCGTCTCAGCCTGCTACTTCTCTGCCATCTTGACTCCTCCCAAGCATAAAAGTTTTTAATATTGATGAAACTCAGTGTATCCCTTTTTTCTTTTGTTGACTATGCTTTAAAAGAATTCACTGTGTAATCCAAGGTCATGAAACATAGGGACAAATTTTTTTTTCTAAGAGTTTATGGTTCATATATTTAGGTCATTGATCCATTATCGGGTGAGCCCCAACTGAATTTTTTTTTTTTTTTTTTTTGCATCGAGATATCCGGTTGTCCCAGCACCATCTGATTAAAAGACTGTTCTCTTGGGGTGCCTGGGTAGCTCAGTGGGTTAGGGCCTCTGCCTTTGGCTCAGGTCATGATCCCGGAGTCCTGGGATCGAGCCCCGCATTGGGCTCTCTGCTCAGCAGGGAGCCTGCTTCCCTTCCTCTCTGTCTCTGCCTGCCTCTCTGCCCACTTGTGATCTCTGTCAAATAAATAAATAAAATATTAAAAAAAAAAAAAGACTGTTCTCTCCCCCATTGAATTGTTTTGGGACTCTTACCAAAAACCTGTTGCCTGGGGGCGCCTGGGTGGCTCAGTGGGTTAAGCCTCTGCCTTCAGCTCAGGTCATGATCTCAGGGTCCTAGGATCGAGCCCTGAATTGGGCTCTCTGCTCAGCAGGGAGCCTGCCCCCCCATATGCCTGCCTCTCTGGCTACTTGTGATCTCTTTCTCTCTCAAATAAATAAAGAAAATCTTTAAAAAACAAAAAACAAAAAACTGTTGCCTGGGTGGCTCAGTTGGTTAAGCGTTTGCCTTGGGCTTAGGTCATGATGCCAGGGTGCTGGGATTGAACCCAGCCTCAGGCTCTCTGCTCAATCAGAAACATGCTTTTTCCTTCGCCTCCCCCTGCTTATGCTCTCTGTGCTCTCTCTTTCTCTCAAATAAATAAATTAATACTTTAAAAAGGCAAGGGAAAGAAAAAACCTGTTGATCGTAACTGTCACGATGTAGCAGGACTAACTCTGTCTTGAATTCATTCTGCCTCCAACACTTCTCCCTCCCTTGTTATTCTACATTAGACCTGTTTGTGCATTATAAGCCCTTTGGGGAATTAGTTGACTTTTAGTGGAAGCACTGAACTAAGACCTAGAACACCTTGCACAGAGTAAACTAATCAGTACATCCTACATGTTGACTGAAGACATCTGACTGATTGCTCAAACTCGAATGGCAGCTGTAGTCCATTTCTTAGCCCCCCTCACCCATGCCCCTCTACCCCTGCTTCCCTTTCCTCCACCTTTAAAAACCCCTGCCTTCGTGAGATGTCAGGATGATTTTTGGGAACATTAGTCTACCATTTTCTTATTTAGCTTGCTTTCTCAAATAAAGTCACTTTCCTTTGCCCCAGCATCTCATCTCTTGACTTATTGGCCTGTCGAGCACTGAGCAGATCAGATGTGGGTTCAATAACAACAGGGTTAGTTTCTGGACTTCCAGTTCTATTAAATTGATCTCTATGTCTATCTTTCTGCCAATACCGCACTGTATCTTTATATTAAGTTTTGAAATCAGAAAGTGAGAGTCCTCTAGCTTTAGGGTTTTGTTTTTGGGTTGTTTTTTTTGAAGATTGTTTTTGATATTCATGGCTCCTTGAATTTCCCTATGGTTTTAGGATTAGCCTGTTAGTTTCTGCAAAAAAGGCGGTTGGGATTATAAGGGTTGTATAGAACTGATAGACCAGTTTTGGAATACTGCCATCTTAACAGTACTAAGTCTTCCAATCCACGATGCTCAGAGGTTAAGGACCCAACCCATAGCCAAGTAACTCTTCATACGTGGTAGAAGTGAGCCAGCTCTCCCCACTGACTTCTTCCCTGGTTGAATGCTGGGGAGTCTGACCTGTCCTGGCACCATCCCCACGGGCCGAACAAAGACACTGCCCTCTGAGCAATCTGACTAGTGCCATCTGAAAAGTGAAGCTGAACTTCTCGAGAAATATAACAAAGTATGAATAAGGCTATTTGTTGAAAGAGTTCTCCAACAGAGTCCTTCCATAAACAACTTGGCACGGAAGGCAAAAACCTCCCAGGGACCTCTCCACTCATCTTTAGAGGTGTAGCAAACCTGCTTTCTAAGGAGGATGGGCCTTACTACACTGTTGATTTGCTGAGAACATTAGAAAAGTTTGGGCCAGAGCTGAATTGCTGGAGGCCACGGAGGGAACACTGCACCTGGCCCTGCACTTTCCAACTCTGCTTTTCCTCGAGGCTGCCCTCAGCTTCTCCTCTAAGTGTTGAACAAATATTTAAAGAATATTTTGTTGAAGAGGTATCAAATTATCAGCCTGCCTGTGGTGCCCACATGTCTCGGGTTAGCCCTGCCTCCCCCCATCAAGATGTGGCAAAGCCAAGGGCTCTTTAGCCAATATCAGTAATTAGCAAGAGTTAAGCTTTTCGCTGTGTCCACAAACTGTCTGGATTGCCGTGTTTCTGCTCAGCTGATCAGAAAATTGGAACACTTTGGCTTCAGTGTATTCAGCAGCTTATAGCTAAGCATTCATTAATTATGCAAAACAGGCTTCAGGGGAACGATTCTATTGAGTTAATTAATATCAAGTGTTTCTAGCCAATTAGCAGCCTTCTCGCTTATTGGAGGGAGGCTGCTACAGGACATGCCAGGCAGAGCAGGCTCCCCTCACACTCCTCTGCTCTGTTCCTCTCTTCTGTGACTGGAGCACCCCTGATCAGAAGGCCACAGGCAAGGACTTCTCCAACCCTGGACCTCCCTTCGTCCGGGACCATTCTAATGTCCATTGAGACACTGCACCTCGAAGTATGGTCTGTGGACCAGCAGAATCCGCATCACTGGGATGCTTATCGAAATGAAGAACTCGGGCCCCACCCAGACTTCTTGAATCAGAATCTGTGCTTTAAGAAAATCCCTTAGTGACCCATATGCATAATCTTAAAATTTGAGAATCACTGACACAGAAGACCCGTCTAAGACGCTGACCCTCACAATTCCTAGCCCTTTTTAATCTAGAAGGTTCCTGGTCATTTACATTGGCCACTACAGACTGTAGTGAACATGTCTGGAAACTTGGTTTTCCCATTTCTATAATCTTACCATCCTGTCCTGCATTCTGACCATTTTCAAATATCAGCACGCCAATTTCTTTATTCTCTTACCCCCAGTGCACAACTATTGGAGACCAGCCATGATCTCCCATTGATCTGCCCCTTGTAGATTCCTCTCCTTTCCCGTGATCAACAGTACTTCTACCCATCTTTGTCACGCTCAGCTCTCTTGCCCTGTGTGACCTTGTGACATGTGCTAAGGTTCTGTGCTTCTGAGAAATCTACATGTTCCTGGCAGCTTTCTCCCTGATCTCAACCACTGTTCCAACATGTTCCCCTTCTTTCCAAGCTCCTCATCTCATGAGGTGACTCCCCTCTTATCCCACAGAGGAAGCCAAGCCATCCAGACATCTCCCTTTCTTGTTCGCTTCAAACTTACCTGTCTCTGTATGTATCTCATTCTTCTTCCCTCCCTGCTTATTAAAGGAGTGTCCCTCCTTCTGTCGATGTGGGTCTTCCTACCCTTCCAGGAGGGGGTCCCATCAATCACCCTTAATCTTCCCTAAGACTTCAACCTCTCCTTCTCCACGAGTTGCTTCCCCCAAAATTATAAATGTGCACAAGTCTCTCCCTTCTTGGAAAGGAGGGCCTTGTCATAATCTCATAGCCTTCTTGTAGTAATCTCCGTCCATGAGCCCTCACCAAATAGTCAGGCATTTCAACTCCCATTCATTCCTCAGCTTTGAAAGATTTCCCTGAGGCCAGGAATGACTGATTGTCAGATCCAGTGTCCCTTACCTTGTCTGACCTTTCTGTGGCTTTAGTAGAGCTGGCATGTCCTCCTTCCTAAAGTTTTTTCTCCTATTTGGTTGACTGGCACCAGTCCCTCCTCCTGACCTTTCACCCGCTCTGATTGGTCCTCTTGCCCTGAAATACCTATATTCCCCATGTTATTTCTTTAACCTGCTTTACACACCTTTTTCCTAAATGACCTTATTCAAACCTTGGCTTCAGCGTCCCATATGAAGATGAACCCAGTTCTTTCTCCAGGCCATAGCTTTCTGCAGAGTTCCAGAATTCTATATTCAGCTGAAGGACATTTCTGTATGGATGACCCATGGCCATCAAGACCTTGTGTCCCACGTGTATCTCTCCTGGTCCCCCTTCTAAGCCTTTCCAATCTCAAAGAATGAGACCACCATCTATCCTGAGGACAAGATAGAAACATGGAAGTCAGTTCTGTGCATTTTCTCTCTCTCTCTTTTCTGGCCTGCTGCCTCTCCTCCCACTTCTCAGCACCTAATCTCCCAATCTCTTTGATCAATCTACTCCCATCTCCATTGTTATTGTCTTCATTCAGACCCTTATCTCTGATCACTAAAATATCCTGTTTCCCATCAATCTTTTTCCAGTTCGTTCCACATTATTGCCAGAGTGAGATTTTAAAATGTAAATCTGATAATGACTTCAAGCCCTGCTGTTCACCGTCATCCAGTAGCTTCCCCAAAGTCTTCTGAACAGAGTTCAGGCTCTGTCTTCATAGATTCTGACTCCCTTTCTTGCTCTGCATCCCCTGCCACTCTCGATGCCTTCCCATCACAGCCCCCACACTGAATTTACCAGGTCCTATCAGTCTGTTGGAAGTCTGTCAAATGTAGCAGGCTATTTCCTGTCCCTAATTATTGCAGATTCTCTTCCTTCTACCTGGAACGTCTTTCACATCTTTCTTCTGGTTAACTGCTACTCGTGCTGTAAAACTCAGTTCTAGTATTATCTCCTCTGAGAAGATTTTTTTTGCCCTCCTTCCAGCAGTAGGACTTAGATGCCTTTTCCGAGTGCTATTAATAGTAACATTGTAAATAACTGTCACTTCTGTCCATGTGTCTATGCTAAGTACCTTATCTGCATAACTTTATTTAATCCTCCTAATTACACTATGAAGAACTATTATCTCTATCTTACTGCGAGGAAACTGAGGTTCAAAAGGATAAGTAGCTTGCCTGAGGTCATATTCTAAAGGCAGGTTTCAAACCCAGGCCTGTGTGATTCCAACACCCCATCTTCCAGCCACTGTGCCATACACTACCATTCCCCACTGCACACTAGACTCGCTTTTACCAAAATGCTTCTCACGGTGTCCCTTAGCCTCTGGTCATGTGTTTGTCTCTACCTGTCCCTCTTGGTAAAGGCAACGAGGTCTTTGAAGTCAGAGACTATGCCTTTCTTACTTGTGTACCTCTGATGCAGAGCCCAGGGCCCTACATGTTACCCATGCAACCAGCGTGAGTGTCTTAGCCTGTGTGGGCTGTCAGGACAAAATACTATAGAGTGGGTGGCTTAAATAACAGAAATTTATTTTCACGCAGTTCTGGAGGCTGGAAAGTCTGAAATCTGGCAGGTTTCCATTTCTGCGGAGGATTCTCTCCCTGACTTACAGACAGGAACTTGTTTACTGTGTCCTTACGTGATGGAGAGACTGAGCTCTCTGGTGTCTCTTTCTCATATAAGAGTATTGGTTCTATCAGACCAGGGCTCCACTCCCGTGCCTTCATTTAACCTTAGTCACCTCCTTAAAAGCCCTGTCTCCAGTACATGTGGGGCTGGGGAGTTAAGGCTTTAACCTACAAATTTTGGGGGGACATTGTTTATAGCAATAGCAATGGATTACGTCCCTCCCTCCATTGTTTTGGTGACCTTTCGGCATAAATCCTGCCAACACTGATGACTGAGAGGTTAGGTCTTCAAAGCTCTTGGAAGATCCCTGGGATGGTCCCCAGAAAACATTGCAGAGGAGGGATCTTGAGGGATGCATAGACTAGGTGTAGGTTGAAAGGATGCAGAGAAAATTTCTGATTAGAGGAGGAAGCAGCAGGGATAAGGTGGGATGGTGTGGTCAAAATCATAGAGTATTCAGGAGCTGAGTGGCGGGAGAGGTGGGTTGGACTCCAGGTTGTGAGCCCCGAGGGCTCTGCCTGGTTTGATATAAGTCAGAGACTGCATACTTTTTGTCTCGAACCTTGTACTGGTTGGCTGGTGTTGCCTGTAACACTAAAGTTAAAGATTCTGAGGCTACATTTGAGCTTCCCAGAAGAATGTCGTGATAGATTAGTGATGTCTGCCCTGGGCTTTGAGGACAGAGGAGTAAGAATGGCAGCAAGAGTGTTGTGCATTTGCTACCTCTGCTAGAGACACTGCCCTTCGGGTCATGTGCAGAACTCAAGCAGACCTGCAAAAATATCTCCTTGCCCTACCCTGCAGTGTCCACCGTGCTCTGCCATGGGGTCATTTGTCCATGGACCTGGGGAACCAGGACAGTGCTAGATGCCATGCACGGTTGGAGGGAAGAGCAAGTTCCCAAATCTGTATTTGGCTTTTCCTGGGACTCCAAAGTAGCTCTGCTTGTGCCCACAACTCAGAAGCATTTCATCAAAGCCGGTTGGTTCCCTCAGCTTCTGACCCTCATCTTCCTAACCTTAGGGACCTTGGGCACCATCCAAAGGGGCAGGCAGTGAGCAAAGGTTATGTCCTCTGTCGTCCTTGTCTCTTGTCTTTCCTACAGCCAGACTTCTTGTGGCTTCCTCAGTTATAAAACAAAAGTCTCCTTACACATTAACGAGACAATCAGATCTAGTGAAAAGTTGGGCGTTGACCATATCCTGGTACCCTGATCCTCCATCAGAATGCCTTATTCTGGGGAGAAGAAAATTAGAAAACACGTGAAACACTGTAAACTCCTTGGCACTGGGAGAGTGTTAATAGATTACTCTGCATGTCTACTTAATCCGCTCGTTAAGTTTCGAGGAGGAAGGTAAATGTTGTGTATGCACTTTGGATTGTGATGCTGCTGCCGGTCGTCTGACTGTTTATTTCCCTGTTGTCTTTCCTTAGTAGACTCTTTAAAGCCAAAGATAGAATTTGTGTCTCCACTGGAGGCAAGCATTCAAAGGCCAACAGCTTTTCCCAGCCCCACTTCTTGAATTGCAAACCAAAAGGTGTTTGTAAGAAGTGATAATAGCTGCCATTTATTGTCCCCTTATCTGTAACTTATGAGTTTTACGTATATTTAATCTTCACTACAACCCGAGGAGGTAGATGCTATTTAAGATTAGGGAATGGTGGGGCTCCTGGGTGGCTCAGTGGGTTAAGCCTCTGCCTTCGGTTCAGGTCATGATCTCAGGGTCCTGGGATCCAGCCCCACATCGGGCTCTCTGCTCAGCAGGGAGCCTGCTTCCTCCCTCTCTCTCTGCCTGCCTGTCTGCCTACTTGTGATTTCTGTCTGTCAAATAAATAAATAAATCTTAAAAAAAAAAAAAAAGATTAGGGAATGGGGGGCGCTTGGGTGGCTCAGTTGTTAAGTAACTGCCTTTGGCTCAGGTCATGATCTCAGAGTCCTAGGATGGAGCCCCGCATCGGGCTCCGTGCTCAGCGGGAAGTCAGCTTCTCTCTCTCCTGCTCTCCCCTGCTTGTGTTCCCTCTCTCTCTGTGTCTCTCTCTGTCAAATAAATAAATAAAATCTTTTTAAAAAAGGGGGGGGGGGCGGGGGAATGGGGATGAGCGTGGTTAAGTCACTCGCCCAAGGCCAAAGAGCTGGGTGGTGATGGAGCCGAAGCGCAAACACAGGAGCCAGGAGCCAGCACACAGACTCCAGGCCGCTAGGTGGTGCTGCCTCCTCCAGGAGCGGGGAGCTCAGCAAGGTCGCCTCTGGTTGGTCGGGACTCCCTAGCGAGGTGAGCACTCTGGTGAGCAGAGACCTGTTGGAGGTTTTGTTCTGACCCTGAAGGCCTTCCTCGGCCGGGCTCACCCCCGCCGCACAGACAGAGGCTGTCACCGTGCTGGGCCCGGGAACCTGCTGGTCGTGAATACGTGAACAGACAGACTGAAATCTGACAGCGCGATGCCGGGAGGGAAGGGACGGGGTCCAGGCGTTATCACGGGAGATCTGTCCTGTTGCATTTCTCATATTTCTTATGAGATAATCGACGAGAGCCTCCCTGGGAATAAAATGGAATATAATGGAGGGGCCCAAAGCAAAGCAAAGACGGAGTGTTCTTGTCAGACCCCATTAAGGTGACCCGTTCAGGCAGCCGGTGGTGGTAATGTGCAGTTGCCGTGGTTGGTTTGAAGAGTCTCTCTCTCTCTCTAGCGTTCACGTACGCGCGCGCGCACACACACCCCTCAACGAGGTCCAACCTTAGGTAACTGGAGCAGCGTTTCCCCCCAGGTGTTCTGCCAACACTCGCGGTGAGGATGCAGAATGGGCTTGGGGCTAACACACGGTCCTCTGCTCTGATCGGTCCCTGAATACCTTGCTATATGCCGGGGATCTCTGAAAGCAGGACAGAGTATGCAGATTCGACCAAATTCCTTTG
Organism: Martes martes; assembly: GCF_963455335.1. Taxonomy (NCBI): domain Eukaryota; kingdom Metazoa; phylum Chordata; class Mammalia; order Carnivora; family Mustelidae; genus Martes; species Martes martes. The sequence goes on from NC_137898.1 coordinate 49,711,666, forward strand.
CCCACCGGTACTGCAGGGAACACACCATGTGAGTTGCTTTCTACAGCAGAAACTGACCCTCCCCCTCCTCAGAGCTCCAGGTGCTCAGCCTCCACCGGCGGATTCTGCCCAGCGCACTCCTGCAGCCAACCTGAGCAGCACAAGAAGACTCTAGTGATCTCAGCCTTCCCAGTGGGGGACCTCGAGAAGATCATGAGGGCAAAGCAGTGGCACCCCGACACCCAGGAACTTGCTGAGCATAACTGACTCTTCCTTTGACCTTGCCCTCTCCCCAGGTGGGCTCAGCCCTTACCTCTGGGCTTCTGTCCACTTTCTCTGCTCAGCACTTGAATTTCTAACCTGCACTTGAACCCTGTCGTCAACCTTACCCCACTGGGTGGGACCCTGACCCTTGGCGTTCTCTTGCCGCTCACTCCCCAGGGGTTGTGTTTTGTAACGATGCCCTCTTTCTTCCTGGGAGCCTTCTACAGCTGCAGTGGTTCCTAACAAGAGCCCTGCTCTCATGACCTCTCCCACTTGGGTGATCATACCTTGCCCATCACCTGGGTGCCGGCATGAATATCTGTTGTATGTACACAAGGATGGCAAGTCTTTTGGTCTTTGGGCAAAGGAATATCCACCAGACTTGCAGCCAGGCCATGTGCCAGTCTCCAAGTCCACCAGTATTAACTACCTGTCAGCCTCCATTGGTGTCCGCTGATGAGGTCCTGGTATGTTCAGTGGCTAGGCCTCTCCAAAGATGTACATAGGAGCTTGGCATTGCTTAGACCATATCCCCATGCCCCCACAGGTCAACAAGACACATAGCTAAGGTTCAAGGCTCAAGACCAAGGCATAAGTGGTGCTAAGTGATGGGGTTTCCCTTGCACGTGGTGCTGACTGAGAGATGTGGACGGCATTCTGATGGTTTAAATCTTCTGGGAAGAATAGGTCAGTTATATTAGATCAACGATTCCAGACATTTGGATTTCATGGGCCATTACAGTTTCAAAAATACTCTTTGAGAAACTTTATAATGTTGGCAACCAAATAAGGGACAAAAAAAAAATAATCTCTATCATGAGGCTGTAATGGGAGGCTGTATTTTAATATTTTAAAAAGTAAGGGATATAATCTCAGCCTTTGAAAAATGAGTTCTATGGAAAATTTCTATACTTTCTGTTTCACCAGAGACCAGTAGAAATTGATCATGGATCAGCCCTAGCCTAGGGCCTAGAATTTTGCGGTCTCTGGCCAAGAAGCTCTCTGAAATTTCCTCGATCTTCTCCTCCTTACTGCCTGGCAACCAGACATATTTGGCAGCTCAGATTATCAGGTGACCCTTCCTTTAATGAGAACGATCTGTCTTTCTGCAACTCTCACACCTTGGTCTTGGTTCTGCCTTGACCCAGAATGGGTTTACTGCCCCTTTTCTAAGGCATACCTTTGGATATTTGAGGTTTGCACCAAAAACCTTCCTCTGGCTATCGTCCCAGTCCCCTGCCCGAGGTCAGGACTGGACAGAGAGGAAGGCTTCCAGAGAGAAAGGGAGCAGTCCAAGCACTGGGGAGGCCTCTATCAGCCTGCCTTAATGAAACAGGAAGTTGCCGGACAGAAAGACAGAGGCTGGAGAACCAAGGGAGGTGGGACAACCGAGCAGCAGGAACCCAGAACCGCGTGTGACATAAGAAAGCCTTGGCAGGAGTCCAGAGACTTCATGGGGTGGGTCTCTCCCAGCCGAGTGCCTGGCTCTGTCACCTCCAAACCCAGAGCAGCCCCAGAGGTAGTCCTTGCACATGGGAGGAGACATTCTTGCAAGACCCCTGCTGTGTGCTTTCCTCTCAGAAAAGTATGCCTGTACCCCTCATTTATGGCGCGTTGTCCCAGAGCACAGCTGTCTATAGGCCAGACATTAGCAGCTCTGATAGATACGGCAGACCAGGGCAGAGAACAGGTCCTGCCTCTAGCCCTCTGTGAGTCAGAGCAGCTCGGAGCCTGCTGGCAAGCCATGGCCTCAGCAGCAACCCAGGGAGAGCGAGGGACCATCCTCATGAGGCCTGGAGGCATTCATAAGCCTCACTCCCATGTATCGAATATTGAGCTCAAAATTCCTCAGAGGCTGCCCATTCTTCTTTAGATAAAAAGCCATATTTTTAAACTTAGGCTCCCAGCCTCTGCCTGACTCACTAAGACCAGCCACACCTACTGCCTTTCCCTTCAACTGTGCCCTGTCCTCAGGCATGGGCTGGCCCCTTCCTGTGACCCCTTTTCCCCACATGGCCCCTTTTATCTCCCCAACCCTTGCTGACCCTTCAGGTCTCAGCTAACCAGGCCCCTCTTAGGGAGGCTTTTCTTGACTCCCTGGTCTGAAACTGTGTTGATGCAGTAGCCACTAGGCACATGTGGCTGCCAACACTCGAAAAGTATCTAGTCCAGGACACCTGGGTGGCTCAGTCGGTTAAGCGTCTGCCTTTAGCTCAAGTCATGATCCCAGGGTCTTGGGATCGAGCCCTGCATTGAATGTCTTGATCAGTGGGGAGCCTGCTTCTCTGTCTGCCTGCTGCCTCCCCTGCTTGTGTTTGCTCCCTCTCTGACAATAAATAAATAAAATCTTGAAGGAAGAAAAGTGCCTAGTCCAAATTGAGATGCACCACAAGTTTAAAATACACACCAAATATTTAAAAACTTAGTATAGAAATAAGAATGCAAAATATCTCCTTGATAATTTTTAATACTGATTACCTGTTGAAATGCAAATATTTTAGATATATTGGTTAAGGAAAATATTCTAGTTTCTTTTTTCTTTTTTTTTTTTTTTTTTACTTTTGCTAATGTGGCTACCAGGAAATTTAAAATTGTGTATGTGGCTTATATTTGTGTCTTATGTTATATTTCTGTTGGATTGAGCTGGTCCACAGCATAACGCCCTGGTACATGTTTGGATGGCACTTTATATCTTTCTTCTTCCTGACCTTCATTTCACTTTATAATTATGCACCCCCCCACCCTGGAATATAAGGTCCGTGAGGACACAGACCATGTTTATGTTGTGGCCCTTGTGACCTTGGGCAACTCGAGTCATCGCTCTGAGATAAATGGAGATGAACAGATGTGCTTCGAAAGGATTGCTTGGGGGGAATTAAGTAAGAGGAGGTATGTACTGGTTAAGAGCGTGGCATCTAGTAGGGACTCAATGAATGGTTGCTGTTATCGTGATCACTGTTATTAGAAATAAGCACCCAGGAAGCCTTGGCAACAGCCATCGAAGAGTAACCTACTTCAATCATTTGCTCAATTTATTGAGCAAATGGTAAGGACTTCCTTACCATAGTCCTTAGTGATCTGTATCCATGGCCTACACTTTGTATAGGTAAATGCAGGCACACACGGATAGATGCACTAAATATACAAGTCCTTGAACTGTGCAGTCTGTTTTTGTAATAAATGCAGGACAGGAACCAAGTGAATATATTTCCATAAGTGGTCTTGCACAGAGACATGTGCTTCTCAGAACACCTGCTGTGTTACCTCACAAAAAGTTTCAATACCACTGTCTCCATGAGCCAACAAGGGGCATATGAACATTTGTTCCTAATTAACAACAACAAAAATCTGTCTCTCTTATTCTTAGTAACCAGTCCTAACCCCAGTTCCTGTGGCACTGTTTGTCACGTTGCATTTGAGAAAGGCATCATCGCGTCACCCCGGTGCCAAGGAAGGACTCCAGGTCTCCGCACTGCGCACAGAATGGCAGCTCCCATTTGTCAGGCATCAGCGTGGCAGGAGGCCAGGGGGACTGGCTGCCCAAAGACTTGGTGACAGCCCAGCACCTGTCAAGGTGTGGGCGGATGGAGCCAAAAACTGTAGTGTTTCCAGAAAGAGGTCTAGGGGCAGGAGCATCCAAAGCAAGACCTGCCAATCCGTGACTCATTCATAGACGTCTCAGTGGCCCCACCTGCAAGATCTGGGCCTGAAAAGCAGGTGCAGTCCTGTTCCTTCCACCTTCTTCCAGCCCCACAGCATAAAGAGGTGCTGTATTCTGTGGCCCTTCCCCAAGGGGCCGTGAACCCAGAACTGGGGCTGCAGAAGGCTTGGGGGGACAGGCAGGCCAGCAAATGGCACTCAGGATCCTAGGTTCCCCCTCTCCTCTGGCCAGAGGCTCTGAAAGCTCAAGCTGCTCAGGACCCAGAGGCCTTTCTTCCTTTCCCTCTGTCCTTTCCACCCACTGCCACCCTTTATTCATGACAAGAGGCTTGAAAAGATTCAATCTGGCTCAGAGTGAGGTTAGTACAGAGATTCCCAAACTTTTTCTGTAAATGGCCAGAGTGTAAGTATTGTTGGCTTTGAGACTCCCAGCAACTAAACTCCTGTTGTTGTCATGCAAAAGCAGCCATAGACACAGTAAGCAATGGGTGTGTCTAGGTACCAGTAAAACTTTATACACAACAATAGGCGGCAGGTAGGATTTGGACCACAAACTGCGGATTGCCAACCCCTGCTTTACAATGAGCAAAGCAAAAACAAATTCAGGTGTCAACTAGAACTTTTGTATTTAAATGAGCTAGATCAGAATGGGATGGGATGCGATGACACAGAATAAATAGTACATGTACTTTATTGCATGGAGAAATGCATATCGTGCTGTGAATATTGGGTACAAAGGTGTTTGATCCAAACACACCATACATGTGTGTGGCTGTGTTCTAGATGGGAATTGTAATGTATTTCTCAGTCTGAGTCAGAATCAGAAAATTTGAAATACACGGGCGTAGCGGATGGACTCTTCAACAGGAAGCTGGCTGACCCAGGATGAATGTCTCCGTTCGGCCACCAGCTTTCGCTTTGAAATTTCAGAAGTCTCTTCCCCTCCCCAAGCCTCGGTTTCCCCTTCTGCAGACTGGGAGATTTTGAGATGAGGCTCAAGTTCACTTGGGGCTCTGAGATTTTGTGGGGACGTTGTCGTCATCTGGGGCAGCTGATCCGGGACACCTGCAGAACAGCTGATTCAGCTCAGAGGCTTGTCATCCCCAGCGCGTCTGCCTGTCTCCAGCCCTGTATCTTCTTAGGTGAGAAATATCCCCTTCCTTTCGTGGCTTGAAACCTCATTGAACAAATCTCCCTGGTTTGTGGATGAGACTGAAGCCCAGCAAGAGGAAGGAAGACCTATGTCTCATCCGTGCCTGAACAAAACTCAAATGTGGGCTTGCTTCTTGAAATCCAAAGCCCTCGCCCTTTTCTCCATAGCATGGTCCTCCTTGGAGAAAGTAGTTTGCCACAGCCCCAAACCGCAAGCTGCAGCTCCCCTTCTAGTCTTCCTTGGGAATAATTCCTAATGAATTCCCCAACACTTAAAAATGAAGCAGTGACTGCCAGGGGCTACTTCAGGTTTACCAAGAACAGGCTATATCAGTTCACATCCTTTACTTTTTTCACCGGTTATTAAATCTGGGCTGGGTAAATCAAGTCGAGAGCATGTGTCTGAGCTTCCAGAAGATTCTGACTAGGTGTCTCACAGGGTCCTGTGGAACAGCTGGTGAGATGGAAGCTGAAGAATGAGTGAGTGACGCCGGTTCATGGTTGGGAGATCAACGAAACCAAAAAACATCATTGAATGAAGCAAAGAGGGTCTCTCTGATGCCTACATTTGAGTGAAAAGAGTGGTGAGGACTCCGGCAAGTGGCAAGGGGGGATGGTCAGCGAGCAGTCACTGTCACCTCGCTGCAGCCTTCTATGGCCCTGAGGAGACCCGAGCGAGTAGGAGCCAGAACCCCTGGTTTTTCGAAGAAGATGAAAATCTGGATTTGCCATCTAAAAATGTGGCAAGCACATTCCCATTCAAAAGGAAACATTGTGCATAAGCAACAAAACCCATCTGTGGCTCCAGTGTGACCCCAAACACATATGCAGGTCCGAAGACTGTCAGTTTGTAATGTCTAGATTAAAAGTCTGCCGTCAACCTAGAGGAATTTCTCCAAGAGCTGACACAAGGCTCTATTCTCTGTCGTGTTCTATTCAGCATTTTCACCGCAGGCTTGAATGAAGACACAGAGGCACAATGATCACAAAAACAGATGTCAGGAAACTGAGAAGGGGGGCTGGCAGGATCAAAACTCAGAGTGATTTAAATAGGCTGAACCCAACATGTCTAGATGAGACTTATTAGAGAAAAATGTTAGGGTATATATCATAGGTCAAAAAAAAAAAATTAGACCATAGCTGTTCCCATTCATGCCACACTCCAGCTCTCTCCCTGTACACTGGATGTGCCCTTGTGGAGCCCTCGGTTTCCTTTCCTCTTCTGGTGGGCCCCTCTCCTCCTGTGGCCTTCCAGAAGCAAGAGGATACTGTCTCACAACCCCCAGAGCCCTTCCTTTTCTTTCAGGGATGCTGTTGTCCTCAGCCTAGAGCCTCTGCCATCTACCTTCTACCGGTTAAAGCCCAAGCCTATTCCCGGCACCTCCGCATCCAAACTGAACCAGCAAACCAGGCCTGATTGTTCTGGTAGTGTTTGGAGTGCTCAACCACCATGGAAGTCCCCCAGATCTAAGGAGATTCACTGAGCCCGGCCCAGCTCCAACGTGGCCTTGTTCCTCAGGCTGTGGGGAGCACAAGCCTCCACACCTTCTGGGCCACGAGAATGCGAGCCCCACTAGGGCAGGATCCTGTACCCAGCGTTCTTCACCGCAGGCTCAGCACAAAGCCTGGCCCAGATGACGTAGGTAATATGTATTAGTGGTCTGGGCTATAAAAACATACTTTTTAGGCAGTCAGAGAAATTTGAACATTAACTATGAACTAGACGACGATAAGAAATTGTTAATTTTGTTAAGTGTGATAATGGCAATGTCACATCAGAATGTGCCTCTCCCTTTTTGTTTTTCATTTTGTTGTGGGGAGGCACACTGTGAAGTGATTTAGGAGTGAGATGATGTCTGAGATTTGCTTTAATCTGCTCCACCCTAGGGAAAAAGAGGGGGTCAGCTAGATCAAAATCTGTGTGTGTGTGTGTGTGTGTGTGTGTGTGTGTGAGAACATTTTCATAATCAAAACTTTTTAAAAATTGATGAAGGTGTAATGTGGGCCTCCCACCAGTGGAGGTGCTCTGACTGGGATTAATCGAAAAACTCCAGCCTGCTGCATGTGGAGCCCTTCTGGTCGCGGCCTACTCTCCTTCCATTTACTTCCTACAAAGGAAGGAAGAGAGGGAGGAGGGAATCCCACCTCCTGACGGGAAAGAACCCAGGATTCTCTTGGCACACTGACCATCCCCGCCCCCAGCCAGGCCCCAAAGCAGCTTGCCCTGGGTGAAACCCTGGGGCTGAAGTGAGCAGTATAAATGTCAGAAAATGATCTAAAACTTGGAAAGTGGACAAAGGGTGGGTGGCATACCCTTTAATGCCACAGAGAGATAAAGGGTACCCAAGAAATATCTGAGGGGATTGCATTTGGTTCAACTCACTATTTACTATTTAGTAAAGGTACATATTAACTTGTCTATTTTGACCACTAGAAATGAAAATAATTTCTGTCCAGTAAGAAAGGTACCCCCAAAGTTTATATTTATGATCCTACTGGAGATTGATCAGTTGTGGATCCAACCCAGCAATCTTACCCAGGCATTTCCTGCAAATACCTAGCTTCTTAATGTGTTTGTTTGTTTTTTAAATGATTTTATTTATTAGAGAACGTGAGAGAGAGGGGCATGAATGGGGTGAAGGGCAGAGGGAGAAGCAGACTCCCCTCTGAGCAGGGAGCCTGATGTAGGACTCGATCCTGGGACTTGGATCATGACCTGAGCCGAAGGCAGATACTTAAGTGACTGAGCCATCCAGGTGCCCCCTAGCTTCTTAACTATTTCTGATGTTAATTAGATGAGTTCCCTCATTAATTAGTGAGTAGAATAAAATCTTTGACATATGTTCATTTTTTGTCGATATGAGAGTGATGTTTTTTAACCTTTTGAAAATTACACTCTATCAACATCCTGGGACCTATCTCCTGTGAGTCAGCCGTTCCCATTCTGTTGACATGGGAACTATGGAGCTGGCCCATTTCCACATTGGATGGTTCCAATCCTTGAAAAAAAAAAAATTTTTTTTTTTTAACTAGAATCTGTTTCTATAGAGCTTTCTTCCTCTGTTAATGCAGTGAAAACAGTGAAGGCTTTGGAATCTGACAAACTTGGGCTCAAATCCCAGTTCCACCATTTATGAGCCTGTTCAGTCTTCAGAAAGCACTTGATCTCCCTGAGCTCCTCCCTTTTCTGGTCGTCCCACTGGGAAAATTAACTGAGGTCGTCCCCATAAAGAACCTAGCACAGTGCCTGGCACACCCCGGGTGAGTTTATCTTCTTAATCATTTCCTCATTCATTCATTTATTCAACAGACATTTTTCAAGGCACTGGTGGCGACTGCTGAAGGTGCAGATATGCATAACAAATAGCTCCTGTTCTGGAGATGCATGCAAATTAGAAGGAGAGAAAGAAATGTTTAAAAAGAAATTCTAATACAGCATGATAAGTACAACAATAGAGTCGTGTACAATGCGCAGAGGAGAAAGTGATTAGCTCTGAGGCAGAAACAGAGGTGGTTGCCAAAGTCGACTTCCCAGAGAAGGTGATGTCTACAATGTGTTTTGAACATAAATAAGGTTTCCCTGGCACTTGGGGAGGGAGAAAACATCACAGGGACTTGGAGAAATAAAACCTGCTAGGCCTTGGAGGAGTAAAAAGAGCAAATGGAAGGTGTGGGGGCAGGGAGATGAACTGAGATGGGTCGTGGAGATGAAGTTGGTAGTCAAAAGAGGTTTCACTTCTTCCCTAAAAAATGGTGGAGGGCGCCTGGGTGCCTCAGTCAGCTAAGCGTCTGCCTTCGGCTCAGGTCGTGATCCCAGAATCCTGGGAATGAGTCCTGCATCAGACTCCCTGCTCAGTGGAGAGCTTGCTTTTTCCTCTGCCCCTCCCCCTGCTTGTGCTCATGCATGCTCACACACTCTCTCTCTCTCTCTGTCAAATGAATAAATAAAATCCTAAAAAATGATGGAAATTTTTTGAAAGATTTTAGACAGGGGAGTGATATTAACATGTGTGTGTATTTAGAAAAGAGCGTAGTGATCGTAGCGACGACAATATGAGGAATGAAGCAAGACTCAGGTTAGAAGACGTCTTTGATAGGCCAGTTCAAATAATGGTGAAACGGGTGAAACGTGACAACAGAACAGAGGGGAAATGTTTAGGAGACAGAATTAGCCACACTTGGTGAACAACATGGCGACTTTCTATGGAACATGTTGGTCTACACCTGACCTCCCTTTGGAAGGGAAACTGAGCAAATTGGCCTTTGAGCAAAGACTGGCAACTAACTGGGCCCTAGTGGGCACCTGGGCCAAGATCAGCCCATCCATAGGCTGCTCAGTTACCAAAAAGTAGCTGGGTGTGAAAGGCTCTGTCCAGTAGGATTGGTGGTAATTCACTAGCACAGTCAAACACTTTCCTTCTGGAATTTGAATAGGAAAATGCAAAGATAATTAGTCAGCTGGGAACAGGAAGAGGAAGGAGAACGGCATGCAAAGCAAAGTGCAGATGCTATGGAGAAAAGATCAATGCCAGAGGCAACAACAGACCGACACGCCAGAGAGCCTGACGTTCAACAGTCAAGTTGTTGTTGAAGTCTTAGAGTCCTTGGTGGCATCTGGGCATAAACCTATCTAAGGGAATCTAGGCTCCTCACCACGAACACAGTTCTCTTGCTTTGCAACTGGTCACACGTTTGGGGAAGAAATGCATCAGCATAAATATTTGAATTCGAGACTCACATACTCCAAGTCTTCCCTTCTTCAAGCTAGACCCGTCCCCCTTTCTTAACTCTTCCTCACTGACCATGACTCTGCCTTCTCTCCCCACTCTGATCTTCTCCATTGCACAAACCCCTGCTGATCCTGCTTCCTATCCCTGGGATCCAAAGTCAGGGCACTTAGTTCATTCCCAATTCCTATCTCCACTTGCCTGTTTGGAGCTCAGCCCTTCTCCACACCTCCCCTCCAAGCCCTAAGTTGCTCTACCCTTTAGCAGGTCAGGAGAGAAAAGAGGCAAAATGTGACAGAAACCCCTAAAAGGCTACGTCTGGTCCCAGAGAAGGCAAGAACAGGGAGAAACTTCTTACTTGCTGGAAGGAACTACATTTGACCCTCCGTTCAGCAATAGTATTTCCCCCAGGCCCTGGCTCAGGAGGTTTGAAACAGACATTTCAAAAAGCTATAGGATCTGCTGGAACCCCGATATCCGTACATTCCACTAATGGTCAGCTCTGTCCCCAAAGTAGGCTCATGAAAATTTAAGCTCCATGAGGACAAAGATTTGTCGTCGTCTTCACCAAATCCCCAGCTCCTGGAATAATGTCTGGCATGCGCTAGGGACTCGGTAAATATTGGAGTGAGAAAATGTATGGATTCACAGCAGATCTGGAGAGGAGTCTCTGATGAGATGCCAGAGTTCTCTGTCCTCAGCTTACCATGATTAATAAATAATTCAGTGAAAACGGAAATGGATTTCTGGGGAGAAATAGATACAATAAGAACGGAGCTGGGAAGAGTTTTGAGTGTGTTGATGAATGGACTCAAGAGTTAGAATATCTGACGAACACGGAGCGATCATCACTGTTAGGATGAGAGATTCCAACTAACTGTCAGGCCAACTGGGAGGCTGGAGATAGCAGCAGCACACCTGGAGAAGAAGAATGGCTCTTAGTTGACCACAAACCCAATAAGAATTTGAGTTAGAAAACAAAACCAAACAATAACAACAACAAAAAAATGCCCAAAGAAGTAAACATGCTCTGAGGTACAGAATCCAGAAATGTGGGAGGCCATGGTCCCAGGACAAGAGGTGCTCCTCAGACGTCCTTGAGAGCAATGGCCTTGGTACAAGAAATATGGTCAAAGGAGTGAAATGAGCAAAAAGATGGAGATCATTTGGCACGAGACACTGCGTGTGTGCCTCTTAGGGAAGTCTCCGAGGGTATGTGAGTTTCCTAGGGTTGCCATAACAAAATACCACAAACTAGAAACTTACTCTTGCACACTTTCAGAGTCCAGAGTCCAGAATCAAGGCGTTCACAGCACCGTGCTCTCTCTGAAGTCTCTAGGGAGGATCTGGCTTCACCTTTCCCAGTTTCTGGTGGCCCCCCAGGCATTTCCCGGCTTGTGGCTACATCATTCCATCTCTGCCTCTGTCTTCATGTGATGTTCTCCTTTTGTATGTCTGCATGTCTTATAAGGACACCAGTGGTGTTTGACGAAGGGCCCACCTTACTCTAGTAGGACCTCTTTTGAACTACTTACATCAACAACAACACTACTTCCAGTAAACGTCACATTCTGAGGTATGATGGGGTTAGACTTCAACACCTATTTTTGGATGAGACCATTTAGCCCAGAACAGGGCAAGAGAACTGTGTTCATATATTCGAAGAACTCTCCTGTAGAGGGTTTTATCTATACAGCCCAAAGGGCAGAACTAAGAAGAAGAACAGAAGGTCATGGGAATGCACATGCTAGCTACTCATAAGGAAGAACTTTCCAAGTGTCAAGACTGTCCCTTCTGACTCCCAACCCTAATGTTGCAGAAGAGGTGAGATGAGCCAGGGGGGCGACACTGGCAGATATTCTTTCCTGGGAAGCAGGTCAGGCTGCATGGCCTCGTGTCACTATGTTGACTCGATTCCATGAGTCTCTGCCCTCTGGTACTCTGTCACAAGGGAGCCATTTCTAACCAAGCAGGGATTTAAGTGGTTGTTTTCAAGAGGTGATCTAAGCAGATGAGTCCTGTGATAATGCAGGCAGCTTATGAGAAATGGAACATGAATTGAAGACCCAAGAAATGAATATAAATTCAGCTGCTATTTTAATTTTTAATTGGAAAAAAAAGCCTGTCCCAGCCAGAAAGAATAGGGGAAGAGTGTACTTCGCACAACACCATAGAAAACATTTGTCAGTGCTGCCAAGACGAATGGCATAGTATTGTCGCCTCTGCTATCTTCACAATTGGGATGGGAAAGATTTCTATAGGGACCGCCACTGCTGGCTGCCTCTATGGATAATGAAGGTCATGGTTTATGGGCACAAACTGTTCTGCTCCAGATGCGGCTTCATTGCTATGCAGGCATGGAAACCCAGAAGCCAGCCCCATGCACTGATCAGATTTTGGAATGTGGTCATAATATATCCCCGCTTGAATTCCCTCACATTTTTCAGGATGGTCTACAACAGAATGGAGCTGCTGGAAGAGAGAAAGGGGTCAGGGGAAGAGGATTGACATTTATCAGGCACCTGCTATGTGCCAGGCTTTGGTCGAGTTGAATTGCGGAGGCTTTGGACCCTCTGGATGTTGGAGTCACAGCATGTGTGAGTGTGTGCATGTCTGTGTGCACGCACAGGTGCACATGTCCACACATCTGTGATCTAGAGAGAGAAATGAGGGATAGGGGAAAGGTGCCAAGTACTTAGAAGATGGGAAGATTATGGATCAAAAGGTACATCATCAAGGTGGAGGCCTGAGACCAGCCTCATGAGACCGGGAAGAGAGCAATGTCTTTGGGGACCAGGTAGAGAAGGTCCTGCCTCCAGCAGGCATATCCAGCTGGGACAGGATCCCCAGAGTCAGCTCAGACTGGAGTTTTAAGGGGTTCCTGGAATCAAGACCTGAGATGGAGAAAGCTCAAGGTCTGAGAGGATGGAAGGTCTTGCCAGCCAGATGGGCCCCAGCTGGACACACAGGTGTCTCTGTTGAGAATCCTGATGCTTCCACAGCCTTAAACTCGGTCACTTTTGCTCACTTTACACTTATTTATTTGCTTGATTTACTCTGAAACCTCAGTAAAACTATCCCCTGCAAGGCTCTAGCCCAGTGGTTCTCAGGCACTGGGATATAATGTATCGTTGGAGAGACTCCTTGTAAAGCAGACTCCCAAATTACACCCTCAGAGCCAGATTCAGGGGGTTTAGGATGGAGCTTGATGTGTATGGATCTCAGCATCTTGGGTAAAATGGAGGGCCATGCTTTGAGGTCATTTATGGCTTTGTCAGGAAAAAAAAAATGAAGTATGTGTCCCTACCTGGGCTAAAAAGGAGAAGAAAGAAAAGTGTCCCTGATAGGCAGGTGTGCTGGTGCCACAGTATGGGAGCTTGAAGCTGGAGATGCCCCCAGAAGTATCCAGTTCTCAGAATTTATGGAGACTCTTGGTTGAACCTAGGATCTCACCACTGCTCTCTTCCTCAGGGTAAAAGAGCATTCAGCTTTTTCAGCTATTAACACCTTAGTATGAATTAGACCGTACTCAGGCAGATCCTTTACCAGAAAAAGGAAACACACAAGAAAAATGATCTTTTCTGGAATGTTCCCCTGGGTGTCTGGCACTGTGTTCAGTACTTTCTGATGAAGACCATTGAGTGAGTCTTGGTCAGTGCTCATACCAATCCTCCAAGATGGTATTTTCTGCATTTGAAAGATGAGGAAATGAGGCTCAGAGAGATTCATTGTCCAGGGTCACTCAACTGATGGTAGTAGACCCTAGGTATAATCCAAGTCCTGTCTACCTCCAAAAACCATCCTTAGACCCCAGGACTACTCTCCAAACATAGACTCTCTAAAGGGAGGAAGAGGAGAACCCTACTGAGATCAGACCTGAGTGGGCTGCCAGAGAGAAGGAGATGGCGACCAGGACAGGACATTGGCAGATAGATAGTGGGTTTAAAGACAACTTGTACTTTTCAACACTTACACTTTGATCTGGTTCTCAAATTGAAGTCTCTGTCAGATGAGCATTGGCCTTTATCCAGAAAGACCTAAGGGCAGAAAGCCTCTCTTTCTCTAGATGGCTGGCACTATGGGAAAGAGCAGACCTGGGAGGTGAGCAGCTGGTCCCACCTGGTATTGACGACAAGGGTGGGGTTAAGGCTTGGTATCCCAGGCTGTTAGCTCTTAGCTAGGCGTGAAATGTGCCTCTTCAGAAAGGGAGGAGGGTTTGCACAAGGACTGAGCAAGAGGGCTTTCACAAAATGTAGTTGTGCAGAGGTGAGGCCCAGGTGAGCCCGTGGGTGCTGTACCTGTGGGACTGTGGAGAGAGTGTGGTGGGAACCAGCGGCACCAGGAGCCGGCTCTCAGGGCAGGCTGGAATCGGGCCCTCTCCTCTCCTGGGAGCATCTGTCTGGCAGCACCCATGGTGACAGGCGTCTCTACTGAATGACCTGTCATACCCTCGGCTCCACTTAAATCAATTGGAGCCTACCTGCCTGCCTCCAAAATCAGTTTCTACTCTGACTTCACTGATATTGTCAGAAGCACCAGGATTAAATTTTTTTTTAAGATTTTACTTATTTATTCGATATAGACAGTGAGAGAGAGAGAGAGCATGAATGCGGTAAGGGACAGAGGGAGAAGCAGGCTCCCCACCGAGCAGGGAGCCTGATGTGGGGCTGGAGCCGGATGTGGGGCTCGATCCCGAGTCTCCGGGATCATGACCTGAGTCAAAGGCAGACGCTTAACTGACTGAGCCACCCAGGTGTCCTGAAACACCAGCATTCTTGGAGGTTCAACAGTTAAACCACGTCTTTGGATTCTCCCTTTCCCCCCATCCAGTCACTCACCACATCCTGCTGATGGCTTCTATGTGACATCTCCCCACCTTTTCATTCTCGCTGCCACAGGCCCAGGCTAGGCCCAATCCACACATCCCAGGATTCTAGCAACTCCACAGCCAGTTCTTCAAAGCCTTCTGTGATCTAGCCCCATCCCTCCTCATAAACAACCGCCCACTCTCCCACTGCTGCCTCACAGGAGACGCACCCTCCCAACAGAATGGTCTGCTTGAAGCCAGCCTCATTCCTTTGCTCATGCCATTTCTGCCACCTGGATTTCCATCTTCCCTGTGCACTCAGCTCCCACCTCCTTCTGTCCATTCAACAAACATTAATGAGTGCCTACTGTGGGCCAAGGACCCTTCTAGGTGCTGGGGATCAGTGATGATCAAGAATCCCTCTGCCCCGGGAGCTTACGTTCTGTGGGGAACATGGGAAATAAAGCATGGCAAAGGGACAAAGGACGCCACAGGGTGGTCAGAAAAGGCTTCTCTGGGGAAATGACTTTGGATCTGAGACACAAATGAAATGAAAGTTAATTAGGTGAACATTGGGGCAAGAGCTTCAAAGTCTTCTCCTTCCTCAGTGTTCAAGACAAGCTCTTAGAAATCCACCCCACCCAACTCCGTGTCTTACTGCCTGACATATTCACACACCTCTGAGCCCGCATAGCCTGCCTTGAGTGGCTTTTTACCTTTTTGTGCCTAATCAGATGTTAAGTTCTATGAGGGCAGGAGCTGGATACCCCTTTATAAACACAGGTTCGCGAGGGTTACCACAGGCAAGGGTCCCCCAGCTGTGACAAAATAAAGGAGAAATCATTTCACTCTGCTTCTAAAAGCTGACTGGGGTGTGGGGTGGGAATCTCTTCTCTGTGACTTGTTTTGTTGGTGGCATTCATTCGTGGAGGAGGTTTTTCTAGCTGGAGGTGAGCAAGGCAGCCAGGGCCACTCTGATTGGAATCTATGAGCAAGCGATAAGCTCCTTATGAGCGAGGCAGAAAATGCCACCAGCCGTTCTAAGATGGAAGGGCATCTGTTACCAAACTATCTGGAAATCACTGAGCTGAAGTCACAGAGAAATTGTTGTCCTGAGGATGCTTCTGGCTTTACGATCACGATTCCAAGATAAGTCAGTAAGAAATGTTTTCATGGTGAACAGCAGTTAAAGATCCATGAAAAGGAGACTAGAATGGGTCTAGAGTTTATTGAATCGAGTCTTGCTTTGTAAATGTTTTTCAAGTGTATAGTGTTAATATTTGAAAGCACTCATTCTTTTACTTTAGTCACTTGACTATTTTAATAAAGCTATACTTCTGCCACCTGTATTTTTCTAACACTTATTAACTGAGTGCCTCCCATCACTGTGGATACACTGTGAGGAAGGTACGGTGGTGAAAGAACAGATACAGCCCCAGTCCCCAAGGAACTTGCTGTCTAGTGGAGAAGACGGGTGTTAAATAAATTAGAATCAATAATTAGATGATTGCAAAGGAGCAGAACACTGCAGTATAATCATAGGCTACTGGAGTGTGTGAGAGCAAATTCCCTGAGGAAGGGGCATTTCATTCGAGACAAAAGTTGGCTAGTGTCGTTGGTGAAGGAAGGTAGCCCGGAAGAATGTTCCAGGCAGAGGAAACACCACGTCCTCCAGTTCGGCAGTGGGAAGGAGCGTGGTTCCTGAAGTCCAGTGGGGCTGGACTGCCTGAGGCACGGGACTGGCTGGGAGGGCAGCAGGAGGCAAAACCAGAGGGGGGCTTTGCAGGATTCTGGCTTTACCCTGTACACTGTGGAAGACCATTTCACATTCGGTCTTTGAGGAAGTATCCTCATCCCTACAAAAAACAGAATCATGTAAGTCCCCACCTCAGGAAAGAAAAATTTGAGATGAGAAATGAATCACCCTTTAAGAAGGGAATTAGCTCTAATTAAAGGGAAACTGATGAAGATGACTTGGACCTAGAAGTCCTTTTATTTATCCAGGCATCGTGCTGTAAATTGCTTTCCTTGGCTGATAAGGGAAGCTGGAGGATAAAGATTATTTACAACCTAGGTAGTTAAAGAATCTATTTGCTTACAAATCAGATTGAGACAAGGTCCCCAGGAAAACTAAAATAGATTATACACCACTTAAGTGACAAATTTCTCAGTTGCCAATCCATAAAAAGAGATAAGGACTAGCTCTCTGTCAAACTGTTTTGACATGCCTGTGTTTACCCATCTGAACTGCAAACCTTTAATGTTTATATATAAATACCAAGAATTGTGAAACTTGTTTATTTTTAATTTTTTTTAAAAAAAATTATTTATTTATTTGACAGCACAAACACGGGGGCAGGGGGTGGCAGGCAGAGGGAGAGAGAGAGGCAGACTCCCTGCTGAGCAAGGAGCCCAATGCGGTAATTAATTCCAGGGCCCTGGGATCATGACCTGAGCCAAAGGCAGATGCTTAACTGACTGAGCCACCCAGGTGCCCCTGAAACTTGTCTTAGATAATCATGGAAAGTCACAAACATAACGGGAGGTTGAAAATGTGTAATTATTATTAGTTATTCCAGATGTAATTAAACATAAAATGAATGAATTTTTTCCTTCTACTTTTCTTTGCCTAAACCCCATTGTTGACCAACAACATAAAACTCCAATTTACAGTTTCTGGAGTTTGCAACAATAGCTGTCAGTCATTTTTTTTCTTCTCTCTCTCTCTCTCTCCCCCCCCCTTTTTTTAAAGCTGTTAAAATAAAAATGGGAGCTTTGCTTATACTTCACTGTCCCCAGTTAACCCTACCCATGGCTGTCCCCAAACTTTAGCTTCCACACCTTTGCTTGTGTCATCACCCCTGCCTGGAATTCCCTGGTCACTTCCAGCTCCAGAAACTGGTATTTCACACCCAGTGACCCAGGAGATTCTGCTACTTATTGGTAAGGAACCCATAGAGCAAATGTAGGCCTTTGCGATGATTGATAAATTTCATGAAAGTTGCAGCTCTAAATCCAATTTGCCACCATTTGTTGATGTTCTTCTTTACGTGGGGAACAATATCAAAGGAAGGAACATGCTTGATTGAGAAGGTACAGTCAAAGGATCCATAAATCCAAAGGATCCATAGATCCAAGCGGTGCCCACCCACCCACTCTTAATAAAGTCTGTGTTCTGTGCTGCCCCCTAGTGGTTGAAGTGAAAGGGCCCGTGAGCTACCCTCCTCTTTGCCAGCCCCTCGAAGATCAAAGGCACGCACTGCCACCGACACCCATTGTAGACATATTTGTGGCCCAAGTGCAAAGTGAGGCTGCTTGGCTCCCGTGTGAATCGAATCTGTTCACCTTGGCCTTGACTAATGCCAAGCCAAATGGCAGAAGACAATTTGGGATTGGGACAGTCAGTCTGGTGGTAGTATTAACACGGATGCCCAGATCATTTAAGATAGGATCAGAAGGCAGAGGTCGGATGGGGAAGAATTCTCTTCATACTGCTGGGGAGAAGACGAAGACAAAGTGAGTAACCTCTGGGTTACATCTGAGTATAGTCCTTCCAGGCATTGTATCCAATGCTGTACCCATAAACCACCAACCAAAACACCAGATCTGGTGTTTGATCTGGGTGGAAAATCACATCAACTCATCCAAGCCAAGAACTTCCAAGCTGAAAGCTCCACGAGTCTCCGTGGATTCTAATAGTTCCGAATTTGCCCCACAGAGGAGCCCTTAGGACTCTTACAACAAGCTGTGGCCACCTTTGTCATTCTAAGTCACCGCTGTGCCCGGCAGCTGCTCCTCTCCAGACCACCCTAATTAGCAGCATGGCACTCATTAACAGCTGCTGTGTGTTTAAATGTTCTCCCCTGCATTGCAAGGCCTATAAAACCTCCCCAAAATACATCCTCTTGCAAGCAGATGTTTGCTGACAATAGGCCTGAGGATTGGCTCTGCCAGGATCTGAGATTCTGGTCTCCCCCAGAGCCAGCCAGGGAGGGGCAGTGCACCCAGAGGCAACACCACCATTGCACAGACTCATGGTGCCTCCCTGAGTACCTGGCACGTGACAGGCATTCATTCAGTTCATGCTAGCTACCTGCAGAGCTGATATTCTGATAATAGGTACCAAGACAGCACAGTAGTTGTCAAAACGTGGGAACACACCCACAGCGAATGGGAAATAGCTGCTCCCTGCCATCCACCACCTGATCTGATTGGCCAGCGCCATAGATACCTGTCGTTAAATTCACCATCGTGCCTGGCTATCGTTGTCTTCATTGTCCTCATTATGGTTTGTAGACCCGTATTCTCATTATCCAAACATCATACCCAGAAATTCAGCCCTGGCTCCCAAAACTCCCCCCCCCCAATTTTTAGATTTCTCCTTCTCATTCTCCATGGTGGGCTCCTACCCTGTGCCTCTCCCTAGAATAGTGTTTTGTGGTTTGACACAATCCCTGAGTCATCTCACCCGTGGCCATGACGCCCCTTGTTTCGTAGGAGGGTCTGTCAGTCCCGGCTGTAGGGGATCTGTCGATTTAGCGAGGCTGACCCTCTGTCCCCTGTACTTCCCTTCCCTGCATAGTTCTGGGTTAGCATAGACCACAAGTGATGTGAGAACTTGGAAGACAGTGAAGCAGGGACAATTTTTTGCTTTACTCTCAGAAAGCCTGCTGTCGGGCAGCAGGTGCTGGTGCTGCCCATCCACTCGCCCTCCTCGCCCATGTGAGCCAAAGCCAGGCAGGCAACTCCTTCAGCTCCGGCGAGATCCCTCCCTCGGCTCCCTCTGCCATCCCAGGTGCATGTGAGCTCTTCGATGAAGGAAGGCAGCATCTCCTGCAGTGAAAACTGAGAGGCGGTGACAGAGCAGTAGGGGTTCTAGCCAGTCCCACAGGCTCTAGCTCATGCTTGCAGGTTCCCTTTCTGTCTTATGTCCCCAGGTCCTGTCTGTCTTCCTTCCCTGAAAGTCTGCCCGACAGACACCAAAGTAACTGCCAGACAGCAACTGTTGATCTAGCTCCCACCTTGCATGTCAAACCCCTATAGCCAGTCTGTATCTGTGCAGATCTGTAGGTACAGAGATGATAGATCAATTGATACAGAGAGAATGAGAAATCTCCTTGTGGCTCAGCTTTTCTTTTTTCTTTTTTCTTTTTTTTTTTAAAGATTTATTTATTTATTTGACAGAGACAGAGATCACAAGCAGGCAGAGAGACAGGCAGAGAGAGAGCGGGAAGCAGATTCCCTGCTGAGCAGAGAGCCCGATGCAGGACTCCATCCCGGGACCCCAAGATCATGATCTGAGCCAAAGGCAGTGGCGTAACCCACTGAGCCACCCAGGTGCCCGTGGCTCAGCTTTTCTGATTGAACTCTGACTGATACAGACCTCCACCGGTTACCAAAGCCATAAATCCCATATCCTCCTGATTCCTGTCTCACCCTCATTCCCACATCTAAGCCTCCATCCACCCAGCAAGCCCTTCTGCCCCCCCAGCACGTTTTGTTCTCCAAGTACTTGGATCTTTCTGTTGTCGTTGTTCTGTTCTGTGTTGGGATTTGACAAGGGAGCTACGTTTTATAAACAGCAACTGGAATATCATGGTAGAAAAAGCGGGAGGGAATTCACGAGTGACTGCTGGTTAAAGGCTCAAGAAAGAGCTACGAACAACCTAAGTGCCCGTCGGCTTGCCTTTTCATCTCTGCAGGACTGTGCAAACATTAAACCACCACACAGGATCCCTCGGAAGGGCACAGCCGCGGAAAGGGTGCCCAGGTTTGTAGGTCAGCGCCTTTCACTGGAGAGCATTTGTTGTAACCAGTGACAAGCATTGCCCTCACTGGGGCCTTGGCAGCACGTAATTATTAAGAATGCCTGTTACGGAAATGTGTCTGTATTTATTTATCATAAAGGCGACAGGAGTTGCTAAGCAAATTCATAATGCAAACAGCAGAAACGTTAGCCGAGTGAAGAGCAAGGAGCTTAAGCACTAGACTTTATGCTCAGATAATAAATATGCTCATTACACATCTTCCTACCTCTTTAACAATGTCCTGGCTTGGGTCCCTAACACGTCCTCCCTCTTCCCTTTCAGAATTTGTTCTGTGCGTGCTTGATTATAATGGAACTACATTTCTTTACAAATGTTCTATTTCTCCAGACTATCATTCATCATCCATTAATTCACAAAACATTTATTAAGTGCCTGTTGTTTGCCTGGTACTAGGAATATGACAGCTTATTAGTATAGGATTTGTATTTGTAGAGTTTCCATTCTAATGCAAGAAAATAATTATCAAGAAATAATCAAATAAATAATAGTCTTTCATTCAGTGATAGGTGCCACTACACACACACACACACAGGTGTATAAGGGAAAATAAGTGTGCATGAGTGGTCAGAGTTCTCTTGGAAGAGGTAACAATTAAGCAGAGGTGAGAACAATGGGGAGGAACCAGCTTTGTGACCCTGTGAGCAAGAGCTTCCTAGGGGGAGGGAATAGCAGCTTAAGGACCCCAAGATGGGAAGGGTCCTGGTGTGCTTTCATGTTGTGACAGTTAGTAATATAATAATAGTAATAACGATAAGGGGGCAGGGGAAAGAAGAAGAACAAAATTTTTCTTCCTTCAGTTTCTGGAACACTCCAAGACTTTTTCTGTCTTTGTACATTCTGTTCCCTTACTGGATCATTCTTGTCCCTGCTCTTCTCTGGATGACTTTTCATTTTCTCAGTCCAAACATCCCTTTTTGGGAGAAGTGTTCCCCACCTGTCCAGTCTAAGGCAGGTCTTCTTCATGGTTTTCTTTATTAACACTGGCTTTTGCTTTCACAAAGTTTAACTGTTTATATGTTGTATTAGTCTGGGTTCTCCAGAGAAACAGAACCAATAGGATGTATATACATACATTTACATATATATATCCAAGGAGGGAGACAGGGAGTTTGATTTGTTATAGGAATTGGTTCACAGGATTATGGAGGTTGAGAAGTCCCATGCTCTGCTCTCTGCATACTAGAGAACCAGGAAAGCTGGTGGTATAATTCGGTCCAAGTCCAAAGCCCCAAGAATTGGAGGTGGGGGGGAATTGTTTAAATACCTGTCCAAGTCCAAAGGTTTGAGAACCAGGAACACTGATGTCCAAGGTCAGGGCTAATCAATGTCCCAGCTCAAGCAGAGAGCAAATTCACCTTTCCTCTGCTTTTTTCATTCGTCCAGGCCCTCAACCAATGGAGTGATGGCCATCCTTATTGGTGAGGGCAATCTTCTTTACCCAGTCTATTGATTCAAATGCTAATCTTTTCTAGAAATACCCTCACAGACATACTCAGAAATAATGTTAGTGTTACCAGCTATCCGGACAAACTTTGGCCTGGTCAAGTTGACGTAAAATTACCCAACTCATATGTGTACTTATTTAACACATAGAAAGCATTCAGGATAACTGCTGGATGAATGAACCATAAATGGATCATAAAACAAATTTTCTACGAAGCACCCAAACTGGGCAGGTTGAGAGCTGCGAAAAGGGTAGCGTCATAATACAAAGGAAAGGAAGTTGGGGTGACGTTGGCTCAGGTCATGATCTGGGGGATCAAAGGGTTGAGCCCTGCATCCAGCTCCCCACTCAGTAGGGAGTCTGCTTCTCTCTCTGCCCCTCCCCCTACTCCTGAGCACGCAGTCTCTTTCTCTCTCTCTCTCTCTCTCAAATTAATAACTAAAATCTTAAAAAAATAAAGAAAGAAAAGAAAGTTAGACAAAGAAGGATTTAAGGAAGATGGGAAGAAGGTGGAAGGGAAGTCTGCTAAGAGAAGGCAAGCAGAAGGGCTAGGTTAGGGAGGAAGTGACTGAGCGCAGACCGGACCAGGGATGGAGAAAGCCTGGGACCAAAATAGCTTGTGCCTCTCTCCTCATGCCAGCAAAGACTTCAGCACTACCCGGGCGGACAGCGTCCTGCAGCCTGAGAGGCAAAGCCTGAGAGGCCCACTGGGTTACCTGCTACCTACCATAGAATGTCCCTGTGCCTAAACCTGTTCAGCAATGGACCAGAGTGCTTGCTTCCAGACTCAGTACCACTTCGACCCACACACTATGAGACTTCCCTACTCAAAGCACCCAGAGTCCTTCAACCATTCTTTGTGGGACAGTGGACCCACCAGCCACCCTCTTCTCTGGGCACCCCCATGACAAGTTCCAGTGTGTCAACATCCCCTTTGCAAGGGTGTTGCCCTCAACAGCGCTGACTGTACCAGATGTGACTGAAGCCCGGGTGCAGGGACAACTGTGACATTTGGAACTGAGATGGCATGACCTTCGCAAGGCCTTTGAAACTGACAACCCTGCCAGCTGGGAGAAGGCCTGGGATGGCTTTGAGCCCGCCTGCTTTGACAGGCGAGGTGACAGCAGATGCTCTTGTATTTCATTGTGTGGCAAATGAATGCTAGGTGGGAGGAGAGGAAAATAGAACTCGGGAAAGGGCGACAGACTTTCTGGGTGGCCCCCACAGATGGGGCCATACATAACGAGATAACGCAGCTCCAATCTCGGGGCCAGCAACTGAGGCGTGACTTCTTTCTTAGCAGAAAAAGAAGAATTCTCCTTGAAATGAGAAATACAAATCAGACAAATGCGCCCAAGGAGAGCTTGAGGATTGTATGCCCCCACGAGGCTCTTTGGGGAGCCAGCAAGTTCGATTGAAAATGCCACGGCAGGTGGAGGCAGATTCCTTGTTATCTGCTCAGATTGGATGAAAACCAGACCCTGAGCATTCCATGTGCACCTTCGGAAGGCACGGGGTGCCTGCG
Source organism: Martes martes (assembly GCF_963455335.1). Lineage (NCBI taxonomy): Eukaryota > Metazoa > Chordata > Mammalia > Carnivora > Mustelidae > Martes > Martes martes. The sequence continues at coordinate 49,735,052 of NC_137898.1, forward strand.
TCTCTGATTGATGTCACTTCAGACAGCTTTCTCCTCAGAGCTATTATCTCCCCAATTTTCTTTTGCCAGAAAAATAACTAAAGGGTTCTGGTACCCTCTGTCCGAAGACATCTTTCTTTTAATGTATCCATAAAAGTATATCTTGAAAAGGAGTTTCTCAGTTTTCAACATGTGGATAATTGATTTGTTACAACTCACAAAAGAGCATTTGTCATTTCGAAACAACCAGGACCCATGTGCGGCTTCCTCCCAAGATGAGCATGGAGGCACTTGACTTATTGCTGCCATTAAATTGAAGTGTTCGCCTGATTATTTGGTATTTCAGAATTCCTTATAAATCACTGCCTTATTTGGGTGATTACAATTTTAAGAAGAGACGCTTGATTTATGGGCAGCAGCAGGGAGGAGGAGGGGGAGGAGGGAGGGGCCAGGAGGTACAGCAGTGGCAAGAGGCTTGATGAAGATACAATTGGAAACATCTGTTTGATACATTGCCCCCTTCTCCCCACACGGTGGCCCAGGAATATTCCTATTCCTGGGAGATATTCATTACCAGGAGCTTAAGCAAATAAATAAAGGGGGAAGGTGGGGGACAGAAAGCGGGGAAGGGGGGCTTCCAGGGTTTTTTGCAGATTGGGATGTGCAATTTCATGTAAGTTTCTGGTTTCCCATCAGTTGGGGGTAGGACAGAGCGAAGCTCCAAAGTGAAATCCATCCTATTGTGATGCATGAGCAAGCCATAGGGTCTGGGTCCATGTTCTCGGAGGAAATGGGTAAGCTGGAGAGCTGGCTCCAGCTGGACACAGCTGGACTCTGAAATGCAGCAGAGTGGAAAATGACTTCTTCGACCCCAGTGAGTCCATCAATCAACTGCATTTATTGGCAGTAAAGGGAGGCAGACAAATGCAGCAGGCACTTAGGAGGAACCCAGGAATGGTTAGACATGAAACCCACCCTGGATAAACTTACAAGGAGGGCCAGAGTGACATGTAGATTGTCACCATCAGGTTAAAAAATCATACAAAATGTGTCATGGGATATTTATGCACATGGCACTTGGTTCATAATGCCTCTCCTAGCTAAAAGTCGGTATCTAAAATTTCCTTCCCAGGGAACAAAGACCTCTATTTTGGCAGTGAGAGGTCAGGCTTGAGTTTCAAATGCCCCAGCAGAGGGACCCTACCTAGCGACATATGTTCAGTGTTTTATTTTTTAAAATATTTTTATTCATTTATTTGACAGAGAAAGAGAGAGGACATAAGCAGGGGGAGTGGCAGGCAGAGGGAGAGGGAGAAGCCGGCTCCTTACTGACCAAGGAGCCTGACGCCAGACTCCATCCCAGGACCCTGGGATCATGACCCAAGCCAAAGGCAGACGCTCAACCAACTGAGCCACCCAGGCGCCATAGTTTTAAATTGGAACATGTTCAGACTCTCAGATGGCCAAGATGTAAGGGGGCCCAAAACTAGTCCTGTTGGGAATATGTCAAGAAAATGGGACACTCCACCTGGAAAAGAGAAGGAATGTGAGAATTCATGTGTATCATGGGAAAGAGGAAGCAGCATTATTTTGTAATGCTCCCGGGAGAAGAGTAAGGATTGTGACGGGGACCCGTAGAGGCAGATTGCCATTCAACATAATTTAGCAATAGCACTTCGTGGGTCTAGAGAAATAGTAGATGTGAGCTCCCTGCCATGGGAGGTGTTAAAGGACAGTCCGGAAGCCGCTGTTCAGAAGATTCTGCCTCCAGCGGGAAGTGAAGCTAGATGCAATTAAAGGTTCTTTGTCACTGTAAGATTATAGGGATCTGTGACTTGAATTCACATTAAAGTTTGAGTGGTTAATAGGTTCTTTCCAGAAAGTATATTGTATTATATATTAATGGAACCATATGTGCCCTAACATGAAAAATGGATAATGGCTTTGGGCCTCCACATAGCATGGACCCTGGTGTCCTAAACTGGAGAGGCAACCACACAGAAGGATTAAGAACAAATACATTGGCATGAGCCAGTGGTTGTAGGCTCTGGTTCTAGTGCTTGCTAGCTGTATGGCCTTGGAAAATTAACTTCAGCTTTGTGGCCTTCATTTTTCTTATTGGCCAAGCAAGGACCCTAATAGTGCTACTCGGGTAGGGACACTGTGAAGATTCGGGAATGTAACTTACCCAAAGACGTTAGCACAGTGCCCATCGCATGGCAAGCACTCGGTCACTGTAAGCTATTAAGTAGGATTGCATTTTCTTAATTTAAGATGCACAATTTCCTGTATCTTAATGTTCTGAAATCAGAACATGTCTTAGAGTAGATACATTGAATGTATTATTTCTCTCTCTCTTTCTGTCTCTCTCTCTCTCACACACATACAGCTATTTCTAAACATGAGGCGTACCTTACAAATGACAACATCTTAGAATCAAGGCCTGGATCCTCCTTCATGCATGCTTTCATGGCTACCAGCCTGAACTCCTGCCAGGAGAATAAAAAGGAAGATCTGCTAGACCAATCCCCCAACTGTACTTGTTTCTTCTAACATCCGTGCAGGGGGCCCATTCAGAATTTAGCAAAGAATCCAGGCCACCATTTCCTCTGCTCTTCCTGGGTGCCTGGTCACTGTTCTGTACTAGGTGGTCACACATACATCATCTCATTTAATCCTCATGCTGACCCAATGATGGCAGCAGCGTGGTCATCTCCATCTGGACCTCAAGGAGTAGTGTGTCTAATAGGACAGCCCCAAAACACAGCCAGGAAGTGGAGCATGTGGCTTCTGAACCAATACTATGACTTCATTGCCTGGCAGAATGTTGTGAGAAAGGAGGGAATCATAGTTCATCCTAACTTTCAGAATTTGAACTCCCAGACCAGTACCTCCCATGTGGCTTGTAACAAATAGTGGTTCCCTGGGGACTTGGGGAGAGGCTGGTGGCTGAGCTCTACCCGATCCCTGCCCAGCTCCCACACATCCCAACACACTGCCCCTCCCCCCACATGTATGGGGAGGCCACTGTCATCTGGAAGTGTGGATGGGGGACCCTCAACAGCCAGAGTCTGCTCAGAGGGTCTCAGCCTGTTCCCCATGGCTGCTCCAGGACTGGGGGAGGCCACACGGCAAGCCATGCCCCATCCCACCCCTCCAGAGCAGCTCTGTAACCATCACTGTACTATCCTCCACCTGGAAGTAAGCTCTCTGGCCCCAGCCTGGTGGTGTACCTAACGGCTGAGCCCTAAGGGAGGAGCCGTCCAAGCCCACTTCACAGCCCTCAGCAGCCATTGTTCCAGAGGCTCCGTTCTCAGCCCTCACCCTGTAGTCCGCCTTGTTCTCTGCCTGGTATCCCACCCTTCCTTCAGGCCTGAGCCCAAGCCCGAGCCTCCACGGCTACCAGGTTCCTTCAGCCACTCACCCTCAGGAGTGATTCTGGTCCCTGGGGCTCCCCATGGCCCCCTGGTACTACTGCTTGCGCTCTCTTTGAGCCTGGAATGTTCATCTGGGTACTAATAAAGAGACACTAATAATACTAATCATGGCATATCTATATTTACCATAGGCTGGGCACCCTGCTAAATGCTTTACATGCTTGAGAATCTCATTCAATCCTCCAATGAACCCTAAGAGATTGGTCTTGGCCACAGTTCATGGATGAGAAAACCAAGAAGCCAAGAGTAGAATCCCCAGGGTCACACTAATATGTCACGGCTAATATGTGGCAGGGTCAGGACTGGCTCTCAGACTGTCTGACTCTGGAGCCCCTGGTTGCAAGCACCACTCCACCTTGTTGCCCTCCAGGAATGCCACCTGTCTCGTGTACTGCCAAAGAAGCCGTCATGGAAGGAGCAGTGGGAGGCTTTATCTCTTCCATATTTATTCAAAGGGTTAAGTAAAGAACAAACCTGGTAAGAGAGGGTGCTATTTAGATGGGGGGGGATCAGAGTTTAACTCCATTAGTGCCATTAAACTGCATAGTGGAGTTTAACTCCATTAACCCCTTCCTTCCAATGGACCAGGAAACTCTTCTTAGTTCTGCATATATTGGTATGCAAAAGCAGTGTAAATCCTGTTTCAGCCAAATTTTCACCCCCTGAAGATTCCAATAAGAAAACTCTGGAATCACCCTAATCTGATTCCTCCACCGTTATTCAGGGCCAAGACCACGCCCAGATGAACCTGCCCACTCAGGTGGCCTCCTGGTGCCAATGTCTGTCCTCCTTAGATCCAGCCTCCCAAGCCAGACAGCTTTCACCTGGCTGGGTCTCGTGCCCTGACTAGCAGACTCTTCCAGGACCCTCCTATTCCCCAGCCCACAGTTTGGGGAGTTTCTGCACCCCAGGCTGCCTTTTGTAGAACCATCTTCATTATGTATGCAAAAGCTCCTTCCTTCCCGTGGCTCCTTGGCATGGCATCCAAAAAGAGAATTGCAGTAAGAAAAAATAAGGCTATGATTTTTAAGATTTCCTGGTGTAGTTCAAAGGAAGATTACACTAAGTGTAAGGAAAAAAATATTTTCATTGAAGGAGTATCATTAGAATTTTCCACATCATTTAAACCTCTGACTTAAACCAGTGGATTTATTTTTAAAAAATAAATAATAAGATGATGATGATGACCATCCTAACAGCACACAAAACATGTTAAAGACATGCCCAGGAAGCCACTGAAGATGTCCTCTGATGGGCCCTTCTCTTCCAATACAGACAGGGACCCATAATCATGGTTTTCTGAATTACCAGCATGAAAAGGGAATAAACCAGAAAACCTTGACCGAGGACTCTGACCTGCATGCAAGGGAAATGGGGAGAGGCCATAGAAGATGACAAGAGGGGGCACCCAGGTGGTTCAGTTGATTAAGCATCTGCCTTTGGCTCCCATCATGATCCCAGGGTCCTGGGATCGAGTCCCACATTGGGTTCCTTGTTCAGCAGGGAGCCTGCTTCTTCCTCTCCCTCTGCCTCCCACTCCCCTGGTTGTGCTCACTCTCTCTCTCTCAAATAAAAACAAATCTTAAAAAAAAAAAAAAGATGACAAGAGGATGGAAGGTCTGTTCAACAGATATATTTTAAGCAAGTACTGTATGCCTATGCCAGGCCCTGTGCCAGACATTCACGACTGGCCATAGAGAGAAACCTGGTCTCTGGCCTCAGGCAGTTACTGGTCTAGTGGAAGTGACAGACCCTTATGCCTGCTGCTACAGCATGATGAAAGCACAGGGCACCTGTGACACAGGTAGCAACTCTATAGAGTTCAGTTTCCAGCTCTGACTCAGCTGGGAAAGTCACTGGATCTGTTTGTGCCTCCTTTTCCTCCTGCAGAAAATAAGCATAATACTAATGAGCTCAGGGGTGTAAAGGGTCCAGAAGAGAGTCTGCTTCATGCTGTATGTGCTGGCCATTATCACTGTTGTTATCATAGGCAGGACAGCCGATCTGACCCCCAGCCCCTCACCCTTGACCACCAAAGGCAAGGTTTGGGGAAGATTTGGTGAGCTGTGTTTTTGAGCATGGAGTAGTTGGCCAAGTGGAGGAGGTGGGAAGAAGAGGGAATGGAATGGGCGAAGCAGAGGCCTTGAAGGATATGTTGTATGTGAGGAGCTCTATCAGGGGAATGATGGACAGCGAGATTTGGAAGGGGAATATCGGGCAATACAGTGGAGAGGGACGAAAGGGTCAGCTCCAGGGGATTTTGTCATGCTAAGGAGCTTAGGTGTTTTTGTTTGTGTGTTGTGTTTTGTTGTGTGTTGGAAGCTGAAAAAGAGCTTTGCATTGGGAGCAGTTGTAGGGTCAGCTAATAGTTATTTGAAGGATCTTCCTCCTAAGAAATGATGACACACAGTAGGATCAATCTAGAAAAGGAACCAAAAAATACTTAGGATTTCCAGTTTAAGCTGCTGGATTAGATACATGCATTTTTATCTCTGTTCCCTTCTGAAACCCCATGAAAACAACAGTAAATTATTTTTTAAGTATAAATCCCCAAGACAAAGAGAAGAGACGAAACGTCAATAGCAATAAACTTTCAGAAATCTGAAAGCAGACAACTAGTGGGTAATTGACAAGCAAATCCAGTAAAACTGGATTCTACCCAAGCAATGAACAAAACCAAAAAACACCTGATCTGCACCGCGGGAGCCCCAGAGGCAGAGGCAGGAGTAGCCCTGGGGCCTCTGCAAGGGGCTCAACTGGGAAGACTGTCCACTTGCAGAGCCGTTGAGACTCAAGCCACAAGCTGAGTGACTGCCCATCCCCAGCCGAACATTGTCTCTAGCCCCTAGGACAGCATTGTGTGTAAAAACACAGCGTGAGCCACATACATTATTTTGCATCTTCTAGTTTCCTCATGTTAAGAAAAAGAGGGGTGCCTGAGTGGGTCAGTCGGTTAAGCTTCAGACTGTTGACTTCAGCTCAGGTCATGATCTCAGAGTCTTGGGATCCAGCCCTGCGCTGGGCTCCACACTTGCCAGTCTTAATCCCCATCACCGATTTCACCCATCCCCCCACCCACCTCCCCTCTGGTAACTATCAATCTTTTCTCTGTGGTTAAGTGTCTGTCTTTTGGTTTGTCTCTCTTTTTTCCTCTCTTTTATTTATTTTGTTTCTTAAATTCCACATATGAATGAAATCATGGTATTTGTCTTTCTCTGACTGGGTTCTTTCTCTTACCGTTATGCTCTCTAGATCCATCCACGTTGATGCAGATGGCAACATTTCATTCTTTTTTATGGCTCAATTATATTCCAGTGTGTGTGTGTGTGTGTGTGTGTGTGTACACCATATTTTTATCCAATACCTGGGCTGCTTCCATAATTTGGCTATTACAAATAATGCTGCAATAAACATAGGGGTGCACATATCCCTTTGAATTTGTGTTTTCATATTCTTAGGGTGATTACTCACTAGAGCAATTGCTGGGTCACAGGGTAGCTCTATTTTTAATTATTGGAGGAACCGCCATACTGTTTTCCACAGTGGCTGCACCAGTTTGCATTTCCAACAGTGCACGAGGGTTCCTTTTTCTTCACCAACACTTGTTTCTTGAGTTAATTTTAGCCATTCGGACAGGTGTGAGGTGATAGCTCATTGTGGTTTGATTTGCATTTCCCTGATGCTGAGTGATGTTGAGCATCTTTTCATGTGTCTGTTGGCCATCTGGACATCTTGCTTGGAGGAATGTCTGTGCATGTCTTCTGTCCATTTTCTAATTGAATTATTTGTTTATTGGTTGTTGAGTTTTATAAGTTCTTTATATTTTTTGAATATAACCCTTTATTGGATATATCATTTGCAGATATTCTCTCCCATTCTGAACTTTAATTTTGTTGGTTGTTCCCTTTGCTGTGCAGAAGCTTGTTATTTTGATATAGTCCCAATGGTTGATTTTTGCTTTTGTTTTTATTGCCTCAGGAGACATATCTAGGAAAATCTTCAGCTATGGCCGCTGTTAGAGAAATTACTGCCTCTACTCTCTTCTAGGATTTTTATGGTTCTAGGTCTCAAGTTTAGGTCCTTAATCCATCTTGAATTTATTTTTGTATATGGTGTATGAAAGTGGTCTACTTTGATTCTTTTGGATGTCACTGTCCAGTTTTTCCAGCACCATTTGTTAAAGAGACTTTTTCCCATTGCATATTCTTGCCTCCTTTGTTAAAGATTAATTGACCATATAATTGTGGATTTATTTCTGGATTTTCCATTCTGTTCCATTGATCTGTGTGTCTGTTTTTGTGCCAGTACCATACTGTTTTGATTACTCCAGCTTTGTAGTATAACTTAATTTGAAATTGTGATAAGTCCAGTTTCATTTTATTTCTTTCAAGATTGCTTTGGCTATTCAGGTCTTTTGTGGTTTCATGCAAATTTTCGGATTGTTTGTTTTAGTTCTGTGAAAAATGCTATTGCTATTTTGATAGGGATTGCATTAAATGTATAGATTGCTTTAAGTAGTAAAGACATTTTAACAATATTTGTTCTTCCAATACATGAGCATAGAATGTCCTTTCATTTCTTTGTGTTGTCTTCGATTTCTTTCATCATTGTTTTATAGTTTTCAGAGTACAGGTCTTTCATCTCATTGTTTAAGTTTATTCCTAGGTATTGTATTATTTTTGTTGTAATTGTAAATGGGACAATTTAATCTCCCTTTCTGCTGCTTCATTATTAGTGTATAGAAATGCAATGGATTTCTGTACATGGATTTTGTATCCTGTGACCTTACGAAATTCCTTTATCAATTTTAGTAGTTTTTTGGTGGACTCTGGGGTTTTCTATGTATAGTATCATGTCATCTTCAAATAGTGAAAGTTTTACTTCTTCCTTACTGATTTGGATGCCTTGTATTTATTTTTGTTGTCTGATTTCTGTGGCTAGGGCTTCTGTACTATGTTAAATAAAAGTGGTGAAAGTGGGGGTGCCTGGATGGCTCTGTCAGCTAAGCATCTGCCTTGAGCTCAGAGTCCTGGGATCAAGTGGGCTACTCCCTCTCTCTCTACACCTCTCCCTGGTTCATGCTCACTCACTCTCTCTCTCTTTCTCTCTCAAGTAGATAAATAAAATCTTAAGAAAAAAAAAAAGTGGTGATAATGGACACCCTTGTCTTGTTTCTGATTTTAGGAGGAAAATTCTCAGTTTTCCCCCCATGGAGTATGTTGTTTCCTATGGGTTTTTCATACAAGGCTTTTATTACATTTAGGTATGTTCCCTCTAAACCTACTTTGTTGAGGGTTTTTATCATGAATAGATGTTTTACTTAGTCAAATAACTTCTTCTGCTTCTACTGAAATGACCATATGTTTTTTATTCCTTCTCTTATTTTTTTTTTATTTAGAGATTTTATTTATTTATTTGACAGAGATCACAAGCAGGTAGAGAAGCAGGCAGGGGGTGGGGGGGAAGCAGGCCCCTCGCTGAGCAGAGAGCCCAATGAGGGGCTCCATCCCAGGACCCTGAGACCATGACCTGAGTCGAAGGCAGAGGCCTTAACCCACTGAGCCACCCAGGTGCCCCTATCCCTTCTCTTATTGATGTGATGTCACAAATCTGACTGATTTGTGAATAGTAAACCATGTTTGCCTCCTGGGAATAAATCCCACCGGATCATGGTGAATGATTTTTTAAAATATATTGTTGGATTTGGTTTGCTAACATTTTGTTGAAGATTTTTGCATCTATATTTATCAGAGATATTGGTCTGCAGGTCTCTCTCTCTCTCTCTCTCTCTCTCTCTTTTTTTGTGGTGTCTTTATCTGGTTTTGGTATCAGGTAATAATAAATTTGAAAATAAATTTGGAAGTTCTCCTTCCTTTTCTGTTGTTTGGAATAGTTTGAGAAGAATATGTATTAACTCTGTCTTTTTAAAGATTTGTTGATTTACTTTAGAAAGAGACAGAGAGAGAACTTGCACAGGGGAGGGGCAGGGGAAGAGGAAGAGAGAAAATATCAAGCAGACTCCCTCCTGAGCATGGAGCCCAACATGGGTCTTGATCCCAGGACCCTGAGATCATAATCTGAGCCAAAATAAGAGATAGAAGCCTAACCAACGGAGCCACCCAGGCACCCTGATATTAACTCGTCTTTAAATGTTTGGTAGAGGGCACCTGGGTGGCTCAGTTGGTTAAACGACTGCCTTCAACTCAGGTCATGATCCTGGAGTCCCGGGATCTAGTCCCACATCAGGATCCCAGCTCTACGGGGAGTCTGCTTCTCCCTCTGACCTTCTTCCCTCTCATGCTCTCTCCCACTCTCTCAAATAAGTAAATAAATAAAATCTTTTTTAAAAATTAAAATAAATATTTGGTAGAATTTACCTAAAGCCATCTGGTTCTGGACTTTTATTTGTTGGGCAAGTTTTACTTACTAATTTAATTTCATTGTGCTAATCATTCTGCTCAAAATTTCTATTTCTTCCTGCTTTTGTTTTGATAGATTATATGTTTCTAGGAATTCATCCATTTCTTCCAGGTTGTCCAATTTGTTGGCATATAACTTTCCATTAAATTCTCTTACAATCCTTTGTATTTCTGTGGTATTGGTGTGATTTTGTTGATTTGTGTCCTTGCTCTCTCTCATTTGATGAGTATGGCTAGAAGTTTATCAATTTTGTAGATCTTCTCAAAGAACCAGGTCCTGGTTTCATTGATCTTTTCTATTATTTTTTTTAGTTTCTGTACCATTTATTTCTGCTCTAATCTTTATTATTTCCTGACTTTTGCTGGGTTTGGGTTTTCTTGGTTTTTTTCCTAGCTCCTTTAGGTATAAGGTTAAGTTGTTTATTTGAAAATTTTCTTGTTTCTTGAAGAAGGCCTTTATTGTTGTAATTTCCCTCTTAGAACCACTTTTGCTGCATCCCAAAGATTTTGGACTGTTGTGTTTTCATTTCCATTTGTCTGCATGTAATTTTTTAATTTCTTTTTTGATTTTTTGTTGATCCATTCATTGTTTAGTACCATATTACTTAATCCCCAAGTATTTGTGTTTTTTCTAGATTTTTTGTTGTTGTTGTGATTTATTTCTAGTTTTATAGAGTTGTGATCAGTAAAGATGTTTGGTACGACTTCAGTCTTTTTTAATTTGTTGAGGCTTTGTTTTGTGCCCTAATATGTGATCCATTCTGGAGAATGTTCTATGTGTACTTGAAAAGAAAGGATATTCTGCTGTTTTAGGATGGAATTTTCTGAATATATGTGTTAAATAGAGCTGGCCCAGTGTGTCATTCAAAGCCACTATTTCCTTGTTTATTTTCTCTTTGGATTATCAGTCCATTGATGTAATTGGGGTTTTAAAATCCACAATATTATTGTCTTACTATCACTTAGTTACTTTATGTTTCTTATTAACTATTTTATGTTTTTGGGTGCTCCCGTGTTGGGTGCATAAATATTTACAATTGTTATATCTTCTTTTTGGATTGCCCCCTTTATTATTATATAGTGTTTTTCTTTGTCTCTTGTTACAATCTTTGTTTTAAAGTCCTTTTTGTCTGATAGAAGTATTGTTACCTTGGCTTTCTTTTGAAAGTTTGCATGATGTTTCTTTACTGCCTCACTTTCAATCTGCAGGTGTTTTTAGGTTTGAGATGAGTCTTTCATAGACAACATATCAACGGGTCTTGTGTTTTTTTTTATCCATTCTAACACCCTGTGTCTTTTGATTAGAGTGTTTAGTCCATTTACATTCAAAGTAATTATTGATAGGTATTTATTTATTGACATTTTGTTACTTGTTTGGTGGTGGTTTTGTAGTTCTCTGTTCTCTTCTCTTATAGCTTGTTAGCTTTCTTTAGTGATTTACTTGGATTCCTTTCTCTTTATTTTTTTTTGCATACGTATTATTGTTTTTTGACTTGTGGTTACCATTAGGCTTGTATATAACATCTTCTGCATATAGCAGTCTACATTAAGTTGATGGTTGCTTAAGTTTGAATCCATTCTTTACTCTTCTCCTGCAATCCCACATTTTAGGTATGTAGTGTCGTACTTTACATCCTTTTATTTTCTGAGTACCATGATTGATTTTTACAGATATACTTATTTTTAGTGCCTATGTCCTTCCTACTTTTCTTCCTTTTACTTATAGTCCTTTCTTTCCACTCAAAATGTCCCCTTTAACACTTCTTATAGTAGTGGTTTAGTGGTCATGAACTCCTTTAGCTTTTGTTTGTCTGGGAAACTCTATTTCTCCTTCTATTCCAAATGATAGTCTGGCTGGATAGAGTATTCTTAGCTGCAGGTTTTCCCTTTTCAGCATTTCGAATATACTCATGCTACTGTCTTCTGGCCTGCAGAGTTTCTGCTGAGAAATCTGCTGATAGCCTTATGGGGGTTTCTCCCTGTATGTAATGATCTTTTCTCCTTCTGCTTTAAAATTCTCTCTTTTTCACTACTTTTTGTCATTTTAATTACTGTGTGTCTTGGTGTTGACCTCCTTGGGTTGATTTTATTGGGGCATCTCTGTGCCTCCTGAATCTGGATATCTGCTTCCCTCCCCAGATTCAGGAATTTTTCAATTATTATTTCTTCAAATAAATTTTCTGCCCCATTTTCTCTTTTCTTCTGTGATTCCCATAATACAAATGTTACACTTGATGGAGTCACTGAGTTCCCTAATTCTATTCTCATTTTGCATAATTTCTTTTTTTCTAACCTGCTCAGCTTGATTACTTCCTGTTACTCTGTCCCCCAAGCTTTTGCTAATTCATTCTTCTGCTTCCTTAGCCTACTATTTATTCCATCTAGTGTATGATTAATTTCACTTATTGTGTTCAGCTCTGATTTTTTTTAATCTCTTTGTTAAGGGTCTCCCTGATGTCCTTCACTCTTTTCTCAAATCCACTGAGTATCTTTATTGTCATTACTTTAAATTCTCTAGCAGGCATATTGCCTTTATCCATTTCACTTATGTCTCTTACTGTGGTTTTGTCCTGTTCTTTCATTTGGGATCTATTCCTCTGTCTCCTCATTTTGTCTCTCTGTGTTTCTGTGTGTTAGGAAGGTCAGCTATATTTCCTGCTCTTGAAAGTAATGGCCTTATAAAGAAGAGGTCCTGTAGCACCCTGCAGTGTGTGTCCCCTGTTTACCAGAACCTGGTACTTCAAGGGTAGTCTTCTATTTGTGTTGCATGTGCTCTGCCGTTGTGTATTGGCCATTTTTTCCTTCAGTCCAGTGGTCTTCAGAGGCTCTCTTTGCCTGTGGTGGGTAGTGTTTGATCCCTGTTGTGTTCATAGACCAATTTTAACAAGATGTGTGCCAGTCTTCTATGGAAGATGACCCGTCAGTGCCTTCAGAATGAAACCCTACAGAGCGTGTAGATGGGGAGATGTGGTGTTGGCAAGGTTTGTAGGTGGTCTTCTTGGGGAGGAGACCTGCAGCACTGGGACTGAGGCAAGCATGACTGGGAAGAGTGGATCCACCATTCCAAATCTTGATGTAAGCAAGTTAGGTAATAAGTGTCAGTGCAGCACAGGTTCCTACAGGTGTTTATGCTGGGGGTGGGGGAGGGAAATGGCACCTGCCAGCTTCTTTGTTCCTGGAGGAGTCTCCCTATGAATCCTACCCCTCTAAGGTACACTGAGATGCCCCAGTTTTTCAAACTGCTGCTTCTACACTGTATCTCAGTGGGCTTTTTGTCATGCTTTGTCTTTAAGGGTGGGGACATAGGTTTCTCTCACCATCTAGGCTCTCCCAAAGCCAAACTTGCTGATTTTTAAAGTTCCAGGTTTTAAGTCCTGCTGGTTAAAATTCAGCCCCTCTGGTTTTCAAAGCCAGGTGCTATGGGGATTCATCTTCTCTATTCAGGCTCCCTGGTGTGAGGGTCTCTTTCTCTCCCCTCTCCACACCCACAGCTCTTTCTCAAAGACAGCACTGGTCTGTTTAGTCCCCCACCACATCGCCACCCTTCCTAACCTCTTTGATGTTACTTTTTCTCTACCTTTAGTTGCGGAGTTTGTTCTGCCAATCTTTAGGTCATTTTCTGGGTTTATTACACTGATGTGAGTGTTATCTAGTTGAATCTATGGGACAAAGTGAACTTAGGGTCCTCCTACTCTGCCATCTTCCCCAACATCCCAGCATACATTAATCTGAACTAAATTTTCATTGAAAATACTTGACCTATAGTTAGATTTCATAAAATCTACAACTTAAAAAGCATTTCCACATACCTAAGTTGTTCCAAAATATGTGAAAGCTTGCCAATACCAAATAGGGTTTGTAATTTTAAGAGTAAATTAAAATTCAAAATTTAGTTCCTTAGGCACACTAGCCACATTCCAAGTGCTGATAGCCCCATGTGGCTAGAAGCTACTGTGTGGAACAGCACAAGTCTAGGATCTCTGTGTTAAGGGACACAAAATCCAGTTGATACCAGGGGCACCATACTAAAAACAGACAAATTAGGAAAGTGCTTATCTACATACTGGATGTTGAGATTTCCAACCTTTTTCTCCAAATGGACTCTAGTGATTGTTGTTAAGCTAGGTTTACCCTCCAGGCAGGAAACTGGAAGACTCTTCTCTAGAAAATCTGACCAGTCCAAAAGGAAGCCTCAAACCTATGCTATAAACAGAACCAACTAAAGAGTCCAGCAAAATAATCCTGTATTGAGGCTCAGGGTTAGTGCATTCCAGGCACGAGCAGACAAAAGTCAGATCCAGACGTGAATCCCCAAACATGTGAGGAATGTCCCCACCATGGAGACAGACGAAAACAAATGGGAAAAAAGTAATGTGAGGGACAGAGACTATATAGGAAAAATAAAATAGCCAAATGCCTATTGATAATAACCATACAGAGGTATATGAAGCTTCTGAATGCACTAAATTAGAACAGGATACTATTATAAAGCAATATTCAGAAAACAAACAACACATAAGAGTTCTTGGAAATTAACAGAAACCCGTTAACAGAAATGAAAGATTTAACACAAGGGCTGGAAGCTGGCAATTGAGTAAACTATGCAGAAGCACAGCAAAAAGATAAAGAGATGAAAAATGAGAGAGAAAAAGAAAAATGAGAGAGAGGAGGTTAAAAAATTAGCAGATCATCTCAGAAGATCCAGTATCTGAAAATAGTAACTCTAGATCTAAAGAAGAGAAAAAAGTGGGGAGGGAAACATTTAAATAATTTTTACCTCAATATCCTAGAGCTGAAGGACTTGCGTTCCCATAATGAAAGCACCTATTGAGAATCCAGCATAAGGGATGCAAATAGTCACTTTAAGGCAAGAAGGAAATTTTCAGAACCCTGGGGCCAAACAAAGTACCCTAAAAGCTTGCAGAAAGAGGAGAGAAAAGATTACAGATAATGGATCAAAATAGGATGGACACGAGACTTCCTAATAGCAACTATGAAATCTAGAAGAAATGAAGTAATGCCATCAAAATACTAAGGGAAAATAATTTTCAACTCAGAATTCTATACCTATTTAAAATATCAAATAAATGTGAAAGAAGAGTACAAACATTTAGAGACTTACCAAGTTAAAAAAGAAAAATACTGGGACACCTGGGTGGTTCAGTTGGGTAAGCGTCCGACTTTTGGTTTGGGCTCAGGTCATGATCTCAGGGTCATGAGATTGAGCCCTGTGTCAGGCTCTGCACTGAGCAGGGAGTCTGCTCGAGATTCTCTTCATATCCTTCTACCCCTCCCCTCCACTCACATTCTCTTTCTCTCCCTCCAACCACAATCATAAATTAATTAATTAATTAATTAATTAAAATAAATGAAAAATACCTCTCATGAGTCCTTTCTCAGAAAGTTATGGAGGATATGCTATACCAAAATGAGGAAGTAGATGAAGAAAGACGATGGAGTCAGGAAACAGGAGACCTGACACAGTGAGGAACGAAGGGGCTCCTAGGCTCCTAGTGAAGAATGACAGGGTATGGTCTCTGCAGCAGGCATAGGTGTCAGCAGCCCAGCTCAGAGTTGATCAGAAGCTTTCCAAACAACTCCTTCAAGATATTGATAAACTCTGTGTTGAATATACTGAGAGGAGATATAGACATCTGGGAGAGGGATTAGGGGTTGAATTACTCATGACTACAAAGAAAACTATGGAAAATTGTAATGGAAGATAATTATAAATTCCATGGAGAACAAAAAGTTGTACAAGAAAGGACAAGTAATAACAGCTGCAAATAAAATGTCCATAGTCATAATCACATAGATGCAGAATCTTGATCAAACTGCAGTGATCATATGAATATAAAGGGAGGCGGGGGAGTTGCAGGAGTGTGTGGTGAGCATACATGAGAGGTAAAGGTGGAAAAACTAAACTCTCTGCCACCACAGAGGAGTCAACAGATGAGACAAACATTGAACTATGGGAAGTAGCAGTGTGAACAAAAGTTCAGAGCTGTGTGAAGTAAATACTAAATAATCACCAAAGGAGAGGGGACTGGATGAGTTGGAGAATACTGGGGTGAGGAGTACAGTGTTTTTTTAAAGGACTGTAGAAATATCTGACTCTTTAAACTATGGTCACATTTAACTTTTATAAAAATAAAAACAAGAGAATTATTTAGACACTGAGATGGACAGAATTTTCTAATTGTGGGGGGAAAAGAGGCAAGAGCTTGAGCTGCCATAACAGAATTCCATAGGCTAACTGTCTTAACCAATAGGAATTTATTCTCCCAGTCTGGAGACTGGGAGACCCATGAGGGTCAGTTCCTGATGACGGCTCTCTTCCTTCCTTACCGATGGCCTCCTCGCAGTATCCTCACATGTCCTCTTCCCATAAAGCCATATTCCTCTTGGATTAGCAGCCCCACATGACCTCATTCAATCTGAATTACCATTCTGTCTCCAGACACAGTGGCATTGTGGTTTAAAGGGTTCAGCATTTGAATGGGGGGAGGTGGGTGAAATGAGGAGCCAAACCTAGATTCTATATGGTATATATTCTATTTTCACCATAGCACACTGTCTTTTTCCCTCTAAACTATAGAAATTTTCTTGGGCAATAGGGTAGAAGTAGAGGGTGGGTGGTAGTCATTCTTTAAGCTGGTTCCAGGCAGAAGGAACTCCTTCTAATGGCAGTTCCATAATTAGAATGCATTTTTTTCTGATAGTTATAATTTAGGCAATTGCAGTGACATTCAGCTGAAACCTGGCGTGCAAGATGTTCATTTCTCTTAAAAGTTCACTTTTAATTGGCCTCAGTTCTTTCCAAGTCTGGAAGAAGTGCAGAATGTGTACTTGTGACGTTTCCAGTGTTAAAGTCGGCTTGACACAAGTACTCAGTTCCTGGAGCTTATCCTGAATTCCCTGGTCAGAGACAAGGAGGACTGGGTAGAAGAGACAAAGAGGAAAAGAGGGAAAGAGGAGAGGAGGGGCCTTGTCAGACAAAGGGAAGACATACATTCTATAAATATGATTGAGTAGGAAATACTCTGCAAAGAGATTGCACTCCCTGACTCCCCACAAGTCTTCAGGGACACACAGGCTGTAACCATGCTACCTCACTCTAACAGTTTGGAGACCCAGTAAGAACTGCCCAAGGAAACTGGACTGTGTTTGAACAAGTGAGAGGAGAATTAAAGTAAGACTTCTCTAGAATTCTCCATGCATTTCTGGGCTTAAGGAATACCCCCAAATCCTGCAGAGTTCTAGCATTTGCATTAAATGAAGAGAAAAAAAAAAAAACCCCAGGGAACCGGAGTAATGTGGTGGGGAGAACAAAGGATAAACTGTAGTCAGTAATTATAGATTTAGGTCCCAGCCCTACTCTGCTGCTTGATGTCTATGTAAATTCCTTAAGCCTCCTGGGCTGGGAAAAAAAAAAATGTGTTACTAGTCCCAACATTACTGTGAGGACTAACTGTAGCATTATTTCTAGCTTGGTTCAAAATTACTGTTTCTTACTATAGCAGGCTAGATAGAGATTCTTACAAACCCTTACACTATGCTAAAGTATGGTGATAACTATGTTAGGAAGAAAGTAAGAAATCCTCAGAGGCCAAAAATAGGCAAAGGTGGAAACCTAAAAGAATACTGAAACTCATGTTCATTTAAGGGTATTTGGCAAACCCAGGTGACCTTGAGCTTTAGCATTCATGGCCTGAGATTTAGCATTCATGCCCTTGCAGCTTATAGGAAACAAGAGACAAGGGCTATGGTCCATCCAAAGTTGGGGGGTCTAACCAAAGAAACACCGCCCCCTGCACAAAGCTAGGAACCCAAAGATCCTCCAAGGGTGAAGTAGGAATAAGAGCCCAGCTGTCACCAGCAGGGACAGTAAAGAAAATTGACTCCCTCAGGCCTTGGCTTCTAAGTGGAGAGGACAAAATTTTCCGAGAATTGCAACAAATCAGGTCCTAATTGGGATTTGAAGCTCAAATTTTTATTACTTGGGTTGTCCACAAAACCTCAGCTAAGAATGAATCTTAGAGGGGCCCTTGCTTAATTGTGTCTCCAGGAGCTCATCAGAAACAAATCCTTTCTGAAGAAACTCATCTTTAACCTTGGCCTCAAATAATTCTTACGGATAAAATTTCAAGGAATATGCAGTTTTACTCAAAAATAAAACAAAACACACAGGGAAACATGACACCATGAGTGAACACCAGCAGAGACAGTTTCAGCTTTATCACACTTGCACACATTTCAGATATCAGAATTAACAGACACAAAATATAAAATATATTTGACATATTTATAAATAAAAAACCTAAAATAAAAGAAGGGAGAGCTATAAATATGAGCAAACATATCTGAAAAAGAATCAAATATACCAGCTATAAATAAACAGTATAAAATGAAAAAAAAAAATCAATGGGTGTAACATTACTAAATACACCTATGGAGTTTTTGTCAACTTTAAGGCAAATCCCAAAGACAGCATAGAAGTAATATATATATACGTGTGTGCGTGTATATGTATATGTATATATTATGTAGAGGTTACATATATAATATATACATGTAATATATACATATATTTAATGTATAAATATATACATATATGTGTGTATATATACATATACACATACAAATATATACATATATATTATGTAGAGGTTACATATATAATATACAGAGGCTAAACATATATGATAGATAGATAGACAGATAATATATGAAGGAGAGGTTAAGAGACAGGGAGGCTAATGTGAAAAGATGTAACTTCTAACCAGAGTTTCTAGAGGAGAGGGAAGAGTGAGGGGAGGAACATTATCTGAAGGACTGATTGCTGAGACTTTTTCAAAACATTACTGAAAGACATTAATCTGCAGATTCAACAAATTCCAAGCAGAATAATTAAAATCCACTCCTTGACATATCTCCAAAACCCCAAAGGCAAAGAAAGAACCTTTAAAATAAGAAAGAAAAAAAAGACAAATAAAAAACAATCAAACCAATAGGTGAGTCCTCAGTGAAAGCCAAAAGACAGTGGAATGATATCTTCAGGTGCTGGTAAAAAAATAAATTGTACACCCAGCAAAAATGACTGTCAAGAATGGGGGTGAAGCTTTCAGACAAAAATTGAGACAGATGTCATCAAAAGACTTACTCTGTGTCAGTTTTCAATTATTGTCTCTCAGCTTCAAATTTGCCCTCTGCTCTGCAGAAGTGGAGATGGGCTGTTTAAATATTTTTCCTTTGCCAGCTGGCATCACATTACGCTTTGTCAATGGAGGGCACTGGAGGGTGTTGTAGGACAGTTTTCCTTCCTGGTTCCATCTCTACCCTTCAGCCCAGCTTCTCCAGCACCTGGTTTCTCCCTGGCCTGGCGACAAGCAACACCAGCAACTTCCCCAGAAACTCCCTCAGGTGTGGTATCATAGTGAAGTGACTCGGGCAAGACAACTTCTGATGAACAGCTTTCCTTGACAACCTAGAGGGCAGATTTCCAGCAAGTTCCATCAGTGCAGCCCCCCAACAACTTAAACTGGCTACCCCCCATATCTGGTATTCCTGTATTCTTTAAAGTGTTCTTTGCTACTTATTAGTTAATCCTTTATTATTCCAGTCCCCATTATAGTTAATAATTCTTTGCACTAAACTTTCCCTGCTAAAATTACCACGTAGTTTCTCTCTCCTGATTGGGCACTAACTGACATTCACTGAAGGACATCCTTATTCAGAAAAACAGTGATCATAGAGTGAAGGTCTGAGATACAATAAGGAATGATAACCAAAGAAAGTGGTAAATATGGGTAAATCTTAAAAAAACTCACACATTTATTTGCTTCTTTCATCTTCCTAAGCTTGGTGCTTGTAACTCATATCTTCAAAAAAATTCTCCCTTTGGTCCTCTCCTACTAGCAGAGCCTCAATGGCGATCTGATGCAAACATGAGCCATGGAGTTAGACCGACACGGGTGTAAGTCACAGCTCTGCCACTTGCCAGCTTTGTGACCTCAGAGAAATTTCCTAAGCTCCTTAAGCTGTTTTCCTCATCTGAAAACCAGGATGATAATGTCTAACTTGTCCATTGTCATGAGACTTAGCTGAGATCACCTATATCTTCTATGAAAAAAAACCCTAGAATTTGGTAAGTCCTCTGTTTCTTTTGAAGAAACCATTAAGAAAAGACACTTTCTGCCAGAGACCCTTGAATCTCCCTCCTGGTCATACACCTTTCTTTCCTCCAGAGCACCTCTATGCTCTTGAAAGGAATTCCCCCATTCTTTTCCTAATGGGTTTATTTCATTAGCTGATGTCTGTGCATAGCTCAGGAGAAGAAAAGTGCTGAGCCAGCCCTTTCTACCGCCTGGTTCTCTTCCCTACCTAATGGACTTCTAAATCTTTAAATCCGAAATTCTGAGCCCTGGGTATCTTGTGCTGTAATTGATCCAGGAGAGAACAACTGTCCTGAGCCAAGGATGAAGTGGCAAGGTGAGGTAAATGCTTACACATTCTCTAAGGATATTTGCTGTGCTGTGAGTTTTAAGTCAGCCCATTTTTGCCGGCACTGGCTGAGCCAAAACATTATAATAGTACACAGGAGTGGTGGGGATGGGCTAAATCTGACATCAAGACTGTTCCCCGAAGTCCACAGCATAATCTGAGTATCAGCCAATTCTACTCACCCACCCACCATATGTTGGAGTCTGGCTGCTTTGAACACATGCCCACTAGACCCTGTACTACTCAGACATTCAGCCACTCAGTCATTATGCCATTAGTGACACAAACTGCTTTCTGTGGGCAAAGCATGAGGACCTGGGCCAAACAAATGAGAAATTACACATGGCCCCTTTCCCTGGGAGCTCATCCAAGTAAAAGCTAGTGAACTTAGTTTCACAATCTTATGATGGCCTCAGAAGTTGTTTAGTGCATTCTCCTTCCCAACCCAGGACTTTCAGCCTCTGATGGGCTGTTTCCAGGGTGGGGAGTGTACATTCTCTAGGGACGGGTCTCCCAGGAGAGAAGAGCTGAGCATGAGAAAATTCTTCTGTGCTTGCTCTTGAAAATTTCCTTCCATGCATAAAAGAGTGTATGATGCTAAATCCCAAAGATTGAATATGGAAGCCAGTATCTGAACTACAGATACAAGGGGTGATTACAGTGTCCCATGACTGGGAGCCAGAGGACAGTATTCAGTAAGTGCTTCGTGGCAGAAGTGACCATTTACCCAACCCACTTGAGTTGGGACCTTCCATTATGAACCAAAAACTCTCCACATAAAGAGAAGGATTTCCACTTCTGGGAAGATGGAACAAACATAATTTCCCCTATTCCTCCTACTAGATACAACAAAAAGCCCTTGATATCATATTCAAAAGCAAACATAAGAAGCATCTGAAAGATGGACAGAAGTAGGCAAATCAACTAGAGACCATGGAAACCAGGAATGAGATGATGATGAGCTGCCTGGGTTTTATTTTTGCCTCATCTATCCTAGACGCATGGAGTAAAGAAGCCAGCAAACTGAACATGCCAGGAGATACATGGGCGGGTGGGAGGGAGAGCTTGCTCTCTCTAGCCAAATAATCAGAAAAGGAGCAACCTAGAAAGGCAGAAAACTTTTAGCCAATAACCTCTCTACTTCAGTAAAACACCACATTAAAAAGTCTGTAGTCCCATCTGCATCCATGCCAGTGAAGGTCATGTGGGGAGCCTAGACTCCTTTGAGGTTGTAACAAGACACCCTAACAACCTAGTCAGAATGATGTCAAAGAAGGACAAATAGAGGGCTGAGACTTACGTACCCACCAGACAGTAATGAGGCCAACCACCACCCTTCTTACAGTGACAGAGACCACATGGGCATTCTGGACTTTCCTCCCCACCTGGCAATAATGAGGCATCCTTCCATTCCTCACTGCAGTGGTGTTGGAGGAGGTCTAGTGGACAGTCAGGCCTTCCTCCACCTCCTGGCAATAACAAGGCCATCCCCTAAGAGGTCCACAGAGACTGAGTGAGGAATCTACACTTCACCTGCCACCTGGTACAACGAGGCAGCAACCCTTTTCCCCATCAGAGCCATGTCAGAGAAAACCAAGTAAAGTAGAAGGTTTGAATAACAGCCAGGGTCTCATCATACAACGCAAAAATGTCCAGATTGCAAGCAAACATCTCTTAACCTATCAAGAACCAGAAAAATCTCAAACTAGAGGAAAAAATACAGTCAAAGATGCCAACCCCACGTTGGAAGAAATGTGAGAATTATCTGACAAAGATCTTAAAGCAACCAGGCTTTTAAGAAAAAAAACAAGCACACACAAAAAACCTTCAGTGCACAATTACAAATATGCGTAAAACTAAAGAAAAGATTGAAAAGCCGCAGCAAAGATATAGAAGATAGGGGAACCAAATGGAAATTTTAGGACTGAAAAATGCAATAACCAAAATAAAAAGTTTAGTGGATAGGCTCAAGAGCAGAATGGAGGGCACGGAGGGGGAAAAATCAGTGAACTGGAAGATAGAATAATAGAAATCACTCAGTCAGAAAAACAGAAAGAAAATAGAGGGGGAAAAACACCAAGCCTCAGGGACTTGTGAGACCATGACAAAACAGCTAATATTAATATCATTGAAGTCCCAGAGGGAGAAGAAAAAGGGGACAGGTATGAAAAAGAAGTCAAAGAAATAATAGCTGAAAATTCCTAAATTTGGGAAAAGATATAAGCCTGCTGATTCAAAAGTTTGAAAGCTAGACAAGATAAACCCAAATAAGTTCCAAACATATTACATCAAAATTCTAAAAACGAAAAAATTTTTTGAAAGTAGAAAGAGAGAAATAACTTACTGGTATGAAACAACAACAAAAAAAAACCACCAATTTTAAATGACAACAAATTTCTCATTCTGTGAAGGACCACTGGAGAATTCTACCACAAATTTAAAAAATAACACGAATTCTACACAATCTCCTCCAAGAAGTAAAAGAGGAGGAATACTTCCCAATTCATTTTGTGAAACTAAGATTACCCTCATACCAAAACCATACAAAAATAGTATAAAAAAGAAAACTAATATCCCTCATTAGTATAAACACAAAATCCCTAACAAAGTATTAGTAAATAAGATTCAGCAGTATATAAAAAGAATCATACACTGTTACCAAGGGGAGTTTATTCTGGGGTTTGGAAGTCTTGATCAATAGTCAAAAATAAAGCAATATAATCTACCACATCAACAGACAAAGGTAGAAAAGTCCTAAGATCATACCAATCGATAAAGCATTAGACAAAATTCAGTACCCACTCATGATTTTTAAAAAACAATTTTATTCTATTTTCACAAGTCATTTTTTTAAAAGATTTTATTTATTTATTTGACAGAGAAAGACACAGTGAGAGAGGGAACATACACAGGGGGAGTAGGAGAGGGAGAAACGGTCTCCCCACTGAGCAGGGAGCCCAACGCAGGGCTTGAATTCAGGACCCTGGGACCATGACCTGAGCCGAAGCAGCCGCTTAATAACTGAGCCACCCAGGCGCCCCCAAAAAACAATTAAAAAAAAAAAGCTTCCAGGAAAATAGAAACAGAGAGGAACTTCTCAACTTGGTAAACAGCATCCACAACAAACCTACAACTAACATAATAGTGAAAAGCGGAAAGCTGAATTCGTTTCCCCTAAGATTGGAAACAAGTCAAGGACGTCTATTCTCGCTACTCTTACTTAACACAGGACCGTGAAAGGCAGTGCTGGAAGTTCTAGTCAGTGAAATAAGGCAAGAAAGGAGAGGAGAAGGGAGGAGGGGAGGGTAGAAAAGACGAGAAAAGAAAAGGGAGGGGAGGAGAAGGGAAGGAAAGGGAAGGGGGAAAGGAAACAGAGGGAAAGAAAAAGAAAAGAGAGAAGAGAAGGCATACAGATCAGAAAGAAAGAAAGAAAACTGTCCCGATTTGTAGATGATACAGTTGTCTATGTAGAAAATCCCAAGGCATCTATGAAACAGCTCCTGGAACTAATAACTAAGTTCAGCAAGGTCATAGGATACAAGATGAGTGTACAAAACTCATTATATTTCTATGTATGAACAGTGAACACATGAGCATAGAAATTTGAAATCACTCAAAAAATGAAATATTTAGGTGCAAATCTAACAAAACAAAACAAATACAGGACTTACATGCTGAAAACTACATGATGCTGATGAGAAAAACCAAAAAAGAATTAAATAAATGGAGAAACATTTCATGGATTTCGTGGATTGGGAGACTCAACATCATGAAGATGTCACTTCTCTCTGAATTGATATACAAGTCTAATGCAATTCTTACCAAAATCCCAGAGAGATTTTTTTTTGTTGCTGTAGACAAGATTAGTCTGAAATTTACATGGAAAGGTAAAGGAACTAGGAGAGTTAGGAACAATTTTGAAAAAGAAGAATAAAATGAAAGATATCAGTATATCCAATATTAAGACTTATTATCTAGGTTATTATCAAGACCCTGTGGTATTAGCAGAAGGATAGGCACAGTGGTCAGTGGAACACAATAGAGAACCCAGAAATAGATCAACACAAAGATGTCCAATTGATTTTTTTACAGAGGTGCAGAATCAGTTCAATGGAGGAAAGATTACTTTCTCAACAATTGCTCTCTGGAGCAATTGGAAATCCACAGACCAAAAAAAAAAAAAAAAAAAAAAAAAGAATCTTGACTGAATCTCATGTTATACAAAAATGAACAGGAAATGGGTCATGCACATGAATGTAAAACAAAACTATAAAACTTTGGAGGGGGGAACATAGGGGAAAATCTTGGGAACCCAGGGATAGACAATGAGTTCTTAAACTCAATGCCAAAACCACAGTACGCAAAAGGAAAACCTGGTAAATTGAAGTACGTCAAAATTAAAAACTTTTGCTCTGTGAAAACCTCCAATGGAAACACAAGCTACAGACTGGGAGAAAATATTTTCCAACCACTTATTCAACAAAGGACTATATTCAGAATATATAAAGAGCTCTCAAACCTCAACAGTAGAAAAACAAACAACCCAATTAGAAAATGGGCAAAGGAAATGAAGAGACATGTTACCAAAGAGAATATACAGATGGTAAATAAGCACACGAAAACATGTTCAATTAACATCATTGCTCACTAGGGAAACGCAAATTAAAACTATAATAAGATATCACTGTACACCTATCAGAGTGGCTAAAATAAACAATAGTGACAATACCAAATGCTGACAAGGATGCAGAGGAACTAAATTGCTCACACATGACTGCTGGGAATGGAAAATGGTACAGCCATTCTGGAAAACAGTTTGGTAGTTTCTTTAAGAAGTCACCATTTGGCTACCATAAAACCCACAGTTGAGGTCTCCTGCACTTATCCCAGAGGAATGATGACTTTTAATCACACAAAAACCTGAGCATGAACATTTATAGCAGCTTTACTTTCAACAGCCAAAAACTGAACACAGTTTGGTTATACTTCAATGTGTGAAAGATTAAATAACCTTGGGACATGTGTGCCACAGAATATTACTCAGCAAGAGAAAGGAATAAACTGTTGACACACACAACTGAATGGGTCTTCATAGAATATGCTGAGTGAAAAATAATCCTAACAGATTACATACTGTATGATTCCATTTACATAACCTCCTTGAGATGACAAGATTATAGAACTGGAGAACAGATCAGTGTTGGCCATGGTTCCAGAGAGGATGGGGAAGGAGGGAAGCCCTTGTGACCGTAAAAAGGCAATTTGAGGGATCCTTGTGGTGACAGAGGCAAATATTCCATATCTTGACTATCTGTATCAATGTCCTGGTTTTGATGTTGCACTAAAGTGTTAGAGAAGCTATCTTTGGAGGGCAATGGGTAGAGTATAGGGGATCTCTATTATTTCTCTGCATATGAATCTATAATTATCTCACAAAGTTTAGATTTTTTTTTAAAGTACTCTCCCCACGTCTAGTACCACCTTAATTTAGTATATGTGCTGCCGAAGCGAGCACAGTACCACCTTAATTTAGTCATTGCTTAGCTTTTTATACCAAGCTCAAAGCGAGACTGCTGGGAGCCAGAGCCAGACCTGCCCTCTCAGCATTTTCTCTCTAACAGTGAAGTCAAGGGCAGCCTAATGGCACCAGGCCTATCAGGAAGGACTGACTCTTAAAAGACAGGATTCAGGGAATGAAGTAAGCAAGTCTGGCATGGGAGTTTGGAACAGCAGATGCTCCCATTTCCATCATCTTCCAGTGCCCACCAGAAGGTCATTAGGTCCTTGGTAGCATAAGACAATGCACCCTGCCCCCCAGGTCACCCGGTCTTGTCCTAATAGTGAAATATAAAGGGAGGCCTTGGCTCCTTGGATCAGTTTTGTTTAGGATTTTCAGGGTGACAGAACACCTGTGGATTATCCATTTCTTTGCCATCTAGCTGAGGTCACATGCCTAGCAAAGCCCCTCCCCAAGGAGTAAATGTTGCGGAGGTGATCTGGTTATACACAGTTGTGGTCTAATTCTCTTTCTCAATCCCCAGAAGTTCTCTGACACTCTTGCATCACCAGGTTTTCTGAAGCACCTAACATTCCCCAGCCGTGCTTCCTGTTGGTATATTTCACCAGATCTTAACCTAAAGGCCAAAGGGGTCAGTCTCTGCAGCTCATGAAAACCAGGAGAGGCTCCTCAGAGAAAGTCTATTGGCCTTTGGTGATAACTGGACCCAAATAAGACCACCCCTGGATTGTTGTGGGAACTTTGAGGTATGATACCTTGAGTGGAATGTTGGCAGGCAGCTGTGTGTCCACAAAAGGTGGAAACTAGAGAAATCTGAAAGAGCTGCAGCTACCTGACCTGGAGAGAAGACTTGTCGCCATGGCTGCTGTCTTCAGAAATCCGAGGGCTGTCATGGAGAAAGGGAGACAGGTTCTGTGTTACTCTCTGAGTGGTGGCTGAAATAGCCTGGGAGAAACGTGTTGTTTTCTAGAGCTTCACCATGGTGGAATGACTTGCCTAGGTCCATAGCAAGCTCTTGAAGCCAGTGGAGATTTAAGCTTGATGGTCCTTTGAAAGGAATATTGTGGGGCAAGAACCTTAGAATATTTAAAGACTTTCAGGAGAATAAATAACTGTGGATCCTTAGAGCACTAATTCTATTGGCAAAAAACCGGTTTGGAATACAGGGCTGTTAGGAAGTCAGGATCCATGTGGCAGGTGGTGGTCTTTGCCCAGGGACCACGACAACCCTGAGTGACCAGTCCTAGAGAACTGCTGAGGTCAGATCCCTGTGTTCTTCAGGCCCAAGTACAAGGTTGAAAACTCCTGATAGAGGAGGAAATCTCACCTGAGGAGAACCCGGGTTGCTCCCCTACAAGGACATAGCTACCTGGATAACAATAAAGTGTCTCAGCTAGAAGCATGCTGTC
Source organism: Martes martes (assembly GCF_963455335.1). Taxonomy (NCBI): domain Eukaryota; kingdom Metazoa; phylum Chordata; class Mammalia; order Carnivora; family Mustelidae; genus Martes; species Martes martes. The sequence goes on from NC_137898.1 coordinate 49,762,317, forward strand.
ATCCAAGTGCCATTAGGGCAAGGCTTTCTGGAGCTCCACTCACCACCAACATACCAGCTAAAGCCAGCTTAGCTAAGTCCAGGATGAACCACGCTGAGCTGGTGCAGAAACCAGCTTGTAAACACCCCTGCAGGACACATGTGCTGACCCACCTGTCCAGCCTCCTACAGTCCAGCTGGCCTTTATTTTAAACCTGAAGTCAGAAAAAGTTTTCTGTCATGGGCCTGATAGTTAATATTTTAGACTTCGTGGGCCATATAGTCAGTCTCTGTTGTTGCAAATATTCAGCTCTGACATGTTAGCATGAAAGCAGCCAGAGACAGCATACCAATGAGTGAATGTGACTGCATCCCAATAAAACTTTATGCACAAAAGCAGGCAATGGGCCAGATTTGGCCTGTGGACCATAGTTTATTAACCCAAGGTCATGTAAACTCATGACCTGACAGGCCAGAATCTCCCTGATTCTGAGTCCCATCCATCAAAAAAGCCCCTCTTCCCTGTGTCTGGCCAATCTCCCAACATTTTCTAAGATGTTTCGTTCCCACCTCCCCCAGGACTGGCCAAGGCCAGAGACCCTATCGTTGGATATCTCTAATATCCTCATCCCTACCATGCCACTCCCTGCTTCTTGCTGTGTTCTCCAGCCCTCTCTCCCACCTCCCTGCCTCCTCTTCATCAGCTGCTTCTTCAGCCTCTCAGAAACATCTAATCTAGAAGGATTTCTCTGCACCACCCTCCATTACTCTGCACTCTGGACTGAGCCGGAGCCCCATCCTTACCACTCTTACAATACTCCATGATTTCCACATTGTTTGAAAATTATGTTTGTTGTTCTGACTCTCTAATTAGGTAGTGGATTCCTGGAGGGCAAGAATAGAGTTTTGCTCATTTCTGTGTCCCTAGGACCCAGCCCTGACTCAGAGCAGGTGCCCATTGACAGCTAAGAGAACAATCAGATGGACGAATGAATCACCACGCTCAGCCCTTTGCAGGGAGTCACCATGCTCTGCATACACATGTCCTCATCTCCTCGCATATTGCCCTGGAGCTTTGTGCAGTCATTTCCCTATGTCTGACTCGCATTTCCATCCCCACCCCGTCTGCATGTCTAATGTTTTCACACTCGGTTCTCTCCTGGGAGGATGAAGCCTGTGTGCTTCTTCCCTCTTCCTCTCTGGACTTCAGGAGACCCCCACTCCTCTGCCACCTCAGCCCCTTCTTGGAGGTGAGCATGTCTCTAGCAGAGATGATGAGGGTCTTGGCACATTTCATTCCTGGAAATGAATAAGAACTTTTCAAGCCTAAGAGCATCATCACCATCAGAAGATGCTCTGTTGGTGTTCGCTGGAGGAGCCTGTGGGCGCCAAGAGGTTGGCAGTGCGAGAAGAAGGAAAACGCAGGCCCAGATCCCAGCCAGAGGAGCACTCGGGGTGAGGGGGATACAAATGGGGAGTTGTGGCCCCTGGGCAAGCTGAAGACCTTGCCTTTTTTAGCTCCTCCTCCCTGTCAACCCTCAAGCCAAATTTCTATACATTTGGCCCTGACCAGTCCTTAAGGGTTCCCTGAACCAGGATAGAAAGAGGTTGGGAGTCTCAGCTCCTTTAGGGAGGGGGCCCAAAAGAACTCTGGACCTCCACAGTCTCATAAATTCATTGACTTCCCCAAGTGCGTATCATGTTGACCTAAGCCCTGACCTCCAGGATTATAGTATAGCTCCCGACTTGCACTTTCTCTGGGTCCCAGGATCCTCCTCCTACACTCTGCCCTTCCCACCTGCCTGACACTAGATGCTGATGCCAGCACACAGCATGTGCTCATTATATGTCCATTCTGACCCTCTCTGAGTCCCACCACTCCCATGGCATGCCTACTGTCCCCCTTAGATCCCTGCATGCTGATGCCAGCCCATGCCAGGCTACAGTACCCTACACCCCATGGACATTTCATTTGGATACCGGGAAGTCAGCACAGGACCAGCCCCACAGGCCTGCCAAGCTCTAGGCCTAATCGGCCCTGATACCTCCTCTCCTGCCCATCAGCTTGGTCCTGCTGGGCCTCCAGAGTCGTCTCATGCCAGCCAGGTACTCTGCTAGAGAAGAGGCGGGGAGGGAACATCCTTCTTAAAGCAGTTTTAGGGACTGGAAGTGACTCCTTTGGGGAAAGTGTCAGATCTTGAGCTCTGAGACTACACCCCAAAGGTTACCAGTGGCCCATCCCACCTGGTTCCAGGGCCTGAGCCCTCTCTTGTTCAAGCCAGTGGAAAGGCTCTATCATTCTTGACTCCACCAAGAGCTGAGGGCAGATAGAAGTCTAGGTCTGCGGGGCATGAGCCTGGGTGGCCTGGGGGCTCTAGCACTGGAAGGTTCGAGACACTGAACTGCATCCACCTTCCTGGGGCTTCCTGGGGAATAGAGTGGGAAGGTATCAGGGGAGAGAGAGTGAGCAGAAAGCAAGACCCAGGGTGGATTTGTGTAGGAAGCTGCCCTTCCCACCTCCCTCAGACCCAGTCCCTCCCAGGGCAGTTATCACCAGGCCTAGGAGTTCAAGATCAGAGCCCACCTGTTCTAAGAGCCAGGTTGGAAAGGAACACAAAATGGGGATGGAGCCAAGGAAAGGTCACCAGATTTGAATGGCCCCCTCTCACTGAGCAGTTTCCTAGGACCTGGCTTTGGGATGAGAGGTTTCTAGACCTGACCCCCCACCCAACAACCCATCACGATGATTACATTGTCCTTATTGTACAGTTGAGAGGAAGGAGGTTCAGAGAGGGCAAGTGGCCTAAAGTAACAAAAAAAGTAACAGGGTCTGGATTCAACACCGCTCTACCCTGTCTCCACATTGTGACATGACCTCCCTGGGAAACACTGCCAAGAGGAAGACAAGGAAAAGAGGAGGCAGGACTAATGGGAATGAGATAAGCAAATACCTGAGCAGTGTGGTGCAGGCAGGCCTCCCGCAGAAGCAGATGCCCAGGGTGTCCCTGGGAGGCCAGAGATAGAGAAACGCCAAGTCTCCAAGATACCTTATGCCCCAGGGGCCAGTAGATGGGTAGTCCAGGCCCGAGGTACCCAGTAAGCATTGTCACCTAACAGTACTACCAGAGGCCAGATGATTGAGGCCCCCACAAGCCTAGAGGCACTCCAACCCTCTCCCATGAACCTCCTCTTCTAGAACGATGTTCTCCCTCCTCCCAGTGCTCTCTGTTTCCTGGAACATAATCTAGACGTTACACCACCCTCCTTTTGGCAGGGTTTCATCAATTAATCTTTCATCCACATTGATTCCCTGAAAAATGACTTCCTCATTATCCATCTTGCAGAGTTTCCACTTGGCAGTCAGAACGGCAAAGCATCCATCAAACTCCCATGCTCTCTGGTAGAGGGTGGGAGAGCCGGGGCTCTGGAGTCAAAGAGACTGGAGTGGAGGCCCAGCTCTGCCCCCCTCCAGCTGCACGACCTTGGGGGAGTCATTGGGTCTCTCTGAACCTCAGTTTCCCCATTTGTAAAACAGGTTAAGTGAGTCCCTTTCATGAGGTTACTGAGAAGACAAAATGACACAATTCATCCGAGATTTTTATAAGCTGCTCTATGAGTATAAAGCCTGTTTTCATCATGATTGTTTTTCACTGGTTCCCCAGAAGACTGAGGCTGACCTCCCACTTCTAAGCTTCAGAGAGGCAAAGTTGAGGGCATAGATAGGCTTAAGGGGTGTGCCTCAAGACTCCCCATCACTCTGCTGGCGAATGAAGTCGCAACGTACCCTGCGAGGCAAAGGCCCAGATGTAGTGGGGGCTCAAAGTGAAAGCCAAGAAATGGGGGCTCACTTCAGCTGCAGAAATAAGGACAGAGAGTGGCGTGCTCCAAAACACATCTGCTGCCCCTCTTCAGACCAGCCTGGAGCCTGGGAAGCGTTGCTCGGTGCCATCCTGGAATTTTCAGCCTGTGGTTTCCCAGAAGGGGGCCGGGGCCACACAGAAGCTACATAGAACACTGGCTTCCTTCGCCCTTGTCCATACATGAAGGAAAAGGGGTTGACAGCACATATGTCATTGTGGGCCCATGCCCTTTTCTGCTCCCCCTCCCCTCATGCCGTAGTGACCAGGATGGACACGGACTCCGACGTCAGATCCGTAGTATCAAGTCCTGTCTCCACCCCCTGTTCATCTCTTAGGGCTTCAGATTCTTCTTGTAAAATGGAGATGATGATACCCATCTCGTCAGGCTTCTCTGAAGATTGAATGGATACAAGAGTGCTTTGCTAACCATAAGTGTCATCTAAACACTCACTGCATCCCTTCCTATCTAATGACCACTCGCCCAGCCCCCACCCCCACCCCACTCCCCACTCTCTAGCCTCCCCCACCCCCCTTTCAAGATAGGAGTAGATCAAATCAGGCGTACTGAGACTGAAAATCAACCACAACGATGTGTTTCCCTCCCAGAGGAATATGCATTCAATTTTCTCTATGCAGAGGGAAGAGACACAGTCCTTCTGTTCATAGGATTTCAGGCAAAATGAGCAGATGGAAGGATTATTTGGGGGCTTATAGGTTCCTTGTCTCTGAGTCCTACCATGACCATGGCTGGCTCTTGGGGAAAGAATTGCAAGGTACCCGGTAGTTGAATCGGAAAATATAACAGGATGTGGGCAGACTCTTCTGTGCTCTTTCCCCTCCCTTATCCTCCCCTGGGGCCAGACTCCCTGAGCGGGGAGACCAGAACTTACTCTCCTTGTGAAACTTCCCATTTACAAGTCTACCTGTCGTTTTCTGACTGGTCTACACATCTCTACTGCCGATGTGGAGGTGGAAGACAGCTCATGCACAGGATCTAGAAACAGCCCAATCAGAGAAAGTTAAAAAATTTTTAGTGTCCATCTGAATGACTCTTTGCTGCTAATTTGCCATTTGGGCAAGAAGCAGGCGCAGTTAAAAACCCAGACTGCCCAGCTTCAGATCCATAGCTCTGGATTAGCTTGAGCTCCTTTCCCTTCTGGTGTGCCCAGGTGCCTCATCTCAGAAATAGAAGATAGAATAATATATTCTTAAAAGGATTAAACTAGTTACTATAACTGAAGCCCTCAGAAGAATGCCTGGTGTGAAGTCTGTGCCGTATGTGTCAGCAGCAGGGTTAGTTGTTGCTGCTGTGTTGTTGTTATTGTGTTCTTGCCGTCAAGACAGCAGACTGACACAAACTGAACCTTGAGTTCCCAGTCCCCCCAGCATCTGTTGTCACAAGCCCTCCAGGGGCTTCTGGGGCACACCAAAGTTTTAAACTACTGGGCCAATGGGGTGAGCAGGAGTTCCCAGAAAAAGAAATATGGCACTAGTAACTGAATGAGAAAAAAAGTGCAACCTCACTCATTATAAGAGAAATGAACATGAAAATTACATTGAGATATTATTTCTCATCTTCCAATTGTCAAAAATCCAAAAGTTTGACAACAGAGTCTGTTGGCCAGTCTGATGGAAAACAGACATTCTTATACATCACTGGTGGGAATTCAGAAGGTTACATTTGGCAATATCTAGCGAAAGTATATATTTATTCACCTTTTAAGTCAGAATCCCAAATCTCAGAGTCTGTTCTGAAGGAGCACCGCTAAAATATAAAGGGGGGGAAAAATGAATGAATGAGGCTATTCACTGCAGCAGTATCTATGAAATCAAAAGATTAGAACCCACTCAAACATCAAGAGGGGACTGATTGAATAAGCTAGGGTACATCTGTATGAGGGAGTACTAGGCACCTATGAAAAGGAATGAAAAATCTCTACTACTGTGGCATGATCTTGAAGATAGCAGATTAAGTGAAAAAAAGCAAGGAGGAATAACGTGCATATATCATTTTTTTACTATTTGTCTAAGGGAGAGAGGGAGAGAGAGAGAGAGAGAGAGAGTGTGTGTGTGTATACATGTTTGCTTCTTCTTTAGTATATATGCTGCTGAAGCAAGCACTGTTTGCTTCTTATTTAAAAAAACAAAACACTATGCAAAGATATGTTGGCCTCTTTACCCCCCGCCTTCATCTTTACAGCGTGTGTTTCAGTTCTGCACGGGCATTGCCGCAGAAACAGCTGCGCACAGCTGTAGAGTGCCACAGCCCTTGCCCGAGCTCTCCTGCACACCACTAGCTTCGTCCTTGCAGATGTGTTGGCCACAGCGGACAACCGCTTTGGTTCATAAACACAAGTGGGAGCTCCAGGGAGTTAATACCCCCTGGGACACTCCTTGACCAAAAGAACAGGAGTGGGGATCGTCCCACCTTCTGTGTCTTAGGAAGAGAATCCTGAGGCACATTCTGTGTGGTTCCTTAGAAGGTCCTCTGTGGCTCGAGCCCCCATTGCCCATGGTAGTTCTCAGCTCAGTAACAGTCTTAGGTTGACCTGCTGCCCTCTGTTTTCCTCTTCCTCTCTGTCTCTCTCATTACTGCCCCATGGCGTTTTCAACAAAAATTAATTTCCTGCACACACATACAGTTAAGACTTGACTTTTGATATTTTTAATATTTTGATATATTTAAATATTTTCCCTAATTATAAAACAAAATTAATCTTCAAAAATTCATCCTTAAGGGGCGCCTGGGTGGCTCAGTCGGTTAAGCGTCTACCTGTAGCTCAGGTCATGTTCCCAGGGTCCTGGAATCGAGCCCCTCATTAGGCTCCCTGCTGAGCAGGGAGTCTGCTTCTACCTCTCCCTCTTACACTCTCCTTGCGCCTGCTGTCTCTTGCTCATTCTCTCTCTCTCTCTCAAATAAATAAAATCTTTATAAAAAGTCATCCTTAAAACTAAAAGTCAGACAAAACAAACATAAATGTGTATAAATGTTGGCATAACCACACAGAGAACTATTCCAAGTGACTTTAAAGCACATAAACACATAATGTCACTGCACTTGCCTAGTACAATCAACACTAAAAACAAAAGGAACAGGAAAATTATCTTAAACTGATTGTTGTTAACAGTCTGAAATTGTTAGTGGTGCCATGGCTATTGCTGTTCTGAGACTGTTGTATATGTGGTATGGGTACAGCAATAAGAATGTTATTGTTGTCCTCGAGAGCCTTTTTTTGACATGAATAAAAGGAGATTCTGATATAAGATTGATGAGACTTTTTAAAGCCATAATGTTTCACTTGAGTTAGAAGTATCTGTTTAAAAAAACCAAAAACAACAAAAAACCTCATTGTGTATTTAATGTTTAAAGATAAATACTTATTTTCCAACTCCATCTCACTCTGCCTAGAAACAATAATTAGAAACAGTGTTAATGAAGAGCATAGGACTCAAATTGTGGCCAATAAAAACCATTTCCTACCTTGGGAAGAAAAAAGAAGAAGCAAAGCTTTTTGGAGAAAGGACTGATTCCAGATTGGGACAAGAAATGTACAAGCTGAGCCTGGAACATTCTGTCCCACCAGGAAAGAAAGAAGGTATCAAAGACTGCTAGACTTGTATCAAAAGGTCTCCAGAGGCCCCCTGAATAAGCTCCTCCCAGTCAGCCAATGACTGGATGATATAAATATTAATGAGGACAAGCACCACCCAGGAAGATAAAGCAAATATGTTTCCAAATTGCAAATTGGTAAATAGGGGGCAAGAATCTAGTATTTTTTTTGCCTTTTCTTTATGACTGTATATCAGGATAATTAAACAGTTCTTGAGGAAAAAATTCTCTCCATGGAAGTATTCTAATTTTTTCTTCAAGATTTTACTTTTAAGCAATCTCCACACCCAGTGTGGGACTCAAACTCAAAACCCAGAGATCAAGAGTTGCATGCTCCATGGACTGGCCAGCCAGGTGCCCTGAAAGTATTCTAATTTAATAAAGAAAAAATAATAGAAGTAGAATATCACCATTTTGCAACCATTACTGAATGAATGGATCCAGTCAATGACTTTCAATAGTTGTAAAATCACAAAGTAAGAGACAACTAGATATGACATACCTCCTGATGGTCTGTCTGTGAATAATCCTGCCAAAATTCAAACCTGATTCTAACCTGATCCCTAGATCCAGCTACCAAGTTACAATAAAGGTAAGACACAGAAGCGTGTGTTAAATGACACCAACAAAACAAGCAAAATTCATACTGTGAGAAATCTACAGGACAAAATGTTCAGCTCCTTCAACAAGTAAACCATAAAGAAAAAAAAGTAAGGGACCTTATAGATTTGAATAGACTTAGAGACATATCAAGCAATTGCAATGTATGAACTTTATTTGGAGCCCAGTTAGGGTTGGCATACACATGAAAGCTAGGACTCTCTTTTGGCCATGCTCCACACTCCAAATGAGATCAGACTCTCCCGTCCTGGCAGATCAATGGAGACTATTTGGAGGGACTTCCTGAAATGAGGGCCAGGGCCAGTATTCATGTTCCCTGCCCTTTAATGCATGGGCCCTTTCCCCCACCGCACCCTCCAGTCTTCTCCCCCTGTTCTTGGCATCCGTGCTGAACCGTGTGTCCTACTCTCTCGCCTTTATTCCATCCTGTTCTTCACTCTCCTGCTTACAAACCTTTTTGTTTGTCCTCCTGTTTCTAACTTCACCTGTGTCTCCAGAGGTGACATTCAGTACCTTGTAAGGCACCTGGGATCTCCACCCCACCACCCCCATCCAGCTCTTCCCTCCAGCCATGCTGCCACACATGGCCTTGAATAAATGGCATTCTGCTGGTCCCTTGGTCTCCAAATTTCATACAGCATTTCTCAGCTGTATGAAAAAGTACCACCTAAACAGCCCACACCTTGTCCTGACTGTACCCACCCACTTAAGCCCAGCCAACTTCAGGGACTCGGAGAATGTCCAAGTGCAAGCTGTTCTGCTTTGGCCATTGGGTATCAGTCATGGGCCTCCAATGAAAGATTAGTCAGAGATGCCAAGGGGTCTAACATAAAGGCTCCACACCCTGCCCACCGGGGTAGACTCACAGAGTCCTAGCCCATTAGAAGCCAGGAATGGGATGGACAATGGGTTGCCATTCACACATTTTCAGAGGGCTAGGCAGCTCCAACAGACCTTGAGCTGTCTTTCAGTCCGGGTTAACTCTCTTGGTGGAGGTCTCCACAGCAATATTGACCCTCTAACCCCTGTAGGACTCAGGACAGAGGCTTTGAGGATGGGGTGGCAAAGCCCACCTTGGGGCGCTAAGATAAAGTGGACCATCCATCCCCGGAATGGGAAGTCCATTTTAAGACTTGACAGGGTCTCTTTAGAGCTAAGCCAAAGGACAACCAGCCCCTGAAAATAAGCAATTGTTAGGACTCTGAGCCTTGTACATGTGTGCTCTCTTTCTCCCTTCTAAACAGTAAAAGATGAAAAGTAGCTGAAAAATTTATATGAGGAAATGTGAGCAGGCAGGCCACAAGGAAAAGGGATAAAAGGGAAAGCATTCTTCTGGGAGAAAAGCATACGCATAAACAAAGTACCCGAAAAGGCAAGTCAGCTTTCAAAACCAGCTGTGGTTCTTAGAAAGTTCGCCCCTGCCCTGGGTTCACACTCTTCCTCTGCAATTATACTCCTTTGCAAGACTTCTGTCTTCTCAGTGGGATATAATCCTGAGAATGCTGAAGAAGCATTTCTGGCCCCATTTTTCTGATCAAGTCCTGAATCTCGAGGAGGTCCCACGGCTTGCCTCTTGCCACACAGCAAAATGCGAAGGAACCAGCATGTGAACCCGAGTCTGTGTGGCTCCGAAACTCATGCTCTTTTTTTCAGTCTTTGCTGCCTCCAGTCCAAGTCAGCAGACTTCATTTTCTCTTCCCATGAGAGCTCATCACGTTTTTCAGGAACAACTTTGGCTCCCCCTCCCTCTTTCTTCCTCGCTCCAGGCCAGTGCTCTGCAGCCTGACACCCCCAGTCTCTCCACACACCACCACAGGGTTTCAAATTCTTGCATCTTTCTTCCCTGAATTATGTACCAGTTTGCCCCAGTCCCCTTGAACACGTGAGTCCCAGAAGCGGACAGCCAGTGTTCAGATCTGGACTGATGGGCTGCCCAAAGCAAAACCTGCAGGGATTATCTCTTGCTTTGGTATGGAACGGAGGCTGATGGTAACACAGCTTAAGATGGAGTCATTAGCCCTGCTGACAGCTGTGGCACATAGCTGGCTTATAATGAGTCCTTGCTCAGCGAGAGCTCCCCAGGGCTTTGTACCCTGGCCTCTGCTGAGCCAGCTCTTCTCTTCCTACCCTTGAGCGGTTTGTTGTTTGGAACCTCCATTCAGGATTTTCCCCTTATTGATTACAGTTTCAGTCAGCAGATACCCGCTGAGCTGGGCACAGGCACTGGTGGCTGGGACGCCGCGGAAACAAGGTGCCGCTGGTCTCCAACTGCTGTTTTCTGGTCCCAGCTTAGCCGCGAGCTCCTCTGGGCACTCCCCAGCCGCATGCCAGCCCTCAGGACAGCCCAGAACCACCCCCCCCCCCCACAGTCTTCTCCTATCAGCAACCAAGGCCTTCCTAAAAAGCAGAGCCACACCTCACAGACTCCCAGGCCTCTTGAGTGGTGTTCGAGTTGACCATAGCCATGCCAAGCAGAGTATTTTTGTTATTGAGTGAACAGCTGCCAAGAACATTTCAAGAGATGATTTACTCCTTCTCTGAGGGCTGTTTACACCAGAGCGCTCTGTTCCCGTCAGAGCCTGTGCCTCCCATGAAAAACCTGTCACAATTTGTGATCTGAGGGGAGCCTGTTTGCCTGAAGGGAGAAAACTGCATATATTTTTTTCCACACAGGAAATAAATGCTATGTTTTCTCACTTGTTCCCTGGCCTAGAAACGGACATGGACGTCTAGGGGGCATTAGCTGAGCCAGGCCTCAACCCTACTCCAGTCAGAGGTTATCTCTATGCTTTTGAGGCGCTGTTTCACGTTACCTGTATCCTCTGCAAGCTGACAGTGCCTGAGCTGAGTTACGATGTATTGAACCCTATAAGGCCAGGAGTATAGTTCTAACCTATCCCAATTCGTCAACAGAAAGCTTGAGTTTTAGCTAACGTGACTTGAGATCTGGTTTAGTATAAATGGGGGCCGCGTGGCACTGTGACGGGACATCTAAGCTGGGAGCCAGAAGGCCTAGGTCTGGGTTCAAACTCTACCACTAACCGTGTGACCTTAGGCAAGTTGTTTACACTCTCTGGGCCTCAGTTCTGTCATCCGCCACAGGAAGAGGTTTAGCATACAGGCTCTCCAGTGGTGCCTCAAATTGTGGTATTATGTAGTATTACGGATTATAAGCACAGCCGTTGAGCCCAAGTGCCCAGCTCTGCTGTTCACTAGCTGTATGACCTCAGGCAAGTTACTTGCGTTCTTTAAACCTCAGTTTCCTCTTCTGTAAAATGGGAATAATATAAGTACTTACCTCTTAGGATTCTTATAAAGATTAAATGAGCTCATAAGGTGCTTAGAACAGTGCCCAGCACATAGTACGTTCCCAGTCGTTGGTGGTATTGTTCTCGTTGTTTGTATCGCTAAGGACCAGACTGAGCCTCGTCTTCCTATCAAGATTAAAATAAGCTGCTTTTGAAACAGTCGATGGTACGGGGGCTCTGTGTCTCTTAATTCCTCTGATGGAGGTTATCTGCAGTTTGAGGTCCCTCAGAGCAAGAATGGGGGAGCATCCATGGTCTCCAAGAAGCCCCAGAAGGGACAGGGGACCTCAATTCAGAGTGGGGCTTTTTGGTCCCAGGAGTTTGCTTGGTTACCCGAGACTGTTCCATAAGCAAGGCCCAGGACAGCTCTCTTCCTGGTGGCTCTCCAGCCTCCGGCTCCCCTTGGTGATCAAGTAGGGTGAGGAAAGAGGCCAGAAGGCTCTGGGGTTTTACGGGGGTTCCTCTGGGGTCCCCAGTCTGTGCCAGAGGGACAGCTTCTGCGTATGCATCCCCTCGTTGCTTCCTGCCCCACCAGGCTCTCTGCAGGAAGGTGAGCTCTTTGAAAGCCCACTGAGTCCCAGAGCCCAGTGGGAGCTGGCCAAGAGTCGCCAGGCTTCCAGCCAACTGGATTTTTTTTTTTAAGATTTTTTATCTATTTCACAGAGGGAGAGAGAGATCACAAGTAGGCAGAGAGGCAGGCGGGGGGGGGGAGCAGGCTCCCCGCCGAGCAGAGAGCCCGATGTGGGGCTCGATCCCAGGACCCTGGGATCATGACCTGGGCCGAAGGCAGAGGCTTAACCCACTGAGCCACCCAGGTGCCCCAGCCAACTGGATTTTTAATACTAAGGAAAGAAACTAGAATTCCTGATGGCCTTTTCTGAGGCTTAGTGCTGCCCATCAGGACAGGTCCAGGATAAGGCTCAGATGGCTGAAGGGCACAGTTCCTTGCTGTTGCTAATTTACCTCATGCCTAAAATAGCCTGAGGCCAGCCCATAACTGCTATGCTGATCCCCTACCTCCCCCATGCTGAGTTCTTGACTTGCTGAGTGCAGAGACCCACACTGGAACCTTATTACAGGAAAGGCTGGTACCGGAGTGTGTGGCTTAGGGAGACCACAAACGCCTTCCTTATTCTGAGGCTCAGAACTGAGTGGACTGGCCGCCTCAGTCACAGCCCCAGACTCCTCACACGGAGATCTGCCCCGCAAAATGCACTGGCTCATTCACCCCGAGGAGAAAAGGGGCCGAGCTGCACCTGCCCATTTCCTCGTCCCAGACACACCAGCCAGGAAGCCAGGAGGGTTGTCCTAACTTGTCCTCCACGTGGAAGGAAACATCAGGAGTGGAGAGTAAGTGTTCCCCTCAACACCCACCTGCTTGCTTTGCTCATTCTCCCCTCCCTCCACACTCAGCTGCTGGGCCTTCCTTTGAGACTGTGGTCTGTATTAGTGGTTTGTGCTCGACTGAAGTGTAAGGTCTGCAAGGGCTGGAAATGTCTTCTTCATCTGTGGTGGCTCAGGGCCTGGGCTGTGGGGCTGTGCCGTTTACTAGCTATGCAGCTGTGCGCAAATCACTTCACCTCTGTCTACAGACCTCAAGTACATTTTCTGTAAACGGTACAATAATAGTCAAGTCCCAAAACCTGCTCCCTGCTGAGAAGCCCTAGGGTCCCCTGCGGGGTTAGCTTAAAGCCAGTCCTCTCACAGAGCTTGAGGGATGGGGGCGCTGGGGAGCTACTTGTAGAAACAGCCGGACTGGTATTTTTCCTGACAAGGTTCCTTGACAGAGTCCGTGAAGCAAATTTCTATAACAGGAAAGCCAATAAGCCAGCCCCAGAGTTCGAGCCCAGGCCTAGACTGAACTAGCCCCAGACCAAGTCGGGGCTGGATTTGCCCAGGCCTGAGTCTTCTCAGCTAGACGCAGCACCAAACTCACTGCCTGCCAAGCTCAGGCAGACTCCTGGGTCTGAGGAGTGGGTTCGTACATCTGGGACCCACAAGCCGGAATCACTAGGTGATTAAACTCACCTTTTATTGTGGCTCTGAGGGTTATAAACAAGCAGGCCTGACATATGGGTCATTCCTGAGACTCCTACTTCATTGGTTTTAAGGGCCCCTTGGTGGTAAAGAATTTCAAAGCTGCTAACGCCATAGTATATTAAAGTGGAATAAATTCCTCTGAATGGTCCTCAGGTGAGAAGTGGTACTTAGCGAGTGCCTCTTGGTTTTCTCTTGAAGGACCCAAGACTGACCTCTGGTGGTCTCCAAGACCAGCTAAGGGCCAGCCTTGCCAGTACCCACCTTCCAGAGTCTTCCCTGGCTGAATCTGGCTCCCTTTCTCTCCGTGTGTCTCTGTCTCGGTCTGTCTCTCTGTCTCTCCCGCTCCCTCCCCCCTTACCTCTTTCTTTCTCTGTCTCTCTCTCTTTCTCTCTCTCTGCTCCCCACCTCAGTTTTGGTCTCTCTCTCTTTCAGTGTATCTCTGTGTATATGTGTCTTCCTCTCTGTCTCCCTCCCTTCTTCCCCATGAAACTCCCAATCCCTTAGAAATATGGGGGTAAGAGGATATTAGAATGAGACTCTTCTTGCCTTATTTTCAACTGAGTTACCACTATGCGAGAGAGCAAACAGAGAGATACCAAAATGGGTATAAAATAAGCCTCCCCAAATATGCAAATTTACTAAGACTAGAATCCCCAGAACTTACTCCGTAACCTTGAGAGCATGTTAGGTTCAAAATGAGGCTGCCTCACTAACTTGTCCAGTTTCATTTCCATTATATACCTGAACTCCATACGTTGCATAGATACTGGGTGCTCACCTCTGTTCCCCAGCAGGCCAGAGGCTTTCCAGTCTTTCTACCTTGGTTTATCCTGCCCTTTCTTCATAGAACACCTTTCTTATCTTGCTTTTCCTCATCCTGTTTTTCCTTGAAAGCCAACCTCAAATGCTTCTCCTTCCTAAAGGCCTCTCTGGCCCTCCAGAGGTGAATTGTACCCTCCCCTGGGCTTTTACCATCACTATCGGCTCTTCCCACCTGGCTGGAGAATGTGTGTTCACGCCTGTCTCGGCTGCAGCCTCTGTGCCCCCTAGGGCATGGGCTGTCTCCGGGTCATGCCTGGCAGGGCAGGCACACATTGGTAAATGTTTAGTGAATGAGTAGTGAGTACATTCTATTGGTAGCGGTGCCCAGGAGAGTTTTCTTCTGAGCATCAGTGGAAAAAACCAGAAGTGATTATGGAGGGCACGTATTGCATGGAGCACTGGGTGTGGTGCATAAACAGTGAATTCTGTTACACTGAAAAGAAATTAAATTTAAAAATATATATATAGGCAAAAACAAACAAACAAATAAAAAAAACCAGAAGTGATTTCCTGAGTCCCTTAGGGGTGGGAGTGGAGTTAGAAGGGAAGCTCCAAGTCAGTGCTCAGGTTAGAGTGACTCAGAGGGTAGCTGTCACCGGGGCTGATGCCACACGACCCGCCCGAAGGCCAGGACTGAGAGTTCATCACAGGCTGTGTCTACATAACGGAGTCCAGCAGGACTAGTGTCTGTACTACACCTGGATCTGAATAATCCAGACTACATGCTATGCTTTTGTGACTCCTGTCAGTAAACTCCATGTCTCTACAGTCCAATTTCTGTGCATTCCTGTCTCCTTGACTTTTGTCTCTACCATGGGTCTGTGCGTCCCATGTCCCATGTTTGCCGGCCTTCCCTGTCTGTCATCCCATCCTGGGCAGCCAGCATCTACACACCAGACCATGCCGTCACAATGAGTTTCTGCACACACAGTGTCTGGGTAAAGAATGAGTAACCAAACAGGAGAAGCTCTGTTTGTGACCCATAATAGGAACACTTTCCTACTCACATTCAGATGTTAGGATGGTGATTGCAAAAGCCATCTGAATTGTGCCCTCAGGAAATGGTTCCTTTATCTCAAGACTTTATAAATATGGAAGGGAGGGAGGGAGGGAGGGAAGGAAGGGATAGGAAGGAGGGAAGAAAAAGCTGAAACCTTACTGAGAAATAGCATAAAGAAGAGATTCTCTATTTTCAAGGTAATCAGAGTCACTATATTTTACTTGTAAATTTTAAAGTAAGGCATATTTACAGCTATGTTTCTTTTACTAAATAATCTATATTGTCCTTTTTATTCATTAATTAGCCCTATAGCAGTGAAATTGTAGTTAACATCACACAAAAGTTGATGTTAGGTAAAGTGAATAAGATCCGTCTTCTATGGCAAATATAATTTACAACTGTAACCATGGGGGAAAAAAACCAGAAACATGGTTTTCTACCAAAAAAAAAAAAAAGACAAAAAAATAACAAATATTCTTCATTAGAATAAGGACATTCTAATAGGTGTTTCCTATAACAAAATTTCAGACTCCCAATCTTAAAAATCTTGGAAGTTAACCATAAAAATGTTTAATATTTGTGGGAAAGCTCTTTGTCCATTTTAATAAATAGGTTTAGAAATTCAATTTTATGATGACAAGATGTAGAGTAAGAATAGATTTAATTGCAGTCTTAGAGTACAGAGTATATCAGAATATATAAATAGTTGCTAAGCTAGGATTTCTCATCAGGGTACCATTGCGTCTGGGGTAAGAACATTCTCATTGTGGAGGATGTCCCATGCATTGTAGGAGGTTGGCATCCTTGGGCCTGTCCATTAAGTGTCAAGGGTACCCCACAGTCAGTGTGACACTAAAAACACTCCCACACATTTTCAGAGACACCCTAAACCTGTGGTACTGAATCCTATTGACAATCACTGGTCTAAACAATGATTCCAAACCTTTTTTCTCATTTTCCCCCAAGGAGCCCTTTTAGATCATTTTGTCTCTAATAGCCCCAACTTTGTGAAATTTTAATACCATAGGTAAACCGTGTATATATGTATATGTTTATATGCTATTTCTTTTGGAGAGCCACCATTGTTGTATCTCGAGTTTTAGTCAACCCCCCAAAACCAACTTTCACCCCTTTGGAAGTGATGTCGCTCCCACTGAAAAACACTGGTGTCGGGGCACCTGGGTGGCTCAGCGGGTTAAGCCTCTGCCTTCGGCTCAGGTCATGATCTCAGGGTCCTGGGATCGAGCCCCGCATGGGGCTCTCTGCTCAGCGGGGAGCCTTCTTCCTCTCTCTCTCTAATTGCCTCTCTGCCTACTTGTGATCTAACTCTCTCTGTCCAATAAATAAATAAAATTAAAAAAAAAAAAAAAAACAAAAAAAAAACACTGGTGTCAACAAAGGCTAAGCGATTACCCAGGACTCCTTATTCTCAATGCAGGAGAGTTGATGGCTCCCTAAATTTTCTCTCAAGATTTTTGTTAAAAATCTATCTCTTTGGCTTTAACTTTACTTCCTTAATTGAATTTTTTACTGATATCATTGTAGACTCTCATGTAACTATAGAAAATACAGGGAGATCCTTTATACACTTTGCCTGGTTTCCTTCGGGGACGACAAGACTTTTTGGTCTGTTTTTCAAAACTACAGCCTAATATTGCAACCAGTGTATTGACATTGATACAATCCATCCATTTATCCTGATTTCACCAGTTTTACTTGGAGTCATTTGTGTGTGTGTGTGTGTGTGTGTGTGTGTGCGCGCGCGTGCGCGCGCATGTGTGTGGAGTTGTGAACAATTTATCACCCGTGTAGGGTCATGTATCTACCACTACAGGCAAGACATTGAACAGTTCCTGCAACACGAGGATTCCCCCTTAGCTCTTTTATAACCACACCCATCTGCCTCCCACCTCTCCACCCTTCCCCCACTCCTTAACCCCCAGACACTACTACTCTGTCCCCCCAGTTCTAAAATGTCCTCATTTCAGGAATATTGTGTAAATGGAATCATACAATAGACAACCTTTGGGGATTGGCCTTTTCTGCTCAGCAAAATTCCTTGCAGATTGATTCAAGTTGTTGCATGTATCAGTAGTCTGTTCCTTTTACTGCTGACTGGTATCCGTGGTATGTATGAACCACAGTTTGTTTAACCTTTCAGCCTTTCATCTGTTGAAGAACATCTGGGCTGATTCCAGTTTGGGGCTGTTACAAATAAAGCTGCCATAAATATTTGTGCACTGACTTGTGTGTGAACCTAAGTCTCCGTTCTTCAAGAGTGCAATGGCTGAGTTGTTTGTTGGTTGCATTTTATTTTTTAAAAATTGTCAAACTGTTTCCAAGAGTGGTTATACCATTATTTTGGCATTATGTATCTTCTGCCTGTTTTCTTTTTTTTTATTTGAATTCAATTAACCAACATATAATACATCATTAGTCTTTGATGTAATGCTCAATGATTCACTGGTTGGATATGACACCCAGTGCTCATCACATCATGTGCCCTCCTTAACGCTCATCTTCTGCCTATTTTCTAATTGGATTATTTGGGTTTTTTTTTTTATTGTTGAGTTTTGAGAGTTCTTTATTTACTATAGATAGTACTCCTTTGTCAGATATGTGGTTTGCAATTTTTCCCCCAGTCTAACCTTTGTTTTTTTTATCCTCCTCACATGGGCTTTCACAGAGACAAAGTTTCTAATTTTGGTAAGGTCTAATTTATCCATTTTTGAATTGTACTTTTGTTGTCAAGTCAACTCTGCCTAGCCTTAGATCCCAAAGATTTTTCTCATGTGTTTTTCCGTAAGTTTGAAGTGTTAGTTTTACATTTAAGTCTATGGCCCACTTCAAGTTAATTTTTGTATAAAGTGCAAGACTTAGGTCAATGTTCATTTTGTTTTTGCTTCTGGATATCCAGTTGCTCCAATACCATTTGTTGAAAATGTAGCTGCAGCCCAGGTATGTGAGAGTACCTGACTCCGGAGGTCCCAAACAGACCAGGTTCAGCCATTAACTGCTGAGGAAATCCAAAGGCGGTGAAACAAGAGAATTTATTCAGTGAGGCCAACACCAGAAAGACATTAGAATAGCATTTCAAAGAGTTGTCTTCAAGGTGCTGAAAATACTTCCAGTTTGTATAAGGAAATTGTGGGACAAAGGTCAGTGGGTACAGGCAGGTGGGCAGTAAAGGTCAGGTGGATCATTGTCTTGTCAATCACGGAAGGGGTCTTGCTGGCTCAGGGTAGTTCCCTGGGTAGTTTTGGTTCCCATCAGTGGGTGCTTTGCTTGCAGGATCTTTTACTTGAGTTCAGAGATAGGCTGGAAAGAAGAACTTAATTAGTTAGAAAGTACAGACTGGGGTCAAAATGGAGGTAGTTGAAGTCTTCCATCAAAAAGGCTATTTAACTTTAATTTTAATTAGACCAAATCAAGTATATTTAAGGTTTTATCATCATTTCACACACACACACAGGTAAACAACATAGTTTATTAATAGTCAATACAAGCATACTTATTTAGCTAGTTTCTGACCATCTGACCATCTAAAATAGTGGTATTAAGTCTTTTTTTAAAACAAAAAATATTCACAACATATAGTTGGAGGTCTAATACCCATAATATATAAGGAACTCTTAACGATATTGAGGAAATAGGGCCAAACACCTGGTAGAAAAATGAGCAAAATTCGTGAACAATTTATCCAAAAAAGACACAAAATTTTCCTTAAACTTAGGAGAAGTTGTTCAACTCATAAAAAGAGAAATGCAAATTAAAACTACACTGAAATGCCATTTATCACCTAGCAAATTAGCAAAAATTTAAAAACTTGGCACCACACTGTGTTGGCAAGGCTGGGGAGAGATAGGCACTCTCATACATTGCTGATAGGAATGCAAAATGGTACAGCCTTATGGAGCAGAATTTGGCAGTATTCAACAAAACTATACATGCATTTACCTTTTGTTCCAGAAAGCCACTTCTAGGAATTTGCTCTGGAAACACATCTGCAACAACACAAAGTGATACATGCGCATTTATTCACTACAGCACTATTTGTAATTGCAAAATTTTGAAGACAAACTAAATGTTCATACAAAAGGAGGTGGGTTAAATAAACTAAATGATATCCACGCAACATAGTACTATGCAGTTTAAAAGAGAATAGGGATGGTCTCTACAAAGTGATATGGAATGACCTCTGGGGTATATTTTGTGTGTGAAAAAGCAGACTGCAAAAGGGTATATATAGTATTCTACCTTTTGTGTGGAAAGAGGAAATAAGAAAATGCCATGCATTTGCTTTCTTAATCGCAAAAGGAAAACAAGAAAAAATAAACCAGAAACTAATGAGAATGGTAACCCACAGGGGTGGGTGGGAACCAGGTGGATAAGGGAGTCATACTTCAGGGAGAGTAACTGTTTGGAGTTTGGGATCATATTAATGTTTTAAATACTTTCTTAAAAATTAAGTCAAATGAGTATGGGTCTCAGTTTTAAAACTCTGAAATGAAATATAAACAGAAAAAAAAGAACCTAACTATAATTTAAAAGAATAACATAATCATAGTGAAAGGGAAAAAAACAAGAGAACAAACCCAAGTAGCTTTCAAGCACAGTGCTTAGACTATGTACCTTCAATCTAAAGACAAAAGAACTGTAAGTAAGTAATTCTACTTATAAGCTTGGTTCCTGCAGTGGTATGGGTTAGCAGTTCTCAAACTACTTTCTGTGAAAACTAGGACTGAGCAAATGGATAAATAGATTGAAATGGTGGGAGCCAAGTTTCTCAGTGTGAGAGAAAGCTGTTACAAATATGGAATGGGAGAAGCTAGGAATGAACTTCGTGGTGTAAGATTAGAAGTAGAGTTATAGGATAGATAGGTAGGTAGGTAGATGGATAGATAGATAGGTAGATAGATGTATGTGTGTGTATTTTCTAGATCTATAAGCTGAAACTGCCTAGAAGCAATGTTATGCCAGTAGCAATGAACATACCTACCACCCAGATCTTCTTAATATTATTCCTTAAAATAGTATAAGGAACCAGGTTTCCTTGGAGAAATGGTTGATTCCAAGGCTGAAGCAAGAACACCTAGAATGTCTTATCACAGAAAGTAAAGAAGTGCTTAAAAAATTAAAGGAACATATTAAAAAACATCAGAGCCATGTTGATGGGGCTTCCATTGGCCAAATCTGGGTTAATGTGAGCATCGAAATGAACAGGGATAGCAATGACTTATAACCCATGAATAAAATAAGATCTATAAGTGGATCTGACATAATTAAATACATGAATAAATAAGTGAGAGTTAAAGAAACAAGCTTTCTTATAGAATTATGCCAACTAACTAATTTGAAGGAATGATGAAGTTAGGAAAATGACTACTTGGCACTCATGATAGTATATTGAAGTAAGAATTATCAGTGGATGCGAAAGCAAGTAGGTGGCAGTTTGGTAAGAAATGGCAGATTTACCTAGTAGTAAAGTATCTTTCTGCAAATTCCTTAATTACAAAGGGGAAAATGAGAGTTTACAGCAGAGCGACCTGGAGGATGCCATCAACCTCTTGACCAAGGGATCAAGGTCACCATCACCAACAATGGGACAAAGCAACATCACGTCCCTTCCAATACAAGGTTCTGAAAAGAACACAGCATCACTTCTGTGGTATTTAAGCTAAAAATGCATGATCTAAATCCCATTGTGAGGAAATACTGTACCCCAACTGAGAGGTAATTCACCAAATAACTGACCTATACTCCAAAAATGTCAAGGCCTTGAAAGACAAAAGCTGACAAAAGATTTCAAACTAAAGGAGACTGGAGAGATATGACAACTAAATGCAATGTGTGAACCTGGATCCGATCCTGAACCAGGAAAAAATAGCTATAAAGACATTTGGCAAAATTTGAATTTGGATTGTGGATTGGATGACAGCATTTTGTTGATGTTAAATATCCCAATTTTGATAATTGTACTGTAGAACAAATTACAAATTACAAAATGTACTTGTTCTTATACACACTGACATATTTAGGGATAAAGGGATATAATGCCTACCTACTTACAAATGGTTCAGAAATGTTTATATTTAGAAAGAGAGAACAAGGAGTGCCTGAGCGGCTCAGTTGGTTAAGTGTCTGCCTTCAGCTCAGGTCATGATCTCAGGGTCCTGGGATCAGGTCCCGTATCGGGCTCTCTGTTCCGCAGGGAGTCTGCTTCTCCCTCTCCCTCTTGTTCCCCCCTCCTCCCTCTCTTTCTCATTCTCACTCTCTGTCAAATAAATAAAATCTTTTAAAAAGAGAGAACAAATGATCATGCAAAGGGGGCTAAATGCTGAGTCTTGGTGAATCTGGTTGAGGGGTATATGGGAGTCCTTTGTATTATTACAATTTTCTGTACATTTAAAATTATATCAAAATTAAAAGTTACCAAGAAATCTTTTTCCACCAATGGAATATTTTCTTAAATAAAATCCCACCTGGAAACTCAATGTGTCTAACATATAAACTCAGAGTTATTATGAGTGAAATGGGGCTGGTAGATCCAGAGATCCACACCCTCAGACCCCTGCCACCCTCCCTAGCAACAGGTGAAGGGAGTGACCAGAGAGCCTTGGTTCATGGCTGTTCACTGCCAGTCCCTGTCCAAAGGAGCTCTCCTGTGGCAAAGTGAGACCTCTGGCCTCTTCCCTGGCCAGATCCTCTTCCTTGATCACCTCTGCTCTACATCGTCCCTTGACCTATGCTGTCCATGCTTACTGGCATTTTCCTAATATTTATGCAAATATGCCAATTGCCGAGATCTCTCAGTCTCTCTGTATGCTATTGCCTACTGTCTAGGAGTCTCAGAAATGTTCTTCCCCAAACTCACACAGCTTCATAACTGTTATTTCCATTTCTACATCCAGCTGCAGCTGCCCCTAGATCTACCAGGGAGGAACTAACTCCCTGAGGGCATGAAGGCGCTGTGCTGGTCCCCTCTGGCTCTCCTTGCCCCTGTAAGTTACTTCTGTCTGCTGGAGTGGAACTCTCTGGCATTAGGCAAGGAAAAAGATACCTGTATTAGTTTTGTATGGCTACTGTAACAAATGACCCCAAAAGTGGTGGCTTAAAAAAAACCCCACAGATTTCTTCTTTTGCGGTTGTGGTAGTCAGGAATCCAGAATCCGTTCCACTGGACTAAGGTCAAGGTGTTGGCCATGCTGGTTCCTTTCGGAGGCTCTGAGAAGAGAATCCATTTTCTTGTCTTTTTCAGCTGCTGGTGCCTGCCTGAATTCCTTGCTCCATTTTCAAGGGGGTCACTCCAATCTGTGTTTCCATCATCACCTCCCCTTCTCCTCTTCTGTCTCATCTCCCTCTGTCTCTATCCTATAAGGACATTTGTGATCACATTTAGGGCTCACCCAAAGAATC
The DNA here is from genome assembly GCF_963455335.1 of Martes martes. NCBI lineage: Eukaryota > Metazoa > Chordata > Mammalia > Carnivora > Mustelidae > Martes > Martes martes. The sequence goes on from NC_137898.1 coordinate 49,784,972, forward strand.
CAGGATACTTTCCTCATCCCAAGAACCTTAAAGTAATCACATCCACAACATCCTTTTTGCCATGTACAGTAACTTTTACAGGCTCTAAGGATTAGGATGTGGACATCTTTGGGGACCATTATTCAGCCTACTACAGGTACCCAGATAGATTACTGTCCAGCAGCCTTCCCCTATTACCCAAATAACCCCCATATTCGTTGCTTTACTTCACTTAATTTTTCTGCTAGAGTGCACTGATTCAAGTTCAAAGCAGCTCTTTTGAACCAGACACTGCCTTACTTGTGCCGCTGTGCTCTATTATGCCCCTATGGATAAGTGAAATTACAGAAATTATGTCTGCACGGCCTTCAGACCCAATCTCTATCAGCTGCACTGGTGAATTGTGTTGGTCTTGTGTCACCCTAGTCCAGGATGGGAGCCTCTAAAAGCAACAGGAAGGGGTTGAGCAAGAAGAGCCGCGGCTCATTTCCAAGGCTAGTGCAGGGGTGGGCTGAGGTCTCCCCAGGAGCTCTCATCAGCAACAACCACACAAATAAATCAAAAAGCAACCGAGCCACAGTGCTCCTAGAGAATGAAAGGGGAAAAAGAACATTGGTCCATGTTTGGGCTGATTCTAAAATATATGGGAATGAAAGCCTTTGGGGTGATGAATTTCCCTTTAATGCTGTCACATCTGTAGTCCTGGGGGTTTAACCTCTGATTTTTGGCTGTAAAACCAACATTATTTCTGCAAACTTGACACCAGATGCTGCCAGGGAGATATAGCTGAAGTGATAAAAATCTATTTAACAGATTTAGTGAAGCAAATACAAACTAATTAACAATTTTGGAATTGGGATTAAACACTAATTCTTTTAAGCCATAAAAACTGAGATGAACAAAAGGGAAAAATGTTTTCCCTCTGAATAACTCAAAGGAGCCATCTGTTTGTCATTGAGAAAATGGCCCAACTGATAGATTTTGAACAAATTTTGACATATTTTTATCTGGATTTGAATGCATTATGGACAGAAGAAGAAAGAAGGCACATTACTCCCTGGCTAACATGTCAATCTGGGCTTCCCTGGAGCTCCAGAAAACAAGCTATTTGTGTACTGTTTCAGAAATGAGACAAAGAATGAAATGGTATCTTGATAAATTCTGCTTGAGGTATATCTCCAGCCATTAGGAAAGAAAGCTGGCCTAAGGTTCCTCCCATCTTCATTGTGCAGTAGCCATGGGTGGACACACCTTCTTCACTGTGTCCTCAGGGTCACCTTCCAATGGAGGCAGAAGGAGATTTTGCAAATCAAGCGAAGCGTCAGCTATGAAATTGTGAAAACCAGGCTTGCCATCCTCCCATCTCTACCTCGGGCACTTCAGCCTCAATGTACAATCTAATTCTGGAATAGGGCTCTAGAACTAATCCTATCCTAATTGGGACTGGGTGATGGGGACGAATTCTGTTTATTCGGGCTCCAAATTCAGTTGGTTTAGCATCGGATCAGTTTGAGTGTTGATCCTACTCTGGCTGGCTCCTGAGAAGACCTCGGATTTTTGGAAGCTATATGAGGATGGAGAATTTGATAGTCCTAGTGCCTAATCCAAAGTGTGTGTGTGTGTGTGTGTGTGTGTAAAATATTTATATATAAATAATAACAGTAGCAATAATAAATAACAATTTATTGAGTGTCTATGTGGTGTCAGACGCTGCTGCCTCATTTAGTCCTCTCAACAACATTATGAAAGAAGTATTGTTTTGATTCCTATTTTACAAAGAAAGAAACTAAGTCCTAGGAAGAGCAAGCGATTTGTCTAAGGTAGTACAGCTCTTGAGTGGCAACACCATTAAAACTCAGGCCTGTCCGATTCCAGAACCCATCTCTAACCAGCACAGACACCCTGCTGTGTGTGCGTACATGACTCGTCCATTCACATCCCACTTCATTCTAAAATATATTTGATGTGACTTCACAAATACAGAACCAATACGACTCAGTTCAGACCGTTGAGTTTTAGGGGAGATTGACTGGAAAGGTCAAATGGAAAGGCACACTGTCAGTTCAGATGAGGTTGGTAGAAGCACTTGGGGGGAACTTGAACCACTCCTCGAGGTTTGGTACTTGGACTCCTGGGCTGCGGGTAACTGGCTTCACAGAAAGAAGGAAGAGAAAGTCCATCCTGGGCTTTGAGGACTGCTGATAGACCGGCCAAAGACCATGGAGGGCAAGTGGCAGGTGAACCAAGCCGGTCCGTAAGACCTTGAGGACAGTCCCCATGGATCAAGCATTACAATGCCTCAGTTTCCCCCAAGTGGATCAGTATTTGGAGGCTGAAAACAACATGTTTCAGTAACAACTCAGATTGCTCTATTGGGTTTGGGGGTTACCACTGGCAGTTACAGAGTAACCCATATTCGGTGTGTCGCGCATCTTGAAAAAGGCAACCGAGCTTGCGGGCTCCTGGTCACTGTTTGACCATTTCCTCCATCAAAGTCTCTTCCTTACTCAGAATGATCCTTTACAGCTGGAATCAATGCAGTTCCCTTGGGCCTTCCCAGTGGCTGTTCTCTAAAATTCTCCTGGTGATAAACCTATATATTCAAACATAGAAATAGCATGAAAATTTTTTCCAGGGAGGGCTTCCGATCTGTGTTTCTGGACCATGAGTGACCAGTTTCCACACCACAAACTCCCAGTTCCTCTGCCCAGCACTAGGCAGGATGCAAGCCCTCACCATCAGGGAAGTAAGTATGGCAGCACAAAGCCAGAGCAGAATGAGAGTTGAGCACCAGGACTCAAATGAGGAGCTGAGCTGTCACAATCTCCCCAGTAAATCTGAGAACAGACCAGGTTTTTTGTTTTTGTTTTTTTTTAAGATTTTATTTATTTATTTGACAGCACACAAGGAGGGGGAACAGCAAACAGAGGCAGAGGGAGAAGCAGGCTCCCCGCCCAGCAGGGAGCCTGATGTGGGGCTCAATCCCAGGACCCTGGGATCATGACCTGAGCGGAAAGCAGATGCCTAATTGATTGAGCCACCTAGACGCCCCAAGAACAGACCAGTTTTGAGGAGATGGAGACTAAAGCAGATGGAGGCTGATTTGGGTGCCCTGACAGCTTAAGCCCAGTTCCTTGCCTCTTGTTTCCTGTCCCACAGCACGAACAGCCAGGCCGGCAGACTTTGCACACCTGTGTTTCTCAAACTAGCACCTTTGGATTTTTTTTCCTCTGGGTTCATAGCTTCTTGATATTGTTTTTTAGTTTCGTGTTTTTGTTTTGATGAAAATCTAAAAATATAATCAATAGAAGTACCTTGCAGATCAACTGACCAGCTTAAGCCACAGAATTTCTGTGCCCACATGTAGGTTTGAGTTTATGACAGCACAGGGGCCAAATAGAACTGCTTTAACTGTCTTGGGCGGATGACAAATGAACAGGAGGAACTTCAACACAAATGATACGATCCTTGTCAGGTGAAGAACAACCTCGCTACATCCTCGTAGAAACAAAGGTGGCGTGATATTTAGAACAAAAGATATTTGGAATAGAAGGATTTTATCGGTTTGGAGGACCTGTTTCTGTTTTATAAATTTGTGAAAGTCTGTCTGAATGTGAATGTCTGCACAATGTGGTTTATTTTTAAATTTATCCATTTGTTTTGGTTTTAAGGAGATTGAACTTAGGTTAATATTTAAGGTTAATATTTTTAAGGTTAATTTTAAGGTTAATATTTATTTAACATTTTAAGTTAGGATAATAAAATAACTTGTCAGCTTTTTTTCCTTTAAATGTGGTCTGTATCGGGGTACCTGGGTGGCTCAGTCACTAAGCGTCTGCCTTGAGCTCAGGTCCTGGGATTGAGCCCCACATTGGGCTCCTTTCTCAAAGGGGAGCCTGCTTCTCCCTCTCCCACTCCCCCTGCTTGTGTTCCCTCTCTCTCTCTGTCTCTCTGTCTGTCAAATAAAATATTTTTAAAAGGGGGGGAGGAGGGAATCTATATGGCATTTAAGCTTGAAGCACTATTACTTTCTGAACATTACCTAATCAATTTCTCTGATACACTGGGGTTTGTTCCGTAGTAGCCAGTGGGTGTGACTAATACTTTTAATTGGTCAGACTAACTTCTTGACTTTCTTATAGCCTCCTTGTTCATAACCCTTTCCCTGGGAAAAATGCTGAAAGGGCCATCGGGTCTAGTGGGGATCTCCATCTGACCACGCTACTTGTTCTGAACAGGAACAGGAAATTCTGGAAGGTCGTCAAGGACTAGCGTTTGGGCACACAGACATTGCAGAAGCCCCACACCAGATCTGAGTAAGAGCTGAATTTATCCAGGAGCAGGACAGCCTTAATGCTCATCCCCATGGTTTCTTCATCTTCTCCAACCCCCATGACTGGAGAAAGGACAAGTTCCAGAGGCTGGAGGAAGGAGGACAGGAAGGGCAGAGCCTGAAGCTGAAAATCCATTTACCCCAGCTGTAAACCGGTGAGGGCTGGGAAGCAGGAGCCAGACTAGTGAATTCACAGATCGATTGCCGGCCACAGAGAAAACAAATTACTTTAGACCTAATTGCAGACAATGAAACACAGTTCCAACAGAACATCGTATTACTTCCTATTTGGGTTACACTAAAGAAGAGAAGGATCCGTTAGAAGAAATTGTTGAATTGTGGAGGTTTTGCCCTTAGGTCCCATCCAGAGCCCTTTAAATGTGGCCTGCTTGTTTGAAGACAGTGGCCCGCGTCTGGAGAGGGGGCAGTCAAGGTCAACAACACTGGCTCCGGGACACTCCCCAGGGCTGCTCCTGCTCATCCCGAAGCAAAGACTCACAAAGTCCAAGCGAATAATGTGAATGAAGAAGATAGACAAGGCCTAAGACACAGACACACTTGGTTTGTATATTAAATGCATGTGAATTTTTATTTTTTAATCCCGCAAAGAAATATACATTCCACCATTTTTCATTTTTGGTCTGTGTTTCATTAGTGTTACTAAAGACACGAGTACAGAGACATCCTTTTCTATCTTAAAAAAGAACAAAATCGCAAAAGTGATGTAGAAGATAAACAGACACACAGTTTAAAGTCAGGAGACGATGGGGCATGGTGGGGACTGTGCCGACCTGGAGAGCACTCACTCTGTCTGAAGACAGCAGCCCGCTGGAGCTACTGTGTGCTTCCTTGGGCCGATGCTGGTTCTGCACAGCATTAATTCTGGGAGTCTACAAAGGGAACAGAAGATGATTGCTAACGGGCCATCCATCCTTCAGATGTGGGCCAAGCACTGGCCAATTTAACCGGTTTGCTGCTGGGCCTTTCTTCTGTAATGCATTTATCAATTAACAGCCTGTAGCAGGTAATAGAGGTAGATTCTGGGTACAGAACACCATTATGTGTCCAGTCATACATAATGAGGCCATTCCCACGTCTTGGCCAACAGCCCATGCTAACACAACTCTGCTGATGTGGGTATAACAAATTCTATTAAGTGAAAAACCCAACATAATGGCAGCTAATAATACCTTCTAATATTAATAGGTAGCATTAATCTTATGTGATAGAATCTGTCCACTTAGCAGACACTTGATTTGATAGCTCTTTCCCAGTTCCTTCAAGAAGCCCCTCACCACACCAACCACTGTGTGCTGGATACCCTCCAGTCTGTCAGGCTACTAAGGTGGGGACTGCAAAGCCAAAAGAGCATGTGACAGCACAGAAAAAATAGCCCCGATCAGGGCTATAGGGCTCTCCTCATACCTAGAATCTCATCCTTCAGATAGCTTAGATGCCCCTTCCATCAGGAAGTCTTCCTTGCTTTTCTCCTCCACCTCAGTACCAAGAACTGAATTAAATGCTTTCCATCAGGTTTCCCCAGAATGTTTGGTTTGCTGATGTCTATCATTACCCTCTGTAGGCTCCTTCCAAGCAGGGTTCTGCCATCTCCCAGACCAAAGCATAGAAAGCATTCAAACAAATGAACAAATTATTAAGTAGATTACTATATGAATGAGGGGATAGATGTATGGGAGACTTGATGGTTGGATGATGGATGGAGTGAGTCTGCCTTTTTATAGGCTCTGTAGGCAAAGGAGCGTTCTCCATCCAATATGATGGTTTAATAGAGATCTCGCCACAAGATGGCGCTCATAATTTTCTTAATTTATGGTTTCTACAGAAAATTTTCAAATTTTAAGCTGTCTTAAACATCACTATGTGTATTTCACAGTTAATTCAGCTAATTTGCCATGCTGCCCATGTTTCATGTTCCATCACATTTCACACAATTAGAAACATGTTCTTTCCCATGGGACGTCAGGACACAACCCAACAGCATTTTGTTTTGACACTGGTGGGTGGTTTTGCGTCTTGTCTTGATTGCCGCAGAGTGTGAGGACAACGTCAGTCCCCAGTTAGCAACGGAAACAAAGGCGTTCTTCCACCACTCCATCCACAACAACAGGAGTCAGCAGAAAAATGAAACCTTGGCTGGAAATAGCCATTAACCTTTGGCTCCATGAATTTTGCCTTAATAAAATAATAACCCCTTACACTATACAGTGCTTTATGCTGTACAAAGCAATTTCACATCACAATAACAGTTTCTCATCTCCTACAAACCATGGCAATCACTTCAGATTTATTATCCCCTTTTAACCCTCATACCAACCCTGTGGGTTAGGTCTTCATACCTCCTCCTTCACAGATAATGAAATGGAAGTTCAGAGAAGGGGTGTCATTTAGCAGAATCACAGATGGTAAGTGGCAGAGCAAGAGTTGGGACCCAGTTTTGTCTCCAATTATGAGTTTGCCTTCAATTATTCCCCAGGACATAAGCCATTTTGGTGTCCCTAGCCCCCATCACCATCATGAGAGAGCCCCAGAAACGGCTTCCTAACTGAACCCTCTCTACTGCCAGATTCTGTGGCGAAATAAATGATTGTTATTGTCTTTTTAAACCACTGTATTGAGATATAGTTGACATACAATAAGCTGTATATATTTCATGTATACAACTTGATGAGTTTGGAAATAAGTATACATCTGTGAAACCATCACTATAATCTATGCCATAAACCTATCCATCACCTCCAAAGGTTTCCTCCTGCCATTATTATTATTATCATTATCATTATTACTGTTTGTGTGATAAGAATCCTGAACATAAGATCTACCTTCTTAAATTTTTAAGCATACAATACACTTTTATTAGCTACAGTTTCCATGGCTGCATGGTAGATCTCTAATACTTATCCATCTTATATTACCGAAACTTTGTACCCTTGGCCTAACACCTCCTTGATTCCCCACCCCCAGCCTCTGGCAACCACCATTCTACTCTGCCTCTGATTTTGACTATTTTAGAATCCTCGTATAAATGGTATCCTGCAGTATTTATCCTTCTGTGTCTGTCTTAATTCTCTTAGCATAATGTCCTCAAGGTTCATCTATGTTGTCACATATGGCAGGATTTCCTTCTTTCTTAAGGCAGACTAACATTCTGTTATATATATATATATATATATATACACACATATATATGTGTGTATATATATCACATATTTTTCATTCATCTGTGAATAGACGTTTATGTCTTTCATGTCTTAGCTAGTGAGAATAAATCTGCAATGAACATGGGATCTCTTCAAGATCCTGATTTCAAACCCTTCGGATATACACATAGAGGTGAGATTATTGTTGGATCATAGGGTAGTTCTATTTTTAATTTTTTGAGGAACTTCCATAGGTTTTCCATGGTAGCTACACCAATTCCCACCAAAAGTGTGCAAGGGTTTTCTTTTCTCCAGAGCCTTGCCAGTGCTTATTCTTTTTTTGTAATATTCATCCTACCTTGTGTGAGGTCATATATTATTATGATTTCCATTTTCATTTTCTTGATGATGAGTGATATTGAGCACATTTTCATGCTGGCTATTTGTATGTCTTCTTTGGAGAAATCACTATTCAGTTCCTTTGCACATTTTTTTATTAGTTTAATTTGGTTTTGTGCTATGAATTGTCAGAGTTCCCTATATATTTTGGATATTAACCTTTTATCAGTATGTAGTTTGCCAATATTTTCTCCCATTCCATAGGTAACACAATTTTCATTTTGTTGATTGTTTCATTTGCTGGACACAAAATTTTCATTTGATGTAGTCTCACTTACCTATTTTGGCTTTTATTGCCTGTGCTTTTGGGGTCATATCCGAAAAATCCTTGCCAAGCCCAATATAAAGAAGATTTCCCCCTATTTATTTTTCTAAGGGTTTTGTAGAATCAGTTCTTATGTTTAAGTCTTTAATCATTTTGAATGAATATTTGTGTACGGTATAAGATAAGGCACCAATTTCATTCTTTGGCATGTGGATATCCAGTTTTTCTAATACCATTTATTGAAGATTATCATTTCCCCATTGTGTATCTTGGCACTTTTATCAAAGATCAGTTGACCATTTATACATGGGTTTATTTCTTGGCTCTCTATTCTCTTCAATTAATCTATATGTGTATTTTTATGACAGTACTACAGTGCTTTGATTTCTGTAGTTTTGTAATGTATTTTGAAATTAGGAAATATGATACTCCAACTTTGTTCTTCTTGCTCAAAATTGCTTTGGCTCTTCAGTGTCTTTTGTGGTTCCATATGAATTTTAGGGTTGGTTTTTTTTTATTTCTGTAAAAAAAAATGTCATTGGGGTTTTGATAGAGATTGCATTGAATCTGTAGATCACTTTGGGTATTACGGGCATTGTAACAATATTAATGTTTCCAATTCATGAACATGGGATGTCTTCCCATTTGATTTTCTCTAATTTCTTTCATCAGCATTTTACAGTTTTTAGTACACAAGTCTTTCTACTCTTCGGTTAAGTTCATTCAAAGTATTTTATTCTTTTTGAAGATATTGTAAATGGGATTGGTTTCCTAATTTCCTTTTCAGATAATTTCTGTTGGTGTATGGAAATGCAAATGATTTTGTATGTTAATTTTGTGTCCTGCAACCTTATTGAATTCATGTGTTAGTTCTAACAGGTGTGTGTGTGTGTATCTGTGTGTACACATGTGCGTAGTCTTTAGAGTTTTCTACACATAAGAGCATCTCATCTGCAGAGATTATTTTACTTCTTTCTTTCTGATTTTAATGCCTTTTAATTTCTTTCTTTTTTTTTTTTTTTTTTTTTGCCTAATTGCTTTGGTTAGGACTTCCAGTAATATGCTGAATAGAAGGGATAAGAGTAGACATTCTTGCCTTGTTCCAGATCTTAGAAGAAATGCTTTTAGTTTTCCACCATTGCATATGAGGTTAGCTGTGGGCTTTTTATATATGTCCACAGGCTGCTGGGCTCTGTGGGTGGGCTCATTCTCTCTTTCTCCCATAGGAAAACCCTTGACTCAAGGGGAGCTCTCAGAGAACTGCACTGTGCCCAGTTAGGGGATTAAAGTGAAACTTTTCTTCTTCTCCTGTTCAGTGTGTCTTTTCTCATTTCATGCTCCACTGGGGTGCTATAATGTCTCACTTGGATTCTGAAGCTCTCATAAATGTATCTTCATCAATGGATGGTTGCTAAACCATGTTTCTGCGGGAGGGCAAGGGCTGAGACCACCTATTCCACCTGCCAACATCCTGCTGACATCACTCCTGATTGTTACCGGCTCGAAGCCACTGTTTGGAGTGGTTTGCCATGCTGCAACAGATAACTGAAACAGGTTTGGGTTCCCAGTGCGATAGGTGCTGTAATGAACCCCAGAGTACATGTCCCTAGCAACTGCACTAGCTGCCTCTCCATTTAATCCCATCAAATGAAATTGAAATGAAATCAAATCAGACTGATGATATGCCAGATTTCCAAGTCTCAACAGCCTCCTAATGATGCCAGAGTGTTTCAGATGTCTGCTAATACTTTTTTGTTTCATTCATTCTGCTTTAGCTTGAGTGAGAGGTGACTCAAGGTTGCAGCATTTGCAGCTTTTTCAAAGTATACATACAAGCGGTCTAAAGTGAAGCCTTGAAAGACCTCTAATGTCCTCAGTAAAACAAAGATGAAGACAGATGAGGATCCATTCTTCAGCCACTATACTGTGACTGGTGGTGAGGAGAGTCTGAAAAACGAAAGTGCTATCAGTCCGTCCATAGTGTTGCAGGCTGGGAAGGTAGGGACCTCACAGGGCCTTCTCTGAAACACATGCTTGGGAAAAGACGGATGCCTGAGAAGTAGAGTCTCTAGATCAAGGGTCCTTCAACTAGAGCCTATGAGTCAAACCCCACTGGCCATTTGTTTTTGTAAAGAAAGCTTTATTAGAACATAGCCAGCCTATTCACTTGTGTGTTGCCTGTGGCTGCTTTCAAGCTGAAACAGCAGGATTGAGTAGTTGGGAGAGACTGTACTCACTACAATGCCAAAAATATTCACTTATCTTGTCCTTTATTAGGCAAATGTTTGCCTAATTCTGCTCTCACTGACATTTAGCTCTTTTTAATTTATTTTTTAAAATATTTTATATATTTATTTGAGAGAGAGAGAGAGAGAGAGAGAGAAAGCATCAATGGGCCAGAGGGAGAGGAAGAAGCAGACTCCCTGCTGAGCAGGGAGCCCGATGCCAGGCTCCATCCCAGGACCCTGGGACCATGACCTGAGCTGCAGGCAGATGTTTAACGGACTGAACCACCCGGGTGCCCCAATTAGCTCTTTTTAATGTTCTAAATGTCTCTCAAATCATTCACACTTCCCTTCATTATTGGTTTTAAATTGTTAATCATGAGATATTTCAAACATACATAAAATTAGACTAAATAGTAAATAACTCACATACCTACCACTGAGATTAAGCAGATGTTAACATTTTGCCAGTTTTGTTTTATCTTGACTTAAAAAATGAAAGAAAAAAAAACAACAAAAACAAATACAGCTAAAGTACCCCTTCTGTTCCCCTTCCCCCCAACCCCAGAGGCTGTCCTCATCTTAAAGTTGGTGTCCTTCCTTCCTGTTCATATTTTTATCATTACTACGAACTTATACAATTGGCTATCGGCTTGAATAATTTTTACATAAGTACTATCATCATATTATATGTATCTTTTGGTAACATTTTCTGCTCAGCATTATCTTTCTGAGATTTATAGATATTGATACATGTTTAACTAGTTCATCCATTATAATTGTATTATGGCATTTCGTTTTATGACTAAACCACAGTTTATATAACCCAGTTGTATAACAGTCTAATGAGGGACAGTTTGGTTGTTTCCACTTTTCTTACTTTCAACAGTGCTGTAATAAACAACTTTGTATACATCTTCTTGCACACAAGCATATGAATTTCTCTAGGGCATGTTCCTAGAAGTCCAGTAGCTGGTCAGAAGGCATGAGTGTGATCCCCTTCCAGATACCACTCTTCGCCCTTTCCGTTCCTGCTGGGATGCCAGGGAGCTGAATTATGTGGACTGATGAGCAGACTCCCTTGCCCTCTGTTTCCCACTGCGTCTGGCCAATGAAGGGAAACAATAGGAAATTGGAGGGGGGGTGGAAAGTGGGATCAGGGTATTTATTCCCCCAGATCCCTCTCCACGGGATCACAGCAGGCAGGCTGGGTCCCTCCTGTAAAGGTCACAGGTGCCTTCTCACAGCCGTCTGTCCCAGGTTCCAGTGACTGCTCCCTCAGCTTTCCCTCACAGGTCATAGGGTGCACTAACCCTCACTCCTGGGGACTGCACTCTTCATTGTGCCTTTCCTGTACCTTGTCCATAAGTTTCTAAATAGTCCCATTATTAAATCTGCCTGGAATTATCAAATCTGAGTGTGTCACCTGTCTCCTGCCAGCACACTGGCTGGTACAATGTATCTTCAATTGTACAGAGTCTATAAAGTGGTCCCCCAAAGTGGCTATAATAATCTACACTCCCATAGATTCCTGTATGAGTCCCTATTTCCCCACATGCTCTCCAAAACTTGATGGGATTTGCTTAATAACTTTTGCCAGGGAGACTGAGAACAAGCATCTTTCTCTATGTTTATTGGTTTTTGTGGGGTTTCTTCACCTGTTAGTTGCCTGCTCCTGCTCTTTTCCTGATTTTCTGGCTTTTTGGATTTTTGCATCTATATTAATAAGAGGGACGGCCGTATAATCTATTTCTTGTGTTATCCTTCTCCAGTTTTGTGTGTGTGTGTGTGTGTGAAATAGCTCACAAGTGATCGCTTACTCTCGTTTTGTATTATCTGACTTTGTTTTAAAAAAATTCTCTAAATTTTAAAGACTTCTTAGAACCCTCCCTTAGAACCCATAAAAACACCTATGCCTGGTAGCTTTTGAATTACATCAATTATTGTTCTAGTTCATTTAGTAGTTACAGGTCTAGTCAAGTTTCCTGAATCTTGCAGAGTCATTTTTAGTCCGATATATTTTTCAAGCATCTGTCTATTTCATCCACATTTGCAAACGCATGACGGGGAGGAGCAGCTCCGCCATGACAGCAAGATGACCTTGCACGCTCCAAACAGGCCACAGAGACAAGGCTCCTCCGTGGTCTAACTGTATCTGTACAGAACACCCTGTCATCCTCCCGAGGACATGGGGAGATAGGCGGTCATGTGGGGAGCTGTCTCAGGCCTCTTTACCGTGCACCTCTCTATCTCACAGGACGCTCCCTATTTCGTGACTGGTTACCATGAGACAACAAAGTTTTGCCAAGTGAGTGAAATTCAGACCTTCTGTCTCCAAATCCAGCAAGCTCCTCTCAGCCCTACACTTCCTCTTTGTTGTCTCAGAAAGGACTAGAGCCCACCCGGACCGGCCCCACACCCAAGTGCTCCTGAATCCACAGTCTTCCCCCCCCCCCCTGCCCAGGTCAGGGTCTATCTAGTGAGGCTTTTGCTCTGGGTAGTAGGGACCATGACCATACCCACTGCTGTGTCCCTCCCTGGGCACGGTGTCGGCCACAGATCTGGGCAGGCCTCAAGTGCTCACAAAGCTGGGGTGATTGAAATGGATTGGCTTTTTGATTTGAGAGGCCTCTGACACTGAACAGTGCTGACTCGGGGAATCACAGCTCCCACAGTGGCTCATACATCAGGACCTCTTTAATGGGGAATTAGGGAAATATGCTGCCTGGAGCTATCTTAATTAAGATTGCTCTGAGTGGACTCTGTCCTCCATCTTCCCCTCCTCTTTTCTCCTTGACCCCTAGAGCCAGAATCCCGCTGCCTTTGACAAGGCTTTCCTTCTCCCAGCATTGCTGCTGACAGGCTTGGTTTGGAAACAGTAGAACTAGTTGGGGATGGTGGCCTTTCAGCCAGCATGAGCTCCCAAATGGGAAGCCCAAACCAGTGAACAGTAAAGTTCTCACTGCCCTTTGCTGCCTAGCTCTCAGGAAAGGCTGGGACTGAGGTTGGAAATAGGTAGAAGGTAGATAATCAGGTTGGATGTTCTTCCTAGCATCCAGTCTCCCCACCCCCATCCCAAAGCCACTTTGTCCTGGAGATTATATTCCAACCAGAGAACAGCGATGGACTCCTGTCACTCCCATCACCTGTTGGCTCCAGTCCCAACCTGAGGGCAGGCTGGGCCCCAGCCTCCCAGGGGAGGAAGGGTCGCCATTCTCTCTCTGTGCACAAGGATATCTTTTTAGTATGCTCAGGGACCACAAAAGAGAACTGGGTTCCAGGAAGGTCTGGCTTCCCAAGACAAGAGTCCAAACCCACCCCAGAGCCAGATACCCCTGACAGCTCCCTGTCAGCCTAAATTCCCTCACTCCGACTGGCCCTGGATTCTCCAACACCAGGCCCCGTCCGCTGGTCACGTCTTCACCCAGCAATGTTCATTAACGCACGTGAGGTCTGGACGCTCTGTAGTTCCGTGTTCTTCTTTCCCCCTCCCCCTCTACACATACACATACACACACAGCAAGTTTTAAAGTTTATAGGAATTTTCAAAGCAGCTTTTTCACCAGGTATGACTCATCTTTTAATTCACGTTTCTCTGGTCCCTGGCTTCTCCAGGGAGTAATTTTAAAAGTGTAAACAAATACTTACATCATTTGGGAGCTCACTATATGAAAGCTCTAGGGGAGAGCTTCTTGTAATGATGTGACCACTCCTTAAAGCATCTGTGGGTCAAACCTCCTTAAACAGGAGGACTCCTGGGTAGAAACGCTACTTGAATGAATAAAGCCATGGAACTGCACCAGGCAGGACGGGAGGGGGAATGCGATGTATCCACTCATCCTTATACATGCAGCTGCCCTCACTGGTTCACAGGGGAGACCAGAAGCCCGAATCCCAGAAAACAGATCCTTCCCACCTGAGGCTCTGGCCCTGCTTCTCCAACCTAACCCTTTCCGACGGCTTCCTAGTTCCCAGATCAGTGATTCTTCGAGTGTGGTTCCTGGGCCAGTCGTATCAGCATCCCTTGGAACCTATAAGAAATGCAAATTTGCAGGCCTGCTGAATCAGAAACCCTAAGGGTAGGGTCCAGCAATCTCTGTTTTAACAAGCCCTCCCGGTGATTCTGAGAACCACTGCCCTTGATGGGGGTACAACCCTTAGCAAGATCTGCAAGGCCCTCCACGGAGAGACTGCTGGCCCCGAGTAGCCTTGGGTAAATTAGAAGAGCAGCCTCCTCTGGGAGGGCCTTGCCAAGGGGAGCCAGAGCTGTATTTCAGGCCCTCACCCCCTCGGTAGGGTGTGCTTATAAAGCCAATAGCCGCACAGCCATTCTTGGCGGCCCGCCCGCAGGACCAGACCTGCCAGCCTCCTCACCCCCAGGCTCCCGCCACACCGAGCGTTTTACGATTCCCTGAACACATCGAGGTCCTTCGTGCTTCCTTCATGGCTTTGCCCAAATCCTTCCCTCTTCCTGGAATGCCTTTTCCCTGTCTCCAACCTAGAACACTCCTCCAACCTTTAAGAGTCAGCTTGGCCATCTCCTCTTCCAAGAACTGTTTGCTGCCTGCGGGAGAGTGAGACTGCACTCCTCCAGGCTCCCTGGTCCCATTGTGCTCGCCTCTCACGTTGTCCTTGCCTCACTGCGTTCTCGCTGTTCCCCTCATTGTCTCTGTCCCACCCCCACCCCGGCACAGGCAGGAGGGATGTCTGATCGTCTCTGTGTCACAGCGTCAGGACGGTACCTGGCACATTCATACAATGACAGAATACTAAGTGTCAGTTCTCTGCCAGGCTCTTGGCACTGGAGGTGCAGTGAAGGTCATGTCAGACAGGCCAGCCTCGTGGAGCTAATTCATAATTAAGTGAGCGCTACGAAAGGAGGGAAGGTGGGGAGAAGAAGCAAGGCCATTGCCAACATGGAGGGAGGCAAATGCTTTTCTGAATGATTTAGAAGCTGCCTTGAAAGCAGGGTGACTTCTTCTAGCTCTGGGAGGATGAATTCCTGTCCTCTCCAGATTCGTTTGTGAAGTCGAAAAAACCAAGATCAGTCCCAAGCAGGAAAAAAAAAAAAAAAAAAAAAACTCCTGTGGCCAGAGGGATCTGTCCTCCCATGGGGCGTGGTTGAGCCCCAGCACTGAAGAGCCGTCTTGCTGTCCAGAATGCTCAGGGCCTCCCCCATGGCAGCTGCAGCCGGGAGTCTGAACAGGGACAAGCCCAGATGAAGAGACTTGATGCCTCTCCTCCTTATAATTAAGGCTGTAATCACTGCATCAGGACTCAAATCAGGTTGGTATGCCCGTCCTCAATTAGCCGCTTATCTAATTATAAGGCATGAATTGCAAGGTTCCGCTCACTGCAGTAATGCAATAATGGGGTTCCTTATGGAAACCATTTGTCTTCCGTACTGATTTCTACACCCAGTGAGCAATGACGGAATAAAATAGGAGTTCAGTTTACACGCAGAAAACATGAGTTTTCTCAAAGAATAGGTTGGAAGGTAGAAAGGGAGTATCTGAAGAGGCATTTGCCATCATCCAGAGGGGAGATGCTCTGGGGGCAGGTGGTGGGGATGGGGAAGTCACCCCAGACAGACATAGAGATGTTGGCATATAGACCTTGATGTGGGAAGAGAGAGCAAGAGGGACCGGGAGGGAGATGAAGGGATCTAGTCTGGATTCTGAAGGTGCTACAGGAAAAGCGAGAACAGACTTTGCAATAGGCTTGAATAGCACACTCCGCAGCCTGAGACCAAGTTTGCTCATACGTGGACCAACACGCACACACCCCCATGCGTGCGCGCACACACACACACACACACACGTCTATGCATGTACAGGCACACACGCACGTATACGCACACATACACTCACTGACACAGAGCCCAGCTCCACTTCCTTTTATTGTCATGACTGTGCTGTAGGAGACCACCTCTTGGAAAGCTCAACAGAGCTAAATCAAAGCCCCCTTCTGTAGCCCCAGTTCCTCCAATTTCTCACTGTAGTAACAAATTGTGACCCTTTGCTCCCTGGTGCCAAAAAGCCTCTCCTGGGGCAAGAAAGCAGATAGTGTAGAAAGCCAGTAGAAAGGAGGGGAAAGAAACTCAGTCATGGGGCTGATCGATGTGCTAAGAAAGGCCAATTCCCACATCCTTACTAGAATTCGGAGTGGACTCACACAGACATGAACCCGAATTCACAAATACTTATAATATATACAGAGATACTCCGACCTACAAGACAGCAGCCATACACATACACGGAGGCTTTTCTCGCTCACAGAATCACACACAAATACAGAGAAAAGATAAACTTGCACACACGGACATCATACAACAAACAGGCAACCTTTGAAATACATTCATTCACTTAAAACAGTTTTCAAATACTTATTCAGAAAATTAAAGCAAAAAACTATTTCATGTTAGTTATCTAGGTTTTTTAAAATAAAAATATGCATTGTTTCATTGAATGTGCTTAACACTGTCCACCCAGAACACTCTTGTATGGGCATGGTACGTTTCTCTCAGCAACGGAAATTCACAAATGGCACCTCCTCCCCACCTCACAGCACTTTTCTGTTGGCATGTTTCTTTGTCTTTTCCATGTTTCTTTCCATGTTTCTTTGCCTTTTGTGCCGGATGCTGGCCGTTAGCGCTCAGCACCATCCCAGCCTTCTTAGTTCTTTCTCTATCACCAGAAGCTGGAACCAGAAGACTACATTTCCCAGACCCCCATGCCCACAGAGTTCTGGTTTCTCTTCCACCAATAGGAGACATTCCCCTGAGATTCAGAAGGTGGAAGAGAAGCAGAAGCCATTTCTGCTCCTCAGACACGTTCCAGGCAGGTGGGCGTTGGCAGGTGCAGGCGGGAGGTTTTGCAGTGGCTTCCGTTCATCCATCCCCCTGTGAGTTTCCCATGTCAGGGCTTCGGACAGCGGAGATCATTGGTGGCGGGAGTTCTTGTAATGTTTGTAACTGCCTGATTTCCTTAGACGATCAGCAGTTTTCTCAGCCCTTGCTCTTCCAACCCTTTCAAATATTTTTTAAGCATCAAGGTCCATGTATCAGCTCCTGCCTGCATGGAGGAAAACTACCTTAAGTAGTTTTCCAGATGAATACAGATGGGCATATCACACACACACATAAACATCATTTTTTTCCTTGTCATTTTAAAAACACCTTCATGGACAATGAATTAAAAGGAATGCTTTTATGTAGTGCTGTCAGATTTGTATATTTGCTTATGCTCTCTGTACCCATTTCCTAGGGCTGTCACAACAAAGTGTCACAAACCGGCAGGTTCAAGCAGCAGGAATGTGTTGTCTTACAGTTCTTGTGGCCAAAAGCCTGAGATAAACGTGTGAGCAGGGTTGGGTCCTTCTGAGAGCCATGAGAGAGAATCTGCCCCTTGTCCCCTCCCAGCTTCTGGTGATGCGCCGGTCCTTTTTGGGGTTCTTTGGCTCCTGCTGAATTACTCATATCTCTGTCTTCATCTTCATGTGTGTCTCTGTGTCCAAATTTTCCTGTGTCTGTTTGTATGGATGCCAGAGTGCCCTAATGACCTCATTTTAACTTAATCACCTCTGTAAAGATCCTATTCCTGAATAAAGTCACATTCTAAGATATGGGAGGTTGGATTACAACATATCATTCTGAGGGGGACACAGTTCAACCCATAGCACTATCCGATTCCAGCTGAGTGCCCAGCAGTGGGCAGTTGGATGGATCACTCAGGAAGTCAGAGATGATTTAGGCTAGAGATACAGAGTTGGAAGTCTCAGCAAAAAGTGGCTGGAAAGTTCAATCAGAAAGAATAAAAAAAGTAGGAAGAGAAGAGGTCTGAACTCAGAATTCTGGGGCACAGATTAACAGAATTCTGTAAGTCAGGGGTAAAGAAAGAAAAGATTGGGAAGAAACTGAAGAATAGGAAACACAAAGATAATTCAGTGTCCTAGAGCCAAGAGAGGGCAAGACGAGACAGAGGATGGAGAACTAGAACATGAGGTAGTTTGGACTCTAGGATTGCACAGAGGTTCGTGCAACATGCTGCTTCTGAAAACTGTCCATCAGGACCCTGTGCACTACCCAGCGGTGCTCAAATGCCACTGTGCCATCCACTCATGGCCCTGACCTGCTATTCCTGGTCCAGGTCCCACTAGACCTATGCAGGGGGCCTTCTAGGTTGACAGAGGAGGCACTATCCTCACTGGACTCGTCGGGAATCTTTTAGACGTATATACGAGGTTAGAAATAACAAAAACTACATTTGAAAGAGACTTAAGCAAAAAATAAGGACACATTCCTGGAGTAACTCATAGAATTGCAGCTTCAGGGGCCAAGGTAGATTGGGCTCCCCAGGAAGGGGACTTTTAGGTGGATATTAGCATGGAGGGAGTTTGGTAGGGAGAGTGCAGGACTAGAAGGGATGCGGGGAGAACTCGAGAGCCTGTCATTCTTCACTGAAGCCCTGGAGCACCCCTGGGGGAATTCTGAAGCTGGGATGATCCTTCTGCCTGGTGCGAAAGTGCCGAGAGTTTACCCCGCCATATTTGCCAGTTGTCCTGAATGGAGGCAAAGGCCAGGCCTTTATAACCCACCAGAAACAGGGGCATGACCTTAGGCAAGGCAACTCTGGTCAGCTGAGGCAATCCCTGCTGGAGACAGATGGCTCAGAGCCTTCTGCCAGCAGCTTGAAGTAAACAGTCCTTCGTTCCTATTAATGGGCCGGAAGTATGTGCCCCACCCAAATTCATATGTCAAAACCGTAACACCAATGTGACTATCTATGGAGATAGGGCCTATGAGGAGATAATTAAGTCTAACTGAGGTCTTAAGAGTGGACCCTAATGCAATAGAACCAGTGCCCTAATACAGGGAAGAGGAGACACCAGAGTTCTCCATCTACCATGTGAAGACACAGAGAGAAAGCGGCCAAGTGCAGGCCAAGGAGAGAGTTCTCACCAGAACCTGGCCAGGCTGGCTTCTTGATCTGGGACTTTTCAGTGTCCAAATCACTGAGAAAAGTAATTTCTGTTGTTTAAGCCACCCAGTCTGTGGTATTTGATTATAGCAGGCCAAACTAACACTAATTCCTGAAGGAGAATGTGGGCAGCACACGACAGGGTCCAGCCCAGGAGCTGAACCGGGGACCAGCTTTCATCACCGCTGTCTGTCTGTCTCTCTCTCTCCATCTCTGTCCTCTTCCCCCACGTTGCGAGATAGACCCTGACTACCTGTAGATCCTCACTCTCCCAAAGCCATGATCCAAGAAAGAAAAGCGCTGTCGTCCCTCAGGCTACAGTTTGGAAAACCCTGGGAAGCCCACGCCATGTGCAACCGCCTAGACCAATTCTGAGCCCTGTGGCATGGGGTATCATGACTGACCTCATCTTTGGCCAAATAGGCCAGATTTGTTGTCAAATGATGAAGGAGTGATGGTAGGATACCGAGCAGAAAAAGGCAGTAGACACGAACCCTTTATTTTACCAAGTATTTGCTCCGTCAGATTTCAGTAAGTCGCCAATCTTGTGACACCAAGCAAGTCACTTCCCTAGTCTGAGTTTTGCTGTCCTCATCTGTCCGGAGGAGATGGCTGTGATTATGCAGGGACAGGCCTGCCTTGCACGAGGCGGGCACACAGTTAAGTGTTGGTTCATTGTCTGGAAACTGCTGTTAAGAAAATATAATCTCCAACTTCGAAACATGGAGCAAAAGCAAAAGCTTATTGAGGGCAAGAATATTTGCCCCAGGTCCAAAAACTCCTCAAGTTACATGAAATATGCATTTTTCACATAAGGAAACAGAAGCCCTGAGAAATTAATAACCGGCCTGACATCCCATAAAGAGAACAGACGGGCCTGGATCAAGAACCCTGAGCTCTAGTGATGAACCCAGGTGCACTGCGGCCGGCCATTGTCTTCCCGCGCAGCCCTCAGCCGGACCCCTGACTTGTGCCAGCCCAGGTATGCAGGCCTCCCATTTTTGCTCCCAGACACCCAGCCTGTAGGGCTAAGCCCAGGTCCACTCAGCAAGTGTTGCTGCAATGGAATTGAAACCCAATGGGGTATCTGGAAAGCAAGTGGGATATCTGGAAGTAATAAACTTCCGACTGCTTGTTCATTTGGCACCCAGTGGGGGTAAGCACAGACTCCTCTCATCTCTCTTTCTTAAGAATCAATAAAGGTTAGTGATGTATTTAGCAGAGATCACATGCATGAAATTCGGTTCCCTTTTTTTTTTTTTTAAGATTTTGTTTATTTATTTGACAGACAGAGATCACAAGTAGGCAGAGAGGCAGGCAGAGAGGAAGGGAAGCGGGCTCCCTGCTGAGCAGAGAGCCCGACGTGGGGCTCAATCCCAGGACCCTGGGATCATGACCTGAGCCGAAGGCAGAGGCTTTAACCCACTGAGCCACCCAGGCGCCCCTTTGGTTCCTTTTTTTAACCTTTTATGGTACCAATATTTCGGTCACATTTCTAAGAATTGCTGCAGGTCATTCTGACCCATTTGGTAATTGCATTGCAATTTTAAACACCGAGTCTTGGTGGACTGAGAAGAAGAAACACATTTGATTGGCCAGGGAAGGTGCGGGCAACCAAGAGAAAATAGCATTTTCGGCGGAGCACTGATGGATGAATGACCAAGCAGGGGTGGGCATTCACAGCAGGAGGGACCAGTGTGACACAGGTGTGGAAGAAAGGAACACGGATGTGCTTGGGGCTGGAAGGACTGGGTGAGTGTGGAGATCCATTCGGTGAGCGTCTGAGTGGACAGGGGTCAGGCCAAGGCTGATCACGATAGCCCAGCACCACCCACAGGCTGAGGCAGAGGGAGTGAGACTGCAGACATGGGCATCTTTGAGTCTGAAACAATAGCACTTGGGAACAAACTTGTCGTCTCTGATCCTAACATGGGGGAGCTGGAGGAAGACGGTCTGAGTTCAAATCCACTGCTGCCCTCAACTTGGTGTGAGATTTTACACATGTGTTTTTTTAACCCCTTGGGGAATCACTGTCTTCTCAAGCAGTTGGAGGCAGTGGTGCTCCCCTTAGAGTTTGCAAACTCAATGTCTCTAGGTGCCAGGCAAGGAAAATAAGTGACTTGTCCTGGGTATAAAATAACAAGTGATTTCATTCAGTGCCTAATGCTAAAAGGGGTCAAACTCAAAATACATTAAAAAGCTCATGCGTGCCAAGCCAAACACACGTGGCCAGCATATACCTAGCATGTGAACTCCTGACTGCCTCATAAGATTGTCCTGAGAAGTAAGTGGGATGATGTGGAGGAATTGCTCCACATTGTAGAGAAGCCAGACGGAAAAAAAAAAAAGAAAAAGAGTCCATGTGCCGTGATTCATTTACATGACGTTCAAGAACAGGCTAAACTAATCTGTGGTGACAGGAATCGGAACAGTGTTTCCCTGGAAGCATCAGGGGCATTGACCATGGAGGATATAAGGGAGCCTCGCGATGGGTTGGAAATTTTCTGTAGCTCGTTCCAGGTTTGGGTACCGGTCTGTAGACATGTATAAATAGTCACCAGGCTGTGCACTCGAGCATTGTGAACTTTACTGCATAAAAATTTCACTTCAATCAAAAAGGAAATTTTAAAAGCAGTCCTTCACAGAGAAATAGGTACTGAATGAATGGTTGTTGTAGTTGTTATTACCAGTGACTACTTCCACTATTATCATTATGAGGAGGAGGAGGAGGATTTAGCCACAGGTCAATAAACCAACTAAATGAACAACGAACATTCACCAAAGACCCGCTGTGTGCTGGGTACTTAAGTCAGATTGTATTTTCCAAAAATGACTCTGTGTGTGTGTGTGTGTGTGCGCGCGCACACGGGCGCATGTGCGCGCGTGTATCCATCCCATGTGCTCTTGCTACAAAGTGGGTTTCGTGCCTCCCACCAGGAGGTGGGGACTATGTCCCTCCCATTGAATCCTGTCTAGACTCGTGACTGCTCCCACCAGTGGAGCACAGAGGACATGATGCCATGTGACTTCTGAGATTAGGTCGTAAAAGCAATCAGATTCCGCCTGGCTCTCTTGGAACGCATGCCTTGGGAGTCCTCCTTGCCAATATGTAGAAGTCTGGCTGCCCGGAAGGCTGGGCATGACTCAATGCTAGAGAAATCACGTGGAGAGACCACACCGAGAGAGATGCCTGAGGAGGCCTGGCTGTCCTAGCCCCTAGCTGTTCAAGACTTCTTTGCCCAGATCTTAGTCATAGGAGCCCTGAAGCCTTTAACATGCCCAGATGCCATCTGACCAAGACCTCACGTAAGACCCTGAACCAGAACCACTCAGCCAAGCTGCTCCTGAGAGATGATAGGTGACTATCACTGCTTTAGCCAATAAGCTTCGGGATATTTGATTTATATTAGCATCAACAAATAATACAGATTTTGGTACCTGGAGGTGGGGGGGGGGCAGGTGATTCTATAACAAAAACAAAAAACTGAAAATAGAGCAATGGCTCTGAGGGCAGAAGTTGGAAGTGTATGGAAGAAGGTGTGGAATCTGATGTTCTTCGAGGAGGCTGCCCACAAGGGCTTAAAGGAGAGTAGGGAAGATAATATTGGAAGATGGAGGAAAAAGGGCCTTTGTGAGATAGTACTTTACTCGGCTCAGGCTGCCGTAACAAAATACCACAGACCGGGTGGCTTACAGAATGGAAATTTATTTCTCATAATAAATGGGAGTAGAGGCTGGAAGTCCAAGATCAAGGCCAGGAATCAGACTGCCTGGTCTGATTCCTGGTGGGAGCTCTCCTCCTGGCTTGCAGATGGCCGCCTTCTCACTGTGTCCTCATGTGGCAGAGACAGAGCTCTGGGATCTCTTCCTCATAATGACACCAGCTCTACATATTGGGGCCCCACCCTTAAGACCTCATTTTGCCTCTATTGCCTCCTCACAAACTGTCTCCAAATATGGCCCCATTGGGACTTCGGGCTTCACTCTATAAACTCTGAGGGATATAACCATCCCGCCTGTAAGGTGAGGGCAGTCGTAGCAACAGTGACTTCTGTGACGGAATGGAAAACAGGAAGTGTACTGAATGAACTGGATGATGTAGTAAAGAAAACCTCCAGGCAAAATGTCAGACATGCCTCCTGACTTCTGGTTGCTTATAATAAATGTCAAAAGAGAGAAGACATGTTAAAGAAAGAACTATTGAGAACAAAGGAGCCAGGACTTGCTGAGTTTGAAAATAAAAATGTCTTATTCCTAGGGTTTCCTGACAGGAGTGATACTAAAATGCTAAGTGGCCTCCAGGCAAAGATCAAATCTAGGAAAATATCTGGAAAATGTGGTCTAAAGATAAACCTGAGGGAGACGATATAAAACCCTTTATTAAGACCTCGGAAATATTTAAGGTGGTGATCCAAACAGGAAAGAAGAAAGTGCCTCAAAGATCCTTAACAATAAACAGTGGGGTTTCTGGTAATCTTAAGTGTGGTGTCCCACAGCAGCCTTACAGGAAACTCGAGGTAGAAATGGGCTGCTCTTGTGATATTTGTGGTCTTGACTTTTATCTCATGGAGTGAGCGCCAGTCGGAGGCACGGAAAGCTCCCAGTGACTGTAAGATGGCTGCATTGTCTGAAACCCGGCCTGTGTAGGCTAAAAGGTGCAGAGGCAGTGCAGAAGGAAGGTAGGTCTTTGGCCCTCCAACCTGCCCTTGGAAAGCAGGCTGAGGAAAAAGACTTAGCTACAAACAATGACCGTTTCTTACGGAAAAGAGAGGCCTGTGCAGAGGGCTCCTGCCCCTGAGCCCAGAGGGTGGAGTCAGGAGCCAAGGAGAGCCGTTCCCAAGCAGCAGTGCTGACTTCTAACCAGGAAAAGACCCAGGTGCCCAGGGAATTTCTGAATTGCTAAGGACCCTGTGTATCTCCCATTCTTTACCCTCGTTTTTTTTTTTTTTTTTTTTTCTACAAGAGGACCTGTAATGGTTGTCCTGTGTCTGTCCTGCTCCATATTAGGTAGAGGGAAGATACCGTGTTTCTTTAGTCCACAGGCCCACAGATCAGGAGGAACTGAACAGAAGAGCTGTATTTGAGAAATTCATTCAAGGAGCCTCATCTGAACCTGGACCTGATTAGATGACAAGGCCCAGGACTTCAAGTTGATGCTGCAACGTCATGAGACTTGGGGGCCTTGGAAAGGGTAAGTGTATTTTTATGTAGGAAGTATATGAACCCTCAGGAGCCAGAAGGCAGACTGAAGTAGGCAACCTCCAGCGACCCCATGGCCATTGTTGCCCCCGTGTAGTGCCTTCTCACACTGCCTCAGGGTTGGCCTTGGGGGACCAATGCAATACAGAGAAAATAAGGTAAGTCTTAAAGTCTTGCAGCTTCTTCTTGGACTCAGATTTTTCGTTCACACTGTCCTGTGGAGAGGAGGGAAGGCGGCACCAACCCACCAGCCACGTGAGCGGACCACCTTGAGAGTCGAACCTGCAGATCCAGTCAAGCCTTCAGCTGGGTGCAGGGCCGGCTGCATCTGACCGCAGCCTCGTGAGAGATTCTGAGCCAGAACCATCCAGCCACACTGCCCCAGAACGCGAGCTCCAAAGAAATCAGGAGGGGGGAAGAAAAATTATCGCTGTTTTAAGCCTCTAAGTTTTAAGGCAACTTGTTACACACCAGTAGATAACAGACACAACTCTACAGGATAGGAAAGAGGGAACCCAGTGCAATCACTGGCAGAGGATTGAAAAGAAAGTGGGCAGACCCAGGAGCACACACACACACTAAGGCAGCATGAGGGTCCCTTGGCAAGCATGGCAAAGGGCAGCTTCTCACTCCTAGAGGAGTGTTGGCAACAAGGATCAGAAGGTGAGGTGCCTAGGGACGGTGAGACTTTGGGAGACAATTTCAAGAGGTGAGCAGGCCATCTTTGATGGGACTAAATGCTCCCAGGTCCTGGCTTTATTGTTGCAAAGGAGGTCTTTCCATTTACAGAGCCCTTTTGCTTCCATCTGTCCCCCATGTGACGGAGGCAGGTCAGGATTACCAGCCCTCTGGCGCAGAGGACAAAATGAAGGGTCACAGTGGGTAATTGGTTTGTCCAGGTCCTGGGCACTTTCTGTTCCCCGTAACAGCTCTCAGCAGCTCAAAGCTGCCTTTGCCTGCCAGAGGAATCAAATCACCCTGAGTCTCAAGACCGGGCCCGAACCACGCATGAAGGAACAACATGGAGAGAAAATGCAGGCCAACTGCTCTGATGGGGACCCTCAGTAAGTAATAACAGATGTTGGCCTCCTGAAAACAATCCTTCACACCTATTATATCTGTGCCTTGGGATGCAAAACTGAACTCATATCATCGTTCAGATTCTGTCCCTCTTTACCATGTGGCCTCAGGCCTTCTTGGGTCTTTGAGCCTCATCCATATTCTGTGGGGTTCCACTGGCTGGTCTCTTTGGCTCCGCATGGCTCTGACAATGTGGGATTTACAAGGAATCCGTGGGAGCTTCAACACTGATGTTGGCATAGTAATACCAGGCCATTCCCATGCAAGGCTCCAATCCACAAAATCAATGCCAAACAGGAAATTGCAGGCAGTAATTTATTCAGAATTTTCCCACCATGGGACTCACTTTATATATATTGCTATGTGGACTCTAATAAAATAGTAAACAAGGGAGGTTTCTGCAAGCCTCCCCAGACCCTGACATATGGTCCCCTTTCTGCCAGACCCCTCTGGAGAGAAGACCTCCCCGGGACTGCAGCTGTGACCAGGAATAAGTACAGAGAGTCAGGTGGGAGGTCGTTTGCAAAAACAACACAGCCTATAAAATAAAATAGGAAGGCATAAAATAAAATAACACAATATGAAATAAAATCATGAAATGACCAAGTTGAGGAGCCTCTGCCCAACACCCACTCTTGGTCTTTATATTTAAAAGAAGGAAAACAAACTGCCTGTCCAGCCCTTTCCAGTTGACTTGGCCCACCCAGGCCCTGGGGCAATGGGGATCATCCTGGCAAAACGGTGAGATGAAGTGGGGTCTGTGTTGACCCCAGTCAGCGCTGGCACCTGCTCTGTGGGGCTTGGCTCTGGGGGCCCAAGTGAGCACAGAGCTGCTGTTGCATTTTCTAGCAGCCGTTATCCCCTCCCACAGAAGGCTAGCAAACCTCCACTCTTCCCTATTGCATCAATATCTGCAAAAACACATAGGACCAGAAACAGCTAGAAACCCAGAAGCCTAGTAATGGAAACCCAGGAGTGTGAGGCTAACCTTTGATCCCCTAGAGCAGGAATACCTGAGAGCTTTGGGCTGAGGGGGGGAGGGAGGGGGTCCTCTGCTCAGAACAAAGGAATGACCAGCATGGAGCTGCGTGGTCCTGAGCTGGCTGGGAAAGCAGGAATCGTTCAGCGGAACATGCAGAATCATGACAAGGCAGGGGATGGGGGAACTGCATGGTGCTTAAGTCACTTGTGTCTAAAGAGGTCAATGTCACCCCTGAGAGCCAAGGTTGGCAGTGAGTACACAGCCCTCTCTGAAGGGGAGCCTCATGGTGTGTGTGGCTGATGCAAGGACAGGGATGATGAGGTTAGCCGTTCGCGTAAACAAAATACAATGGGCTTGCTTCTTAGCGCATTTGTCTGTTGTCTTTACAAATTCCTAAACAAAGGGTTCTTACCGACGTCTTGAAGGCACAGACTAAACTATGACGTGCATAGTAAACCCCCTTGAGGCTCAGCAGAGACAGACCCAGGAAGCAGATCCCTGTCCCTCCCCTGCCAGAGGAAAGAGGGAGAGCCTCTTCCTGCTCAAGTGTTTGAGCCTCTCCTTACCCTCTGAAGGCCCCTTTTCACTTAGGAAGAGGCACACCCAAGGTGAGAGGCAAATGTGTAATGCGCCACAATTTAGCAAAAACAACAAAGGTGATCTCTGCGTGTCACCATTTTAATGGGCGGTAGAGCAAACGTAAGCTACAGATGGAACAAAGCCCAGCTACACCACAGTGTGCTTGGCACCTAGCAGACACTGGTGGAAATTATCTCTGCCTTCCGCCAAATGAGAGAGAGAACAGAGAACACTGGATGGGGATTCAAAGACATGCCTCTGGCCCCCACTCCGCCGCGCACCAGCCGACTGGCCTTGAGTGAGCTTTCCTTGCATGAAGAAGCAGGTTGGGTTGTTTGACCTCTGAAGATGGGTCCACCTCATTCACTCATTCAGCCAATATTTATCAGGTGCCTTTTTTGTGTCAAGCACTTTTCCGAAAGGTAAGAATACATGACTGAGCAAAAGAGGTAACCCCTGTCCTAGTGAAGCTTACGCTGTCGTGGAGGGAAGACGGGCAGTAAACATAGATATATAATAAGTAAGCAAAGCATATATATTTCTAGAAAGTGCTAGGTGCTGGTTTTTCTTTTTGAATAGGGAGATTAGAATAGATTGCATTGCGGTGTATGTGAGTGGTGAAGACTTTAGGGAGGTAAGATTTCAAGCCACGGAAATATCTGCGTGAGGGGAGCCAGGGTGGCTCAATCTGTTGAGCGTCTGACTCTTGGTTTGGGGCCAGGTCATGGTCTGGGGGTTGTGGGATCGAGACTGTGGGGGGGTGCTCCTCGGTGGGCATGGAGCTGCTTGAAATTCTCTTTCTTTCTTTACCCCTCCTCCAACTTGAGTGTGCGCTCACACGTTCTCGCTCTCTCTCTCTCTCAAATAAATAAATAAATAAAATTAAGGAATAAAAAAGAAAGAAATCTCTGAGTGAGGAGCAATTAGGACAAAACTAATGCAGCAGAGGCTCAAGCAAAGGGTTCTCACCACGTTAGAGAAACAGCACGGAGGCCGGCCTGTTTGCATCAGAGCGAGGACAGGAATAACAGCAGAAATTAGGCCAGACTGGTGAAGAGGGAGGTCAGGCAGGTCACAAAGGCCTGGTAGGCTGCTATAAATTCTCTATAAACTAGCTCCAAGGCTCCAAGGCTCCCAGACAGGCCCTTTTAACTTACTTGGGCCACTGGCAGGAACTTGAGGGCAGCAATGTCAGCCCAGGCTGTTCTGCTCGATGGGGGCTGTGGCGCTATATAAGGAATGGCTCTGCATGCCTTGGCATTGAACCCGGCCACCTAGGGTCAGGCTTGTAGTGTGGCCCTCACACTGAGAGGCCAGGTGCCCAGGGCCTCTCCTGCCCCATCCCAGCCCTCAACAGGGTTCCTGTGTTCCTCAGCTCAGCTATCTCCTCCTTGCTGGGCACAAAGGAGATCAGGGGAAGGCACTGGCTGTCTTCTGGGTTGTTGATTCTCTTCCCAGCCAATGCCATTACCGCTAATTGACCTTGATTGTTCACTCCGTCGCTTGGAAACCCATTTCAGCCCCAACTGTTCTCTGTGCCTCTGAGAAGTGAAAACTCACTTAGCCTTGAACTGAGCAGTAATTATCTTGGCATTGTGAGGCCAGGCAGGCCCCTCCCCCTAGCCCATTACCTCTCTCCTCTTTTTCACTTGGAAAAAAGAAATATGAACCAAAGTAAAAAAAGTCATTTATTCTCCACTTTACAGGCTGCACCCCAGACAGTCTGTCGAGGCCTTTTTAACGCCACTCTCCTCACTCACATTCTGCTCAGAAGGTTGCTCT
Source organism: Martes martes (assembly GCF_963455335.1). Lineage (NCBI taxonomy): Eukaryota > Metazoa > Chordata > Mammalia > Carnivora > Mustelidae > Martes > Martes martes. The sequence goes on from NC_137898.1 coordinate 49,813,931, forward strand.
GCTCTGTCTTTTCTTCTGCCATTGATTTTTGCATCTGGTTAGGATTGTTCGGTGCTCCTAAGGAATTAATAACAGATTAGCCAAAGTCTAATGAGCTGCAGCTCAGATAGCTGGACTTACCTGGACAGCCAGTCTGCACCCTGCTTCTCTTCTACTTACCATGCCGAGAGAACGGGGGTGCCCCAAGGATGGAGCCTGGGCTGGAGCACAGCGTTGGGGTTCCGGGGCTTACTCCGCATTGACTAGGAAGAGTGGGCGACTGCTCTGGGCTTGATCTTGGAGTCCTGAGGATTGAGTGTAGACCTTTGGAGGTAGGAGAATGGTGAATCAATGTGGTTTTGGAGAAGAAGGAAACGGAGAAGAAGAGGAAGAAAGAGGAGGAGGGGGAGGAAGGGGGAGGAGGGGGAGGAAGAAGTGGAAGAAGAGGTGGGGAGGAGAAGGAGGGAAGAAATCACAGAAATTCCATTGCACTTTCCCCTTCCTATCCACTTGCAGCACAAGCAAAAATTCCTGATGGCTTTTCAAATCCAGGCATCCCTTCTAGTGCTCCGTGCTCCCCCATCGATCACCGGGTCTCTGTGTCCTTCCACCACAGGCCCAGACATGCCGCCTTCTCCTCCTCTACACTCCTGCACCAGCTCCTCTCCTGGCTTCTCTCCCATCTCCCTGTCTCTAGTCTCATACTCTCCAGGCCACTCATCACATTTCCAACAAAGTGATCTTCATACATCACAGAGCTGGTCCCATGGCCCATCGGAAGCCATTCACTGGGATTCTCCCTTTAGCTCCAGGAGTCACTGAAATTCCTTGGCACACAAGGTCCTACTTGGTTCTCTACAAATTCCTGCAGCCTCATTTACCATCCTCAGCCCCACTGTTTATACCCCAGCAACACTAAGCCACCTGTTGTCACCCGCACCATGCACGCGCACACACACACACACACACGGATATACACCACCTTTCACACGTGGCCTGCACACACACACACACACACACACGATCCATGCTTCATCTGTTCTGTTCTCTCTGCCTGAACGATCCTCCAGATTCCCTCACCTCCCTCTACCCCCCTCATCTCCTCACCCCCACGTCCCCACGCATTGCTTGGCTAGCTGCTAAACCCGGCCAGCACTTAAGACCCAGATGTCACTGTTCCCTAGGATCCTTCCTTGAAGCCACCAGTTGGATTAGATGACCTGTATCCATTTGGATGATTCTAGATAACAAATTCCTATATTTCCATGCCTTGATCCCAACAAAGTGTATTTCTCCTTCCAAGATAGTCTAATGTCAGTGTCCCGGTCAGCAAGCAGCTTGCCCTCAGGTGGAAATCCAAGGCCGCATCTTTTGACTCCATAACTCCTGGGATCTCAGTCTTCTGCATCCAGCTCATGGAAGGGGTAAGAGGAACTGGAAGAGGCCCAGCCACTTCTTAAAAATCCCTGGCCAGGGGCACCTGGGTGACTCAGTCAGTTAAGCCTTTGCCTTCGGCTCAGGTCATGATCTCAGGGTCCTGGGATCAAGCCCCACATCGGGCTCTCTGGTCAGCGGGGAGCCTGCTTCCCCTTCTCTCTCTCTGCCTGCCTCTTTGCCTATTTGTGATGTCTCTCTCTGTGTCAAATAAATAAATAAAATCTTAAAAAAAAAAAAATCCCTGGCCAGAAGGGCTCCCCCTCGCTCCCACTCATTCCCTGGTGAAAATTAGTCCCAGGTGACTCCTGGATGAAATACAGGCCCTGTGCCTCCCAGTAGGCAGCCGGCCCTCGAAGTCCAGGGCTGCTTCTTGCTGCCCCCCCAACCCTGTCCATACACCCGCCTCAGTTACCATAGTGTGTGGGGTCCACCTCCCCCAGCAGGCTATAAGTCCCTGAGGGCAAAGGCCTCGTTCCTTGTACGTCGTACCCAGCCCCGGGCATGGGTGTTTAGTACTCAGTACTGTTGTGGCTTGAATGGATGACTGGACGGGTCTGACACTGCAGGTTGAAGGCCCTCTGTGCAAACAGCTGAGCTACACTGGGAGAGGCAGGGCCTGCCGGCACTGAGCATGGAAAGAGATCTCCCCTGGGAAAAATCAAAGACCAGGAGAATGAGTTGGCCCTTTGGCAAGGTCTGCAATTTTATCCCCATGATACTTCTCAGGCCAAAAAGGGCCCCAAATCTGAGAGCTCTCTTCATAGCTAACACAAGTGGTCTGTACCCCATGTCGAGCACTGTTCTAGCTGCCGTATGTGCACTCATTCATAAATCTCCACGATGACTCCATTCTGTACATGGGGAAAAAAAGTTAAAGACTCAGGAAAGTTAACGACATGATACTCTCTCTACCCACAGGCTTACCTTCCTTTTGTGGAGCTCCTAGAAGCCCCAGGACAAGGATGCTTTCAGCCAATCTTCCAGAACTTCTGTCAGAGAATTAAGTTTAGAGAAACAGCAGAAATGTGACTGCCTGAAAGCTAAATCAGACATTTTGGGGGCTTCTGACCGTATCCGAACCTCAGGGCTCGGGTAACAGGCCAGTGGCCCAAGAACAAATTGCCAGGATTATTCTTCACCTGGAATGCTAAGCATTTTCCAAGCAAGAATCACTGAACTTTTCATTGATGTTTATGTTTTACAATGTCCTTTGGTGAAATTTAAAAACGGTACAGGTTAGAGCCAAATAACAAATTGCAAGCCTCCGAGCCCATCTCAACATGACACTTGCGTGGAATTAACAGTGATAATATTATGACAGGAGACTGATCTCTGTGCATACACCACCGAGCCAAATACCCAGAGGCCGGCAGCATGGAAACACAGCTCCACTCAGCCGTGCTCCGCGTCCCCTACACTGGGCGTTTCCAGAGTCTTAACTGGATAACAACCACGGCCCCTCCTGGGAAATCACTGCTTCAGAAATGTTTTACGCTGATGACAAGAGAAACAGCTGTAATTTGTCATTATAGAAATATCCAATTATCAGACCACTGAGTGATGACTGCAGCCTCCCGTCCTTACTGCCATCAGTCTGGGCTCCAAGCTACACACCTGTCACAGCCGCAGCCTGCCAGGCGACAGCCATGGAAGAGCCTGGCTTCCCTTCCCACCACCTCGAGGTTGGGGAGGTAGCAGTCGGTTCCTCTGGCAGGAAGCAGGTGCCTCCAAGGCCGCCTCCTGATCCAAGGGCAGGAAGACCAGCATATGAGCAACAATACCTGGCCAGCTCCTCCAGGAAGGCCTCGGGAGTTACTCTTCCTCATTGGCTTTCCCACCAGAGGATGGAGTGGACTGTGAGAAGCGAAGGGGCTGAGGCTTTGGAGCCAGACTGTCCTGGGTTCAGTGTGTGTCCCCAAGATATCCTAGCTGTGTGCCCTATGAGGCTCACTGGGGACAGAATCTTCCGTGGGTGGAGTGGAAAGCCCTAGGGAAAGAGCAAACAAATGGAAAACTGAATCTGACACAGTGGTGATGAGCCAGCATTTATAGGTACCAAGCATTTTACATGTTTTAACTCATTTTTATCCTCACAACAACCTTACACAGTGGGTGCTATTATGACCTCCATTTTATAGTTATGGAAACCGAGGCCAAGGAAGATTAAGGAATTCAGCCAAGGACACCTGGCTATGAGGGGCAGACATGGGCTCTGCCCTCAGCAGTCTGGTTCAGGGGTTGAGCTCCTAATGTTTTGTGGTCCTCATAACGAGTATTAGCTGCTATCTCTGTCCCAGGTCCTTTGTAAGTTCTTTATATGTATTATGTCATTTAATCGTCACAATATATTATCTCAGATGTGTACAGATGAATGAACTGAGGCCCAGAAAGGTTGAGTAACTTACCAAAGTTCACACAGCTACTAAGTAGCAGAGTCAGAACTCAAATCCTGGCCTTCCTGCACTGCCTGGGTACCGAGCCACTATCTGTCTACACATACTGCTCTGTGATTCCTTGATTACTTTCTATGTACATTTGCATTTAATTCATTCAGCCAACAACTCCTGAGAAAGATACTATTATTAACTCCAATATGTAAAGTGGGAAGGTGAAGATCATAGAACCTAAGCCGATTACAGTCAGTAATTGAGGATTCAGGATTCGAATCCAGATGTCGTCTGGAACCCTCTCTGCCACAGTAACCTGCTACCCTAACACATTGCCTGCTCCTGTACAGACCATGTGAATTTGAATTCAATAGAGCTAAGTGTAAATGAGCTGCTCAGCAACTGGCTCAAAGGCCACTTCCTTCAGGATGGCCTCCCTCAATCTCCTCCTCCTCTGCTTAATCTCGGACCTGGCTTTTGTACCCAGGATGGCTCCTGATCACTTCTATGGACAATTGTGCTGTGATGGAGATAAATCTATGCAGAGAAGTAAAATGTGGTGACATCGGAGAGCAACATCACTGAAAAGAGGGAAAGCAGCCATGGGAGAGCCTAGTCCAAAGCCCAAGACCAGAGGCCTTTTGAGAAACAAGAACCACAAAGACAGGAAGCAGAGAAGAGACCACAACACACAACATAAAACTCGAGGCAACAGTGAGCAACCGGAAGAGTAGTCACTGATCTGGCAGAGCCAAGGAGGCTGAATCCTAAACTGACATGGAGAGAGCTGAGAATTAACACAAAAATAAAAGGCACAGAAATTAACAGCACTGGTGCCAATGGTTGAGGGCAAAGGGGGTGAAACGGGTTAGATTTGTTGCAAATTATTTAAGAAACAATTAGAACCTGAGATCCCTTCCCCAACTCTGTGCCTCCAGGTAACTGCCCTCCCCAGTCTAGAGAAGACAAGAGGTTTATTCTTTAGGGAGGGCAATCCAAGGAGTGTCTGGACTGAAGGACAGCAGAACCAGTTGAAGTCCAGGATACCATATTGAATTAAGTGACCACAATATCCAGAATATTTGGGTTCTCATCTTGTTTCCTGCACTGGGCTCCCAGAACATAGGCAACCAGGCCTTTTTTCCAGGCAGGAGAGTGAAAGAGTCATAAGAGGAATCTGGCTAGTTCAAGAGGAAGGATTTTTTAGGATTGACATTGGAGTTTTCCCCAGCAAGTGGCCCAACTAGATAACCCTGCCAAAAAGTTCCTGGTTGACAAGCACGAACAACATGATTTTTAGAGCCCCACTCCTGAGCATAGACAGGTATGCAGGGATCACCAGGCTCCTCAGGGAAGTTTCCAGCACAAACGACAGAGACCAAAAGAAACAAGAGGTCAGGGATGCACCCTGAAGGAAACAGACTATCCAAGAATGATAACATTAAAATAACAACCTCAACATCTTCAGAGATGTGAAAGAATACTTTATATCCATGAAACAAGAAAAGGATGTTACAAAAGGGGAGTGGGACATTCAAGAACAAGGAAGAGCTTTAGGGAATTAAAAACATGGAAGCAGAAAAGAGAAACTCAGTAGCAAATTTGAAGGGCTGAGGAAATCTCTTAGAACACTGGAAAAGAAAAAAAATAAGAAAATCTAAAAATGAGTTCAGTGGTTCCAACGTCTGAGTAATAGGAATTCCAGAAACAGAAAAATCTGTAGCACCAATTCAAGATCTTCCAGATCTATAGGCCATGACTTTCAAGATCAAAAGGGACACTGACTACCCAGAAAAATGGATTAAAATACCCAAATCAAAGCACATCAATGTGAAATTTCAAAACATGGGACAAACAGAAGAGGCTGTAAGTTTCCGGGGGGGGGGGGGGGGACGCGGGGAGGAGGAAAAGGAAAGGAAAGGAGTTGGAACACAGAATTAGGAGTTAGAACCGTTTTCAGTTTCTCAAAAATAACTAAGTTCTAATGGTTAGGAGTAATATAATAAACAACTTCTCCATAACTAATAAGAAATAGAACTAATAAATAACTTCTCAAAAATAGCTAGAAGCTAGAAGGCAGCAGAACCATGCCTTCAAAATTCTGCGGGATAATAATTACAGATGGGCGGGGCACCTGGGTGGCTCAGTGGGTTAAAGCCTCTGCTTTCGGCTCAGGTCATGATCCCAGGGTCCTAGGATCGAGCCCCGCATCGGGCTCTCTGCTCAGCAGGGAGCCTGCTTCCTCCTCTCTCTCTGCCTGCCTCTCGCCTACTTGTGATCTCTGTCTGTCAAATAAATAAATAAGATCTTAAAAAAAATAATAATTACAGATGGGCAATGTCTCAAAAAAATGTATATCCCACACCCTGTTTCTTAGGAAGCTACTGATGATGTGCTCCCTCAAATTACTGTATAAACCAAAAAAGGGGGAAGAATGGGATACGGGAAAGAGGAGACCCAATGCAAGAGAGAGAAGCGACTTCCCACTTTGATGTTGAAGGGACATCTCAGGACAACAGCCATGCACCAACCAGGGAAAGTAACCATCCACCATAAGTCCAGAGCCCAAGGAAAACTCCTTCAAGAAGATAAATTGATAGAATATCTGATGTGAATGAAAGGTAACATGGACAAACTTTGGAGAGTTTGGGGTTGAACTGGTGATAAGTACATGGAATATCCAACACATATCAAACAAAAGGCAATCTTAACTCAAGGGAAAACAGAAGACTGTTCAGGAAAAGAAAAGCAATCAAAATTTGCTGTGAAGGCTCAGATCTGAATAGCATATATGGTCATAATATTGTAAACATTGACTATTGATCTAAGCAAAAACCGTAGTTCTGGGAGAATGGGAAGGTGGCAGAGTGAATGTGTTTGGCAGGACAAGAGAAGGAAAAGGAGCTAAGTTTGCATTTTCCATAGTGGGAAGTAAACAGATGAAGCATAAAACAAATACCCCCCAAAAGTAGCAATACAAACACACTGTTGGATAAGGTGGTAAAGACCAAAATAAATCTAGAAAAGGTGAAAATGGTTGCCTCTGTGGAGGGAAATGGGGGAGGTTAACTGGAGACTGCTTTTTGTCTTAAAAAATCATGTAGAACCAGTTGAGTCTGGTTCTTTAAACTATGTGCATGTATAATTTTGACAGAAATTAAAACTTTAAAAGTTTTCCCTGGTTTTGTAGGGGGAACTATAAGAGTAGTGTTGTGTTCTGTGAAAAAAGCCAGGCCCATTTATGGTTTGGTAATGAAATAGAAGGCTAGTTTCATACTGCTGCTCTTCTGTACCACCATAAAGCTTATTCATTCATTTATTTGACAAATATTGATCAAGGCCCTGCTATATGAAGGCAGTTTCACCTCCATTATCTCTAATAATCTAGCTTTTAGAAATTAGAGGGAAGTAATATGGGCTCATGGCTCCCTTTCTGATCAAGTCCACACAGGGGCTACTGACTGACCTGGGAGGGACCAGGTAGGGTCTGGGCCTGTGCTGGGGCTAGAAGAAACAGAGGCTGGTCTTCCCCTCTGGGTGATGGTGGGTGCTCCTCCTCCATATAAATGTCCACTTAGACATTTATATGTCTAAAATATGTAATATATTTTATATTAAATAATATATAAATACATATTATATATAATATATAAATAAGACACCTTACCACCTAAAGGTTAGTTTCTTTCCAAACTAAGTCTCACCCACAAGATAAAACTCACATTTCCCCTGTTAACAGGGTACATGAGAGAATGGGGAGGGATGAGCATAGTATCTGTTCTCCCTTTTGTGGAATATCTGTGACCTAGAAAAAGTATGTAGTTGAAGTTCTACCCCTCCCTAATGAGTGAAGAGGAAATCTACAAAGCACAGTTTGTCATATAAAATATGCCCTCCTTGAACATGTCCTGCTAACCATAAGTCCCCAGAAATTTGGGGATGGCCCTCTGTCCTGTCACAGAGAGCCTGTATCATCTCCTGTACTTGGGAAGCAATTCGGACCTCCTTAGCAATGTCGTCTTCCACCTGAGAAGGCTAAGTTATAGGTCAAAGTACCACTGAGACTACCTCGGGATCGAGGTGCATGGAGGCATGACCAGTGGCTCCCCAAGCTAAGAAGAAAGGGTCAGCAGGTGCCTGTCTCAGTAGGGCCATCTCCTCCACCATAGAGGAAGAGAGGAAAAGAGAAAGGGAAAGAGACAGGTTCAAGGTGGAGACTATTAGGAACTCTTCCTCTGTGGGCTATTTGGTATCACACTTGGCTTTCCATCTTCATCATAGATTTTCTGAACCACAGCCAAGGCAGAGGGGGCGCTAGTCAGCTCTGAGATTGTTTGTTGCACTTGCCCCTTGTAAAAACTACATTTCAGAGCCAAAAGATGAGCTAATATTCTACTTCAGCATCAGTAGTAAAAAGCAAATAACTGGGTATGAGAACCAGGAAATAAGAGAAGTTTAATGCTCCCATGGAGAAGCAAATATTTGCACTTATTAATATCCTGAAAGCCATGTTGCCATGAATAGTTCCTTCTCCTTTTATCCCATGCCTTTTGTCTAACACAGTGATATATTGCCACCCTTTCAAAATCCTGACACAGATGACATTGAAGCAAATTATGTACCTCAGCCAGATTTCTCAGTTGAAATGGAGATAGCTGATGTGTACATTTTTCCATCTAATTAACATTCCACAGTTTGAATAGCTGTTATCATGCCCTGGGTCCCATATGAATGGGTGAATAGATAGAAAGATCCATAAACAGCTTGGCTTGCATAGAATGAGATTTTTCTCCAGACAAAGAGAAAATGGAATGAATCATTGTCATCTGGATGGTAGCAGCCATCAGGGACTAACACGAGCACACTCCCCTGTGAACAGACACAAGTGTGTTGCCTGGCACCAGCAGCCATCTCTGGAGGATCTTGGCCCACTCCCGGCGTCTGTATTCTGCCACGTAAATTTTTTCACCCAGGTTTTTGTTTATACTGTGTTGCGGTGTCCAAAAATCTGTCCCAAATTTGTTCCTACTCCTCCACTCAACAGGTGTAAATTAATTCTCCTCTCCTTACACTTAGTGATTCAGTTCCAACAAAAAGAATATGGCCAAAGTGATGGTATATAACTTCTGCAACTAGGTCCAAAAATGCATTTCTTCTCTCTCTCTCTCCCTCTCTCTCACTCACTCTGGAGAAAGCCAGTTGCCATTACAAGAGGCCACTCACAGAGTCCCGTGGAGAGTACCTCATGCCTCCTGTCAATAACCATGGGGATGAACCATCCTGGAAGTGGATCCCCAGCCCCAGACAAGCCTTCAGATGAGACCACAGCCCTAGCCGACATGACTGCAACCTCGTGAGAGACCCTGAGCCAGAACCACCCAGCTAAGTCACTCTTGAATTCCCGACTCTCAGAAACTGTGTGATGTAATGTTCATTGCTTGAAGCTGCTGAATTTGGGGCTGACTCTATGCAACAACAGGTAACTAATACACACTGTGATTTCTCGACTTTCTTCACCATATTTATGGGGAAAGTTTTTTTTTCTCCCTAATATTCAAAAGCCAAGATGACTACAGCTGCCATAGCAAAACTCCAAAGTCACTGCAAAGTGAGGGAATCAGAAGCTTGCTCAGGCCTTCCACAAGCCAGCCGGCTCTCTGGAAACTGTACAACTTGCTGGAAAAAGACACAGAAAAATTGAGGGAAAATGTCAAGGGCGTGCCTCGGGCCACTCATCACTCATTCCCTCTTTCCTCCATGAATCCTCTAAATGGTGTCCCCTCTCACAGACCTCAGTGTTCTGCAGCCTCTCTCATCAGCTCTGTGCATGCTCTTGGCCCCCTGTGTAACTCCTCATACATTGGTCTTCCCCCCCAGAAACCCGTAGCTGGCATACTGGTGCTCACACCTGCAGAGCCCGGCCTATGCCAGGTCCTGAGCCAACTTGGGCCAGAACAGGCAGTGCCAGAGGTCCCTTGGTGCTTTCAAAGCAAGCCGGATGTGGAAACGCCCATAAGTGGAGTAACTACAAATGAGCAGAGTGGTTAAAATCTCCAGTTTGAACCTAGGCAGAGATAAGTTTGATTCCAGAATCCACTGTTGACTGGCTAATTGACTTTGGACAAGTTAAGTAGCTAATACTTGTCTTCCTCCTCTGTAAAATGGGTGCATACCATGGCCCACCTTGAACAGGATTACATTAAATCTATGTAACCTCTTCATACAGGGCCTGGTGTCTTAATAAATGTTGCTGTTAAGACCAGGAGTAGAAGGCTTCATATCACAAGCTTGGAATCCCCTTCTCACCCTGTGCAATTACTTCATTCCTGCTCATTGTAAATGCTGGTAATTCCTCGTACCCACTGTGGGTGGTTTAGGGGGGCTGGCATTTCTCCCTGCTATTTTGCCCATTCTTCCTTGGTCTCCATCAGCTCTGGCCGTGACTTCGGACTCCTGCCCTGACTCCCAGCCCACGGTTAGGCCCCAGGGGTGCTGTGACCTTGCTCACACCCACCCTCCAACACCTTGTCTCTCCCCGACGAGCCCCAGCTGGCCTATGGGACATGAACAGGAGCTCGTGCCCCTACCATGACATGTCTCCGTACATCTTCAAAAGGTTTCCCATTGTTTAGGAGGAAAGACGGAATCTAGTCCTCTCCTTTCATGCAGGAAACTGCCTATTCTGGGGAAAGCTAGCTGAGGTAATTTATATGCCCTGCTTAATTACTTCACTACCAGACTCCCAGCTAAGTTGCCCTAGCAACACCTAGCAACTGGCCACTGTCACCAGCTGCTTCTGTAAGAGAGTTCTTCTAGCTGTGTTATAAAGTCTTTTTTTGGTCGTCTCAGTACAGAAAAGAGTAAGTTAAACAGGACTCTGAACGGTACATAAACCAGTTTTACGGCTCCCCTCTGCTTGGCTTTGTCTCCATTTTCCTCAGTGGGAGTGTGGCATTTCTCCAGCACTCCCATTTAGAAACTGCTGGAGGCAGCAGCGGGCAGGGTTTCGGAACACATCTTTAGAGTCCGACGGATGTTCTAGCTGTGTGACATTGGGAATAGTATTTAACCTTGCTGTGTCTCAGATGCTTCATCTGGAAAATGGGGGTGACATTACCAACCAAAATAACATACAGGACCTGACATATAATCCACGTTCAGCGCTGGCTTCTGTGATAATGAATAATCTCAGATGGGAAAACAACAGCCGACTTGGCAAACGACCCTGCCGCAGAGCCATGTGACTGAAACACGCAGTCCACCTCAGGGGTTCTACAAACTGTCCCCCTCACCTCCCTCCTTGGTCCCCTGGCTGCCCACCCCCATGTCCTATCCCCACTCCCACCACATGTAAGCTCCATGGGGTAAGAGACTTTATCCATTTTGCTCACTACTCTACCCCAGCACCTAGAATAATGCTTGGCTTATAACAGGTGTTCGGTGAACATTTGTTTGATGAATGAATGTTTGCAAAGACTTGTCTTGTGCCTACAGGTGCCCTTAGGAACTTCACCTGCTGAGATATGGAATTCCTGCATCCCTAGCCTTACACATCTTAATAACACACCAACCCCCAGCAGCTGCTCAGGCCTGTGTTTGCGTAAGTCCGATCCTGAGCAAAACCCCAAATATAACATCTAAGCCCATCCTAAGTGGTCATTTCATTGCCAAAACTGCCCTATGATAAATCTCCCGAACTTATTTCTTTACAATTGAAGTTACAGCTGCAACAGGAAAACTAAAATGACGTCTGATCCTCAGGACATGGTGTGAGCTTGAAGGTGGAAGTGGAAGGAGGCGTTCTCACTGTGCCCTTCTTAGGAGGTTTTTCCTCTCTCCAACCCAATGGATCTGTTCTAAGCAGAGGATCCTTCTAAGAGGGAGAGGGAGAAGGAATGTCCACATCAAAATGAGAGAGCTTGTCCGGGGTGTGAAGAGGGCACAGAACCAGGGCCAGAGCCAGAGTCTGCCTGCACCTGGGGTCAAGGAGCCAGAATTCTGAAGGAAGCCAGAGAATCAAAGCTGTGTATTTGGAGCAAACAGAGGAAAAAGCCACAAGCAGAGGTAACAGTGGATTCATTGCCAAAGTGATCTGGAAAGTGGGAGGGGCTACTCCTACAGATTATAAGGATGTTCCCGAATAGGCACTTTTGCAAGACCCAGATTCTATCTCCCAAACCTGGGTCTTCTGCTATAAAAAGAAGAGCTTTATGAATATAGAGGGAGCTTATGCCTCATACCAGAGCCAACTTCTTGTGATCTACCCATGTCCTTCCAAATTTTCACTTTGGAAGCCAAGTTGAGAGGTCCCCAGAGTGGTATATTAATTAACAGTGCTGCCCAGGACGTGCACCACCTGGGGGTGACCCTCCCTGACTCTGTGAGGGGTCATTCCACAGAGGGGAAATTAGCTCTGTCCTGCCCAGTGCCTGGTCCCCCTGAACTTGACCTGGAAAGCCGCCTATCACTGCTGAGAGCAGAATGAAAACCCTGCTGGAGGAGGTCCGTGGCCCAGGCAGAGGCATCTGAGTTGAACGTCAAAGAAGAGCAGCCAACCCTCCACCCCCCGGCATCCCATGCCCCTCACTTCCCACCCCCCTCTTCGGAACCCTGGAGCCACAGCCCCGGCCACCACCCACTGAAAACTCTTACTTATAAGATCGTGAAATTGAGATTGAGAAAGGGGACCTGGCTTCTATGTCACACACCACATCCATGAACAAGCTCCTGACTCCTGGTCTCAGGTTCTCTTTCCGTTGCTCCCAGACTCCACACTGAGTCTCCCGGGACCTGACCATGAGCGCCCTGCTCTGAGTGACCAGGGTAGAGTGGTGCACGTCTCCTCCCTTCAACTCCAGCCCCCTCAGGGGCAACCGGTACAGTGGGGAAAATTTGAGATTAACTGCAGAAGACCTAACTTAGTCACTAGCGCCACCGCTCACTAGCTGTGTGATGGAGGCAAGTCACCCTCTCTGATCTACAGTGGGATTAATTGAGGACTGGGAATAACACTGACAGCTGCACCTCATGCCGCTGTTCCGGACAGCTCAGTGAAAAATGTAAAAATCTTCCGCATATTCAAAAGTTGCACTGTGATCATTCTTTTCTTCCCTGCACTTCTCAGGATTTCCCAAATTTTCTATGAAATTGATTTTAAAAGAAAGAACAAATTATACATAATTTTAAACACGAAAAATTATTTTAAAGAATCAGTGCCTTTTACTTCTGAAATTGGCAAAACTGTCACTTCTTACTCTGATGTTGAAAGGTACAGTGAGGTGAGAATTCTCACGCTCGGCTAGTGGGAGAATAAATTGGAATTAACTTTCTGGAAAATTATTTAGCAACGGGCATCAATAAGCTTTTAAAATTTACATCTCTTGGGGTGTCTGCCTGACTCAGTGGGGCATGCAATGCTTGATCTTGGGATTGTGAGTTCAAACCACACGTTGGGAGCACAGATTACTTAAAAATAAAATCTTTTTTAAAAAAAAGGTTTGTCTCTTGAACCAATAATTTCACTTTTCAGAATCTATGTAAAGAAAATTATCAACTGTGCAGTTAAAAATAATTATAAAGTCTGTAGCAGAATATCTTTCTTAGGGGCACCTGGGTGGCTCAGTCAATTGAGCATCTGTCTTCAGCTCAGGTTATGATCCCAGGATCCTGGGTTGGAGCCCCAGGTCCTCTGGCTTCCTGCTCTGTGGAAGGTCTGATTCTCCTTCTCCTTCCGCCCCTGCCCCCTGCTCGTGTTCTCTCTCTCCCTCTCTCTCAAAGAAATAAAATCTTTAAAAAAAAAAAAAAAACCTTACTGAAAATATTTCTTTCTTAAATATACCTAAAAACTAGAAACAACTTGTCACTAAATGAGAAATTGTAACATAACTGTGGTACTCCTTACAATGAAATATCAGGAAGCCCCTAGAAGTTAACTTCCCAAAGAATATTTGATGAGCTGAGCAAATAGTCATAATATAAAGTAGAGCAAATAGAATATTAAACTGTATATATAATAAAAACCTATCCTTTAAGATATAGAGAGAGACACAGAGAAAGAAAGAAAAAAACATAAAAGCATTAGCGATGTTGCCTCTGGATGATGAGATTATGGGTTTCATTTTCTTCTTTATGGTTTTTTTTTTGCATTTTAAAATTAATTACAATGAGCTTGTGTTCTTTTACAACTGAAAATGCTATTACAAATAAATAGGCAAATAAATAAAGTCGTATGTTTTTGCATTCTGTTTAGTTACTTTGGTAGTAATTATTTACACTTATCTGTATCAAACCTTCTCTCTTTAGTGGCTAGAAGTTTTTATTAACTTTTTATATCTTTAACTGGTTTTAGTGCTTGCTTCTTTCAAAACTCAAATTCCCTATCTTACTTTCTTGTGGTGATTCATTTTCAGGTGATTTGGAGACATTTTTTTGAGTCATTCTTATAGAAAATGTACTTGGACAGTACCTTCTCTTGGCTTCTGAAGATCAGAGAATGCTGTCAGATGTTGATGACAATGCGGCTGGGTGTCTTGGCTCATTTGGGCTGGATAAAAAAATACCATGGCTAGGATATCTTATAAAAATTTACTTCTCAGGGGACCTGGGTGGCACAGTTAGGCATGGGACTCTTGGTTTTGGCTCAGGTCGTGATCTCAGGGTTGTGAGATCGAGCCCCGCATCAGGCTCCATGTTCAGCGTGGAGTCTGCTTAAGATTCTCTTTCCCTGTCCTTCTGCCCCTCCTGCAAGTGCTCTCTGTCTCTCCCTCAAATAAATAAGTCTTTTTAAAAGGCTATTTCTCAACACTTTTAGATGCTGGGAAGTCCCAGAGCAAGGTGCTGGCAGATTCCAAGTCTGGTGAGGACCCAGTTCCTGGTCCATATAGCCTCACAAAGTGGAAGGGGGATGGAACTCTCTGGGTTCTCTCTTTAAGGGCACTAATCCCATTCATGAGGGCTCCACTCTCATGAGCTAATCACCTTCCAAAGGCCCCACCTCCAAATATCATCTCTTTGGGGTTTAGGTTTCAATACATGACTGGGGTAGAGGTGAGCACCCAAACACTCAGTCCATAGCACTGGGTAAAATTTTTCTATGTCTGTAGATATTCTATTGCTAACTTCTAGAATGTATTGTTTCAGAGAAGAAATCTAATATTAGATTCCTCATCCTTAGTTTGTCAGCTTATTTGCCTATAGGACTCCTACATCGTTAAAATTAAATTACAGTAAAATTGTTATTGATCCCGAAACGCAAGTATCAGGAGTCAAGGCAACAGCTGAAACCCAGCTTATAGCGTAAGCTTCCATAAAAGGTTTTAGGGACCAAACCCTTCTCTCCCTTGGCCAGCCCTCTACATTCCATGCTGGGTGCAGAGCCAACTCTTCCTGCAAAACAGCCTCCATTGTGCCCTTCTGCTTAGCCTCCTCCTGCCCAACTCTAGCAAGACCAAAGTTAAAAAACTGCTAGTTGCCCTTAACATTTTTTCTGCTATCACACATTCGTGCAATTAAATGACACATGCACACAATTTGGAGATTTAGGCATTAATTTGCACACGTAAAATGTGACTCTACTAAATGCACTTCTCTACATCATGCTTTTGGTTAGCTCACATAACTGGCAGTCCCTCTAGGTTCTCTCTAAATTGGTGTAGATAAAACTCACTTTTTCTAGGCTGCATAGTGATTCAAATTATCCATGTATTATAATCTGTTCAAGGGTCTCTGTACTGATGGGTATTTAAGTGACCATTTGTTATCCTTATTTGTAGCTTCGTTTTATTGTTTTTGTTTGCCGACAAAACAAAAATGCTGCAATAAACACATTTGTAGACGTAACCTTATTTTTTTTGGTTCTTGAATTTCTATAGGATAAATCCTCAAAAATGAAATTGCTCCATCATGAGCATTTTTTTCTTTCTGTAAGTGCCCTATCTATTCACATTTCTACCAGTATTGCAAGTGCCCTTCCCCCAGCAAAAACCTCTGCTAAGTGTCACCTCCATTTAATTTCTCCTGACATGACATGTGAAAGGCATGATTTGCATTGCGCTGGTGTCTTCCACACGGTGTTTGGACTTCCTCTTGGTTGAACTGTCTATTCAGATCTTTTGCCTATTGGCCAACTGGGGTGTCTTTCTTTATCAATTTGTAGAGGTATTTAAAGATTTTAAATGTTAACCTTTTCTCTCTTTCTACTCTGCAACTTTTTCTTGGTTTTTCAGTTGGTTTTTGGCTTCACTTATGGAACACTTTTCCATACAATTTTCTAAGGTTTCGGCATGTAAAAATGGCTTTGTCATGATAGCATCTGCAAATCTACTGTCTCTGTTTAAAGATCTCCCACAACACCAGGTGATTTGTATGGGCTCCTTGATTTTGCTCTTGTATTATTTTGTCCATTTCTTACATTGAAATCTTTAAGCCATCTGGAATTTATTTTGTAGAGGGAGTTAGAGCTCTTTTCATTTTCTTCTGGATAGATAGGGTCATAGTCCGTGATATAATATGGGAGTCACTTATTTTCACACCAGCGAGGGCTTTCCAACTCTGTTGCATGTGCAATTGCCCAGGACCTCACACTCAGAAGGGCTCTGCGTGCCTGGTTTAGTCCTCTGCTCTCACCATCTTGAAATTCTTAACAATGTGATCTTCCAGCTTGTGTTTTATAAATGAATTCTGACAGGGCACTGAGCAGGGGGTTTGGATTCACTGTCCTATCTCCCACAGCCTCTCTGCTTTCTTGGGATGGTGCTGGCCTCCAGCTCCCCAGCCAGTAGCTTTCGATCACCCAGGAGGCTTCTAAAAATACTGATGACTGGGTGGGTCCCACCAGCAAAGATTCTAATGTAATCTGAACATAGCATTGGTGAGGAATTTTTTTTAACTCCCCTCCTTATTCTGGTATGCAGCCAAATCTGGGGACCACTACACTAGACCACATCCCAGGTGTTCTCGCTCAGTTCAAACGTCCAAGAAAAATGTCTAATTCAGTAACCATATTCCAGGTAAATTCACCTTGTGGCAAGTGCCCATATGGCATATGAATTCCTGGAGGAAACACCAGTGGCTCTTGCCAATTTAAACCGCAAAGTGGAACAGCTATCACACAGGGATCCCTAAGCCTTCTCCTTGGTTTGCAATAGATTCCCAAAATGGCATCCAACGGTAGCATCTCTGGCTGGTTACTCTATCCCATTAGGGCCTCCTTCCACATGGACAATGCTCATTTCTCTTCAGGTGGTTTGTTTGAACGACAACATTGCCCACTGTAGAGCCACCCTGCTTCCCCACACAACCAGCTTCTCTGCACTCTTTTTTTTTTTTTTTTTGACAGAGAGAGAGACAGTGAGAGGGAACACAAGCAGGGGGACTAGGAGAGGGAAAGCAGGCTTCCTGCTGAGCAG
This sequence comes from Martes martes, assembly GCF_963455335.1. Lineage (NCBI taxonomy): Eukaryota > Metazoa > Chordata > Mammalia > Carnivora > Mustelidae > Martes > Martes martes. Next base: position 49,831,140 of record NC_137898.1, read on the forward strand.
GGAGCCCGATGCTGGGCTGGATCCCAGGACACTCGGATCATGACCTGAGCCAAAGGCAGATGCTTAATGACTGAACCACCCAGAGCCCCTTCTCTGCACTCTTTAATCAAAGAACTAGATGCTCTAGACATGGTTAATTCTAAGTCCTTTTGTTCTGGTCTGGCACCTAGAATGAACAAAGGCTTCATGGAGCCATTTCCTATGTGGAATTGGAGGATGCTTTGTGAACATATGTGAAATTCCTCTTCAACAACTGCAATGGCATCTGTCCCCTTAGATAAACATGTGTTTGGACGGGATGAATCCAGTCCCTCAGCTGAGATCTGGGATTGGTTGATTGCCGTTGGCAGTTGGTGCCTATTAGTGAAGCAGGTGAGGGGAGATGTTGAAAGGGGATGGGGTGGAGGCCTGCTGAATCAAGAGCCATAGGTAGAGGTAGGTAGAGCACTTCTATACCGCAGACAGTCAAGGGATAGGTGCCAATCAGGTAGGTGCCAGATCAGTCGATCTGAAGCCCAGGTAGAAGAAGCCAGACTGACATGGGGCCACATTGGCCTGACCCCCAGAACAGAATCACCACTGGACCTCCTAGGAATGCAAGGGTGGGCTCAGGGAACATGAGAAGGAGCCAGAGAGGAAAGAAACCCATGTTCATCCTCCCATAGATGATCAGCACGCCTGTGCAATTGCTGGAGGACAAAGGGAAGGAAAAAAAAAAAAGGAAGACCAGGAGCATCTCTGGGGCCATTATGTCTCAGAGCCAAAGACCTCCAAGAGCAGGAAGGGGGCCCTTGTGAAATGCCCCAGTCCTAAACCAAAGCCATCCACTTCAGCTGCAGCCTACAGCTCTGATGCTGGGCATACCCAGATGGGACATCCCAAGCTGCTCCATACCCATTGCAAGCGCAGCCAGGCCATTGTGCAGGAGACCAGCTCAGACCTGAGCAATAAGGAACACATTCAAAAGGCCCCAGGAGTCTGGGTCTGGGAGAGGCAGGAAACCATCAGTGGGTAATTACTGCAATCAGAACTAAAGTGGAAACAGAAGGGCATGCCTATTTGGCCCTTTGAAGGCTGGACCAGTTTCTAATTTTCCTTGTTATACTGAAGAATGAACACTTTTGAGCCAATGTGCGAGATGGAACATGGGTGCACACTCCATCCCATTACTAATGGAAAATGTGAATTATTATCCTCCTCCATATATGTCTAAAATAATCCTGATCTATATTGTTAAAGAGTCAAACCCAGTCCCCCTAAACCAGTCCCTTTATTTCCACAAATCCTTTGAGCAAGGCCAAAAGCTCTAGGAAAATACTGGGGTTTTTTCCTCCTAGGTTCTAAGTGTTGAGAAATCTCTACTAATCTACAACAGGTTTGAATAGAATCACAGAGCTACAGGCTATTAGACCGGAGTTCATCAAACATTTCCTGAGCACCTACTTTAGGAAGTAGATACTAGGAACTGAGGATTGAAACAAATCAGATCTAGTGCCTGCTTCCAGAGGCTCTCTGAGAGAGGAAGATCATAAACAGATCATTTTGATACAATATCATGTGTGCAAGTCACGAAGGTATGAGTAAGTGATAGATTGGTCCTACAAGAGGAAGGGAGGAGAAAATCAGCAAAGGCTTCATCGAAGAAGCAGCCCTGGAGCCTAACAATGACGAAAGAGTAAATTAAAAGTTGAAATGTTAGCCATGTCATTTTACAAAATGAGAAGAAGGTCATTCTTCTCTAGAGCATAATAGAAAAATAATAAATAGTTGGGGAAGGGAACTTCTCTCACCCCAGCTCAACAATTATTTGAGTAGAGAAACTAGATGGCAGAAGGTTAAGAAGAATGTCAGCGACATCAGAAACCATACAAAAATGACCAGTTCATCACTGGTGATGGCCAGAAGGGTGAGAGCAGTATGGAGGAGAGATGTTTATGGGTCAAATGGGGCTAGCTTATGTCTAAGGAGCTACAGTAAAACAGCAGCTGTCAAGGCTTGGGGTGGGGTTGTGTAACTGTGCGGAGAGCAGGAGGATGGAGGCAGCAGAAGAGCTCACATGAGTCTCTAGTACCCCACAAGGGAGTGAAGGTGCTTGGGGAAGAGGCCCAAAGACCTAGTCATTTCACTGTATGTCTGTTGTAAGACAGGGGAGGAAGGAACCTGCTGAGAGCAAACATGTTTTATTAGAGTGTGGAGGTTATGAATCTAAGGCCACAATTCAAGTCCACAAGAAATAGGACTTCACTTTTCCATAACTCACTTTCTTTTTAAGCCCCATTCCACTGAGGTGCCCTTCTTTTCCCCAGAGATATTACAGAGAACCAAGGCATTGGAGTGGGGGTGGTGATCTTGTCTTCAGTTATTATCTACCCACACTATTAGAAGCTCAGATGTTTTTTTTGTTGTTGTTAACTGTCATTCCCAACTAAACGGCCTATTCAGGTTCAACTTGTCCAGCCACTTCTATACCAATGGCCAGTGTGAAGGAGTTAATTCTACTCCTCCCACACCATGCTGGGCCTCCACAACTGTGGAGTTGTGTAAGGCCTTATGATATCTGTGACAGGCTGGCCAAGGGAAACTTACCACCAGGACACACAATGTGGCCGTGTCTTCTCTGTGGTCTTGCCACTTCTGTGGGGCTCCAGAATGAAATGAATACAGTCGTCCCAGTGAAAGGAATTGTATTAGATTCACTACTAAGCTTCAGTGACTACAACCAGCAAGCTATATCCATTCATGTGCCTTTGGATATAAGCATAATAGGTGTCTAGTGCTGAATAACAAATTACTCCAAAATGTAAAGAGTCAAAACAATGAACACTTATTATCTCAAAATTTCTGCAATTCAGGAATTTAAGAGTGGCTTAGCTCGGTGGTCATGGCTGAGATGCTCTCATGAGGTTGTTGTCAAGATGTCAGCCGGGCTGCATCCATCTGAAGGCTTGACTGTGGAGAACTCACTTTCAAGAAGGCTCACTTAGATATTTGCTAAGTTAATGCTGGTTGTTGGCAGAAGGCCTCAGTTCCTCACTGCGTAAACCTCTTCACAGGGCTGCTTGAGTATCCTCAAAACATGGTATCTGCCCCCCCGCCCCGCCGCCCCCCCAGGCAAATGATCCAAAAGAGAAAACAAGGAGCAAGCCATGGCATCTTTTATATCACAATCTCAGAAATCACTCCTGGTCACTTCTGTCACATTTTCTGCTCATTAGAAACAAATCACTATGTCAAGTCCACACTCAAAGGCAGAGGAATTAGATTCCACCTTTTCAAAGAAGGAGTCCAAACAAAGTTGTGGTCATATTTTAAAACAGGCACAATAAGTAACAGGAAAAAACTTAGCTTGAAAAACAAAGGAGATGTATTGACTTACCAACTAGAATTCAGAGATAAGACAATTTCAAGATATTGATTAATCCAGTGCCTCATTGCAGTAAGTCATCAACAATCTAGTATCTTTCTGACTCTTTGCTTGATTATTTTGACTATTCAAAATATCATTTCAAAGTTGGCTTTCCTCATGGTCGCAGGATGGCTGCCAACAGAATTGAGGAGTATGTGCTTCCTTGCTCATTACTAGGCAGAGAAAGAAGGCTGAATTCCTCCAATAATAAGACAAAAGTCTCCTGTGATCAGGAAACACTCACATGCTGATTGGTGTAGATCTGGTCTACCTGAGCCAATCACTGCACCAAAGGGGTGGCACTACCTGACTGGTTTAGACCTGGATTTGGGGATTGGTCATTCCCTCCCAACTCTCAAAGTTTCCACAAGGAGTAAGGGATATTGCAACTGCAGGGGAAGAATATAGCATTTACCACAGAAGGGCTAGGCAGGGGCAGGCTGAGGAGCAACAAAGTGCTGGCTCCAGAAGAGCTAATGTTAATAACCAGAGTTCAACCCTCTGAGTTTCAGAGAAACTGGAAGTCACCATCTCCCTCAGCCACCCTGCCTACAGCACTCAAGACTCAGACAACCCACCCAGAGGAGATGCAGCCGGCTCAACAGGCTTCTCCCTTGGGAGGCAAATAGTCGGTAAACACGAATACATCAGTCACCTTGAGTTCTGTCACTTGAGTCATAAGATTCCAAGAGCTCAGGCTCAAGGGGTTAGAACTAAAATTGGGAAGGAGATGGAGTAAAGGAAAGAAAAAGAGGAAAGGAAGAGAGGGGGACATTCACACAGGCCATTCTCACCAAGCCTCTTCCTCCTGGTCCCCCACACAGCCTCCATCTCTAACTGCATCAAGGTCATAATGGGATATTCCAAATTACAAGGGTCCTAGACCCCTACACACAGAGTAGGGGCTCACTCTGTTGGGCCCTGTGTCAATCTTCAAGGGTTGCTATAACTTTGTTAAGTAGCACAAGCTGTATGGCTTAAAAAGACAGACTTTTACTGTCTCTCAGTTCTGGAGGCTAGCCGTCCAAAACCAAGGTATTGGGAGGGATGCACTTCCTCTTAGACACTGGGTAGAATCTGTCCCTCCTCACCTCAACCCTGTTTTGGGTGGTGGTCAGAAAACTTCATGAGTACTTGATGAAACCACATCACTCCATTCTGCCCGTCATCCAACGGCCTTCTCCCCATGTGTCAGTCTACATGTAGTATTTCCTTTTTTTTTTTTTTTTTGAGATCTTACTTATTTATTACAGAGAGAAAGAGAGAGGGAGCATGAGAGAGGGGAGTGTTGGGGGAGAAGCAGTCTCCCTGCTGAGCAAGGAGTCCCATGTGACCTGAGCCAAAGGCAGACACTTAACCGACAGAGTTACTCAGGTGCCCCTGTTTTCCTTTTCTTATAAGGACACTGGTCATATGGGATTAGGGCCCACCCAGCCTAATGATCTCCACTTGATGCCATCTGCCAAGATCCTGTTTCCAAATAAGGTCACATTCACAGCTACTGGGGGCACTAGGGATTTCAATGGGTGAAGGTGGGGGGACAGAGTTTGGCCCACAGTGGGTCCCCCCCAATTTGTTCCTCCTCCAGGGCTTGTGGCAACAACTGATGAACAGCTGTTCTTTCCCTTAAAGGATAATCATGCATTGCTCAGTCTAGTCACCCTAAATGGACTTGGAAGGCAAAGCAAGGGGATATTCTGTCCGCCGATCCTTCAAGAATATAATTCACTGGCCACGCATGGCTACAGGGCTCGCCATTCTCTGCTGAGAACGTGTGTCTGTATATTACACGCCTACCCTGGTCTGTGGTCTCCTGAAGCCGGGGGTGGTACCCAAGCTGCCATCGGGCTGTGGTGATTCATATGAACCTAGACTCGCTCTCCTCTCAGGGCCTTGGTTTCCTCATCTGTAAAGTCTAGAGACCTCGAGTAGCCGACAGTGACTCTAAAGTGGCACATCTGGTCCAGAGCAGCTGCACAATTAATATATGGCCATTTCGTGGGCATCTCATGAGACTGGCAGGAAGGCTCATCAGAGCTCTTAGAGCACCCCTGCGGACAGTGTGCATGCCATTATGCAGATTCTAAGCTGAGATAAGAAAACAGCTTCGCTCTTCTCTTCCCAGGAGCCAGTCCTTTGTATTCATACAGGATAACATGACCTCCAGCAGACACCCCTTCACACACATATAAGAAAATCATACAGAACAAAATGCAGAGCAAAATGTCTGAATCACTGAAGAGTCGGGTTACTCCACTCTGCAGAATCACTCGGCAGCCAGTGGTCTCTTGGCTTCAGTTAGGCAACTGCATAAAAGCCAAACAGCTTTTCCTACAGAAGGAAAGGAATCTGGGACTCAGCAGGACAGAGACTGGAACAACGTACGGTCAGAGAGGCCTGAGGGAGTCAGCAGGGGCGTCCAAGAACCACATCCAAGGCCACAGTCCTGTTGGCCAGCCACATCAAATCCATCCATCAGCAATGAGCCCATTCAGGAAGGCCCTGCTGAGGGCTGGGGGTGGAGAGCAGAGGACCAAACTCTAAGGAAGGAGCACTGAGAGGACTAGGCAGAGAATCAGGACCCAGGCATACAGGATCAGGGCTCCCAGCAAAGAATCTGGTGGGGTGAATGCTGATTGAATTGGAGCGGGAGGGACAGAGTGGTGGGGCCTGCGGGGGGGCTGTGGTGGGGGTGGGTACCAGGAGCAGGGAGAGGAGGAATTCAAAGCAAGCCTTGTGTCAGAGGGTAGGAGCTCCTTTGATTGGGTGGCCCTGGAGCCTCAGGGCTCCCCCAAGCATGTGAAATATCGGGTCCCCGACTAGGAATTCCAAACCCACCCATGAGGCCTCTGGGCCAAGTGGGATGGGTCCAGGCAGGGTGGGAGAGCAGAAACAGACAGTGTACCCATTCAACCTGTTCTTCCGGGTCCCCACCCACCTCCAACCAATCTTCACCACACCCCATCTGTGGGTAAAAAGCAGCATAGGCAGAGCATAAAATCTGGAATCAGATGACTAAACTTGAATCCTGACCCTGAATTCATCAGCTTGGTAATGCCGGGCGCGTCGTGTAACCAAACTAAGTCGTTCTATCTTCATTTGCGAAAGGGAAAATAATTGTACCTGCTTCTCGGGGTTGTTGTGAGGAATCAGTCAGATGATGGACGGAAGTACCTCAAGTGGTTGCCATAGTGCCTGACACACAACGCACTCAGTATGTAGGTATCCCTTCTCTCTTATGTAAAAACGTGTAGGGCTTGTGCGTAAGGGGAGGACTCTGTGCCAGACAGAATCCAGAGGCAGGCAAAATCCCTCAGTCTCACAGTCAATATTCCATGCAGCTGATGGCACATGGGGCTCCCAAGACTGCTTCATGTCTCAAAATAAGAAAATCTGAAAACAGGGGTCTCTTTTTCCAGGTCAAAAGAGGCTGCCATCCCAGTAACGTAGTTCTGGGAAAAGATGCCCTCTCCAGGCCTCACTCACTTGTCCCCAGCTAGTTTTTTTTTTAAAGATTTTATTTATTTATTCATTTGACAGAGAGAGACATAGCGAGAGAGGGAACACAAGCAGGGTGGGTAGGAGAGGGAGAAGCAGGCTTCCCACTGAGCAGGGAGCCTGATTCGGGGCTCCATCCCAGGACCCTGGGATCATGACCTGAGCTGAAGGCAGACGCTTAACCAACTGAGCCACCAAGACACCCCTCCCAACTCATTTTTTTTTAAAGATCTTATTTGTTTGTTTGTTTGTTTGACAGAGGGAGAGGAAGAAGCAGGCTCCCCGTTGAGTAGAGAGCCTAATGTGGGACTCAATCCGAGGACCCTGGAATCATGACCGTACTTAACCGACTGAGCCTTCCAGGCACCCCTGTTGCTTGTCCCTAACTAATTAACAATTGATCTCACTGTCGCTGACTACTGCCCTTCCCCCACCGTGGGATATGGGAGGGGAGCATATCTCAGGGAAGTCTCTGCTTATAGTCCCTCAACACTCACCCCTCCCAGTGAAATCAGAGGGAGATGCCAAAAGATGTGTATCCCCCTTGCAGAGCCCAATGGCTCCAAAAACACGCTGCTCAGAGACACGGCCTGGCATTATGGGAGCCAAACAGTGTCAGTGAGTATTACAGTAGACTCTCTAAAAATTTCCATGTCCTAAGCCCCCAAACCTGCAAATATGTCACCTTCCAGGATAAAGAGAACCCTGCAGATGTAATTGAGTGAAGGATTAAGATGAGGAGAGTAGCCTGGGCTAGACAGGTGGGCCCAGTGTAATCACGAGTCTTTATAAGAGGCACGAGGGTTGGGGTCAGACGGGGAGGCGTAATGATGCAATCAGAAATCAGAGTAAGGTCCCAGGTGCCAAGGAATGCTTTGAGTCTCTAAAACCTGAAAAAGGCAAGGAGCGGATTCTTCCCTAGAACTTGGAAGGAGCACAGCCTTTGATTTTAGCCCCATAAGACTTACTGCAGGCTTCTGACCTCCAAAACGGTAAGATAATAAGCTTGTGTCGTTTTAAGCAGTGGGGTTTGTAGCGTTTACTTAACCAGTAATTGGAAACTGAAAGACCCAAAGAGGTAGAACCCAGAGGTACACAGCAAGTACCTGGAGGGGCTGTGACGGGGCTCATTCTCTCCCATACTCGGGGTACCCAGAAACCAACAGCTTTGTCCGAGGGGAGACGGGACAGCTTGGCGTGGTGCGTGTGCCCCTCCAGAGCTGTGGACTGGTCACCCCTCTGCCAATCCTTGCTCCTGAACTACCTCCTTCCCCCACACAGTCCCCCTCCCAGGGATTGTGGGGTGGCAGCAGGGAAGAGTGGAGGAACCAGCTGGAACCAGAGAGCATTTTCCTCTGTGATCCGCTGCTCCCCAGCCACTATCTTTATTTTTTTTTAATTTTTTTAAAAGATTATTTATTTATTTAATTGACACAGAGAGAGATCACAAGTAGGCAGAGAGGCAGGCAGAGAGAGAGGGAAGCAGACTCCCCAATGAGCAGAGAGCCCGATGCAGGGCTCGATCCCAGGACCCTGAGACCATGACCTGAGCCAAAGGCAGAGGCTTAACCCACTGAGCCACCCAGGTGCCCCCAGCCACTATCTTTATAGCAGTACATTGTCCACAGCCACAAGGTCTGATATCCTAAAACAGTAAAGAGCTGACAGACAATATCCAAAGTGTGAGCTCCATCATTTTTAAAACTGCCTACAGGTGCTTAAAGGTTGAATTTTTTTTTTTTTGCTTTTTTTTTTTTAAAGATCTTATTTATTTATTAGAGAGAGAGACATGAGAGAGAGCTTATGGGGTGGGTCGTAGAGGGAGAAGCAGACTCTCCGCTGAGCAGGGAGCCCAATGCAGGACTCCATCCCAGGACTCCGGGATCAGGACCTGAGCCGAGGGCAGATGCTTAACCAACTGAGCCACCCAGGCACCCCCACCTCCTTTTCTTTTTTAAGAGAAACATGATTCATGCACATGCAGCATTTCAGGGCTGCAGACTTTCATTGAGTACCTACTGCTCGGCTATATTTATATATCTGGATGTCCCACCATATTTCAGAAAGACTTAGGACACACATACTGCAGATGCCTTTCTGAGCAGGGCTGTGTGGTGGAGGAAGAAGTCAGTGCCCAGGAGCCAGGAACTCCCAAGTCCAAGTCTTAGCTGGGCTCGTTTGAGTGTGATCTGAGCTCACTCCCTTCCCTCCATGCAGCTGCAGTGGGAGGCCACCCAAAGGAAAGGTTGAGTCAGAGATCTTGGCTGGGAAAACAGAAAGAACTCCGGCTCAGTTAAGTAGAAGGGAATTTATTGGAAGGCTTCGAACCAAGGGACGTTGGAACTCCAGGGCTCAGTCTGAACCTGGTGGAACCCAAGATGACCTCGTCACTGGAAATCCGGGCAACGCACTGATAGCTACGGCCCAATGAGCGAGAGGCTGCTGCTCCTGAAACCCTGCCACCCATTCAACTCAGTCTTGCAACTGGGCTCCAGACTCTCAGAAAAAGCATCTTCTCCATTGACAAAGCTCAGGTCACAGAGCATCTCTGCCTCTACCTGGGTACCCCGTGGAAAGATTTGGGAGTCTTTGGCTTGTAAAAATGGAGGGTATAAAGGCAGACCACGTGAGGAAAGTAATTCTTTTACAGTGGTGGTCCTCAGAGTGTGATCTTGGACCAGCAGCATCATGATCCGACTTCTCAGAAATGCACATTGTTAGGTCCCACCCTAGACCCCCTGAATCAGCAATGGGGGCAGGCCTAGCCATCTGTTTCAACAAGCTCTCTGGGTAATCGTGAAACACACCAGTTTGAGAACCACTGCCCCACAGGAAATCCACATGCTGCTAAAAAGGTTGACCGTCAGCCATCAAACCAAAACTTAACCCTCACCCAGTATGTAAGTTAAAAGCCAGAGGTTAGAATGAGACTGCCAAGAGAAGTAAATAAAGTGTTGAGAGAAAGGGCACCTATTTTTGTCCGTATTGATGTGTGTGGAAACAGAGCTTCGTGACAAATCCCCAACCCCTCCTTCTTGCAGCCCCCTAACCTCTCCTACAAAAACTCCGGACCCTCCCATTTCTCAGCCCCCACTTCAGCCTCCTTCTGCCCTCCCTCAAATTATTCAAGCCCCAGGAAGTGGTCCTCCTACTCTGCAAATCTAAAACTGTCCGTTGAGACCCTTGCAAGCAAGCAGATCACTGTCCTCCAACCTAAGAAATGTTCCTCCGTTCCCCTCTGCTGCCAGCATGAAGAAGCTGTCTTCAGGGCTTAGGGTCCTCCTAGAGGCCTTACCACTGGTCCAGGCAAGGACTGATGGAAGTGTCATCTGGAAGTTTTAGGCTGAGCTGGGGGGACACCATGTGGCCATACCTAATATGACACATCAAACCAGGGGCTTCTGTTCTTTACGTGGTGGTATTTTGTGAAGACTAGGAAGCTGTCACAATAAGGATATTTTTGAGAATCAAACTAAAGGTCACCCATGATTATGCCAATAGGATGATTTTTACTCCTACTGTTATATATTTTCTGACCATTACCACCGCAACACCCAGTCCCATGAGCCGCCCTTTCTTGTCCCTGGAAATAGGATCCTCGGCATTTTCTATGCTCATTTGAGGTCTCTGCAATTGTTCTCTTCAATGATCATCAAGAACAGACCCTTGAATGTTAGTGCAATGCAATGGAATGAAAAGGCACCGCATTTGTTGGGCAGGGGGGGCATGTGGCTAAGAGCTGCATTTCTGGAGTGACACAGGCTGGGGTTCAAAACCCCACTCTGCTAGTGGCTGCGGGTCTTGGGCATGTTTCTTACCCCTTCTGTGTCAGGGAGAAGAATATTACCTACTGTACAGCGTTGTTAGGAGAACTGAATGACGGTGTGTGAGAGGACACTTAACCCCAGAGCCTGACCACAGCCTCAACAGTAGCATCATTACTATCATTTTAAATGCATTTGCAATGGAACCATCATAGCTCATGGCAGCCGAAGACCTCTCTTGGACAGGATCCCTGAATCTGCAAATCTGTGAGTTGACTCATAGCTAAAAAAACATAAAATAAGGGAGCCTCAACTTTAGCAACTAGGACCTTTGGAACAGGCTAACAGGATTTCAGGCTAGGGGTCCCTTGTCCCTCTCCTCAGGGTCACTACCAAGCTCTGGGTCCCTGGGCCACATTCCTCCCAGTTGCTGCAGGCCCTGGGTTCCTCACCGGATTCCCTTATTGCTACCTTCCTTTAAAATATAGTGTGCTCAGAAACATGGAAATGAGCTTAGGATTCTCTCCAACACACATTACCCTACAAGGTACTTCAGATTCCTTCAAGGGCAATGACATATCTGCCTGAGACCTGTAATATACTCTGCCCAGAAATTTCTTATCTTGCTACCAAGTAAGCCCCAAGAAACAAAAGAAAACAGAAGGAAGAAAAACCCACAGACCCCTAGAGGAGTGAGGGTTTTCTCGCCCACTGACATCTTCTAGAGAGCTAGACAGCCACTTGGTGAACAACTCTTTGTGAGATCCCCTGCACGGGTCAGGCCAGGGGATCAGAGATACATGAGGCCCTGCCTCCATCCTGAAGATCTCATATTTTTTTAAGAGGACAGGCGTAAGAGAGACATAGACATGTTAGACCAACAACCTTTTTTTTTTTTTTTTGAGAGAGAGAGCAAGAGTGAGAGAGAGAGAGAACAGAGGGAGAGGGAGAAGCAGACTCCCTGTGAAACAGTGAACCCGACCCAGGGCTCGATCCCATGACCCTGAGATCAGGACCTGAGCCAAAGGCAGATGCTTAACTGAGCCACCCAGGTGCCCCTCTACCAACAACTCTTGACAGTTTCATAAGTGCTGGAACACAGTGATGTTCAAAGGGCGACAGGAATGGAGAAGTGAGCCATTAGTTCAGCCCTGACCCGTCAGGGGAGGCTTCGCAGAGGAGGAGATGTCCTTTGAAAGAGTGTCAGGGTACAGGTGGACAGGTTAAAGCAGGGCTGGATCCATGAGAAAGCTATTTACCCTACTGAACACCATAAGGCCTGAACCAGGACAGGGGCCTGGGCTGGAGTGGAGAGAAGGGGTGCTTGAGAAATGTCTGGGTGAGCAGGTTAAAATTCAGATTCCCAGGCCCTGCCCAGAGACCCAGATCCAGTAGGTCCAAGGGGCCCAAGAATCTCAAGAGTTTGCAAGTCCCTCCCTGTGGGGGATGTTGCTACAGATAATCCACATACCTACCGTGCTCATTAACCCCACAATCATCCCTGTCATCCCTCCTGTGACATCTGCAGCCTCTGACTGGAAGAGTCTTCCCATTCTGCTCTCCTTTGGCAAATGCCTTCTCCTTCAAGACCCAGTAGCTCAAACATTAACAGGGAAAGCCCTGGAGAGGATATTGTTCTGTGCCAGGCACTAAATTACTACTTTCTATGGGTTATCCCATATAATCCTCAAAACAATCCTACACATTAGGTCTCCTACTGAGCCCCATTTTACAGATGAGGCAACTGAGGCACAGGACAGAGAAGGAGCTGACCCATGGGCCTGCTGCTGGGATGTGTGTTGGATGCTGCTGGATTGCTCACAGGATGAGGCTGAAGTTCTGTCTCTGTGGCCCCAGAGCCAGGGGACAGACGCACCACACTAAGCTAAACAGTTTAGTAAACACCCGTCAACAAATACTACCTCTTGCCCTCTGTGACACTCACCCAGTGTTCAGGCAAAAAATCTTCCCTTTCCTGCTCCCCTTCCTGTCCTCCCCACTGTCCTCTCCGCTCCATTTGGGGGGGGGGGGAGGTGCACAGCAGAGACTGGGACCCCCTTTCCTCCAGGTCCTGGGGCCTCCAGGAAGTTTTCAGTAGTGCGCCTGAGTCCACCCTGTTGTTGACTAAGTGAGCGGAGTACCAAGGAATGTGATTTCCCTGTTTGCTGAACTTTTCTGCTTGGTAATCTCAGAGCCAAAGTGCTCTCCTCTCTCAACTGCCGGGCTGGTCTGCTCCAAGTCTCCTCCTCCTTGGGGCTTCCTGCCAAGCCGCTCCCCAACAGCTGCTCCCCCTCTGGCTCTGGCTCTTTTTTTCTTGCTCCCCACCCTGCATTCTTTCTACCTTCCCTTCCCTTTTTTCCTTCCCACTTCTCCGTAGGTTTTTCTTTCTCTTTCCTTCTCTCCCTTCTCCTCCCCCATCTCCTTCCTTCTCTCCTCCCTCCCCACCTCCCCACCCTCTACTCCGGCAGGCTTCTCTCTTTCTCTCTTTCTGCTGGCCTGTGTTTGTCTATTTCTGTCCTCTACTTTTCTGGCTCTTTCTGTCTCTCTGTATGTGTCTCTCACAGTCTCTTTCTCTCCACTTCTCTCTTCTCCCCTCTTCTCTTCCTCCTCCATCTCCCCTCCTCCCTCTCCCCTTCTCTTCAGCTCCCTTCCCCGCCCACTCCCCCACCCCCACCCCACCGCAATCCCGCACTATTTCCTCCCTGGCGGCTTCTCCCACCCTCCCCCCAAGGAGGTCAGTCAGCTGCCGTGGCTCCCACCTCTCTCTGAGTCAGAGCTTACAGGCCCATAGGGCCTCTGGGCCCTTCCCTCCAGCATCCTCAACCTGTGTCCCCCCTGGCCCCTTTCTCCTGTGAGTCCTCATTACTGCCTTCTTACCTCAAACTGTGCCCCGCCTCGTTCCTGCTCCCCAGGGCTGCCTCCTTCACCCTGCTGGGGACCTTCTCCCCGGGCTCCCCACACTCTGCCTCCCCAGCTCCCTTCCGTAGGCAAAAAAAAAAAAAAAAAAGGTAGTATCCCCACACCCGGCCAGGGGGGCCCACCCTCCCCCACTTCTGCTGCCCTCAGACAAACTGCACAAGTGCTGGAGGGGAGCCGAAGGGGCCCAGTCCCATCTGGAAGGCCCCCAAGCGAGAGGCGGAGTGGCCTCCTGCTCTCACCCTGCCAGCTGCATCTTTTCCTGCAGCCTCACCTGGCCTCACCCCGGCCTCTGGGAGGCCTAACCTCCCCTCTGAGGCCCGGGGATTTCCTGCTGTTCCTGCCAGCCCCCCTCTGATGGTTGGAGCCTGAGGGGTGGGGGAGGACCCTATGCCGGGATTCAGGCCTCAGAGGCACTGATCCTCAGCAAATCTGTCGTTCCCACCCTGGTCTCAGCCCTGCCTACAACCGAGGTCCCTGCACCATTGCTCCGGGAACAGAAGCTGTCTGGGGGCTTCCACACTGGCTCAGTGGGGGTGCCTATCCAGTGCGCCCAAAGATCCAGCTTGGAGGGGCAGAGGAGAGCCTTTAAAGCTGGCCAAAAAGCATCAAGCAATTGACTGCGTTCCTTTCTTTCATAAACGCTTAATTGAGAGCCTGAGATGGGCCACCCCGTGGGTGTCAGAGATTAGAGAACACTGCCTCTACCCTCCAGGGCTGGTTGGAGAGAAAAACAAGTAGTCAATCCAGTGAGATACATGCAGTCATTGAAATGGATAATTATGGGTGGAGCCACTTATTGAGCACATACTAAATGCTGTCAACTGGTCTAAGCATCTGCCCTATTTCAATCCTCATTTTATGGATGAGGAAACAGGATCCACTAACCGCACAGCTAACAAACAGCGGGGCTAGGATTAGTCAACCGCCAAACTGACTCCCACTGAACAAGTTACCATGGGTCAAGTCATCCACACCGACACTCATTGGGGTTGGGGTACAAGTGCGCCAAACAGAGGGGAAGCCTTCAAAGACAAGGTGAAGTTTGCCTGGTGTTTGAAGGATGAATGGGAGCTCCCCTGATGACCCAGGGGTGCTGTGTGCCATCTCCTGTGATTTGTGTACATTTTTTCTCTGATGAAATTTTTAAAACCTGAAATAATTTCTGGTCATAAAAAAAGTTGTGAGTAACTTAGTTAATATTTATCTCAGAAATTCCCTTACGGTCCCAACATGATTGGGCTCTCAAAAAGCACCAGTTTGTGTTTAACAGTAATAGTAAAGTCAACTTTAAAGAAAGGGCCAAAAAAAATCATCCTAATATGGCTTTTTAGTTGCTTTTGTTTCCCGTTAGTAAATGCTTGAACACGTTCCCATATGGAAGGCAATTCTGTTAGTTTGTTGGGTTAGCTAGAGCAGTGGCGAGAATGTGAGGGTCCTTGATGGGATTTACAGATGTCCTCTAAGTGACTGTTTCAGCATTGGGAAAGTTTCTCTGTCGCTTTTTTCATGGAAGGGAATCTAACATCCCTACGGAGTTTCTTGCTTTATAAGAAGACATATCCGGCATATATGTACCTGCTTTGGGGAAGCGTCTTCACAGAGAATGCTTACCTTACTCCTTACCTGGCGGCCGAGGCCCAGGCCTCCTTCCCAAATGACTCATGCTCCCTGAACCCCTGCTAGCATCAGGCTGCCATGCCAACCCCACGTTCTTAGAACATTTCAGGTATGCTCTCATCTCAGGTCTTTGCCCTTCCCTGATCCACCACCTCCAGCATTTTCCTTTCCTCTCTGCTTTCCTCAGATTCTGTAGGATCCAAAGAAAGTCCCATTTTGTCAATAAAGCTTTACAAATCCTCAGGGACTTTTCCCACCTCCGAACCCCACCAGTTCCACCCATCCATACCACTCACTGCCTTGTGTTGCTGTATCACTTCCAGGCATGCCCCATCTCCTAGATGGGAAGGGCTTAAAGTCAAGGACCAAGATCCTATTTCTTCCCCTCAGCCTTCTGCTCGTAGCTAATCCTTCACCGATGTGTGTTGACTATAACGATGCGGGCCATATATGGTACAAAACACTAGCATTTCTAGCCATAAGAGAAGTGCATGGACTCAGAGGTCAGCCAGAGTCAGATTCAAATCCTAGTGCATCCATTGACTAATGAGGTGACTTTGGGAAGTGCTCTGAACCTCTCTGAGCCTTAGTTTCCTTATCTGTAAAATGGGGACAATAAAAGAGTTTTGGTGAGATTCTAATAAGGTTAGGGTTAGTGCTCTAAAAAAAGTTCTTACTAGATATTAAGCACTCAATACATAGTTGCTGCTATTATTTTTTTGCTATTGCTGAAAAATAACAGGAGATTAGAGTTTACAAATAGATCTAAAAGAGCATTAGTTTAATAAAAGTCATAGTCTACCAACATAATAAAATTACCCATGAAAGAATTTCACCTTAAAAACTAGTGACAGGATGCCTGGGTGGATCAGTCGGGTAAGTGCCTGCCTGTGGCTCAGATCATGATCCCAGGGTGCTGGGATCGAGTTCTGCGTCAGGCTCCCTGCTTTTCCCTCTGCCCCTCCCCCGTTCACGAACTCAATCCCTTGATTTCTCTATCTCTTTGACAAATAAATAAATAAAATTCTTTTTAAAAAAAATAAAAATAAGTAGGGGTGCCTGGGTGGCTCAGTGGGTTAAGCCTCTGCCTTCGGCTTGGGTCATGAGCTCAGGGTCCTGGGATCGAGCCCTGCATCAGGCTCTCTGCTCAGAGAGGAGCCTGCTTCCCCCCTCTCTGCCTATCTCTCTGCCTACTTGTGGTCTCTCTCTCTCTCTCTCTTTCTCTGTTAAATAAATAAATAAATAAAATCTTTAAAAAAAAAAAAAGTAAATAAATAAAAACTAGTGACAATTGAGTGGTGCTAGGGACTTTGCCCTTGAGTGGAATTGCATGGTTCTGGGATTTAACGATCCAGTGCCAAGTGTCTATGACCCCCTGCTCACGGTTTCCAAGGATATACTAAATTCAACAGTCATCACATTGTTTCCTGATTTCTGAATGACCTGCCAAGCTCAGTCTCCTAAATGTTGGAAGTGGGAGCTACTCTGGGGACAGCCCAGCTGCCCTCCTCCTGGGCACAAGGAAGCGCCAGCCCTCACAGAGTCATCTGGCTGGTGTGTGGCAGAGCCAGAAATCTGAATCCCAGGATCCCAGCCTCCAGCTCAGAGCCCTGCATTCACCACATCATAATGACTCCTTGGAGAACAAGCTGCTCTGGGATCACCAGGGACACTGGGATTTGATCTCCAAGGGTGTTTATTCCCAGGAGCTCCCCGGAATGGCTGTGGTTATAGACTACAGGTAAAAGAGTGGGACTTGTTTAGAAGCATTTAAATGTAAAACAATTCCATTGCTAAAACCTTCGACCTCCTCCAATGACTGCTATCTAAATTACCCATTTTCCGATAGAATATTTCGGGCACAAAGCTGCTGAGTGACAGCGGCAACATACATCTTCGTGAGTGTTCCTGCTCGGGTTTGAATCCAGCCTCTAAGCTGTAACCTCACTGCTTTCAAAGGCAGCTCTGGGGAATAGAAAGAGTCCCCAGCCTGCCTGGGATTCGTATGTAGAGACACGTGTGCGTGTAGGCAAACAGCATGAGAAGCAGGCAGGGCACAGCCCGGGCTGGATAGGCAGTCTCTCACTCCTGCAGTTTCACCTAGAAGGAAAGTAGAAGAAAAATGTTCATTGAGTGAGTGACTGATTCCCAAAGATGGAATTCAGTAATCACCCACAGGACCATCAGTCATTTCTGAGCGAGTAAAATTTCACAGGTGGAATCATCACCCACCTGGCTGACAGGGCAGAGTGTGGCTCCTGTCTCAATGTTCTGGGGCTTTCTCAGATGACAGACTGTCAGAATTCCTGGCTTATAGAACTTGCAATAAAATTTGCCTGGTGGAGCATCGTGCCTGAATCAAAATGAACAGTCGTGAAGTTCCCATGATGGCACTTGGCAGGGAGGGTCCAGCCCTCCTGAGCAGAAACACACCCTGAGTGATCAAGAAGCCCCATCAAACCTGAGACCCAGACTGGACCCGGCTGAAGCTCCCTTCCGTCCCTCCTCTTCTATGAAATCAGCCATCACTCATTCTGAGAATCCATCCGATCTGCTGCTGGCTCGCTGTCACTTTATCACAAGCCCAGCTCTGACCTCATGCCCACTCATGTGACCTCAGAGCCTTTCACTCGTGATTCATGGCCCACACACCTGACAGAAGAATCCTGAGTGCTACTGCATTCTGCCAGCTGACACAGCAGGGTCTAGAATCCACAATGCCACCTCCTTCAGAAATCGGGAGCTGTGCTGTTTCTCCCAAGCTAACTCTCTGGGGCTGTTGCTTTGCATTTCCAGAAGCCTGGAATCCCAGTTGGGCCCATTTGCCAAACACTTACTCTGTGCCAGGGGCTTAGCTAAACACTTCGTAAGCATTATCTTCCTGATAGCTGAAGGAAGAAGATTTTATTATATCCGCTCTATATGTGTGGAACACAAAAGCTCAAAGATCAAGAAACTTGTCTGAGGTCCCAGAACTAACAGGTGGCAGAGTTAGGATCAGTGCCTGGATGTATCTGACTCCAAGTCCCAAAAGCTTAGACCCTCTGGGTCCTACAGCAGCCTCTGTCGCATGGTCTGTCATTGCTGAAGCACAGCCTTCAGTATCCGTGCATGAAGTCCAGGCAGGGAGGACTGGAGGCAGCTGGCACTGGTCCTAGCCTGGCCTCCTCCATCCATCCGTTCATCCTCCCAGCTGATGTTAGCTACTGTGGGCCAGGTCCTGCCACAGGAATAAACAGCTTGGAGGTCCTGCCCTCAGCATGAGGACCTCAAAAGACAAACAAGGACGTCCTTTGGAAGCTGCTCGGCCTGTGACCCGTGTGTGTTCACTTTTACCTCCAGGGATCATCTTCACCAGGGGCTCTAGGGTTGGACCAAGTTGGTTCTTGAGACCAGGATGACAAGAAGTCCAGAGCACAAGGTCGAGTGTCACTGCCGTTGATCCAATGGCAGATCTTCATCTCGGGGGAGCTCAGACAGTGGAGTCATCCACAACCTCTCCTTTCCACCTGTCTGGAATTGCATTTTGGCAGCACCCTTGAATAGTCAATAGTACTAGTAGCAGTATTGCTGGAGCCCTTACGATTCAAGTGAAAGTATTTGGTGTTTGTCCAGTTACTGGCTTTACCTGACACAAAAGGGTTGGAAGGTGCTGGACAAGTCCTGCATAATGGGACCTACAGCCCCTTAACACTCCCATACTGCTAATGATATTTTCTTCCTCTCAAGGGACCCCAGTAAGATTAGACAACTGTGACTCACTCTTGAGCTTAAGTCCCACCAAGTCTGCGTGCACCCTTCCAGAAGACTGTACTCCTTACAACAAATGGAACATGAAGTGGGCACAAGATGTCTGTAATAATTTCTGTGTGTCCAGAAATTACATTCACTTGTACTTTAGTTCTTCTTGTTAAGGATGAAGAAGTCTTGCCCAGAGGATCACTCCAACTTCTTGCTCAGGGGAGGTAACTCAAGTAGCTTGCTGGAGCTCATATGATGCAATTTAGGCCAATTTCTGTAGGCAGGTGACTTCTGTCTTCACCCACTCAGACCAAGTAGGACATTCCCGCCATGGGGTGCAAAACCATTTTGTCTTTGTGCAAAGGAGCAACATACTACTGATATTTCTTTTACTTCTCTAGCTGCTATGAAAAGAAAATTGCATATGGTGATACAGCCTTTGTGGACAACAAACCCACTTCTAAAAGTTATCCTAAAGAATGAGCATCAGCTGTACACAGAGATGTCTATTGCTATATTATATTTATATAACAGGGGAAAAAATGTAGGGAACCAGTGTAAGTAAATTATAATACATCCATTGGAGGGATATCAAGCAGTCATCAAAAACCATGCACAAGGGGCGCCTGGGCGGCTCAGTGGGTTAAAGCCTCTGCCTTTGGCTCAGGTCATGATCCCAGGGTCCTGGGATCGAGCCCCGCATCGGGCTCTCCACTCCATGGAGAGCCTGCCTTCTCCTCTATCTCTGCCTGCCTCTCTGCCTACTTGTGATCTCTGTCTGTCAAATAAATAAATAAAATCTTAAAAAAAAATGCACAAGGATATCTAAAAATATGGCAAAATATTTACTATAGATTGTGAAACATAAAACCTTATGTAGGATGTATGGCATGATCCCAATTTTTCACATGGAAGAGGTTTATAGCCTGTATACAAGGGAAAAAAAGATGGCAAAATTATTTCTGGGTTTTTCTTTATTCTCCAGTTTTTCTGCCCAAATATGTATTTTTTTCTTGTCATTTTAAGTTGGGGGGAAAAAAAGCAGTTACTATTTTGTTTGTTTGTAGATGCCCATATGTTGTTTCTGTATTTTCTTTTTTTAAATTAACATATAATGTTTTATTTGTTTCAGGGGTACAGGTCTGTGATTCATCAGTCTTCTATAATACTCAGTGCTCATTTACAACACTTACCCTCCCCAATGGCCATCACCCAGTAACCCCCATTCCTCAATCCTCCTCCCCTCCAAGCAACCCTGTTTGTTTCCTAAGATTAAGAGTCTCTTATGGTTTGTCTACCTCTCTGGTTTCGTCTTGTTTCATTTTTTTCCTCTCTTCCCCTATGATCCTCTGCCTTGTTTCTTAAATTCCATGTACCATATGATAATTGTCTTAAAAAGAAGTTACTATTTTAAAAAAAGATAAGATAAATAATTGTAGTAAGGCCTTGGGAAGAGAGAGTCTCTATAATTGAACACTAATAGAGCTTTAAGCTTGCTAACAGATAAGAAATGGGAAGTGTTCATGTTTCACAGTAATTATTAGATAAATGTTTACCTTCTAAAGAGCACTTTTCCTTCTTCTTGCAGTAAACTTGTTAGGTAAGCTTCTATAACACAAAAACGTTTTTATACTGTAAACTATTCTAAGGGGCAGGAAGGAATGATTTGAAAGTATGTTTGTACTGTGTTCCAGTTATTTTCACTACACAGTGTACATTTAACTTCTGGCAACTATATCCTGATTTTCTGCTCTGGAACCACACCCACCCTCACTCTCATGAGGTCCATGTGTAAGGGGTGAGGTAACATAGCCCTAATTCCAGAGATGGGCATTAATTCAGGCCCCATCGATTACAGCATCAGAATCCCCAGCCCATAGTGATTGCTAAGGGACAGACTTTAACCTAATCACAGCCAAAGAAATGCAACTAAATTTTTGTGGGACTGCTGAGAGAGAAAAACACATGATCTTTTCTACTGAATTTAAATCTGAGAGGACAAAAGGCTGACACTGCCAGAGCCTTCTTTCCACCACTTAGAGTCTGAAAATGAAGCCAATGTAGGGAGAATGAGTGCCAAGAAGTAGAGCGGGATTTAGATCTGATGTTAAGTTCCTGGATCAAACTATACCTGAAGTTCTGTCTATCCCTGTACTTTTTAGTTGCATAAGTCAATAAATGCCCCCCCCTTTTTTTTTTGCTTAAGCCAGGGTGGGTTTAGTTTTCTGTTAATTGCATCCAAAGGAATCCTAAATGATACGTTCTCAAGTTCCAAATCTCACAGGGATGGGCAAACACACCTTTTAGAAATTATAAATATCCTGCAGAGGCTGAAAAATGTCCCATGAGAGTAATTAAGGGAAGCCATGATAAAGAAAGTGTTATTATCCCAGGCATAAATCTCAGACCAAAGGTCTTCTCTCTTTTTTTTTCTTTACTTTAATCATCCTCTTTGAATGGGATAATTATACTCCTGAATAATAACCCCTCCCTCAAAGTGTCCTTATGAAAAGTAAATGAGGATAAGAATACATTAAAATGCTTAGAACCAGGCCTAGCACCCAGAGGGGCCCCAACACATTTTAGTTTCCTTCCAATATTATTGTCAAGAAACAAAATGCACACAGACAAGATGTCCATAAATTATTAAGACCTCCACAGTTGTCCAAAATAATGTTCTCGGAGCCTCTTTTGAGTTGAAACATGATCATAGCATGGGATATTTGCAAGAAAACCTCCCCAAAGCAATGGTACCGTTATATTTACAAATGGTGGACCAAAGTGCGTACCTTCTGGAAAGAACCTCACGATGGGTACTTTCCCAGGACAACTGCAGCAACAGGAGAACTGACTCTGGACAGAGTTTATCACGTGGGAAGCAGGAAGGCCTACTAAGGACAACGCACGGTGATGTGTTTGATGTGTGGACTGAGAAAACAAGGATCAGGAA
Source organism: Martes martes (assembly GCF_963455335.1). Taxonomy (NCBI): domain Eukaryota; kingdom Metazoa; phylum Chordata; class Mammalia; order Carnivora; family Mustelidae; genus Martes; species Martes martes. The sequence goes on from NC_137898.1 coordinate 49,853,035, forward strand.
ATTCGCTCTAGGGACTCTGAGGGCCACATCGAGGTATGACTATGAGGCACTGTTATCTTCCAAATCTGGACTTCTCTTTGGAAATGTCACAGAAATTCCAAAGAGGATCCTGGAGCACAGAGAGCCTGGCTTTTAAGTCATATGGTTCTAAATTATAATCCCAGCACTGCCACTCTACTGGCTAAGTGACCTTGAGCTAGTCCTTAAACTCTCTAAGTCTTGGTTTTCTTATCTGTGATATTTGGATAATCATCTGTACCTCATAGGAGCTTCTTTCCTCAAGGTGTGCCAGTTGTTAGGGAAGCTCCCAGATAGTCCTGTCCGCATGCCAGGTTTATGGTAGGTCTGCCCTTCCCATCCCCTTGGAAGCTGGGGGTGTGTTCTTGTGGTTTGCTGTGGAAAATGAAATTGGAGCAGAAGTGGCTTGTATCTGTTGAGGTAGAAGCTCAGAGCACCATGATTTGCTATGTCCCCTTCTACCTGATGAATGATTCTAGAAACAAGTTTTAAGATTGGGCCTCTGTCAGCCTGAGTCACCGGGTGTCTATAATGAACAAAAGTCCCCGGCTGAACTGCCCTGGATATGGATCACGAGTGAGAAGTAGATGGTTCATTGTTCCTTACTTTGGCATAACCAAGTTCATGCTGTTTGTCCCCCCAGGTTAGACCCTTTCCCATACATGAAGTCATCTCGAAGTATACAGTGTATAACTTAATTCATTCAAAATTTGGAACCTCTCCACAGATTCCAATCAATGTTAAGGTACTTCTAGAACTTGGGACTCCTGCGTGGCTCAGTCAGTTGAGAGTCTGCCTTCGGCTCAGGTGGGGTCCTGGGATCAAGTCCCAGAGAGCATTGGGCTCTCTGCTCAGCAGGGAGTCTGCTTCTGCTTCTGCCTGTTGCTCCCCCATTTGTGCTCCCTTTCTCTCTCTGACAAATAAATAAATAAATCTTAAAAAAAAAAAAAAGGAAGGAAGGAAGGAAATTAGGATATGCTTACACAAAGTAGTATGTATAAGGATGTTCATTGGTGTACTAGTGTAGGGTAGAAAACTAGAAATGACCTAAATGGCTAGCAATAGGAAGTAGTTACATAGAGCACGATAAATGCATTTATGGACAGTTGCACATCCATGAAGAAAAGCAAAGTCCATCTGCATTTTTGAATACAAATATATCCATGATGTATTATTTGTCAAAGAGTAAAGTAGCATATAGCCCATGACTCTGTTTTCATAAATATATATTTGCAGTACTGACCAAGCTACCGAGTGTGACTAATCGCTATCTTTCTGTAATGGGGCTACAGCTGATTTGTACTTGCCTTTTTTCCTTCTGAGTGCCTGATTCTTTTCTTTGTTTTTTTTTTTTTTGTTTTGTTTTTGTTTTTACAAGTAAATATCATTATTTTTGTGATCAGAAACAGTAATGAAGCCATTTATTCTAAAAACAGAAGGCACTGAGTGTGATGTCAGAGGTAAAAGCAGAAAGAGTCAGACGGGGAGAGGGACCAAGAAACTAATCAACCCTCCATAAGGGAGGTTGTCTGTAAACCATGGCTGAGGACACTGGGAAACACCCAAGTTGTGCCAAGAGGAGTTGTGTTTAAAATGACTATAGCACCTGGGTGGCTCAGTGGGTTAAGCCTCTGCCTTCGGCTCAGGTCATGGTCTCAGAGTCCTGGGATGGAGCCCCACATCAGGGTCTCTGCTCAGCAAGGAGCCTGCTCCCCCCACCCCCTCTGCCTGCCTCTCTGTCTACTTGTAACCGCTCTCTGTCAAGTAAATAAATAAATCTTTAAAAAAATAAAATAAAATAAAATAACCATAGCCAAGGGGTGCCTGAGTGGTTCAGTTGGTTAAGCGTCTGCTTTCAGCTCAGGTCATGATGCTGGAATCCTGGGATCGAGTCCCGCATCGAGCTCCCTGCTCGTCAGGGAGTCTGCTTCTCTCTCTGCCTGCTGCTCCCCATGCTTGTATTCTCTCTTTCACTCTTGTTCTATCTCAAATAAATAAATAAATCTTTTTAAAAATAAAATAAAACAAAACGAAATGAAATGAAATAAAATGACTGTAGCCAAGCCATACCAAAAACTGTTCGACTATATTAGGCCCTGAAAAAAGACATTTTAAAGGTTATTCAGCATGGAGTGTAGGAAAAAAAAAGTTAAGCAGCCAAAATGTGTCACTGTGTCCAGAGCTCCTCTATGCAGGTAGTCAGAGCCTTCCCATGGATTTCATACCAACATAAATTCCAGATGGACTAAAGAGACACTCCTCAAACTATATGAAAAACTAGAAGAATAGTAAAAGTACTATGTAGATAACCAGTGGGACAAGAGGATTTTTTAAAAAAGCAAAGAAGGAGGAGAAAAGAATGAGTAGATTAGACCATGTACAAATTTAAACTTCTAGACATAAAAAAGCATAGAAATAAGAGATGATAGAAAATATTTAGAACAAATAACATAAACATGAAGGTTTTTAAATATCTAGATCTCAGACCAATTGATTTAAAAAATACTTTGAGGGGCGCCTGGGTGGCTCAGTGGGTTAAAGCCTCTGCCTTCGGCTCAGGTCATGATCTCAGAGTCATTGGATCGAGCCCCACATCAGGCTCTCTGCTCATCAGGGAGCCTGCTTCCTCCTCTCTCTCTGCCTGCCTTTCTGCCTACTTGTGATCTGTCAAATAAATAGATAAAATCTTTAAAAAAATACTTTGAACCCCAAAAAAGCCTGAATCAATAATTCATCAACAAAGAATTAAAACCAGCAAGCAAACCCATGAAAAAAATGTTCATTCTCCTCTATAAACAATGAAAATTAAAAGTTATCTATCCCCCTACCTGATTGGCAAAGATATTATCATGATTGTTTTATTTGGGGCTGGTGAGATGTGGTGGAATGGCTACTAACACATATCTGATGGTTCTGAAATTTGTGTAAACCCTTTGATAGAAATTTGCCATAAAAAGACTAAATAGAGTAACCCTACACCTGGGAATCTATTCCAAGAAAGAGCAAAAACACTTGTCATAGAATTATTTATAATCATAAAAAACCCCTCAGTTTCCAAAAAAAAATAAGGAAAGGCTTAAGTAAAATATGAGATAGTCACTCAATAAAATATTATGTAGCCAATAAAAATGTTTGCTCAGACTATGTATTAACGTTGAAAACAGGCTATGATATTATATTCAGTGAAAAAATCAGGATTTCAAATTGAATATACAGTATGATTAGAACTGTAAAAACTGCTTATTCTTAAAAAGAAGGACATATTGGTTGTGTTTACCTTCTAATAGGTAAACCATGAGTTGTATTTTCTCTCCTTTCTGTTTTTCTGGACTATATTTGATCATTGCCTTATGAATGAGTATTCTTAGGTTGAATAGTATGAATGAGTATTCTTAGGTTGAATAGTATGAATGAGTATTGTAGGCTCCCCCAAAGATGTCCGTGTCCTGATCCCCAGAACCTGTGAATACATACCTCAAACGATGATAAAAGGGACTTTGTAGATGTAATTAAGGATCTCAAGACAGGGCGATGATCCTGGGTGGTCTATGTAATCTTGTGTAATCACAGAGGTCCCTCCGAGAGGAAGGCAATGTGATGACAGAAGCCGGAGGTTGTGGTCAGAGGGAGAGATTTGAAGAGGCAGCACTGCTGGCTTTGAAGATGAAGGAAGGGGCCATGAGTCCAGGAATGCAGGCAGCCTCAAGACGCTGGAAAAGGCAAGGAAACAGATTTTCCCCTAGAGTTTCCAGAAGAAACACAGAGCTGTTAACACCTTGATTTTAGGACTTCTGATCTCCAGAACCGTAAGATAATAAATTTGTGATGTCTTAATTTGTGGCAGTTAGTTAAAAAAGGCAACAGAAAATGAATATAAATATATACCATTTTTATAGTGGAAACAAGCTTTATTTGGTTACAGGAAGCTTTAAAAATAACGCGTGGGTTAATATTTGCAGTTTAGTACGACTTCATCATTTAGACGTTGCAAAATACAAAAGCAATAAAGCTTAATATGTTTCTGATGAACGTGTATCATCTCTTCATTCTCCCTGTCAACACAGAAATGCCTCACTACAGAGCAATAAACATTGGATTGGGGGTAATTTGCTCAATAATGAAATCTAGTACACAAATGTCTGAGAAGCAGACAACAAGCAGTAGGAAAGAAAAGCTAAAAAAAAAAAAAAGGGGGGATAAAGCTAATGAATCATAAATAAAACACCCCCTGAGTTGAGCAACTCCAGATTTATGCAAATTCAACATTGCCCAAAATTTTCCAAAAGGCACATACTACAATTTGAAAGAAATAGAAAAGTATAAGATAGTTCATGGGCAATGGAAATTCAGAATAGTATTATCTCATCACTTGCTTTCAGCCTGTTTTCCCTTCACTCCAGTCTCTTATTTCATTCAGGTCTCCTGGTTGACAACCCTGCCCCTGCTGTTTCCGTCTCTGCGTTTTAATCACCCGATTGACTATCTGGTTCCTGGCCTTCAGCAAGTCTTCCAACATCCCCTCTCCTCAACACTCTGGCTTTGCTCTACCCATTTTCTCCATTGGGCACTATTTCTGGTCTTAACTATCTCACCTCTGAAGACCCAGACTCCAGTTTGGGGCTCTAGGAGATGAAGGTGAGGAGGCAGATAATCTCAGACCAGTAGGCAAAAATATCTTTGAAATAAAAGTAGAGAGAAAGGAAGGAAGGAAGGAGAGAAAGAGGGAGAGAGTGGGGTGTAGGGGAAGAAAGGAGGAAAGGAGAGAAAGGAAAGGAAAAAGGAAAAAGAGGGGGCAGAACTAAACAGTCAACTTAGGGGAAAAAATATTCAGAAGGCTTGGAAACCATTCCATCATACATGAAATGTTTTGACAAATACTAATTTTAGGTAAATGGCTCATTAGCTGTCTTGGCTTATGGGCAAACTGGTTTTAGTGAGTTGGCCTATTTTCCAAGCATGCCCTAGCACCACACACATGTGCATACCACATGGAAGTTTCCGCGTATCCTGAACATGGAGAAAAGTGCCTCAGGCCCTCATAGTGTGGAGACAGTCTGCTCAGATCCCCTACTTATCTGGTTCTGCCTGTGCTCATCAGGCAGCATTCTCATTATAATTTGGCTTCCCACGTAGATTTTCCGACTGGGAGAGAACAGACTGACCCGTGAGCATGAGGACTCCGGTCCCACGGGCAGTTACTCTGCATGGAAATGAATAAATCAACATTATCTTGGGAATTTGACTGACATGTCTGTTCTCTGAAGTCTAAAAAATTTTCCTGCACTTAAAAAAAGTTATGTTCATGTCTTAGTTAAAGCCTTTTGGGTTGCAATTCAAAGAAACCCACTTTACCTAGCACCAACACGATGTGAGGCTTTATTATAAGATGAGAGTGGTGTGTCACAGAACTCCGGGCCAGAAATGACAGTTAGGACCAGGACCAGAAAGCAGTCAGGACTGAGGCTCCTACCTCGCCCTGGGTCTGCATCTTACAGCCCCGCTGCCGCTCCCTTTCTTTCTCACTCAGACTACATGGACTCTCATTTCTATCTCCCTCTTCACACCTGCTTCATTTCCCCCTCTCCACTTACAGATCAGCTTCCTATGCTTCTCAGACGTGCAGCTGAGAAAAACTACTTCTCACCTGCCTCAGTGCCAGCAGCTAAGACAGACAGCTGTGAATCCCAAGTCTAAATTCCCACAAGGAGAATCTGACTGGCCCAGTTTGGGTCAGATTTCCACCCTGACCAAATTCTCTGTGGTTGGGGGTTGGGGGATCCCGGGAGCCAGAGGACAGGGTCATGCCCAGCTCCATGAAATTGATTACCGTTTTCAGAAGGAGAAGGAAGATTATGGAGGAGACAAGCATCCCCCAAATTGCCACAGGACTGCATACTCTGAGAGAAGTGTTTCAGAATACAGAGTTTTTTATGCTCTAGAATATGGCCGTGTACCTCACCTACCACATCCCCAGCGGAGTCAAAAACAGCTTCCTGTAATCAAATATGCCAATACTTTTACAATGAAGACATGAATATTCATACAAAATAAGAAATAAGGATTTTAGATAGCCTCCCATGAGTTCAAACCAGGTTTTGCCTCCAAAGCAGCGATGAAAATGCCTTTGGTGTTCAGAGCTTCTGGATTTCAAAATCATAGATGATGGATTTAGACTGCACTCTGGGCTTACAAAGCTGAGAATTGGATGGTGATGGTATCAAGACACTTCCTTCAAAAGTTCCGCTAGGTCATTGCTCTGCCAACTGTAGTCTCTGGACCAGTGGCATCAATGTCACCTGGGAACTTGTTGGAAATGCTAGATCTTAGGATATATTGAATCAGAATTTGCATTTTAAAGAGATCCCCAGTGTCTTAATCTGTTCCTGCAGCTATCACAAAATGCCATAGACTGCATGACTAAGAAACAACAAATTTATTTCTCACCGTTTCGGAGGCTGGGAAGTCCAAGTTGAGAACCCCAGCAGATCAAGTGTCTGGTAAGGGCCTGCTTCCTAGCTCTTAGTCTTTTGGGTGTCCTCACTGCCTGAAAGGGTTCATGAGCTCTGTGGGGGATCTCTTGATAAAGTCATTAATACCATTCACGAGGGCGCCACCCTCATGACGGAAGCAACTCGCAAAGGCCCCACTTCCTAATGCCATCACGTTGGGGCTCCAGGATTTCAACATATGGACTTTGGGGGGCCTTCAACATTCAGTAGCAGCCAGGTACTCTGTATGCAAATTAAAGTTTGAGAAGCATTGCTCTACATGGCAGTCAGCCTCCCTAAATCACCAGTCTGCAACACGCATTTGGGGGTTTTTTGGTTTTGTTGTTGTTGTTGTTGTTGTTTTAAAGATTTTATTTATCCATCTGAGAGAGAGAGAGCAGGAATAGAGACAAGAGGCAGAGGGAGAGAGAGAAGCAGACTCCCTGTTGAGACAGGAGACTGATGTGGGGCTCCATCCCTGGACCCCAGGACCTCACAACCTGAGCCAAAGGCAGACCATCTGAGCCACAGAGGGGCCCAGCAACAACATTTGTATAATCATCCCTTCTTATTCATTTTTTTGACAATAGCTCCATAGAAAAATGTGTATCCATTTTCACAGTTAACAAACCATAATTTTTATAATAACAAAGAGCTCCAAATCTGTGCCGTAACCACTCACCACTCTGTTCAACAGATACACAGGCTCTCTCGCTGCCACCCAGCATCACTCAGTGAACACTTCTTCCTACACAAATATTTAAGCTTGTACACCTGGGTAGAGGCTTCTTTTTAATGAAACTATATCAGAGAATATTTGTATAATCCTTCATGAAAATGGATCCGATATGATATAAAGCAGCTAGAGCTATAATTAAGAAATTATTCAATAAAGAGTACAAGCAAGTAAAACACAGAGCAGTAGCCAGAGTATTCATTCTTTTTCCCTCTTGCAAATGGATAGAATTTTCTAGAAGGACATACAATGCAGAGCCCATACCCAGAATGTTTTTGCAATATGGCAACAGCCTTCTCACTTTATACCTGCACACGGTTGTTTTGGAATTCATAAGGACAGTAAGAAAGGAGTAAATACAGTTTTCTCAGTAAGATTTAGTCATTGAATTTACTTTCAGGTTCTTTGGGAGTAGAAGAAACCTTCAAATTCCAAAGAAAATTAAAAAGTTATAAGCACAGAAGTGCCTCTCAGACTGTAATTACTTCCTGCCTGCCAGAAGCATCAAGAAGAAAATCATTAAAAGAACCAGCTTGTAGGGGTGCCTGGGTAGCTCAGCTGATCAAGTGTCTGCCTTCAGCTTAGGTCATGATCCCAGGTCCTGGGATCAAGCCCCTCATCGGGCTCCTTGCTCAGCGGGGTGTCTCCTTCTCCTACTGCCCCCCTGTTCCTCTCCTGGCTAGTGCGCTCTCTCGCTCTCGCTCTCTCTCTCTCTCTCTGAAATAAATAAATAAAATCTTAAAAGAGAGAGAGAGAGAGAACCAACTTATGAAATCGGGAGCTTTTAGGAAAACTCAATCATGGTGGAAAAAACCCTGAGAATCTGCTATAAGTAAGTGATCCTTCAGCAAACTACTGTCAGTGAAGGGTAAGTGACCCAAGAATAAGAAGCAGAAGCATTCCACTGGATGCTTATCTACCCTGAGTCTCAAAGGGCATGGTGTGTTTTTGCCACACCACCTGTCTGCCACAGCTTCCAGTAGTTTTTCAAAGCAGTTTGTGACCCTGTTCAAGGGGAAGCACTAATCCGCTTTAATTCTGAGCTATTTATATTTCCCACACCTTTTTGTGCTTGTACCACATCCTCTGCAGAGATGTCTCTCTCTCCTTTTTTTTTTTTTTAAGATTTATTTATTTATCTGTCAGAGAGAGAGAAAGGAGAGAGAGCACAAGCAGGGGGAGCAGCAGGCAGAGGGAGAAGCAGGCTTCCAGGTGAGCAGGGAGCTCCACGTGGGGCTTGATCCCAGGACCCCGGGATCATGACCTGAGTCGAAGGCAGATGCTTAACTGACTGAGCCACCCAGGCATCCCGTCTTTCTTTCTTTCTTTTTTAAAAGATTTTATTTTTAGGTAATCTCTATACCCAACATGGGGCTGAAACTCACAACCCTGAGATCAGGAGTCACATGCTCTACCAACTGAGCCAGGCAGGCACCCAGAGATTTCTTTTGTAAGTTCACTCTTCTGAATGTCTTCCGTGTGCGAGATGCTGGGAAAACCACACTGAACAAGGTGAGAAGTTTCTTCTCACCATTTGGCATCCGGCTCTTGCCCACACTTCAAGCCTTAGCTCAGGCCTCAGATCCTCCAGGAAGGCTAACACACACCCTGCATCTTTGACCTCTTGATGCTTACTACTTATCTCTGCAATTTTATAGTGAAACTTTCAGTTTATGTGTCTTCTTCCCCGCTATAAACAACATGCGGGCTCAAGCTAACTTTGTGCTCCCTGATGTACGGTTCCTGGTGCACAATATGGGTTCAATGAAGATTTGTTGAACTGAAAAAAAAAAAGAAAAGAAAAAGTTCAAGATCAATTTTTTTTTCCTACGAAATGGAAACAAATGGTCCGTTCTCTACTGATTTCCTGAGAGTACTGAAAAAGTCGCCACAGGATAGAGACTATTACGAGACTCTATACAGAATGAAGATGAATTTCACAGTTAGATGATTTATCTTCCTACTAATCTCTAAGATCTGAGTCAACAGAAAAAAAATGCCAAGGATGATGGTACTGCTGGTAAACGTGAGCAGCTGCAGAAGAAGCCTTGTGCTTGAGACCTGGTGCTGGCAAATGACCCAAATTGTATGTTTTCGTGTGAAACAGATCCAGGAACAGGGTCTGGGATCCTGCAGAGTGTGTCCCTCCAGCTCTGGGGAGAAAGACCTCTGGGGGCATGACCTGTGCTCCCTTTCACTTTTCACCTGCTCCTAAACCATCACCCCCCCATGGCAGGTGGCAGTGTTCTTTGAAGGCTTGATGCAGTAAGACTTCAAACATAATCTCCAAATCTCCAATCTCCAAATCTCCAAACAAGACTCCAAAAATGGGTTGATGAAATATTTCAGTAGTGATAGCTAGGAAAAAAACAGCACTTTGCCAAAGCTAAGGTTTTTTGACACAAAAAGGGAGAGAAATGGCTGAAATTCAGAGGGCAAAGCTTTAAGGGAATAGAGTAATGTTTGTTCATTTAAAAAAAAAGTTGGGGGTGCCTGGGTGGTTCAGTCGGTTAAACATCTGGCTTCGGCTCAGGTCATGGTCCCAGGGTCATGGGATCAAGTCCTGCATCAGGCTCCCTGCTCAGCAGGGAGTCTGCCTCTCCATCGGCCCCTCTCCTGTGCTCATGCTCTCTCTCTCCCTCTCACTTGCTCTCTCTCTCTGTGTCAAATAAATAAATGAAATCTTTTTTTTTTTTTAAATTGACCACCCTACCAAAATGTTGACCAAATATAATGAGGCCTTTAAAATTAATTTCCAGTTTATGGAAAGTGTCGGGCTCTGTTAAAAAAAAATTAAATGAGGGGTTCCTGGGTGGCACAGTCAGTTAAGCATCCGACTCCTGGTTTCAGCTCAGGCAGTGATCTCAGGGTTGAGACGGAACCCTGTGTTGGGCCCGCGCTGAGGGCGGAGTCTACTAAAGTTTCTCTCTCCTTCTTCCTCTGCTTCTCCCTGCCCCATGAGCGTGTGCTCTCTCTCTCTCTCTCTCTCAAATAAATAAATAAATCTTTAAGAAAAATTAAGTGATAGCACATGGAAGTGATCAGATAAATCAGAAGGTGAGACATACCACATGACAACTAGGCCAATGTGGTTTTTAAAACATGGCAGGAGGGGGATTGTTTTAGAATAAGAGAGATTAAAATCCATAACAACTGGGCACCTGGGTGGTTCAGTGGGTTAAGCCTCTGCCTTCGGCTCAGGTCATGATCTCAGGGTTCCGGGATCGAGTCCCGCATCAGGCTCTCTGCTCAGCAGGGAGCCCGCTTCCCCTCTCTCTCTGCCTGTCTCTCTGCCTACTTGTGATCTCTCTCTCTGTGTCAAATAAATAAATAAAATCTTTTTTAAAAAATCCATAACAACTAAATGCAATGCATGAACTCTGATTGGATCCTGTTTCTGAAGTCTCAATTAAAAAGTTCATGCTTTTGTGGCAGTACCATGCTGTCTTGGTGACCACAGCTTTGTAGTAAAGCTTGAAATCAGGCAACGTGATGCCCCCAGCTTTGTTTTTCTTTTTCAACATTTCCTTAGCAATTCGGGGTCTTTTCTGGCTTCATACAAATTTTAGGATTGTTTGTTTCAGCTCTTTGAAAAATGCCAATGGAATTTTGATCAGGTTGGCGCTGAAAGTATAGATTGCTCTGGGCAGTATAGACATTTTAACAATGTTAATTCTTCCAATCCATGAGCAGGGAATGCTCTTCCATCTTTTTGTGTCTTCTTCAATTTCTTTCATGAGTGTTCTGTACTTCCTGGAGTACAGATCCTTTACCTCTTTGGTTAGGTTTATTCCCAGGTATCTTATGGTTCTTGGTGCTATAGTAAATGGAATCAATTCTCTAATTCCCCTTTCTATGTTTTCATTGTTAGTGTATAAGAAAGCAACTGTGCATTGATTTTGTATCCTGCCACATTACTGAATTGCTGTATGAGTTCTAGTAGTTTGGGGGTGGAGTCTTTTGGGTTTTCCATGTAAAGTATCATGTCATCTGCGAAGAGAGAGAGTTTGACTTCTTTGCCAATTTGAATGCCTTTTATTACTTTTTGTTGTCTGATTGCTGTTGCTAGGACTTCTACTACTATGTTGAACAAGAGTGGTGAGAGTGGGCATCCTTGTCATGTTCCTGATCTCAAAGGGAAGGCTGTCAGCTTTTCCTCCTTGAGAATGATATTTGCTGTGGGTTTTTCATAGATAGATTTTATGAAGTTGAGAAATGTTCCCTTTACCTCTATACTTTAAAGAGTTTGAATCAGGAATGGATGCTGTATTTTGTCAAATGCTTTTTCTGCATCAAATGAGAGGACCATATGGTTCTTCTCTCTTCTATTGATTTGTCCTATCACATTGATTGATTTGTGAATGTTGAACCACCATTGCATCCCAGGGATAAATCCCACCTGGTCATGGTGGATAATCTTTTTAATGTATTGTTGGATCCTATTAGCTAGGATCTTGTTGAGAATCTTGTGGAACAGAGTAGAGAGTCTAGATATGGACCCACAACTCTATGGTCAAATAATCTTTGACAAAGCAGGAAAAAATATACAGTGGAAAAAAGGCAGTCTCTTCAATAAATGGTGCTGAGAAAATTGGACAGCTATGTGTAGAAGAATGAAACTTGACTATTCTCTTATACCATACACAAAGATAAACTCAAAATGGATAAAAGACCTCAATGTGAGGCAGGAATCTATCAAAATCCTAGAGGAGAACATAGGCAGTAACCTCTTTGACATCAGCCACAGCAACTTCTTTCAAGACATGTCTCCAAAGGTAAAGGAAACAAAAGTAAAAATGAACTTTTGGAACTTCTTCAAGATCCAAAGCTTCTGCACAGCAAAGGAAACAGTCAACAAAACAAAGAGGCAACCCACGGAATGGGAGAAGATATTCACAAATGACAATAAGGACAAAGGGCTGATATCCAAGATCTATAAAGAACTCCTCAAACTCAACACTCAAAAAACAGATAATCACGTCAAAAAAATGGGCAGAAGACATGAACAGACACTTCTCCAAAGAAGACATACAAATGACTAACAGACACATGAAAACATCATCATTAGCCATCAGGGAGATTCAAATCAAAACCACATTGAGATACCACCTTACACCAGTTAGAATGGCCAAAATTAATAAGACAAGAAACAACAAGTGTTGGTGAGGATGTGGAGAAAGGAGAACCCTCTTACACTCTTGGGAATGCAAGTTGGTGCAGCCACTTTGGAAAACAGTGTGGAGATTCCTTAAGAAATTAAAAATTGAGCTACACTATGACCCTGCAATTGCACTACTGGGTATTTACCCCCAAAGATATAGATGTGGTGCGAAGAAGGGCCATAGGTACCCCAATGTTCATAGCAGCAATGGCCATAATCGCCAAACTGTGGAAAGAGCCAAGATGCCCTTCGGCAGATGACTGGGTAAAGAAGATATGGTCCATATATCCAATGGAATATTATGCCTCCATCAGAAAGGATGAATACCCAACTTTTGTATCAACATGGATGGGACTGGAGGAGATTATGCTGAGTGAAATAAATTATCATATGGTTTCACTTATTTGTGGAGCATAAGGAATAACATGGAGACATTAGGAGAAGGAATGGAAAAGTAAGTTGGGAGAAATCAGAGGGGGAGATGAAGCATGAGAGACTGTGGACACTGAGAAACAAACTGAGGGTTTTAGAAGGGAGGGGAGTGGGGGGTTGGGTGAGCCTGGTGGTGGGTGTTAAGGAGGGTACGTATTGCATGGAGCACTGGATGTGGTACAGAAACAATGAATCTCAGAACACTGAAAAAATAAAATTAAATTTAAAAAAAAAGAAGAGAAAATGAATAAAGTAATTTAAAGAATTTAAAAAATTAAAAATAAATAAAAACTTCCTGCTGGGGACAATGGGGAAAATTAAATGTGATTTATGTTAGATTATTTTAGCAAATTATTATTAATTTTCTTAGATGTGATCATGGTATCCTTCTGTAGAAGAGCATCCTTATTCTTAGGAGATGCAAACTGAACACTGAAGTGTTTAGGACAGAAAAGTCTACAGTTTACTTTGAAGAGCTTCATATCTAGGATTTCCTGTTAAAGTAAATATGACAAAATGTTACAATTGCTTTAATTCAAGATCAAGTGCATGCAAGTGTCACCATTCTGTGGTTTTTTTTTTTCAACTTTTCTGTATGCTTGAAGAGTTCTGTAATAAGCAGTTGAGAAAAATAGCTTGAAAAGAGAACAGATGAAGCTCTCCAGATCCATTGAACATTGGAGTAGCCATGGGTGGGAGTTCGGGGGTCTGGGAAAGGAAGGCAGTAAAGCTTCTAGGACTTAAAGGGGCTGCAGGAAGCTTAGAGTGCGCATCAGGAGGAGGCTGCTCCACCTGGGCCCCAGGGAGCATGGTCAGTTGGCAGGACCAGGCTGCCACGTGGGAGCTCAGTCCAGAATCCAGCGGATATTTGCCTGTGCGGATGAGCCCCTTCTGCTGCACTCATTGTCCTCAAGTGAAGGCATGCCACCAACAGGTACCTCTACGTAGCCACACGTGGTCCGCAACAACAGCACCCACCCTTGTCTTAGCATTTTTCTTAGCCCAAGAGATCTACCTAATGAAAAAAATGCTTTTTGCAACAGCTCAGGACACTCATAAGCCCCTCCAAAGGAAAGATGGGGCTCTTAATAGGTCCTACCCTCCAGTGGCTATACTGGAGTAGGACTGAGTGGAACCATTTCAAACAAAAGTAGTTAATACCCACCCACATGACACATAGAAACACCCAGACATGGTCCTGAAGGAAACTAACAGAGAATGGCTCAGAAAACAAGACAAAACAAAACTTGTCACCAGGGCAAACACCCCTTCAGTTCCAAGCCGTCTAGGACAGTGATAAATGAAGCATTGGAGGAAACGGAGATTGCTGTCAGTTCGGCCACTCTAGAAGTGGAGAGTGAGTTAGCAAACTTCCACACAGGAACATTACATTCCGTAGGTTCTGAGGTTCTCTTGTCTCCTGTTTTCTCAGTCTTCTTGTTTTCTGAAAATGTGGTGAAATCCAAAATACAGGCTATAATCATGATGATTTCATGGATTCTTCATGCATTTCATAAACAAGCCAAAGGCAGGAGGTGAACAGCCCCAACATACTGGCAATTTGTAAGCTCTGCTTGAAATATTTTAAATTAAATGACATTAACAAATGAGTAATCATCAGAATAAACCACATAATAGTATCATTATTAACAAATCAAAACATACATAACCCAAACGTTGCTGACCCACACCAGCCAATAGGTACAACTAGCGTCATGGCCACATCAATGTCTGACTCTCAGTGGCCCAGCCCCCAATCAGCCTGTGAAGAATTACAGTCTTATGAATTTTTCCTCCAGGACTTTACAGGAGTCTCCAAGGGACTTCACATATGAACGTGAATCAGTTCAGGCCTCCTGTGCTGCAGTGATGCAAAGTGAGCTGTCCATGTGCCCTCCCCCAGCCCTGAGATCTGGGATTCCTGCTGGCTTCACTTCATCTCAGCACCTAAAAAGCCCACCACTGTCCCTACACTGACCCTGCTGAGCTGGATGGAGACCCTCTCTCTGACACCAGATTGATGAGACACTGAGGCCCACCACGGTGCTACTCCACTCCCCAGTCACTGCCATGGGGAAGAGAATAGCCCCCGTCGTCCTGCTAGAACTTCCTTGACAGCTTTCCACTAGGTCCCAAAGCATTACAGAGCTTCCTAGTTTTCTAATTTTTTTTTTTTTTAAACCTGGCCCTTTCTCCCAGGCTGCTGCTCCCCTGGGGTGGGGGTGGGGGTGCTGGGTGTGGCTCCCTGAGCCAGCCTGCATTTTTCCCTTTCACTAATCCCGGCCCTCCCACCCCTTGAGGGTCCAAATTGCCTTCCTGAAAACAGGCTTCGGTCAGAACCCAAACCATCAGCTGTGACCCTGAGTGCTTGACCCCCATTTGTGGACATGGTTTAAGTCTCCTTGCCCAGGACTTCTCCAGTTCCCAGGTAAAGTCATCAGTTACAAATAAATACTTGGGAGGAAGAGTGTTGCCCAACCACACATTCCAAATGTTGCACACTCTCTCAGCTCCTGGCCAGCTGAGATTCAGATACAGATACACAATGTGTTTTCTTATTTACAAAAGGCGCTTTGCAGCTATAAACAGCACCTACAAACTTTTAACTGTAACTGTAGAGCTACAACAACACACACAAGAAAGCAGATATATCCATTCAGACTTTCCCCCTTCATTTCTCATAGTGCTAGGGAAAATGTTGGCTTTAAAAACAAAACAAAACAAAACAAAAAAACCTATTGCTTAAAAGTTTCTGGGACTTATCTCTCTGAAAAGACGCAGACGTGGATGACGCTGGACAAGATGCTAAGTGAAATAAGCCAAACACAAAAGGACAAATGTTGGATGATTTCACTTCTATGAAGTACCTGGAGTGGTCAGATTCATAGGGACAGAATAGAATAGAATGGCAGTTGCTAGGAGTGGGAGGAAGGGGAATGGAGAAATACTGCTTCATGAGTACAGAGTTGCAGTTTGAAAGTTATTAAAAAAAAAAAAAAAGATTTCATTTATTTGTCAGAGAGAGAGAGCACACGCAGGGGGAGCAGCAGAGGGAGAAGCAGACTCCCCACCGAGCAGGGAGCCCCATGTAGGACTCAATCTCAGGACCCTGAGATCATGAGCTGACCCAAAAGGTAGATGCTTAACCGACTGAGCCACCCAAGCATCCTCTTATAGAGCTCTCTTAAAACAAAAACAAAAACCAGGCAGCTGCAAAGGTGTTGTGAACGGAGTCAAGGAGTTGGTCCAGCTTGGGTCCAGAGTGAAACAATTTGCCAAATTTACTGAAGAAGCACTCTCCACTGACAAGGCTAAGTTGAGCGTGAAGAAGGCTGAAGAGAAGAAACACCAATTTTTTTTCTTTTTTTCTTTCTTCTTCCTTTGGCATGGTGTATAGTAATGATTACCCCTCTCAGAAATGTAGCATTTTAGCTTTCAAAGCATTTCCGCAAGTGATCTAATTTGCTGTCATAACAAGCCTGGGAAGTGAAGGGCTGGGGTTCAGACTCTAGAGCTACAAAGGGAGAAGCCACCCTGTCCCACAGATGCTCTCAGCTTCCTCAGGGAACTGACTGCCCCCCCACATTTGCCAAAGAGGAAACTAAAGCTCCGAGAGGTGAAATGACTCTCCCTGAATCTGCCACCACAGAGCAGAGCAGAGCAGAGACTGACCCTAAGTCTCTCAACTTACTACTTTGTCCTCTTCCTGCAATCATGAATGACAACAGAATGAAACTGAAAAAGTTAAAAAAAAAAATTCCTAACTGTGTCAAAGCATGGAAGAATCCCTAGTCTACATTAAAACTCAAGAGAAAACAGGATATCATTTGGGGATATATTTTAGGTTTTATAAAAATCCTCCCACCCCCGCCTCTGAGTAGGAAAGTGGGTAAAAACAGAATCTGGGGTGAGAAGTCATCTGATTCATCCATGATGGGGTGGAGAAGAATCTGTAAGCAAACACCCCGCATTTATTTCCAGTACTGTGTCTCATTCTGCCAGCCTTGGCAGCCAGCCCACGCCGTTTGCTCCAGGGGCCCTACTTTGGAGTCATGGTCACAGCACTATTCAGGGATGATAAAAGTGGCCTAAAACCTTCGGCCGGCGTGAAACTAGGATTTAAAAGGACAGACACGTGCACAGGGCAGATTAAGCTGTCTGGCTGCCGCAGCATGTCAAGGGTTAATCCTCCAGATGTGTGCTGAGGCCTCGCCTGGCAGGGCCTAGCCCCCCCCCCCCCCAGCACATCCTCCCAGGCTGTTCCAGGAAGCAGCTGGAGTCCAGGGCAAGAGAAAGCACGTGGCCTCAGAGGTGAAACAGGGACAGCCTCAGAGGTGCCAAGGATTCCTCTGAGCGGCCAAGTGTACGCTGACAGACAGGTCTGTGTGTGCTGGAAAAGCGAGTTCCACCCCTCAGACGAACCACTCGCTGAGGAATTCACCCACGAGGGGAAATGAGTTAATGACCGGGGTGGTCCACCTTCTGCCTGGATGCGTCATCAAATCAGCTTGTAAGGCCTGGCTGCGAGAATGCGTGTGCTCACCCAAATGTGGCTCTGTGGGGCTACAAAACATCTCTGAGAGAAAGTTCTGGGGCTTTCTCTGTGCCAGGAGCAGGGCCAGTGGCCTGAGCCTGACAGCTGGTCCAGGAGTGGTCAGATCTGGGAAGGAGAAGGCCAAAGCCGCCAGCTGCATCTGCTCCACATCTGGGGCTGGTGACTCATGGGCCGCTCTCCCGAAGACCACATTCTCAGGCAGGCCTCAGCACGCAGGCCCCACCACACCGAGGTCCCAGTGCTCAGACTTGTTTCTCCACCCTCATACCCATCGGGGTTTGTCCTTGTCTCCAATACTCGCCTTGCCTTCCTCTGCCCCACAGACTCAGCTGGCCCGCCAGCTCCAGGTCCAGGGCAAAGGGTGCCCAGACCATCTCAGACCCACCCCAGGCTACTGAGTCCTGGCCCTTTAAATTTAGCAGACCCATACCCACCATGCCCGAGCTGGCCCACCACAAGCCGCACCTGTTCTAGGCCAATCCTGTTTACCCTGGAACTACTATTTTTGCTCTCACCTCCCCGTTCTCAGATTCCTGCTCCATATCCCAGCTGCCATTGCTGCTTCTGGCCCCTTCACTCTGGTGACCCTGTGGACTTCCCTTTTTAGACCACAACCTCTCACATGTTTCTGACTCAACTCTCTCGGCAGTGCTGGCTTGCCTCCTGGTCTCAGGTGAGGACTCCGTGATTCAGCCCCAGCCCCTGGATCCTCCTCCTTCAGCCAGATCACTCCCAGGACAGGCAGAGGGTGAGGATTTTCTCCTATGGTCCCTGTCTGCTTCTGACCCTGGGCCTTACTTTAACCTCCGATTGTAGTAGTTGGGGGTTCCCCGATCAAGCCCCCGGCAGCTGGCCCCAACTTGAGTGCTAATTCCTGGAATCCCTCCCTCACCAGGAACAGCTCTGCCTTGGGCTCAGCTTCTGATTTCATGTGGGCTTTGCCTGGGTCCCACCAGGCCCACCCCTCCCCCACCGCCACCCGCCTGTCTCATTGCCATCAGAGGGAGGCTCTCCGGCCTCTAGGGGAGGGGAGGTCTGAGAGAAGAGGGCAACACTGCCTCCTGCAGAGCCCTGACAGCACACGGATGGTTCTATTCAGAATGGGGAGGCTCACACCTGTCTGCAAACATTTCTGTCTACAAGTTTGGGGTGACTGATGAGGGGAAACGTAATGAGGCATCAGAAGGCAAGGTACTTGCCATCTTGGGGGCCTTGTTTCCTACTCACTGAATTGTGTGTTCGGGCTAGGCGAGGGTATGTGTTCCCGGTATCTCAAACAAGCATCCAGTTCTAAGTCCCTGGAAGTTAAGAGTGGCCCCGCTATGGTTCAGAGCCTTTTCTTTGCCTGCCAGACTGCGGGTCTGACTTTATTTTTTTTTTTTTAAATATTTTATTTATTGGACAGATGGAGATCACAAGTAGGCAGAGAGGCAGGCAGAGAGAGAGGAAGGGAAGCAGGCTCCCTGCTGAGCAGAGAGCCCGATTTGGGGCTCGATCTCAGGACCCTGAGATCATGACCTGAGCCGAAGGCAGAGGCTTTAACCCACTGAGCCACCCAGGTGCCCCTGCGGGTCTGACTTTAGCTGCATGTCTGTCATGGATGTTCTCCACCAATGAATGAATGAGTTCAAGGTTCCCCTACTGCCAGCCTCTCTGTTCCCTCCACTCCAGAAGGTGCAGAGACACAACGGCCAGAGCCAGCCCCTGCTCCTCTCTCCTACCTCTCCAGACCCTCATCATCCCCTTCCCTAAAGGCTTAGGGACCCAAAGACCAACTTCCCCTAAAAGCTCAGCTGGACATTTGGTTTTCTGTTCCATAAGCCAGCTTTCCTTTATGAGGGTGCAGTGTGATAGAATGGGGAAGAGTGAGATTTGGGCACCTGACCCCAGGGCGATTCCTGCTATACCATTTACTAGTGATGTGACCCTAGACAAGCAATTTAACTTCCCTATGCCTGTTTCCCCATCTCTAAAATTGGGATACTAACAGTCCCTCCCTCACTGCATTGTCATGAGGATTATAAGGGTTCATTCGTAGAAGAGTAGTACCTTGTATATAATAAATGGTGATGCTGTAAGCTCTTATTTATTGATCACTCTATGTCGGGGCTTATTCAAAATACTTAACATCCAATAATTCATGTTCCCTACACAAAGTAAAACAAGAACAGAAGGATAATTCCATAATTCTAATGTACATTTTAATTAAACATTAATAATAATATATTTTATTTAATATTGATTTAAAATATTGTTAATTAAACATGTGTCCATCAGCAGGAGTTAAAACGCATTATCAACACTTATCATGATGCCTGTTACCCCAAAGAATCACATTGTTTTTATTTTTTTAGTGCCCTCTCTATGGGCCTTGATAAGGTTTATACATAAAAAATACTCACACCTGGGGTGCCTGGGTTGCTCAGTGGGTTAAAGCCTCTGTCTTCAGCTCTGGTCATGATCCCAGGGTCCTGGGATCGAGCCCCACATCGGGCTCTCTGCTCAGCAGGGAGTCTGCTTCCTCCTCTCTCTCTCTCTCTGCTGCCTCTCTGCCTACTTGTGATTTCTATCTGTCAAATAAATAAATAAAATATTTTTTAAAAAATACTCACACCTGGTCAAAAAATAAACTGAGTTTTAAAAAGTTAGGGAATGTCCCCAACTGAATACAAACCTAGTGTATAAAGATGAAAAAATGAAGCACTTGGGGAACAGACATTCCAATCGGGCCCTGATATGGACACAAGCTTGTGTCATAGTGTGTTGCACTATAAACACAATTCTGTGTGTCTCTTTTAATCTACCGGGTTTATAATTTAATAAATTATATTAAATAATATATTAATGTTGCTGTCTAGTCTTTGAAGTTATCATTTCAAAGACTGCAGGATAACCCTAGTTAATTACCATAACTGAACTGACCTCATTATCACATATTGGCAGGGTTTTTTTTTTACCATTATAAATAATCCTATAGTACACATCTTGGCACAAGCTACTTTTTCTTTCTTTTAGATTATTTCTTAGGTTAAGTCTCAGACTTGGGGTTATGGGATCAAAGAAGCTATTTAAATGTCTAATTGCCTCCCTCCTCCCATACATCCCTGCTCAGTTAGTACAGAATTCCACTGGAGGGAGGAAACGCTCCTGGGGAAGCGTGAAGAAGGAGATAGGAATTAGCATTTGCTATTGAATGCCAGGCACCATGCTGGCTTCGGATTCAATGTTCCATGTGCCCTGATCCCGACCTGCCCAGTCCCAGCGTCATTGATGTTGCTATGGCCATTTATGAAGACATTTGCCAAGCAGTATGCTAGAAGTTTTGTTCACTCGATCTCATTTAATCCCCACAACCATGCTCTGGGGAAGATATTATCTCCATTTTACAGAAGAGGAAACAGGAACTCAGGGAGATTAAGCCAAGGTTGCACAGCTAGTGAACAGAAGAATCTGGGTCCAAGTCTGTGCTCTCTGTGCTCTGCCACATGGTGCTCCAGCCTCCCTCCACCCCCCAGCCCTGTATTTACAGATGGGATTTTTCACTCTCTGCTCTGTATGGACGGGGAGAATGCTGGAGATGGAGACAGGAGAAGGTCAAGATGCAGAACTGCTCTGAAGACTGAATCTTCCTAGCCCTCTGCCCACAAACTATTTCCCTTCTCTTTCTTGCTGGTGAGAAGCATAATAATAAAGGACACATACATCGTTCCAAAGAGAGGGCTGTAAATAGAGGACACACCATTTATCAAAGATGCTGACTTATCAAGCATCCTTTGAGGCAAAGTATCTCTCAGAACAGGTGTTTCTGAAGCTGAGCACGTGAACTGAGCCTATCCTTATGTTAAAATAGCTCTCCCATGGAATTATGTGACCTGGCCCAGCATTTATAAACTTTGCACACATTTCAGTAACTCAGTTAAATCATCTAACCTCAGGGACACTGAGCTGGCTCAGTCGGTAGAGTGTGTAACTCTTGATCTCAGGTTTGTAAGTTTGAGCCCCATATTGGGTATAGAAATTGCTTAAAACTAAGATCTTTTTTAAAAATAAAAAAAAGGGCACCTGGGTGGCTCAGTCAGTTAAGCAGCTGCTTTCGGCTCAGGTAATGATATCAGGGTCCTGGGATCGAGCCCCACATCGGGGTCCCTGCTCAGTGGAGAGCCTGCTTCTCCCTCTCCCTCTGCCTACTCTGCCTACTTGTACTCTGTATAAATAAATAAAGCCTTTAAAAATATTAAAATAAATTTAAAAAGCAAATAATCTAACCTCAGTCTTGATTCATTCTAGCCTTTTACCCTACCAAAGGAGACCTCCTTTGAAATAGTGCCCCCTATTTTGAAATAGTGCCTCTCCCATACTGAATACTGTCACAAACACATTGGATTCATAGAATTCCAGATGTTGTCCCGTGATGCATCTGGGTCAGGAATACCCTGGCTATCTCAGGACTGCCAAGGAACAAGCTACAGCTAGAGAGTATTGTGGAAAGACAGGGGCTGGCAACTGCAAAGTCAAAGAGAGCAGATTTAATGAAATGAATAAGTTAGAAGCGGCTGCTGGGTGTGGCAGGAGATCATCTGCTTGGTTCCAGGAGCTAAGTTGTGCAGTACACTAACCTGCACAGACTGTGTATTCATCAGGCCTCTTTCAAATGCAAGTGTGGAAATCTGACTGGCTGAGAGAGGGGAGTTATTGGCGCCTAGCTGAAAATCCTAGGGGTAGTCGTCAAGTGTAACTGGATCCAAGTGTGTCATCACTTAAATTTTTAAAAAGTAATGCATCACTTAAGTGGTGTCATCGGGAATGTGTCCCCATCTCTTCGCTCTGCTGTCCTCTCCCTGGAGTGACGACAAGAGGACCCCCGGTAGCTCCAAGTTTCTTTTCCACAGAGATCCCAGTGGAAGGAGAGTACCTGTTTTCTACTTGTTCCATCCAAAGTTCCAGGATTGGCTGTCAGTTGGCCTGAACTGGCTCATGGGCTGAACATTTCAGCTTGGCCTTCAAATCCATTCTCCACCCTTCTCCCTGCTCTGAAGCTGAGAGGCTGGTCCGTGTGGATACATCAGTAGCTTCTTTCCCCTATGCTCTCCTTTGGGCATTGTCATTGGAAGACCAGAGGGAGACTGGAGGAAGAGAAAAGGATGAGATGAGGGCGTTCATTCCCTCCAGTGCCCTTAGCAAGAGTCTGCACGGATTAGCTATGTCTCATGGTCAATAGTCACAGGTCCTGCCTCAGCTCTCTCTGCTCACCCTTCTCCCTTTCAGCTCGAGTAATGGTTCCTCAATCATGTCTCTACAATCTATGTGTTGTACCAACACCCTGCTCTGAGTAAGCCCAGGAACTGTACTTTCTCTTAGGGTTTTCTCATACTCTACCCATACCTCTGTGGGTAGGTTATTTGGTAACCCAGTTTGAGAGTTTCATATGTTTGTAGGATCCTGACTAACACAGCTAACATGCCCATGCCTACGTCAAATCCATGTTTCTCAGTGGACAGGCCTGAGTCATACGCCTACCCATGAAACCAAGGTCTGAAATCAGCTCCATTCACTGGAGTGGAGGAGAGGTAGTCCACCAAAGGGACAGGTAAGAAAATCCTATGGTCACTATGTTGAGCAAAGTAGATAAGAAGGAATTCTACTCATGAGCAAGTGTCAAGACTACTCATGTTTCTTCAGAAGCAGTACTCACATATAAATAAGGATGAGATTCAGAGAGTAAATGCATGCTGAAACAGCAATGAGCATGCCTTTCATCCTTGTACGCTCAAACCAATGCCTCCAAAAGATCTGGCTACTCATTTTCTGATCTCTGGGCCTGTTGACAACTCTCTTCTGGAACAAATTGAAATTTCTATCATTGATTCATGTTGAAATGTCATGAAGCAGCTTAGGCCTTGGCTTGCTGAGCAATAAAGCAGGTCCTCTTGGCAGCTTAAATGAGCTGCCCCTGACAGCAGGACAGGGGACAAGGCATTAAACATTGCCAAGAATGGGCAATTTGGAAGCTGCCTGGTGACAGAAGTGACAAGGCCAAAATCATAACCACTTTGAAAAAAAAAATGACATCAGTTGAAGGATAAACATAAAACAGGGCAAAAGCAACCTCATCACAGAGCTATAAATGCTTCGATGAACATTTAACCTGATAACCCATGAAACCCCTATAATTTAGCAGCGAATTCTTTTCAGATGGATTAACCCCTATTATCATGACTGGTTCTGCCTTGCAGGTAAAACCATGAACCACCACTCCAGTGAATATCTGTCCTTTACCATAACCCAGAAAACTAGTAACAGAGGTTAGTTACTGCATCCCCCAACTCCATGTTTTGATGGAGACCCCACTGTGTCTTTTTAATGGACATGCTGACATTTAACGGCATGTGAAGGATATTTGGTTTTCCTGGTCAGTTTCCTCAACAAAGCCCAGATGCTGCTTTGGTTGGAGTTCAGGAAGATGCATTTGCCAGAAAGACAGGCCTCCTGAGCCAGTCATGTGCCTCTCCTAGTCCCACTCATAATTCCTTTGTGCTACAATCCCATAACAGTTCTCTTCATCCATAAGGACACTTGGATATCAGCTCTCTGGAGGAAAGGGGATCTAAAAAACCAATTTGCTTCAGTGCCTCTGGAGTCCAGGAAATGAAGAGTTTGGGGCCCAGAGAGAGAAGAAATCCAACGGCTCTAGCCAGTGGAATCCCTTAGCCATACTTGGGCCCTATGGCTATAATGGAAAGATCATGGCATTAGAGGCAAACAGACCAGGTTCAAGTCCTAGTATGTGACCTTGAGCAAGTCATACCTTTGTGGGTTTGTTTCCTTCTCATCTTGTATTATTGTTTCCAAGACACTAATGATATGATAAGCATTAAAAAGGGGCGCCTGGGTGGCTCAGTGGGTTAAAGCCTCTGCCTTCGGCTCAAGTCATGATCCCAGGGTCCTGGGATCGAGCCCCACATCGGGCTCTCTTCTCCATGGAGAGCCTGCTTTCTCCTCTCTCTCTGCCTGTCTCTCTGCCTACTTGTGATCTCTGTCCATCAAATAAATAAATAAAATTTAAAAACAAAAAAATAAAAATAAATAAAAATAAAGAATGAGTTCTCTGAGCCAAAGCAGATCTGACTGGTACTTCCAATTGCATTCCTGCTTTGAAGAACCCATTTAAACAAAAGTGATCAGTAAACTTAGAGGACAGAATAGAGTAGGGGAAGAACGGCATAAAGGTTTCCTCTCACCAGCTATCTCTGCTTGATTTATAGTAGCTTCCTGGAATGCCATATTCACGAGGATTCTGAGGTCATATCTGGGTTCAGTGGGGAAGAATGTCCTGATCAATGGGTACAACAGGAGAGTGTGGCACCATGCACAACGTCCTTGTTTTGGAGATTGAGAGCATTGAACTTGAAAGTCAATTCTTAGAGGAAGTCATGGGTCTTAGCTCTTCCTTCAATGTCAGTGAAAAACAAAATTCCAGTGGGTTATGAACAGAAACATTTATTTCTCACTTTACAGAGCATCAAGTTATGGGTTAGATTGGTTCTGTTCTATATTTCTTCTCATTCCAGGACCCAGCCAGAAGGAGCTGCCCTCATTTCGGATGCACTGTGCTCATGGCAAAAAGCAGAAACTCAAATGGCCAAGCCAAATCAGACAATCATATTTAAAACTTCTCCTCAGACATAACGTAAGTCATATTATTCACATCTCATTGGCCAAAGCAAGCCCTATGGCCAAGCTCCAAGTCAGTGGGGGAAGGGATATATAATATTCCTGGCAAGGAAGGAGTGAAAAACAGCAATCGATGCACTCTACCAGATGGTGTTTGAGAAAGATACTTTCAGCATGCAGATGCTGTATCTGTTTTTTCTTATTTATTTTCTACAATACGCATATAATACACGTATAATTTTTTTGAAAAGTGAAAAGTTGTAAAATGCTAGTGTATCTTGTGAATATTGGGATTCCCCAAGGAGGGAATAAACTGATACCTGGAGAGAGGAAGGGTGCCTATGCTGATGGAAGTAGAGGGAGGGAGAAAATGCACAAAGCTGGGGGTTCTTCAGAGACTATGTGAGTTTATAGGATGAGATAGCAAGGAAACTAAGTACACAACAAGCAGATCCACAAGGGAAGCCCAAGCAAAGCATCAACAGCAAGTGGATAAGCAAGCGGACTGTGTCATTTGGATAAGCAGATCAGCTCAAGACTGCTGAAGGCACAAAGGTCTCAGAAGATGGAGATGAAGTGATGAATGAATGTTAATGATGTCTGGAAAACAAGGACTATGGAATACTGGTTAAAAAAAGAAATACAGGTGTCTTCTAAGATAGCAGTTTCAACAGGGAGTCAGGCATTATTAAATCATTGAATATTTATCGAGTACCTACTAGGCAGAGGGTACCATGCCAGGTACTGCAGATACAGTGGTGCACAACAGAAAAGACACCATATCTGTACTCACAGAGCTCAGAGTTGAATGGTAGAAATGGGCAACAATCAGGGGGGCCTGGCTGGGTCAGTCAGTAGAGCATGCAACCTTTTTTTTTTTTCTTTTTTTTTAGATTTTATTTATTTGAGAGAGAGCATGAGAAGGGGGAGGGTCAGAGGGAGAAGCAAACTCCCTGCCAAGCAGGTAGCCTGATGTGGGACTTGATCCCGGGACTCCAGGATCATGACCTGAGCCGAAGGCTTAACCACCTGAGCCACCCAGGTGCCCCAGAGCATGCGATTCTTGGATCTCAGTGTTGTAGATTCAAGTCCCACATTGGGTATAGAGATTACTTAAAAATAATAATAACAAAGCTGGCACAACCATTCTGGAAACCAGCATGGAGGTTCCTCAAAAAGTTGAAAATGGAGCTACCCTATGACCCAGCAATCACACTACTGGGTTTTTACCCTAAAGATACAAGTGTAGTGATCCAAAGGGGCACATGCACCCGAATGTTTATAGCAGCAATGTCCACAATAGCCAAACTATGGAAAGAACCTAGATGTCCATCAACAGATGAATGGATAAAGAAGATGTGGTGTATATATATATATATATATATATATATATATATATATACAATGGAATACTATGCAGCCATCATAAATGAAATCTTTCCATTTGCAACAACGTGGATGAAACTAGAGGGTATAATGCTGAGCTAAATTAGTCAATCAGAGAAAGACAATTATCATATGATCTCCCTGATATGAAGAATTTGAGAGGCAATGTGGGGAGGTTGGGGAGTAGGGAAGGAAAAAATGAAACAATATGGGATCAGGAGGGAGACAAACCCTAAGAGACTCTTAATCTCACAAAACAAACTGAGGGTTCCTGGGGGAATTGGGGTAGGGAGAGGGTGGCTGGGTTATGGACATTGGGGAGGGTATGTGCTACGGTGAGTGCTGTGAAGTGTGTAAACCTGGCGATTCACAGACCTGTACCCCTGGGGCTAATAATACAGTATATATTAATAAAAGTAAATAATAATAGTAATAATAAAATAAAATCTTTTTTTAAAAAAAGAAATGGGCAACAATTAAATCTCAAATGGATACTCAAGCTTCTTTCAATCTGATAACACTTCCCCAGTGTGTTCACTTTCTATCATTCAAAACAACTACTTCCCATGTTCTCCCTCTTCAAATCCATGATTCCCAATACCTCTACCTCTACACATAGCAGATAACCATCCATTATATCTCATTTTTTTTAAAGCAACTAACAGTTCTCTCTAATCTTTCTACCAACAAAATACCAACCTACCCACTCAATCCACATTCTCTTTGCTTCTGCTTTCTTATGATGGGAATCTCTGCCCAATCTTGATCCCACCCCCTTTTGCATTCAGTCTTCACTCTTGCAGTTATGCTTTTCCTGTCCTGCATTCTCCTTCCCTGCCGCATCATTTGCATCGTTACACAAACATGTTGTAGTTGGAAAAGGGAGAAGGCAGAATTTTCCCTTCCAAGAAGAATTTGGAAATGGATGAGAATGAATTTTGGTTGCCATAATGAGCAGGGAGCCTTAGTGGCATTTAGCTGGGGCCAGAGCTGCTGTGTTCTATCTTATTTAAAAAGAAAAACTCCCTTGGGGATGCCTGGGTGGCTCAGTCGGTTAAGCCACTGCCTTTGGCTCAGATCATGATCCCAGGGTCCTGGGATCGAGTCCCACATCGGGCTCCTTGCTCAGCGGGGAACCTGCTTCTCTCTCTGCCTCTGCCTGCCACTCTGCCTGCTTGTGCTCTCTCTCTCTCTCTCTCTTTGACAAATAAATAAAAAAATAAAATCTTTAAAAAAAAAAAAAAAGAAAGCTCCCTTAAACCTCACAACTTCCACCAGCTATTACCAACTACTCAAATCCTCCACAAAAGAACTTCTTAATAGAGTTATCTCAATACACTCTCTCCACTCCTTCATCTCACAATTAACAATGTGAATTAACAATGACCCCCACATTTCTAATGCAGGGGTCACTGCTTGGTCCTCATCTTACTTGATGTCACACAGCATTTGACCCAACTAACTATTCCTTCCTCCTTGAAAGTTTACCTAAAATAGGTATCTCTAACAAGACCAAACAGGACACTTTTGATCTATTCTTCACCCCAAGCAAAAAACCAGTCGACAAAACAAAAAAAGACCTGCTACTATTCTTCCCTTTGTCTCAGGAAAGGTTGTGCAGATATTCAAGCCAAAACACAGAAACAACAAACTAACTAACAAAAACCCCAAAAAACTACACTAAGCTATTTTCTACTATTCCCCACATAAATCCATCAGCAAGTCCTATCCACTCTATGTCTAAGATATACCTCCAAAGTCTATACATCTCCCCATCACTATTGCCCCAATGTCCAAGCCATTGACATCCCCACCCCCGCCCCGCCTGCTACTCACGCCTGTCTCTGATCCATTCTTCATTCAGCTCCCAGAGTGAACTTTCTAAAATGTAACTCCTATGCTTGAAACCCTCCACTAAAATTTCATTTCGTTAAGAATAAGTTATACATTTTTTATCCTTATCCTATCTTACAAAGCCCCTATATGATCTGACCTTTGCCCACCTTTCTGATTCCACTTGATACTCAAATGGAAGCCACACTAGCCTTATTTCCATCCTTGAAATATCCATCCTTTTCGTACTCTTTGTGTAGCAAATGTTAAGGATTTATTGCATAATGCAATTATGCTTAGAGTGGATGTTAGTGGGTAATGATATAGGTTGCATATCCAGTTTACAACTCTGATCAGAAAGTGCCTCTGATCAGAAAGACAAAGGAGGATATTATATATTGATAAATGAGGCAATTCATCAAGAAGATATAATAGATATAAACACATACACACCTAACAACAAAAACTCAAAATATATGAAGCAAAACTGACAGAACTGAAGGGAAGAGTAGATAGTTCTACAGTAATAGTTGGAGACTTCATACCCCAATTCCAGTAATGCATAGAACAATTAGAAGACCAACTAGGAAATAGAGGACTTGAATACCATAAACCCACTAGACCTAACAGACATATGTAGAACATTCCACCCAACAACGGCCAAAAAGACATTTTCTTTTTTTTCCTTAAGACTTTATTTATTTGACAGTGAGGGAGAGCACAAACGAGCACAAGTAGGGAGAAAGGTAGGCAGAGGAAGTGGAAGAAGCAGATTCTCCACTGGGCAGGGAGCCTGACTCAGGGCTGGATCCCAGGACCCTGGGATCACGACCTGAGCCGAAGGCTGATACTTAATCGATTAAATCACCCAGGTGCCACAATACATTTTCTCAAATACACAGGAAACAGCCTTCAGGATAGATCATATGCTAGGCCACAAAATGATAAATTTAAAAGAATTTAAATCATAAAGTATCTTCTCCAACCACAGTGGAATGAAACTAGAAATAAATAAAAACTAGTCTGGAGAATTCACAAATACATAGTCATTAAACATACTCTAAAAATCAATGGGTCAAAGAAGAAGTTCCTGGCAAAATTTAGAAAATTCTGTTCTCACATAGCAACCCAGTAATTATAGTACCTACTTACTATCTTAATATCCTAGAGAAAGTAATTGTATGATGTCAAGGAAATGCTATAAATCCCTATACAGATAAGCTTTTGCTGCATAAGGAACCACCACAAAACTGTCTTGGAACAATAAGCATTTTTTTTTCTCAAGTTCACAGGTCTTCAGGTTGGTTGAGACAGGCTGCTTTAGGCTGTGTATGTGCAGGGAAGCCGGGACAGTCAGGCTGAAGGCCTAACAGCTACCTGGGGACATTTTCTTCTCACGGGAAGCACAAAATCTCCCAGAGCAATGAGCAATGATGCATACAATTCCTCTTAAGGCTTAGGCTCAAATGTTGTGTTATCACTTCTGCCCACATACCATTTGCTTTAGCCAAAGCAAATCAAACAGCCAAGTCCAACATCAGTGAGAAAGAGAAGAATACTCACCCCTATCATAAGGGTTAGAAGTGGGTGGGGTGGGGGGGGGTGCCTGGGTGGCGTGGGGGGGTGCCTGGGTGGCTCAGTCATTAGGCGTCTGCCTTCGGCTCAGGTCGTGATCCCAGGGTCCTGGGTTCAAGACCTGCATCGGGCTCCCTGCTTGGCAGGAAGGCTGCTTCGTCCTCTCCCACTCCCTCTGCTTGTGTTCCCTCTCCTGTCTCTCTGTCAAATAAATAAATAATTTTTTTTTTAAAAAAAAAACGAGGGTTAGAGGGGAGGGAATGAAGAGTCACTGAACAATAGCCTACTCTTCCACAGCCCCCCTTTGGAGAAGAGTGTCAACTGTGGTGCTGTTGTTATTACTTATGGGTACTGAACAATAATGTCTTCTTACTAGCCATGTTGGACATATCATGAATGAATGATTAACACTCATATTCCTGCTGTATCTGCTACAGTTAAAAGCCACATAGAAATATGAAATTCTTCAACGCCAGTTTGCCCAGATTCAGTCAACACGTGTTGACTTACTAATTTATTCTTAGTGGAACAACATTATCACCTCAAGAACTTGTACTTCAATACAATTTCTTTTCCAATCCTGAATGAGATCTTCTAAGATGTCCGTATGATATATCAAAGCCCTAAAAGTGAATCTACACCATCAATGGGAACAGAATGAATATACCTTCTTTGAAAATCTTCCTAAAAGAAAAATCCCTTTGACTTATGGAAAACTTCAACTTTCTGGAGGAATCTTAATGAACTTTATCCCTGTTAAAGTAAAACATATCCAGTCTAAATACAATATAGAGTCTGACCTTCCCTGGCCTTGAAGACCTTGACACGCTGCTAATATTTTCACATGCAGAAAAATGATGAAGCTGAGGGTGAATGAGGACGTTATCCTGAATTCTGCACTGTTCAGCTGACGATACACAGCCTCTATGCTGTAACCTCCCTTCCAATAAACATCTCTCCCACAAGATTTTCATCTTATTTGTTTGATTTATAACTCAGTGGAAAGAAAGATATTTTTATCTTAATTTCATGCCAGAAAATATGAAGTCATGAAAACATACTGAAAAGGATAGACATTTTTTAAATGGGATCTTAAGGGCCAGGCTCAAAGCCTGTTGCCAAATTCAATGAAGAATTGTTTGGAGTAAGAAGAGAACATTGCTCTGGGACTGAGCCAACTAGAAAGGCTGATACACTGTGACATCTCTGGCATGTATAACCTCCCTGCCCTTGAAATGAACTCTGGAGGGAGGCAGCACAGCCAAAGTCGGCAAAGAGGTGAAGGGTGAGCCTCCAAGTCCTAGAGTACCCAAAACCTCACTGTGCAAGTCAATCTAGTTGGGGGGAAGATCCATCTAAATTAGTGAAAAGTCAGAATTCCCATTATTTCCAAATGCAAGGAGTGCTTCTGGGTTTAAAGTATTGACAAACAGAATCGAAGTTTTTTCCACTTCTTCCAAATGCCATTGAAATAACAAAGATATAAAAAGAAAAAAAAAAAAAAGCAGTACTAGAAAAACTGAGAGGAATGCTATCACCACCAAAGAAATTTTGATGAATTTCTGAAAGATATGAAGCAGATAGGGTAAATATAACTTGGTGTATGCTTTGTAAATTATACCTTGATATAAATATTTGACTTACTGATCAAACTGATAAAGAGGCAATTAATGTCAGAGTTGAGCGCCCAATACAGGCAGAAGATGATAGGAAGAGACTTCCCCCAAAAGAGTCATAGAAAAAAATCAGCACAGCAAGGACATAAAGAAGAGGAGGCGGAGGAAACCTCAAAATAATTACATTAAAAGACTTAATTTTAGGGGCACCTGCCTGGTTCAGTCAGTACACCATGTGACTCTTAATCTCAGGGTTGTGACTTCAAGCCTCATGTTGGGTGTAGAGATTACTTAAAAACAAAATCTTTTTAAAAAATTTAATGAGGTTATTATTATTATTTAAAAATAAATATTTTTAAAATATTTTATTTATTTATTTGAGAGAGAGGGAGAGGGAGAGGGATCATGAGAGGGGAGAACGTCAGAGGGAGAAGCAGACTCCCTGCTGAGCAGGGAGCCTGATGTCGGACTCACTCCTGGGATTCTGGTATCAGGACCTGAGCCTTGGGCAGTTGCTTAACCAACTGAGCCACTCAGGTACCCCATAAATAAATAGTTTTTAAATTTCTCTAATTTTAATTTCTAACATAAGAACTACCAATAGATATAACCCACACACAAATGCTCTTTGGGATCCTCAATAATTTTTAAAAGTGTAAAGTGGTCTAGACACCAAAATTTTGGAGAATCAATGCTATATTCTCATGTTTGCCATCTGTTTCTTTCTTTCTTTCTTTTTTTAGTTGTATTTTATTTTATTTTTTAGGTTTTATTTATTTATTTGACAGAGAGAGCGAGATTGTACAAGCAGGGGGAGCAGTAGAGGGAGAAGGAGAAGCAGGCACCCCACCAAGCAGGGAGCCTGACGTGGGGCTTGATCCCAGGACCCTCGGATCATGACCTGAGCCGAAGGCAGATGCTTAACCATCTGAACCACCCAGGAGCCCCAGTCTTATTTTTTTAAGAGTTTCTTTTTAAATAATCTCTATAGCCAATATGGGGCTTGAACCTACAATCCCAAAATCAAGAGTTGCATGTTGTACTGACTGAGCCAACCTGGTGCCCCACCATTAATTTCTACGCGCTGAGGTGAAAAGAAGGATGGGGGGGGGCGCCTGGGTGGCTCAGTGGGTGAAAGCCTCTGCCTTCAGCTCAGGTCATGATCTCAGGGTCCTGGGATCGAGCCCCGCATCGGGCTCTCTGCTCAGCGGGGAGCCTGCTTCCTCCCTTCTCTCTCTGCCTGCCTCTCTGCCTACTTGTGATCTCTGTCTGTCAGATAAATAAATAAAATCTTTAAAGAAAAAAAAAAAAAGGATGAAGGGGATGAAAGTGAACACTGACAGTGTCCTAGCTGCCACCAAAGTGAAAGAGAGGAGACACATCCTATCAGTGATGTTCCTTAACTTTGTCTCCTCATATCTTTCATAAGTCTAAAGTCCTGAGGAACACGGACACCCAATGATCCATCAGTAGATTCTGGAAAACTCACAGCTTGAGAGTAGGCTTGGGGAGGCAAGGGGAGGGTTTCCATACAATCTATTCACTCATGGAACTTGTGGTCTGGCCCCATATGAATTTGAGGAAAAGGTGGTGGTGGGAGGGACATTAAATAAATAACCTATAATAAAAAGGGAAAAAATCACCTGATTTCAGTTTATGACTCCCCATCCTTAAGCAAACATACTAGGTGTTTGTACACTGTGACAGCCACTTTCTTCCTTTAGAAATTATAAGGTTGGGCCTGGCTGTAAAGATGAGGAGCAGTGATATGCAGGGTTTGAAGGCACAGGCAAAGCCTCACAACAAGCACTCAGATTCTCTCAGATGATTATGGTTAAGCATTTAGTCATCTATTGATTCAGCAAGAGTTCAGTATATTAACCAAGGCTTCCTGAATTCTGGACCAGGAAAGGGTTGGTATTCATTTTCTTTTAAAGTTTAGATATATATGTATCTGCTATAAGATATGCTGTCCTTCATCTACTACAAATTTTCTTTTCCTTTTAGAAATGCCTTGTTATTCTCAGTCCAGTAAACAAATTATTACTAAGTCAGTGATAAGGTAGAAGCATTTCAGTTAATTAATAATGTTTCTATACTTCAAAAAAAACCCATAAATCATTCTACTAAAATTTTCAGTAAAATGACTTCACTCTCCAAAGGTCCAACATAGTTTCTTTGATGAGTGATAAAATTAACCATTTTCTCTGTTTCAATTCTGGTGACTTAATTTGGAATTTTAAGAAGCACGTATTTGATAAAGTTCTAAGTCCTGGGAGAACTAGAAAAATGGCCAATGGTCCTAACTGATAACACACTGCCTTAGTTTCTTCCACAGTTTCCCCCATTTCTCATTTTTATTCTTGGTAACTAGTAGTTAGGGTTTGAGAACACCAGGCCCTGGTCCACAATCTTTGAAATTCCCACCTCCCTAAAGTGACTTGCCAATGATACAGCAGCCAGTGGTAAAAATATTAGAGATCTGGAATGCAAATACTTCTCACTTCCTATGGTAATCCCAGCAAAGTAAGACTCCACATGTGTTTATGAGAGAAAAAGAGGTAGAGGGACACAATTAAAAGGTGATTGAAGGGTGGGTGGTGTTATGTCCATCTCAATGGCAATATCGTCCACTATCATTCTTGGGCTACAGAAGACAGACACCTGGAGCAGTCCCAGATCCTAGCATCTTCTTCACTAATGTGTTTCTTAATGCTTTAGGGGAAAAAGTTTCCTCTGGGACTTGTTGGGACACCAACAAGAAGGTGACACCAGTTAAGTAGGAAAAACTCACTTTGGTGTCTCTTTCATTCTTACACCACTACCACCACCGTCCCAACACATCTGACACCAAAAGTGAGGGTTTATTCCCGCGCCAAGCAAGTCTGTGACACTAGCTGGGTGTCCTGAAATTTAATTCAGTTCTGACACCATTTATCTGGACACAGCATCAGATCCCACAGGTTAAGAGCCCAGTTCCACACAACTGTCCCCCTCTTCAGATGGCAATCATAAGTAGTAGGTCCTCAAGTTATGCACAACTCTGTCTGACTTGACTAGAAATCATCCATGACCTCCTCCCCTTTGGATTCAGTTATTTACTAGAACAGCTCACAGAACCCAGGGAAACATGTTTGCCACTTTACTGCATAAGAAAGGATATGATGAAGGATACGGATGAACAGTCAAATGAAGAGGCACATAGGGCAGGGTCTGAGAGGGTCTTGAGCATAGGAGCTTCTGTCCCCGTGTATCACCTTCACAGTACATAGATGTGTGTTTGTCAACCTGGAAGCTCCCTGAACCACTTTCTTGTGTGTGTGTGTGTGTGTGTGTTTAAAGATTTATTTATTTGCGAGACAGAGAGATAGCCTGTGAGCAGGGGCAAAGGGAGAGGAAGAGACAGAATCCTCAAGCAGAGTCCACGCTGAATGTGGAGCCCAATGTGGAGTTCAGTCCCAGGACCCTGAGATCATGACCTGAGCCAAAGTCAAGAACTGATTGAGCCTCCTTTTGCATTTTTATGGAGGCTTAATTACATTGGCATGGATGATTAAATCATTGGCCACTGGTGATTGAACTCATTCTCTAGCCCCTCTACCTTCCCTGAACATAGAGGGGTGGGGCTCTAATCACACCTCTAATCACATAGTTGTTTCCCTTGGCAACTAGCCCCCATTTGTAGGTGCTTTCCAAAAGTCCCCTCATTAACATAAATCTAGGTGTGGTTGAAAGGGGGTTGTTACAGATATCAAAACACCTTTATTGCTCTTATCACATAGAAAATTCCAAGAGTTTTAGGAGCCCTGTACTAGAAACAGGGATGAAAACTAAATATATATTGCTTTTATAAGTCACAATATCACAGCAGGGACATTCTGGCTCCAGATTTCACTGAATGTGCGCCATCACTGAGTCTAAAATTTAACCATCCAAGCCAACTATTAGAGCCATTTCCAGCTTTACCTAACCCATACCTAAATCCAGAAGATATGATAAATGTACCTATATCAATATATTAATCCTGATACAAAACTGTATTTTGTTCTTTTTGGCTTAACATCCTTAGAATTTATTCTCACACATATTTCTTGGGTTTCCATCAATAGGAATTGCAAACTCCTGGATTTATTTTGTACTCTAAGCAATTTCTTCCCAAGTCAGAGTCTTCATTTGTTCTGCTTGAGCATTCTGAGATCTGGCTCTAGTTTAGGGTTAGAATAGGAAATAAGGAGAATAAGCATCCCCTTGCAAGGCAACTGCCTCCAATAAGGTGATTTTAGAGTCCAAGAATAAAAGCGTAGTGTTCTCAGTCATAAGAAGAGGGGCCACGGCCGCTTGCTCAGGGAGACTTGGGCATTTAACTTCATCCAAATACAATCCAAGTCATAGAATTCACTTGTTCCCAATACACTGACCGTCACATAAACAATTTGGTGGGTCAGTGAATTCAATTTCTTTTTTTTTTTTAACTTTTTTTTTTTAAGATTTTATTTATTCGTCAGAGAGAGAGAGAGCATGCACACACAAACAGGCAGAGGCGGAGAGAGAAGCAGGCTCCCTGCTGAGCAAGGAGCCCAATGTGGGACTTGATCCCAGAATCCTGGGATCATGACCTGAGCCGAAGACAGCGGCTTAACCAACTGAGCCACCCAGGCATCCCGTGAATTCAATTTCTTTTGTACTCTGAAACCCACCTGGTCTCATTTTTAATAAAGTTGGTCCTCCAATCATAAGAAATAGACTTTTTTAGGTTTACCGTAAAAGTTCTCTGATTGTCTGCATGCAACTTTAAAGCCTTGAATTTTTTTCCTGTCATTTTTCTAGTGTAGTCATATCATCCCATCCCATAGTCCTCATTGTCAGCATTACTATCATAATCCTTAAGTGCAATATCCACTTGATCTGGAAGGTCACTACTTTAAGAGGTACTTCTTCCCAAGCAACCACAGGTGACACTTTAACTAATCAAGATCCTACTACATGTTATAGATTATCAGAATCCTGTTTTCCGTTTACAAGGAACTAAACACTTCATTCAAGGCCAAGGACATCAACAAGCATTCCAAGACCCCGAGCTGATGCCTGACACCACATATAGTACCCAACCCTACATACTGCTTTTCCCTCTACATACATACCTATGATAAAATTTAACTTATAAATTAGGCACAGTAAGAAATTCACAACAATAACTAATAATAAAATAGAATAATTGTAACAATATACTGTTACAAAAGTTTTATGAATGTGGCTTCTGTGTGAGTCTTTCTCTCTAAATTTCTTATTGAATTGTACTTACCCTTCTTTGTATGATGATGTGAGATGATAAAATGCCTACAAATGAGACTAAGTGAGGCATTGTGACTTAGCATTAGGCTACTACTTACCTACCGACAATACAGTGGAAGGCAGATCACCTGCTTCTGGACCCCAGTTGACCAGTAATAACTGATACCATGGAAAGCAAATTGTGGATATAACGGGACTACTATACACTGAAAATCCTAAATTGAAACCTACATAATGGTTCTAAATAAATGGGAAAACACAAAATGTCCCAGAACGTGAAGACTAAATAATATAAAAAATGCTAACTCTCCTACATTTAACCTATTAAGTCTAATCCCAACCCAAATCCTAACATTATCAAATCTGAAAAGCTTATTCTAATGTTATTATTGAGAAAAATGCACAAGATAGAGCCCTATAATTTGGGGGGGGAAATAATGAGGGGAAACTTTCTATACCAGAGATCGAGATAGACGATAAAGTTGTGTAAATAATTAAAATAAAATAATACAATATTGATGTAGAAATAAGCAAATAGCTTTATCTAGAAAGAGAATTAAGAATTGTAAATGTTTGGGGCACCTGGATGGCTCAGTTAGTTAAGCGTCTGCCTTCGGCTCAGGTCCTGATCTCAGGGTTCTGGGATAGAGTCCCGTATCGGGCTCCCTGCTCAGCGGGAAGCCTGCTTCTCCCTCTCCCTTTCCCTTGGCCTGTCTCCCCTGCTTGTTCTCTCTCTCTGAAACCAATAAATAAAATTAAAAAAAAAAAAGAATTGTAACTGTTTGATCATTCTGAAAGATGGCATCTGCTATCATTAGGATGAAAATGAACTAACTAGTATATAACTTGAAAAAATTGGCTAAACGTTTGGGAAAATATTGAAGTAAATCCCTTTCTCACAGCTATTCAGAATATACTTCATAGGAATTAAAGAGCACTTGGTGCTTTAAAAAATACTAGAAAAAAATAAAAAATAATTTTGTTTATAATCTTGGGTAGCAGTGATGGAAGAATTTCCTTCTTCAGCAAGACACAAGTCCCAGAAGCCATCAGTGGAAAGACCAATTTCATAAAAATTAAAAAACTTTTCCTCAGCAAAAAACATTAATAATGTCTTAAAAGATAAACAGTAAGCTGGGAAAAAAACATGCTTAATACAGAATTCATAATCATAATGTTTTAATAGATTTTACATATCAGTAAGAAAGGGAAAACCTCCCAATAGGGAAAATCAGAAAGCTTCTGAATAGCAAATCACAGAAGAGTAAATATGGTTGATAAACTTATAAAGAGACGCTTAACCTCATTAATAATCAAGGAAAAGCAAGTTAAAAGTCAGAGTTCTAATCTATCAAATTGCAAAATTTAGAAAGACTGATAATATATAAAACAATGTTGGCACAAGGATGGGAGATAGGTACTCTCATGAGCTGTTTGTAGAAGTGTAAATTGGTGTGGGCCCTTGGGGGCACAATGTAACAGGTACATACATGTGAAGGCTTAAAGTTTAAGCCAATGACTCTACATTAGGACTCTGACCCACAAAAGTGCATACATAGATGCATGAAGATGCATAAACAAGGACATGTATTGTAGCATTGTTTCTAATACGAAGGATTAGACAACAACTAAAAATCTTTCCATAAGGGAACAACCAAATAAATTGGAATACTTTGCAACTGTTAAAATTAAAGAAATTGAGTTTTATATGCTGACATGAAAATGTCTTCAAGGCATATTGATAAGGCCAAAACATGTTGCAGAGTGATTTGTAAAATATGTAGATCAAACATACATCTGTATGTATACATATATATCTGTGTACACAACAAACTTTTAACTGTGATTAACTTTGGTGAGTGAGGGGAATGGGGGGCTGGGAAGAGATAAAGTGAGATCATACTTGTATTTTTTTGTTGGATTTTCACTTAAAAATTATAAAGAGAATAATATCAGGGCGCCTGGCTGGCTCAGTCAGTGGAGCATGTAACTCTGGATCACAGGGTTGAAAGTTCAAGCCCCACGTTGGGTGTAGAGATTACTTAAAAATAAAAATCTTTTAAAAAAAGAATAATTTTTTGTGAAATGTTTGTAATTACAGTCTTTAAAAAAATACATATGACATGGGAAACACTCAAAGTTTCTCAGAGCATTGGTACTGCATAAAAGAAAGACACTGATATCATCGTTATTATCAGTGTCCTTACCCTTCACAACTGTCAACACTGATACGCCTTTGTCAGAGAAATTTAAATGAGATTTACAGAGGTTCATTTATTCAGAAAGCACACCTTGGAAGCAAGGCTATAATTCCAAAATACAGACATAAGAAATGACTTGCCTAGATTTTCAAACAAGTCAGGAAATGATCCAGAGCCAGGATTCCACTCATGTACGAATAAATATATACACTAGCTCCCAGCCCAGCACCATAAATAACCGCATCCCCTGGCATTTCAGTCTCTCCCCGAGTAACTGAGTGTTTAACTGACTCGCAAACCTTCACTTTGGCTTTAAAAATTGCCTATGTCTGGCATTCTTTTTAAAGGGATGGCTTTTAAAAGTTTAACATCAACCTTCCAAAGAAAGCAAGAGAGTAAGATTGGTGTTCACCTTCTATAAGAGGACAACTCTAGAAGAACATAGTG
Organism: Martes martes; assembly: GCF_963455335.1. Taxonomy (NCBI): domain Eukaryota; kingdom Metazoa; phylum Chordata; class Mammalia; order Carnivora; family Mustelidae; genus Martes; species Martes martes. The sequence continues at coordinate 49,892,446 of NC_137898.1, forward strand.
TTTTTCCAAATGACAGCTTGGGTTGTTTAATTTAGCCTAAGATCAATAACTTAGCAGGAGTACTCTGTAACTGCATTATCTTAATTCTGAAAACTTTCTGAAGAAATGGATTGATCCAAGCACTGCCTCTGCCAATAACCATATGTATGACCTTGCACAACTCCATCAACTCCTCTGAAGTGCAGATTCCTCATTTCTAAAGTGGGAGGAAGAGTATCTTCCTGCTTCACTACGTGGGTTGTGTTGAGGCTCAAATAAAAGAGATTGTGAGGTATGAAGTTCCAGGTAAACCGTTATTAATGTACGAAACCTGAGCTCTCAATGCAAGTGTATTTCCTGCCTCACTCCTTCAATTCTAGAATGCGAGAGGACGTTTGATTTGCCATATTCGATCCTCTCAATTTGGGCTGAATAATTTGTTTTTTTCTAGACCAACAGGTCTCCACTACAATGTCTACGAAAAGAGCGACGTTCGTAAGGCAGCATTTACTTGTAAGTTATGTCACAATTGAAAGAGACAAAGTGACGTAAGCCTTTTAAATAAAATTAAATTGGATTATACTAAAGCTGTTACTCACTGCAGTATCTGCCATATTCCTTTTCTGAGTAGACCGCCTCCTCTTTCAGCTTCTGCTGCTCACATAATGCTTCCTCAACCACAGCCAGAGCCAGATTGAAAGGTGGGTGGTTGGGCAGTTGCCCGAGTCCTTATTCTATAAGGGGTACTGAAAAATCACTGGAATAATTAGTAGCTATAGAAACAGCGAAGGTTTTCACAGGCAAATTCTTACACAGGTGGAGGAATAGAAATTTGCCCGTGCTGGAAATATAGAACAAGAAAGAGGAAACTAAAAACAATAGTATTATCTAACAGCTATTCAATGCTTATTACATACCAGGCATATTATCAGATGCTTTACATGTATGATTTCATTTAAACCCAGCAATTATTTGTTTGTATGTTATTGTTTTTAAACCCATTTCTCAGATGAGGAAATTGAGATGTGCCCAAGATAGTGCAAGTAGCAGAGAGTGGAGGGGCCCTATGAAACCAATCTTCCTCTAGGACCTATAGTCACTATGCCTCACAGCACCCCACCCCCAAGTCTAGCTGAGTCTGTCATATGCTTTTGTGTCTTGGATTTATGAAAGAATGATTAGATTAAATTGATCAGGCAGACTAGTGCTGTTGGCCAGGAACCAGTGATCAATTTTAGAATACAAATTCCAAACCTTTTAATATGTCTTCCAAGAACATGTCTGGTTCAGAAAATTTGCAAGTGAAAAGAGAATAGAACCCTTGAAAAACTGTGAAATATATTGCCAAATTGCTTCAAAATATTGACATTCCTTAGGGACCTGTGTGTAATTTTAATTGATTGAAAATGAAATTTCTCATCACCCCCATCAAATAAGTGTTGAACAAATATTTAAAGAATACTCTAGTATTCTTTTTTTGAAAGATGCCTCACTTAGAATTCAATTATAAATAACAGATTTCACTATAGCTAACGTAAACAGAAAGTGATTTTCTAGGAGGTGTTAGAGATTTATAAAATCAATGGAAGGACCAGGAGAACAGAGTTGAAACTATGCTTTCAGAAACAACTTCCAGAACTGGTCCACCATGGGCACCATGCTCCTGCCACACTTACAGAGTTGGGAAATCAGGAAGCCATCTCCACAGCTGTTGGCTATGACATTATCTGATTCAGCAAAGTGGATACCCTGCTCTGTCTCTCATCAACTATAAAATTTAGGGACGGAACACTGGGGCCTCCGCTAGAGCTGGCTCAGAAAAACCAGTATCTGCCAGTATAAATAACGAAAGTGGTAGAAATATAGCCTCCACCTCAGAATGTTCACTTTTAACTTGCCTATCTCATTAAAGGACATCTGTTTTACAGAAACTAGGCTTCATGATCAAGGAAAAAGTAGGTTTCAGTCCAAGCTGTAAGGACTTCTGGAAAATATTGTCTCTAAGTTTCCAGCCTCAAGCAATAAGACTTGCTGGAAGGGAGTTGTAATTGAGTCGAGTGCTTCAATTTGTGATGTCTGCCACAATTAGACGCCAACTTATTAGGGCTAGCCTAGAGTACCCTCCCATCTTGTTCCACCCCTGGCAACAGTTTATAGTAGGAATTCAATTTAAGGGCAGCCCACCCATGGGCTGACCAGTGGTAGGTGACTTGATGAAAAAAACATAACTTGGGACCAGATTCTTCCCTCAGGCTTTTGGAAATGGGACACTGAAGGACTGAGCCAATGAACTGAGGGCTTTAGTGATTTTAGGTAAAGTAGATTAGAGTCAGAACGATGATGGGCATGTGCAAGCAAACAGCAATATTTATACACACATTCACTGAGGAATATGGAGGCAAATACCAAAAGATATGGCATAAAATGTTACAAGTGGTTGGTTGCATGGGAAGAAGGAGCTAAAGAATTACTGCTGTTGTGATTTATAATCCTTTCGGTACTATTTGAAATTGTAAACTCTATGCTTGGGATAAAAATTAAATTAAAAATAAAAATAGGGGTGCCTGCTACTGGGTATTTACCCCAAAGATACAGATGTAGTGAAAAGAAGGGCCATCTGTACCCCAATGTTTATAGCAGCAATGGCCACGGTCGACAAACTGTGGAAAGAACCAAGATGCCCTTCAACGGATGAATGGATAAGGAAAATGTGGTCCATATACACTATGGAGTATTATGCCTCCATCAGAAAGGACGAATACCCAACTTTTGTAGCAACATGGACGGGACTGGAGGAGACTATGCTGAGTGAAATAAGTCAAGCAGAGAGAGTCAAGTATCATATGGTTTCACTTATTTGTGGAGCATAACAAATAATATAGAGGACAAGGGGAGATGGAGAGGAGAAGGGAGTTGAGGGAAATTGGAGGGGGAGGTGAACCATGAGAGACTACAGACTCTGAAAAACAACCTGGGGGTTTTGAAGGGGCGGGGGGTGGGAGGTTGGGGGAACCAGGTGGTGGGTATTAGGGAGGGCACAGATTGCATGGAGCACTGAGTGTGGTGAAAAAACAATGAATACTGTTATGCTGAAAATTAAAAAAAAAAAATTAAAAAAAAATAGGGGTGCCTGGGTGGCTCAGTGGGTTAAAGCCTCTGCCTTCGGCTCAAGTCATGATCCCAGGTCCTGGGATGGAGCCCCTCATAGGGCTCTCTGCTCAGCAGGGAGCCTGCTTCCCCCTCTCTCTCTGCCTGCCTCTCTGCCTACTAGTGATCTCTGTCAAATAAATAAATAAAATCTTTAAAATAAAAATAAAAACAACAAAATAAATACCTCTAACTTTGGCCTTTAAGCCAGAACAACTAACCTAGATATTACGTGATCACTGGTGAAAGAAAGGGGGGAGCTCCAGATAATCCAATCCTTATTTGCCTCACCTCCCACCTGGGCTTTAGCACCACTCACAGAAGGCTCCTTGCTCAGCAGGAAGCCTGCTTCTCCCTCTTCCTGCCCTTCCTCCTGCTTATGCTCATGTGCTCTTTGAAAAATAAATAAAATCTTAAAAAAAAAAAAGTTGAAAAATTGAAACCAGTTTAGTGAGAACCTTGAATGCCAAGCCAAGGAGTTCATCACCCCAGCAACAAGGATAGCTTTGAGTAAGGGAATGACTTTAATGTGTGTAAACAGAGTGCTTATCTGCGTGCAAGATAAATTTGATATAGACTGATAGTAGCCAACAGATTGATTGGGAGATTAATAATATGATCCGGAACTAAATGGATGGCAGTGGAATTGGAGAGAAAAGGTTGGACAGAGATATAACAGTGGAGGACTTCTTGGCAGCTGATCAGATACAAGGGGCAAAGAGAGTAAATTTAGTGGGTAGTTACTTTTCCAGAATCTCTTTCTTCTAGGGACTACCTCTCAAACATTCCTTAAGATTCTGATGGTCAATCAGAGTAAATTCATGTTCTCAAAACTCAAGGAGGTTAAGTGGCCCAAGTTGACCTCTTAGAGTACTCCTTCCCTTGATACTATCTGGTTCACAGGTGTAGCCCAAGCAGAATGAAAGACCTTTCCAAAAACCTTTTCCCCAGTGTTATTACGGAAGATGCTATCTTTCATCATAAGTTTTGGGATGACAGAGGCATTACACCTGCCATTCAGAGAAGGTCTATTAAAACATAGAGTCCAATAGAGCCCTGACAACATCATTTGAGCCATTGAACCCATCCATACCTGTCCCAATGGACTTCTTAGTAATGTGAGCCAAAAAATTAACTTTTTCACTTGTGGATTGGATTTCTATCATTTGCAACAGAAAGAGGATTTTTTCTAAAAGATCTTATTTATTTATTTGACAGAGATAGAGAGATCACAAGTAGGAAGAGAGGCAGGCAGAGGCAGAGGGAGAAGCAGGCTCCCTGCTGAGCAGAGAGCCCGATGTGGGCTTGATCCCAGGACCCTGAGAGCATGACCTGAGCTGAAGGCAGAGGCTTAGCCCACTGAGCCACCCAGGCACCCCCAGAAAGAGGATTTTTAACAGGGAATTAAAAAGGGCTTGATTTACAATACTTATAGTATATCTGCCAAATGAACAGTTTTGTGTCCAGTACAATGGGAGGTAAAAAGGAATTCCAAGACATGCCCCATACAACTGAAGATCTTATTCCAGTTTTGTCACCAATTATCAATGTGACATCAAAGACACGTAATAGATCTTGGATTGATTCTTCTCTTTTATGAAACTGAGGGAAAGAGGGATTGATTGCATTGTCTTATTTTTTAAAAGATTTTCTTCAGCTCTAAAGTTTTATGTTTTTATACCATCATAGAAGAGAATTAGTGAGTCACTGAAGATACTAAAATATAGAATATTGGTATACAAAACCAATTAAATGGAGAGATACTGGAAGCCAGCAAGACTGTAGTAATAATTTAGAACAAACATTTCTGGAGCTTAGTGTAGAGAACATGCAAGAGCAATGGAGGGAAGGGAATGCACCTAAGCAACATTCAAAGAAAGTAACAATTTTTTTATTAACATATAATGTATTATTAGCCCCAGGGGTACAGGTCTGTGAATCGTCAGGCTTACACAGAAAGTAACAATTTGATGTCTGTATATATGGAGTATGAAGGTGAGTCAAAAGTGGCTACTATTGACTCCAAGTTTGCTTATAATATTAAAAGAATAATAAAATCTTTAACATAATTGAGGTCATTGGGAAGGTACAAGTATTAGAATTAGTAAAGTTTTAAATATGCTTAATCTGAGCTGTTGGTATATATTCAAAGAAAAAGTCTACAGACTTGAAAATCAGGAACTGAAGATCAAGTGGGAAGTCAGTTATGTGTGTGTTATATTTTGTGAATCATTGAATATAGAAAGAATAGTGAAAGTCCTAGGAGAGAATAAAAGCTACAATAAACATTCATAATTGGCATGATTTGTTTATTCATAGGCAAAATATATTAAAATTACAAACTCATTTAAGTCTTTAAGCTCAATTTATAAATGTTGTTAATCTATTTATAAATCTCCTCTTATCATCTTATCATCTTATCATCTTAGCCTAAAAATATGGACAATCACTTTCACTTATTCTCTATGATTTAATTAATTCACAGGCTTAACAGACTAAATACTTCCTAAATATTTAACATAATTTGCATGATCAAGTAGTCAGTCAAGTTTTCTTAGCAATTTTAAACTACAATTAGAAATATATCGGGGTGCCTGGGTGGCTCAGTGGGTTAAGCCTCTGCCTTCGGCTCAGGTCGTGATCTCAGGGTCCTGGGATCGGGCTCCGCATCAGGCTCTCTGCTTGGTGGGGATCCTGCTTCCCTCTCTCTCTGCCTGCCTCTCTGCCTACTTGTGGTCTCTCTCTGTCAGATAAATAAATAAAATCTTAAAAAAAAAAAAAAGAAATATATCCATTAGGGGCTCCTGGGTGGCTCAGTTGTTAAGCATCTGCCTTTGGCTCAGGTCATGATCCCAGAATCCTGGGATCGAGCCCTGCATTGGACTCCCTGCTCGTCAGGAACCCTGCTTCTCCCTCTCCCACTCCCCCTGCTTATGTTCCGTCTCTTGCTTTGTCTGCCAAAAAAAACAAATAAAATCTTAAAAAAAAAATATATATATATATATATATGTATATATATATATATATATCTAATAGCGAGCTGGTGAAATCTTTATAAGCACCCATGTAACTCTTGTAAATATAATACCAATAAATCAATCTCCTATGTATGGTCATTAAATTCTCTTAAGTGTTTCATACATCTTAAAAGTTGACAAAATACACATCACAATAATGATAACTTTCACAAAAATAATGAAAACTGTACTAATTTACCACCTTTATAATAAAGGTTACACACAGTGCCAGACATGGAGATGTACTACTGAGATCCTTTTTTAAGAAGGACTTGCTGCCCTGCTCAGGAACAAGTGCAAGACCAGCAGATGGGCCCAGCTGTCAGCTCACTCAGGCCTGCCTTGGCTGCCATCTTCCCGGGCCAGGGCAGCCCACATATACTGAAGGATGGAGGAGTATTATGGGCAGGGGGTGGGACACTCTGACCTACATTACTGACTCCAGAGCTTCCTGTCTCATCACATGCTTCTGGTAAACCTAACTGCAAAGCAAATTAACTCATGCAACCAAAACAAACAGAATTGCTATCTCAGACCTCTTACAGCAACAGGAGCTGCAAATTTGGGGTATCAGCTGAAATTCTTGCCACTGGTTCCAGTGATGATTTTACTTGAGCCCCATGCAACAAACGGAGTTCCTTTTTAACAATAAGGCTCTACCTACTTACCCAATATTTTTCTATAGTCTTATTCACAATAGTTTCCTAATGCGAGTTTGCAAGTGCATGTGCACACACACCATCTCACCCACAGGGCTATAGTTCCTACAACCAGCATCACACGTAACCTAAGCTCTGGTACCAAATTAGATTTGGGAACTTGAACAAGTTATTATCAATCTGCTCAATTTCCTTATCTGTAAAATAGGAACAATCATCTGATAGGGTAGTTGTGTGTGAAGACTAAATGAGTTAATTAACCTTAAAAAGTGTGTAGAACAGCCCCTGGCTTGTACTATGTACTCAGTAAATGTTAGCTATTATCATTATTGGTCTGAGTACTACATTGTTTATATATATTCTAACCCGACTCATCGACCCACATTACATGATAATTTATTGACTAAGCAATTACAGAAAAAAACTCTTGTGTTTCAAGTCCTTAATTATCAGACTCTTCAGATGTTTAAGACGTAGGTTAAGTCCTAGACTTTAGTTGAACTTGTTTAAACACTATTTTTCCCATCAACTGAATGTTTTAGATTTTCTCAGTTCTTGAAGATGCAAACCAGATGTGAAGATTAAATGGAGAACTTATATGTAAAAGTTTATTCTGAAATATAAAACATATGAAATTATGGGAGACTCTTCCAATGTTATTATCAAGTTAGACAACTCCTGCAATGACAAAAGGAAACTCTTTGCTCTTCAAATAGACCTGCATCGCCCTTCCCAAAAATGATTCCCACCCTTTCTTTTTTAAAGATCCTATTTTTTTATTTGACAGAGAGAGCACAAGTAGGCAGAGCGGCAGGCAGACAGAGGAGAAGCAGGGGCTCCACTGAGCAGGGAGCCCAATACAAGAATCGATCCCAAGATCCTGGGATCATGACCTGAGCCAAAGGAAGCCACTTACCCGACTGAGCCACCGAGGTGTCCCTGGTTCCCATCCTACCTTTGACCATGAAGTTCAAACTTGAAACTTTGATTATTTGATTTCACAGAAATATTTTTTTTTTAAATAATGAAGACACATGGATAGCTTATTATAGGGTAAAAATCTGAAGACGTTGAATTGGCTTAAAAATATTTAGGACCAAATGGTGTCTTCTATTATCGTCCAGGGAGATCATCTATACCGTCCTCCTGAAAAAAAATTTTTTTTAAAAAGACTTATTTATTTGACAGACAGAGATCACAAGTAGGCAGAGAGGCAGGTAGAGAGAGGGAGGGGGAAGCAGTCACCCTGCTGAGCAGAGAGCCCCACGCGGGGCTCGATCCCAGGACTCTGGAATCATGACCTGAGCGGAGAGCAGAGGCCTTAACCCACTGAGCCACCCAGAAGCCCCCAGCCTGTTGGAAATTTTAAGTGGTAGGCTTCTTCCTACGCCTAAGAGATTTTTTTTTTTTTTTCACATATAGAAGAAGCGTATTTAAGAAAAACAGAAGCTGCCCTTGCTTTTGACCACAAGCCGGGGATTTTGTCTTTGGGTGCAGTGCCTGAAAACATGACCCAATATTCACTTAGCTATTTTCAGGGGCCGCCAAAGGCAAAAATATTACAGTGGGACCTACTGTTCAATGCTACTCGTACTTAAACAAATTACCCCTAGACGCGTATATATTTTAAGGGGCCAGTTTGGAAAACCCAGCTCCTGGTCTCCACGACAGATCGCCAAGGGAGAAACAACACAGCCCGCAACCTCTGCTATGCTGTTTTTCCTAACAGCGGAGGGGCGTGGGAGAGCACCAGGCTTAAAGCACCCGAATGCGGCAGAGAGCAGACGGTGTAGTCCTGCGGGCTGGCCGGCGCGTGCAGGCGGCCTGAGGCCCCCTCCCGGGAGGGTGCCAAGCAGACCCGCCTTAGGACACAGCGAAGACGCCGCTACCCCTACACACTCCTACACGGCGGCCCCGATCGCATCCGGGGTCACCCGAGAGCTCCCGCGCGAAGCTCAGCTCGCCTAAGGGCCCCCTACACAGCAGCGTCGGGAGGGACGGGGAAAGGAGAAAGCGTCTCCTGCCCCACTCCAGAGGGAAAGCTAGGGGTAGAGAGGGCGGCTGCGAAACCTGAGCCTGGGGTGCGGCTCGGAAAACAAAGAGGTCGTGAAAGCAGCCGCAGCCGCGGCTCTGCGCGCTCCTGGGGTAACTGCGAATCACACAAATCACCGCCGCCTGGGCAGAACGCCAGTGCTGCAAGCATGCAGATTCCTGGAGGCCAGTCCAGCCTCACGGGACAACTAACTCCGTCTGGCAGTACCCAGGAACCTGCATTCTAAACAAGCAACCGGGCTAGAAGGAACCCAGGGAAGTTTGAAAACAATCGCTTCACGTCCAGCACCAGCTGAGACTCCCCGCTCTCCCGAACCCAGCACCACGGCGGCCGCCGGGGCGCGCATCAACCGAGCTTGGTCCTTTCCTTTGGTCCCGCCCCACTGCTCCGCGTGGATTGGTGGCGGAGAGCAGCTCTGGAGCTGATTGGGCGGCAGAGGAGCCGCTCGTGGAGACTGTAAGTTCGTCTGCTCCAGAGTGCTAAATTTATCTTCAGAGGAGCGACCGCGCCAGCCGCGAACCGGATCTCTATGGAGGTGGCATAGGCGGTATCCCTGAGCTGAGAGCATCACCCTGTCCCCGAATCCTTCCTCCCTCTGTTTTGTTTTTCATTCCCCCCTCCCTCCCTCTCCCCTTCCAGTCCGCGACGACTGGCTCTTGACCCCGTTCAGGCCTCGGTGAAGGTGAGGACCAGAGCCGCCAAGGCGGCTGAGCGGTGCGCTCTGAAATGGCCGCTGCCTTGAGCTGTTTAAAATGGCGGCCGCAGACTCAGCTGGGGACCGCGGCGCTGCCCAGCAGCCCAGCCGCGGCGAAGACCGGTCTCCATCACTGATGGAGGTGACGTAGAGAGATAGTGTTGGGTGCTGAGGAGACCGCCCGGGGACGCGAGAGTAGAGTTTTGGAGGCGAGGGTGGGCGAGCCCCCAGATGTGGCGGGTCTGCTGGCAGCGCGCACCTGTGACAAGGAGGCGTAGCTGGCCCAGGCAGCACTTCGAAGTGACCGTTTAAAGAAGCATGTAGGTGCTGGAAAGGGCAACTGCCCCCACCTTTGCCTGGGCTTTCTGACTGGACTGCACTCTTAACCCGGCCCTCCTGCCCCTGAGGGTGTTGTTCACAACTGGAACAGCCCGAAGGTGGGGGTGAAGGGATGGTGTTACCTGTCAGTTTAACCCAGAGAGGAGACAAAAGAACAGGGTTTCTGCCCACCCCCCCGCCCCCTGCCAGCCTTTTTGGGTAATGGAATAGAAACTTGACTCTCCAGGGAGTCTAGACTCTTTGTCCTCGAGAGATTCGGGAAAGCACCCCTAGAAGAGGTGGGGATGAGGCCTTCCTTGAGGAAAACAAAGCTTCTTACTCCATTGTGTCCTCCTCGGGTAGCCAGGGAGAGGGTTTCTAATCCCAACCAGCAGCTCCACGAAGTTCTCTGTTGCTAAATTAAAATCGGGATTGTGGAAATGAGAATCTACTGCTCTTTTGCTCCCAGTAATGGAGTAGGGCTTTCTGCTGCTGCAGTTTGAAACCCTCGACTGTCTGGCAGTTGTAATCCATTTCTCTCTGCCACCCGTTAGTGCTTGGGAAATTTAGAATGTTGAGGCACACACAAGGAATGGCTAGGTGCATGGGCTCTGCAGCGTCAACTTTTTGGGTTCTGTTCTTAGTTCTTCACTTACAAGATGTGTTAAGTTAGCAGATGACTTCTCAGTCTGTTAGTTCATCTCTTAAATTCGGTCAATACTAGTCCCTGACTCTGGAGTTTAAGGATTAAATGAGATAATCTGTATGAGGGATCTAGCAGTTACAAGCATAGTAAACAACGATCATTCTGTAAACATGAGTAACCTAACTTAGGAAATTGGTTGAGGGGACAAAAATGGTTATAGCAAAAATGCATACTTCATACAACACTTCCCGGTATAACTCTATTTTAGATTACTTTCAATGCTTGGCTTTAGAGACATTAAAATATGGCCACTTTTAAAAGTTAGGTTTAGTTTTTGAAAGTGTTACGTGTTTCTATGAAGTCAGTGGTTGGGAGAGTGTCTCAAAACGATGAAAGAACAAGAGTATTAAGTGAGATGAAAATATTAGCATTTTTACTGTGCTAGGCATCTTCTATTTCAGTCCACTGCATTGCAGTGAAGAATCATTTGCACTGCCTGGATCTAAAATAAATTGTAATGAAGGATCATCTTAGGGGTTTATAGTTAGTTCTGCTTTTACAGTGTCTAATTTTAATTTTTCTCATTCTAGGCTTTTGGTTACTCCCTTTCCACCCCATCCCTTAATTTTATTCTTTTGAAGAGTCTGCATGTCAAGCTGCCAAGGTGGAGAGTGTGATTGCAGAAGGGAGTACTCCTCATTTCAGGTATCTTACCATCTAGCTATTAATAGGAAAACCATTTGCTGTAGGATGTGACATGAAAATTCAAAGCTTACTCCGTAGCCAAATCATAAACTATGAATCAAAAACAGATATATTTGGATATATACTAAATATGTATGCCTTAGCTTGCAAAGTTAGTAGTCTTCTTTAAAGGACTTAAAATTTGCATTACCCTTCTTTTAATTATGATTTTAAAAACTGTATGAGGAATAAACCTATTAAAATAAGAGTTTATTTTTTTAGGTCCTGGTAAAGTCTTCACCTATAGTATAACAGAATGTACTGTAATAGAATAATCAGTAAAATATACATTACTTTCAATGGGTCTTAATTTGGATGATATAAATATTTATGTGATTTTAATTCCAGAGAAATAGTAGCTAACTTTTGGTCTACATCGTATTTTTCAGTGTTAGCACAGTATTTAGGATACAGAATTCGGTGTCTTGCAAAACTTTGAACTGAACTGTGTTTGTGTGTTTTTAATATAATTTATCAAAATAGTCACTAGTCCTGGTAGGAGGCTTCAGATGTATAATAGTATCAACAGTGGATGTATCTAGTGGCGGTAGGTATCCTGAAGCTAAAAGCTATATGCCATGAGAAGGGGTTGGTAAATTATGGCCCATGCTGTCTGTTTTTGTAAAAAGAGATTTACTGGACCACAGGTGTGTCCATTTTTTTTTGTATTATCTATGTCTGCTACCATGCTGCAACTACAAGGTTGAATAGTTGCAACAAAGACCATATAGCCCATAAAGTCAAAAATATTTACTGTGTTGCTCTTTACAGAAAAAGTTTGCCAACCCCTGCCGTGGGACATATTCCTCAAGGTCCCTTCGTTAAAAATATACTTACCAACTCCATTATTTCTTAGCCCAGTGGTTCCCAAGATGTGTTTTATAGAACATTAATACTCTCTATGTTAATAAGTGTTCTGAGAAAAAGATCAATGCTAACAATCATTTTCTTTATAGTTTTTCAAATATAAGTTTAAGACTACTAAACTCATTTCTATAGCTTTATTTTTATGTGATAATCTACGTTTAAGAAAAGGTGTGCCATACCTGAGAGCACCAGGAAGTCGCATGAGAAATCACCTGATACACGAACGTGTGATGTTCCATCTGCGCATTGATGCATAGGCAGCATTTACAAATTAACTGATGTGTTGCTCTATATCATCTCTTTGATGATTGCTCATCTTCTGTGTATCCTGTTGTATAATTTCAACACATTTGTGATACTCAATGTTTATTCTAAATTAACCATGTTTTGTACCACAAACACATTGCCTATGGATCTGTTGTTGAAACAAGGAAGTCTTAAACAAGAAGTAGAATCTTTTTGTTACCAAATTGTGTCTGAATCAAATGATCAAAAGGTTGGAATATTACAAAGCGAGGATGAACAGTTGCAGCCTTCAGTTTCTAAAAAATCAGAAGGTGAGCTTTCCAGGGTCAAATTTATGTCCAATTCCAACAAAATAACAACATTTAGTAAGAAACCAAAAAGAAGAAAATATGATGAAAGTTACTTGTCTTTTGGATTTACTTACTTTGGAAATAGAGATGCACCTCATGCTCAGTGTGTGTTATGTAAGAAAATTTTATCAAATAGTTCTTTGGCCCCTAGTAAACTTCGAAGACATTTGGAAACTAAACATGCTGCCTACAAAGACAAAGACATAAGCTTTTTCAAGCAACATCTTGATTCGCCTGAAAATAACAAACCTCCAACACCTAAAATTGTCAATACAGATAATGAAAGTGCTACGGAGGCATCATACAATGTAAGTTACCATATAGCCCTGAGTGGAGAGGCTCATACTATTGGAGAATTGCTTATCAAGCCTTGTGCAAAAGATGTTGTGATGCGAATGTTTGATGAACAATACAGTAAAAAAATAGATGCAGTACAACTATCAAATAGTACTGTTGCACGTCGAATTAAGGATCTTGCTGCTGACATTGAAGAAGAGCTTGTTTGTAGACTGAAAATTTGTGATGGGTTTTCACTGCAGCTAGATGAATCAGCTGATGTTTCAGGACTGGCTGTGCTGCTTGTGTTTGTTCGTTATAGGTTTAATAAATCTATTGAGGAAGACCTACTCTTATGTGAATCTTTGCAAAGTAATGCTACTGGTGAAGAAATTTTCAACTGCATCAACAGTTTTATGCAGAAACATGAAATTGAATGGGAAAAATGTGTTGATGTTTGTAGCGATGCTTCTAGGGCAATGGACGGGAAAATTGCTGAGGCTGTCACCTTGATAAAATATGTGGCTCCCGAAAGCACCAGTAGTCACTGCCTATTATATAGACATGCACTAGCGGTTAAAATAATGCCTACATCTCTGAAAAATGTGCTAGATCAGGCAGTACAAATCATCAATTACATTAAAGCTCGACCACATCAATCCAGGCTACTAAAAATTTTATGTGAGGAAATGGGTGCCCAGCACACAGCGCTTCTTCTGAATACAGAGGTGAGGTGGCTTTCCCGAGGTAAAGTTCTTGTAAGACTTTTTGAGCTTCGTCGTGAACTATTGGTTTTCATGGATTCTGCTTTTCGACTATCTGATTGTTTAACAAATTCATCTTGGCTGCTAAGACTTGCATATCTTGCAGATATTTTTACTAAATTAAATGAGGTTAATCTATCAATGCAAGGAAAAAATGTAACAGTTTTTACAGTTTTTGATAAAATGTCATCATTGTTAAGAAAATTAGAGTTTTGGGCTTCATCTGTAGAAGAAGAAAACTTTGATTGTTTTCCTACACTCAGTGACTTTTTGACTGAAATTAATTCTACAGTTGATAAAGATATTTGTAGTGCCATTGTGCAGCACCTAAGGGGTTTGCGCTCTACTCTGTTAAAATATTTTCCTGTAACAAATGACAATAACACTTGGGTTAGAAATCCATTTACAGTAACTGTTAAACCAGTCTCATTAGTAGCACGGGACTATGAGAGCCTGATTGATTTAACATCTGATTCTCAAGTGAAACAAAATTTCAGTGAACTTTCACTAAATGATTTTTGGAGTAGCCTAATTCAAGAGTACCCAAGCATTGCAAGGCGTGCAGTTCGTGTACTTCTTCCTTTTGCTACAATGCACCTGTGTGAAACAGGATTTTCATATTATGCCGCAACAAAAACGAAATACAGGAAAAGACTTGATGCTGCACCTCATATGCGGATTCGACTTAGCAACATTACACCTAATATTAAGCGGATATGTGATAAAAAGACACAAAAACACTGTTCTCATTAAAATTAAGAGAGTTTTGCATGTCTCTTGATAACCAAATATAAGATGAAAATAAAAGATGATTTCATCTCTGCTATTTCGGGGTTTTAAATAAAATGATTCATATTTTTTATACTTCTTAGATTTTAAGCTAAAGAATCAGAAGTTTTAAGCATGTATTATTATTGGTATTTCTTCTTCACATTGTGATTTCAAAGAATCCATGGTCTTAACTGTGGGAAATGTTGATCCACAAGACTTAATGTATGTATGTCTTAGCATAATGTATCTCTTCAGAATCTAATCACTATGAATCCTGCCAAACCCCCAGCTCTCCAGTCACATGGAATGCCTTGCCATTCCCTGAACACACCACACTGTTTCATGCCTTCAAGTCTCAAAAAATATTCCTTCCCTTTGCTTCCTGACAAACTCCCATTTGCTTTTGAATAATTTGACCTAATTTATCATTGGTACTTTGATTCTCTATGTCTTTCTGTTTTGGCCCTATTTTTTGTGTGTGTCCCAGCTGTGAACTCTTGGTGGCCTCATGATTCCCAGTGTTAAATGGACTAAGCTCTTACAAGGTCTTACTCAGCTCTGTGTGTCCATTGCCTAGCAAAAGGCCTTATTAAAGTAAAATTCCCAGTAAAGGAAAAAATTTTGGTGAATCAACAAAAAATGTAATAGGATATGGTAGTTTATATTTGTATATCTGCATGTGTAGAGAATGTTAGTTACCCTTTGTGGTTTTGGCTCATTTATTCTTTTACCTAGAATTCCGATCATTAGGCAGAAGTCACTAAATATTGTCACATCTTTGATCTAAGCTCAGCTATTGGGGGAGAGGGAAGTATGAAGAATGTTATCAGATATTTTCGTTGTTTCTCAGTTCCTATGTAGAGTATTGTAAATTCCATATACTGTAGACTAATGAGGTTTTACTGTACTTGAAGAAAATAATTAGATTTGAAACCCCTGTCAATTTATCCTTAGAATTCTATGAAGGAGGTCTGACTTTGCTGTCCCTACGATCTCTGCATCACATCACAGATCTCAGGTCACCAGCTCAGTGTCAGATATTTTGTTTCTCCTATGTAGGTAGCCATTATATATTTAATCTCACTTATTCAAACCCAGTTCCCATTTTGGAGAGTAGAAGGACCTCCCCTCACAAAGGCAGAATGTGGTAGCATGACTACATTGGGGGACTTGGCTCCTCTGCGTAACTAGCTGTTTAATGTTGGGTAGTTTGAGCTTTCCTGTACCTCAGTTTTCACATCTGTAAAATTATGCCTTTGAGGGTTATTAATAGGATTAAATGAGTATGTATCTAAAATTCCTAATAGATCATAGGAAAAGGTACACAACGTATATTAGTTCTCTTCTATATCCAATCATGTCCCATTTAAACTTTACTTCCACATTCACTTCTAGTCTGGGTTTTTGTTCTCTGGCAACTTAACAGTCCTCCAGTCCATGGGACCTGACCTAATCTAAGGTAGCAAAATTAAGCATTTCTAGCCCAGGTTTTGTCACATTATTAATCACCTATTTTATCTTACTGGATGCTTGTATGTTCTCAGTAATCTTTATAGCAATCCTGTGGGATTAAGTAGTTTTTGAATTTGCCTAAGGTCACACATGAAGTAGCAGAATGTAATTTAAAATGTTGGGGTCTCTGACCGGTTCAGTCAGTACAACATATAACTCTTGATTTCAGGGTCCGTGAGTTCAAGGCACACATTGGATGTAGAGCCTATTAAACAAAACAAAACAGAACAGTGTTTTCCCATAGATGGTACTTTTTGTGGTCATTGCCTTTCAAACTTTATAAAGAGCATCAAACAGTGACTTTGGAGCATAGCTAAAACTGCCTACTAAAGTCTGGACATTTCTTTGAAATCCTGTATTTTCTTCTCTAGATTCACCTAAAATTAGCTGTCTACTTCACGATATGACTGCTTACTTTAATATAAAACTGTAAAAACAGGGATTAAGTTGCCATCAAGGAAAATTATTCTCAAGAAAGATTCATAATTGCTCTTACATGCAGTACTTTTTGTCAACTAATCCTAGAATTAAATCTACCCTAATTTGAGAGGCACACATAATGCCATAATATCCCTGTCTGGCTGATACCTCAGGTTTGATAATGAGACTCATGATTACTGAACCTGAGCCTTTATTTGTTCAGGGTATCATCCTCTTCAGATATAAGACCTCTCTTTCTTTCTGGTTCTTTACTTGGAACCTCCTCCTCTGAGGGTCTAGATCCTTGTGTTAAACCCAAGTCTGTTCACTGGGACCCTGCTATCTGATAATAGACCACTTTATTGCCAACGCTACCCAACTTGATTCTCGATGCCAGTTTCTCATCTGTTCTGTAACCTCTCAGACTAACCTATGGATACCATGTATGGCTAGTTGAGAGTGGACTTTCCGCACCTGAAGGTGGGCCTGGGACCTGTTGGATGATGGACAAATGTGGTTCCAGACAGCAACTTCTTTATTACCCTAACCTACTGTAGGTACCGTGACTGAATCCCAGAACAGAAGATTCTTATCCTTCATGTTTAAACCCTACCTACCCTTCAGACTTTGCCTTTCTTAAATAAAAGCAAAGCAAATCTTGAGCACTGCCAGTACTCCCTAAGATTCCAGATACTAGAGGCTCTTTCTGGAGCTAGAGGGAAGTCTCTTATAAATCCTTTCACCCAAAGAGGAAACAACTCTTGAAGAGATTTGGGGACTAAAAAAAAGACTTTTCAGGCATCCTCAAATGACAGCTACCCTTTCTGCCTATGCATGAAACGTAGTTCACCTAGTGCTATCTAACCCAAAAGGACTTTTCCACTTTGAATCTAAAGTAACCAAAATTGTAGGGCGCCTAGCTGGCTCAGTTAGTAGAGAATGCGACTATCTCAGGGTCATGAGTTTGAGCACCACATTGGGCATACCGTTTACTTAAAAAATACTAGTAATGAAAATTAAAGTAATTGAAATTGCCTTGATTTCTTAATGAGGATTGCTTCCTAGTACCACACACATATAAATCCACTGATTGTCATTTTTTGTATCTAGGACTTCTTTAGGATCATTCATAGAACTTAGTAAGTTTCTAATCATACAAAAAGTGCTCAGTGATTGAATTTCCTACCTTAAAAAGTAAAGTATTAAGTGAAATACAGTTTATACTGTAACATTATAAAAATCAGCTTTAGAGTTCTTTGGCTGCCTTAAACATACAAAGCAATAACTATTCTTTGCCTATCAAAGACTACAGAAGTGACATTTTGTAAGTAAGCTCCCATGTTTCCTTAAAAATGCAGTATTACTTCCAAAAATATAATTTACCTACAATTCTTGAAAGAATCCCTCAGCAGTGTAAATCTAGGTTCCTCTAGAATTTACTCATGTTCAGTACTTTCATTTTTTTAAAGTTGGTATAGCTACACTATTAATTAGTACAATGGAAAGAATTCTGAAGCAGGTGTCAAGTGACTTGTGTTCTACAACTAATTAACTACCTTAGATAAGTTCATCCTCTAGTCTTTAGTTTTTGATTAAACTAAAATGAGCTCTAAAGTTCTTGTCAAATAAGATCTAAATTTAAACCTCAGTAAAGATTAGGGTGATGATAAAAATTTGCTCAGTTATTTGGAATATGGGGTTTTTTCCCCCTAGAAGCCAAGGTTTTCCGTGAATCTTTTATTATAATACTTTCTACCAACAAAATGATAAAAATTTATATATTGCCCCACCATGGAAACTTAACTGGGAAGAGAATGAAGTGCTTTTTTGGGAAGGGAGGTATACTTTGAAATTGAGAAAACATTGAAAGAATTAAAATATGCTTGGTTATAACTATATTGGGATCCAGTATAGATTAAAGTGTCAGGCAGGCTGCAGTAGAAATTGTTGACTCTATCCCCAGCATCTATTTTCTTCTTCCAAACTGTATCAATTTTCTTTCAGGTATCCATTTTTTCCTTAAATAATCCGTGTACTTAAGTGACAGCTAACTAACTCCACTACAGTTTAGGGAGTGAACCTACTTTGCCTAAGATGGTGGCTTTCAAACATTTTTTGATCCCAATTCATAATAAGAAACAGATTTTACATTATGATCCAGATGTGTATGTGTGAGCACCGGTTTCATAAAATAGTATATGTGCAATGCAATCTCAAATCTATTTAATCTTTTAAATGATGATTAGGACCCAAAGATTAATTTCATGATGCATTCTTGGGTCACGGTCCACCATTTGAAAAACATTGGTGAATGTAATGCCATTGCACTTACAAAAATTGTTCAGAAACCTGGATCAAAGTTTAGTAAGGCATAGTATTACTCTGACCACAGGAATTGGTCCAGAGTATCATGTGACCCAGTACAGGCTAGTGAAAAGCAAGGGCAGATTGTTTATTATAAGGACTTTGAGAAAAGATGTTACCTCAGTTAAGAAAATAAAGGTCCTATGTACTTGGGAGACCTAGAATTGCATCTCTCTAGCCTAAAGATAAACCCAACACATAGAAGAAGGGAGAGCCAAAAACTTAGAAACTAAACCAGAACCCTGACTAAACCATATTTCATCACTATCCTGCCTGTAATTTTTTTGTTATGTAGGCCAATAAATGCCTTTTATTGTTTAAGATAGTTTACATTGGATTTTCTATTAATATTGGCAAAATCATCATAACAGTAGTCTAAAGGGAAAGCAATATAAAACTAGAATTTATTGGTCACCTTAACCACAATGATGGGATGAGTGCCATCCCAAACGGATAGCCTGACCTCTGGTTATTTAGCCATCTACCATAGTTTTATCATTCAGAATTCTGCCATGGGTAGTATTTTATAGATGAGAAACAAAATCCATGCATATATTGACATTATTAGGTATCAAATGCCATTTATTTCTCTTAGTGGGACAGCTTGATAAATGTATTTTACTTACTAGCTAAGGTTGGGCTAGTTGTGAATCAGGTATATGATTTAAATTAGAAATTAACTTGAGAACAAACTTGTTTCTTTTTCCTTTAATTTGTTGAAGACCCTGGTAAATACAGTATGATTTTTTTTAAGTTTAATAAGTCATATATTTTATTGGGGCAGTAATCAGCCAGAAATAGTATGAGTAGTCCTCTTTCTTAAAAGTTACTTTCTGCTGATGTTGTAAACAAAGTTCCCTAAGGGAGTGTTTTAACTTCTTGTAAGAATTAGTTGAGACCAGGTAAAATCTGTCACCTCGCAGTTAGCATGGCTTTCTTGACCAGTCCCTTTGAGCAAAACAAATCTTTCCCCCAAACAAGCTGAGATTTCAGGTTTAAGGTGGTGACCTAAGTGCCTACCTTTGACTCTACCTTCCTAAAATTCCATAGATATGCAGAAAGAAATATCAAAACTTGAACTAAATCCATAGTAACACAAAAGGGAGTAAAGATGTCATTTAATCTCAAAGAATTTACATTCTAGTGGAAAAGACAAACTTAAGTGCTATGAAGAAAATAAAACAGTTAATGTCAGAGTAATGAAGGAGAGTATTAACTGAGTTAATCTGAGAAGTCTTAAAGAAAGTGACATTTGAGCTGAAGCCTGAGCGTTAAGGAGCCTTTCAAATGAAGGATTGGGAGAAGAATATTCCAGATGGAGAGAAAGCAAATGCAAACACCCTGTATCAGAAAGAGCTTGGTGTGTCTGAAGAACAGAAAGATTAGAATGTATGGAATAAAGAGCACCAGGAGCATGATGGAAGTCAAAGATGTAGGAATGAATTAGATTTCTTAGGGTATTAAAGGCCAGTATAAGGAGTATGGATTTTATTTCAAGTACAATGGGAGGCCACTGTGGTTCTCAAACAGGAGAAGGGGTTGGGGTTAGGTTATCATCTCCAAGGGTTATTTATAAATACGTTGGAGGGCACTGAGGGAAGAGCTATTGTCATCATTAGTATAGACAATATCCACAATGTAGGACCCTATCTTTTGAAGAGCTCAAAGTTAGGTGATACTAGGCCCTTCATGCACTTCGGAGGAGACCCAGGACTTTAGAGACCCCTTTACAAAATGTACGTATTTGTTGAAGGAGTCTCCATTTCCAGTCTTAAGACCAGGGAACATATGTTGGGCTTTTTTTCATCCCATATATCTCCATGCTAGGCTTTGTGGCACAAATTTGGCAACTATCTAAATTTGGAAGCATGTAAAATTTAATGGTGATAATATTTTGTGTAAGTAAGTGTAATTCATTAATCAAACAAAGGTCCGTGATGTATAAAAATGCACAGATTTGGCCTTAAATATGTTTTTATTGAGTGAAGAAATGATATTAGGTCTTTAAGCCTCGTCTAGTAAACTCTTCATGCTACCACCATGTCCTTTTTGCTGTCACCTTTCCCCTGCCCCTCAAGGAAGAGACTTCCAGAATTTTTGGTAGAAGAGCAAAAGGGACTCACTCTTGGGAATTTCACTGTTGGAATTATTTTTAAACTTTTGAACTCCTTCCACCAGATGATTTCAGGATTTCTTATAAAGAAGTAGCCCCTACCTCCCTGCCCAAAATATGCAGGGAAACTGTATGATAGATACATAGATAGATAGAAACTGTATGATAGATAGAACTTAATGATAGAGCACTGAATTGGTTTGGGAATGACAGAATAAGATTTTGTTCCAAGGCTTTTCACCATGCTAGAAAAACTATATTCTGTTTTTTAAGCTTTATTTATTTAAGTAATCTCTACACCAAATGCAGGGCTTGAGCTCACAATTCCAAGATCAAGCGTTACATGCTCTTCTGACTGGGCCAGCCAGGTGCCTCCAAAAACAATACTTTAAAAATCACTGTTGGAGGACACCTGGATGGCTCAGCTCATGATCTCAGGGTGGTGAGATAGAGCCCAAGATTGGGCTCTGCTCTGGGTGTGGAGCCTGCTTAAGATTCTCTTATTGGGGGCACCTGGGTGGCTCAGTGGGTTAGAGCCTCTGCCTTCGGCTCAGGTCATGATTCCAGGGTCCCGGGATCGAGTCCCGCATCGGGCTCTCTGCTGCTCCCCACCCGCCCCCGCCTGCCTCTCTGCCTACTTGTGATCTCTCTCTGTCAAATAAATAAATAAAATCTTAAAAAAAAGAAGATTCTCCTGTTGCCCTCTCCCTATGCCCTTCCACTCTTGAGCACGCATGCTCTCTCACCTTCCCTCTCTTAAAAAAAAAAAAAAAAAAAGTCACTCTGGGGTCAGCAGGCTGGCTCAGTGGTGGAGCATGCAACTCTTGATCTTGGGGTGGTGAGTTCGAGTCCCACATTGGATATAGAGATTATTTTTAAAAGAAAATATTTTTTTAAAAAATCACTCTTGATGTCAATTTCCAGAGCACTTCATAAGTGTTAAGCAATTCTGTGGTAGGTTATATAACCATGATACAGCTATGGAATAATTAATTGCTAACACAGAGTACTTTGGGTTTAGAGAAGGCCCTTTAAAATGCAAATTTTTAATTGTACATAAATAAAAAGGTTAGACATCATCTTTTATAAGAATTAGGAAGTCATGTGTATTGTCAAAGCCTCAAATACTTTTGGAAGCTCCCATGTTCACTCAGCAACATTCATTCACTATCTTTTTCCCCTTCCCAAGCACCTATTTAAGGAGGCAGCAGTGAAGATCACTCTAGAACACGTCTACCTTAACAGCAATTCACTTTCAAGTACCCATTCCAGCTTTTAAATATAAATATGGTCTATCAAAGCACCATAAATTGACCAGACAGCTGTCATTGGGAACTAAGCCAATATCCCTTTCCCGGAAAGCGTTGGAAAGAAATTTTTCTCTGACAAACTGTGTACTTGTTCTAGAAAACAAGGTACTCTCAAGGCTTCAGTGTCAAGTCAGGTACAATACAGATAGAGCTCTAGTCTGTTGTGAGCTTGAAGTTCTGAGTCTTACTAATTTTACAATAAATTGATTACCAGTTAGGAGGTTCTAAGTGTTCCTGAAATCATCTAGTAAGTCCAGCACTCCTTAAATAGTGCAACACCAACAAATCGTACCTGTTTTGCTTAATTTTGTACTCTAAAAAAGCAGACTTTTTGGGGCACCTGGGTGGCTCAGTGGGTTAAAGCCTTTGCCTTCGGCTCAGGTCATGATCCCAGGGTTCTGGGATTGAGCCCCGCATTGGGCTCTCTGCTCCGTGGAGAGCCTACTTTCTCCTCTCTCTCTGCCTGCCTCTCTGCCTACTTGTGATCTGTCTGTCAAATAAATAAATAAAATCTTTAAAAAATTTTTAAAAAATAAAATAAAAAAAATAAAAAAGCAGACTTTTATCAACTAAACTCTGCCAAAATGAGAGATGAATAGAGCTTATGAAAGAAAGGCCTGAAGTTCAAACTTTATTTTCTTAAACCCTGTTATGAAAACCACTGAAGAATTGTTTGGTGTATGCATGGAGCATTTATCTAATATTTAGCCAGTCAAACACTGAAACAACCGTGGCTTTACTTATGGAGATAGTGTCAGATTCCACAGTTAAGAGCTCAATCCTACAGGACAGATCTTCAGACACCAATAGCAAGTCCAGGTTGTCAATGTAGCAGCTGGCTAAAGATCAGATATTCCCACAACCCTCTCCTCCAGTTCACTTACTTTGCTAGAGCTGCTCACAGAGCTCAGAGAAACATTTACTTACCTTTACCAGTTTATTATAGAAGGATGTAAGTAAGGAACAGCCAAATGGAAGAGATGCACAGGGCAAGGTATATAGGTTGGAGCAAGGAGCTTCCATGCTCTCTGGCGCAGCCCATTCTCCCCACATCTTAATGTGTTTACTTACCCAGAAGCTCAATTTGTTCACAAGTTTTTACAGAGATTTAATCTGTAGCCTTCCCC
Organism: Martes martes; assembly: GCF_963455335.1. Taxonomy (NCBI): domain Eukaryota; kingdom Metazoa; phylum Chordata; class Mammalia; order Carnivora; family Mustelidae; genus Martes; species Martes martes. The sequence continues at coordinate 49,915,823 of NC_137898.1, forward strand.
ACTTCTGCCTTCCCAGAGGTCAGTGGGTGGGTGTAAAAGTTCCAACCTTTTGACTACTAGGTCTTTCTGGTGACCAGCCCCATCCTGAGGCTATCTAGGGGCCCTATTTAAGTCACTTCCTTTACATAAACTGAGAAGGGACTCCTAATGAAGGACAAAAGAATTTCCTGAGTTTTAGGAACTCTGTGGCAGAAACCCAGGATTGAAACCATATATTTCTTATGCCACAGTTTTAATCACGTTCCTACTCTGAGAAATAAGATATGTATGTAGAACCACTATAAAATGCTATAGCATTATTAAAAATCATTATTTTAATGTCAGTAGTGTTATAACAAGACATTACCTGTAGAGATAAAATTTAGTGGACTTGAGTTAATAGTTACCTTTTTAAATGTATCTATTATCACACCAGTCAAAATGGCTAAAATCAATTAAAGTCATGTGTTAGCAAAGATCTGGAGAAAGGGGAACCCTCTTTTACTATTGATGGGAATGCTGGCTTGTGCAGCCACTCTGGAAAACAGTATGGAGTTTCCTCAAAAAGTTGAAAGTAGAGCTACCCTACAACCCAGCAACTGCATTACTAGGGATTTACGCCAAAGATACAAATGTAGTGATCTGAAGGGACACCTGCACCCCAATGTTTATAGCAACAATGTCCACGATAAGCAAATTATGGAAAGAGCCCACATGTCTATTGACATGAAGGGGTAAAGAAGATGTGGTGTATATATACACAATGGAATACTACTCAACCATCAAAAAAATGAAATCTTGCTATTTGCAAATGATGTGGATGGAACTAGAGAGTATTATATTAAGCGAAATAAGTCAACCAGAGAAAGACAATTATCATATGATCTCACTGATATGTGGAATTTAAGAAACAAAACAGGATCATAGGGGAAGAGAGGAAAAAAGAAAACAAGTTGAAACCCGAGAGGAAGACAAACCACAACAGACTCGCAATCATAGGAAACAAACTGAGGGTTGCTGGAGGGGAGGGTGGTGGAGGGATGGGGTAACTGGGTGATAGACATTGAGGACGGCATGTGATGTAATGAGCATTGGGTATTATATAAGACTGATGAATCACTGACCTGTACCTCTGAAACCAATAATACATGTTAATTAATTGAATTTAATTTTTAAAAAAAGAATAAATGGCAGAAATGGGAGGAAAAAAGTTTAGGACGATAGTTTTTCAAATTTTTAAAAGGGAAACATAAGTTGAAAGTTTGCATTCTTGTGCTGTAATAGTATCTAACCTGGAGAATAAGTCCTAATGCTTATTAAATGTTAATATATGCTAGACACTCTTCTAGGTATTTCACACATATTTTATGAAATGTTTGTCACAAGGGTATGAGTAATGTCCTGGTTACTGTTACTGCACAATAAATAACCCAAAACTTAATGGTGGTAAAATAAATAAAGTATATATATATATTTTTAAGGATTTTAAATTTTGCTGTTTTTATAGCAGGATTTTGGCTCTTACATGCATTGTATAATTTTAAGAGGATGTGTGTATTATAGGCACTATTTTCCAGAGATCTTCAACTATAGAACTTTTTTTTATCTTTTCTTTTTTTAATTATGTTCAATTAGCCAACATATAGTACATCATTAGTTTTTGATGTAGTATTCAATGATTCATTAGTTGTGTATAACACCCAGTGCGCATCTCATGTGCCCTCCTTAATACCCATCACCCAGTTACCCCATCCCCCATCCCACTCCACCCCAAAAATATATATTAGATGCCAAATGCTTTATATATATTATTTCATTTAATTATGATACCTCTGTGAGGTAGGCTATCAACTCCATTTTTAGAGATGAGGAAGCTAGGGCTTTGCATTATCTGCTATATAACAAATTATTACCTCACAATTTCTATAAGTCAGGAATCTAGGTATAGCTTAGCTTCAGACTCTGCTTCAGTCTTCCACAGGCTGCAGTGAAGTTACTGGCCAGGGCTACAGTCATGTCAGGGCTCCGATGGGGAAGCGTCCCTTCCAAACTCACTCATGTTGGCAGGGTTCAGTTTCTCACAAGCTGTTGGACTGAGTGGGAGGCTGCCCCCAGCTTTTTAACACATGGACCTTTCTATAGGGCTGCTTACAACATGCCAGCTGGCTTCATCAAAGTGAGCAAGTGAGAGAGTGCCAGCCAGTGAGACAGAAGTCACAAACTTTTACAACCTAATTTTGGAAGTATTGTCCTATCACTTTCCTTGTCTTCTCTCCATTAAAAGCAAGTCACTAAATGAACAGGTTGCAGGCTCTCACCAGTCACTGAATCTGTTAACACCTTGATCTTGGATTTCCCAGCCTCCAGAACTGTTAAGAAATGAATTTCTATTGATTTTTAATGACCAAAAACAAGTTACTAGATCCAGCCCACATTCAAGAGGAGAGAGTATTACAACAGAATTGGACTCATAAACACAGAGAACCAACTGGTTGTTGCCCAAGAAGGGGAGTTTTAGGGGAATGGGAAAAATAGGTGAAGGTGATTAAGAGATGCAAACTTCAAATTATAAGTCACAGGGATGAAAAGTAAAGCATAGGGAATATATCCCCCACCCTCACCCCCCAAAAAAGTTACACAGAGGCATGAGTATCAGGAGGCAGAGAGCACTGTGAGCCATTTTAGAAGACTGCCCTCCCACAGGCTCAGAGTGTTTGAGTTGCTTATTCAGTTTGATAAAGCCAATAAGTAGCAAACGAGTCCAAATCACATCTGCCAGACAAAGCCCACAGTGTTCTATTACTCTTTTCCCATTGAATACATAATAATAATGTAGGGTTAGCATAAACTTGTCTAGAAATGAATCATTCTAAAGTGTTAGAATATCTATTCTCTAAGAATAAGCCATTTCCATCCTAATGGTTTTCCCTAGGATTGTTCATCCTAATCATTTTCTTCATACATAGGACAAGATAAACTTTTTTCCATTTTTGGTCCATTGCACCATAAATTTCAAATTTTCTTAATATCAGAGTGTTTATCATCTAAAAAGGACATGAAGTGTAAGTCACCTCTCAAGACTATATAAAGAAAAGAATCTGGTGGGCACACTAGTGTCATTGATAGACCTTTGGACAGCATATCTTTTATTTGTTCATTTATTCAGTTTAGTAGGAAAGGACACAGACTTGTAAATAGCAATAAAGGTGTATACAAGAAACTATGTAAGTTCAGAGAAGAAATATGGTTAAAGAATTACGAATCGAAGAAGAAAATGTACTTTGAGTCTTAATGTATGAGTCTCAATTTTCTGGGTGAACCAAGGCACAGAATTGTAAAAACAAACAAAAAACCCAATCAAGATTATTGAAGATTTTTGGAGCCCAGGATTGCCAGCAGATTTGGAATTTTGAGGACTCCCTGAAAGTCAAAGGGCATATGAAATAAGAGCAAGAGTCAGGCTTCAGAGCCAATGGATAACAGGGAGCTGGGGTGTAGGGGAAGGGCACAGTGTTCTAGAGCAACCATAAGGGAATGGAATTTGAAAACTCTGGTTGAGTTGGCTTCTCCCTCCATTTGTTCTTCAAAGTTAGGGGTACTCTCGAATGGTATTTGCCCCTAAACTAGCTCAGTGACTCTAGAAACTTGTAGCAAATGAACCAGTCAGTACCCCAGGAGGCTATATCCAGGAAAAGAAGCCTCATTTCACATGCAGAATATTTGTTACTGTGCCCTCCCTCACAATCACCAGAGCGAACTATGGCAAAGGAACAGCATCATGCACAGAGAACAAAGAATACCAAGACAAAGAACCACCAAATACTGAAGGAAGGTGAATACAAAATCAAGAACCACCAAATATCCAAGGAAAACCAATGCTGTGAAAGGTTGACACCAATCAACAGAAGAACTAACACCCAAGCAAATAGTTATTAGACAAAGCAGAGGAGGATCTTAGAAATAATAATTATTTACTGCATAATAGGTGTGGTATCAGGCATTGTTCTAATAAGCACTGTACATGTGCTTTAAAATTTGAATCCTTATGCAGAATATGCCCAGAGGGATATGAGAGCCTGTGAGAGAATATTGTGTCTAAATTTCCTGAAAAAAGGTTGAGTTAAAGATTGTTAAAATTAAAAAAATTAAGGGGCGCCTGGGTGGCTCAGTGGGTTAAAGCCTCTGCCTTCGGCTTAGGTCATAATCTCAGGGTCCTGGGATCAAGCCCTGCATCGGGCTCTCTGCTCAGCAGGGAGCCTGCTTCCTCCCTCTCTCTGCCTGCCTCTCTGCCTACTTGTGATCTCTGTCTGTCAAATAAATAAATAATAATAAAATCTTTTAAAAAAAAGTTTCTTGGGGCGCCTGGGTGGCTCAGTGGGTTAGGCCTCTGCCTTCAGCTCAGGTCATGATCTCAGGGTCCTGGGATCGAGCCCCACATCGGGCTCTCTGCTCAGCGGGGAGCCTGCTTCCTCCTCTCTCTCTCTCTCTCTCTCTCTGCCTGCCTGTGTACCTGTGATCTCTGTCAAATAAATAAATAAAATCTTAAAAAAAAAAAGTTTCTTAAAAAAAAATTAAAGCATGGTCTAAGCTGCAAGTGGACTTTGATGAAGAGCAAAACTGAAAGAATAAGCGGAAAAATTATTCCAAAAGAACAAAGATACTGAAGGAGAGGTCGTTTAAGATGAAAGAAAAATCCAAAGATTCCAATATTTCTCTCACAGTTCCAAAGAAGAGATGAGAGAGAATTTTAAGGCAGCATTAACTGAAGAAATAACAGGAGAAAATCCTGGTATAACTAGTGTAATTTAGAAAAAATATTTAATGACGTTTGTATTTTTAAAAAAGGTCAAACATTATGTAAGTGCATCTTATTTTTTATTGCCAGGTTGCATCTAAAATTTCATCACTTTATTATATGTATTTCTAAATTGTAATACATATGTTTTTATGACAATTGTGCTTTTTAGTTTTTTATTTTGAAATAAATTTAGACCGTGCTCGCTTCGGCAGCCAATATACTGAAATAAATTTAGACCTACAGAAAAGCTGCAAACATAGTACAAATGCCCTTCACCTAGCTTCTTATAACGTTAACATCTTCTATTCACTGTATTAAAATTAAATTAATAAATTAATATCAATACAATACCATTAATTAAACTGCAAATATACCTTATATCACGTAGGATGAAAATATGTCAATGGGTATGATTAATGTATATAGATATATAAAAAACAGAACAAAGGAGATGGGTAGCTACTATATCCTCATTTCTATAACTGGTCTTGAGGCGCTTTTTTTTTTTTTATAACATCCATCATTATTTCATATTCATTTTGCCAGCATGTATAGTTGGTTGAGGTTGTCACATGATGCGGTAATTTTCATTCTTCAGGAATGAGTCCTTGGTGCTTCTGCTTGAATTTGATTACTATAGTTTCCTGTTTTCCACTGTACATAGCATTGCTAGGAGGTGACCCAAAGCATCTCCTGGGTTTCAAGACATTCTCATCCTTCCTCCTATAATGTAGCAGCAGTCATACTTTCCGTTGGTATCCAGGGTGAATTGTCCCAGCCTACACTAAACCTCTTTTTCCCCCTATTGTTCTGTTAAGAAAAGCCCAAAATAATCAATTAGTAGTATAAACTTCCAGTTACATGGAACCATTATTTTCTGGGGAACATATTCCTCCCTTGGATACTAAGATCTTTAAATGGTCAAACCTCAAAATTATGGGAATTGGAAGCAAAACATTTTATGGGTTGATCAATAGGTATGAGCAGGAGGTGTCTATCCCACTCAAGGGTCCCCAGTCCTGTGCTGCAGATAAGGGAGAAACAACACTCTGTGTTAGTTGCTAGTTCACAATAATACTGTAGAACAGGAGTTGGCAAACTTTCTCCTACAAAGGGCCAGATAGTAAATATTCTAGGGTTTAAGGATCACATATGGTGTCTGTCACATATTCTTTGTTTTTGTCTAAAACAAAAAATGTAAAAGTTGCGGTACATGGGTGGCTTAGTCAGGCATGTGCCTTTGACTCAGGTCACGATCCCAGGGTCCTGGGATGAAGCCCCATGTTGGGCTCCCTACTCAGTGGGGAGCCTGCTTCTCCCTCTGCCCCTCCCTCCTGCTCATGTTCTCTCTGTCTCTCTCTCTCTCTCTCTCTCTCAAATATGTAAAATGTAAAAGAGTGTAAAAGCCATTCTTAAAACTACAAAAACAGGATGTGGGCCAGATTTAGCCCTCAGACTCTAATTTACTAATCTCTGCTGTAGGCCAATAATTTGCAAATTTTTCCCTCTCTGTTGACACTGGAACTGAGTCTTCAGAAGACCACTCAAGAGTTCTAAACGCAATCCGCTACTGAATGATGAGGATATACAATAAGACCAGTTGAGTCTTGTGTGCATAGTATTCTGGGTCACAAGGGATTAACACCATTGTCCATGTCTTCCCTTTTCCCACCTACCAGCGCAGTTTTATGCTAGGAAATAACTGTATGTCCCTTTGAGGAAAGGCTGAGAGATTCACACATCATTCTTTTATGTTATCACAAGGTCCTTTCTCATAGGTACCTAGCATATTCTGTCTTAAAGGGCCTCTGGGTTTGTGAACTTTGCAGAACTAGGAAATGTGTGAAAGCTATTGCATTACTCTTAGTGGTATCTCTAGCCACTGTTTTCCCAACCTAGGGATTGTTCAGTCACACAAATATGTATGACCTTAGCCAGCTATCCTTCTATTTTAATACTTCTATTTTAATACTTCTACTTTAATTCATAAAGTTAACCACCATCAAAGATCTCTGTAGGTCAAAACCTTTCAATTACTACTCTTGTACAACGTTTTATTGGTAATTGTGCCCACTGTGTCTATAGCCGTTACATTGTGCTACCTGACCTTGATTAGAAAACCCATTTGAATGGCAACACATGCAACCTTCATCCCCAGAAGATAGCTATTACGGTAACATTCAAGGATGCTTGTGCTGGACTCATCAATCTATTTGTTCATGCTATAGAGTGAAGAGAGGGTGTGTTCTAGGTCCTTTGGGGTTATAATTAGGGGTAGATGAGCCAATACAAATAACAACCCTTTTCAATATTTCTTTCTTCACAAACCTTTTCCTGGATTTCATACTTCTGTCTTTTATGGCCTGCAGTTGGAAGCCACACACCATCATTTCTGTGATATCCTATAGGTTATAAAGGTCAGCCATATTCATTGTTAGAAGGGACTACCAGGGGCATTTAATACTTAGAGGTGCAAATCACTGAGATCTTCTTGGAGATTGGTTACTATAAGGTCTCTAGAGTTTTCAAGGAAGATAGACCAGGGCAAGAAGGGAGCTACTTCTGCAGGCAAGGGACACTCAGTGAAGTTTGGCAGCAAAGGATACCATTTTTGTTTGGAATACAACTCTCTGTCGGTACTGAAACTTCCACATCAGAGATCAAGTGAAGCTGTTAATTCTACCTCTATCATAACATAGCATTTTACTAAAGATTCTGTTTCTAATTTTTGGTGTGTTAGGCCTGTGGCTCTAAGAGATTAAGGATATATGGGGTACCTGGGTGGTACAGTGGGTTAAACATCTGCCTTTGGCTTGGGTCGTGATCTCAAGGTCCTAGGATCAAGCCCCACCACAGGCTCTCTGCTCATCTGGGAGCCTGCTTCTCTCCCTCTCCCTCTGCCTGGTGCTCTGCCTGTTTGTGCACTCATGCGCGTGCTCGCTCTCTCTCTCTCTCTCTCTGTCAAGTAAATAAATCTTTTTTTTCAAGTGATAAAGGATGTTTTTAGGGCAGTCATAGAAAACCCCTGGTTTTTTAAACATATCCTGGGCTAAAAATGTGAAATCTTGAGCCTATAATCTTCTATAGGTTTTTCTAGCACAATTAGACGTAATCCCTACCCTTGTATTCCTTATGCATTTCATAATAATCTGACTTAGCAGCCATTTGGTCCACCAAAGTCTTACTTTTGATACAGTTCATTCTAGATAACACCAGATGATAATTTTGGTACTTTTTTTTTTTTTTTTTTTTAAGAAAGAGCAAGGGAGGGGCAGAGAGAGAAAGAGAATCTTAAGCAGGCTCCATGTGCAGTGCAAGCCTGATACAGGGCTCTATCTCAGGACCCAGAGATCATGACCTGAGCTGAAATCAAGAGTTGGACGCTTTACTGGCTGAGCTACTCAGGGTCCCCAAATGATAATTTTTTAAAGCAAAATTGGAATACACTTTCTAATGTAACTGAAAAGTCTACAGATAGACCTGGATCCACAGACTCAAACATCTATAAGAATCTGTCCCTTGCCATCACTTGACTCTGCCTTCCTCTGTTGTCTTTATTCTCAGGGAGACTTTTTCCATGTGATGGCAGAAGTGGTCTTTGCCTTATATTTTACTAGTTTACTAGTCCATAGGTGATCATTTAAATGTTTCTCTTCTGTGTATCTTGCACTACCAGTCTCCGCTAAGAGTAACCAGATCCTCGCTGCCTTCAGATACATCCAAGTCAGATAAGGCATCCCACATTCCTATTTCCTGGAAAATCATTCATTAACAACTTTTCTTATTACTGCATCAGTGTTCAATTGCATAACACAGAATCATCTAGTTTAGGCAAAAAGAGATTTAAAATGAGGAACTGAGTGCTTACAAAATCATTGAAAAAAGTAGAGGAGCAACTTCTAGGCCTAACTCCTTGGAATAACCTTCAGCCTTTACAACCATTCTATTTACACCAGGATTAGAAATGTCCCCACTACTGTGACTCTGGGAAGCTGCTGCCATTGTTATGGTACCGCATTACTATTGCTGCTGCTGCTGCTGCTGCTATTACAGGAAATTGCTAACTCCAGAATCACATACATCACCTCTGCCAAATCCACACAAGCAAATTAGATTCCATGTTTCTTTCCTTTCTCCTCACATGGCTTAGTTCTGAATTCATTTCTCACAAGATCCATCGAACTGAATCACATCTGGAATCCTAACTGAAAAGGAGTCTGGGAGATGTCACATACTAGCTTTCCAGTTTTTTCAGATTAGAAAGAGGTTGAGCATCAAGACACAGCTCTCATAGCATTTTGTTCACATCAAGTATTATTATTATTCTGTAGAATTGGAAGTTGTGCACTCATTAGTACCTCCCTCAAACATAATCCCATAATTAAATACAATACTATTTTACAAATTTGCATTAAATATTTGCTAAGAACCTTTGTATGTATGGGTAAAGACTCATCCTCATACAATTCCTCTTTCAGCCAGAGCCTGCTCATTTCCCCCATCCCTACATCCCTACTGAAATTTCATTCACATCATTTCTTTTCTTATCACACCTTAGAAGACACTGTGGTGATTGGAAAAATCAGAGTTTTGGGGGGGCAGACAAATTTGGGTTTGAATTTTGGCTTAGCTACATACTATCTGTATAACCTCAGGCAAGTTATTAACTCCTCTAAACCTTGGCTATACTATGAGGATGGTAATTCGAAGTTGCTCTAAGGACTAAATGAGGTAATGTTTTTAAAGTACTTGGCACAGAAAATAAATAAAATCTTTAAAAAAAATAAAGTACTTGGCACATAGTAGACACTAAGAAATATATATTTAATAATATATGTTATATTAAATATATATTAAAATGTCTTCCCTTATCTCATATCTGTAACTTCAGAGTTGAAAGAGTTATCTAGCCCAGCTCCCTAACACCCATGAATAAGCCCAAACCTAAAAGAAGGGGTTTCACATCTGTGTCTGCCTGCCCCAGCTCTTCATGACTTGACCTGTTCATCCCCTATATGTTGACACAGGTGTACTGTAGATCCCTGATAGATACTTGTTTGAGTAGATTTTTATCTTCCCTTTGAGTGAGACTTACTATGAAATTATCTTCCCTATTCAGTTGGCCCAAAAATAGCCGTCTAGTCCTGATCATTGGATATTTAGTTTCAAGGACAATTGAACCCATAATGTCTCATACTGAAAGGGAAGTTTTTGCCTGGCACTCTGGAGTCCAAGACACTCCTCCTAGATACTAGAATGTGTAATCTTGATGTCAATTATTTATTTCCTCATGACGGTAGATCAACCCATCTTTGGCTACTGAATCTCCCCTGTATTGCTGAACCTGCATATGTCATGAGCAAGGCTCCACATGGTATCAGGGTCTAATGTAATGGTTCTCAACTGGAGGGTGATTTGCCTCCCTGGGGACATTTGATAATGCTAGGAGACATTTTTGGTTGTCATAACTGGGGGGAATGTTGCTGCTGGATAATGACAAGTAGAGGCCAGGATTGCTGCTAAAAATCCTACAATACACAGGACAACCTCCTATAACAAAGAATTATCTGGCCCAAAATGTCAATAGTGTTAAAGTTGATAAATCCTGGTCTAATTTTAAGCCCCAGGCTTGTACTCTAAGCCCTGTCTTAAAGTGTCATAACTCACCAATAAGTTCTAAAATAGGACATCTCCACCATGGCTTTAGCACTTATCATTACTGCCCATAGCAATTTCTTCCTCTGCCTTCTATAAGGCTTTATTCTTTTGTAGTCTCCTGACAAACTGATTGTATTTCTTTCATTTTTATACATTGTCTCTCTAGGCTATGAGCTCTTCTGGACAATAGCCCTGTCTCCCACATTCTATACTCCTATTGCGTGTAACAGTTTTAATTAATCCATAAAAATAATAAAAGAGCCTGGATTCAGACCAAATCTTTCAGAGTGCTCCCACTGTCTCTGGACAAAGATCCCTCCCAAAAAAGGGGGGGGGGGTTCTTACCTTATTGAAATTCAACCCACTTGATGTCAAAAGAATAAAATCTTAACTTCATGGATCTCCATCTATTCCCACTTATTCTTGAGAGTTCTTGTTTTTATTTTGGCTTTTGATTTCTTTCCACTGAGAATTTCTGTTCTGCTTATGTCTAATTGCTCTATCCACAAATGCCCCTAGCAACTTGTACTTCCTCTTTCATAACACATCAAATTTGAATTTCTTTTTCAGCGTCTTTCTTCCCCAAAAGACTTTTAGCTACATGAAGGCAGAGACCATTTCTGCCTTCATTATCATATCCCTAGCACTCTTAGAACAATGCCTGGCATATAGTAGGTAATTTCCTTGTTAGTGCCTTTGAGGTGTTTTGTTTGGTTTTGTTTTTCCCAAAATGAGTTTTATTAAAACATAATGGGTTCCAAAAGGAAGTTCAGCAAAGAAACTACAAAAAGGAAAATTCCAATTTAGAAAGTACAACCTTGTGTTCTAACACAGGTTAATTGATGACCAGACTCATGGTATCTGTTCCATAGCCTCCTTGAGGGTGCCACTCACCTCCCTTGTCCCCTTCCTTCCTTGAAGTCTCAGACTTGTAAGTCCTGGGGGAAATTGCATATGAAAGGCTTATCAGGCCATTTTAGAAGAACTGTTGCGCTTACTCTTCACCTGTCCAAACTGCCCTATCAGTGGTTTATCTGTGCATCTACTTATAGATTCTGTGGATTTACATGTAGCAATTAGACCAAGGGTGGTTGCAGGCCCCTTTAGTCAGTGAAGGAAAAAAAAAAAAATCACGTACTTACTCTTGTCTACCCAGGACAATTTCTAATTAAGTGTTTCCTTAGATTGTTATACTACATAAAATTAAAAACTCCAAGTCAAGTTAAATTTCATATATTCCTTCTCCTTCTAGTCTTTCTGTCATAAGATTGATTTGAGGGAGATTGATTTTTTTTAAAAACCATGTTCATTTTTACTTGTTAGTATTTATATTGTTCCTTTGATCAAAAGGAACAAGGCTTTTTAGGAGCAGAAGTTGAGGGATGAAGGTAAGAGGAAGCTTTTGAAACTCCCTCGGTTTAAGCATACTTATCAACTTCTGGCTCCATCTCCCCTTTCTCCCATCCCAGTTTTTGTTCTTGGCTTCTAAACTCTCTTTCTCTTTCCCTTTCCCTCTCCACTTCTCCCCCCACCCCACCTTTCCCCCTTTTCCTCTCTCCTTTTCCAATTTCTGTACAACATAAAAGTGGCCAGACAAGTGATCTGAAAGACCCTACGAAGATCTAAAATCTACTAATTCACTATCCACTAACCAAGCTGTGGATCTGAGCGAGTTTTTCCGTCCCTCTCCATAAGCTTGCAGAGGCCCTTTCTGATCCTCAGGGCTTACAATCAGCCAACTCCTATCTATGGTAATTCCCCAGCCTAGTGGCACACTGCCTCCTCCTTGTTCTTGGGTTAGGCCCCTACCTAACTTTGCTTTAATTTAGCATGGAGTTACCCCGAGGCAATATACGTGGTGATATAGCTTTTGAGATTTAGAACCCATGCTACCTAATCTCAAATTCTGATTCTCCCACCCTCTTGTTTCTCTGTGCCTCAGCTTCCTTCTCTGTGAAAGAGAGAAAAGTATCCACTACCTCCTAGGACTGGTGCACACTTGTAAAATATTTAGAACATAGCTTTGTAGCTTTGTAAGCACAGTGTTGTTAATTATTATTATGACTTGACCCATGGTGGTGTTGGGAAGAGTCCTGTGTTACTTCTACCACACTAATAATTCAGCACATGTTTATTGAACGACCACAGTGTGCCAGACACTGCTAGGCAGAACACAGAGTTGAAGCAGAAATTAACATTAAACACTGCGTTTGTTTCTCAATGAGCTGCATTTGGTCTACAGATGATAATGATGGAAAAAGGTAGCTGTTCATTTAGATAGGCCCTCAAGGTTTTCTTCATTGACTCTTACATGCAAGAAAGAATATTTATCCTTTGCCTTCTAGTATTATCTTATATTCTGTCTCCTTTAAGAGCTTAGAAGTGCATTTTGTAATCATAGATCTTGATCTCCCTTAAATTTACCAGGGATTGTCAAAATTATATCTTTTCCTATTTTCCTGTAATTAAAAATAAACAATACTTTCTCTTTCCTAAATCATCTGTTCTCCAAGTTCTCAAAAATCATTACTTTGGACCTTGAAATGACTCTGGTCCTTTTTTTTACCCCTCTGGTTTTGATTTGGTGGTGTGTCAGTATATATGTGTTTGCCCTTTGGCTCTAGTGAGATTTGGAAAGGTGAGCTGAATCAGAGAGATGTGAGTGAATTTACCATTGAATGTATATACTTACTTAATTCTCACCAGTTATTTCCCAGATCCAGCTGGATTTTATCTCTGCCTTGCAATCACAGGGAATGAATGCAGAAAGCAGACAAACTTAAAATATTCTGTCTAGAAGAGAATAAGAATCCTTTCTAAAACAAAATATGAAGTTCTAATTTAAATGATGGTTGGGGGGGGAGGATCTAAAAAGGGATACAGTGAATTACCTAAAAATAAGAACAATCCCTTTTTTTCTGGTTTATTATTCTACATCTCAAACGGAGATTTTTGTTGACTTGTGCACTCCGAAAGTTACTCTCTCTTTTAAGGGAGGGGAGGAGTCATGGACAGGCTCTGAGTTCAGCTGCAGGGATGTACAAATGAAGTTGTGCAGGGCCATGAGACAAAGAGTGAAGTCTCTGAGATAGCATTGTGTAACTGGATCAACGTTGGTTCACTATGATACTTTGCTTTCTGTTTTGAGTTCCTTGGTTCACAAATGTTCTTTCTCTCCACCCTTTATCTAATCAGCCACAATAAAATATAACTCAACCAGAGAACAGTATATTTATAGCCAAGGAAAGGTAAGTATTTGGTGCAGGAGCAACCAAAATTCACTTTGTTATGCTTAGGTCTGCAGCACTATCTTCAAATTTCTTTCCCTTTTATAATTGGCTCCCTATTCTTTTTCTATAGAGCAAATCATTATCCAATCATTGAGGATATAAGTTATTTTTAGTAAGTCATTAATATCTTTAGGAGCACAAAAACTCTCCTACCAAAAGTATTGATAGTATGGCTACTATACTTTGAGCAGTTTTTACATGAACCAGAGCAGTCACATTTAATGAATTTATAATTTGATGGGTAGAAATAAACACTCTTTTACATTTCAATTTCATTGCCAAAATTTTAAGTTTCAAAACACACACACACAAAGTACACAGCTGGTTAAGCTATAAAAACTCCTTTACCTGACTCCTTTACCTCACAAAACTTTCCCATTTCTCATTTTCTCAGATCTTTCCCATGTTCACTAATATTTTTAGTCTAAAATTAGAGGCCATGATGAGTACTAGAGTATTCCAGGTCCAGATGTGCTGGAATTCTTAACAGTATTCATAAATCTTTGAAATTTTCACTCCATCATTGAAGTAGTCCTTTGGAGTTATACTATAGTCTGTGGCAAAATTTCTAGAAATATAGAGTATTTAAACATACAGCAAGTACAGCTCTGGTTTACTGCCTAAACCTGCAGAAGGATCAGAGATTCTGAATTCCCAGCCCAGGAAACATATGAGGCAAACAACTTTAAAAGAAGGAAGAGTACTTGGCCAGGAAACTGAATATCCTAGTTTCTAGACCATGCCTGGGGCAACTTCAGGGGCAAGACCCTAAGTATAGATCTTGGAGTGCCTCGGTTGCATCATCTGTAGAATTGTAATATTACTACCTATCCTTTACCATCCCCCTCAAAGATTCTGTGATCCAACTACTTAGAAAAATAGTACTGCACAGCTATGAAGTATTATTACCATTATGCGTATTGTCATCACACTTATACCGGTTCCTTATCATGATTGGTGCTTCTTTCACCAGAAAAAGATTTATAAAGAGAAACATTTATTCATATAGCATATCTCTAGGAAAATTCTATAATTCTCAGTACTTTTAAGTAACTTACATAACTTTTCAAACAAGTTGGTAGATGAACTCCACTCCAGTACGTATAAATATATATACAAGTTCTCAGAGTAACAGCATGAATTAACCCATCCTCTGGTATTTAAAACTCACATCCTAGTAATTGTGTGTTTAAATGTCTTGCATATCTGTAGTTCCACTTTAAAAATTACCTAAGACCAGGTATTCTTTTTAAATGACCAGCTTTTTTTTTTTTTTAAGATTTTATTTATTTATTTGACAGACAGATCACAAGTAGGCAGAGAGGCAGGCAGAGAGAGAGAGGGGGAAGCAGGCTCCCCGCTGAGCAGAGAGCCCGATGCGGGGCTCCATCCCAGGACCCTGGGATCATGATCTGAGTGGAAGGCAGAGGCTTTAACCCACTGAGCCACCCAGGCGCCCCAAATGACCAGCTTTTTAAGTTAACCATCAACCTTCCACAGAAAGTAAGAAAATGAGATTGATCTCTAAGAAGACAACTCTACCTGGTCACAATAGTTTTCCAAATAGCTGCTATATCAGTCAGGGTTCTCCAGACAAACGGAAGCAGTGAAATCTGTATTTATATACAGAGAGAGATTTATTTTAAGGAATTGGGTCATGTGATTGTTGAGACTTGGTGAGTCCAGAATCTGATGGGGCAAGCTGGAGACCGAGGGAGGAGTTGCAGTTTGAGTCCAAAGCAGACTTTTGGCAGAATTCCTTATTTGGGAGAGGTTACTCCTTTTTCTATTAAGGCTTTCAACTGATTGAATTAGGCCCACCCACATTATGGAAGGTAATCTGCTTTACTCCAAGTCTACCACTAGAAATGTTGATTTCATCCAAATAGCACCTTCACAGAAATATCCGGAATGTTTGACCAAGTATCTGGGCACCATGGCTTTGGCAAGTTGATACATAAAATTAACTATTACAACTAGCGTTCCAAGAATTTAGTTCTGCACTAAAAAGCTGTGAGCAATTTAGTGGACTGAAAGTGACCCCCTCCCCCAAAAGATAGGTCCATGTCCTAATCCCTGAAACCTGTGACTATTACCTTATGTAGCAAAAAATGAACTTAAGGATCTTTTTTTTTTTTTTAAGATTTTATTTATTTGACAGAGCGCAAGCAGGGGGAGTGGCAGGCAGAGGGAGGAGGAGCAGCAGGCTCCCTGCTGAGCAGAGAGCCCTACACGAGGCTCCATCCCAGGACCCTGGAATCATGACCAGAGCCAAAGGCAGACGCTTAACGAATTGAGCCACCAGGCACCACTAAGTTAAGGATCTTGAGAGGAGTTTATTCTCAATTATCTGAGTGCAATCATATGTATCATAAGAGAAAGAGAAGGTTTTGTGACACACAGGAGAAGGCAATGTGAAAACAGAGCAGAGGGAGATGCAGCCACAAGCCAAAGAATGCCAACAACCACCAGAAGCTGGAAAGGGCAAGAGATGGATTCTAGAGCATTCTCTAGAACCTCTCTATGAACTACAGTCTTGCCAACACCTTGATTTCAGACTTCAGACCTCCAGAAGTGCGAGGAAGTTAATTTATGTTGTTTTCAACCATCCACTTTGGGACAGTTTATTAGAGCAGCCACAGGAAACTATGCAAGCATCTTATACATTGCATGCAAAATTGACCAAAAAAGGGATGCCCAGGTGGCGCAGTCGCGTAAGCATCTGTCTTCTGCTCAGCTCATGATCTCAGGGTCCTGGGATTGAGTCCCCTATGGGGCTCCTTCCTCAGTGGGGAGCCTGCTTCTCTGCTTGCCGCTTACCCTGCTTGTGCTTGTTTTCTCCCTCTCTCTCTGACAAATAAATACAATCTATAAATAAATAAGTGACCAAAAAAAAAAAAAGGGACTATCCCCTTTGTAGTTAGTAATGTTGCTGTAAAAGAGAGAGAGCTTGGTGTACTAGGGAAAGTATGAAATCCTACCACAGTCTAACTTAATTATATTGGAAAAGTCACCTTTCAATTTCCCTATCTTTAAAATGGGGGAAATGACACTTCCCTACCTACCCACATGATTTGTACTGAGACTCAAATGAGAGGAATATATATTCTTATATTCAATAAATAATTCACTGATATTTACCATATGCCAAAAACTATTCAAAAGCACTGTATCGGGTGCCTGGGTGGCTCAGTGGGTTAAAGCCTCTGCCTTCAGCTCAGGTCATGATCTCAGGGTCCTGGGATCAAGCCCCACATCGGGCTCTCTGCTCAGCAGGGAGCCTGCTTCCCTCTCTCTCTCTCTGCCTGCTTCTCTGCCTATTTATGATCTCTGTCAAATAAATTAAAAAAATCTTAAAAAAAAGCACTGTATCTAAGGGATATAACAGTGAAAATGATAGGATTCCTGCTGTCATTCAGCTTACATAGGAATGCAGTAAGCAGACAATATACAAGAAAAATGTAAAATCATTTCATATAGTGATAAGGACTATAAAAAATAAATGGAATCATAATGATAAAATGGCTGGAAAAGGCATTATTATATAGGGTGATCAGGAGGGAAGGCTTTTCTAAAGAGGTGACCACAAGTTGATAAAGCTGAGTCCTAAATTATGAAAAAGAGCCAGCCATGGAAAAAAACTGGGAAAGAGCTTTTTGAACAGTGGCACTTGAAGTAGCTGTAGCCTTTGCATGTTTGAAGAAAAGAAAACTTTGCAGGAACTTGAAATGTGTGAGGAACAGAAAAAAAGACCAGTTTGACTGAAGTGTAGAGGACAAGGAGAAACATGGTAGATGAAGCCACAGTGATATTCAAGGGCTGAATCATGTAAAGCCATCTAAGCCACAATGAGAAGTTTGGATTTCACTGTGAATATAATGTATATCCATGACCAAAAGGTTTTAAACATGGAAGGGGTATTATCTGATTTTCAGTTTTAAGAAATGACTGGCTTCTGGGTAGAGAATGTGTTAGAGAGCAAGAGATGAGTAATCCAAGCTAGAGATAATGGTGGTTAGGTTAAAGTGACAGCAATGTAGACAAGTGAAGTGGACCAATTCAAGATATATTTTGGAGATAGTGCCAGTAGAACTTTGATTCATTGGATATGGGACAAGAGAGATCAGAATTAAGAATAATTCATAGGGTTTTAGCCTTAGCAACTGGCAGATGGTGAACAATGGAGGAAAAACTATTCTGAACATGTTAAATTTGAAATGCCTTTCAGAAACCCGTGGGGAAATTTCAGCAGGCAATTTGATTTTTATATCTATAGCTTGCATGGGGGGAAGGCTGAATCAGAGATGGAGTTATGAATGTGGAAATCATCATCATGTAAGTGGTATTTGAAGTCATAGGATAGGGGGAAAGTAATCAGAGGGAAGAGAAGAAGGTCCAGAATAAATCCTTAGGTACTTTAATATTTAGAGGTCAAGAGGAGGAGGAGAAGCCAGAAAAGACAGCTGAATTGGTGAAGGAGACAATGAGGTGGGAGGAAATCCTGGAAAATATAAAGTTACCAAGGCCAAGAGAAAAATGAATAAATGTCAACAGGATACTATGCATAAATATCTTCTCAGCTCTTGCTGTGTACAAAGAACTCTACTGGAAATGCAAAAGAAATGTTCCTATCTCAAGGACCTTTTGATTTTGAAATGGAGATAAAAATAAGCCCCATAAAAATAATAGAGTACGTAGCCTTCTAACTGATTTCCCCATCTTCAGGTTTGCCTTTCAATCTATTCTACTCCAGGCACAAGGTTGATTTCCCTAAAACAACACTCCGATCAGTTAAAACTGATCAGCTTTAAGCTAAAAGTCATCAAAGTTCTGATCAGCTCAGGAACTTTCTTTGCCCATATAGAAGTGCCAAAATCATCATCTGATACTCAAGGAAGGATGGCCACAGCCTCATGAAACCTTAGAGCACTTTTTCATAGTGGCTCCATTTAGCATTCATTCTCTCCTTCCCTGTCCCTGTATGTAATTGGTGTATGTATCTTCTGTCTAGATTGTGAGCTCCTTAAAAGACAGATTGAGCCCAAGCTCCAGGTCTAGTATGTTAACTCATTAGCTTTTTTTTTTTCTGCCAAGTAGACAAAGACCTCCAAATTTTAGTCATATGATATAGAACACTGGTGTAGTAACAAAGCAAAATTTGAGTACCATAGAACTAGTTATGGATAACTAGGAACGGAGGAAGGATATGCCTAGGAACAGGGAAGTAGTCTAAAACAAGTTTGCAAAGGGCCTTTTATGCCAAACTAAGGAGTTTGGATGTTACTCTGTTATGGGAAACCTTACTGAGGTTTTTGAACAGGGCAATTATATACTCCTATCTGTGCTTCAGAAATTAATTGATAGAGGGACTAAATGAGGATGGCCTCAAAATTGGAAGCAATGGAGAATCAGGACAGTGAATTTTTTGAGGCAACAATACCGGTTTAACTGGCTCTATAAGAGAAAATTGGGTGTCTGGGAGTGGTGAAAAATAAAGCCATCAGAGAGGAAGGGTAGGGCCCGAATATGAAAGGCTTGAAAGCTAGGGAAAAGCATTATGAACTGGGATCCTTGAGTTCTAATGCTTGTTTCCCTACTTGGGGAAAGTCCTTTACCTTTTCTAGAACCCAGTTTCCTTTTCTTAGGGTTTTCTTCAGCTGTAAAAGTTATCATTTCCTATAAAACTCTGACCTGTTAGAACAGTAGTTCTCAAACCTTAACTGTACATTGGAATCACATGGAGAGCTTTAGAAGTGGTTGATGCTGTGGGTTAAGCATCTGCCTTCGGCTCAGGTCAGGATCTCAGGGGCTCTCTGCTCAGCAGGGAGCCTGCTTCCCCCTCTCTCTCTGCCTGCCTCTCTACCTACTTGTGCAATCTGTCAAATAAATAAATAAAATCTTCAAAAAAAAAAAAAAGTGGTTGATGCCTGGGTCCCACTCTGAGAGATTCAGATTTATCTGGTCCTGGATGCACCCTGGACATTATTTTAAAAGGTCCTTAGGTGAGTGCCTGGCAGGTTCAGTCTAGAGTGTGCAACTTTTGATCTCAGGGTCATGAGTTCAATACCCCACACTGGCTGTAGAAATTACTTAAAAATAACATCATTTAATAAATAATAATAAAAGGTCTGTGCAGCAAAGGTTGAGATCAACTGATGTAGAAAATAGTGAAGCACTTTTTTTTAAAGATTTTATCTGACAGAGAGAAACATGGAAAGAAGGAATACAAGCAGGGGGAGTAGGAAAGGGAGAAGCAGGCCTCCTGCAGAGCAGGATGGCCCATGTGGCGCTCAATCCCAGGAGCCTGGGATCACCAACCGGACCCAAAGGCAGATACTTAACGACTGAGCCACCCGGGCTCCCCAAAGCACCAATATTCTTGAACATGGATAATATGTTGTAAAAAAAAAAGTGTTTTAAGGAGGACTAATATGAGTATACAGAGTAAAAGATTATAGGAGACCAACTGGAAATTTTCAATAATTTAGGAGAAAAATATACTAAGGCCTACATTAGCATGTATGCAATGACATTGTAAGGAAGAAGATGAATTTAGGGGAAGTAACACAAGGACTTAGTATTTAATTGAATATTCATTGTTACTTGTGGAAAATAAAAGACATTTTGGAGTAGGGTGAAATCTGTGTTCCTGATCGAAAGGAAAGAGAAAAGGTAGTCAAGTTTCTGGTACAGAATAATAGTGGAATCCTTAGCAAAACTAAAGTACTTGTCAAACAGTTGGTTAATCAATATTATTGATAATATGGTAACAGACATTAAGTAATTATTACGTCTGGGACTATGCTATGTGCTTTACATAATTATCTCAATTAATCTGTATAACTCTATAAATACTGTTATTCCCATTTTACACATTTAGAAACTAATAGGAGAGAGCAGTTAAATAATTTGCCCAACATTACACAGTAAGAAGTAGAGAAAGTAGCTGAACAAGTCTGACTCCTTTTCCCTATAATAGGATGATGATCAATTACATACCGAATTGAGTTTGAACAAATAACTCAAAAAAGCAAAATGGCTGTAGAGGCCAGACAGGAACATAAATGAATGGATCAAGTCAGATTTAACTGTGGTGAAATGAAAACATTTAAACAAGGCAGTCACTACTCAGCTATACTTAAATGTTGCCCTGTTGGAATTTCAGGCCCAGTATTGCCTTATTTTAAGATTTTTCATGAAAAGATGTATATCTAGACTTCTGTATAAAATCTCCTAAAATTTAAATGTCAACTAATTCAAAGGTTTAAAATTACTGTGTGGCCCAAACGAAATATTGGCTGCAAGTTTGCATCGCTGATCAGTAATAGGCTGTTAGAAATTAAGAGCTGAACTTAGAGATGTGAGCTGGAGATGTATGATTATGGGGAATCCTTAAGCTGTTGTGGAGTTGTATGTGTTGGAATAATAACAAACATTTGACATGATTAGTTAAAAGAATGCAACAATATATGAGTTAACAAGTCAGTCAGGACTCTAAGAGTTTTGCAGTCTTACAGAAAACTGACATAAAATGGAAATGTTAAAACTAGCAGATTGAAGTGGGTGTATTTAAAATTCAATTTTCTATAAACTAAAAGCTAAATTCCAGATAATGACTTGAATTTTCATACATCTAGGATGTGATGGAAACATTTCAAAACTGTGAATATCTCTCCTACTGATTGAAAGATAATTGAAAGATTATGTTTTATCCATAGTTTCACCTTTTTACATTGGGTTACTTTCTCCCAGCCCAGTTTCTCACACACACACTGCAAAGTCCACAGAAGCCGGGTTCACAATGATCAAAGATTAAGTAAAACCTTTTTTATTTTTGAGTTTCAGACTCCTCAAAAGACCATCTTAGTTTTAGAGCTCGGTAAATATTCTCTTTGAAATCTAGTGTTTTTTAAATTATTCCATCAGATTAATGTATTATCAGTTATGAGGAATGTAAACCAGTTATTTAAAAATAAAGTATCACATATATGAAAGCATTTTTGCAAACTGTAGAGCCCTGTAATAATATAAAGAAATATTGTTCAGGTTTATTTTGAAGCGACAGGGGTCCTGAAATTACAAAGTAAAACCTCTCGCATTTGGAACACAATTTTCACCCTTCCCCAAAATGTCTTATTTTCCACATGTAACTAACTCCAAGAATGAGATATTTTCCACTTGTTTAAGGTCAAGCTATTAAGTCAATAGCAATAACTGTAGTAATATGAGGGGCAGTGATCCCCCTCGTATATGGCAAAGATGTAAAGATGCTGGAATTGTTAGAAATCTTCAGAGACGCACCACACCCCTCTATTATCAGGTTTAAAAACGTCCTAGGACAAACTGCAACTTTCATGAAGACTGTATTACCGGCTAGGTGCTTTCAACACCAAGAGCTGTTTTGACATGTCAAACACAGGTCTGGTCTTTGAAAATCCTGCCCTTTATTGGACACTTTCTTTAAAAGATATGCATGTTAAAACACAGTTTCTTGCTTTTGATACACATTGTATCAAGAACTGCATGTTCAAAATGAAGATGGGGAAATTTCTGCTAAGTATATGGAAATATGACTCCATTTTTGTATAGCCAGGACTCCATTTTTATGTAGCTGAAATGTCGCAAACGATGGAACACTTCATTTTACGGTAGCCCTCCTTTAAAATATTACCTGAGGAGTATAAATAGTTCATCTGCTGGCTTTGAAAAGCTTAATCCTATTTGTTATGGTGGACCTTACATAAAATGGAAATACACAGCTGACAGTCTTCAACGCGCTTAAAAACAAAACCCCAAAAACAAAAACCAGCAGCTAGCAATTAAAATCCTCCAAATGCCCGCGCTCCGCAAACACTTCTTCCAAAGAAGTCTGGTACGGTCTGGGTATTCCTCCGTGACCGCTGGCCGGACATTCCTTCGTGAAAAGCTGCTTCTCCTGTAAAGTACAAAGACAATAAACCCCTTCCTTTTATCCTTTTCTCATTCACTCTGCAGGGGGTGGAATAAATAGGGAGCTGAATGAAGCCTTCTTTACCCATCTGGGTGCACCGTCTAGTTTCCTGAACCCTATCCTCCCGGCTCCCCCACCTAAAGCTGCCGACGCTGAGCACCTGGAGGCCGATAGTTATTCCAGGCACTGTGCCCCGGGGGCGCCAGGCCTCAACCCTACAGGCCAGTCCCGGGGAGGCCCGCCCTGCGAGGGGCAACCACGGCGCCTTGGGGGCGCCAGGAAGATCAATGCTCTGACACGCCACGGACAGGAATCCGGTAGGGTAGGGGAAAGGCGAGTCCCTCGCACAACCCCACCCCCCATGCCCGCTGAGAAAATGAGGTAGAGGGGAAGGGGGGGTGTGCAACTCGAGCATGTTGTAGAGTCAGGGAACAAAGACACAGGAGGAAGATGAGACAGCCACACCAACGCAGACTCAGAAGGGCTCTCCGACTTTACGCAAGTGGCTCGCAACTCGACCGTGCTCAACTCCCCTTACGCCACCAGCTTGGCCTCAGAGCCTTCGCGAATATGGCTTTGCGCACTGCGGCGGGGCTGCGCTGCAACCGAGCTTGGCCCTGTGGCTCCTCCCCGCCGCCCTGCGCGGATTGGTGGCAGACATCAGTCTGGCTGCTGATTGGGCGACGAAGGAGCCATTCGGGGCGGCTCTGGTGGGTTCGGCTGCCCCAGAGTGATAAGTTCGGCTTCAGACACGCCTCAGCGCCAGCAGCGAGTTGGAGCTCTATGGAGGTGGCGGCGAGTACCGGGTGGTGGCTGCAGCAGCGACTCCTCTGAGCTGAGCGTTTCCAAGCCGTTCCGACTCCTTCCTCCCCCTTCCCTCCCCCTTTTTTGTTTTCCGTTCCCCTCTCCCCTCCCTCCCTGTCCCCGACGACCGGATCCTGAGGAGGCAGCTGCGGCGGCAGCTGCTGAGTTCTCGGTGAAGGTGAGTAGAGCCGCCGCCGCCGCCGCCGCCGAATAGAGCGCTCTAAAATGGCCGCCGTGCCCTGACCGCTTCTTCTCGAGCGGTACAAAATGGCGGCCGCAGGCGGAGACGGGCGGGGCGACTCTTGTTAGCGTTTTTTCCGCTCTTCGGGCACCTAGAAATTCTTCACCTTTGTTCTCCTTTCCCGTTGCTCTCGGAGTAGAAGGAAACCGGTAGAGATGGCGGCCCCCAGCCTTCATCGTGGCTGTCGGTGGCCGGGGTCCGGGCGGGCCGAGGCGCTGGTGTGCTCGGACGGGGAGAGAGCGTGGCGGGGCCGCGCGCGCCGCAGCGGGGAGCGACGTGCCGGCCGGCGGGGAGGGCCCGGCCGTTGGCGCGGGACCAGCCGAGGCGCAGGAGTCCTGGAGCCCGGCCTCCCGGGAGGGAGGCGGTATGTTAAGGCCCCCAGTGCCGGCGGGGAGCGGGCCCCGCCTGAACGGGAGAGGGGAGAGAAAACAAGAACTTGCGTCCTTTTGTCAGCTGGGAAGGAAACGGAGAGGCGGCTGTCAGTCCCTCGGGGATTTGGGGAGAGGGAGGGGGGTCTGCTCGGAGGCGGCGGGTGGGAAGGAGGCCGCCTTCCTGCCTGGAGAACAAAGAGCCGGGCGCTGGGCCGGCGGGGGCGGCCTCCGCTCCTCCCCGCCGAGGCTTGCCCCCAGCGGCTTCGCGGGGAGGTTGTCGGAAGCACTTCCCTAACTCCAGCCTGGGTGGGAGGAATCCAGTGCTCTTTTGTTCCCAGGAAGGGGGAAATGGGGCGGAGGTTCCTGCTGCCATGTTGTTGCCCGTGTCTTCCGCCTTTTGAGTGCCAGCCACTGTACACCCATGTCCCTCTCGCATCTTCCGGGATGCCCTCTGTGCGGGGGAGTTGAAAGAATGGGCAGTGAAGAAAACTGCTTGGCAGTCTTTAGTTATTTCTTACTAGTCCGCTGGGCTCGTCGTCGAGGCAGTGAAAGCTTAGGACATTTTACACATAATGTGCTCATGTTGATGGAGTTAGATTTTCTGTTACTGATCTTAGTGCTCAGTTTTCAAGAAGGTAGAATGTGGTTCTCTGAAAAGATTTGTTCGCAGTCAGATGTTCTCCTGTTCCTGTGAAAGGCTCTTTGCATCTTTGAACATAAAAGGAATTTCCAGGTGGCTAAACAAAATAAAATTTTACTGTCCACTTGTGTTTGAGTACATTCTATTTTAGTCTTAGGAAATCTGCAATGCAGTGAAAGTTCAGTCAACTGCGGTGCCAAGATCTAAAATAAACTACAATTGAAGGAAGGTTTATGGGTTCGTTTATTAGCAGTGTCTAATTTCGGTACTCTTTCTCATTCTAGGTTTTTCATTTCTCCCATCCTCTTCCCTCCCCACCCCATCCATTAATATTATTCTTTTGAAGATTCTTCGTTGTCAAGCCGCCAAAGTGGAGAGTGCGATTGCAGAAGGGGGTGCTTCTCGTTTCAGGTATGTGTAGATTTATTTTTGGCGGTTATGAAGAGTCTAATCACAAGATTAAAAGAATTACCACACCAAATAATTTTGAATGTGTTGCAGGTTTAATGTATAATATACCATGTACTTTTTAAAAGTTTTAAATTTTTCATTATTTTTGCCATCTGGAGGATAAATGTCATTTCCATTAGGCCAAAGTTCAGTCTTCATCTGTGGTGTAATTTCTGAAATACAGAATAATTAAGGAGCTCGGTTAGTAGCCCTTTTTAGGTGAGATAATTGGCATCTACTTTTAAAAAAAATTTTTTTTTAATTATTTTTTTAAATAGTGCTTCTTCGGGCGGAGGAGGAAGTAGGGGTGCACCTCAGCACTATCCCAAGACTGCTGGCAACAGGTATAGTGTGTAGTAACAATGAGCTTTATAAGGCAGATTTAGATTGTCTTTTCTCATGCATAAGAGTACAGGAATACATACTACTAGGAATCCTAATCCTACTGGGCACAGTTTCTGCTACATAGCCTTAATTTAGAATATCAGTTCTTGATTGTTTTGCTAAATCATCTGAATTAGGGCTTTCAGACTGCTGTTTTATCCTCTTAACTCTTTGGATTATTTTCACTGTTATTTCTGAAATCAGCAATTATTATTAGCAGTTACCATACTAATCAGTAGGAAAGCCCTATGCATGCAGCATGGTCATAAGACATTAGAAGATATTCCAAAGGTGCGACTCTTGGGGCAGCAGCATTGGCATCATCTGGGAGTTATTAAGAATGCAAATTATCTGGCCCTTCCCTAGCTCCACTAAAACAAAACTGGGGGTGGGTCCCGCAATCTGTTTTAACAAGCCCTTCAGGTGATTCTGATGCACACTGTTTGAGAAGCACTGATTGTGAGTTGCTTAGTTGTACAGGAAGTTGAAAAAATGTAAACTTTTTATTTAGAAAAATGTCTGGTCGGTATAACGTTTGATATGTGACAGTAAGGTTTTAAGTTGTTTTAATTATAAATCTCAATTTTTACTAGCGAGTTCCTGGGGAAAACCCCAGGGCAAAACGCTCAGAAATGGATTCCTGCACGAAGCACTAGACGAGATGACAACTCCGCAGCAAACAACTCCGCAAATGAAAAAGAACGACATGATGCAATCTTCAGGAAAGTAAGAGGGTAAGTTTGTAGATCCCTTTTGTCTTTTTATTAAAAGGTGGAGAGATGGGTTGGCTGTGGTTTTCTTGTGTCTGCTATATTATCCAGAAAGCAGTGTTCATGTCCTAAGTGTGTATTTTAAGGAATGCCAGTGTTTTTTTGTTTGTTTGTTTTTGTTTTTGTTTTTTTTTAATCTTAAACTGAAGACTGCAGCATACAGGTTTAGGTTTAGGTTTCTTGAGATTTAAGAGTTGCTTACAGTCATTGGGTTAAAATCCACAAGCCTTTTGTCCTGATGTTTGCCGTGCCTGGTGTGTAACCCACTGAAGCATGGAACATAGGTATTTAGTTCCTGGAATTTAGCCTTGATGATGAGATTCTTGTTCTCTGGGTTTTGAGGTAGTGAGAAAGAATTGTCAAACAGCTGGGGACCCCCAACCAGGTACAGATAGGATCTAAATAATAGTGAGAGGTTTATTTTAACATACTCTTGGTTACATAGGTAAGAAGATAGGTCTTAGATAGTCAGTGATGGGAGAAAAAAATTAACATAATTTAAAAGTTGTTTTTCAACTCTTAATTCTTTGTTGCCTGACGCTTAGTGCAATCCTTTTCTCCCCAGCATACTAAATAAGCTTACTCCTGAAAAGTTTGACAAGCTATGCCTTGAGCTCCTCAATGTGGGTGTAGAGTCTAAACTCATCCTTAAAGGGGTCATACTGCTGGTAAGTTAAAAGTTGGCTTAAGTGAAAGAAAAATAGTTAACAGATCCAAGGGTTTTTTGGTACACTTGCATTGTTGCTTAAAACTCAGGTGTGAGCTAGATACATTTATTTCTGAATTGTGTGGTGCTTTTAAAAAAAGAACCACTAAGTTTTGAAAGCATCAGATTTAAGAAGTGGATGTTTATTTTTATATTGAAATATAGTTAGACATACAGTGTTACATTAGTTTCAGGTGTACAACATAGTGATTTGATACATTACACAGTGCTTATAGCAAGTGTGGTTGTCCTGACATAAAAGGTGCATTTTAAATTGTTCATGCTAAAAAATACATATACGTTCATACTATGTGTGGAGAGTTAGGGGCTAAGCACAGGCTAATCAGGTTTGGGGGGGGTTATGTTTTTCTGTGGAAAGCATGCTTTGGTCTTGGAAATGAATCGTAGGGTAAGGTGATAGTAAGATTCCAGTGTCTGTTTATAGTTTCAATATCCAAGATACTTTTAACTCTTGGTGGTGGGGTGTGACTCATGAGATCTGTACAGTTGGACTTTTTTGGTACCATCTTTGAGCTAATATTTAAGTGCTTGTATTTTTCTGGGCTATGTGCTAATTATTTTACATGCATAAGGTAGATAGGCCAAGATTTTGTTGGGAAGTTCTTAAGACATTTAAGATCCTTAAGACTTGCAAGGAAGTATTAAGTTAAAGCAAGGGTTCTTTCAAAAAGTAGTATTTAGTTTTAAAAATGCCATTTTCTGTAGATTGTGGACAAAGCCCTAGAAGAGCCAAAGTATAGCTCACTGTATGCTCAGCTATGTCTGCGATTGGCAGAAGATGCACCAAACTTTGATGGCCCAGCAGCAGAGGGTCAACCAGGACAGAAGCAAAGCACAGTAAGTGGTGGTGTTGCTTGCTTACTTTAAAATTGATTTGAAAGATTTCATTAACAAAACCTGCCAAATGTCTTTGTTTCCTATAGACATTCAGACGCCTCCTAATTTCCAAATTACAAGATGAATTTGAAAACCGAACCAGAAATGTTGATGGTGAGAGTTTATATTTATTACTTACGTGGTACTGTGTATTTTCAACTTTATTCTGGAAGTTGACTTTTTTCCCTTTGTTGTGTGTTTTCAGTCTATGATAAGCGTGAAAATCCCCTCCTCCCCGAGGAGGAGGAACAGAGAGCCATTGCTAAGATCAAGATGTTGGGGAACATCAAATTCATTGGAGAACTTGGAAAGCTTGATCTTATTCATGAATCTATCCTTCATAAGTGCATCAAAACAGTAAGTATGGGAATTTCGGTTTAGATCAGCCACTGGGTACACATCATGTGGGGGAAAGTCCCATTATAATTGCTTCGTGCCATTGCAGAATGTTGGTGGGCTTGTTAAATATTCCAGATGGCTAGCAGAACTTACTTAAATGTTACAAGTAGGTACTTAAAGTACACCACAGTGTATTTTGTAAACTAGGGGTAGAATTAACTACCTCTGTTAAAATTGCTTTAATTTGGAAGGATTTCTTGTATAGTGGCCAAATAGTACTGTTCTTAGTACTGTGTATGAGTGTGCTCTCCATCAGTGCAGACATGAGGACAAGTGATAAAACTATAAACCAAGTAAGATTTTGTCAACCTGTGGCATTTATTTCTTTGGCAGCTTTTGGAAAAGAAGAAGAGAGTCCAACTCAAAGATATGGGAGAGGATTTGGAGTGCCTCTGTCAGATAATGAGGACAGTGGGACCTAGATTAGACCATGAACGAGCCAAGGTATGTGTGTTGCTGACAAAAGTGATATAAGTAGCCTGTCTTAATTTTATTTAAATCAAAAGACTTGTTTTTGTGATGTAGGGGATTGTCCTATTCTTGATTATAAAGCAAGAAGTCTTTAAAAGGTTAAAGTAATAGTATATATTTGCCATAATACTTTTTTCTAATTAGGTATTTCTGTTTTATTAGTCCTTAATGGATCAGTACTTTGCCCGAATGTGCTCCTTGATGTTAAGTAAGGAATTGCCAGCGAGGATTCGTTTCCTGCTGCAGGTAGAACTGGTTTAAATATGTTGATAAGCTTATTTCTTTTTGGGAATATTAAAACTTACTAAGACTTCTTTTTAAATTAAAGGATACTGTAGAGTTGCGAGAACACCATTGGGTTCCTCGCAAGGCTTTTCTTGACAATGGACCAAAGACGATCAATCAAATCCGTCAAGATGCAGTAAAAGTAAGAGGCTGGTGGTTTTTCTTTTTCTTTTTTTTTTTTTTTTTAAATTTATTTACTTTTAAAGATTTTATTTATTTGAGAGAGCATGAGAGGCGAGAAGGTCAGAAGGAGAAGCAGACTCCCTGTGGAGCTGGGAGCCCGATGCGGGACTTGATCCCGGTACTCCGGGATCGTGACCTGAGCTGAAGGCAGTTGCTTAACCAACTGAGCCACCCAGGCGCCCTGGTGGTTTTGTTTTTTAATCGAGTGGTTAAGTTCATGAAACTGCAATGATCCTGTTAACACTTGAGTGAGACGACTCTTACTGGTGGAGCTTAATGTCTTTAGTTACTTGTATAGTGTTATGGGAAGAAGTTTTATATAGAAATTATATAATTAGCACTTTAGTAGTTTAGAAGTTGTTTTTCTCAGTATAAGGATTTTAGTTTCAAGTAAAATAGTGTCTGGAATTAGGTGTTTATTCACTTTATTTTTAAAGGATCTAGGAGTGTTTATTCCTGCTCCTATGGCTCAAGGAATGAGAAGTGACTTCTTTCTGGAGGGACCGTTCATGCCACCCAGGATGAAAATGGATAGGGACCCACTTGGAGGACTTGCTGATATGTTTGGACAAATGCCAGGTGATTTTTAACTGAAACTGGTTTCAGTTTACCAAAAAAAAAAAAACCTTCACCATTTTAATAGTAGCAGAGTTGTAAAGAGTTGTTTGTTCATCTATGTATTTTAAGGTAGTGGAATTGGTACTGGTCCAGGAGTTATACAGGATAGATTTTCACCCACCATGGGGCGTCATCGTTCGAATCAACTCTTCAATGGCCATGGGGGACACATCATGCCTCCCACACAATCGCAGTTTGGAGAGATGGGAGGCAAGTTCATGAAAAGCCAGGTAAGAAAACATTGAGAATGCTTAGGTAACAAGTATTAAATCCAGTAATGTATGTGATTTACTTTTTGCTCTTTTAAAGATTCAATTATTTTACAGTCATGTATGTTTTTCTAAACCAAATATATGTGTATTACAGTTATTTAAAATTGGGTAAGATGCTTATCTTTAAGATTAGTAAAATCAAAGCACTTTTATTTGACAGTTAGGCTAGATTTTTATTCTTCCCTTGTTTTCATCTTTTGCTTCCTCTGGGCAAATTCAGTTTAAACTTTTCCTTATGGCTTGGCTCATCCCTTTGGTACTTGATTACCATAATTGTGGACCCCTTTTTATCTAGACTTTCTTTCTCCCTTTCTAAAATAGGGGCTAAGCCAGCTCTACCATAACCAGAGTCAGGGACTCTTATCCCAGCTGCAAGGACAGTCGAAGGATATGCCACCTCGGTTTTCTAAGAAAGGACAGCTTAATGCAGATGAGGTACATTTGCCTATGTTACTTATATACCAAAGTTTGTCAATTTAGAAATCTATTGCCCGATGATTATAAATAAGACGCGTTATTAAGAGGACTTAATGCTGGAGTTCTTCACCTTCTTCTTTCTTTTCTGTACTTCTTTTTCTATCTTTGGATGTCCAGCGTCCTGTGAGCGAAGATTATGAGATATGAGGGCAAGTCTCTTTAAGTCTTGAGTTAGAGCAAAGAAAATGGTTGTCAAGATTTTGATTGTGATTTTCCTGTAAATGAACTAATTTTCTGATTTTCAATACTTAAGTGATGCTTCGCCTGGGAGAATTCTAGTACAAATATGATTTGTAACAGTATCTTAACTTTCGTATGGATCAGATCTTTAGTGTTCTTGCCTGAAGTTATGTTAACATGGAGCAACTTTTTTAGCCATCAGTTCTCAAATTTCTGTCTTAGGTTCTGGGATGTTTGTGTATGCTGAATTAATTGTAGGATGTTGGATTTAATGTTTGCCATCTCCATGTTGTCGATTTTTTGTTGTGATCTGTTTTTAATTCTAGATTAGCCTGAGGCCTGCTCAGTCGTTCCTAATGAATAAAAATCAAGTGCCAAAGCTTCAGCCCCAGATAACTATGATTCCTCCTAGTGCACAACCACCACGCACTCAAACGCCGCCTCTGGGACAGGTATGACTATAATACAACAACATTTTCTCTTGTTAGAATACTTTCTGAAGACTTTTTAGTGTCTTCTTTTTAACTTCATGAGGGGTTTTTTTGTTGTTTTTTAAGACACCTCAGCTTGGTCTCAAAACTAATCCACCACTTATCCAGGAAAAGCCTGCTAAGACCAGTAAAAAGCCACCACCATCGAAGGAAGAACTACTTAAACTAACTGTAAGTTTCAAATAAGCCAGTAGTTTAATTCATGGAGTGTATCTGTCTGAGCTAGGGAAATACTAAAGATACTTGGATTATATTCTTTTCAGGAAACTGTTGTGACTGAATATCTGAATAGTGGGAATGCAAATGAAGCTGTCAATGGTGTACGAGAAATGAGGGCTCCTAAACACTTTCTTCCTGAGATGTTAAGCAAAGTAATTATCCTGTCACTAGATAGAAGTGATGAAGATAAAGAAAAAGCAAGTTCTTTGATCAGTTTGCTTAAACAGGAAGGGATAGCCACAAGTGACAACTTCATGCAGGTAAACGCTTGTCTGGTTCTGTGAGGACTCTTCTGCATTTATATTTGAGAACTGATAAACTGACTGTTGTGTATTCCTTCTAAGGCTTTCCTGAATGTATTGGACCAGTGCCCCAAACTGGAGGTTGACATCCCTTTGGTGAAATCATATTTAGCACAGTTTGCAGCTCGTGCCATCATTTCAGAGCTGGTGAGCATTTCAGAACTAGCTCAACCACTGGAAAGTGGCACCCATTTTCCTCTCTTCTTACTTTGTCTTCAGCAATTAGCTAAATTACAAGATCGAGAATGGTTAACAGAACT
The DNA here is from genome assembly GCF_963455335.1 of Martes martes. Classification (NCBI taxonomy): domain Eukaryota; kingdom Metazoa; phylum Chordata; class Mammalia; order Carnivora; family Mustelidae; genus Martes; species Martes martes. The sequence continues at coordinate 49,947,918 of NC_137898.1, forward strand.
TTTTCAACAAAGCAAGGTCAATATGCAGAAAATGCTCCCAGGTAAGAGAATGCTGGGGACTTTTTTTGTTTGGAATACTAAGTCTAGAGAGTCTTACTTAGTACTTTGAGTGGATTTACATAAATCTTCACACTGTTTTTATTATCCTGTCCAGATAGTGATAAGCATTACCACAGGCTAGAGATCACCTTTTATAAAAAGTGATTATGATTTAATGACTATTTGATCCAAATACTAAGTGTTTCCTTTGCTGGGTTTATTTTTATGTTAATCTTGTACATTTAGGAAATAATTTGTGAAGCTGTTCTCTAGACAGGTCAGCTGGCTAAAATGAACTACCTAATGATGGAGATGGCTTTTGTCTCTTCAGAAATTGATCAGAATAAGGACCGCATGTTGGAGATTTTGGAAGGAAAGGGACTGAGTTTCTTATTCCCACTCCTCAAATTGGAGAAGGAACTGTTGAAGCAAATAAAGTTGGATCCATCCCCTCAAACCATATATAAATGGATTAAAGATAACATCTCCCCCAAACTTCATGTAGATAAAGGATTTGTGAACATCTTAATGACTAGGTAAGATAAAGTCCAGAGTTAATGCTTTATTTACTAGAAAAAGTCTAAGGCAAGGGACTAAGAATTGTCTTTCTTGAGCTGGAAAACTTTGCTTTTGGGTTCTAACACAATCTTTCTTTGCAGCTTCTTACAGTATATTTCTAGTGAAGTAAACCCACCCAGTGATGAGACAGATTCTTCCTCTGCTCCTTCCAAAGAACAGTTAGAGCAGGAAAAACAACTGCTTCTTTCTTTCAAGCCAGTAATGCAGAAATTCCTTCATGATCACGTTGATCTGCAAGTCAGTGCCCTGTATGCTCTTCAGGTGCACTGCTACAACAGCAACTTCCCCAAAGGTGAGTGGGAGAAGGACGGTGAGTGGGGGCTGTGTCTCCCAACAGTGCACTAGATAACGGGATTATATACTGTCTTGTAGGCATGTTACTCCGCTTTTTTGTTCACTTTTATGACATGGAAATTATTGAAGAAGAAGCTTTCTTGGCTTGGAAAGAAGATATAACCCAAGAGTTTCCTGGGAAAGGCAAGGCTTTGTTCCAGGTAAATGTTTTGTTAGTCATTTTAGCCAGTTTTTTTTTCAATTTACTTGGTATTTTGCATCCTATAGTTCAGTTTTAAAGGCTCTTCATTAAATACTTAGATTTATCTGTATCTCTCCTTCTGTACTGTTGGAAGCTGTGGTAAAGTCGGCAGTTAGCACAGTGAGGGAGAGCCATGAAGTGATGAAAGGCTTCAATCTAGTGATATGTAAGAGGTTATTGATGGTTAGCATTTTTAAGAAATATACTTAGAAAGGTTGTGAATGATTACACAAGACTGGATTTAAGCTTTTTAAAAAAAAAAAATAAAGGAGAGATCGCTTCTGATTTTTCACACCTTAGTTTTAGATCTTAGTGGCATTCTAGCCCTAGGCGAAGAACTTTATACTTCTGGGGATTTTATTTTTAAAGATTTATTTGACAGCAAGCAAGAAAGGGAACATAAGCAGGAGGAGTGAGGGAGGGAGAAGCAAGCTTTCCAAGGAACAGGGGGCCCAAGGCAGGGCTCAGTCCCAGGGTCCCTGGGATCATGACCTGAGCTGAAGGCAGATGCTTAACGACTGAGCCACCCAGGCGCCCCACTTCTGGGGATTTTAAAATCACTGTACATTGATCACCCACAGAGTGGTTTAAAACCAGGTTTCATAGAGTCAGATTTAGTGGGTCTGTGGTTTTCCAGGGGATCAGGCTTTGAGAAACACTTGTCTCTACAGTGTCTTTGTGAGGAGCATCCGTGAAGCATTTATTATTAGCCCTGTCCTTGGGGAATCTGATTGAGCAGTCCTGAGGTGGGGCTGGAAATCTGCTTCCAGGAATCTTCTTCCCTCTTCCTCCCCAGTCCTGCTAAACTTAGGTTTGGGAGGAGCCCCTGTCCCTTACTGAACCTCAGAGGTAACTGGAAGCAGTGTCATGGAATGACACCCAGGCTCACGGACTGTAAATCGCTTCCCAAGTACAACTCGTCCACACCTTTTTAAAGTAACTCCCAGCCAGTAGACAAGTAATAATTAGCAATATGTTCTGAAGGCTTTTGCAATCATAAAAGGTGTAGACTACTTAAAAGTTCTCCTTTGGGGGCGCCTGGGTGGCTCTGTGGTTTAAAGCCGCTGCCTTCGGCTCAGGTCCTGATCCCAGCGTCCTGGGATCGAGCCCCGCATCGGGCTCTCTGCTCCGCGGGGAGCCTGCTTCCTCCCTTCTCTTTCTGCCTGCCTCTCTGCCTACTTGTGATCTATCAAATAAATAAATAAAATCTTAAAAAAAAAAAAAAAAAAAAAAAAGTTCTCCTTTGGTGGGTTTGGTAGCTCTATCCTAAACTATTGGTTTGAGTTTTTCTGTCTCGTGTAAGTGTGGCTTAATTTTGTGGAATGACAAATCCACAGGTGAATCAGTGGCTAACCTGGCTAGAAACTGCTGAAGAAGAGGAGTCTGAGGAAGAAGCTGACTAAAGAACCAGCCAAAGCCTTAAATTGTGCAAAACATACTGTTGCTATGACGTAACTGCATCTGACCTAACCACTGCGAAAATTCATTCCGCTGTAATGTTTTCACAATATTTAAAGCAGAAGCACGTCAGTTAGGATTTCCTTCTGCATAAGGTTTTTTTGTAGTGTAATGTCTTAATCATAGTCTACCATCAAATATTTTAGGAGTATCTTTAATGTTTAGATAGTGTATTAGCAGCATGCAATAATTACATCCTGAGTTCTCAAGCAGAGGCAGTCTATTGCAAGGACCTTCTTTGCTGCCAGTTACCATAGGCTGTTTTAAGTTAGAAAACTGAATAGCAACACTGAATACTGTAGAAATGCACTTTGCTCAGTAATACTTGAGTTGTTGCAATATTTGATTATCCATTTGGTTGTTACAGAAAAATTCTTAACTGTAATTGATGGTTGTTGCCGTAATAGTATATTGCCTGTATTTCTACCTCTAGTAATGGGCTTTATGTGCTAGATTTTAATATCCTTGAGCCTGGGCAAGTGCACAAGTCTTTTTAAAAGAAACATGGTTTACTTGCACAAAACTGATCAGTTTTGAGAGATCGTTAATGCCCTTGAAGTGGTTTTGTGGGTGTGAAACAAATGGTGAGAATTTGAATTGGTCCCTCTTATTATAGTATTGAAATTAAGTCTACTTAATTTATCAAGTCATGTTCATGCCCTGATTTTATATACTTGTATCTATCAATAAACATTGTGATACTTGATAGAGTTGTGTGTCTTTAAGTAGCAGCCACACATTAATGAAGAATTACTATGAATTTAGGTGTGTAGCAACAAACTTGGTAACATTTGCCTAGGTAGATTTCTAAGTCAAAACACGAGCCTTGGCCTACACTGCCCTACATCTGATCTAGTGGCCCTCCTGTCCTTACCCCATACCCAGTAAATCTGATCAGATTTTCTTGTTTTTGCCCCTTGTTCATTCTGCCCTGCTTCCTGGGATGTACCATGCATTCCTCCCCTCACCCTGTAGTCTTTCCTAAGCCTTGGCTCAACTATCAGGTTAATTAGTAAGGGCCTGTCTCCCCTGTGAAAACAGCCCTTGTTATACCTTTTAACCTCCTTTACATATCGCCATGTCCACCATTATTGTGACTGCTTGTTTATGACTCCCTCCAGCATGTGAGGAGATGGAAATTTTTTTTGTTCACTGTTTCCCCAGCACCTAGGACAGGACCTACACACAGTAAGCATATTTATTGAACCCAATCACAAAGGTGTGGTTTTTTTTGGGGGGGGGGTTGGTTTTTAAGATTTTATTTGACAAATCACAAGCAGGCAGAGGACTAAGCAGGCTCCCTGCTGAGGAGAGAGCCCGATGCAGGGCTTGATCCCAGGACCCTGAGATCGTGACCTGAGCCCAAGGCAGAGGCTTAACTGAGCCACCCAGGTGCCCCTGGACATAGGTCTTAAGTTCCTTTCAAGTTCTAAGACTGCATTCATCCTTATTACTACTGTGCAGTGTGATCTTGGGTAAGGTAACTTTGTTTCCTTCCTCTGGTTGATTTTTTTTTTTTTAAGATTTTATTTATTTGGCAGATCACAAGTAGGCAGAGAGGAGGAAGCAGGCTCCCCGCTGAGCAGAGACACCCCCCCCCCCCAACGCGGGTCTTGATCCCAGGACTCGGATCATGACCTGAGTCTAAGGTAGAGGCTTTCACCTACTGAGCCACCCAGGCGCCCCCTCTGGTTGATTTTTGAAAATTGAGCCAAGGCCTGATAGCGGAAGGTAATAGAAATGGTCCCTTCCTAGCAAGAGAGCCTTGCACATGAGGAGGCCTTTGACACATATGAACTTGTGCTTTACCTTCTCAGTAGCTTTTCCGACTTCTCAGGAAGAGCCGCTTCCATCCTGAGCTGCCAATCAGCAGATGAATCCAAGGGCATTTCTCAGTCTTAACTGACCTAGCAAAAGCATTCAGCAGTTATTTCTTGGCCTTCTGGCTTCTTCCATCTCCTCTTAAGGCTCTCTTCTAGCCTGCGGCACACATGCTACTGTTCGACTCCCCTCCACACTCAGCTCCTAGAGTTCCAGGTCTGTCTACGTGCCGAAGACTTGTGTTTTGAGTCCAAACTTGCCCAGGTCACCAATGGATGCGTTCAGCCCCTTCTAGACATTTTATCTGAATGTGCCACAGGCATTTCAAGCTCCCCCATAGCAACCTGTCCTCTCCTGGCCCTGAATGTGGCCCCCTTCCCCCAACCTGAGCCCTCCTTCCCAACCAATCCCCACATTCTGTCCATTTCCATGATCACTATCTGGATGAAGTCCACAGCTTCAATGCCATCTCCACTGCACAGCCTAGTCTAGCCCCCACTGTCTTATGCTTGAACTATTGCGAGTGACAAGGGTTATCCTCTAGTTCATCTTACTTCCCTTCCAGTCCATTCTTCAGATGACAGTTGTAAAACTCTGGTCCTTCATCTGCCCTTCAGTGGCCCCAAGTTTTCCTAGAAGAAAATACAAATTCCTTAATTTAACAATGGAGTTACCTGCTGTTTGCCCCTTTATATATTTTTTCTTTCCAGCTCCTGTCTGTGGGCCTTTACTCTTACTCTCCCTCCCTTCATCTAGCCTATTACTCATCCCTTCAGGAATTAGCATAAAATGTCCCACATTTGGAAAGCTTGCCTTCCTCTGCTAAGATGGAAGAATCTGTACCAATCAGAGCTCTTGGTTGCAAAGAGACACATTCTGGACAGACTAAGTAGAAAGGGAATTTATTGGCATCCCACTTAAGGGATGCAAAGGAAACCCTGAGAACTAGGCTTAGAAGCGAAGGGGGACGAAAGGAAGCTGGGTAGGCTGAGTCACAGAACTCTGCTAGAGCAGTGTTGTGAGCATTCCCATCAGACCCCAGGGCATCCTGTGCCAGCGTCGGACTTCTCCAGGGACAACACCAGGTCCAGGTTCAGAGCTCCAGGCAGGAGCCCACAACTGGCTGGGCTTGGATCACGTGTCCACCCTTTACTGCCTTTGTTCACTTGAGCAGATCTGGCCTTTTGGGCCCCTGCTGTGTCAGGCAGGCCCTGCGTCCCATGAAGGCTGACCGTGTAGGAGGGAACAAAGAACTCTGGAAGGGAACTTGGGTAGATACCCATAGCAGTCTGCTATGAGGCCTCTCCTCCCCACCTCCCCCTCTAGCACCTACCCCGCTGCACTGTGACCACCTGCTTACTGCCTGCCTTTCCACTGTGCTGAGAAGAGTTCCTGGAGGGTGGGGGAGTGTCTCTTCTTAATTCCTCCATTCCCAGGGCTTAGCACAGTGCCGGACACAAGTGCCAACAAATAGAGATGGAACGCAACAATGCGTCCAGGTTTCATGGGGCCCGAGTTTTCTATAACTGGGGCATGAGGAAGAAGGTCCAATTACAAGGCAAGCCTGTCCATCGTGGTGTGGCTGAAGTCTGACCTAAGCCTTCAATCTTGCAGAGGAGCGAGCTGGGGGCCACTGTGCGGCTCTCAGAGTCCTGAATTCTTACTAGGCTGGCAAAGATTCCACGTACGGATTCTTTGAGGTTATCCTCACTGATCCATTCCATAAAGTTAACAGAGGAAACACTGACACCCCGTGGATCACCAAACTGGTCCACAAGCACAGGGAGATGCAAGGACAGACTTCTGCAGGCCGGGGGAGCCGTGGCCTTGGAAAGGATCACAGGTCCCACCACACTCTGGGCGGTCCTCCCTGAGCGGCCTGGAGAAGCACAGTGAGCTCCGGCTGCACCATTACTGCTGACGGAAGGAAGGTTTGAGGAATTCTTACCTAATAAACAATTTAGGACAGTTTTTAAAAGGGGGGGGGGTGAAACTCAAAGGATACAAACTACAAACTTGGGGTTAGGATCCAGATAGATTCTTGGGTAAGAGTCCACTCTGGAACTTAGCTCATTTGACTCCATGGTGACTCTAGGAAGAAGGGACCACAGCTGACACCCGCCCGCCTAACTGTCCTGCTCTGTACCAGATCCGCTTCCAGTCGAATGACAAAGCACTCAGCTCGCCACATTCACTTACTCATTCAGACTTTCAGAAGTGAGCACCCCAGCCCTGCCAGCCTTGTGCTGGGGGCTGGGACATGGCAGGAGTCGGACACCATCTCTGCCCCCACTCCATGAGCATCCACAGTCCAGTGGGGGAGACGGACAGGAACTGACCATGCTGCCATCATGGGCAGGTGATGGGCTGCCTCAGCCGAGAGGAGGAAACTGGCTGGAGAAGCTGGGGCTTCAAGAAGTGTCACTCTCCTGATGAGAGCATTTGAGGGAGGGTTCACTAGGCAGAGGCAGGGAAACCGACCTCACCTATACCTGGCTCCGGAGAGTCCCCATCTCCCTCTCCCCCAAGGAGGACAGGGACTTCTAAGCTCCCTCATCGCACTGGATTTAGAGACAGCCTTCCACGGGGTGTCCTCCAAGGACGCCCTGGGCTCTGGCCAAGGAGACGTCTGAGCGCAGAGCAGAGAGGAGCAGGAAGAGGACCCTGAAGCCACACAGGCTGCCCAGACCCACAGACTGTCCTCCCATCCACCTCGCCTGGGCTTAGTCCAGGAAGACGGGGCAGAACCAGGATCGGGCTTCCTGTCTCTGTCGCGCTCTTGCTGGGCTCCCGGGAGAAGACACCCCACCACTGTCTGGAGGTGGCTACAAGTGTTACTTGTCTTGAATACCCCAAGAGAAAGAGGACCAAAACATCCTGGACATGCTCATCAGAAGGTGGGGGAGAGTGAGCATTGGCTTTGGGTTGGTCCCCCCATCCGCAGCAGATGACACCACAGTGTGACTGAGAAGCAGTGACTCCTCGAGGGCTGCTCATGCTTGCATGGGACTCAGAGCCTGGTCTGTGACTCGAATTACTAGTTACTTGGGAATCCCAGCTTCCCAAGTGATTAGTCCCATGAGTTTAGGCCAACTGCTTCTCCTCTCTGGGCTTCATCTGCCATATCTATGAAAGAATCCTTGGTTTGGCCACTTCCTAGCGTCACTGCAAGGAGCCAGAGAGGTAACAAGAAACTGTGTTCGATGGCTGTGGGAAGGCTCTATGGGTCCATTCGGCTCAGCAATATTTAGGAGAACCAACTACATGCTGGGCACTACCGCAGAGCTAAGGACGGGAGAGTGAAGGAGGTGAAGGCTTTTTATGTAGCACACATTCTGGCCGACAGGAGAGAGAGAAGAAACGAGTGTTACAGGGTCTGTGAGAAAGTGCTACATGTAGAGAAATAAAACAGTCACAGGGAGTGATGTGAATGCTCGCTGAAATGGGGCGTTCAGGGAAGGCCCCATGTGCAAGTGACCCTCTAACAAAGATCTACAGAAAGTGAGGGAGTGAATTATGCAGCTGTCTGGAGGAAGAACCTTCCAGGCACGGGGGAAGGAAAGTCAAGGGCCCAGAGATGGAAACACACACAGGGTATCTGAGGGAGCCAGTGCAGCTGAGCAGAGAGCAAGGGCGAGGGCTGGAGAGAGGCTGGGGAACACATGACCTAGCTAGACACAGTGAGGACTGTGGCTTGTATTCTAAGTGGGATGAACTGTCTTTGGAGAATTGCTAGTATTATTTATTAATAATATTAATCATTCATGGGTATTATCCATGCTTTGTTAGGGCACATTATTGTGATTATTCTAGCTAACATTGCTTGAGCAGGTAATATATGCAGGCTGGATTAGGTCCATTAATCATCCCATTTAATCTTCCCAACCTCTCTGAGGCAGGTACTTTCGATCTCCATTTGACTGATGATGAAACTGAGTCTCAAAAAAGTGAAGGAGATTGTCTAAGGTCTCTCATTGATTTAACAAGTAGTGATGAGCACCTTCTGGGGGCTCTTTTGATGCTCTAGGACAGTGTTGTCATGGGGCTGTCATTCAAACCCTGCACTCATTTCAGGAGCCGGCACTCATCACTGCTAAGCCTGATTGGGGGGTTGGGGAGGGTGCAGAAGGAAAAGAAAGAAAGGAAGAGATTCACCCAGAGGCAGCGAGGTTCTCCTTCCTGGGAGTGTGCGATCAAAGCACCAAAAAGGAACAGGTGCCTCCAAAGGTTGTGCCACAGGACCTGAGGTGAGGAACAATCAGCCTCCAGATGCCCCCGTTGGGGGTTGAGTTGTGTCCCACCCAAAAGAGATGCTGAAGTCCTAACAGCAGGTACCTGTGGATGTAACCTTGTTGGGAAATCAGGTCTCTGATCAGATGTAATCAAGATGAGGTCGTTAGGGTGGATCCTTATCCAATAGGATGGGGTCCATATAAGAAAAGAGACCAAAGAGACACACAGGGAGAAGGAGACAGAGGTGGACATTGGAGTGATGTCTCTACACAAGCCAAGGGAAGCCAAGGACCACCAGCAACACCAGAGGCTCGGAGAATAGCCTGGAACACACTCTCCCCTATAGCCTTCAGGTGTCCGGGCAACATCGAGATTTTAGACTCCTAGACTCCAGAACTAGGAGAGAGTACATTTCTGTAGTTTCACGGCACTCGGTTTCAGCCCTTAGCAACTATCGTGCTACACCTGCTCTAGCAGCAGCCCCATGGCCGCCACCATGATGCCTTCTGGTCCCCACTTCCAGTCCCTTCTCCAGAACCTGCCTCACTGCTCAGCTGGGTGCAGGAGGGGAGGGAGACACTTGGATGAACAAATGAATTGCAGCTCTATTTAAATCTGAGAAAAATCAACTCTGAAGAAAATGACTGAACGTCATGATAATCCATTTTAGCACTGAAAACTTAGAAAATAAAAATAAGTGAAAAGATATAAAGTTAATTATATCAAAGGTTTTCTTAATTTGGGGCAAGATGATCATTCTAAGTAGGATATCGGTGGCAATTCCAGATTCTGTGGGGTCTGAAGTTTAAATCATGTGAGGGGCCCTTTTAGGGAAAAGAATACAAAATTACAAATGCAGAATTAGGTTCAGGGCCAGAAGAGATGGGGGCCCCTGAAGCGTAAGCTTCTTCATCTTCATGGAAAATCCACCTCTGCACGGAAAAGAAAAATAATCCAGAAACCACAAAGGAAAGTGTTGCTGGATTTGTCTAATTAACCTGCTTTTCCCAACACAAAGGACAAAGAAAAATATTTGCCGTACTCACAATAGAAAGTCAATCAGTAAGAAAAAGGCTAACTTTGGGGAGCCCAAGTGCCTGGCTCACGGCATACATTATTGGAGTCTCAGAGCAGTCCTGGGGTGCAGATATTCTTACCCCAATTTAGTCAGCAGTCGAGTCCCTGGCTAAGGGACTCGAAGCCACCATTCAAATGAAGCCATGATCCAAAGTCACATAGTTGGTCATTGGAAGATTAATCTAAAGCTCCTATGTCTTCCATCAGACATGGTCAAAACTGGCGCTGATTTCCAAAGGTGGGGAAAGTAAAAGAAGACAGCCCTGCAGTTTTCCATCCCCAGATTACCCCCAAGAGAGGGCGGGCCTGGCATTTTAGTGTTAACGATTTATTTCCAGTGACGCCAGACCCTCTCAGTTTGTGCACAAGGATATACTGTTTGGGGAGGATACACGAACCCCAAATGGTCCCGCCAATGCTCGTTTTTAACATGGATGGAGATTCCCCCTTTGGGCTTGGTGAAGAAAACAAAACCAAACCGGAAAAGCACAGGGAAATTTAACACAGATTTAATCGTTATTCCTGGGGGCCTGATCACTCTAAAGGGTTAGCCTCACAGCCAGCTCCCTGCTCAGCAGGGAGCCTGCTTCTCCCTCTCCTTCAGCCACCAGTACCCCCTCTTGCTATCTCTCTCTCGAGTAAACAAATAAAATCTTTAAAGATAAATAAATAAAAATCAGTATGCTATATCATCACAGAACACACCTACTAGACAAATACGAAGACCAAAAGTCTTAATGTGATGTAAGTGACCACGTGGGGTACATTTCTGGCCAAACATAGACAGATTCTCATGCCTGGATCACAAACCATATGCCATGGAAGGGAAAGAAAGCTACATTCTCTTAAAAACCACATTGGAAGGGGTTTGGACACAGCTGGAGACCAAGACCCTGTGAAACATTTTGTGATGAATTTGAGTAAAATTATTTTATGAAGGGTGAATGGAGAAGAGCACTAGCTCCTTTTATTTTTATTTTTTTAAAGATTTTATTTATTTGGAAAAAAAAGATTTTATTTATTTGACAGAAAGAGAGAGCGCAAGCAGGGAGAGCAGCAGAGGTAGTGGGAGAAGCAGGCTCCTCACTGAGCAGAGAGCCTGGACATGGGGCGTGACCCCAGGACCCTGGGATCATGACCTGAGCTGAGGCTTAACTGACTGAGCCACCCAGGCCCTCCGAAAAGCACTAGTTCTTAATCAATGTTTTGTTTTAATGTGGTTTTATTTTTTAAAAGATTTTTATTTATTTATTTGACAGAGATCACAAGTAGGCAGAGAGGCAAGCAGAGAGAGAGGGGGGCGGGGGGAAGCAGGCTCCCGCCAAGCAGAGAGCCCGATGAGGGGCTCAATCCAAGGAGCCTGGGATCATGACGTGAGATGAAGGCAGAGGTTTTAACCCACTGAGCCACCCAGGCACCCTAATGTGGTTTTAAATATGTTTATAATACATAAATATTAATAGACATTGAAGTATTTCACCTATATCCCAAAAGTCTATAAACTTAGGTTAATCAAAAACCTTTTGAGCAGGGGCGCCTGGGTGGTGCAGTCGTAAGCGTCTGACTCTTGGTTTTGGCTCAGGTCAGGTCTTAGGGGTTTTAAGATCCCCGCATCAGGCTCCCCGCTCAGTGGGGATTTTGATTTTGATTTTCTCCTCCTCCCTTTCTCTCTACTCCCTGCCCCCTCCCAACACGCACTCTCTCAAAGAAATAAAATCTTAAAAAAAAAAAACCCTTTTGAGCAGGGAGAGAACCTTAAAACTGGGAATGGGGTCACACTGTAATTCAGGCTACCTTATATCTGGGCATATGTGGTATTTGGGACTCAAAACACGGCTGTCGCTTTATCTTTGGAAATGCCAAGCAGGGAATCCTGCTACAGGCAGTGTGGACACCGCATTGCCTAAGCACACTGCTATAAAAACTCAACATCAGTAATACCGAGCCACAGAGACACAAGGTCACAGCCACACGCCTCCTGCCCAGTGTCACAGTGCAACAAGCCCTTAGGAAGAGGCACCCCAGCCTCCGGGTTCAGGAGTGATGCCATCCTGTAGTTCTTATGCCCTTCCCCTCCCCAGCCCCTCCCTCTAAAGACACTTGCCTGGAGCTGCCCAGAGGCCACAGTCCTGCTCTACACCGCCTAAACCGGCCACCTTCCTTCCCATCCGGGCTCCCTCCCACCCCAGCTCCGGGCCCTCCACCCTGGACCCTTACCCCCAAACTTTTCTGTATAAATGCTAATCTATCCCCGTTCCAACCACCCACCCCGCCCCCTGCTTCATGCCCTCTGGGTCCCACAGACTAGCACCAGCAAATGTCTCCAGGTCCTCACTCTCTCTCTGAACATTACTGCCGTCTTCTTGCTCTGAAGGAAACCAGGCTGTCCCTTTTTTTTTTTTTTAAAGATTTTATTTATTTATTTGTCAGAGGGTAGGGGGGAGAACACAAGCAGGCAGAGCGGCAGGCAGAGGCAGAGAGAGAAGCAGGCTCCCTGCTGAGCAAGGAGCCCGATGTGGGACTCGGTCCCAGGACCCTGGAATCATGACCGGAGCGGAAGGCAGCAGCTTAACCAACTGAGCCACCCAGGCGTCCCAACCAGGCTGTTCCTTGAGCTGATCACTTTCCCCTGCTGTCTTCCTTCTCATGCCACTGGCTGCCTTGCTTCCCACCAGCACTTTCCAGCCACTTCTGCCTCTTTTCTCCCAAGGACCCAGACCCTTAGAACTTGACACCATCAGATTACTCCTCCCGGGTATACTCACGCCCCTGTTTTTCGAAGTCATGACTTCCTCCCTTCTGTTTCCCTGAGCGTTCTTGGACTCTTCCCTCTCCCTTCCCTGTCTCTCCACACCACAGCCCCCATGAAACCACGGTGGGTGCTCCCCCAGCAAGGACACGCTTGTCATGATGGATGACCTGACTATTCACACGGTAGTTGTTGGACTAGTGTTGTCTGGGAACCTGTGAGGGTCGCAAAATATTCCATCTCACTCCAGACCTCCTGGATCTGAATCCCCGGGTGATTAGTGAGCCCGTTCAAGCTCGATGAGCCCTGATACACAGCATAACACAGGCTCCCTGGCTGGCCACCAAGGATTACTCTGCGTCCCCGGGTGTGGTGGCCTGGACTCAGCTTCTACTTCACTGACAAGCAATTCGATCCGCACCCTCTCCGTCCCATGCCTTCCCACCTTCCAAAAGACCAAATCTCCAACAACAGCTCTCCCCTCCTTTTACTATGGATGGAGTTCCAGCTCTTTCCAAAGGCCAAACCCTTTCCCCATTCTCAGACCCCATTCCCTTGGGCCAAATAACTGTAGAGCATTTTCTGTCCCCATGACCAGGTGCAAATGGCAGGGCCAGTGGCCACAGCAGAGGTGATTGGGAGTCAGTGGGAGTCCATGCCAGCTCACAGGACAACTGAGAGCCTCCATTCTACCTTGAATCGAGGTTTTGACAAGACCAGCCATTCACAATGTGAAATTCCAACAGGAAGAGTGCCTGAGTCTTCCTGGAGGAGGATGGGACAGGTGAAAGCTGAGCTCTGTGACTTCTGTGAACCGTGCAAAAGAACGGTGTACACAATTCCAAGGCCAGAGTGTTCAGGGTAGACAAACAAGAGAGCCGCCAGTGCTAAAGCAAGGCTTTACCATTCTTCACACCAACCCCAGCACTCATCTCTCACTTAATTGCTCAAGGTCAAGGAATATGGCGATGCTCCCTTTTCACACCTCCTTGGTCCAAGAGTGCTCCTTCCCATTGCTTCTGCTGCCCCTTCAAGTTGGAAGCAGCAGGAGGACAGACAGGGAGGAGCGTGTCTACACACACAAGCGGGCCAGGACAATCCAGCAGCCGCTGAAGGCAGGAAATGAAGGGTCCCCTTCTCTCCAGCAAAGGAATCTGGAGCTCTGGCTCGCATTGGAGAAATCAAAGCAGCATTGTTCCCAAGAACAAAACAGCCCAGGAGAGAACAAAGGTTTTGGCATTGATCCCTCTCAGGCAGAAGATGCTATCAGAGACACTCCACCCTGCTGAGATAAACCCAGCCTGTCCGGCACTAGAGACCGACACACAGGTTCATTTATTAGGATCATGCTCAAGAGCAGTGATCTTTCAGCGGTTTGACGAACATTTGGTGCCTTCACTATTGTAAAAATCAGAACCAAATCTGTTGAGCAAGAATGGTTTCTAAGAAAAAACCACCTTCACAACTGACAGACACACAGAGATAACCAGGCAGTGCCCTGGGCGGCGGACACCATGTGGGTGAGGGGCACCTGGATGCAGACAAAATGGCTGCCAGTCACAGGTCAAGGGCAAGCAGGACTCCCACAAAGTGAATTTGCTGAAACTCTTGTACCAGAGACCTCAGAGCCGAGCCCCGTCCTTCCCAGCAACATCAATTTTAGATTTTCTTTTTAAGATTTTATTCATTTATTTGACAGACAGAGATCACAAGTAGGCAGAGAGGCAAGCAGAGAGAGAGAGGGAAGCAGGCTCCCCGCTGAGCAGAGAACCTGATGCGGGGCTCGATCCCAGGACCCCGAGATCATGACCTGAGCCGAAAGCAGAGGCTTTAACCCACTGAGCCACCCAGGCGCCCCTCAGTTTTAGATTTTAAGAACAAAATATAAATGAGTACCTACTTCTTGCCAAGTCGTAGGTTCGGCTCTTGGGAAATGAGAAAGACAGAATCCCTGCTCTCGAGTTCACTCGCTCATGTGGACCTGTGAAGAGATTATTTCAATGCATGGAGTCTGAGGTGGTTTGGGGCAAAGGCTGTTCACAGCCCGAGGTACCTCCGTTTCTATAGGAGCACACGACAATAGCCAATGTTTGAATCATGACCCCGGATCATCAAAAGAGGGGTAAATACCACTTAGAGGTATAATATGTGGGATGGAGTAGGGCACAAGTGAGAAAGGTTATACAGGCAGACTCTGCGAGGGCTAGAGGTATTGTGTTCATATTTACTACATCACACCTTCTTCCATATGCATCATACATGAATGAATGAATTAGAGTTTTTGACAATACGGTCTTCTGACTGAACTGTCCCTTCCTCCTCCCACCCCTACCCCACATGTCCAGCTCAGGACACAATAATCTTAATTTTTAGAACAGTTTGAAATAGCATTTTCTGTGGTTTATCACTGAAAGCATCCTAACTGCAAAGGACTATAGAATTCAGCATTTTCCTCACTTACATGGCTATAGAATTTTTTTTTTTAAAGGAATCTCTTTTGGGACTAGTGTTTCAGGGACAACACACTGGGGGGACACACTGGATTAGAGATTTTGGAGACAGAATTGACCAGAAGGTGAATTCACTAATTCAGTGACTTCTGGATAAGACATTTCAAAATCCAGCCCCAATGTCTTGCACCCAGTAAGCGTTCTCTTCACTACTTAGCTGTGGACAGCACGAACACATACGATGGGCCCCTGGAGGGTGACCACGGTAGCAATCTGGAATACATCAGCCAGGTCAAGGAAAATGCATAAAAATTTGAGATATTTTCTAAAACTCAGTATGTTCAGAAGAACAAATGTTACAAAAACATTTTGTCTGTAGTAAACAGAATAAAGAAAAGCAAAAACCAAGAGCAAATACATAATTTCATATGCAAAAAATATAATCTATCTGTATCTATGGAAAAACTAGGCTTGAAATAGCAGACATGGTTTCCAGTTCCTTGGAACAGAAAGACCTCAAGTTACCCAGACAGTTGCAGTAGACTAGACAGTCTGTTCAAAATTCTCTGCCATGACCCTAGAATGTTTAACTTAAAAGGATCTCAAACAACATGATTATTATTATTTTTTAGATTTTATTTATTTGAGAGAGAGAGAGAGAGCATAGGCAGGCAAGCAGAGGGAGGGGGAGAAGCAGGGTCCCTGCCTAGCAGGGAGCCCAACGCAGGACTCAATCCCAGGGCCCCAGGACCATGACCTGAGTGGAAGGCAGACGGTTAACTGACTGAGCCACCTAGGCGCTCTCAAACAAGCTTAGTGTATAAACAGGGCTGCTGATGCTGAAGAGTGAAGTGCTTCGTCCCATCAGTGTGAATCTCAGAGTGGGGCTGGAAGCCAAGGCCCAATGCCAAGTGAGGCCCCAGGACAGTCTGTAGGTTTGCTCCTCCCACATCAGTGGAGGCACTGAGGTCTGGATGAACTTGAGGGGTCTGCAGCATATACCCTTCCCCGTGTTCCTGATGCACGCGGTGAGCTTGTGACGGACCTGTACAGTGCAAACACTCCCAAAAGACCAAAGCATCAGAAACTACCTTTGGGGGGAAAAAAATGCACCGGGCTGTGCTCCAAATTCTGGTTTTAGAAGTGGATACTAGTCTCCTTTAAAAGGTCTATCTTGACTCTATTGGGTACTTACTTTCCCAAGGAAGAAATTGTTTGTTAGTAGAACCAAAACAAGGGATACTTAGAAAGCTCCAGGAAAGTCACATTTCCTGGAGATTAAAAATATTTTTCTCCAGGGGCGCCTGGGTGGCTCAGTCGGTTAAGTGCCCAACTCCTGATTTCAGCTCATGTCATGATCTCGGGGTCCTGGAATCTAGCCCTGGATCGGGCTCTGTGTTCAGCCCCTCTCTCCCTCTGCCCCTCCCCCTACTCATGCTCTTTCTCTTTCTATTAAACAAAATCTTTAAGAAAATAATTGTTTCCAGAAGAACTAGGCAGAAGCCAAGAATTTGTTTTTATAGATGATCTATGAAAGCGTAGCTGACCTAGTCCGCACTCAGTCTCAACAAGAGCAGCGAGCTTGGCAAACGGGTCAAGACCTTCAGACCCATTCAGACACAGGGAGGACTTTCCTGGGAGTTCCTCACAGCCTCACTGCTGAACCTGCCTTCACAACCCTCACAGCAGTCGCAGGAGCTACGTACGTACAGCCTTTCGCTATAACAGCAGAGCTGCCTGTGGAGGCCAAGAAAAACAAGGCTGTACCCACCTCAAGTCTAGCCAGACATAAGTACAGCCATCTTGACAAAGCAAAAGCTGGCACCTTGCACCCCCTCTCCACCCGCTCCCCTCCCCTCAGTAGTATATATGAACAAATAGTTAACTTGCAGAAATCACAATCCTGCAAGACAGGAGTCTCCCTCAGTTTACAAATGTCCCAATGCTAAATCTCACTAACAAGGACGCTTGATAGGAGGAATGTGACATTCCACCAGGAAACTCCCAACTGTCTTCATGTTAGTGCCTCATTAAAGGGAAAAACGGCCTTGGCTTGATAATAACTAGGCCTCCAATATCCTGACAATCTTCTTTTACCCTGATAGTCTTTCTGAATATCCCCTTTGTCCTCACCCACCCCTGAGTCCACCCCTACTCTGCCTTTAAAAAATCTGACTGTAGTCTGGTTCAGGGTCCAAGTCCCTACTCTGCTGCGTCGGGTATACTTGGGCCCAAGCTTAAGCTTGTCAAATAAACCCTCATGCAATTGCATTGGTGTTGGCTCCTTGGTGGTCTCTCGGACGCGAAAACTCGGGCACAACACTGCCCGCTTCAGAAACCCATGCCATAAAAATAGCTATTTTTTTAAAAGACTTTATTTATTTATTTGACAGAAAGAGAACACAGTGAGAGAGGGAACACAAGCAGGGGGAGTGGGAGAGGGAGAAGCAGGCTTCCCGCCGAGCAGGGAGCCCTATCCCAAGACCCCGAGATCATGACCCGAGCCGAAGGCAGACGCCCAATGACTGAGCCACCCAGGCGCCCCTCAAAATAGCAATTTTAGCAAAGGAAGTGATTGCATTTCAGTCAGAATAACAAAGTGGGTTTTCTTGCCTAAACTTAAGCAAAATTTGTTTTAAGGTTTAGGGTTTAATAGCTCCAGTAGTACTTCGTCTAGTTCTGAATTAACTCAAAGGCCAATGCCAATCACATTCTCTAATTATACAGAGCCATTTGAGGTTCTCAAAAATCTTACCGTGTAGGAGAGAGGCGCCTGGGTGGCACCGTCTGTCAGGTGTCTGACTCTTGATTTTGCCTCGGGTTTGAGTCTCAGGGTCGTGACCTCGAGCCCCATGTTGGGGGCCCTGCCGTGAGCATTGAGCAGGGAGGCTGCTTGAAATTCTCTCCCCCTCTCCCTCTCCCCACCACGCATGTTTGCTTGCTCTCAAATAAATAAATCTTTAAAAAAAAGAAAAGAAAAGAAAAAGAACTTATGGGGCAGAGATGGCTTTTTTATAAAACGGAGAGTGACTCAACTGGGGAAGTAACTTCCTCAAGGTCATGGGGCTTGTCAGTGTCACAAAGGGAGATTCCATTCGAGGACACCTGGATTCCAGGATACCTGGATTCCAGGATTTCTGCTCCTAACCAGCTATCCCTGGCCGCCTCTCCTGCTGACAGCCACTCCCACTAAGAAGTGGAAGGCTGAGGTGCGAGCTCAAGATGGCGACATGGGAGGATTCTGAACTTACCCCCCCCCCCACCCCCTGCCATGGATACACTAAACCTACAGTTACCCATGGAACAACGTGCTCTGAAAAAAAAAACCCAAACTACCCCTTCACATCTAGCACATGAGGAAAAAAAAATCAAAGTGGGTAGGAAAGGCTGAGAAACCTCACCATTACACCCCCGCCCCCTGACCCCCTCACCTCCCCACCCCAACCCTCTCAACCCCCAACCCCCTCACCTGCCATCCCTCAACAGCAATGGACAATTGGGAGGGAACTCAAAAACCCAGAGCTTCTCCCTGAGTTGGTACCCCATATTGGGCTCCCCAACTTTAAGACCTGCTCCTGAAAGACGAGCCCCCAAAACAGCTAGTTTTGAAAACCAACAAGGTTCAAGCCCAAAAGACCTGTGGGGTTGCCACAAACTGAGAAACAGCTCTTAGAGAACTCGCACGTGGACTCACTCACCCCACAGACCAGCACAGAAGAGCCTTTGGGAAGTGCTCGGTTTTTCCATGAGAACAGCTCATTTGCTAATTTTAAAGCGTGGGACCTGGGGGCAGGGGCCTGCTAGGGTACCCTCTGGACAAAAGGAAACCAGCGGGAGCTCTCTGCTGTCTCCTGGGTATCTTTGGGGCACTGTCTTCATGTTCCCCCTCTGCTCTGTGTCCTGGAGACGAGCTTCAACCTGCATCTGGTGCGTGGTTTTTACGGTGCCCCAGTTTTTGCGCCGGTAGCCCAGGGACTGCCCCTTGATCTCCTGGCTCTGGGTGCCAGGGGCACCTGCATTCCTGGGGCTCGGGGTTCTGTAAGCTTCAGAGCTGTTCTGGCCGCTGCAGAGAGCACACTGCAACACAAACCCATCTTTCTGAGAAAGACGGCAGCTTGCTTGTTCTGGAGCTTGGGTCTGGCCACTGATTGGGGTCTCTGGAATGGAGGCCGGTGGAAGCAATCTTTGTTCTCTCTGCTTGGCTACAGCTGTCTGATATCGTAAGTAGCTACCAGCCGCAGGGCACAACAACAGGCAACGGACCCAGAACTCAGTCCTCCTGTGAAAGAGACCTACTAGCTAGTCATCATTGCTGCCACCTGAGGCTCTGGCTTCCAGTCAGCCTGAATCTAGGTGTCCTTTGGGGTCATCTTCTTTAGGACACTGACAGGTCTTGGCACATCCCAGCTACTGGGAGCTATGAAACCTAAAATAGGTGGCTTGGATAATCAGAAAGGTTTGAGAGAAAACCAAGAACTAGGGAAGGATTCAATGATGAGTTTCAAGAGTCATCGGATATAGTTAACATTTTTTTTTCTTGTGATGGTAACTTTTAAGATACAGTATTATTATTAGTATTATTATTTTCTTTTTTAAAAAGAGTTTATTTATTTATCTGACAGAGAGAGAGGGAGCACAAGCAGGGGGAGTGACAGGCAGAGGGAGTCCAAAGCAGGACTTGATCCCAGGACTCTGGGATCATGACCTGAGCCAAAGACAGATGCTTAACCGACTGAACCACCCAGGCGCCCTTATTATTTTCTTAAAGATTTTATTTATTCACTTGAGAAAGAGAGACATGTACTAAAAAGCACCTTTGGAGCCAAAACGTGAAGTAGGGAAACAGCATTACCTTAAATCCCTCCTCCATAAATAACTCTCTGAAGGACCTTCTACCAACATGCTTTCATTACTGCTTGATGTTGAGTCATCAGTTGGGAAATGTTTTTAAACTTAGATTTTTGGGGCACCTGGGGGGCTCAGTGGGTTAAGCATCTGCCTTCAGCTCAGGTCATGATCTCAGGGTCCTGGGATCAAGCCCCGAATTGGGCTCTCTCAGCGGGGAGCCTGTTTCCCTTCTCTCTTGGCCTACTTGTGATCTCTCTGTCAAATAAGTAAATAAAATCTTTAAAATAAATAAACAAACTTAGATTTTTGTCGCTTGGGGATTAAGCAGTTCACCTTGTTATACGTGACATGTTGGAAAGAGCAGAGAGGCCTCGATTCAGGTTCAAATCTCCCCTTCACCAGCTGCATGAACTTCTGAATCGCAGGCCCTTCAAAGGCAGACAGTCAAAAGTCCTCTTACGTTCTAGTTCCCAGAGTTGCACACCCGCCTCCCATGGCCTCAAATGCCCTCTCTTGACGCTTCACTTGCCTGGTCCCTTGAGTTAGTGAAGGTCTCCCGAACTTCAGGAAATCTTGATTTGACTTCATCTTCCCTTCTGCACCCACAACCTGTGCAAACATTACCTTCACACCATAGGGACAATGAACTTACTTCTTCACTATATTTTTGGCAGGAAAGTCATTTTATCTCTGCATTCTCAATGACCAATATACTTATTGACTAAATTACAGCTTCCTTTTTAAAGGTTTTTTATTTTTATTTTTTAATTTTTAAAAAAGATTTTATTTGAGAGAGAGAGAACAAGCAGGGGGTAGCGAGGCAGAGGGAGAGGGAGAAGCAGACAGCCACGGAGCAGGGGGCCCAATGTGGGACTCGATTGCAGGACCCTGAGATCATAACCTGAGCCAAAGGCAGACACTTAACTGATTGAGCCACCCAGGTGCACCAAAAAGTTTTACTTATTTTGAGGGAGAGGGAGAAAGTGAGAGAGGAGGAGAAAAGAGAGAGAATCTTAAGCAGGCTCCATGACCAGTGTGGAGCCTGACATGGTACTTGATCTCACGATCTCGGGGTCGTGAGCTGAAATTATGAGTCAGAAACTTAACTGAGTCACCCAGGTGCCCCTAATTACAGCTTTTTACAAACTATAGTGCAATATAAAAATGTTATTCATAACTTATTAATCACTGAATTATTGAAAATAAACTAATATGAAACTAGTATGAAATTAGTACTAGTATGTATCTTTAAAAAAAAAAACGCCACAAATCTATAAAGAATTATAGAAGTTTTGGGGGCGCCTGGGTGGCTCAGTGGGTTAAAGCCTCTGCCTTCGGCTCAGGTCATGATCCCAGGGTCCTGGGATCGAGCCCCGCATCGGGCTCTCTGCTCAGCAGGGAGCCTGCTTCCTCCTCTCTCTCTCTGCCTGCCTCTCTGCCCGCTTGTGATCTGTCTGTCAAATAAATAAAATCTTTAAAAAAAAAAAAAAAGAATTATAGAAGTTTTAGGGCGCCTGACTGGCTTGGTCAGTGGGGCATGAGACTCTTGATCTCTGGGTTATAAGTCTGAGACCCATGTTGGGTTTAGAGGTTACTTAAAAATAAAATCTTTAGGGGACGCCTGGGTGGCTCAGTCTGTTAAGTGTTGGCTTTTGGCTCAGGTCATGATCCCGGGGTCCTGGAATCAAGTCCCACATCCGGCTCCTTGTTTGGCAGGGAGCCTGCTTCTCCCTCTTCCTGCCACTCCCCCTGCTTGTGCTCTCTCTCACAAATAAATAAAACCTTAAGAAAAAAAAAAGGAAAAAAAAGAAAAATCTTTAGGGGCAACTGAGTGGCTCAGTCAGTTAAGCGTCTGCCTTCAGCTCAGGCCATGATCCCAGAGTCCTGGGATCTAGCCCTGCATCCAGATCCCTGCTCAGCGGGGAGTCTGCTTCTCCCTCTGCCCCTCACCCCTCTTGTGCTCTCTCAAATAAGTAAAAATCTTAAAAAAAAATATTATAAAAAATGATAGAACTTTCCAGTAAACCTTCAGCTTAGCTCAGGTTCTTCCAAATATTTGCATAGTTTATGCCAAATTTTCATATACAAATGTACTGAGCACATACAAATGACACAATGTTACCCATAAAAGTTGGCAAAAGAATTTTATTATGTGGCTTACGTAGGTCTTTGCATTCTACTAACAGAAAAGCATTTTTCCACATCTTATTCGACCTAACAAATCATATATTTGTGATTTTATCTACATGGCTGCAGCATTACACTACTAAAGAAAACCTTCCTTTCACTTGTACTTTGGTGCAATTATACAGTAGATATCTCTTTGCCCAGAAAATAAAAATATTCTCAATCTCAACTTAAAATGGAACAAAGACATTAACACCAAGTTTCTTGCACCACTCCGTAAAAGATTGCAATAAAAACCAAAACAGTATGCTGCTTAACATACAAGATGATGAGACGTCTGGCAGTTTCAGTCAAACCTCTGTAGGAATGGTTTAGCATCTGGGTTTATTTTTACTGCAGTTTTCACATATGACAGGTGGAAGTGTACCATAATGAAGAATAGTCACATTCTTCATTTGCTCAAGAGACTCAAATACTGGACTCCAGCACAGGAAGTATCTCTTGGGGCTTAGTAATATACAAATGGGTAGAAAAAAAAAACTGCCTTAGGAAAAATTTCACAATTGTTTGACTAAACATCTGAAACGTTTTTATCACAGCTTTCATATATTAAAAAAGTTTCCTCCCGAGATGAAGCTTATTTGTGAAATAAAACCTAGTCGCTATCATCTGACCCATGTTCTGAGCCCCGATCTGAGGCCTCATTGTTGGATCCCTCCGGTTCGGATTCATTTCCAGAGCCCTGGCCAGAGCCCTCATTATCAGAGCCTCTCTCGGAATCACGCTCGGACTCGGCGCTCGGAGAAGCGGGGCGAGAGTCCACGTCTGAGCCTCCGGAGCGGCTTCTCCCGGACTGCACAGACTCGTTGTCAGACTGCTCTGAACCCGAGGGCCTTCTCTTTCTGGCAGGCTGGTCACTGTCTGAATCCTCATCCGATTGCCGTCTGCGGGGCCTCCGGGGACTGCCGGCCTCGCTGCCAGACTTGCTCCGGTTCCCATCGGAATCACTCTCTGAAGAGGCGCGCTTCTTCCGCGGCTCTCCCTCGTCCGAGTCGCTGTTGCTGTTGCTGGCGCGGTGATGTCTGGTAAAGACAAGCACTGGTTAGATTGGCCCATGGGAGACTCAAAGAGCAGAGAATGCTTTGAAAATACCAGGGCAGTAAATGTTCTATTTATGACCTGCATGGTGTCTACACAGATGTTCATTTTTTGTGTCCTGTTTTGTAAATTTGATCTATTTCACAGTTTAAAAAAAAAGATTAAAAGGAAAAAAGAATATGGTACTTTGATTATAACACAGCATTTAAACAGTAAACGAGGACTCTCATTGGCTTATACCAGGCACCCTTCATCAGAATGAAGCACTTCTCAATTTCACATATAAAATTATGAAAAGGGATAATTAATTTTTATAAACAAATTCAGAGCAGCTGAAGTGAAACCCAGGATCTTGCTTGGCTGTCGACTCCGAGCAATTAATCCTCTCCCAAGGCTGGATGAGTGGGACTTGCCACCATCCTGTCAGACACCTGAAGAGCGAAGGCACCATTCCTATTCATGATCCGCGGCTGCACTAGGGCCCTCCACCGGCACAAGACTTACCCAGAGAAGAAGCTGGGGCTAAAAAGGCTTCTGTAGCTTGCTTACTTCCGCTCGGAGTTCCCCCCTACTTATCAGCTGATGGGTTAAAAGGAAAGGGACTTGTACCTATGCTTGGAATGGTGGTGGCACCCAGGAAATCTTGGCTTCCTGGAGGCTCTGGAGCACAGAGCATTCCCTTAACTGCTGTGACAGGTGCTCACAGCCTAGAGCTTTGCACAGGAGGACATACTTCTCTTGTGGCATACTTCTTAGTTTTGGTTTCCATGACAAATATTCCAGGAAAAGAATATTAAATCCCACAGGGTTCAGTCTAAGAAGGGAGAATACGATGAAATATATTCCTCTGTTTGGAAATGAAACCATCTCCACATGATTGAAGAAAGGTTCTCTGTGCTTAAATCTGAAAGAAGAAACCGAGACGTACAATACGTAACTCCGGTCACCCTGAGTGGACATGAAGAGTGACTGAGAGGAGGACGCTGTATATTCATTCTGAATATATGCTAAAGGCCAGTGGGCCTCTCACAATCCAACTCCTATCATTCTACCTGGCCAAATAAGCAAACACTCTGTGATGGTCAAGACCAAGTTTAACTGATACAAGGGGCTCAAATCAACTTGGTCTTGACCTCTGATATAGTTTAGCAGTAGCTCAGCCTCTCACACAGACCCTTCTGCCTACATATTTTAACAATGCTCATTCTAAAAACACACACCTCATTGCTCTGCTCGTGCATGCCTCTCACCACTGGCTGGGGTAACACTGTGGGCAAAGCGCAAGGCAACCACAGTGTAGGTCAGCCAGCGTTTTCAGAGAAAACAGGAACTGTAAGTCTTTACAGATGGTTCCCTAGAGCTCGCTACCCAGGAGGGCAGCACCCCGCCAGTATCCTCAGCTCCCTCAACATGCTAACCAAGACTCAACTCAAATAGCCTTCCTCTCACAAAGCCTGTCTCCTACAACCCTCCCCTCAAACTCCAGAGTAGGTATTGTCCCCGGGGAGCAATAAATGAAACCGTAAGTGATAACACTTATCCCACGATAATGTGGTTTTTGGCTTATCTGTTATTCTCCACTGCTTCTAAAGCATAAACTCGAGGGCAGAGTCTATGACTCTTTCCTCTGTATCCCTGGCACTCAGCACACTATCTCATGGAATTTTTAGTGAATGTTCAAGTGCCTGTGGAATGAATGAATGAAATGATGGCCATCAGAAGAAATATAATGTCGTACAGCATTCAGAGTCCCTGTCTGCAAATTCAAGTTGGGGAACTGAGGGACAAGTTTAGGACAAGTAAACTCAAAGACTGCTTCTCCAGGTGCACCATGAGCTAAAGGAGAGTAGTGGACAAGCGGTCTAGGAAAAGCCCCTCCTGGAGCTGGCAGGGCTGAGTCACCACTGCCCGACAACGAAGGAAATGGTCAAGAAAGTCCCATCTCCACGTGGCCAGGAGCAGGCTACTCTAACAGTTTTAGCTGGCCTGGTAGTGTAGCAAAGCGATACATTTCATTTAGAAGGACACGATCCAGAGCTAGAACATGCTAAGTGAAGTAAGTCGGTCAGAGAAAGACAAATACCATATGATCTCACTCATATGTGTAATTTGAGAAAGAAAAGAGATGAATACATGGGAAGGGGGAAAAGAAAAAAGGAGAGGGAAACAAGCCGTAAGAGACTCTTAATAACAGAGAACAAACTGAGGTTGATGGAGGGATGTGGGTAGGAGATGAGCTAGATGGGTGATGGGCATTAAGGAGGGCATTTCCGATGAGCACTGGGTGTTGTACCTAAGTGATGAACCACTGAATTCTACACCAGAAACCAATATTCCACTGGATGTTAACTGCTTAAAATTCAAATAAAAAAATAAAATTAAACAGCAAAAAATAGTAACAGTAAAATACTGTAAAATAAAATAAAATTTCACTATTAAAAAAAATAGGAGGTCATCCAGGAAATTTCAGCTAATATCCACGGAGAAATAAGATCTCAAAATAGGTTTTCTTCTCTGAGGGACAAACATGTGACAGGACAAAAATGACAGGGTTAGATTAAGATGTGTGTTGAGGTTTCTGCCAGCTTTGACAGAAAATTCTAAGAAGCTGGAGAGAAAACATTTTGGCACAGCGACCACTCTTATCTTTCATTAGGAGAATACACTAAGGGAACAATTCCTACCCTTCATCAGCAATTTTAAGTTTATCTTCGTCTGAAGAATCATCACTTGACGATATTATGGCTTTTGATTTTATTTTGCCCTTCATTGAAGGAGGCAGACGTTCTGGCTTGGGCTAAGGAAAGAAGACCAAACATAACAGATTATTTAAGACTCTTAGGTTACATTACATTAGGATGGCTTGTTAAACTAAGTTTGCAGTGTAATGATAAAACCAAACAGCAATGAAATCTTGCCATTTGCGACGATGTGGATGGAACTAGAGGGTATTATGCTTAGCGAAATAAGTCAATCAGAGAAAGACAACTATCATATGATCTCCCTGATATGAGGAGTCGAGAAGCAACATGGGAGGTTTGGCGGGTAGGAAAAGAATAAATGAAACAAGATGGGATCGGGAGGGAGACAAACCGTAAGAGACTCTTAATCTCACAAACCAAACTGAGGAGGGCCGGGGGAGGGGGGTAGGGAGAGGGTGGGGGGTTATGGACATTGGGGAGGGTATGTGCTATGGTGAGTGCTGTGAAGTGTGTCAACCTGGCGATTCACAGACCTGTACCCCTGGGGCTAATAATACATTATATGTTTATAAAAAAAATTAAAAAACAAACAAACAGCAGCCATTACACTTCAAAAAGAAGCATTTCTGCTTGAAGAAACTACAAGGAAAGAATGTATTCTGGTGCAGTGCAACCCTTCCTGCCGACAATGGGGATGAAAACCACAGTGTTAGAAACTTACAGCCTTCTTCTTCTCTGCTCTTGGGGGACGGCGCTTTTTCGGTTTGGGGCCATTTTCGGTTTCATCATCGTCGGATCCTTCTTCTCCCTTTGGAGGTCTTATATAGCGGACATCGAAAGAAAGTCTGTCAAGATTCACTCATACCTAGAAAGTCTAAGACTACTTTGTTATCGCCACATACTCATTCTGAATACTACTCTCTACAACGTGCTCCCTCAACCATACTGTCCTTCCTCGAGGGCAGAGGCCATCATTTACAATTGCTGTACACAGCTCCGGAGTCTGCAAAAACCATGGATTTATGTGATGTCTACCAAATAATCACATCTCTGTCGAGTCCTCCTATTAATCTAAGATAACCTTGACTCTTGTACTTGGTGGAGCGATAGAAGATGTGATGAAAGACCCAGGCTCCAGATCTTACATCTTTCCTCTCCTCTTCCTTCCTTCCCAGTTACTCATTCTGGGCCTACTGAGGCCCTATCATAGCTTCCATTCCACAGGTCTGTGTCTGGATGAATTCATTAGGTTTTCCCCAAGTACAGGTAGTGAAGGGCTGAGAGGAACAGGTCTCGCTAACTTCAGGGAAAGAAGGTATTTTTAGAATACACAGCATGTATAGCCAACTGGAGGTTCCTGGACAGGGGAGCACCATGAGAGAGGAACAGGACAGCTCAGGGGCACCTCCAGGTGAGGAATGGGAAGGGTACCACTCATCTTAACAGCAAATGGCACTGGGAAGATTCAAAGGCCCTTCTTTTACATTAATTCACACTTCATGTATCTAGCAAAACTTGAGGTGGACATCGTTACCATTTTACACAAAGGAAACTGAGGCTCAGTGACTTTCCTAAGATTGCACGTGGACAGGTAGGGTGGATACACCCAGTTCTCATTCTACATTGCATACATTTTCCCATAAATATTACAATTTTGAAGACATAAGAGAGGCAGTGATGACTAACTTGCAGCTCTCACAGGAAAGCTGTGGAGATGTGTGGCAACTCCAAGTACTCAGGGGCTTTGGTGATGGGGTCTATCTTAGGATTATTATGATTAAAATAGGAAGTGGGGAACAAAAGGCTTTAAGGTCTGGGTGGATCAAGTGATCACCAGGTTTCACAAATTCTAACACAAGAAAGATTCAGGTGAGAGGTCATCTGTCACCTTTATGAGGTTATTCACAACACCCTGATTAATACCTTCTCCTCTTTTTCTTCTTTCTCTCACCACCCTCCTCTTCTTCACCTTCTTGTTCACTACCACTGCCCTTTCTTCTCTTCTTCTTTTTGGATATAGGCAGGTCATCCTCGGTATCATCATTGACAAATTCATCAAACTCTCCTCCCTTTTTAGAACGCTGAAATCCAAACAAGACTATAATCAGTTCTCTCCTGGCTGGTGGAATGAGGCCAGATCCTATCAGTCATTTGACAAGCAAAGGACCTTTTTTTTTTATCAAGTTGCAAGGAAGGGGTGCTTGATGTCAAAAATCATCAACTACTTAGGCCACTACAAGGTACAGTGTGCTGGACTAACACTGGAATGCATTTCTAAGTACTGGCTACCACTGAAAGCACTGTGTTGGAAGACTGTCTCTTGGCAAAGAAGGAAGTCAAACTTAAGAACTGAACACTGAGTAAATACAGCCAATGATATTCACTTCTGGGAGTCAAGTGCCAGACCTGCGGCCATCCGTCTTAGCAGGAGTGCCATCTTACCCTTCCACCACCACCACCTCTTTTCTTTTCTTTTGTTGCTTCGGTCTCTCCAGTAAACATAAGAATATTTTTGGTCTTCTCTACATACTGGGCCCGCTGTTCCAAAAGTTTCTTTTGCTCTTCCTTTTCTCTGAGACGTTTCTCTTCCTATGAGGGAAAAAGAGTAGGAAAACACTGCATCAAAATGTTATGTTGAAAAAAACATCCCGATGACCATCAGAAGGACTTCTTTTTTAACATACAAGATGTATGTATGCACATAATTCTTAAGTTCTAGTATAACTGCAAACACAATAAATACCTGTTCTTTAAGAAGTTTCTGCCTTAACAGTTCCTTTTCTTGCTCTTGTTTGGCCCGTAACTCCCTTTCCTCTTCATCTTGTTTACGTGCCCGGGCCACATGGTACTGGGCCTGGCTCAGTAAGTCAGAGCACTGCCTACAAAATTTCAGATTCAGAGAGACATGAATGCAGTTAACACACTTTTTTGCTCAGAAACTCGGAGCATCTCTTTTCCTTACACAAACTAAAAAGTCTGAAGCAGGATTCTTAGCTGATACCTAAGAGATATTTTAATCAGCAAAATTAACTTAGTTTCTCAAAGTCAAGACTGTCAACTACAGTAACTTTCCAAAGTATAAGCGTCCTCTCCAAGCACAAATGTAAAGATTTTCTTTTTTTTAATTAATTAATTTATTTTAATAAACATATAATGTATTTTTATCCCCAGGGGTACAGGTCTGTGAATCACCAGGTTTACACATTTCACAGTACTCATCATAGCACATACCCTCCCCAATGTCCATATCCCCACCACCCTCTCCCGTTCCCCCTCCCCCCAGCAACCCTCAGTCTGTTTTTTGAGATTGAGTCTTTTATGGTTTGTCTCCCTCCCAATCCCATCTTCTTTCATTTTTTCTTTTCCTGCCCCCCCAACCCCACCTCATTACATCTCCACTTCCTCATATCAGGGAGATCATATGATAGTTGTCTTTCTCCAATTGACTTAATTAACTAAGCATAATACCCTCTAGTTCCAGCCACGTCGTTGCAAATGGCAAGATTTCATTTCTTTTGATGGCTGCATAGTATTCCATTGTGTATATATACCACCTCTTCTTTATCCATTCATCTGTTGATGGACATCTAGGTTCTTTCCATAGTTAGGTTATTGTTGCTATAAACATTCGGGAGCACATGCCCCTTTGGAGCACCACGTTTGTATCTTTAGGATATATACCCAGTAGTGCATTTGCTGGGTCATAGGGTAGCTCTATTTTCAGTTTTTTGAGGAACCTCCACACTATTTTCCAGAGTGGTTGCACCAGCTTGCATTCCCACCAGCAGTGTAGGAGGGTTCTCCTCTCTCCGCATCCTCGCCAGCATCTGTCATTTCTTGACTTGTTAATTTTAGCCATTCTGACTGGTGTGAGGTGGTATCTCATTGTGGTTTTGATTTGTATTTCCCTGATGCCGAGTGATGTGGAGCATTTTTTCATGTGTCTGTTGGCCATCTGGATGTCTTCTTTGCAGAAATGTCTGTTCATGTCCTCTGCCCATTTCTTGATTGGATTATTTGTTCTTTGGGTGTGGAGTTTGCTAAGCTCTTTACAGATTTTGGATACTAGCCCTTTATCTGATATGTCGTTTGCAAATATCTTCTCCCATTCTGTCAGTTGTCTTTTGGTTTTGTTAACTGTTTCCTTTGCTGTGCAAAAGCTTTTGATCTTGATGAAGTCCCAATAGTTCATTTTTGCCCTTGCTTCCCTTGCCTTCGGCGATGTTCCTAGGAAGAAGTTGCGCTGAGGTCGAAGAGGTTGCTGCCTGTGTTCTTCTCAAGGATTTTGATGGATTCCTTTTGCACATTGAGGTCCTTCATCCATTTTGAGTCTATTTTCGTCTGTGGTGTAAGGAAATGGTCCAATTTCATTTTTCTGCATGTGGCTGTCCAATTTTCCCAGCACCATTTGTTGAAGAGGCTGTCTTTTTTCCACTGGACATTCCTTCCTGCTTTGTCAAATATTAGTTGACCATGGAGTTGAGGGTCTATTTCTGGGCTCTCTATTCTGTTCCACTGATCTATATGTCTGCTTTTGTGCCAGTACCATACTGTCTTGATGATGACAGCTTTGTAATAGAGCTTGAAGTCTGGAATTGTGATGCCACCGACTTTGGCTTTCTTTTTCAATATTCCTTTGGCTATTCGAGGTCTTTTCTGGTTCCATATAAATTTTAGGATTATTTGTTCTATTTCTTTGAAAAAAATGGATGGAATTTTGATAGGGATTGCATTAAATGTGTAGATTGCTTTAGGTAGAATAGACATTTTCACAATATTTGTTCTTCCAATCCATGAGCATGGAACATTTTTCCATTTCTTTGTGTCTTCCTCAATTTCTTTCATGAGTACTTTACAGTTTTCTGAGTATAGATTCTTTGCCTCTTTGGTTAGATTTATTCCTAGGTATCTTATGGTTTTGGGTGCAATTGTAAATGGGACTGACTCCTCAATTTCTCTTTCTTCTGTCTTGTTGTTAGTGTAAAGAAATGCAACTGATTTCTGTGCATTGACTTTATATCCTGACACTTTACTGAATTCCTGTACAAGTTCTAGCAGTTTTGGAGGGAGACTTTTGGGTTTTCCACATATAGTATCATATCATCTGCAAAGAGTGATAGTTTGACTTCTTCTTTGCCTATTTGGATGCCTTTAATTTCTTTTTGTTGTCTGATTGCTGAGGCTAGGACTTCTAGTACTATGTTGAACAGCAGTGGTGATAATGGACATCCTTGCTGTGTTCCTGACCTTAGCAGAAAAGCTTTCAGTTTTTCTCCATTGAGAATGATATTTGCGGTGGGTTTTTCATAGATGGCTTTGATAATATTGAGGTATGTGCCCTCTATCCCTACACTTTGAAGAGTTTTAATCAGGAAGGGATGCTGCACTTTGTCAAATGCTTTTTCAGCATCTATTGAGAGTATCATATGGTTCTTATTCTTTCTCTTATTAATGTATCAAACTGATGGATTTGCGGATGTTGAACCAACCTTGCAGCCCTGGAGTAAATCCCACTTGGTCGTGGTGAATAATCCTTTTAAAGTACTGTTGGATCCTACTGGCCAGTATTTTGGTGAGAATTTTCGCATCTGTGTTCATCAAGGATATTGGTCTGTAATTCTCTTTTTTGGTGGGATCCTTGTCTGGTTTTGGGATCAAGGTGATGCTGGCCTCATAGAATGAGTTTGGAAGTTTTCCTTCCATTTCGATTTTTTGGAACAGTTTCAGGAGAATAGGAATTAATTCTTCTTTAAATGTTTGGTAGAATTCCCCTGGGAAGCCGTCTGGTCCTGGACTTTTGTTTGTTTGGAGATTTTTGATGACTGTTTCAATCTCCTTACTGCTTATGGGTTTGTTCAGGTTTTCTATTTCTTCCTGGTTCAGTTGTGGTAGTTTATATGTCTCTAGAAATGTATCCATTTCTTCCAGATTGTCAAATTTGTTGCCATAGAGTTGCTCGTAGTAAGTTCTTATAATTGTTTGTATTTCTTTGGTGTTGGTTGTGATCTCTCTGCTTTCATTCATGATTTTATTTATTTGGGTCCTTTCTCTTTTCTTTTTGATAAGTCTGGCCAGGGGTTTGTCAATCTTATTAATTCTTTCAAAGAACCAGCTCCTAGTTTTGTTGATTTGTTCTATTGTTTTTTTGGTTTCTATTTCATTGATTTCTGCTCTGATCTTTATGATTTCTCTTCTCCTGCTGGGTTTAGGCTTTCTTTGTTGTTCTTTCTCCAGCTCCTTTAGGTGTAGGGTTAGGTTGTGTATTTGAGACCTTTCTTGTTTCTTGCGAAAGGCTTGTACCGCTATATATTTTCCTCTCAGGACTGCCTTTGTTGTGTCCCACAGATTTTGAACCATTGTGTTTTCATTATCATTTGTTTCCATGAATTTTTTCAATTCTTCTTTAATTTCCTGGTTGACCCATTCATTTTTTAGAAGGATGCTGTTTAGTCTCTATGTATTTGCGTTCTTTCCAAATTTCCTCTTGTGATTGAGCTCTAGCTTCAGAGCATTGTGGTCTGTAAATATGCAGGGAATGATCCCAATCTTTTGATACTGGTAGAGACCTGATTTATGACCCAGGATGTGGTCTATTCTGGAGAATGTTCCATGTGCACTAGAGAAGAATGTGTATTCTGTTGCTTTGGGATGGAATGTTCTGAATATTATCTGTGATGTCCATCTGGTCCAGTGTGTCATTTAAGGCCTTTATTTCCTTGTTGACCTTTTGCTTAGATGATCTTCCATTTCAGTGAAGGGAGTGTTAAAGTCCCCCGCTATTATTGTATTATTGTCAATGTATTTTTTTGCTTTTGTTATTAATTGGTTTATATAGTCGGCTGCTCCCAGGTTAGGGGCATAGATATTTAAGATTGTTAGGTCTTCTTGTTGGACAGACCCTTTGAGTATGATATAGTGTCCTTCCTCATCTCTTATTATAGTCTTTGGCTTAAAATCTAATTGATCTGATATAAGGATTGCCACCCCAGCTTTCTTCTGATGTCCATTAGCATGGTACATTGTTTTCCATCCCCTCACTTTAAATCTGGAGGTGTCTTCGGGTCTAAAATGAGTTTCTTGTAGGCAGCATATTGATGTTTTTTTTTTTATCCATTCTGATACCCTGTGTCTTTTGATTGGGGCATTTAGCCCATTAACATTCAGGGTAACTATTGAGAGATACGAATGTATTGCCATTGTATTGCCTGTAAGGTGACTGTTACTGTATATTGTCTCTGTTTCTTTCTGATCTACTACTTTTAGGGTCTCTCTTTGCTTAGAGGACCCCTTTCAATATTTCCTGTAGAGCTGGTTTGGTGTTTGCAAATTCTTTCAGCTTTTGTTTGTCCTGGAAACTCTTTATCTCTCCTTCTATCTTCAATGATAGCCTAGCTGGATATAGTATTCTTGGCTGCATGTTTTTCTTGTTTAGTGCTCTGAATATATCATGCCAGTTCTTTCTGGCCTGCCAGGTCTCTGTGGACAGGTCTGCTGCCAATCTAATGTTTTTACCCTTGTATGTTACAGACTTCTTTCCCCGGGCTGCTTTCAGGATTTTCTCTTTGTTGCTAAGACTTGTGAATTTTACTATCAGGTGACGAGGTGTGGACCTATTTTTATTGATTTTGAGGGGCGTTCTTAGCATCTCCTGGATTTTGATGTTTGTTCCCTTTGCCATATTAGGGAAATTCTCTCCAATAATTCTCTCCAATATACCTTCTGCTCCCCTCTCTTTCTTCTTCTTCTGGAATCCCAATTATTCTAATGTTGTGTCATCTTATGGTGTCGCTTCTCTCTCGAATTCTCTCCTCGTGGTCCAGTATTTGTTTGTCTCTCTTTTGCTCAGCTTCTTTATTCTCTGTCATTTGGTCTTCTATGTCACTAATTCTTTCTTCTGCCTCATTTATCCTAGCAGTAAGAGCTTCCATTTTTGATTGCATCTCATTAATAGCTTTTTTAATTTCAACTTGGTTAGATTTTAGTTCTTTTATTTCTCCAGAAAGGGCTTTTATCTCTCCGGAGAGGGTTTCTCTAATATCTTCTATGCCTTTTTCGAGCCTGGCTAGAACCTTGAGAATCGTCATTCTGAACTCTTGATCTGTCATATTACCAATGTCCATATTGATTAGGTCCCCAGCCTTCGGTACTGCCTTTTGTTCTTTTTTTTGTGGTGAGTTCTTCCGCCTTGTCATTTTGTCCAGATAAGATTTGCTTTCTCCTCCTCTGGAATTCCGCTGTTCTTGGTGAGTGAAGCTGGTCTTGGCTGGGTTTCTTGTTGATCTTCTGGGGGAGGGGCCTGTTGTAGTGATTCTCAAGTGTCTTTGCCGTAAGCGGAATTGCACCGCCCTTACCAGGGGCCGGGCAAGTAATCCGCTCGGGTTCGCTTTCAGGAGCTTTTGTTCCCTGAGCGCTTTCCGTAGAGTTCCGGAGGACGGGAATGAAGATGGCAGCCTCCCAGTCTCCGGACTGGAGGAGCCAAGAGCTTGGGGTCCCGCTCCTCAGTGTGCCCTCAGAGAAAAGTGCCCAACCGCCCCTGCCTCCCTGGCCCCTGGTCGCACCTGGAGGAAAGCAGTCAATTGCTGGCACCTGGAGAAAAGCGCCCGGTCGCTTCCATCTCTGTGGCCTCTGGCCACGCTCCGAGCCCACCCAGCCTGTGACCAGCTCAAGGTAACCCCGGGCTGAGAGCTCACTCCTCGGCTTTGTTGCTGTAGCCAGCTTCCCCGCTCTAATACCTGCGAGCTCTATGGCACTCAGACACCCCCGGTCCTTCTGTGACCCCGCGGGACCTGGGGTTACGCTGACCCTGCGTGGGCTTCCCCCCAGTTTAGCCTCTGGAGTGATGTCCCTCCGTGGAGCAGACTTTTAAAAGTCCCGATTTTGTGCTCTGTTGCTCCGCCGCTTGCCGGGAGCCAGCCCCTCCCCCAGAGGTCTGTCTTCCCGTCGCTTTGGATTCACTTCTCCGCAGGTCCTACCTTTCAGAAAGTGATCGATTTTCTGTTTCTAGAATTGCTGCTCTTCTTCTCTTTGATTTCCCGTTGGATTTGTAGGTGTTCACAATGGTTAGATAAGCTATCTAGCTGATCTCCTGCTACCCGATGTCATCTCAGCCTGCTATTTCTCCGCCATCTTGACTCCTCCCCCAAATGTAAAGATTTTCAACATTATCTTCACACATGACTCAAAGAATCAAGATAGAAAAGTATTTTCTCCACACAACTTAAATACTTGTACTAAATTGACTTTGTCATATTCCCTGAAAGGACCCTTAGGAAAAAGTCTTGACCCAGGCTGGGGGGCCCCACAGAGGAGCGGGAAAGACTGACCCCTGGAAGGCCACCCAGAGCACACTGATATCACTACCTCCCACCACCCAAAGTCACCTTCCAGAAATAGTAACATTACCTGGCTTCTGTAGCAGCAAGGGCCAAATCAAACCTCATTTTGTCTCCCACTTTACTCAAGTAACTGAAGTATCTAAATGGAATGAGAAAATACAATAATTCACTTAAAAAAATTTCTAAGGAAAGGCTCTTTACAAATATAGTCTGAGAATAGGTTTACATGTTTACAAACAAGTTTACTGACTTATACCAACCTGTTTGATACATGAAAGGCTATCATCCCAATGAAATTATATATGAAACTCACTTAAAAAAGACTCTCATCGATATAACACTCAATATGTTTAATAAAATACAAGTTCATGAAGTTAAGTAGTCATATTTAATATTATTGGTAAACCCATAAATAACCAAAAATCAGCTCAAGTAACAAATATTTACTAAACACCACATTTACTAAATATGTCAGCATGGAGATTAGGAGATGTAGGCCATGAAAACACAACCAATGTATCAGGCAAGGCAAGAAATGCCTATATATGAATTTAAATAAGGTTGGACAAAACCTGAAAAGATGTCAGGCTTTGATTTTACCACTAACTGAATTACCAAATAAATCCTATGAAGGTACATAAATTTTGAGCTAAGTTCAATAAACCTAATCAATATTTAAGAGGATAGGCCTTAATAATCTTAACACAATGAAAATTCATATCCCATGAAAGACACACCAGTATAAGTAGAAAAACCACATAAGTGAAGCCTAAAAATTTCCTGTGTGTAAGCTGCAGGGTCATTTTATTGTCAGATTAATAAAAATCTAGGGCAAGCTTGCAAAGCCAGTTTTAGGGGAGGCTATATGATCCAAATCTGGCAGGAACCTGGCCACAGTTTGGCGCCACCTGGTGGCAACTGTCTGCTTTGGCTTAAAAACCACCAGAATGCTTCTAAATAGAAAATGATTCTCTTGACAAAGTGTTTCTCGGCACCTTTTGAGACGGATGGACAGATTGACTGGTTTATGACTTTATTTATATATTGGCCAGAGAGAGAGCACAAGCAGGGAGAGCGGCAGGCAGAGGGAGAAGCAGGCTCCCTGCTGAACAAGGAGCCGGATGTGGGACTTGGTCCTGAGGCGAAGGCAGATGCTTAACCAACTAAGCCACCCAGGTGTCCTAAAACAAATGGATTTAAAGAAACAAAGCATTTCAAAAGTCGTTTCTACAAAGTTCTTTACCTATGTGCAAGCTCCAGTTCTTTCACAGCATTAAGTACTTCCTTCAGATTACTCTTTTCATCTTTCAGAACAGAGGTAGCTAACCTTTGCAGGACCAAGGCCACATTAAACATAAGTACTGTATCACTGGGGGCCACGTGTCTAGCCTATAAATAAGAAACAAAGCAAATACTTCATATGACTGAATGATGTGAAAAGGATTTTAGCCAAATAGAGTGTTACATATATATATATATATATATATATATATATATATATATATATATGAACATGCATAAAATAGAATTAAAAAAACCACAATGCAGCACAGAACAAAATGAGAATAATGAGTTTTCCTTTTTACCTTTAGCAAAGTCTGTTTGCACTCCTGTAACTTGCCACACTTGAAGAGGGCCCGGGCCAAATACAGCACAACTTCAGTGTTCTGGTGCTTATAGAACTTTCTGAGGCAGTTTTCATACTGTAATAAAAGAAAAAGTTAGTTAAAATACAATAAGGGTTAAATAATGTTTGTCATCATGTAACAAGATTTCAGGTGATTTTAAAGCTATGTGAAAAGGTGTTTTACCTTTTGAGTAGTTAATTTTAAAGAAAATTTGAGAATAATTTTTGACATCCACCAGGACAGATTTTCACAACATGAAAACCTGATGAAAAAAAACCCCCACAACTAGATACTCAAAATAGTTTCTCCATTTGAAACTCGGACCAACACTGAAAGGACAAATAGACCGGATGGCCTTTTTCATATCTCTAGCAATACTATCTAGAATCAGCTGACAACTTAGTAAGTTACACACCTGGCTCCTTTGGGTTATACTACCACCTTTCCTTAGGATTGATGGAACCTAATGGCAATGAGCATGTGAAGACTCACAGTTCTGGTTGTTAACTTCTTGATAAAACCGATATATAGCAATGCTGGTGTCAACTTTGCCATGAACACTTCACTTTTTGACCATGGAACTTATCCTGTCATAGGTTAGATCTTTTTCATAGAAGGTGGTTAGAGAGCTTCCCCTTGAATATCCCTAGTAATTAATTTGCATTTTTAAAAGGCAACATTATCATTCTGCAGATCAGGAAGGCCCACCTTCAAAAATACCACCTCTGAGACTACCATATGCAGTCTGGCGTCTATAAATTTTTGCGACTAGTGCCTTCAAATTTTCTGAATTTGATAATAACCAACCTTCTTAGAAAAAAGGTTAACCACTTCCAGGAGCTTGACCGCACTTGCCTTCTACCTCTGGTAAGAACCTTGTTTTTTCTAACCATACCATTTCCCATAGAACCTAAGAATTCTTTTACTTTTTAATATGCTATAGATACTAAATATATATATTTTTAAAGATTTTAAACCCATGACCCTGGGATCCAGAGTCAGATGCTCTACCTACTGAGCCAACCACACACCCCTAGATGCTAAATATGACTCTTTTACTTCAAGCTCAAGCACTCCACAAATATGAAAAGCCTAAC
Organism: Martes martes; assembly: GCF_963455335.1. Taxonomy (NCBI): domain Eukaryota; kingdom Metazoa; phylum Chordata; class Mammalia; order Carnivora; family Mustelidae; genus Martes; species Martes martes. Next base: position 49,985,694 of record NC_137898.1, read on the forward strand.
AGAATTTCATAGTGATGAAAACTAATTCCCATGGAGTTTTTTTCTTTCTTTCCAAAATGTCTTTTAACCTTTCTGAAACTCAATTTCTCCCATGAGAAAGAAGAGTGTAAAACAAGCAAATATTAAACCCTCCTATCTTCTGGGTACTTACTGATATACTAGGCATATTAGTGCCAAGTACGGTACCTAGTACTCTTCATACTGGATCCTCATATAGTTCTGTGAATTTAAGGTACATGAGCCCCATTTTATAAATGGGGAAAATGGCTCAGAGAGGATGTTCTTTGCCCAAGGCATGCGATTAGGGATGGAACTAGGATTCATATCTCTGTCTGGACACCAAAGACTGGCCTTAACATTATATGATTATAAGTCTCCGAATAGACATAGTATCACACGAGATAGCACAGAGCTCCACAACAGGGTCAGAATGGTTAAGAAAACATTTGTTCAACAATGAACACAATATAGAAATATCTTGAATGATAAACTATTACCATCTGAACAGCACTGATATACTGCTTCTGTTCCACGTAGATGTGTGCTAGGTTCAACCACACATCACTGATATCTGCTGTTGCTTCTCTTACTTGGGCAAATACATCACGAGCTTCACGAAAATATCCTTTGTGGGCCAAAACAGCTCCTAAAATTATAAAAAGGCTCACATTTAAGAATTTTCTAATTGGAGCCAGAAAAACAACTGAAGGTCCTGTTTTAAAACAACTACATTTATTACATTTAGGGAGAAATTATGATCTGTAAACATTCCTTTGAAAGCACTTATTTCACAGATCACTACAGATCCCCATGTCTTATAATCACCTATGCCATTAGCTGCATACAGATTCTTTGCATCATTTCTGAGTACTTGTTTATAGATGGCCAGAGCACGATCTTGATGACGCTTTTCCTACAAAAAGAAATAGACATTATAAAACAAAACTCAAACAGGAATCAAGTGTCAGTTTTGTTTTAAAGGGACGAAACAGGAAAAAAAAAATGAAGAGACAAAAAGAAATTACCTTTTCTCGATCTCGGGTGGGCTGATGCAAAGTCTGGAGCCAGACGTTGCCAAGGGCCAGCATAGAATAAGTATCACTCTGTGTAGATGGTTGTTTTAATATCCTCTCAAATTTCTTCTGTCCTGGACCCCATTCTTGTTTTGCTAAATGAAGATTACCAATCAAAGACCAAGCATCTGGATGGTCCTAAAACACACATGTGTAAAGAATCAAAATCTGTAATTTGAATTCAGAGACATCAATCACCTTTCCATGACAGCTGATTACTGAAGAGGTTCACAAGCTACATTTACAAAATTGAGAGTGGAGATGGACTAATGAATTGTAAAATCAATCTAGTGTGTAATTATCAGCATGAGAAATGCAACAGAATGGAATATAGGAAGGTCATCAGTGTACAGCATGTGGCAACAGCATAAAAAGATTTGCAAAAGTTACATTTTAGTTGTTTGTATGCACACGTGTGTACTAGGCTATGATGTAAAGGCTATTTCTGTGGGCTACAATCAAAAAGTTTAGATGACTTCTACTCTCTAGTATCTTTAGCAAGTAAAAATAAAACAGGGAGATGTCAAGATATTAGAAATATGATAGACATTAAAATGAAAAACAGATTTACTAGGGGAAAAAAGGTGAGAAAATTGTTTTTCAAACCTAGGAGTTAATACTACCAACCTGATTAATTTGAAGAGCTTCCTTAAACCAATCTGAAGCCTCATAAAAATTTCCTTTATCTCTAGCCATGGCTCCTAAGCGCAGATAGCCTGAAAATATACATTTAAAGTTTTTACATTTAAAATATTAGCTATTTTAAAGCCTCTGCCTTCAGCTCAGGTCATGATCTCAGGGTCCTGGGATAGAGCCCCATATTGGGCTCTCTGCTCAGCAGGGAGCCTGCTTTCCCCTCTCTCTCTGCCTGCTTCTCTGCCTACTTGTGATATCTCTCTCTGTCAAATAAATAAAATCTTAAAAAAATATTAGCTATAAAAGATCATTATTTTAAAGTCACACTTTTGAAATGATTGTATTTTGTTAATACATTCATACAATGAACAGAAATCCTACAGATAAAAAAATATTGAGCACCAATAAAACTAATTAATAATCTAACAAGTTAAGGAGCAACTCTGTGACCATCAAGTCTCACTGTTTGAAATCTCAGATTTATCTCTGCCACTCTATTTCTAATGCTAACACCCTACTCCAAGTCCTGACCTACACCAAAGTTATTTAAAAAGCTTGGAGCACTTTTTTTTCCAGTTAGTCTCTGATGCATGGCACTGTCACTTTTTCTTAAAAATCTGCTTGTCATATGGCAAAACAGCAAAAGCATGGACTACTAGGGATTACTAGTTAGAAAACGTGGGCTCTAACTGTGGGCTACCACTTAAAGAACAGTAAGAAAGTGTCACACAAATGTAAGTTGTTACTTTCTTCAGAAAATGTCAGTGTCCTCAGGCCAACTAGCAATGGTTTACTATTGCCTATCAAACCAATTCAAGTTCAGCCTGGCATTCAATTAAAATCTTATTTGTTTTAAATCACTTTTGCATCCATAACAGCATGATCATGGCCAAGTTAATAGCTCCTGATTTAACCAGAGTCAAAATATCATAGCTAGGTTCTTTTAAGGGAAGTACAGTATTACAAATTATTTTTAATTTAAAACTTTCCAAATTTTACAATGTCTAGTGTGTAAAAACTCAAGGTAGGATATTTTAATAATAATTATTTTGAAGTAAAATAGTGTTCATTCTTACTAGTACAAACATTGCAAAAATATTAATACGAAATCAGAGCAGGAGTATCATAAAGGTACATCCATCACCAAATAAGTCAAGGAGTTGTTCAAAGTGTAATAAAGGTAGTTGACCCACTAAGGATGGCCTACCCTATGAAATATATGGTTCCACTGGTTTTTAGTTATTTTAGTTTCTAGCATAAATTTAAGTGAAGCTTCATTGTTTTGTTTTATTTTTTTAAGGCCATAAATTTGCCTTGAAGGAAAAGGGGATGTTATAACCTTCACATTTTTTTACTATTGGTTCTGAGAAAGATTTTTTTTCAGGCTGAATTTTTGCTGCTGTTGTGGGAATTTTAATTTATAAAAACAGTTTACAGTTCTTTGGGTGCATGGGTGGCTCAACTGGTTAAGCATCTGCCTTCGGCTCAGGTCATGACCCCAGGGTCCTATGATTAAGCAAGCCCTAAGGAGGGAGCCTGTTTCTCCTTCTTCCCCTGTCTGCCACTCTCCCTGCTTGTACTCTCTGTCAAATGAATAAATTTAATCTTTAAAAAAAAAGAAGCAGAAGTTTATGATTCTTACAGTCCACATAATTAGGATGTTCCCGTAAGATGTTTTTATATAGTTTTTCTGCTTCATGGAATTCACACATTGCCTCATACAGCCTGGCTAAATTATATGATGTTGTAACAGAAATGGCATTATAATAATGTTCATCATGCTCAGCTTCTGCCTTTGCGCGATCCAATGAGGCCAAAAAATATTTCTATAAGAAAAGAAAATTACATGTTAAAAGACAGTTGATACATCTGAAAAGTGTGCATTCAACTTGACAGTATGTAAGAAGGGAGTTATTTCCAGTTTCCTACCTTTGCCTCCCCTAGATTTCCAAGTCTAAAATGGAGGGCACCCACATTATTCAGAATCTCTGGCGGCACATCAGCCTGCACTTTCTCCTGAAGGATCCGTGTAGCTGTTCCATAGGCTGAAAGGGCACCCTGTATTATCATGGTGGAGACAATAAGGTGTAAGTGAAAATGAAAGGGAGAAACACTACACCATGCTTTCAAAAAACACATTTGTAGGAGACGAAAAACACTGCTAAAATACCTGTATATCAGTCTGTTCTAAGATTTGTGCCAATTCAATCCAAGCTTCAACATCATCAGGATACTGTTCTGTGACCTTCTTCAAATGGCCCTGGGATAAAAGAGATCACTAAGCTGAAGTAGGATTAATTCAGCAACTATAGGCTGTCAAAGTAAAAAGTGGTAGCTACTCTACCTTGTTTAATACATCAACTGTTCATTATTTCAACTGGAACAAGCTTGGCTAACAAAACTGCTTCCATCATATCTCTACTAGCAATAACAAGAATGAGGCATGACAGTCTAGTGATAACTATGAGAAAATAGCTACAATTTTTTAAAAGTACCTTGGCAATATCTCGTTTTTCTTGATCTTCTGAGGCAGCATATAGCGAGCCAAGAATTTTCATAGTTTCATAATTATTAGGATAAGCTTTCAAAACTTTCTCAAAGCACTGAGATGCATTTTCTTTGTCACCTCGATAAATGTACATTTGTCCCAACCCAAAAAATGGCAGCACAAAAGAGGATGAAGCGAACTGTGTGGCTTGATAGTAGTACTGGAAAGCTTGGTCATAATCTTCCTAAAAAATAAAAATTAAACAAGACCAACAGTATGTACAGAAGTTTATCTTCTTTTCCATGTAGAAAAGTTTTTAAAAGACTTGAAACACTATGAAATAACAGAATTAGATATTTAAAGAAGGTTTAAAATGATCTTACCTGAACGTGGAATGATCTAGCCAGCTGATAACAACTTTCTGCTTGCATAGCCTCCACTTCTGTATTATGGAATGCATGGAGAGCCAAGTGTTGGACTTTGCTATAATCCTGAACAATGAGATCCAGAAATCAACTGAGTCAATTCAAACAACTCTAACAATCTCAAACATAAGGCTTCCTCAAATTTCACTTTTAAAATGTGTTCACTGATTTACCAGTAACGGTGCCGTATCCAGAATTACAAATCATTTTTCTCATTCTCCTTGCAGATAAATTCACTTACCTAGAACTTAACATCTATCCATCACATCCATTACTTTATTTATTTATTTATTTATTTATTTTTTTTTTTAAAGATTTTATTTATTTGACAGAGAGAGAGTAGGCAGAGAGGCCAGCAGAGAGAGGAGGAAGCAGAGAGCCCGATGCGGGGCTCGATCCCAGGACCCTGGGATCATGATTGGAGCTGAAGGCAGAGGCTTCAACCCACTGAGCCACCCAGGCACCCCCATTACTTTATTTAATCCCGCAACAATCCTTTGAGGTATCAGCCCTATTTCTGTGATGAGAAAACCTAAGAGAGGTTAAGTCTCTTATTACTAGTAAAGGAAGCAGTTACAATTCATTGAGAACTATTATACACTAAGCACTGAGGTAGGTATGATACTTAAAATTCATCTAGCCTCAGTCAAAAACCCTGCAAAGAGTATCATTATTACCATTTTATTGATGGGGAAATGGAGGCTTAAAGAAATAAAGTGTGTTGCCTAAGGTGGAAAAGCTAGAATCTGGATATTTTTCAGACTCCAAGGAAATGTTCTAACACACAAGGGTAGCAAGCTTAAGTGACTGGATTTGAATTCAGCTGTCTTCGAATGCCTGGGTCATGACTTTCCCATTAGACCTGACTTAATTTGAATTATAGAGCTAATCTCCTAACAGTCTCGAAGTCAGAGTTCATTACATCAGGGGGTAGGAAACATCTTTCTTGTTTTAATAAGGATATGTTTTATCCCTATGAGAAAATAGCTAGTAATCTGGTCTGGAAAGCCTTTGTTAGGTCAATAGTCAGTTTCAACTTTTTTTAAAAAATATTTTTAAAATAATTTTTTAAATATTAGGAATAATAATGTGTTGTTATTTTTAACAGTAACTGTTTTCCATTACTTAAGTATTTAATATGCACAAGACATTTAATCCTAACTGCCACTCCTCAAATCCTGTAAAATAGGTTTTATTACTGTTTTACAAGTAAGTAAATTAAAATTTAGGGGAATTATTTGCCCAAAGCCATAAAACAATAAAATGGTGGTACCTGAATTTGAACCAAGTGATTCAAACTCTACACCTGGAATTATGTTGCAAAGCCTTTTAGCTAAATTTATATATTGCTTCCTGGGACGAGGGTAAAGGTCAAATGTTGGGTTTGGAATATAATTTTTCTATTTTTATTATTCTTTGACTCATGATACATCTTTTAGGGAATAAAATGATTCCATTTTGAAATTTAACATAAAATGTATTAGAGATTACATTCCATTTTAAAATCCTTATTCACATCACTTTGGTTCCCCCTCATGCCCCAATTTTTGTCCCCAGTTCCCTCTATATTCTAGCTTCTTCTCTTTCTGGTCAAAAAACCAAGCTCAATTCTCAGTTCTTTCTGGAATTCTGCGTTACTTGCTCCAGAAGTCACCACAGCTCCCATCTCTAATCCCACTTCACTACTTACTGAAGTGTCTGGGATGTTAGTAATACCTTTTCTTCTCAGCTAAATGATTCTTCTATAGGGGAGACAATGTAGTGTGGTGGGCAGTTAATTAAAATACTACATCTCAACTATACTACCTGCTAACTGAATGAATTTTGGCAAGTGACGTTACTTAACTTTGCTGAATCTCCATTTTCTTATCCATAGAAAGGGAAATAGAAATAAGCTGCCTACCTCCTTAGGGCTGCCCTAATGACAGATGAAGAAAACATATGTAAGCATGCTCTAAACCTTTAGGACATATATTCAGTGCAAGGTGACTTCATGGTGCTGATCACATAACAGGTATTCAGTAACACTCTAACAGATTGACTTGATTTACATACTTCATGTACACAATCTAAAAGGTTTTGAACATGTTAAAAAGTAAGGCTTTGGGTGCCTGGGTGGCTCAGTTGGTTAAGCATTTGCCCTTGGCTCAGGTCATGATCCTGGAGTCCCAAGATGGAGTCCCACATCAGGCTTCCCGCTCATCGGAAAGTCTGCTTCTTCCTCTGACCCTTCCCCCTCTTGTGCTTTCTCTCTCATGTTCTCTCTCTCAAATAAATGAATAAAATCTTAAAAAAAAAAAAAAAAAGGCAAGACTTTATCTTCAGCAGTGGAAGGGAGGCTAGCACTGAAAATTAAAAACTAAGGGCACTTGGGTGGCTCAGTTGTTAAGTGCCTTCAGCTCAGGTCATGGGGATAATATTAACTACCTCTGACTATTATCTGACTCTTTTACAAATTCATGGAATGCGTTTTTTTCAAGTTTTCTTTATTTAAGTAATCTCTACATCTCACGTGGGGCTCAAACTCATGACCCTGAGATCAAGAGTCACATGCTCTTCTGAAGGATCCAGCCAGGTGCCCCCATGGGATTCATTTTTAATAATACTTGGTATTTCATAAGTATTGACTGCATATTAATAGCAATAATAACAGTGAAATGCTAACATTAGTAAGGACTGACATAGTTCTGTAACTTTTACCTAAATTGCTATTAAATTAAAGTTCCTGGTACAATTTAGTACCTGGTTTCCATATGGCAAGTAAAACTTTCATACTTACTATATAAAAACTTTGCCAATGCAATCTTGGATTTAGTATTCAAGAAATCTAAAATACCACTGCTTCTACAGAATTAGTGGCAACTTTAAAAATTACATCTTGATCAATATGCAAAAATAAACAAAATAAACAAAAACTTCAATGACTTCTCGGCTGCCTACATAAGTAGGTCCAAACTCCTTATATCACACAAGTACCTCACTATCTGGACCCAATGCATTGTCCAGCATAAGCCGTGCTTTTACTACACACTATTTCCACATCTGTGTCTTTGCCCTTTCAACTACCCAAAGACCTCCTCCTAAAAACCTAGTTCAAGAGCTTTTCCTTCTTGGTGAAAACCCTTCTTAACCACTTGATCACTTCCTCTTTCATTTCGCTACCACAGCAAGATAGAGACCTTTATTTCTATATTTACATTTGTTTACATGTCTGTGTTTTCTACGAAACTGAACTGAGTACAGAAACCACACTTTATTGATCTCCACATCTCTACTGAAGTATTGGGTACAGAGTATAAAGGGTCAATAAATATTAAATGAGTGAATGAATAAACATACCTACCCCCAATTAACTAATACAAATTTTAATTTGAAAAAAACTCTACATATTCAATGTTTTTCCAAGTTAAAAAAATAAAGTATCAACGGCAGAACAGAAAAACAAATCAGGATTTAAAAGCAAACAACTTTAATAAATTGACTTCTCTTACCTTTTTGAAGAAAAAGTGATTTGCCAAGTGGTTCAATACCATGGGATTGCTAGGATCAATAGTATAGGCTCTGGAAAGAAGCTGGACACCATTTTTGATGGAATCAGCCTAAAAGAAAAACAACAACAACAGGGTCATTACTTAGTTAGCATTTTTCCAAAGTTTTCTTCATAGTGTGAAGAAATAAGGTTATATAAATCTAAGTTCAGACACCAACATATAGCTCTTGTTTCAGTTAACCTTCAGCAGGGATAAAAAAAAAATTCAAATAGTGAATTAAACTGTTAGAACTTCCCTCACAAATAGCCACATTTGCTACTTTTATAGATCCTGGCTGTCTTCTTGATGCGGCAGATGTCTGTGGATTACCCAACAGCCAGTTTACCCCCTTACTCTGTTAATAGAGTCCCGACCGGACTTCGCAGCCTATGATCTTTTAATTTCAGGAGGGAAAGTTCCCTCTTCCTCTTTTCAAGCCCCAGGGGATGAATGATGATTGATCTAAACCAGTCAAGATAATCTATCCCTTTCTCTCGGGATCAGTCTAAGGCAGTGGTTCTAAATTGTGGGTGATGTCATTTTTCATCACCACAACAGGGAGGACATTAGCTGGCAGAGGTCAGGGATGCTGCTAAACATCCTACCAATGGGTAGGATAATTTCCCACAGCAAAAAATTATCCAGCTCCGTAAGTCAACAGAGCTAAGGCTGAGAAACTCTGATATCCCTGTCTAGACAATTATACACAAGAGAAAGCATGATGGGGATAGAACTGCTCTAAGAGAAATCTGTTTATCCTTTCCCTTTCCTCCTTCTACATAAGGTTGATGAAATAATGAGAGCTTGGAGATACAGCCGCTATCCCATAACTATGAGGTGACAGACACAAGGAGGAAAATCTACATATTAGGAAGGACAGAAAGATGTAAAATTCTGGGTTTGAGGATACTGAGGTGCCAAATCCAAGACCTTAGATGACTGGTTTAGTAGATAATAAAAACCCTCATGTTTAAGTCACAGCAGTAGGCTTTTTGTTACTTGCAATGGAACTGACGTACATCTTGCAGCTCCTTACCTGAAATTCTGAAATCCAAAAACTTCTTAAAAAACATGTTGTTTGGTAATCTTAGAACAAGCTTACATAGGGGCAAAACTTTACCTGAATTGTGAGGTTATCCTACTAGTGTGAACAGTCACTCATTATTACAGAGAAATGTAAGTTTGCATTTGGGGTGGTGTCCTAATACCTGGGTGTTAATATATCATGCAGTGCAGGCATCATATTGCATTTTTTAAAAGACTTTATTTATTTATTTGATAGACAGAGATCACAAGTAGGCAAAAAGGGAAGCGGGGGCGGGGTGGGGGGGAAGAGCAGGCTCCTTGCTGAGCAGAGAGCCTGAGGCAGGGCTCGATCCCAGGACCCTGAGACCATGACCTGAGCCGAAGGCAGAGGCTTTAACCCAGAGCCACCCAGGCACCCCTCATATTACATTTCTATTCTCTGCAGTCTTGACCTCTAAAACACTCTGGTCTCAAGAGTTTAGATAAGGAATAGTGAGCCTGACAGATCAGTCACGAAAGCCTTTTTTTCATTCACATACCTCTTTATTGTTGAGTTCTAGTACAGCCAGTCCAACCAATGCTCCCACACATTTGGAATTGAGTTCAAGGGCTCTGCTGAATGCCAGACGAGCTTTCTCCAGTTTGTTAAGTTTCACAAAGCAATGGCCCATTCCTAAACGAACTTCCGCTAAAAAAAATAGTCTATCTGTCAAACTAGGGCAATTTTAGGGTTTAATTAAACAAAATGCTTTAACATTCTCTATGAGTTGCAAAATCTCAAAATTAACCTCAGTATTACTACACTATAAAATCTTTTGGTGTATCACAAATTTGGTTTCAGTGGATAGTATACCATACTGTCCATCCCCTTTCTCGCCATAAACAGAATACCTACAATACTGGTATTTTTTTTGCACTCCTGGCTATACTGTACCTTCAGTATCTAATTTTCAAAGAGTAATTTAAAAAAAATTATTTCTTTTTTTATTTGACAGACAGAGATCACAAGTAGGCAGAGAGGCAGGCAGAGAGAAAGAGAAGGAAGCAGGCTCCCCACTGAGCAGAGAGCCTGATGCGGGGCTTGATCCCAGGACCCTGGAATCATGACCTACGCTGAAGGCAGAGGCTTTAACCCACTGAGCCACCCAGGTGCCCCTCAAAGAGCAATTTTTAAAGACAGCAAAAAGTTTCACGAAGGCCTTCAATACTGTGACTGACTACACGTACAACCTGTCATTCCCTTCATATAATAGCTATGCTTATTATACATGCTATCCAACTTCAAGGCCATGCCAAAACTCCACCATGTTCCCATGAACGGCCAACCTCCCCGCTGGACACTGGATTTTACCCCTTCTCATCTATTTAAGGACACTGCTCCAGCAACTCTCACCTATTTTTCCTGCATTATCAAATTTTCTCTATGTATACATCATTCTCATCCACATACATTCTCCCATCTAAAAAAAAATCCTCTCCATTCCATTTTCCTCTCCAATTGTCAACCCACTCCTATTCTTCCCTTGATAGCAAAACTCCTCGAAAGATCTATCTATAGTTGCTGCCTAACTTTCCTCTTCCATTTTCTCTTAAGTGTATCCACCAAGCATCTCACCCCCATCATTCCAATAAAACTGCTTTTGTCAAGGTCACTAATGATTACTATACTGCTGAATTCAATGATCAGTTCTGGGTTCCTATTTTACGACCTAACAATAGAATGTGACAGTGTCTGACCTTGTCCTAGAAACATTTTTATATTTTACTTCAAGGACATTGCCTTTACTCTCTTTTCCTCTTACTTCTCAGGTTCCTTTGTTGGTTCTTCTTCATTTCCCTAACCTCTACAATGTCACAGTGCCCTAGAAGACAATCCCTGAACCTCTTTTCTATCTCTACTCACTCACCTGGTCACCTCATAGTCTCATGGCTTTATATACCATCTATATGTTGATGACTTCCAAATTAATTACTTCAGCTCAGACCTCTTTCCTGAACAACAGCTCTCCTGACCTCTCCACTTGTAGGTCTAAAAAGTATTTTAAAATTTTCATGTCTAAAACTAATTCATCTTGGAACTATATTTTCCAAATGTGCTAAAATGTAGCTCTACTCTTACAAGAAGTTACTTTTGATTTCTCCTTTGTCTCATACATCACATCTACACCATCAGTTCTTCCTTCAAAATATACATAGATTCCGATCACTTGTACCTCTACTATTACCATCCTAATGCAAGCCACAATCTTCTCTGACCTACATGACTGCAACAGGCTTCTACACGGTCTCCCAATTTCTATACTTGCACCCCACCCACTCTAGTCTCAACCCAGAGGCCCAAATGATCCTTTTAAATATAAGTCAGATCATTACTAACTCCTTTGCCCAAAGCCCTCAAATAGCTTCCTATGTCTATTAGAGTAAACACCCAAGTCTTTTTAATAATCTATGATGCCTGATTGGTCCCTGATGCATGATTGGTCCCTGGTTCTATCTTTGACCCAGTTCTTACTACTTTTCCTCCCCACCTTCTCTCTCCACTCCAGATACACTAGCTTCCTCATTATTCTTTAAACTTGCTAGACCCACTCCTTCCTCAGGACCTTTGTACCTCCTATTCCCTCTCTCTGGGAATAATCTTTTCCCATATATTTACGTCTATTATTTTAAGGTCTTTACTTAATTGTTACTATTTTCCGCGTCAACATTTCTTTTTTCTTCTTTTTTTGGAGGGGAGGAGGAGCAGAAGAGGAGAGAGAGAATCTTTTTTAAAATACTTTATTTATTTATTGAAAGAGGGACAGAGCATGAGCAGGGGGAGGAGCAGGGGGAAGAGGGTGAAGCAGGCTCCCCACTGAGTACAGAGCCCAATGCAGGGCTTGATGTCAGGACCCTGAGCTGAAATCAAGAGTCAGATGCTTAAACGACTGAGCCACCCAGACTCCCTAAGAGAATCTTAAGCTGGTTCTTTGCCCATCACAGAGCCCAACGCAGGACTTGACCTCACAACCCTGAGATCATGACCCAAGCCAAAATCAAGAGTCGAATGCTTAACCAACTAAGCCACCCAGGTGCTCCCTGGTCAACCTTTCTAAGTAATCTCCCAATTCTTCTCATACACCTTTACTGCTTTACGTTCTTTTTGCTGATATCTTACACAGTATATATTTTACTCATTTTCTCTTCCCCACTGCGAAATGAATTCCATGAGGGAAGGGATTTTTTCTTTTTTAAGATTTGTTTATTCATTCCAGAGAAAGAGAGCAAGCAGGGGAAGGGATAGAGGAAGAGAGAGAGAATCTCCATCAGACTCCCTGCTGAGCATGGAGCCCGACATGGGGCTCAATTCCATGACCCCAAGATCATGACCTAAGCCAAAACCAAGAGTCTGACGCTCAATCCGCTGAACCACCCAGGCACGCCAAGGCAGAGATTTTTGTCTTTTGGGTTTACTGCTGCATTCCTTCAGTCTCGAACAATGTCTGGCACATAGTTGATTCTCAACAAGATTTGCTAAATGACTGAGATTTTCAATAGAAAAATAGAAATAAAGCAAATAGAAGAAATAGAATAGTATAGCAAATAAAGAAATAGAAAAATAGTATAAAGCAAAAAGATTATAATATGGTCTAAAAGGGATGCCCGGGTGCCTCAGTTGGTTAAGCTTCTGAATCTTGGTTTCAGCTCAGGTCACAATCTCATGGGTCATGAGACTGAGCCCTGCATCAGGCTCTATGCTCAGCAGGGAGTCTGCTTAAAGATTCTCTCCCTCTGTCTCCCACCCCCACTCATGCATGATTGCTCGCTCTATCTCCCTCTCTAAATAAATCTTAAAAAAAATAAGATCTGCTATTCAGCTTTTGGATCAAACATAATATATATTTTTTAATTTCAATTCTGTCATTTCAACAACCTATAGCAGCTTTTCACAATAACTTCATAGTCAACTGCCAAATCCTTAATATTTCAGTTGGGTCATAAGCAGCTTAGACTTCAGAAAAAGTTTTTCTCCTACCTGGACATCCTGGGTTGGTACGCAATGCTTTCTTATAGTAAGCAAGAGCTCCTCTGTAATCCTTCTTGTTGAATGAAATGCAAGCTTTACCTATTGTAATTTTTAAAAATAAACATTCACTGACTAAAGAATACAAGTCTCATATGTTCTATATGAACTCACTTAAATCAAACACATCTCTGAATAAGAAATACTTGAAAACAGTGAAAATGATTTCATATTTAAACTTGTTTTCCATAAAGATATATTAATTTCACCTATAAATAAATAGTCCTGTTAAATAGTATAAAATAATTAAAATAGCTTATAGCTGTCCAAATAGACATTGCTTATTGACTCTTCAGAAGTGGATAACAAATTATTAACTGGTGTGTGTGTGTGTGTGTGTATTTTAATATTTTGAAGTGACTTTAATGGTAAAGGGAATTCTTTTTTTTAATTTAAATTCAATTAATTAACATATAATGTCTTATTTGTTTCAGGGGTACAGGTCTATGATTGGAACTTCAAACGAAACAATGATCTATTGCAGATAGTTTCATTTTTATAAAGTAAAGCGCTTCTACATTGCTGTCCAGCCCAGTCAATGAAATATACTACAGGCATATGATGGAAGATACAGTTTCCTAAGATAGTTGCCAAAAATGACTTACCAAGAAGGGCTGGAATATTATTTGGAGACTGGTTAAGTACAAAATGAAACTGTGCATCAGCCTGATCCATTTTGTCCCCTTCAAGTAGGCAGAAGCAGGCTCTTCCCAACAAATGATTCTGAAAAAGTGATATATCATCTTAGACGACTTTACCAAGGAACAACCACAATTTAACATAAATGTGTAACACTAAAATGAAAACCATATAGGAAGGAGGTAGAGTATCACACAAATACCTCTATCAGCTATAATGTGTTACAACTATAAGCTATAATGTGTTACAACTATAATGTGTAAACTACCAATGGGCGATTCTTAATTACAAATCAAGAAATTATCCAGAAATCCAAGTCTTCTGTGCCAGGAACAATGACAGAAAGAAAAGCTCATTCTTCCACAATAGTGAGAATATGGAAAGAGCCCAGATGTCCATTGACAGATGAATGGATAAAGATGTGGTGTGTGTATACACACACACACACACACACACACACACACAGGAATATTACTCAGCCACCAAAAAGAATGAAATTTTGCCATCGGCCACAACATGGATGGAACTGGAGGGTATCATGGTAAGCGAAATGAGGAAGACAAACACCATACGATTTTACTCATATGTGGAATTTAAGAAACAAAACAGATGAACATAGGGGAAGGGAAGGAAAAATAAAATAAGATAAAAACAGAAAGGGAGGCAAATCATAGAGACTCTTAAAGGTGGGTGGGGGAAATGGGGTAATTGGGTGATGGGCATTAACGGCATTACATCACTTGAAGTAATGAGCACTGGGTGTTATATGCGACTGATGAAACACTAAATTCTACCTCTGAAACTAATAATAGAGTATATGTTAATTAAATTGAATTTAAATGAAAAAAAATTTTAAATATGCTTGAAATCCACCTGGAGATGATGGAATTACAGACTCAACCTGTGAATAAGTTTTATTTATTTATTTATTTACTTATTTATTTAAAGATTAAGAGTATTTATTCTTTTGAGAGAGACAGTAAAAGCACAGAGGGAGAGTAGGAGGGAGAAGCAGACTCCCCATCGAGCAGAGAGTCCGACATGGGTCTCAATCCCAAGACCCTGAGATCAAGATCCAAGTCAAAGGCAGACAGATGCCTAACAGACTGAGTCACCCAGGTGCCCCATGGATAAGTTTTACACATGCTAAATTTGCCTACATTATATCAACAGTACAACAACCAAAGAAATTCCAATTTTAACAGGGAATTCTTCTTCTTCTGATACTTTTATAATCAACCATGTTATTTTAAGAAAAGTTCTTTCCAAAAAAAAAAAACAAAAAACTCTTGCCTATCACACATACATTTTATTCTCATGTGGTATTTTTCCCTCTTTCATAAATTCAGAGAAATGTGACTTATTTACCTGATCATACATAATAATTTTATCAGCCATGGTATACAACAGGGTTGCCTGTGTAATAAGATCTTTCTTATTGTCCTTATTCTTTTCCTTCCGAGCCTGTTGAACATAATAGGCCGCCAATGTATCCAAGCAAGTCATTTGGTCTTTCTCATGGTCTCTATAGTCCAAATTGCCATCTATACGTGCTGCTTCCAACAACTTCACAAACTCTTCGGTTTTTCCTTGCTTGTAATATTCCAGCTAAAAAGAATCAAATTAGAATTATTAAAGCATATGTCCATACACAAAGCTGCACACAAACATCTACGGCAGCTCCATTTGTAATAGCCAAAAACTAGAAACAACTCAATTGTTGATCAACAGGTGAATGGACAAACAAGCTGTGGTATATCTGCACAGTGGCTGTTGCTCAGGAGAAAAAAGAACCACTGACACATGCTATAACGTGGATAACTCTCAAGATAATTATGCTGAGTGAGAGAAGCCAGACCAAAAAGAATACATACTATAATGATTACATTTGTATAAAAACTCTAGAACATGCAATCTTTAGAAACAAAAAGCAAGGGTTGGCTGAGCACTATGGGGTGTGGGGAAGAGTCTGGAGAAAGGTTTTGGGGGTGATAGATTTATTCATTATCTTGATTGTAGTAATGATTTCACAGGTGTGAAATATGCTAAAACTTCTCAAATGGTACATGTTGTATGTGTGCAGCTTACAGTAGGTGAATTATTGTAAGAGTTGAATTATTAAAATTGTTAAAAAAGTGATAATCACCATAAATGTTTCCAAATTACTACTTACCTAGCAATAGGTGATTTCAAACTAAATCAGAGCCCAAGAGAAAAAGCAATAATGAGAGGGATATAGAATTCTAAACAGAAAACTTAGGTTCTGGTTCTAGATCTATGAAAATTATCCATGACTTTGGGCCTGCTGAATAACTTCCCTGGCATCTGTCATTTATTAATACTAAAAGGAAGATCCATCTTTTTTACCCACCTACGGTGGGCCATACATTATGGCAGGAGCTTTATATACTTATTTCTAATCTGTACAATCACCCTTAAAATGAATGCTAACATCCCCACATTTTAGATGAGAAAACAGGCTCAGAAGGTAATCATTTGTCTAAGGCCACAGCTAGTTAGCAGCCAAGTGGGAATATGAAGAAAGGCCTCTCCAGTCCAAAGCCTAGACTCTTTTCTGTTACACTCTAGAGCCCACAATGTTTCATCAATTTTACCACAGGTGCCACAATAATCCTTCAATCCTCCATTTTTTCCTGTAAGTGCTATTAAAAGAGGCATTTATACTAAAGAAAATCTAAATTCTCCTCTGGCTTTAAAAACTGTGTGACAACGTTAACGGCTTACTCTCCATAGACCAAGAAAATGTAACACTTCAGAAAGGTACTGTCACTAAAAGTATTTTTCTGTAAAACCTTATCTAAGAAATTATTTACAGTTAGGCTTGAGCACTGGATATAAGCTCAATTGCAGATCAACTTCTCCTTTCAAGATAATAGGAGGAGCCTCCTATGTATCTTTAAACGAAAGTGACCTAGAGCACACCTGCTTAAAAAACGATTTCAGTATATGCTATAATGCATTACCAGAATAATTTAATATCATGTTCTCATAAAAAGAAAACATTAGGTAGGTGGTGCTGGGGAGAGTAAAGGGTGTCAGAATTTTAGTCTGAGGTGATTCTCCTGAGACTTTCCAGTCAGGTTTATGTTATGGAAGGGACCAACAGGACAAAAAACAAGCCTGAGATAAAATTCATCCAAAAGGGCTTTTGTGAGTTAGCCTGGAATATAATCACCTTCTAGACTGTTTTATTGGAAATGTTTTATTGTTATGGAAAACAACGTTAAGTAATAATGTTTATATGATAGCTCCTTGTTTTTTCTCAGATTATCCACAAATCATAAGCCAGTCTTCACTGAGTAATTAGTAAATAACCAAATACACAGTATAGACTACTATTTAACTTAAATGAATTTTGCCTTTACTAACATATAGTAATACCAGTGGAACAGTACATCATTTAGGAAACTGGCCTTCTTGTTCTATAAATGGTAAAACAATTAACTTCCATACATATGGTACAATTTACTTATCCTGCTCCCAAGCTGGCTACTACTAATCTGAAGACAAAAGCCAAATATTTTTCCCAGTCAATGTATAAAAAATATTTGTCACATTAACACTAACCGCCAAAGCAATCCATATGTGCAGTTGTGTGTGTTCCTGTTTCAGAATACTGATAACTTCATCTCCCTCCGGTAACTGATCGAAGTCGAGTTCAATGACCTAAAACAGAAAATGCAAGTTTTTATTTCTTATTTCTTATTTCTTCCTTAAATTCACATTTTTTCTTTGCTGCTTTTCGTAATATACATCAATATGGATATACATAGGGTTTGTTTTCACTTGCTATGGGGCTGACCAAGTATACGTTAAGACATGCTTAAGGCACACATGTCAAATAGGTCATATCAGAATATTAAGGTAAAAGCATAGAGAAGCAAACAAACACTGTTAGCTGTCTTCAAATCACCAGAACGATAAAATGTTACAAAAGCTTTGTTTAAAAAAAAAAAAAAGCTTTGTCAAAAAAGACAAAACAAAACCGTGCCTAGCATATAATCCAGGTGAAGTGCAGATAAGCACCCCAGAGACTGATGCCACAGGCCTGACAACTTGAGAAGCACCATTCTAGAGGCAATGTGAAGTTCAATGCCACTGTACACATTCATCCAGGGAGACAACATTTGTGTGTCACAGGCACTCCTGAATGTGAGCACAAAAAGTAACAGTAGGCAAATGTTCTGGAATTCGATAGTGGTGATGGTTACACAACTTTACAACAATACTGCTAAAAATCACTGGATTTTATGCTAGGTCAATGATATCTCAATGTTATATATCAAGTGAACAAAAATAAGAGCAGCGATTATACTGGATCTAGACGACATCAATGCTGAGGGCTTAACTGAGACAAGCCACAGGCTACCCATGATGAGGTGTGGGGAAGGGAGAAGGTGAGTTCTATCAGCACACCCTGGCGGCTGTATCTCAGGGTCTCCTGTTTTGCCGATGCAGCTGTGTGTGGGGGACACAGAGCATCACGACAGACTCGAGTTTCTAAGGGATAAAGGGTGACATCCTATGTATTCTCAGGGAAAGATAGTTTGAGCAGCAGAGACCACGGTGACATCAGCGCCCACCTCTTTTATCTGTGAGGCTCCTTACAATTTATCTGCACTCTCGCACCCCTGCGCCGACAATTAGGAAGAGAGCAGAGTACTGCCACACAGGAACAGGTAGGAAAGGAACTTTCAAGAACTCCTCGAGGTGGCCCTGAGGCTACGGAAACCTGATGTGGTCAGCCTGAAAAGGTGCAGGGGCAGGGGTGACTGGGGCTTCGGTCGGGGATTTCGACCTGGGCTCCCGGGGGGAAAAGGTGCTCTCGCTTCAGAGGCGAAGTCGAAAGAAGGGGAAAGGAGGGGATCGTCCAAGTTCATGGCCCCCACCCTCCCCCATACTCGACACTTACCTCGTCAGTGTCCCGGAGGGGAATCTCGATGGAACCCCGCGACATGATGAGATCAGAAGGCGAGCGGGCGTCTCGCCCCACCGCTCCACAGCAGGTACTTCTGGCTTCTGGCTCTTCCAGAGGCTAGCGCCGGCCCGGGCTCAGGTCGTGACTGCCGCCCCGCGGCGCCGCCGGAGCTTGGGCTTCTCCTTCCCGTCAGCCGCTTAAACAACGAACAGCAGACGGCGTCCGGCCACTTCCGGCAGCCCCGCCCCCTGCCCCGGAAGCATTCCCCGCGGGAGGGCCTGTCAGACTACCGGCTCATTCTGTGGCTCTGGCGTTTCCTTGGCTGTGGAACGACTATGTCGATGTTTTCTTTAGCGTGGGTCTGCGACTTCTGAATCAGACCTGCACTGGCGCAGCCTGAATCAAAGCACTGAAAGCCTAGCCTCCCGGCCCCGCGGTGGGCGAGACGACGACTGAGGCGCGGGTTCGGGGCCTGGCCACTGACTGACGTGGGACCTCCGGCCAATTCTGGCAGTTGTGTCAGCGCCGGACTCCGCCTCCGCGCCCCGGACTTGGCGGATCTTTTTTTCTCCTCAAGATTGCTGTGAATAATTTAATCATTCATCCCTCAGCCCAGTCAAGGGCTCTTCGTTTAGCAGATGTGAAGTGCAAGTCATACCTGTGCTACCTTTGTGATCAGTTTAAATATAAATGTTACGATGAATTCTGTAACCTTGTGAGTTCCTCTGTGTGTGTGTGTGTGTGTGTGTGTGTGTATTTTCGGTTCTTAGAAGGATATGAATCTGCTAGACTTGTGATTTTAATAAAATGGTTGAACAATTTGATTAAACCTGTAATGAGTGTTTTGATTAAATTATAGAATTTGATTAAATACGTTTTAATTACTGTTTTCATTGTAGAATATGATAAAACTAATCAGTGTTTTGATTCAATCAGATAATCTGATTAAATCGATTTTTAAACTTTTGTCAGTTTTACGTCCCAAGTTGTGTCTTAAATGTATCTTTTCTTCACCTCACTACCTTCATTCTAGCCCAAACCAATATCATCACTTTTCTGCCCAGTTTACTGCAGTAGCCTCCCATTTTACCCCATACCCCAGCCACTCGCCCTAAGTTCCAATGCAGCTTCAGCATGTTACACACTTACTTTTAAAAACGCCAATTTGATGTTTGTATTTCCTCCCAACTCCCTCAAAAACTTTAACTGGAAACTTTGTAAGCCTTTACGTGGAAACTTTGTTAAATTCATGCTTTTGATTAGTTGAGTAATTATTTGGAGCTGTACTGTCCAACATAATGCTAACCCTACAATTAGCCATGTAATTTAAATTTAAAGTTTTCTATTAGCCACATAAAAAAGCAAAAACAAATAGATGAAGTTAATTTTAGTAACACTTTTTTTAATGCAATCTATCCAAAATATAATTTTGACATGTAATCAATATAATAACAATTTACATTTTTATACAAGTCTTGGAAATTCAGTATGTACTTTACACTTATATTCTTTGTTCTTATTTTTAAATTTTATTTTTTAATTTAAATTCAGTTAACTAACATAATGTATTATTGGTTTCAGAGGTACAAATCAGTGATTCATCACTGATTTCAGAGGTACAAATCAGTGATTCATCAGTCTTCTATAATACCCAGTGCTCATTACATCACATGCCCTCCTTAATGTCTATTACCAGTTACTCCATCCCCCCATCTTCCTCCCCTCCAGCAACCCTCAGTTTGTTTCCTATGATTAAGAGTCTCTTATGGTTTATCTCCCTCTCTGGTTTTGTCTTGTTGTAGTTTTTCCTCTCTTTCCCTATGATCCTCTGTTTTGTTTCTTAAATTCCACATATCAGTGAGATTGTATGGTAATTGTCTTTCTCTGATTGACTTATTTTGCTTAGCATAAAACTGTCTAGTACCATCTATTTGCTTAATTTCAATTGAAAATTCTGGAACTGTATTAGATTTCATAAAATTTGAAAAGATAGATTCACATACTTGAGTTTTTCCAAATGCACTTAAAAATTTCCTGTCACTGAAGAAATTATCAGCTTTAAATTTTAATTAAAAATAAATAAAATTAAAAATTTAATTCCTCAGTTGCATTAGTCATATTTAAGTGCTCAATAGCCACATGTGTTTAGTGGATACTGTTTTGGACAGCACAGCAAAGTATTTCCAGGAAATACTGTTTACTACATATTAAGGTTTATACAGTGAGCTTTAAACAAAAATACACATAGTGGTGAGTGTTCTCCATGCTCAAAACCTCCCTGGCCTTAAAGACATGAAGAATACATTTGAATTAGTCTTTGAGTTACTGACAACCAAAGGCATCCTAACTGATGATAAAGACACTATGATTGGTTGAATAATAGTACTGATTCAGATTGGGATTTGGGGAAAGTGACATTTAAGTTGCAACTGGGACAATGAGTAAAATGTGGCTAGGTAAAGGTTATAGGAGAGTGTGTACCAGAGAGAGGGAGTACTGTGCTTGGGAAGAGCTTGTGAACCTGAAAGAAGGCCAAGTGCCTGGAACATAGAAATGAGGGGGAGAGTAGCGTAAGTTGAGGATGAAGACATAAGAAGTAGCCAGATCATGCCCAGATTTATCCTTGTAAAGCAAAATCGGCACCTTGCCTTGCTTCCAATATGAATAAGTGTAAATGTCACATACCACAGTTAGGAAAAACAAAACACTTTGTGCTCTGAGGCAAGCCAAAAAGGAACGGTGTCATACTATCCATAGTCTCCAAAGTGAATGAAACCTTTAGCCATTCTCACATGTTTCTGGTTCCTTAACAAAAACAATTTAATCACTGGCTTTTGTAATGCTGACTTTTGTCTCATATAAGTCTGATGACACACAATAATTTGGGAGAGTATAACAATCATATGAGAAAGTTATTTTTTCCATCATGAACCATATAAACTTGGAGTGTGTGTGTGTTTTCTGAACCAGTCCTTCTAAAGTTGAACTCATTTGTAAACTTTTGCAAGTGTTTTTCTAAGAAAACTTTTTTCCCCTAAAGTCTCTGAGAATTCTTTTGACATAGGATACATTAAGGAGTCTGGATTTTATTTTAGGTGCAATGTAATGAAGAAGTTTGAAGCGATGTTTATATGTTTCAATCAGTATGAGAGAGAGAATTGGTTCTGTGGCTTTAAAGGATTGTTCTGGCTACATTGTAAAGAATGGATTAGAGAGTGTTTGAGAGAATGTGCGCAGGTCACTTAGGAAACAGCTAGTCCTGGTGGCTGTCCAGGTGACACATGGTCAATATCTAGGAGTAAGGTATTGGAGGTGAGAGAGACATATATCTCCATTTCTCTCCACCTCTGGTACAATCAATCAAGCAATAAATAAATCTTAATTACTAGGTCTCAATAATGCATTGGCTATCTGGGCCATTGAAAAAGTAGTGGTAGGAAGGATTTTCAGAGATCTGTCATGAATTACTGGGTGAATGAAGTGTCATTTTCCAAGATAGGAATGATTATAGAAGAGCACATTAGGGCAAGGCTAGATCAGGTTGAGTGTCAGAGTTATGTCTGAGACAGATCTCAGACAGGCAGTTGGATATACAGATCTGAAGTCGAAAGACAGTTTCTGAGCCAAGAAAGTCTGAAAGCTGCTGACGTATAAATGAAGTTTTAAACTATGGAATTGTATGAGATAATCTAGAGAGAGTATATAGAGCGATAGCACAAGGCCATGGACCAAGCTCTGAGGCATTCTAGCATATAGCGGACAGGTAGGGGAAGAGGCTCTACAAAGAATTGGAGGATTGGACAGGGAAAAATCACCAGACAACAGTCAGGATGGAAACTGCAACTCAACTCTGTTACCTATAGACAGCTTTTTATTTTTCCCCAACTGTAGCAGATCTGGATGAAATTAGGCATTTTCAAGCTATAACATCCAGTTTTGGAGTGCTACAAATATTTTATTTCAGCTGGCATGATTGTGCAATACCTGTTCACAAAATGTCATTCTCCACATTGGGCTTGAATGCGTGAGTTCCAGGTAAAGCAATTAGTGTATTTGGGCAGTATGGGCCTTGTTGAGTGCATAAGAAAGACAGCTAAGATTCTTTAGTTTTCTGTTATTGATACTGTGGTTGGTTATAGTGTTGGTAAATACACATATTTGGACAATCTAAAGAGTGAGCTTTTTTTTTTAAAGATTTATTAATTTGAGAGAGAGAGAGAGAGAAAGAGAGTGCTTGAGCAGGACAGGCAGAGGGAGAGGGAGAGGGGAAGCAGACTCCCCGTTGAGCCTGGAGTCCCACCCAGAAAGATCTCACAACCCTTGAGTTCTTAACCTGAGCCAAAACGGAGTCTGACGCTCAACCAACTGAGCCACCCAGGCACCCCCCAAAAGCGAATTATTTTATATGTTGATACAATATGCTAACTATTAAAAAGGGATAATGAATATTTGATCTTAACAAACAACATTTAAAACCTTAAATTAGATATCTTTTAAATAGCAGAACACAAAGGGAAGTGTTTTAAGTAGTTTTGTCTACATTTGTAAGAAAGAATAGAAAGCTGTGTTAATTTGCTAGGACTACCATAACAAAGTACCACAGACTACGTGACTCAAGCAACAGGAATTTATTTTCCTATAATTCTGGAGGCTGGAAGTCCAAGATCAAGGTGTTGGCAGAGTTGCTTTCTTCTGAGGCCTCTCTCCTTGGCTTGTATGTGGCCCTCATCTCCCTGTGCCTTCCCTCTGTTTGTGTCTGTGTCCTAATTTCTTCTTCTTATAAGGGAACCAGTCATATTGGATTAGGACCCACCCTAATTACTTCATTTTAACTCAACAATCTCAGGACGCCTGGGTGGCTCAGTTGGTTAAGCCATTGCCTTCAGCTCAGGTCATGATCCCAGGGTCCTGGGATCCAGTCCTGTATTAGGCTTCTTGCTCGGCAGGGAGCCTGCTTCTCTCTCAGGCTCTGCCTGCTTGTACACTTGCACTCTCTCTCTCTCTCTAACAAATAAATAAATAAATAAGATCTTTAACTCAACTATCTCTTTCAAAAGCCTATCTCCAAATATGGTCACATCTGGGTAGTGGAGGTTACAAGTACAGCATAGGAATTTTGGAAGGACACAATTCAGCCCTTAACAGAGCTGATCAATAGAATAAGTCTTTGCAGGTGAATTTTTAAATTGTGCTTTTTGTCCTCTCTCTGACAAATAAATAAATAAAATCTTAAAAAAAAAGAATATAAAAAATGGGACATTTGGAGGGGCGTCTGAGTGGCTCAGTGGGTTAAGTCTCTGCCTTCAGCTCAGGTCGTGATCTCGGGGTCCTGGGATCAAGCCCCACATCTGGCTCTCTGCTCGGCGGGGAGCCTGCTTCTCCCTCTCTCTCTGCCTGCCTCTCTGCCTACTTGTGATCCCTCTCTCTCTGTCAAATAAATAAATAAAATCTTTTTAAAAAATGGGACATTTGGGTGGCTCAGTTGATTAAGCGTCTGCCTTCAGCTCAGGTCATGATCCCAGGGTCCCAGGATGGAGTCCCACATCAGGCTCCTTGCTCATTAGGGAGCCTGCTTCTCCCTCTGCCTGTTGCTCCCCCTGCTTGTGTTCTCTCTCTGACAAATAAATAAATAAATAAAATATTTTTTTAAGAAAAGAATCAATTGTGCTTTTCCCTGTGAAGTATTAAAGTAAGGCTTCTTTCTGAAACATTAGGATATATGATCCATAGTAAATCATTTTAGGGTTAAATTTGTCATTACATTTGTCTGGGCAGTTGTTTTACAATTTATGCCACAGTTTCTTCCGGGTTTTCAATAAACATTCATCTCTAAAACATGAGCTTATTTTTAGGAATTTGAAACTACACTCAAGCTCATAAGCTCAAGCTCATAAAATGCTCCCTTAGGTAAGGACTGAGAATGAAAAGGTAAACAGGCCTAATTTGATTGTCAGTAGAAAAACTATGATGGGAATCTTAGTTCTGGCAAATTAGAATAATAAGACAATCCTCCGGCTATAAAACACCTAGATGAGCTGGATTAATAACCAACAAGAATAACCTAATAAACATCCATATAAATGCATAGCTAAGAGATCTAATAATCTTAGTATCAGAAATTTAAGCCTATACAAAGACTACCCAGATAGTGGTGAGTATAAGAAGGATGTTGTTTTCCATTATTTCAAGCTCTTGAGTTTTAATGTTTACACAGAGACAGAATTAGAGGCTTTGGGCTCATGCTGCAAGTCTTAAAAACTACACCCTCAGTAAAAGGGGCAGTGGGTAGGGTAGAACTAAAGAAAAAAGCTTTACAAAGACAGATGATGGTCTGGCCTCTGGATTTACAAGTTCAGAGGGTGGTGGTAGTGATGTTAGAGGTGTCCAGGAGAGGGTTGGGCGAGTTCCCCTTGAGAATTTGCAACCATGGGTCTGTATCTCAGGTAGGTTTGATGTCTGACATTACCTAGTTGGTCTGGGAATTCCCAAGGCAAGAATTTAGCATAGGAAATATCCCTAAGTGTGTGGTATCTCTGGGATGCCCAGGCAACTTAATCTTCTTGATTGATACTTATTTCTCCTAGTAGGAATTAAATACTATTAACTAACAAGTATTGAAAGATTATTGTGTCAGCACTCTACATGCCGAAACTCATTGATCTTCAGAACATCCCTATGACATGGGTATCGTAATCTGTCAATGCTGTGGGGCAAAGAGGAGTGGTCATATCTGTCTTCTAGGATTGGTGTGGAAGTAAAATGAGGAGTAATAGGATAGGTCAATGCTTATGTGACTCTACTTTGGAAACTGTGACCATATGCTTTAACCCTTGCGCTTTTCTCACTTCAAGTAGGAAACAGACTCTCAAACTCTTCTCTTCCTCTCTTTCTTATTGTCCCCAAAGATAAGAAACATAAGATCCCTTCTTATTTTAAGGATTTTATTATTGATTCTTGTTAAAGGAAGGAAAGAATTTGAGGTGGCCTTAAAAGATGGGTGAAATTTGAATAGGGTGAATGTGGGACAAGTGTTTTAAGCAGAATTGATAGTGAGCAAAATCTCAACAGCAGGAATAATACTCTTTAAAGGCTAGTAATAGGTAAACATGTCACAGCATTAAAATTTGATAATTCCTAAAAACCAAAAGCAAAAACAAAAGAAAGCAAAAAATCCTTGATAATTCCTTGATATCCATCAGTGTCCAATCTCCTCCCAGAAGCTTCCTTGTCAGCATCCTTCAAGATACTCTGTCATTCCCATGTTTCTTATTGCCTCCAAAAGTAGCTTGGTATGGTGCTATATTCAGTTTGGAAGAACAGTATATATCACAGTGTATTTAAAATACAATTTTGACAAGAAGATCTAACAATCTTAAATATCTATGCCCCTAACATGGGAGCAGCCAACTATATAAACCAATTAATAACAAAATCAAAGAAATACATCGACAGTAATACAATAATAGCAGGGGACTTTAACACTCCCCTCACTGAAATGGACAGATCATCTAAGCAAAAGATCAATAAGGAAATAAAGGCCTTAAATGACACACTGGACCAGATGGACATCACAGATATATTCAGAACATTCCATCCCAAAGCAACAGAATATACATTCTTCTCTAGTGCACATGGAACATTCTCCAGAATAGACCACATCCTGGGTCATAAATCAGGTCTCAATCGGTATCAAAAGATCGAGATCATTCCCTGCATATTTTCAGACCACAATGCTCTGAAGCTCGAACTCAATCACAAGAGGAAATTTGGAAAGAACGCAAATACATGGAGACTAAACAGCATCCTTCTAAAAAATGAATGGGTCAACCAGGAAATTAAAGAAGAATTGAAAAAATTCATGGAAACAAATGATAATGAAAACACAACAGTTCAAAATCTGTGGGACACAACAAAGGCAGTCCTGAGAGGAAAATATATAGCGGTGCAAGCCTTTCTCAAGAAACAAGAAAGGTCTCAAATACACAACCTAACCCTACACCTCAAGGAGCTGGAGAGAGAACAACAAAGAAAGCCTAAACCCAGCAGGAGAAGAGAAATCATAAAGATCAGAGCAGAAATCAATGAAATAGAAACTAAAAAAACAATAGAACAAATCAACAAAACTAGGAGCTGGTTCTTTGAAAGAATTAATAAGATTGATAAGCCCCTGGCCAGACTTATCAAAAAGAAAAAAGAAAGGACGCAAATAAATAAAATCATGAATGAAAGAGGAGAGATCACAACCAACACCAAAGAAATACAAACAATTATAAGAACATACTACGAGCAACTCTATGGCAACAAATTTGACAATCTGGAAGAAATGGATACATTTCTAGAGATGTATAAACTACCACAACTGAACCAGGAAGAAATAGATAACCTGAACAGACCCATAACCAGTAAAGAGATTGAAGCAGTCATCAAAAATCTCCAAACAAACAAAAGTCCAGGACCAGACGGCTTCCCAGGGGAATTCTACCAAACATTTAAAGAAGAATTAATTCCTATTCTCCTGAAACTGTTCCAAAAAATTGAAATGGAAGGAAAACTTCCAAACTCATTCTATGAGGCCAGCATCACCTTGATCCCAAAACCAGACAAGGATCCCACCAAAAAAGAGAATTACAGACCAATATCCTTGATGAACACAGATGCGAAAATTCTCACCAAAATACTGGCCAGTAGGATCCAACAGTACATTAAAAGGATTATTCACCACGACCAAGTGGGATTTATTCCAGGGCTGCAAGGTTGGTTCAACATCCGCAAATCCATCAATGTGATACAATACATTAATAAAAGAAAGAGTAAGAACCATATGATACTCTCAATAGATGCTGAAAAAGCATTTGACAAAGTGCAGCATCCCTTCCTGATTAAAACTCTTCAAAGTGTAGGGATAGAAGGCACCTACCTCAATATTATCAAAGCCATCTATGAAAAACCCACCGCAAATATCATTCTCAATGGAGAAAAACTGAAAGCTTTTCCGCTAAGGTCAGGAACACGGCAGGGATGTCTGTTATCACCACTGCTGTTCAATATAGTACTAGAAGTCCTAGCCTCAGCAATCAGACAACAAAAAGAAATTAAAGGCATCCAAATCAGCAAAGAAGAAGTCAAACTATCACTCTTTGCAGATGATATGATACTATATGTGGAAAACCCAAAAGGCTCCACTCCAAAACTGCTAGAACTTATACAGGAATTCAGTAAAGTGTCAGGATATAAAGTCAATGCACAGAAATCAGTCGCATTTCTTTACACTAACAACAAGACAGAAGAAAGAGAAATTGAGGAGTCAGTCCCACTTACAATTGTACCCAAAACCATAAGATACCTAGGAATAAATCTAACCAAAGAGGCAAAGAATCTATACTCAGAAAACTATAAAGTACTCATGAAAGAAATTGAGGAAGACACAAAGAAATGGAAAAATATTCCATGCTCATGGATTGGAAGAACAAATATTGTGAAAATGTCTATTCTACCTAAAGCAATCTACACATTTAATGCAATCCCTATCAAAATCCCATCCATTTTTTTTAAAGAAATAGAACAAATAATCCTAAAATTTATATGGAACCAGAAAAGACCTCGAATAGCCAAAGGAATATTGAAAAAGAAAGCCAAAGTTGGTCGCATCACAATTCCAGACTTCAAGCTCTATTACAAAGCTGTCATCATCAAGACAGTATGGTACTGGCACAAAAACAGACATATAGACCAATGGAACAGAATAGAGAGCCCAGAAATAGACCCTCAACTCTATGGTCAACTAATCTTCGACAAAGCAGGAAAGAATATCCAATGGAAAAAAGACAGCCTCTTCAACAAATGGTGCTGGGAAAATTGGACAGCCACATGCAGAAAAATGAAATTGGACTATTTCCTTACACCACACACGAAAATAGACTCAAAATGGATGAAGGACCTCAATGTGAGAAAGGAATCTATCAAAATCCTTGAGGACAATGCAGGCAGCAACCTCTTTGACCTCAACCGCAGCAACTTCTTCCTAGGAACATCGCCAAAGGCAACAGAAGCAAGGGCAAAAATGAACTATTGGGATTTCATCAAGATCAAAAGCTTTTGCACAGCAAAGGAAACAGTTAACAAAACCAAAAGACAACTGACAGAATGGGAGAAGATATTTGCAAACGATATATCAGATAAAGGGCTAGTATCCAAAATCTATAAAGAGCTTATCAAACTCAATACCCAAAGAACAAATAATCCAGTCAAGAAATGGGCAGAGGACATGAACAGACATTTCTGCAAAGAAGACATCCAGATGGCCAACAGACACATGAAAAAATGCTCCACATCACTCGGCATCAGGGAAATACAAATCAAAACCACAATGAGATACCACCTCACACCAGTCAGAATGGCTAAAATTAACAAGTCAAGAAATGACAGATGCTGGCGAGGATGCGGAGAGAGGGGAACCCTCCTACACTGCTGGTGGGAATGCAAGCTGGTGCAACCACTCTGGAAAACAGTGTGGAGGTTCCTCAAAAAACTGAAAATAGAGCTACCCTACGACCCAGCAATTGCACTCCTGGGTATATATCCTAAAGATACAAACGTGGTGCTCCGAAGGGGCACGTGCACCCGAATGTTTATAGCAGCAATGTCCACAATAGCCAAACTGTGGAAAGAGCCTAGATGTCCATCAACAGATGAATGGATAAAGAAGAGGTGGTATAAAATGGCTACCAGACACATGAAAAAATGTTCATCATCACTAGCCATCAGGGAGATTCAAATCAAAACCACATTGAGATACCACCTTACACCAGTTAGAATGGCCAAAATTAGCAAGACAGGAAACAACGTGTGTTGGAGAGGATGTGGAGAAAGGGGAACCCTCTTACACTGTTGGTGGGAATGCAAACTGGTGCAGCCACTTTGGAGAACAGTGTGGAGATTCCTCAGGAAATTAAAAATAGATCTTCCCTATGACCCTGCAATTGCACTGCTGGGTATTTACCCCAAAGATACAGATGTAGTGAAAAGAAGGGCCATCTGTACCCCAATGTTTATAGCAGCAATGGCCACGGTCGCCAAACTGTGGAAAGAACCAAGATGCCCTTCAATGGATGAATGGATAAGGAAGATGTGGTCCATATACACTATGGAGTATTATGCCTCCATCAGAAAGGACGAATACCCAACTTTTGTAGCAACATGGACAGGACTGGAAGAGATTATGCTGAGTGAAATAAGTCAAACAGAGAAAGTCAAGTATCATATGGTTTCACTTATTGGTGGAGCATAACAAATAATATAGAGGACAAGGGTAGATGGAGAGGAGAAGGGAGTTGAGGGAAATTGGAAGGGGAGGTGAACCATGAGAGACTATGGACTCTGAAAAACAACCTGAGGGTTTTGAAGGGGCGGGGTGGGAGGGTGGGAGAACCAGGTGGTGGGTATTAGGGAGGGCACAGATTGCATGGAGCACTGGGTGTGGTGAAAAAACAATGAATACTGTTACGCTGAAAATAAATAAAAAATTAAAAAAAAAAAGAGGTGGTATATATACACAATGGAATACTATGCAGCCATCAAAAGACATGAAATCTTGCCATTTGCGACGACGTGGATGGAACTAGAGGGTATCATGCTTAGCGAAATAAGTCAATCGGAGAAAGACAACTATCATATGATCTCTTTGATATGAGGAAGTGGAGATGCAAGGCGGGGGGGGGTTGGGGGAGGTAGGAAAAGAAAAAATGAAAAGATGGGATTGGGAGGGAGATAAACCATAAAAGACTCAATCTCAAAAAACAGACTGAGGGTTGCGGGGGGAGGGGGGACGGGAGAGGGTGGTGGGGAAATGGACATTGGGGAGGGTATGGGCTATGATGAGTGCTGTGAAATGTGTAAACCTGACGATTCACAGACCTGTACCCCTGGGGATAAAAATACATTATATGTTTATTAAAATAAAAAAAATTAAAAAGAAAAAAAAATACAATTTTGGAATGTAGTCTTTTCTTGCCTCTGACTTTGCCCTGCCTGAAGGTCAGAATACTTCTGGAATGCTCCCTTCTTCTAGTGTAAAGAAGCTAGAAAGTGCTCAATGCATCTGTATATTTGGAATTGCTTTGTCAAAGTCACAGTCAGAAATACAGCAGAAGATATTGCTTCCCAAAGAAAATGTACTCATGGAATTTGTATGCTATTGCTTTGTGTAGACAAAGCTTTCTGCTTAAGTGTTTAAATAAATATTTTGAAGACATTTTCAGAACCTTGAAAAGTGAAGATTGCTCTTCTCATTCATTCCTTAAAATTGTGGGAAGCATTACAAATTCAAGAAAAGATGATTTTGACAGAATTAACTGAGGTTTTGTCTATTAAAAGATTTTTGTTTATAAAATGAGCTTAACACTGTTTAAAAATACTTTTACCTGATTCTTTGTCTGTCTTTATATATGTTATAAACACATCGATGTGCTCTGGGACTTGTTAGGGCAAAGACGAATAAACGCGCGCTCCAGTGAGAATTCTTTTTACTTAACCCTGTGGTGACTTTATGCAGAAACAAGTACGTTGTAAGAACTTAGGAACTTCTTTCCCAACTATCCTACCCACTTACTCACCTCTACCAGTGTGGAAAATCAGTTTGACTGTGTAGTTTCTGATTGGTCAAGTAGTGGCTTACACAGTATCACAAATCTTAGCCAAATTATCAGGACTTTTGGCTGATGATGTGATAAGGGCAGGTCAGACTCTTGCCCATGAGGCCTGTTTATAAAGGCAATGGTAAAAAAAAAAAAAAAAAAAAAAGGCATTAGGGTCAATATTTCAGCACTATTTTCATTTTAAAATAACTTAATTTTATGGAGGAGTACAGGGAGAGCGTTTCAAATTTTGGAGAGATTTTCCATTTTCGTATTTCAGAGATGGTACTGTCCCTGGGAACCATGCTTTTTAAACTTTTTAGTGAAACAAGCATCACCCAGAGAGCTAGTTGAAACTCAAATCTCTGAGTTTCAGTTTCTGATTCAGTAGGTGTTAGGCTGAGGTGAAGAATTTGCATTTCTAATGAGTTCTTAGGTAATGCTGATGCCCTTGGTTCAGGAACCACACTTTGAGGCCCACTGTTTAAGGAGCATGGGATTGGGGAGTCCTAGAGTCCGCAAGAAAAGTTTTACTTTCTTGAATACTTACACTGTGCCAGGCCCTGTGCAAGTCACTTTGCAGACATTCTGTCTGACCCAGACAATAGCCTTAAAAGCTGGCAGTGAGTGTCCCTATTTTACAGATCAAGCTGTTGAGCCTCAGATCGTTAATTAAGTAATCCAAGATCACACAGCTAGTAACTGGCAGAGCCAGAGTTTGAACCTGGGCTTTCTGTCTCCAGGTGCATGCTACTTCTGCTAAAGTCTGCTTCTTCATCTGGATTCAAGCTCTAGGTCCATCTCCTTCCTCACACAGGAATAATTTCTCTAATATCCCAGAACCATGGTTCTTCGGCTTCTGCTCAAACCCATCACAGAGGGGCACTTCAGGAAGGAGGCCTGACTGGGGGACAGCTAGAGTGACCAATCATCTGGTTTGCCTGGGACCCAGGGTGGGACTTTCAGTTTTAAAATGCAGTCAGTCCAGGGCTGCTTGGGAATCATGGGTCTCTTCACAGATGGCTCAAGCTATATCAAATGCATTATAATGAGCCCAACCTTCTTTCCTATAGTTTCCTCTTCTGCTGCACTTTTGTCTAACAGGGTCCTGTCTGACAGCCCTTTAGATATTTGAAGACGATCTTTCCACCAGTCTTCAGACCGTCTTCGTGCCCCCGGCCTTTCTCCATATGACATTGTTTACTTAGCATTTACGGTGTGTCAGGAACTCTTCCAAGAGCATTATGTTACTATATTATATATATATATATATATATATATATATATATGTATATAATATACTTAACTATATATTATATTAGTTATGTTAACTAATTAAATCTTCACTAAAGTCCTATGAGGTAGGTATGATTATTATCCCATTTTATGGATGGGGAAACTGGGACACAGGCAAGTACCCTGCCCAAGGCCACACAGTTATCAAGAGGTAGACTCAGGATTTTAGCCTACAGAGCATGGCTCCAGAATCCAAACTCAATCACTATGCTTTTCTGCTTTCTGCTCAGTCAATGGGGCTTTACTGAGCACCTATTATGCACAGACTGAAGAGATACAGAAGAGAGGCAGGGTCCTTGTCATCATGGAGCGTATAGTTTATCAGGAGACATAAGCAATAAGTAAATAAAAAAAAGAAAAAAAATAACTGCAAATTAGCCTATGTGCACATATTCTAGTTCTGGGACCCTAGAACTGAGGGAGTGGACCCAAAGGGCAAACTTGGACGGGATTCAGCTTTCATTAGGGAAGGTATGGGCATTAGCTCAGGCTGCCACAGCAAAATACCACAGTCTCGGTGGCTTAAACAATAGGCATTTCCTTCTCAGTTCTGGAGGCTCAAAGTCCGAGATCAAAGTGCTGGTTGATTAGGTTCTCTAGTGAGGGTTTTCTTCCTGGTTTGCAGCCTGCTGGGTTTTGTCTGCACCCTCACAGTGAACAATGAGAGACAGAGACACACACAGAGAGAGAGAGAGGTGAGAGAAAGAGGGAGGGTGGGAGAGAGAGAGAGAGACTGTGTTCTCTGGAGTTTCTTCTCGTAAGGCGTTAATCCCATTAGGACAGCCTCATCCTCAAGACTTCTTCTAAATTTAACCATCTCCCAAATGCCCCATCTCCAAATACTAGTTTGTGGGAGGTTAGGGTTTACTACACGAATTCTGGGGGACACAATTCAGTCCATAGCCGTGTGGTTCAGCTATCTGATAGCAGAGAAGTTGGCTGATTCAGCCATGCTGGAGCTAGTCAGGAGTCACTGGTCAAGCAGTAGGCCACCTTCTGGAATGCTGGAAGGGATGTAGGCCATCAGCACCTGGCAGTGTGGGTGGTCTATTGAGCTGTTCTTTTTTTAAAATATTCACTTATATCAATTCTATTAAAGTTAAGTAAAGGAGCTCTTTGAGAAATATGTTTTAAATGTATTTTCCCTTTTTTGGAGATTAGTCTTTTGATTTAAGTTTTAGGGTTTTTTTTTTTTCTATTTCTTTTTTCTATATTAGAGTTACATTGCTAGGTAGGTGAATTTATCAGCTTTTCCCTTTATAGCTTCTGGATTTAGAGCCTTCTCACAAAAGCCTCTTTCTTAGATTAGTGCTAAATTAATCCACATTTTTAGATATTTTATGATTTATTTTTTCATTGAATATTTGATCTATCTGAAATTGACTTGGGCATAAGGAGTGTGACAGGAACCTGGCTTTGCTCTTACCTCAGTAGATACTATTACAAGGTCACCATTTATTTATTCATCTCTCTCTTCCCCAGTGATTTGAAATCTCACCTCAACACCTTTAGAGTATACTAACTTCCCTTGTGCATTACAGTCTACTTTTTATCTTTCTTAGGTTCCATTAATTTCTTCTCTTAGATCGAACTTCTTTAACGATTGAAGTTTCAAAATATGTTTTGATATTAGAGAGCCCTAGAGGCAGACGTGCTTTGGATGAGGTGGACAGAGAGGATCTCTCTGAGAGGTGACATGTAGGCTGACATTTGAAGAATAAGAAATAATCAGATTCATGGAGATGGAGGCAGAAGCCTTCTAGGTAAAGGAAGCTACGTATCCAACTCGTTGGCAGGCACAAAACAGCTTGGTGTGTTTGAAGGCACTAAAAGAAGACCAATGTGGTGAGCACAGTAAACACAGTAAAACAGGACAGAAAGCGGTGAGATGGGGTTGGACGGATAGGCCAGATTTTGTCAGGAAAGCTTGGTTTTGTCCTGAGTACAAACGGAAGAGGAGAATGGATTTGGAGCAGGGAGATGCCATATTCCCATTTCCTGAGCATAACGTCGTCACTCTGGCTGGTATGTGGAGCTGGGTAGGAGAACAAAAGCTGCAAGGAGGAAGTCAGTTAGGGGGTCACTGCAGTGATCTGGGCCAGAGATGGTGGTAGTCAGGCTACAGGGAGACAATGTAGCTGGAGACAAATGCACAACTCTGAGACCTATTCTGGAAGTAGAACCAACAAATTTGTTGATAGCATCTTGTTGTTGACATAACAAGGTACCTTGCTGTCGGATAAGTCACTGGAAGGAATCATAGCTGATTCCCAGGGGACTTCTTTTCATTTTGTACCTTTCTGGACCAAAGGGGAGCTCTGAAAAAGTTGACAAAGAAAGGGAACCCTGGTCCCTGTTGCTGAACTCCAGGCCTGTGACAGCAAGAGCCCAGTTGAGGGCAGCAGAGGGCTGTCGTTCTGTTTCCTGGGAGTTGCCGTGATGGTGAGGGGAGGGGCTGGGGAGCAGGCCAGGCTGCTAGATCAGAGCCTTTAAATTTACTCGCCTTATGCACGTAGGCATCATAGCAAAGATAGGGGAAAAGTGAGGGCCTTGTGAAGTCTATCTGGGCTAGCTGGCATTATGGAGTCACAGCAAATGGTGCCATTTGCTGAGATGGGGAAGATTTAGAGGAGAAATGGGTTTGGGAATCACGGTCAGTGGGTTGGGGTTATATCAACAGTGCAGGGCTGAGATGTTTGGTTTGAGACGTCTGACGAATCCAAAGCAGACAGCAAGTAGGCTGTTTTATATGTGGATCTGGAGCCAGAGGAGAGGTCCAGGGGAGCCAACAACCCACATGTGAATGTTGTTAAGAATTGTGGGTTGTGGGTGAGGTGATGGACGGGGAAGAGACTGTAGGAAGAGAAAAGAGAGCTAGGACAGAGCCTGGAGGAACAACAGCATTTAGTGATGGATGGCGGAGAGGGAGCCAGCGAGAGACTGCCAAGCAGCCAGGGGTATGGCTGGATGAGGACTCGGAAACCCACTTCCTAAATCTCTGATGGCTTTCACTGCGCTGAGAATAATGTCCAGACTTCTCCCCATCCTCTGCGAGGCTCTGCCCACTCTGGCCAGGGTCTACTACCCTCACTGCACCTTTAGCTACTCCTAACCTCAGGCACCTTCTTTGGGCCTCACAGTGGTCTTCTTGGCTCTCTGCTGGGGAGACTCAGCCCCTGCCCCCCTTATCCTGTTCTTGGTGTGTTGCTTCTTCCTCATAGGAGGAGCTTCCCCTTGTTATATTCTCCCCCAGCATCTTATTTATTTCCTTTATGGGATGTTTCTTTTTTAGTCCTTTTTGTATCCGTAGTGTCAACACAGTGTTTAGCAAACAGTTGGCATGTAATAAACATTTGACTCATGAATGGATGAATGAGTAAGCCTTTTAATCTTTACTGTGGCCCTTGAGGGGAGAGTTTTAAATCCCCTCCACCTCTTTTTTTCTTCTTAGTTCTTATAATTGAGCATCTGACTAGCGATAGGTGGGTTAAAAAAGCGGTATCTGTGTTCCAGTGACTGGCCCAAAGGGGAAATCGGAAATATTTGGGGAGAAGAGCCCCGGCTCGCGTTGCAGAACCCCAGCGCTGTGACAGCAAGGCCCCAGCAGAGGGCAGCAGAGGGCTGTGATTCTGCTTCATTGCGCGGCGGGGGCGCTGGGGTGGGGGTGCTGGGGTGGGGGTGGGGGTGGGGGGAGAGGTGGGGGTGGGGGGAGGGCCTAGGCAGTAGGCCAGGCAGCTAGAACCGGGAATAAATTTAGTGTTTGGGGAGAAGGGAGGGGAGAAGTACTTTGTAGGAATCTAAGTGCACTGATGGAGGGAGTGAAGCAACCTTCCTATTTGTGCTTATGTGGTAATGATTCTTAGCACTTCAAGTGTAAGGAAGCTCGTAATACTGTGGGCCCCTTGCTGTTGGGAAGGGCAAAGGGTGTCCTGGAACAGTAATGGGAGAGGAGAAAGGGCCCTGAGTGAAGGCTGCAAGGGGACCGGCCTCCTGGAGAGGCAAAGCAGGGAATAATGCTGTGCGGGTTAGAGCCAGGCAGAAGCTCGGGAGCCTCAAAGACAGCACTTTTGGGAAAGAAGGAGCTAACTATTGGCTCAGCAATGTACATTGTCAGAAATAACTGTATGTTTCTTATGCTTTCTAAATTGATTTCCTTTCTGGCCTCCTTTTTTATTAGCAAAGATTTTTTAAGTTTGTAACCTATCATCTGTGCTTAGGCGAAAAGGGATTTTGCACAGAAGAAGAAAATAATATTTAAAGCCCTTCGTAGCCTCTTTGCCTTCTATAGAAAATGACATGCTTCTAACCTACAGAGGAATAAGTCTCATTTTCTATAGAAGGCAAAGAGGATACAATGGGCTTTAAATAGTGTCAGAATTTCCTTTTTAAAGGCTGAATAATATTCCATTGTATGTATATACTACGCTTTGTTTATCCATCCGTCAGTCAATAGACACTTGGATTGCTTCTACCTTTTGACTGTTGTAAATAATGCTGCCATGAACATGGGTGTACAAATATCTCTTCGAGACCTTGCTCTCAGTTCTTTTGGGTATATATACCCAGAAGTGCAATTACTGGATCATATGACAATTCTATTTTTAAGTTTTGGAGGAACCATCACACTGTTTTCCACAGTAGCTGCACCATTGTACAAATGTTCCAATTTCTCCACATCCTTATCAACACTTGTTTTTTCCTTCCTCCCTCACTTGCTCCCCTCCCTCCTCTCTCTCGCTCTCTCTTTCTTTTGATAGGAGGCATCCTAGTGGGTGTGTGGGTGTGAGGTGGTATCTCATTGTGGTTCTGATTTGCATTTCTCTAATGATTAGTGATGTTGATCATCTTTACATCTAATTATTAGCATTTGTATATTTTCTTTGGAGAAGCGTCTACTCAAACTCTTTGCCCATTTTTACTATCAGCTTGCTGTTGTTGATTTGTATGAGTTCCTTATATATTCTGGATATTAATTCTGTATCAGATATATGATTTACAAACATTTTCTTCCATGCTGTGTGTTGTCTTTTTACTTTGTTGATTGTGTCCTTTGATGCACAGAAGTTTTAAATTTTGATGTCATTGAATTTATCGATTTTTTTTTTACCATAGTGCTTATCTTCTTTTTTCTCCATTGAGAGCAAGTTAGTGGGAAGTGAGGTGACCTTGACATATTTTATCTCTGTTTTTGGCCATTGGTATGAAAAAGGAGAAGAAAGCTCCTTACTGCAAAAAACAAAAAACCAGTATCCCTCATGGAGACATCAGGACAGAAGGATTTACATACATCTGTTCGCTGAAGACTCCTGAATTAAGGAATGCTGGCATAGAAGGGTCTGCTCTCAGAGAGCTCCTCTGACATATGCCCAAGCAATCAAGCTGGAGGTGGCAGGAAATCTGACTATTGTGCTGGCCAGGACCTGTTTCCGGGACTGTCAATGCGGGGGTGGGGGGGGGGCGGGAGTGGGGAAGACTGTCAAGGCCAGAGTAGGCTTGCAGGGAAGGTCTGCCTTGGGAGTAGGCTGGAACTAAGATGAAGTAAGTGAGACACCAAGGGCACAAAATTTAAAGAGACACTCACTTTCAGATGCCAGTCCCACACTTGCATAACTCAGAGAGGGAATATCTCCTACAATTTTGCCCCCAAGCACCTCCCTTGCCTCACCCCAGTCCTGGCTCTGCCTGATGTCGCTGAGAAGGGGGGCCTGACATCACAGTTTCTGTGTCTGAGTGAGCGAGACAGCTGTGTGGTGAAGGGCACACAAGTGTGTGTGGCCCACATCACAAGGATGAGTGCTCAGGCCAGAGTGTGCACATGATGGGCAGGCCCTGTGGATCCTGACTGTGACAGGCCCTCAGATATCTTCCCTTGGATGGAATATCAGACCTCAGGGTATGATACAAAAGAAAGCATCTTTCTTTTCTTCTCTTCACTCACAGAGCAAGCTTGGGCCCAGAAATGAAACCCATGATACGTGAAGGAAACTGTATTAGTTATCTATTGCAACATAACAAATTTTCCCAAAACTTAGTGGCTTAAAACAACATTTGTTGTTATTTCACTGTTTCCTTAGGTGAGGAATCCATGCACAGCTTACTTGGGTTCTCTGTTTCAAGGTCTCTCACAGGCCAGAATCAAGGTTTCACCTGGGTTATAGTTATCTCAAGGCCTGACTGAAGAGAGATCTTCATCTTAAGCTTGCTCTTATGTCTATTGGCAAGATTCAGTTTCTTCCTAACTGTTGACTGAGGCCTCCCTCAGTTCCTTGCCATGCTTCTCCAACATGGCAGCATGCAAGCCACCAAGCTGAGAGGGCAAGAGAGAAAGAATGCAAGACGGAAGTCATAGTCCTTTGTGGTCTAATCTTGGAAGTAACACTCCATAACATTTGCCATATTCTCTTCGTTAAAAACAACTCTCTTGGTCCCTCACCCCACACACAGGTGCAGAGGCCAGACCATCAAGAACAATTTCAGAAGCAGCCTACTACAGAAAGAGAGTAGAGGTAGGCAACTGGGACTTATTGGTCCCAACACCATCAGGACCACTCATAATGATCTCACTAAGTCTTCACAGTAAGCTTAGGAAGAGACTGGCATGTTATTCTCAGCACAGAAGAGTAGCAAAGGTCTTTGAAGAATGAAAGGCCAGTTGGGACAACCTTATATATTTTAATCTGAGGAATGCACATGTGTGTGCTGTGAGACACTACAAGCGTGGGCCCCCGAGGTTGAAACTTGAGAGATCAGTCAAGTTTGTAGCATGGCTGGCAATGGACACACAAGCAGACCGCAGAATCCAAAGCCTTTGTTTGAATGGGGAAGGTGGGGAACACTCTCTTGACAGATGGGTGGGGCACAAAGCCGAGGTTGCCAGGGCAACTCCCCAGAGGCTGAGGTTGGGACTGGACTTCAGAAGCAGCACGATGGATGTTCCAGAGTTGTCCATGATATTGGAAGAAATAGTGAAAGAGCCCCACAAAAGGAAGGCATCTGAAAAGTAGCCTGTGTGCTTCCAGAAGAGTGGTAGTGGGTGGATCAGCCCAACAGAATCTCACTCTGGATGGAAGCCTCAGGGACAAGCTGGCAGATGATGTGGTTCCTGAGGGGATCAGTGAAAGTGAATGTTAGTCACAATAGGATAAGCTTATGCACAGATGATGTCAAAGTGGAGACCATGCAGAATGTTTGGAATTTCTAATGGATGAACCTGTCTGTTTAGCTTTTAGCTTGTATGAGCTCTGGGAGTTGGGAGTGGGGATTTCCCCTACTGTCCTCGGAGGTATCTGTCCTCATGTGCCCCAGGAAAACAACTCCTCTACGATAAGCCTTTGTTCCCATACATTTAATATGATGATAATACCTACTCACAGTGTGTTGTAGGAAATTACTTAGTATATACTAGATGCGCAATAAGAGTTAGCTCTTTTCTCCCCTCAGTCTCTCTTCCCCCACTCAAAATAACATGGTACGGTTATACATAGTAGATGGGCACGCAGCCTTCGTTCCTTCTGCCTTCTACTGGACTTTCCAGTATTGCAAAGGCTAGAAAGCTAAAAACCACATTTCCCAGACACGTGCAGTCAGGGGTCCAGAGGTAAGTAAGGTAACTAAGGCCCAACTATCAGGTGCGCTTGGGAGAGCTGGGTAGAAGCCAGGCAGAGACCACACCTCTGCTGCTCCAGCTGTTTCTGTCGGCGTTGCCATGGAGGGACTGACTGACCTTTCTCTGGCAGCATGAAGAGACATCCTAGTGTCCTGTCATTGGGCTCCGGGAGGCTGGTGGCCTTGTGGCAGGGGCAGCGCTGGTTCTGGAGTCAGCTGCTTCCTCCATGGCCCGGATCTTCTTTGGGAAGCTTTTCTGAAAACTCCACCCAAAGTCCTTTCTAAATGCCTCCTAGTAGTTCTATGAGACACTTAATATCCTGCCATAAATCCTTTCTCGCTTAATCTAGCTGCAGTGGATTTTGTTCTCTTCAACTAACCAGTACAAGTGGGACGGAGAGATTTCACCTGCTGAATTCCTCTTGGAGAAAGCACTGTGTGTGTGTATGTGTTGGAAGGATACTTTGATAAGCGCTTGGAGAGGGTGTGGTCCCCTCCCCACCAACCATCACCTCATCCCTCCCGGGGCCTACATGTAGGGGACACTAAGGCTCAGGAACTTTAGGAGTTGTTCCTGAAAGACAGAAGGAAAGGGACAAAAGTGTTGAGAGAAGACAGAGGAACCCAGTGGATGGCTGAAGGCCAGGTGCTGTATAACATGACTCTTTTATAGGACTCCCTGTCTCATAGTTTATGAAACTTGTGGCGTGATTTAATTTTTTTTGTGTGGAAACCAAAGGAGTGACTGGACTTCATGGTGGGGAGGATGTAGTCTGGGGACAGAAGTGGTGTGTGAGGAAGCCAGAGTTTTGAGAGGTAGAAGGGCCAGGAGACCAGGGTCCCCACAGGGAGCCAGTAGAAATACTGGAGAGGGTGTGGAAGTCCCTAGTCCATGGGATTCAGAAGTCCAAGCCCACCTCACTTGGACATCAAGGAGCAGAGGCTCTCAGCAGACATCTGGTATACACACGAGTAGCAGCTGGGACTGGTTCCTTCCCGTGCTGCTTGACCCATTACCTTACAGCTTCGTCTCTCCCCCAGGAACTCTCAAAGTCCTTACACACTAGAGTACTTCAGAGTACTGGTCGTGTTCTCATGTATATCTATATCTTCTTTTCTTTGTTTGTTTACCTTCTCTTTAAGACTGTTAGCTTCTGGAAGGCAAAGGTCTAATTTATCATTCAATCTCTGAAGTTATTACATGCATAATGTTGTGTGCGTGTTCCTGCATGCATTTTCCTGGGGAAGGCTACGCAGAACTTTAACCATATTCTTTTTTTAAGATTTTATTTATTTATGACAGAGATCACAGGTAGTCAGGGAGGCAGGCAGGGAGAGAGAGGAGGAAGCAGGCTCTCTGCAGAGCAGAGAGCCCGACGTGGGACTCGATCCCAGGACCCCGGGATCACGACCTGAGCTGAAGGTAGAGGCTTTAACCCACTGAGCCACCCAGGCGCCCCTGCTTTAACCATATTCTGAAAGAGGTCCAGGACCTAGAAAATGTTTAGAAGTTATGTGAGGGGGTCTTTTTTTTGGACGTTCCCCCTTTTGTTGTTGCTGTTCAAGAAAGAGGCATCTTGTGGATAAAGAAGATGTGAGATATATATATATATATATATGAGAAATATATATATATTTCAGGTGAAATATATATATAAATACATATATATGCACACGCGCGTGTGTGTGTGCATGCACATATATATCTGTGGTATGATATATATATGTATAGGTACACACACAATGGAATACTACTCAGCCATCAAAAGGAATGAAATCTTGCCATTTGCAACAACATGGATGGAACTAGGGGGTATTACGCCAAGCGAAATAAGTCGGTCACAGAAGGACAAACACCATATGACTTCACTCACATGTGGAATTTAAGCAACAAAACAGATGAACATAGGGGAAGAGAAGGATAAATAAGCTGAAAACAGAGAGAAGACAAACCATAAGAGACTCTTAACTCTAGGAAACAAACTGAGGGTTGCTGGAGGAGTAGTGGGTGAGGGAATGGGGTAAGCGGGTGATGGGCATTAAGGAGAGCACTTGATATAGTGAGCACTGGGTGTTATATGCAACTGATGAATCACTAAATTACCTCTGAAACTAATAATATACTATATGTTAATTACATCGAATTTAAATTAACAAAAGAAAAGAAAGAGTTATCTTTCAAATATCAAATTCATTTCATCCTAATGCCTTCCATTGAGGGTGTGCACCCATGAAGATCTATGCAGGAAATGTGGAATAGGTTTCTGTAGTGTAGGACAAGATTCTGTCCTTTAGGGGCTCAGCCAAGCAGTGTGTGTTTATTGCCTCTTCCCCAGGATGCCTTGCCCTGCACTCAGAGAGATTTACAAGCCAGACAGACACCAGGCAAGTCCCACTGGGGGTGGGATCCATGGTTGTTGTGTGCTTTCCA
Organism: Martes martes; assembly: GCF_963455335.1. Lineage (NCBI taxonomy): Eukaryota > Metazoa > Chordata > Mammalia > Carnivora > Mustelidae > Martes > Martes martes. The sequence continues at coordinate 50,028,477 of NC_137898.1, forward strand.
GCCTGCCGTCTCTTAAGCTATAAATATTTACCAAGTTGAGTGTGGAGATGTCAGTCTCCAAAGAGTGTCTGGGTGGTGTGTATGTAGGGGGTGGTGCTGGGTGAGTGAGAGACGGAGGAGGCTGCCATGTGATGTTGATGCTTTAAAGCTTGAGGATAAGCAGTTAGAGCCCTGCTCAAGTCAGTGTCTTTGCAGCCTAGGGTGGGTGGCAGATGAGTCTGTACAACCAAGCATATCTCAGCCCAGAAACCACAGGCAAATATCAGTGAAGCCAAGTTGGCTTCCCAGCACTGCGGAGTTTATAAACTTTCTCAAGTTCCCATCTTTATCTCTTAAATGAAGCCAGCAACACCTCCATATGGCTGACAGCTTTGCCTGTGGGTATGTGGATGTGTTCAGTGAGGGAAACAGTAAAAATATGGGGAGGTCCAGATTAATTTTTTGTTTATTTTATTTTATGCTATGTTTATTTTGTCATTTTATGGATTTTATGGGGTAATTAGTTGTTAAAATGAAATGGCTCTCAATTGCAGTGAAGGCTCCAAGATCCTGGCCCTTTCCTAATTAAGATCACCTCTGAACGCTTGCAACAGGGTGACCCCTCTTTTGCCTAAGGACAGAAAAGTGTTGCAGTTGAGGCAGCCAGCAGGGAGAGAGACCGGAGAGAGTTTAAGGAAGATGTCCACGTGTTCTGAGTCCTTCTACCCCAGCTCTAAAAGAGGCTCTGCAAGGTCTGAGCATTTTCTACTCTCAGGAAGTCACCCATAATTTGGCACAGCTGCCTCCCCAGAACCGCCCACACCAGCCACAATCTCATTAGCACTTTTTCTCTGGACACCCACGAGTCAGTGTCTGAACACAGGGGCCACTGCCATGGGTGTCTCAGGAAAAAATGAACACTTCCATGGCAGACTTTGTGAGCAGAAATGACAGAAGGGATGGGAGCTTAGCCCATGCCTGACTTCTCTTCAAATCTTGCTTTTGTGCATCTTACTGGGAAATGAGGTTTTATCTTATCAGTTCTGAAATACAGGAAGGAGGTTGGAATGTGTTTCACTTTATCTAACACATTCCTACTCACAATCCAAAACTCACATCAAATGCTCTTCCATTCAGAGTCTCCTCTCCCACTGGCCCCCTTCTCCCAGTAGAGACTTCCTTCTCTGTGCTCCCACAGCTTAGGTAAAATGTCGCTCTCATTCGTTAAGCTGAAAATTTCTTGAGGGCAAGGATTTTGTACATCTCTTGCACTTATACAAGGACCATTAGGTAACAGCTGTGTCCACAAATTTTTTGATACCTCTCTCTTCAAAAAGTGGAGCCTAATTCCCCTCCTAGACTGGACTAGACTGACTTGCTCCTAATGAACAGAATGTGGCAAGTGATGTGTGACTTCTGAGACTAGGTCATAAGAGATGCGGCTTGATTGCTGTGGATCACTGGTTCCCAAGGTCATGATGACCCTCAAGCAGCCCAAAGGAGAGGTCCAGATGGCAAGGATCCGAACCCTTTGCCAAAAACCAGCAGCAACTTGCCAGGTGTTTCCTTCTTCTAGGAGGGAGACTCCCATCTGACCTGGGATGCTCCCATTCAAGGACTTTGCCTCCCCAGTCCATTAAAGTGGTTGACAACCACAGCCTGTTGACTTATCATCCTTATTTCCTGTGAGCTGGGGCATGGTGGGCAGAAGGCATTGAGAGCGGACAGGGTAGAAGTGAGAATGGGAGGTCCCCGTTTTCACTCAGGGTTTCTGGTTGGCTTTGGCTGAGTCTGACCCATCCTGCCGAGAAAGGCGAGGAACACCACCTGCAACTCAAGGCCCCCTCACCTCTCCTCATTGACGTTCTGGTGAACCCCGTTTCCAGCACAGCTCTTGCCAGAGGAAGGAGAGCCACTCAAGAAGGGGTCTTCCAGCACTGCCCACCCCCCAGACTACCCTGTGCCCTGTGTGCAGGCAAGTGGTCTGGAAAGGCTGTTCTGCATAACAGAGAGAGAAGGGCTCTTACCCAGCAGTAATTCCCAGCAGTAATACAAGATCAGGAAGCCAGTTCTCCAAGTGATGCCTCCAGCAGGGGGCCTGTTTCTCAGCTTCTTGAGGCAGTTGGGGATAAATGAACAGCTAGTCTCAAGCAAACCGGCTGAGGATAAAATTGGCTTCTCCAACAAAGCAGGGCTTGGGTAATGCTTGGTGTGCTTTCCTTGTGCTGGTATTCTACATCTTTTTTTTTTTTTAACTTACATAATTAACACATTTCATTGCAAAATAAAGTTCAAACTACTCCAGTTATATGGAGTAAAAAAGAGAATGTTCTCTTTTACCATCCACTCCCTACCTCATCTCATTTCCTCCCCACAGGTAACTAACTACTGCTAAGAGTTGGGCATGTAGCCTGCCAGACCTCATGTGGGGGTCACACGTTATATATTGCCCTGCAATTTGTTTGTTTTTTCATTTGATGATAAATCACCAACATCTTTGATTATGTTAGTATGTACAGATCAAAGTCGCTGTGTTTTCTAACAGCTATCTAATACTCCATAGTGAGAAGAAAAATGGAAGTATGCTAAGAATAACCACTTTGCACAGCCTTCATAGAGTAGGGCGCTAGGGTGTTGACAGGGCACCCAGTGGGTTGAGGTTTAGTCAGGAGTGAGTCGTGGAGAGCTGAATTGCTCCTTATGGGAGCAGGGGAGGCCCTTGGAGCCTGTGGTCACCTCAGGTAGAGAGGTGGGAAGGGGAGAGTGAGAGTGGAGAAGTAAGAGGTGTTGACCAGATGGAATATGAGGCCCTGCAAAGTGACCCCTCTGTGTGGCCCTCACATCTTTAGCACATTTACTAAGTTGATGAACAGATGTGTTTTTGAATGTTTCTTTAGCACAGCTTCACAAGGATGCTATTCCTGGGTGAAAGGGTAGGAATTTCTCTATGGCTCTTTTGACATTGTTAAATTGTTATTCCAAAGGGCTGTAAGAACTATGCTGTTACACTGCTCCCCTTGTGTGGAGGGGGGATGTAGAAAGGAAGCCCAGTTTAGGATGCACACTTCTAGAATCTGCCAGTTATGATGCTCTTCACAAAGTCTGACAGTTCAACACATAAATATGGATTCCTGCTATGTGCTAGCCCTTGTGCTGCACTGTGATGGCAAGGAGGCTGAGCTGGCTCAGGTATCCAGCTTGGTTCCTAGCTCCATGGTATTGACAAGTGTGGGGGTCAGGGCTTGTGTTCAGAGGGTGGCCATGAACACTAGGGACGCCACAGGCCAGAAGTAGCAAATGTGTGGCATCTATGTTCCACTCCCCATGTCCATACTTTTGTCCAATGATTGATCATGGATCTTTCTTGCTGATTCCAGGTGCTTCTTCAGAATTATTCTCAACACAGTGCTCCTCCAGGCAGCTACTAATCAATTAGAATGGATTGAATAGGACATATTTTCTCTCTCTTCTATAAGCTCAACCTAAAATGGGATTCTGAAATTTCATTTTTTAAAAAATGTGTATTAGATTAGAATATATAACTAATAACACTTAAAATGCTTATCCATGTCCCACCAAAGGTAAGTGAGCACACTTGAGAAAATCCTGGAATGGTGTAAAGATGGTTGAGCAGAAGGGAAGCAAGTCCCCTGCCACCAACTTCCTGAAGGCCAGGCTTGGTCCCATCTGCCGAGCTCAGAAGCTCATATGTGAGGCCCCAGACACTTGGGGAAGCAGCGGTGGCTGGCTGATAGTTGCTAGGAAACACTCAGGAAGTGGCTGGGGCACATCTGCTAGGCCTGCTGGTACACTATCTGGTAGGAAGTCAGGGCCTGGAATCAGAAAAGAGGAGGGTACGTTGTGCTCAGAGCTGTTAAAGGCCTTTCGTGATCCTTGGACTTGAATTAGAGATAATAGGGGCAGGGGAACCCAAATGAAAGCCAGAATGGCTCTATGTCTACGGCTGGGTGACCTGCCTTGCATGAGATGTTCCACCATTTGCTTCATTTGCATGAGGGTAGTTATTTTTCTGGTGGTTGGGCAAGAAGCCCCTTCTCTTTTCTCCATTGTTCCCACTAAAGTTAGGCCTATGGGAATCAGCTTCAGAGACCAGTTACTTCTGACCTTGGGCAGCATGTTCCCTTAGGGGCTCCTGTGATCACTCCCCAGCCCACCTTTTTTTTTTTTTTAAGATTTTTATTTATTTGGGGTGCCTGGGTGGCTCAGTGGGCCAAGCCTCCAGCCCACCTTCTGACTAGCCCTGGGGTCCCTTTGACTTTGAATTGAAGCCTTCTTGGTCTCTATGGGTTTCAGATCTTGCATTTCTGCCCCTGTCTTGTCCTTGTTCCTCTCCAGGCTCAATTTCACATAACTGCTCATCTGTTTCCTGCCTATCCTAGATTCTCGTGGGCCTCTCTTAGTGCCCAGGACCACTCACTTAGAACTGTGAAGGAGCCTGCCAGATCCATGAATATTGGCCTCACCCTCAGCCTCCTGCCAGCTGGGCCTCAACTGTCAGCGCTTACTGGCCTATTGACTATCCTGGCTCCTGAATGGCCATCTGGGAGCTGCCAAGTGTTGTCTATGCTGAGTGGCATGGCAGGAAGTCCATTGTGTTGACAACAGTGAATTGAGCATGTTTACACAGACAGTAAAATAACCAGGCATAGCTCACACAAGCCTGGGACAAATGGTAGTGTTATTCGTAAGGATATCCCTTCTGTGTGAGGCAGGGATGGATGGTGTAGAAAAGAACAGGGATTTCATAGTCAGGCAGCAGAAGTCAATTCTGCACTCTGCAATTTAATAGTCTGGGCAAATTTTTTAATCTTTCATAGCCTTAGAGTCCTCATTTAGAAAATGAAGATAAATAAAAGTACCTAACTCATTGGGTTGTTTTAAGAATTAACTGAAATTAGTGATCATGATTTATAGTGAGAATTTTTAAATGGTGAATGTATTAGTTTATTAGTACTGCTGTAATAAAGTATCACAAAGTGAATGGCTTAATCAACAGAAATACTGTGTCTCACAATTCTGGAGGCTAGAAGTTCAAAACCAAGATGTCTGTGGAGTTGGTTACTTCTGCAGTTTGTAGGGGAGGAGGTGTTTAGGCCTTTCTTATTGGCTTGTAGATGACCATGTTTTCCTTATGTCTCTTTACATGGTGCTCTCCCTGCATGTGGGTCTCTGTGCCCAAATTTCTTTTTTTTTTTCCCTGTAAATAAGGATACCAGTCATTGGATTAGGGCCCATCCTAGTGACCTAATCTTAACTAATTACATCTGCAACAACCCTATTTCCAAATATGGTCACTTTCTGCAGTACTTGGGTGTTAGGACTTCAACATGTGAATTTTGGGGTGACACAATTCAACCCATAATAGCAAGCTATCATTATTTGTCAGGAGCTCTTATGAAGCCCTGATATTGATGGGATTCTAGTGGAATTAAATGGTGACCATTCAAGCTTATGCAGTGAACCAGAGTTTACTTAAAATACCATTGTATCAGTCACTGGAAGTGGTACGTCTATGGGTGGCCTCACAAGCCTCCAAGTTCATGTGTAGGAGCTAACTGTGAAAAGATTTTTGTTTTTCCTTTTCCCTAACCAGAGGTAGCAGTGGTCATGGGGTAGTGATAGTAAAGTCCCAAGTGTCAGACAGAGTATACTTGAACCTAGTGTCCGTATTGGATCTCTAGGGCTGAGGTCCAGGGCCAGATCCTGACTTTGTTTACTTCCTCTTCTCCTACCTCCAACCCAGGTCAATATAAAGAACTCCCCGCCTCACAGCAAATTCCAAAATCACTGGGAATTCATTCCTCAAGAAGTGGAGGGGAGGGTGACTCACCACCTTGCCTGCTCTGTAGAAAAACTGGACTCCTATGGAGGCAGGAGTATAAGCAGTACCCAGCAGCTCACAGCTGGGCCTTCTTTATGTCACACCAATGGAAGTAGGAAAGCTGAAAGCAGAGGGATGTTGAAGCACGTGCGGAGTGGGATGGAAGACCTTGCATGACCTCTATAACTTCTGCACAAATATCCATCTTGGTGCTCTTCACTGGAGCCCAGTATCATGGCTGATTCTCCCTCTCCCTCCCCCAAGGGGAGCCATATTCAGGAAGTCTCTGGCCTGAGAGTGAGGCCTGAGAGTGAGGAGTTTGAGTGTCTGGGATGCCCACTTCTGGTATTGTCATCTCAGTCTCTCAGCACCCCAGGGACCTGTAGTTTGGACAGTTGTCATGTCTGCTTCCTACAAAGTCAAGGCTATACCTCTGAACACTGTGGTAGGATTTGTGTGGCTGGAGAAAGTAGTGAGCCCTTGGGGTGTGGCCAAGCCTAGGGATACTGCAACTTCCTCCTTAGTATCATTCTTGAGGGGAGCCTGGCTTTGAGAGGGACACAGGGACAGGTCTCTATCTTTTCTCTCTTCTATTAACTATGCCAGAATTCCCTTTCTAATCTGATCATCTAACTCAGCTCAGTTTCAACAAATTTTGAATATACATACCATGCTAGCAATTTAATACATGGTATATCCCTCAAGGAGTTTACTTCAAATAAGGGTTAAAAAAAAAAAAAAAAGACAAGCAAAGGAGTGCCTGGGTTGCTCAGCTGGTTAAGCATCCAGCTCTTGGTTTCAGCTCAGGTCATGATCTCATAGGTTGTCAGATCAAGCCTCATGTCAGGCTCTGAGCTCAGTGGGGAATTTGCTGGAAGATTCTTCCCTCTGTTCCTACCCCCAATCTCACTCTCTCTCTCAAACAAATAAATAAATAAATCGTAAAAAAAAATGAGGAAAAATTCACTGGAACGTAAACAGAGATAGTTATGACTTTTTTTCTATTTTTATTTTATTTTTTAAAATTATGTTCAGTCAGCCAACATATAGTACATCATTAGTTTTTCATGTAGTGTTCAGTGATCCATTAGTTGCATATAATACCCAGTGCTCACCACAACACATGCCACCCATCACCTGGTTACCCCATCCCCCCACCTCCCTCCCTCTGTAACCCTCAGTTTGTTTCCTTGAGTCCAGAGTTTCTAATGGTTTTCCTCCCTCTCTTATCTCTTCCTGTTCAGTTTTCCCTTCCTTCTCCTGTGGTCCTCCACACTATTCCTTATGTTCCACATATGAGTGAAACCATATAATTGTCTTTCTCCACTTGACTTATTTCACTTAGCATAATCCCCTCCAGTTCCATCCATGTCAGTGCAAATGGTAGGTATTCGTCCTTTCAGAACAGTATGGAAGTTCCTCAAGATGCTAAAAATAGAGCTACCCTATGACCCAGCAAACGCACTACTAGGTATTTACCCCAAAGACACAGATGTAGTAAAGTGAAGGGGCACCTGCATCCAATGTTCATAGCAGCAATGGCCACAATATGGACATTGCCAAGATGTCTTTCAGCAGATGAATGGATAAAGAAGATGTGACTCATATGTACAAGAGATGGCTATTTAGATGCAAAGTGCTAAGAGGCAGAGAGAAATGAGGATTTACTTCCAACTAGAAAGGCTTCGTGGTGGAGGTGGTATTTGTCTTGAGCTTTGAAGAATGGCTAGAATTTCAATGGATGCAGAGAGGGAGGAGGGCTTCAGAGTAGAAAGAACAGATTGAGAAAATGTAGGAAGGTCAGAACATGTAGAGCATTATGGGAGAACAAGTGTGGCTGAGAATGGGGTGGAGAGTTTATTTGGGAATAGAATAGGAGATTAAACTAGAAAGTTTTATCTAGATTGTGTAGGATTCTAGATGTCCTACTAAGGGACTTAGCTTTTGTTCTATAAGTGATGAGGATGACACTGAAGATGTTCAGACCAAATCAACAGCCTGATCCAAATTGTATCTTAATAAGACTGATCAGGTAGCTTTCTGTAGCTATGAATTCTTGTGGTAGAGGTTGCAGGTGGGGTGGGGTGGGGGGAGGAAAATGCAAACTGGAGGCTGCTGCAATGGTCCAGGAGAGAGATGGTTGGGTGGGTTTCACAGGTTAGAAGTCAGAGTGGATGAATGCTTACTTAGACCAGGTTGAGCAGGAGAATCTGGGGACCAGGAAAGCCCCTCCTATCCCAAGCTGGGCAGGTGCTGGAGGAAGTGGCACACAGAGGATTCTGACTGGCATAGGTGGTAAGCAAGGAGTAAGCAGCAATTGTCTCTTGTCCTTTGATAGCATGGGTCTAAATTAAGTTGGTGGTGAGCATAAGGACAGGAAAGCCCAAGTCTAAAATAGCTGGAATTCTTGGCAGATGCCCTAAAGCCAAGAGTTCTGTTATGGATCCTGCCTCATTGTGTGTTTTGACTGGGCACTTTCTCCATTCTTGTCCATACTCGGGACTCGGTCAGATAAGCAAGTATCTGGGCAAGCTTGTCTTCCATGTTTGCGCTTATTTGCCCTTATTCCATGTTTACTTTTCTGTGTTTGCCCTTCCATGTTTGCCCTTGGACTAGAGTCCAAGAATTGCAAATTCCACCCCCTGGCCTGATCCCTGTAGCCAGAGCTTCTTCCTCAAAGCCTCTCATGTTTTCCAAGACCCAGACTTCACTCGTAAGAAGATATGAAAGTACTAGTACTGTGCCCTTAGGGTCTTGATATCCCTAGAGGTGCTTCTTCAGTCTCTTCTAACTCACTTTCCATGAGATAGCAGGAATGGGGAGTGGGGGGCAGGTTTGGACAACCTCAGCATACCCTTATTATATCCTAGATGCAAGTTCCAGGCACATGGCCCAGGCTAGGGCAGAGCAAGAGAACAACAACCACCCCTTCTCCCAGAGGCCATGGTATCTGGGCTCACACTCTCCCATGTTTACTAGCTAAAGGATTGCTGGTTCTGCAGGAATGTCCCTATACTTGTTTAGTACCTTTAGCTACTTCACTTTGCAGGGATACCCCACTCCTCAAATGCTGGACATTGGATCAGGTTTTACTTTTGTTTTGTTTTCCTTTTCCTTCACACTGTCTGGAATTTTTGCAGCTCTACCGACAAGCTGCAATATAGAGAGGTCTTGGTTAAGCATTTGGCCTTCTCCTCACACAAGCTTTCCTGGGTCTCTGTAACTCAGTTGTTAGCTGGGGCCTCCTTTGTATTTGAACTCTGGAAAAGTTTGTTCCCAATCCTCAATTCCACAGTCCAGGGAAGTCCAAGGTAAGTCTGCTGTGAATTCTGGTGCTTCTGCCTCTAGGGTCTTGCAACTGTGCAAGCCATCGTGATTCAAGCTGCAAACACAATTCAGCCCTTCACTGGTGTCCACAAGAGATCCATTCAATGAACATTTGTGAACCTAGCAGAGGGAGAAAGGACATATCACACATCCCAAAACTTTCTTGCTGCCTTTCTTCTCTTATTCCCATCATGTCTCCCTCCAGAGTATCCAGAAGTCTCCTTTCTTTCTTTTAAAGATTTTATTTGAGAGAGTGTGAGGGTGAAGGAGAGAGGACGAGAGAGTGGGAAGGAAGGGCAAAAGGAGAGGGAGAAGCAAACTTCCTGCTGAGCAGGGAGCCCAACACAGGGCTTGGCTCAATCCCAGAACCCTGAAATCATGACCGGAGCCAGAGGCAGATGCTTAACTGACTGAGTCATCCAGGTGCCCTAACTTTCTCCTTTACTGTGCAGAACTACCCCCCATCTGACATTTCTTTTCCAGCTAACACTCATGTTTTTGACACTCCACATTCTACCCTGAGTTTTCCACATGTTTTTCCCAACAAAGCAGTTCTCACCCTTGAAGGAATTCTAATGCCAATTCTTACAATAATAAAAATTTTTCTGTCTGATTTCACATGTATCAAACTCCAAGTGGGGTTTTTAAAAGTTCCCTTTAGGGCACCTGGGTGGTTCAGTGGTTTAAGCCGCTGCCTTCGGCTCAGGTCATGATCTCAGGGTCCTGGGATCGAGTCCCGAGTCGGGCTCTCTGCTCAGCGGGAAGCCTGCTTCCCTCTCACTCTCTCTGCCTGCCTCTCTTGCCTACTTGTGATCTCTCTCTGTCAAATAAATAAATAAAATCTTTAAAAAAATTTAAAAAATCATTTAAAAAGAAAATAAAATAAAAGTTCCCTTTAGCCATTAGGATACTGTTGGTGCAATTTAATGGGAACTTAATTCTAAGTGTCCTAAATGTTAAAGACAGTTGTTATCTCACAAAATCAGAAGCCAGAGACAGGTTGGCTCCAAGCTCCAGGATCCCAGTTCTGCCTCTTGGTTTTGTCCCAGACTTGGCCTCAGACTGGTAGCAAATGGCTACTGCAGTTTCAGGCATCATAGCCAGACCCCACGATGTGCAGAAGAAGAGTGGGGTGGTTCTCTTCCCACATTTCTTCCTTTTTAGGGAGGACACTTTTCCCAGAAGCCCCTCAGCAGTAGTGGCCTTCCTATCTAATTGGCTGGATGTGGTCACATGCCTAAACCCACACTTAGAAAGAGGAATGGGATCTGTGACTGCTTAAATGAAGCAGAATCATTCCCTGGTGATGGGGTTTGGTGAGAATCTACCGAGGCATGAAACTGCATGGATGCACAAACAAAAGTGGAGTATCTCCTGTACAGACAGAGTACTACTGTGGCTCTGCTTCCAGGTCTAGAATCCTGGCTGGCTGCTGCCTCCTTCCCCAGCTTCATTCTACTCCTACAGCTGCCAGCTGGAGGGGGCACCTGGTAAAACTGAACATCTCTGCCTTACAGCTCTTCTCCTACTTCTGCACTAAGGACAAACCATCTCCTTCTTGCAACAGAATATTCTTATGTTTTGAGGAATTATTCTCATCTTTGTTTCCTTGTTTAGAACATACTATCAATCTTTAGCAAGTACTTGAATAGACTATCTTTTGAGAGAAGTTATAGGCATTTGGGGGATTCCAAACCTTCCATTTCACATGAGCTTATTAGAATTGGTTGGGTTTGGGGGGAGGGGGACGGGGTTTCTTTGTTTAATTTCTTTTTGCCTTTCACTAGTTAGAACAGTGGTTCTCAGATTTCGGTGGGAATTTCTTAGAAAGCTCATTAGAAATGACGGAAGTCTACATCCTACTACCTCCAATCTAAGAGTAGAATCTAGAAGCCTATTTTTAAAGAAAGCATAGTAGGTGATCACATGTTGAGATTCACTATTTTAGAAGAAGACATCCAGGTACAAGCCTGCTTTGACAAGTAAATTGGAGGGGGCCACAATTCCAATTTCATGTCATTCTATTTTTATTTATAAAAGGGATTTTGTTGAATGAAAACCAAATGTAATATGAATTATAGGTTTTCGGGAGATTTTTCCTTTAAGTAGATTCACAAATCAAAAAAGAAACCCTCTCATGGCGAAGTGTCTTTCTAATTTTTGGTTCAGAGCTTATGGTTACCCTTCTGAGGCAAAATGTTAGAATGCCATTTGTTCAGATGAAATGGTGACTGGCACCAGATGCCAAGTGTGGAGATGCTTAAGGCCTTGGACGGTCTGGACCTGGCTCCTGGAGTGTTTTCAGTGTTTAAAAACTCCTGAGTTGTGTTCTTCACTGACAAGGTTTGCTTCTTCTAGAAATGGAGACCTCTTCCTCTAAATTAGGACAAGTTGGCCTTGTTTGGAGCACTTGTTGCAGGGTCTCCCACTCCTTCTCTAACAGAGCTGGAAGTTCCCAGTGAGCAATGGACTTGAGGCACGGAGGTGGCCATTCTCGGCAGATGAAGAAGGGGCATGAAATTCAGGACATTCCAGAGCAACTTCGATCTCTAGAGCTGGACCTGGGCAGGTTTACATTTTGACTTTTGGGATGTGGAGATGGGAGATGGGGGTCCTTCCCTGGGCAGACTCCGAGCACAGTAGCAACAGAGGAAATGTCTAAGAGAAAAATGGACAAAGATATGAAATAAGAAATAGAGTCAAATTAGAAGAGGAAAAGAGATTAAGGAGGCAGGTATCAGATCAAGAGCCCCAGAGGGAGGCAAGTGAATGTGATTTGGGGAAAATTCTGGAGTTATATAGGTTTGAGTGTGAGTCAGAATTTGGGCACCTGCTAGCCATGTATCCTTAGAAAGGATATTTCACCTTTCAAAGACTTAGTTTCTGTAATAAAAGGGGTAATAATATTACCTACTTAAAAATTCTTATGTGGGGGCGCCTGGGTGGCTCAGTGGGTTAAAGCCTCTGCCTTCGGCTCGGGTCGTGGTCCCGGGGTCCTGGGATCGAGCCCCACGTCGGGCTCTCTGCTCGGCGGGGAGCCTGCTTTCTCCTCTCACTCTGCCTGCCTCTCTGCCTACTTGTGATCTCTCTGTCAAATAAATAGATAAAATCTTTAAAAAAAAATTCTTATGTGGATTAAAGTAACTCATATGAAGAGTTTACCAGTGCCTATATGGCATAGTCACTATTGATTGACTGTATACTGTTATAACCATAGACTACCTTCTTGATTTAGTTTCTCATCGGTATGAACCGTCTCCACAACTTGGGAGTACAACTATAATCACCACCCTTAAAATTTCCAAACACCCACACACGTATCTTTTAGCAGGATGTCCAATATTTTCCACTTGAGATATCCATTCCCTTGAATTTTCTAATAACTCCAGTGGCTCATTGAGTCCAAAGGGACAGTCCTACAGACAAATGCTAGCTAGAGAAAGAACTCTAGGATCTCACTGGCCCAATGATGATGATGTTGTCACTGTTTCTGTTGCCATCTTATGGTGTCATAGTTGAAAACAAGGCCCATGTAGTTGTGGATCATTGCCACGATATTGCCCTCATTGGTCTAGAACTCTTTGTAGTAGATTGTCGCTACTGGGCCCTTCTTGTGAACGGATTGTATTTCTCACTCCACTGCAGTCCAGATTGGGCCAATGACTTGCTTTGGCCAATGAGGTAGAAGTAACTTGTGCTACTTCTAATCAGAAGCTTTTCTGGGAAGGGTTTCTTTTTTTTTTTTTAATTAAATTCAATTAATTAACATATAGTGTATCTTACTAGTTTCAGAAGTGGAGTTCAGTGATTCATCAGCCTTATATAATACTCAGTGCTCATTCCATCCAGTACCCTCCTTAATGACCATCACCCAGTTACCCCATCCACCCCCACCCCTCCTCCAGCAATCCTCACTTTGTTTTGTATAGTTAAGAATCTCTTTTTTAAAAAAAAAAACCTCTCTTTATGTATTAGTAAGAACCCATTTCTTCAAGCCCATGAATTCAGTCTCTGTCAAAACCCAGAAAATCCTTTGGAGACAAAATAGTGTTCATTTTGTGTAACATTAGCAAATTTGAGATGTTTTGTTATGTGTATGACACCATGGTATTATTTCCATGTGGAAACACTTCTATATAAAATAAGTTGTTCTATGGATTTGTCTGAAATTATATCAAATATACTTAGGGCTTGGGGTAGATGGAAATAACAGGAATAAAAGATGTTTTTAAGAAAAAAAAAAGTCTCTTATGGTTTGTCTCCCTCTCTGATTTCATCTTGTTTTATTTTCCCCAGGTTTCTTTCTTTTACTAACCTGAATCATGCTGTATGTATCATTCTTTGATGTGCTTTTTGGAGCTGTTCTTAGCACACTCCTTTATCCATTATATATTTCACAGAATTAGTGTCACTATTGGGGCTGTTTCATTCTGCTGTTAGAATTATGCCCACTTTTGTGGCCAAACTTGAGCGCAGGGGCTGGAATTTGAAAAAAGAGTGTCAGTTTGAGCCCTTGTCAAACCAAGGTGGAGGCATGTTGACTTGGCATTGAGCAGGTGGCAGGCCATGCATGCTGACATGGGCAGGAGGGTGGCTGGACTGTGAATTTGGGATCCACAGGCCAATGGCATTGTGTGTGATGGGAATGTGGCTGGTTTTGCTTTTAACTTTTGTTTTTCTGAGAAACTCTATCTCTCCTTCTATTCTGAGTGAAAGCCTTGCTGGATAAAGTATTCCTGGCTGCAGATTTTTTTCCATTTAGCTTTTTGAATATATCATGCCACTCCCTTTTGGCCTGCTAAGTTTCTGCTGAAAAAATCACTGGTAGCCTTATGGAGTTTCCCTTGTATGTAACTGCTTTCCTTTCTCTTGCTGCTTTTAAATTGCTCTCTTTATCACTATTTTTGACCATCTTATTTTCTTTGTGTCTTGATGCAGACCTCTTTGGGTTGGTTTCACTGGGGGCTCTCCATGCCTCCTGGATCTGGATTTCTCTTTCCTTACCCAGATTCAGGAAGTTTTCAGCTATTATTTCTTCAAATAAATCTTCTGCCCCCTTTTCTCACTCTTCTCCTTCTGGGATCCCTATCATGTGACTGTTATGCTTGACAGTTTCATTGAGTTCTCTGGGTCTAGTCTCATTTTGTGTATTTTTCCCCCTCTCATCTGCTCAACTTGATTACTTTTCTTTACTCTGTCCTCCAGGTTGCTGATCTGTTCTTCTACTTCCTCTTGCTTGCTATTTATTCCAGGTGGTCTATTTTTATTTTCATTTAGTGAGTTCAATATCTCTAATTGGTTCTTTTTTTAGGTTTCCTATCTCTTGGTGGAGGGTGTCATGGAGGTCCTACACTCCTTTCTCAATTCTAGCAAATATCTTTATAAGCATTACTTTAAATTCACTATCAGACATATTACTTATCTCCATTTTGTTTAGGTCTCTTGCCATGATTTTGTTCTGCTCTTTGATTTGGGACATATTCTTCTGTCTCCTCATTTTGTCTATTGCTGTGTCTGTTTCTTTGTATTAGGAAAGTCACCTATGTTTCCTGCACTTGAAAGTAGTGGCTTTATAAAGAAGCAGTCCTGTATTGTCCCACAGTGCAATGTCTCCTTTTCACCAGAAAATGGTGCTTGAGGGGTGTCTCTTATGTGTGTTGCTACAGGGGTGTCCTACCGTTGTGTTTGCCTTCAGTCCAATCTGTGATATAGCTGCCTATTGTGGGCAGAGACTGGTCCCTGTGGTATTAGTTGGCTGGTTCAGGGCTGCCTTGAGCTTGAGTTGAGTAAGACCCGGTTTTTGCCAGAGATGAAGTAGCACCAAACTGCAGTACACTTTGCCTGTGTTGTCTCCTGAGAAGTTTTTATTGGTGGGTGGGCACTGCAGTCAGAATAGCTGCCTCTTCCCAACCCACTGCTAGGGTCACAGTTCTCTTCCCCTCCCCCTGGAACAGGACTCACTTTGGAGTGGGCTGACTCTTGTCTGGGCTGGACTCACACTGCCTGGCTTGTGGCACTGCTTTGATAAGATCTTTCCAAGAGTGAACAGAGTGGGTGGATCTGCTTTGCTCTGGCCTTTTGTCTACATCTGGCTGTGGAGAGCCTATTCTGCCAGTCTTCAGGTTTCTTTCTGAGTTATTTATGCTGATGTGGGTGTTACCTAGGTGGCCACATGGCAAGAAGTGAACCCAGGGCCCTCCTACTCTGCCATCTTCTCAGTAGCCTCTGCCCTCTAGTCAGAAGCTTTAAAAGCCATTGCAATCTGTCTTTTCCTCTGTCACAAAAATGGCACTGTCCCATGTAGGAATTAATTCCTCAGTTTGAGGCTTGGAGTGAAGAGTTCATGGAGTAGAGCTATGGCTAAACCATAGCCAGCATGTAATATGACTAAGACTATTTACTATTGTAAGCCACCAAGATTTTGGAGTTGTTACTATAGCATAACATTCTTTACCTGGATGATATACACACCTGCATCACAGGAGAGCCTCATATTTAGGTTCTATAGTTATAGCTGTTTTAGTTCATTCATTCAACTCAGGCATTACACTCAAAGCATATTACCATGCCAGGGAAGGTTAGTTGAGAGGGACCTCCAGCCTCACTACATGCTCTACCATGAAGGTGTATTCCTCCATGAACACTTAGGCTCTTATTAAAAGCTGGATTACCAGCCCCGACCCTCATGGTATATTCCCCTCTGGGGCAATTTTGTCCCTTCCTGATTGCACATTCCAATAGGGGCTCAACATATACATCAGTGAGGTTCTAATAATAATGTCCCCGCAAAAGGAATTGGTCAGGGGTCAATGCCCATATCTCCTATGCAGGTTTACCTGAGTAGATAATTTGGCATACTACAGGCATTTGGGAGAGGTAGTCTTTGTCAGGCTCAGGAGTTTCTGTTATATCTCTTTTCTGTGTATAAATGCCTATTTGCCTTACCTTTGTTAGGTGAAGTCACTAGTTGATTTTTTTCTCATAGTAAGTGCCATCTACTCCAGTGAGATTTGCTACTCCCACTTCTAGCCATAGCAGAGATTGTACTTTTTTTTTTTCTGAAGTCTACATTAGCAGCCCCTCTGTTACATGTAGATGTTATATGGAGGCCTCAATGAGAAGGTCTGGAGGAAGAAGAAAGGGGTAGATGGGGGTACATAGGAGGCTTAAATTTTTCTACTTTTCCTTTTTCCTCTTCTAAAAACTCAAAGAATAAGATTGAACCCCAAGAATTAAAAAAATTATTCCAATACAAAATAAAATGAAAATAAAAGGCAGCATTGCTCAGGCTTTTGTGATGGGATTTGATATTAGTACAACTAGAGAAGGTATGTGAGGGTCCAAGGTCAGCACTGGATCTTGTAAGTAGGAAGGAGGAGGGCTGCCTTTCAGGGTTCAGGGAGGTTTCTTGGTGCAAGGAGTAGAATCCTTTCAGTCAATGGTACCTGGTCTCTCTCTGCCAGAGGGTGTAAACAAGAACAGCACTTTGTAAGTATCTCTCTGGCTGCTATGGGAGGGTTGGGGATACAAGCAAGAGTAGAGACAAATGGACTAGTTAGGGGAAGTAGAAAAGATACATGTTTATTGAGTGAATGAATAAATAAATTAATATTAAGCTGTGGATATCAAGCTGTGGTTTTGGGTCCTTGCTCTGTGGCATGTGCCATCTTCCTTAAGGACTGTGGTGGGTCTTCAGACTTCTGGAAGAATAAAACGTTTTCTGGCCTACTCTCCTCCACTGACCCTATAGATTTCTACTCTCTCCCTTCTTGGTAGGACTCTTTGGCTGTATCCCCAAGATACTATTCTATTTTTCCCTGAGATCTTTGGGATCTTAAAGGTTGGTCACAAGCTGGCACTGAGTCTGATTCTGTGCTTTGGTGCCTTCCACTTCTTCCCCTCTGGTAGTCCAAGCTCTGTCTTATTTAATATTAGATACTGTCTTTTCTCAGGGCCATTCTGGTTCACAACACATTTTAATCTCACCATAATCCCCAACATTGTATATCCACATTCAAAGCACAAGCAGCTTACTTGTGGGGTGGGGGATGACAACTTAGCTGCCAAAAGCTGTGTGCATTCTAGAGGGTTACCCATTCCACTGAGCCCCTTGATACTCTTGGGTAAGCCATCACCCACCTCCCCACCTGCAGGGTCTATACATCCACCACCAGGGTACTGCCTTGCAGTTTTCCACTCCCAGAATGCTTTCACATTTACTTTTTATTTTATTTTATTTTTTCAGTGTTCCAAGATTCATCGTTTATTCACTACACCCAGTGCTCCATGCAATATGTGCCCTCCTTAATACCCACCACCAGGCTCACCTAATCCCCCTAACCCCCCACCTCCTTTCCTCACATTTATTTTTAAAAAGCAGGCAACATTCCTACCCAAGAAAGATGAAGGAAATCCCTAACATCGCTCAAAACTAGTTTTTGGAGAATCTAAAACAGATTTAGATGCTTTAAGAAGTTGTCTTTGGTTTTTAATCCAGAAAAAAGAAGGAAGAACACAAAAGAAGGGCTCAGATCCAAAGTGAATTCTTTTGTCCAGTACATGGTTTATTTTAAATGTAGAAGTTCAAGTTTACAAAAACAAATGGATTGGATGGAGCATTTGTGAATTTTGAAGCACAGACATTTCTCCATGTTTGGAGGATGTGCTCAGATATTTGTGCAATTTTTGCTATTGTTGAAATAAAAGAGATATTGAGGCTGTGGAACACTGCACCCAGAATGCTGTGAAAAATAAATAAATGATAGTACAGGGCACAGAATCCCAAGGAAAGGAAGGAGAGAAAATATGGTCCTGGTTGGTATTATCCTCCTATGGTCCCAGAACACTTTGTTGAAAAAACTTTTTCTGACATATCAACTCATAAATTGGATGAATTCACTGACTGAATGGAATAAATTGAGCAAGTATGCTACTATCGAGAAGACTGGTATCTTCTACAGAGGTGTTATTTCTGCTTTTCTCCCATCCTTATCTATTTGCTTTTGTTAAAGTCCCTTTTCATGAACTTGACTTTAGATGGTATTGACTTGATCAGGCAGCTTTGAGAAAGGGATTTCCTAGAGGTGGGGGAGAATGGAAATCTTTTTTTAAATAATTTATTTTATTTTATTTCTTAAAGATTTTATTTATTTATTTGGGAGAGAATGAGAGAGAGCGCAAGAGGGGTAGAATTCAAAGGGAGAAGCAGACTCCCTGCTGAGCAGGGAGTCTGATGTGGGACTCTGATCCCAGGACTCCAGGATCATGACCTGAGTTGAAGACAGTCATTTAACCAACGAGCCACCCAGGCATCCTGCCTCCCTTTTTTTTTTTTTTATTAAGACTTTTATTTATTTGAGAGAGTGAGCAAGAGACAGAGAGAAAGAGGACACAAATGGGGCAGAGGGAGAGGAAGAGGGAGAAGTAGACTCCGCGGTTGAGCAGGGAGCCCAACATGGGGCTCAATCCCAGGACCCTGGGATCATGACCTGAGCCGAAGGCAGATGCTTAACCGACAGAGCCAACCAGGCATCCCCTTTTATTTTTTTTTTAAGATTTTGTTTTATTTATTTATTTTAGAGAGAGTGAGTGGGGGGAGAGGCAGAGGGAGAGGATCTCAAGCAGAGTGCAGAGCCTGATGCAGGCAGGGTCATGACCTGAACCAAAATCAAGAGTTGGATGGTTAAATGACTGAGCCACCCAGGAGCTCTGAGAATGGAATTCTTCTTCAGCAACTGGATTGAAGGAAAAAGCATGGCCTTGGGATGCCAGGTCCAGCTCTTTCTTTTTTTCAAAAAAATATTTTATCTATTTATTTGTCAGAGAGAGAGAGAGAAAGCACAACCAGAAGGAATGGGAGGCAGAGGGAGAATCAGGCTCCCTGATGAGCAAGGAGTCTGATGTGGGACTTGATCCCAGGCCCCGGGGATCATGACCTGAGCCAAAGGTAGATGCTTAACTGACTGAGACACCCAGGTGTCCCAGGTCCAGCTCTTTCACAGAGCAGTTGCGTGATTAGGGACAAGGTACTCTATATCCTAGGTTTTGTTCTTTTACTGGAAAATGCAGACTTGACATTTTTGGAGCGTATATTTTGAGAATGAGTGATGTATAGAAATTGCTGTGTATTTAACCTATTACAAAGTAAGTCTTAGGGGCACCTGGGTGGCTCAGTGGGTTAAGCCTCTGCCTTCGGCTCAGGTCGTGATCTTAGGGTCCTGGGATTGAGCCCCACATCGGGCTCTCTGCTCAGCAGTGAGCCTGCTTCCCTTCCTCTCTCTCTGCCCGCCTCTCTGCCTACTTGTGATCTCTGTCTGTCAAATAAATAAATAAAATCTTAAAAAAAAAACAAAAAACAAACAAACAAAAAAAACAAAGTAAGTCTTAAAAGATACAATCTAACTCATAATTGAAAAGAATCACTCTGCCTACAGACAATTCTCCAAAGAAGACATCCAAATGACCAATAGACACATGAAAAGTGCTCAACATCACTTGGCATCAGGGAAATACAAAACAAAACCACAATGAGATACCACCTCACACCAGTCAGAATGGCTAAAATTAACAAGTCAAGAAATGACAGATGCTGGCGAGGATGCGGAGAGAGGGGAACCCTCCTACACTGTTGGTGGGAATGCAAGCTGGTGCAACCACTCTGGAAAACAGTGTGGAGGTTCCTCAAAAAACTGAAAATAGAGCTACCCTACGACCCAGCAATTGCACTCCTGGGTATATATCCTAAAGATACAAACGTGGAGCTCCGAAGGGGCACGTGCACCCGAATGTTTATAGCAGCAATGTCCACAATAGCCAAACTGTGGAAAGCGCCTAGATGTCCATCAACAGATGAATGGATAAAGAAGAGGTGGTATATATACACAATGGAATACTATGCAGCCATCAAAAGACATGAAATCTTGCCATTTGCGACGACGTGGATGGAACTAGAGGGTATCATGCTTAGCGAAATAAGTCAATCGGAGAAATATAACTATCATATGATCTCTTTGATATGAGGAAGTGGAGATGCAAGGTGGGGGGGTTTGGGGGGAGGTAGGAAAAGAAAAAATGAAAAGATGGGATTGGGAGGGAGACAAACCATAAAAGAATCTCAAGAAACAGACTGAGGGTTGCGGGGGGGAAGGGGGACGGGAGAGGGTGGTGGGGAAATGGACATTGGGGAGGGTATGGGCTATGATGAGTGCTGTGAAATGTGTAAACCAGACGATTCACAGACCTGTACCCCTGGGGATAAAAATACATTATATGTTTATTAAAATAAAAAATAAAAAATAAATAAAAAAAAGACTCAAACTGAGCATTGCTGGAGGGGAGGAGGGGAGGGGAATGGGGTAACTGGGTGATAGACATTAAGGAGGGCATGTAATGTAATGAGCACTGGGTATTGTATAAGACTGATGAATCACTCACCTGTACCTCTGAAACCAATACCACATTATATGTTAATGAATTGAATTAAAATAAAAATTTTTTTAAAAAAAGAATCACTCTGCCTGCTTTGTGGGGTGGCAGGAGAGTGGTTAGGAGTCAGTGCATTCATGCCACAGCAAGAAGTCACAGCGACCGGGGACCAGGGTGGTAGTGGTAAAAATAGGAAGAATTGCTCAGATTCTGGACACATTTTGAAGGTAGAGCCAAGATAATTTTCTGATGGCTTCCCTGTGGGGCGTCTGGGGAGCAGCAAGTGGGGAATTATGAATGTTTCTTGTTTTGAGCTTCAGCAACTTGAAGGATGGACTTGCCATTTACTGAGATGGAAAAAGCTGAGGGGAGAGCAGGTAGTGCAGGCTGGATGGGGTAAGCTGGAGAAGTCTATGATGCACTGAAGAAGAGTTACTGAGCTGGCAGTTGGATGCTGACTTTGGGGGTTGGGGGAGAGGTCCAGACTAGACATAAACATTTGCAAGTCTTCAGAATATAGATAGTATTTAAAGTCACGAGCTTGGATAAGATCCCCTTGGGAGTGAATGCAGGGAGAGGGGAATCCAGGCCTGCGAACTAAGCCCTGGAGCAGCTCTGCATTACTTTTCGGGGAGGTGAGGGGGAACAAATGCATCCCCCCGCTTTCCTCCTCCTCGTCTTTCTTCTTCTTTTATGGTTGTGAAAGGGAACTGTTCTATTTAATTCAGTTAGCCTTCACTTGAGCAAAGCTGCTTACCAAATTTATTTTGGGTTTGCTCAAAAAGCGGTATATGCTCTTTGCAACTTCAAAGTCTTTTAAAAAGGAAAAACACCCAACTCTGGGCTGTGGAGGAAGGCCTTGTTCATGGTTCAGTCATCGAACCAGCAAGCCCAGTGCATCTGGAGATCAAGTTCCTCTTAGGATTAGTGAAATCAAGCTTTTGTTAGCATTAATTTAATGGTGGAATGTCAACTTGAAAACCTCAAAAATCCTTTTCTGCTTCACATCCCTTCCCCTTTTCCATCCAAAAGAAAAACTATGTAAGGCCAGAAGGGAGAATCTGAGAAAGGTTTGACTCTTCCTTTGGTGAGATAAACTATCTGTTGTGTCATGGCAGCAGCACAGAAATCCTGTGTTTGAAGAACAGATTGAGACGACAGTGTTACTCAGGATGGTTTAGGAAAGGGCAAGGTAGGAATAGATCAATTTCATGATATAGATCTGGGAGTCTCAGTGGACCATGGGTTTTTCATGAGTCACGTAATGACGTGGTTGTTCCAGGAGCCAATACAGTTGTAGGTTGAATTCAAAACAAACTGGTGGTCTGGCGATATGAAATCAGAATCCCCTGGATAAAGAGACTATTGGCTGGATAGCCCCCTATACTGTTCTGGGTTTTGTACTGTGAGCCAGACTTTGGCAAAGTTTGTGCTGTTTAGTGGCAAGAGGGACCAGCATGGGACCAAAGTCAGAACAAATGACAGGCTTCTGGCCTCAGCTATCACTGTCTTCAGATATTGAAGGGCTGCCAGGGTATGACAGAGATTGGCTCTGGAGCTCTCCATAGGGCACAAGAAGAAGTAAAGGAGGGAAAGTTACATAGACCTTTTTATTGTTGGATAAATAAATCAATGGGCTGCCACAGAAAGTACTGAGCTCTCTCTTCTTCGAGGCTTTCAAGAAGGGAGTGAAGTCAACACCTGACTAGGGGTGCTAGAGAGAAAGACTCTTAGGTGGAGGCTAAGAGTCTGCAAATCCCATGAAAGCACATGTCAAATGGAATGGACATGTTCCATGGCTTTTATCAGATCCTCAGAGCTATGGGATCCTAAAAAGGTTAGGAAGGTCTGTCACAGCATATACCTTTAAGCAGGGTGAGCTATAAGACTGGTTGACATCTGTGGAGTTCTTAGACTAAGTTCACTGGTTCTAACTAGCTCCCCATTCCTTGGCAGAGTGGTCTGGTGGAAGAGTATTGATTTCAGGGTTGGACAGAACTTGGTTTAAATTCTAGAATTTACCTGGGCCAGTGGCGTAACTTCTCTTTTTTTTTTTTTTTTTAAGATTTTATTTATATATTTGACAGACAGAGATCACAAGTAGGCAGAGAGGCAGGCAGAGAGAGAGGGAGGAAGCAGGCTCTCCACCAAGCAGAAAGCCCGATGTGGGGCTCGATCCCAGGACCCCGGGATCATGACCCGAGCTGAAGGCAGAGGCTTTAACCCACTGAGCCACCCAGGTGCCCAGTGGCGTAACTTCTCTTAATCTCAGTTTCTTCACTTGTAAAATAGGATGAAAGCTGTCTCACAGGCCATTGAATGACAAAACACAGGTCACCCAGCCTGGGTTTGGGCTCATAGCAGGAACTTGGTACATGTGTGGTCTTTTCCTCACTTCTTATACATGACATCTTTTGTTGCCTATCCGCCCACGGTCTCTGAAGAGGGACACTGTATTTATCACACGGTCTTAGCTATGACTACTAGATCAGACCAGGATACATGCCTCTGGGGTGGTTAATGACTTATGAGACTTGGCTTAAACAGACAAGCTAGGCCAGTCAGAAGCTTTTGAGATTCTGAAACAAAGAGTTGTCAGGTGGTTGTGGAGAGGAGAGGGCTGGAGCTGAGAGGCTGTGTGAGTCACAGCAGGAAGAGTGCGGAAAAAAAAAAAAAAAAAGAGAGAGAGAGAGGGGGGGAGAAGGAGGATGAAGCAGACATGCAAAGAGGAAGAGAAAGAGGGAGAGAGAGAATCACTTGGTTTGTGGGAGAGAGTGGGATACAGACACTCAGAATAGGGGTCTCAAGTTCTGATGGCTCTCTGCTCCCTCAAGTTCTGGATGTATTTCCTTTCTTGTCCTTGGGTTCTGTGGGGCTCCGTTACCATTGGCACAAGGCCCCTATACACTTGAGCCAGCCAGAATGGGTTTCTGTTCTTTGCAACTTAAAGAACCTACACTTACCCCATCTGTTCTGCCATTAATTCTGCACACACACTGGCCCAGTCTGGAATTCCTTCTTTCCCTGTTCTATTCAGCACTTGATGTCCAGCTGAATTTCCCGTTTCTCCCACAAAGCCCTTCCTGAGCAACCTCAGGCCCCAGAGGACTCTCCTCGCCCTGAACTGCTTCTTTGATGGATGTACGTGAGCTTGGGGTGCAGGGGAGCCCAGAGGAGGAGACAGACTCATTTAGACTTCTCCAAAGAACAATACTGGCTTCTCTGAAAGGCTTCTGAAAGTGGCTCCTGGTTTCTCTGTGACATCAACATTCACTCTACCTGCGATGAAAACTTTTTAGTACACGATCCCTGCTTAGAAACCCTCTGGGGCTTCCAGCAGCCAGAGCCAAACTCTGAAGTCTGGGTTTAAGGCTCCTTCACAGTCCAACCTACTCAGCCAGCCTCACGACAGAATTCCTGCCCCTGCATGCCTGAGCACTTTCCCACTGCCATCCTTAGGCCCAAACCACTTCTTCTAGGAACATGCTCTCTAACCCACTCTCCACCTCTTGAAACTTTGACCTCTTGAAACCTTGACCTTGCTTCAAATGCCAACTTGTCTAGGAAGCAAACCTTCCTAAAGCCCCCACTTCTTCTTCCTTGGAACTCCTGCAGCACTTGGTTTAAGTTCAGTGACCTCACCCTAGTCCACCCATGTTCTTCCTTATAGAACAGTTTTACTAATGACATCTCATGTAAGTACACCAAAGGCTTGTTTGCAAACCAGTTTCACATACTTTCTATCACAGATAGAAATATGAGAGGCTCTCTTAAGTCTAATACCATAAGCTCCTAGAGGGCAGGAATCATGTTTTGCTTACTTCTGTAACCTCACTGCTTAGCAGAAGCCGAGCTGAGCAGAAGCTGAGCAGAAGGTATGTGTGCAGTGTACTTCCTTGAAACCAATGGGTAAGTCACACTCGAGGCAGAGTGAGGAAAAGTGGATGACAATTTTCCAGCAGTTTTTCCCTCTAGGACCAGCCCAGAACAAAGTCAGGATGCCAGGACCCTTTCTCTCCCCAGCTCACCCCAGGACCACTTGAGGGTTTTTATTTTATTCATGGGTTATCATCATTTATCATCATTAGTTACCTGATGCTCATATTGTCTTTGATTTGGCCAGCGAGAGCCCCTTTGGGTGGCCCTCTGTCCTTTGACATGTCACCATCATTCTGGAAGCAGTCCTTACTATTTGGCACAATCAGATATTCCAGGCTCATCTCATACTTTCCCTACCCCAGCCCTACCAGTACTCATTTCTCTAAGGAGTTCTAGATCCTTTATTGGAGAATGATATTTATAAACCAATCTGTGTACAAAGTGTGCTCATTGCAACTGGAGCATGTTATTTCCGGGCCCTCTCAGTGGACAGAGCTAGGAAACAGATGTACGTTATGCACACACATCTGTCTGTACGTATATAAATACATATATTTACATACACATGCCCACCCACTTATCTATCTAGACCTTCCCTCTCTCTCTCCCCCTCTATCTACCAACTTGCCAATCTAGTCCATGCCAGTACCTAGGGTTCCAGCCCAGCACATGTGGTTTATTCGATTTTCCCTCCTTTCTGTGTTCATAGCTCTCTCCTCTCACAAGTGAGAAACTTGATTCTCATTATTTTTTTTATTAACATATAATGTATTATTCGTTTCATGGGCACAGGTCTGTGAATCGTCAGGCTTACACAGCGCTCATCATAGCACCTACCCTCCCCGATGTCCACCACCCAGCCATCCTATTCTCCCCCCGCCCCCACCGCTCCAGCAGCCTTCAGTTTGTTTCCTGAGATTAAGATTGATTCTCATTATTAACAACGTATTTACTAATATGCTCAGTCCTGGAATGCACAGGAAGTACTTTCAGAATTGCTAATCCATAAGAAAAAGAAATCTACTCAATATTTGTTTATAGTTCTTGTTTTCCCTTTGCCTGAAGGCATTTAGTTCAAACGCTGTGTACAAAAGTTACCCGAAGTAGTTCCTTTCCAGCTCCTTCTCTCTACAGACCTTGAGTCATTTGCTTGGCTCCATATCTCATTTCTGTATTTGTCACACCTGGCTCTTCAGGGGCACCAGAGCAGTAGACCCCCTTCTCCATGGGTCTTCTCCACTGGACTGAGGCTGCCCCCTCCCGCCTTCATTAGGCTCCCCTCCACCCTCTTCTTGCCAGTTCCAGAAATGTCCTCCTATTCTCTTTGTAACTAAGATTTATTCCTTTTTAAGAAGTGCTTTGCTATCATTTCAGTGGGATTCTGGGAAGGAGAAGAGACACCTTATGCTCCCATTCTGCTGTCCCCGACCTCCTGGGGACTCTAGAGTCAGGAAGATCTAGCTTTACAAACTGAGACATGGGCATGGTCTTTGACCTCTCTGTGTGTCTCAGATTTCTCCTTCAGGAAGTGAGGGTGAGAAGCCACACATCATATGGATTTAGTGAGGACTGATCTAGACCTTATGTGTAAAGTGGCTGACACAGTCCCTGGCACTGTGGGCAGTAAATGACACCGGCCATTGTCATCTGATTGACACCACTGATTGGCCACTTATTTGTTTGCTTACTCAGCCTGGAACTACTAAGTGCTGGGCATACCAGAGTCCCCAAGCATAAAAGGGGCAGGGAGGTCTCAGTTCCCAGTGTGGTCATCCCAGCTGCCAGTCCCTGAGCTGGCAGTGTTTTTGGCAACACGCTGCTTTTCCAGGCTTGGCTTCCTTCAGTCCCAGGACAAAGGCCTGGGACTTTTAAACCTCATCCCTGGCCTGGAGTCAAATGGTCTGTTGGGAGAGCTTCCCCCAGCTGTGTGCCAGTGTGCCTCTGCTGGGCCACTGCTTTTATGCTGAGGACACATGATTGTCTCTGATGGGAATGAGTGATGAGCTGAAGACTTTGGTAGAGTGAGGCCAAATCCCTGTGTGGCTCCAGGAACAAGGATAAAAATAGCCAGAGTAATTGCTCATGCTCTTTTAAGGATTAAAAGTCAGCTTTCAGGCAAGCTGTGAAGCTCCATGACCAGGACAGCAAGGGACACAGTTCCTTTTTTAGAGGTTTGGTCAGTACTCCCTGTGTACTGCTCGCTCCTGGGTTTCTGTGATGTTATTCTCACTTGAGCAAGGGGGTCACCTTCCCTAGTCTACACCCCATGAGGGAGGGATGGGTTTGAGGTGTCCCTACCCAGGGATGGGTCTGAAGTGTCCCTAGTGTGGGTCTGGCACACTAAAGGTGCTCAACAAGCATTTTTAAATGAATTTATGAGCTGTGAAAAGGCTATATTTTAAAAATAGCCTTTAGAATAAGATTTGTACTTGAGTCAATAGTAACACACCAATGCCACCTTCCAGGTTTTCATATTGTACAACAGCCGTCCAAGATGTCACCACTGGAGGAAGCTGGGTAAAGGGTATATGGGACTTTTTGTACTATTTTTGCAACTTCCTGTGTGTCTGTAATTATTCCAAAATAAAAAATAAAAGCAACAAAAATAGCCTTTAGTTGGGCTCTTGTCAATACTCTCTGACACTTAGCGGAAACAGTGCTGAAAGATGAATTGATTAAATCCTGCTCATAGCAATGATTTTATTTCATTATTATTTTTGAATGTCAACATATGACTTATTCATATGATTCAAAATTTTGAATGTATAAATGAGGCTTACAGTGGATACTCTCTGCCCCAGGCACTCCGTTTCCCTCCCCATTGGCAACTATTGTTGTTTGTTTCTTGTGCTAATTTTCCTGAGATTGTGTGCACATATACATACACACATGTACTTGTGAACATGTATGTGTGAACTTAAGTCTATTTGTGCACGCGTATATTTATAAACTGTTCTCTTATTTTACTTTCCCACTTAACCATATCTTGGAGGCTTTTTATATCACTGTACAAAGAGCTTTCTTATCGTCTGTTATGGCTGTACCACATCATCTTTTTTTTTAGAGAGAGGGAGGGGAGAGTTAAAGGAAGAGGGAGAGAGAGAATCTTTAGCAAGCTTCATGCCCAGCATGGAGCCAGACGTGGGACTTGATTTTGCCACCCTGAGATCATGACCTGAACTGAAATAAAGAGTCGGACGCTTAACCAACTGAGCCACCCAGGAGCCCCTGTACCCCACCATCTTTTATAGTCCCCCCACTGATGGACATTCATGTTGTTTCCAATCCTATTGCTTTTAAAGACAAAGCAGTAATGAATAATCTTGTTCATTTGTCACTTCCCAAGTGTGAGAGTGTGTTTCTAGAATAAATTCATAGAGTTGGAATTGGGTCAAAGATCCCGAGTCTTATCATCTTGAGAAGGCTAAATTGTCTTCTATAGAGCTTGTTCCATATCACACACCCACCAGTAATGTGTTTTATGAAATGCTTGTATTAATGCAGTGATTTTAAAATTTATTTGGTGTCTCCTTTGTGAGACTGGTGAAAGCTACAGACCTGGACCCAAGAGAAACAAAATCATACGGTGTTTCACGTACAATTTCAGTTGGCTCAGAAACTCTGGAGGGCTATCCATGAACCCTAGTTTAAGACAACCTGGCTGAGGCGGTAAGAGTTTTAGGGTCAACCGACCTAAGTTCACCCCTTAACTCTACCATTTCCCAGCTGTGGAATGTCAGTCAAGTGGTTTCTCCTCTTCATGTCTCAATTTCCTTTTGGAAGGAAAGGTACAATAATCCTATTTCATAGTGCACTTGTGAGGGTACATACATACTTTTGTGTAGAGTATCTAATGTAGAGGGTGGAATATAGCAGGGGCTCAATGTATGGTTTGTATACACACCCACACCTCGGTCCCACACACACCCTCATGTGTACCCAATGCCTTCCATTCCTTTTCAGCCTAAGTTTCTAGTTCGTCTCTGGATTAACTCCTGCTAGATTCACAAGATCAACCCTTGGAGCATCATTCCCCAAAGTGGGGTCTTTGGACCAACTGCATAAGAATCACCTGAGGGCCTTAATTAAAATGCAGATTCTTGCATTTCCACTGTAGATCCATGGAATTAGAACTTTTGGAAGACGGGTTCAAGGAACTTCATGCTTGGGAAGTCTCACACACACAGTGAAGTTAGAGAAATAGTACTATACAGTTTGCTAAATTCCTTCTAGTTCCTATACCTGAAATTTTAGTAGTTACCACGATGTATCTTTGTTAAAGGGAGCGTATGGATAGCATATAGACAGCATATGGACAGCAAATGGATAGGTGTAGACACATGAGGGAAAGCAGAACTAGTATGTGGTTCAGTCTCTTCTGGTTCCATCTACAAAATTACTATTTTTAAGGGTGTAACAGCACAAACTCTATTCTCGTCAGGAATATTTCTCATAATAACCAGGGAGACCAGGAATAGATGCCTATGGTTTGGGTTAGGTTGGAGGCCCAGGGTGTCAGGTTTGTTGGAGAAAGCCTGCCATGGCTGGGGTGGCTGACCCATGGCCAGGAGCTGGGAATAGGACTGTATACAGCCAGGCAGAGGTCACCAGGAGGGCTTGAGGGCACAGGCTTTGAAGCACCAATCCCTATAACTCTCAGAACTGGTGGATGATTTCTGGGGTGACAAGTGATGCTCTAGGGCTGGAGTTGCCAGATTTAGCAAATGAAAATAGATGATGTGCAGTTCAATTAACATTTCAGGTAAGATATATCTATCTATCTATCTATCTATCTATCTATCTATATGAAATAAATATGTCCTGTATAATATTTGGGACATACTTACATTACAAAAGTTATGTATTTTTTAAAGGTCTTATTTATTCATTTGAGAGACAGAGAGAGAGCATGTGCACGTAAGGAGGGGGAGAGGCAGAGGGAGAAGGAGAAACAGACTCCCTGCTGAGTTGGGAGCCTGACTATGAGGCTCAATCCCAGGACCCTGAGATCATGACCTGAGTCGAAGGCAGATGCTTAACCATCTGAGCCACCCAGGTGTCCCAAAAGTTATGTGTTGTTTATCTGAAATTCATATTTAAGTGGTGTCTTGTATTTTATCTGGCAACCTACCCAGAGCTTCTCTGACCTGCCTCTAACTTCAGAAGATGGCTGGAGCCTCCATGTGACTTGCACAGAATCTGGAGCTCCGTGACTTTGGCCCAAGGTGGGCACTGCACTCAAGGTGGGTGAGGAGCAAGCAGGGTAGGCATGTGGACTTCCAGGAGGGAGACAGCCTGTCCTTGCCTGCGTCTGGGCAGGGGCAGGAAATGAATTTGCGCCAATCAACTCGATGAGATGCTGGCACTATGCTAAGGCTTCACTATGGTCTCTTTTAGCCTTCCCGCAACTCTTTGAGTTAGGCGTTATCGCTGTTATCCCTGTCTTGGAGATGAGGAGACTGGAACTCCACAATGCAAAGACCACAGGACTGCTGAGCGCAGAGGGATTGAAGCCGCTGGGGCTGCTGCCAGGTCTGGGATTAGCTGAACCTCCTAGGCCCTTCACTCTGGTAATCCCAAGGGTTTAAGGTGGGAGCAGCCCCCGCCCATGAATCCCTGGGACAGGAAGTGTTCCCAGTTTCTCCTGGCTTGGGGCCAGGGTCTTGTCCAGCCTCACATGCTTGCTGGGGATTCCAGGCTGGGAGGCAGATCTGCAGTTTCTTTGGTCCCTGTCTGGCCAGGACAGTGCCCAGCAGCACGGGCTGCCCATGGGCACTGCCATCCACTGTGTGGGTGCCCGTGAGAGGCACTCAGGGCAAGCTCCTGACTCACAGGCCCAGCCTGCCCTAAGCTCTGGGGCCGGCCTGGTTAGCTTCCCCTGCCGTCAGCCCCCTGAGTGGGGCCACAGGGGGCTCCCCGAGGAGCTCCAGGCTCCAAGTCCCAGCCCCTCTAGGAGGAGGCGGTGGCCGTGGCTCAGCAGCCAGAGGCTTCTCAGCTCGGAGCTCCAGAGGCAGATGTAACATTGACCTTAAATGGTAAAAGCTCCCCAGAGTGAAGAGAGGCTGGCCAGAGGAGGAAAGGGGAATAACTCAGTTTTAGGTAAGTCATTGCTATATCTAAGAATAACCTGCTCTTCAGCTGGGACGCAAGGGAACCCTTCTCCTCCTTAAAGGTACAGGGTGCTGGGATGGGGGCGCTTGACTTTAACTTTCAGGGGAGTTGGCTTTGTCGGGTGCCATTTCAGCTGAGTATTTTTATTGTTGCTGTCATGATTTTTAAATAAGAAGTGAATCTTGCCAGTCCTAACTTAATTAAACCGTGCTCTGTCTGCTGCTGTTGGAAAGCATGCACAGGCTAGGGTGAAAATGGGGGTTCTGACTGGAGAGCCCACCCCTAGATTTCCCGTAGGCCCCTCTGGGGAATAGAGGTTCCCCAGCTTATGTAAGCCCCCCCGGGCAGGGCTTTCCTCCCACTGCCTGCTACCCCTTTCCCAGCTCGGCTCTGTGCGTACTTGTGTCTCCCTCTGTCCGCCCCCCCAACCCTGTGCCATAGTTCTGTCCACTTAGGACCCTGTGCGGGCCCAGCCCTGGCTCTATCCTTGATCCTGCCCCTGTTTCTGTCCCTGCTCCTCCTGTCCTGTGTTCTGGTAGTAGCCCCTGTTTTCATCTCTGTCTCCATCTCTCTTGCTGCGTCCAGCTTTGCCCCCTGTGCCCCTTCCCTCCTCCATGGAGGGGGTACCTGTGCCCAAACTGTGTCCCTAGCCCCGCTCACCTCCAGGAGCTCAGTGTTAAAGCTGTCCTACAATAAATGGCACTCAGGCTGGCTTTCTCCCAAGGAAAGGCCAGCAGACAGAAGGCAGAGAAGGGCCTAGCTATCTTGCTCCCTCCTGCCCAGGAAATATTTGTGAAAGCCTGGAGATGCTCTGCAGTTCGAGTCAACAGAGTGTAGGGTCTGGGAACCCTGGCCAGTGCTTCTGCCTCCCAGAGCTTGGCAGCTGGTGTACTCTTAACTCTCTCAGACTTCTCTTTGGGGGCTGCTGGGTGGGGGGAGTAAAAAGCAGCCCACAGGCTTGCCCGAGCTGGGTCTCCAGCAGGGGAAAAGAGGAAGCTTCCCGGGACTGTTCTGGCTAGAAGCACTAGGGAGTCAGAGTCTGCTAAGGGCTCCATCATCCCCACCAGGGGCAATGACATGCTGGTGACACAGGTGGAGTTAACTCCCCTGCAACCTCACCCGGTGCTTTTCTGGGGAAGAAATACAGGTTAAATGACTTGCCAAAGGTCAGACCACTAAGGAAGAGCCGTTCTAGGACTCGAACCCAGGTCTGACTCTAACGGCCGAGTTAACATAGCTGTGAGTGAGAGGGTACTCCCACTTCCTGTGATATCTGACCAAATGGACAATACAGTTGTCATTGTCATGTTTGGTTACCCTTGATACAGCGGTGTGTGTGTGTGTCTCTGTCTGTGTCTGTGTTGGAGGTGACTATATTCACATTTAATGCACCTTTCTTTATGTTTCTAGTAAGTGGGACATTCCTGCATACTCTCAAAGGTCATCTGGGAGATATAAAGAGGTGCTAATTGCTCCAGCATGATCAGTGATCCCATAAACATGTTTTCTGGAAGAAGGAAACAAACAAACAAACCATTCTTGATGTGCATCGAACCCTGTTCCAAGCACTTCCCATATAGTAATTCAGCATCCAACACCCTCTAGGGTAGGGATTATTGTTACTGTCCTCATCTTGTAGATGGGGACGTTTTAGCATAGAGATGTCACACAGCTGGTGAGAGGTGACCCCAGGCACCTGTCTCTGGAGGCTCTGTTCCTAACCACCATGCTCTGTTTTTCTCCAGTTGGTGCCACATCTGAGAGCGCAGGGGGGAAGCAACGACTGTCTTCCGATGCTCTGTCTAAGGCTTTCCATGTGGGATTTCTTGTGCACTCCTCAGTAATGTCATGAGGGTGGTATCTTTACCCAGTTTTACAGGGAAGACACTAGGACTAGGGGATGTTACATGACTTGTCCAAGGTCACCCAGCCACCAAATGACAGAGCAGGGAAGTTAGTATCTTGGATGAGGATTATTAATGCCTTCTTATTGGCACTGATTTCCGGGGGGGAACCAGAGGGCTCCTAGCTTCAGGCTGAGGGGTTCTGAGTCTCTGTGAGAGGAAGCTGGATGCCTGGCCTGATGGGCTGAACTACATGTATGGTTCTCAGCTTCTCAAATGGCCCTGCCTCTTTCCCCCAGTCTTGGTAATGAAGGTGGATGGATGCCGCTCACACCTCCAGCAGGAGTGGAGACTGAGCCCTGTGAAGGCAGAGACCTTGTCTCATTCTCCACTGTGTGTCCCACATCCAGAATGATGCTGGGAGGTGCTGAGTGTTCAGGATCAATTCGTTTTCCTTACGAAGGGATGGACATGATGCTCATACAGTGTGCTTGCTGCAGTTAAATGGGGCCCTGGTTTATTGTGTATATACCTGATGATCAGATTCTTTAAGCCTGGCCAATTGGGGTCTCAAGTTAGCTGCCTCCCCCCAACCTTGCCACCTCTTCTGGGAAGCCCCCATGGGGCCACTGGGCTGCCTCTCAGCCGTTCTCTCTATGACTCAGCTGTCATCTGAGGGGTCTTGACCAAGGAGAAGCAGAGACCTAGATGGGTGGTAGAGGAGAGATTTTGCCCCTGCCACTTGGAGAGTTCTTTGAATTAGTGGAAGGGAGATAGAGAAAGAGTTCTTGTGTAGTAAATGTAAAAATTGATAGAAATTGAGTCCTACTTGATGTCCTGCTAGAATGTTATTTCACTTGGGACGCCTGGGTGGCTCAGTTGGTTAAGCGGCTGCCTTTAGCTCAGGTCATGATCCCAGCATCCTGGGATCGAGTCCCACATCGGGTTCCTTGCTCAGCAGGGAGCCTGCTTCTCTGTCTGCCTCTGCCTGCCACTCTGCCTGCCTGTGCTCACTCTGACAAATAAATAAATAAAATCTTAAAAAAAAAAAAAAGAATGTTATTTCACTTAATCCTTGTGATAGTGAGGAGGCCGCTGTTGTGGAAAGAGGTATAGCGGTGTACCCAAGGCCGTCTAGCTAGAAGGTAGTGAGCAGGGATTCCAGCTCAGGCTGTTTGGGTCCAAAGCCAGGACTTCCTGTGTTACATGCCACCCTGCCTCTAGTTCATAACATGTGTCTTGGGGAAGTTATTGGGCGCCACAGTCCAAATGATGGAAAAATCAAGGAAAGGGGGAAAGGAGTATTGTGTTTGCCTTATAGACCCTGGAGGTCAGAGCCTGAGGTTCAGGGGACAGCTCAGGGGCAGCCTCACCGGATGGGATGCAGAGGCAGCAGAAACCTGTGACCTTGGACAAGCCCCGCCTTCTCTGCAAGGGCCTTCTCCAGAGGAGAAGGAAAGGAGGTGACAGCCAGTCAGCCAGAAAACCTCCCTCCCAGTGCACCACAGTTGTAAAAAACAATTTTCAAAGGCTGGGGTTAATCAGTTCTGGTTACTTTCTTCCTAGTACTTTTTAGACGTATAATTTTTATTCAACTTCTTTTCCTGGTAATGAAAGTAATATATGTTCTGTGCTAAAATTTCTTAGAAAATATAGAAATAGATATAAATAAGAAATACAGAAGTAAATATGAAGAAATAAAAAATCCCTCCAGAATCCTATCGCTCAGAGAAAAATACTGGGTTTTGTTTTTTTGTTTTTTAAAGATTTTACCCATTTATTTGAAAGAGAGAGAGCACAAGCAGGGGGAGTGGGAGAAGGAGAAGCAGGCTCCCCACTGAGCAGGGAGCCTGATGCAGGACTTGATCTCTGGACCTCAGGATCATGACCCGAGCTGAAGGCAGATGCTCAACCGACTGAGCCACCCAGGCACCCCAAATATTGGTAATATTATAGTGTATTTCTTTGTTTATCTTTCTCTGTATTTTAAAAAACTAAGATCTTAGTACGTGTGGTTTTGTAGTCTGCTTTAAAATTTTTTTAAAAGGGATGCCTGGGTGGCTCAGTTGGTTGAGCGGCTGCCTTCGGCTCGGGTCATGATCCCAGGGTCCTGGGATTGAGTCCCGCATCGGGCTCCTTGCTCGGCGGGGAGCCTGCTTCTCCCTATGCCTCTGCCTGCCTCTCTGTCTGCCTGTGCTTACTCTCTCTGACAAATAAATAAATAAATAAATAAAATCTTTAAAAAAAAATTTGTTTTTAAAGATTTTATTTATTTATTTGAGAGAGAGAGCACATGCACACAAGCAGGGGTCGGGCTCGGGGAGGGGCAGAGGGAAAGGGAGAAGCAGACTCCCCACTGAGCAGGGAGCCTGACAATGTGGGGCTCAATCCCAGGGCCCTGGAATCATGACCTGAGGTAAAGGCAGATACTTAACTGACTGAGCCACCCAGGTGTCCCTGCTTTAAAAATTTTTAAGACTCGGGGCGCCTGGGTGGCTCAGTGGGTCAAACTTCTGCCTTAGGCTTGGGTCATGATCTCAGGGTCCTGGGATTGAGCCCCGCGTCATGCTCTCTGCTCAGCAGGGAGCCTGCTTCCCCCCACCTCTCTCTCTCTGCCTGCCTCTTGGCCTACTTGTGACCTCTGT
Source organism: Martes martes (assembly GCF_963455335.1). Lineage (NCBI taxonomy): Eukaryota > Metazoa > Chordata > Mammalia > Carnivora > Mustelidae > Martes > Martes martes. The sequence goes on from NC_137898.1 coordinate 50,063,528, forward strand.
CTGTCAAATAAATAAATAAAAATCTTAAAAAAAAAGTTTTTTTTAAGACTTAATTCTTCCAGGGCAGTTTTAGGTTCACAGCAGGAAGGAAGGTACAGAGATTTCCCACATACCCCCTGCTTCACACATGCACAGCCTTCCCCATTAGCAACACCCCCTACTAGAGTGGCTCATTTGTTACAACGGGCAAACCTACACTGACACATCATTATGACCCCAAGTCTACAGTTTACCATTGGTTTCACTGTTGTTGTTCATTCTCTAGGTTTAGGCAAATGTATTAGGACATGTATCCACCATTATGGTATCATGCAGCGTAGTTTCACTGCCCTAAAGATCCCCTGTGCTCCAGCTACGCACCCTTCCTTCCAACCCTAACTCCTAGCAACCACCGATCTTTTTACTTTCTCCATAGTGTGGCCTTTTCCAGAATGTCAGATAGTTGGAATCACACAGTATGTGGCCTTTTCAGATGGGCGTCTTTCACTTAGCAACATGATTTGAGTCTCCTCCATGTCTTTTCATGGCTTGATAACTCATTTCTTTTCAGCAGTGCATAATACCCTGCTGTCTTGATGTACTACAGTTTATTTATCCACCCACTTACTGAGGACATCTTGGTCTGACTTTTTTTTTTTAAACCAGAAATTCTATCATGATCACTTTTCCCTCTCATTAAAAATACTTCAAAACATGATATTTTGATGGTTATATAATACAGAGTAATTTTAGCTGTGCCACGGATCATGGTTCCTCTTGTTGGGCATGTACGAATATGGTTTTCCTTTGGGGACAGTCTCAGGTGCACACACATGATGACTCTTCTGTACATGTATGTAGTTTGGAAACTCAGCCCTCAGAGGCGGTCTTGTGCGGTGGGGCCCACGGTGGGGCTTATTCCGCAAGATGATAGTAAGTGGGGTACTGACTCAGCCCTAAACACACGTACTCACATCACAAGAATGTTATTCCCTTGTCAGTTATTTTTAGTCTTTGCATGAAGAAGAAAGCCTTGATCTGAGGTAGCCTGGGAATGAGGGGGCTTACAGGACTCTCAGCACTAAAACCAGAAGTCTGAGGCCACTCAGGACAAGATGTTCACCCTGGCTTGAACCGAGTGTGTCTTCAACATCTTTCAGACCCAGGCTTGTCTCCCTTCCTGACAAAGTGAGAGCAAGCCTTGGGCCTGGAAACTTTGTCAGGCAATAACCAGTATTTAGTAAGTGTTTTCACTTTACTTTTATAACTCCTCTCTTTGTGATATAAGTGGGACAGAGTTGTCCATTTATGGTAGGGATAGAAAGTTTCCTTTTTGGATAAATGTAAAGACAAGCGTAGCTGACACTTTCTGAGCACTTACTTTGTGCTAGGTGCTGTGATCAGGCCTTACTGGCAGTACCTCATTTCGTCCACATGGCAACCGGCTGAAGTAGTTGCTCTGATCATCCCTGTTATTCAGATTAGGAAACTGAGGCACAGAGAGGGCAAGGCACTTGTCCAGTAACACAAAGCTGGGAAACAGCAGAGTTGGGACTTAACCCTGGTTTTCTAGCTCATTGCTAAGGCAAATTAAAAAATGTTAAATCAACCAACGTTTAGGTGGCACATGGACATGGCAAAAAATGTGACAGTGCTATGCAGGTGACCCAAGTTTAGGAAACACTGGCGTGGAGGAAATTGGGATTCTATGAGCAGCAGCACCAGTGAATGTAAGATGTGGGGGATGAGATCATACACTGCTCAGAGAGGCTGGCATGCAGGGCAGAGGGCATGGCGGCGGCCCTGGAAAGAGACACACAGGACCACATGGGGTGCTGCCACTGACAGGCTAACTGGGAGGATATTTCCAGAAGCCCAAGGCATCAGAAAGAGAGAAAGCCTGAAGACACCCTTATTGTTGCTTATACACGTGTGGTCAAGAGTGCTGGCCCCCAGTCAGGAGGTGTCAACCACATCTACCCTCATTATCATTGTGGGAGATGTCATCTTGAGCTAGAGGCAGCACTGTGTTCTGGTGGGACGTGTGGCCCCTGGAGTGACCGTGTGGCTCCACCATGGGCCATCTCTCCATCTTGGCTGTACCTAATCTCACAGAGCTTCAGTTTCTTCTCCTGTGAGATGGAGATAATGATGGTGATTTACAGGGTCAAATTCCTTAGCCAGAGTCTGTTCTTAGCACCCAATAAACATTAGCTATTATTGTAGCTAGCCTCTGTCTGTCCTCTTTCAGAGATTCCATCAGGGAGATTTCTATATGGGGTGGGGCTTTGCCCATAATTCTGGGTCCTATCCTCACCTCCATTAATGCCCCAAGGACAGTAGCGGACTTATTCTCTAGACGACTGTCATTGGCATCTGGTGGCTTCTCTAAGGAGGCCCAGTGAAAGCACCTTATTCCTTCACTTAAGCTGTAAGTTTTGTGGAGAAGTCAATCTAACATCTCCCTTATGATGGATGAGGCTGGTATTGGAGAATGGGACTTATACTGGCAGGCAAGTAGGCTTTCTTTTTTATTATTATCATTTTTTAAAAAACTTAATTCCAGTTTAACATATAGTGTTGTTTTAATTTCAGGTGTACACCCCACCCATCCTTCTACCTTCCTCCCTTCTTGTAACCACCAGTTTGTCCTCTATAGTTAAGAATCTGTTTCTTGGTTTGTCCCTTTTTTCCTCTTTTTGGTTGTTTTGTTTCTTAAATTCCATATATGAGTAAAATCCTATGATATTTGTCTTTCTCTGAATGACTTATTTCACTTAGCATTATTCTCTCTAGATCCATCCATGTTGTTGTAAATGGTAAGATTTCATTCTCTTTTATTGCGGAGTAATTTTTTTATACGTATGTATATCACATCTTATTTATCAGTTGATGGACACTTGGACTGCTTCTATAATTTGGCTATTATAAATAATGTTAGTATAAACATAGGGGTGCATATATCTCTTCGAATTAGTGTTTTTGTATTCTTTGGGTAAATACCCAGTTGTGGATCATATGGTAATTGTTTTTAATTCCTTGAGGAACCTCCACATGTTCTCCCTCATGCACTCCCACCAACAGTGCATGAGGGTTCCTTTTGTTCCACATCCTCACCAACACTTTCTTCTTGAGTTTTTTATTTTAGGCATTCTGACAGGTGTGAGGTGATGTTTCATTGTGGGTTTGATTTGCATTTCCTTGAGGTTGAACATCTTTTCACATGTCTGTCGGCCATCTCTATGTCTTCTTTGGAGAAATGTTTTTTCATGTCTTCTGCTCATTTTTAAATTGGATTATTTGGGGTTTTCTGGTGTTGGGTTGAATAAGTTCTTTATATATTCTAGATACTAACCCTTCATTGAGTATGTCATTTGCAAATATTTTCTTCCATTCAGTAGGTTGCTTTCCAGTTTTATCAATTGTACTCTTCATTGTGCAGAGAATTTTTATTTTGATGAAGTCCCAATAGTTTCTTTTTGCTTTTGTTTCCCTTGCCTCAGGAGACATATCTAGAAAAAATCTAGCTATGGCCAATGTCAGAAAAATGACTGCCTGTTTTCTCCTCTAGGACTTTTAAGGTTTTGGGTTTCACACTTAGCTCTTTAATCCATTTTGAATTTATTTTCGTGTATGGTGTTAGAAAGTGGTTCAATTTCATTCTTTCTTTTTTAAATTTGATTTCGTTAACATATACTGTATTATTAACTTCAGGGATAGAATTTAGTGATTCATTAGTTGCATATAATACCCAGTGCTCATTACATCAAGTGCCCTCCTTAATGCCCATCACACAGTTACCTCATTCCCCTACCCATCTCCCCTCCAGCAACCCTGTTTGTTTCCTAGAGTTAAGAGTCTCTTATGGTTTGTCTCCCTCTCTGTTTTTATCTTATTTTTTTTCTTCCCTTCCCCTATGTTCATCTGTTTTGTTTCTGAATTTCCACATATGAGTGAAATTATATGGTATTTGTCTTTCTCTGGCTTATTTCGCTTAGCATAATACCCTCTAGTTCCATCCATGTTGTTGCAAATTGCAAGATTTCATTCTTTTAGATGGCTGAATAATATTCCATTTGCATGTGGCTGTCCAGTTTTCTCAACACCATTTGTTGAAGAGATTATCTTTTTCCCATTGCATATTTTTACTTTCTTTGTCAAAGATTAATTGACAAAGTTGAGGTTAAGCCAATTTACCCCATCCCTACGGAGTGCCCTCTAGTGGGGGCAGGTCCCGCTTAAATCATAGAGCAAGGAGGAGCAAGTAGGATGTGTTTTCCCTGCAAGCAGCACATTCCCAAGAGAAAGGGAAGAGGAAAGGGCTGAGCTAGTCAGGATGACTCTTGTCAGAACTCACTATCAGATATCCATTTTCCTGGCAGGTGGAAGTCGGGGGGAAGCCAGGAGTCTTACACTCTTGCGGCTCTTTCCACGTGAATGAAACAATCGTGTAGGAGAAGCATTATGCCCCTAATGGGACCACAGTGAGGGCCTAGCCCAAGCTCTGTTGCAAAGCTGGTCTCTCAGGTGATGTACATTTGGCAGATGTGTCACACCCTCGTAACAGGTAGGGAGGTTTCAGGTTACAGGGGCTGCCATGTAGTCCCAAGAGGGTGGGCACCCCAGCTCCTCCTTTTTCCCGAGGGATGGAAAGGATGGAACCCCATCCTTTCTCTTCACAAGTTGCCCAGTGGGCACCTGTTTGAAGAACAGTCTTTCTGGGGACAAGAGAAGCATCCAACCAGAATTGTGTGGTGTGAATTTGGTTTCATGCAAGTTCCATTTAGGCAGCTCCAGTCAGACAGCAAATGACCTCCTAATCACCCCTTCCTCTGGGATACTTTATATAGATAGACAATGAAAGGAGGGGTTCAGAACTACCATTGTTTGATCATGTTATTCATGCCAGGCATTTTATATATACTATCTTGTTAAGCTCAGACCATAGCCATCTAAGGAAGATGTTTGTGAGCAACCAATTCAGGCCACTTATTCAAGACAACTAAGAGTAACTAGTAAGTAAACAAAGGGGAGTCAAATTAAAAAACCATCAAACCCCTAGGGGTGCCTGGGTGGCTCAGTGGGTTAAAGCCTCTGCCTTCGGCTCAGGTCATGATCCCAGGGTCCTGGGATCGAGCCCCGCATTGGGCTCTCTGCTCAGCAGGGAGCCTGCTTCCCCTCCTTCTCTCTCTGCCTGCCTCTCTGCCTGCTTGTGATCTCTGTCTGTCAAATAAATAAATAAAAATCTTTAAAAAATAAAAATTTAAAAAAAAACCATCAAACCCCTAATCCACAGCAACTTCCATCTGTTTGGCTCACGCACCCAGGCCACAGGGCAGAGTGAGAATGTTCAGCTCCTGTCCGTGCTTCTATAGTTGGAGCCCAGGTGGTCCTGGCACTGCTGCTTGGAGCAGAGGCTTTGAGCTTTGGGGCAAGAGTCTGGCAACCTACTCTATTTGGGCTTCTCTGCTTTGTGTCTCTCTTTTGTCTTCTTTCAGTATGTGACAATCCTGATCAGGTCTCATAACCTTGTCTATGGGCAGACCCCTTCTTCTAGTAGGAAAATACAAGTCTAGAATCTCTATTGCAAGAAATGCCATGTACTACACTCTCCAACTCACCAAGACTTGTGCCCTAAAAGATCACAAATCCTGCCATGGTCAACCCATCTGCATCAGAGGCAGTGTGAGGTAGTGGTTGGGACCTCAGCTTCTCAAGCCAAATGACCTGAATTCAAGTCGCAGCCTTGCCACTTACTGCCTGACCTTGGGCAAATGATCTAGCTTTTTCTCCTTTCTTTCCTGATGTATAAAATAGGGCTGACGATAACCACAATATATCTTGCTCAAAGACTTGTTATGAAGATGAAATGGATTGGTGTATTTAAATAAGGCCTGTGTATAAGTACTTAATGAATAATAACTATTATTCAAGCCCAGGTTAACATCAAGCTCATGAAACTCCTCTATTTTGTGGCCCCAGATGATTGGGTTTTCCAAAGGGCTGTCCTGTCATGATATTTTCAATCTGTTTGGGGCTTGGGTCCTTGGTAGAAAGAATATAATGTCTTCCTGGGATTCTTACCTAAGACATCTTTCTTGTTCCCCAGCTGAAGTCAAAGTGGTTCCTAATGTAGGTTGAGAGGTGATGGTGATGAGGCTAAGTATGGTCAGGAGGAACCTGTGTCTGGATGCCAAGAGGACCCCCTAAGGAGCATCATCTTGGAGATGTTCCAAGGTCCTAAGCCTGGTCAGTGGCCTGGAGTTGATTGTTCACATGGATATGATAATCAAACTCATAAGAGACTGAAGTATATAATTCTGAATGTGTGTGTACTAATGTATGGTGAGAGACAACACTTTCCAGTGGCCAAAAAAACAAAAAACAAACAAACAAACAAACAAAAAAACAACCAACCAACCCTGGAAGATGAAGATTATGCTCAGAAGGTAGAAAATTCTGAGGGGTGTTTGACCCAGGCTATAGTCTGGTCTGCTAACCATTTCTGCCTACAACAGAAGAGATTTCCCCAGAGCACGGGGTCCTGGAAGCCTTAGATAAGCATTTCTCTCTGGAGTCCCCTTTTATTTTGTAGAAAGATGGGGTTTGCTGGAAGGTAGTTCAGAGAATCAAAGGAAAAAGTAGACAGCTAGGCCTCAGAAAGATAATCGCCAGGGTAGTGCTGAGGGACCTAATAGCAGGAACTTGCCAACTGTTTTTCTAGAGCAAAGGTTTTCTCTAGGACAAAGGTTTTTTTGATGGTTCATATCATCAATTTAAAAAATTATTTTAGCATGTACTTCCAATTTATGTGCATTGTTTTACTTTAAATCATATTCATGAGCTACATTAGTATGCCAGTTATTTTGTAAAACATATAAAACAGAAAATTTTAAGGATGAACAAAGATGAAATTATATACAAAAAAACATGCTTTGTTTTTTTAAACAGTGCCACCAGCTTTCCTTAAAAGAGTATTCCTTAGTGAGAGAGCTCATGTTTTAAAATCTCAGCACTTTGGATAACCGCTGGCTTTAATGACTATTATGATAAATGAGATACTGTAAAAATCAGTCTTCCCGCAAGGAACCAAATCCGACTCAATCGGCTCAAGAGACTTTAACAGAAGGACTATTTACAAATGATGGCATCTAGGCACCCCAAAACAAGCAACAGCAGGAGGCCAACACCTGCCCCAGCTGGGAGGGGCACAAGAAAAAAATAGTGAGACCAGAATCCAGTGACATGGGGCACTAGGGAAGAAGTCCCCTCCAGAATGAGCTGTAGTTAAGGACAGATACAGCCATGCCAGAGATGTAATGCTGAAGCAAGAAGGAACAGAGAAGAAAATGCCCCAACTGCTCTCTCCTCCTACCTCCTGCTGGCCTGTTGACCAATCTCAGGTAGCATGCCTGAAAGCCCAAGTGGTACATCCTGTAGGTGTCATCTGGGAGCACGTGGTACCGAATGGATTGGGGGTGGGGAAGGCAGGAACAGAGGGAGGTTGGGAAGAGGATAACCAGCTCAGATTGCTGATGGAGAAGAAGGGCATCTTTACTTATGGAATTGAAAGTAAAATTGTAAGCAAAACTTTTAGTTTGATTCACCAGTTTCCAAAAACTTCGAGAGTTGCTTTTGGTATTAGTAGTATTGGTAATATCTTCATTCCACATTTTTTTGCGGGAGCCTTTTAAACCACTTGCCCATTCTATGATGGTTGGTTTGGTTAAACCTAGATAAATATATTTCACTAATCCATTTACTTGGGCACATACCAATTGCATCATACTTCACTGAAAGCAAATGAATACATGAGGGTGTTATTATGTCAGTCCCTTAGCATTGTAGAGTTTCTCCTGTTCCTTCAGGACATCTTACAAACTAGATGTGACAGTGATCTTTCAACATAGGGACTGAATGAAGGCACCATTGTCAATCTGCTTATTTAATACTAAGAAATTAGAAATTAGTGACAGGTACCAGTTGTCTTCCCATTCCACAGAATTATCTTGCACATTCCCTGGGCACTCATACTCAGAGTAGAGTACAGATGTGGCCATGGAAAACCATCCCTGTATACAGGGGTCCCTCCTAGAGAAGAGGAAATTGCCAAAAGCAAAAGTCTTTCCACAGGATGTCATCACCTGCCAACTCATAATTGTCATCCTGTCCTGCCATTTGGAGATTCTAGTCAAGCCTCCTTTTTGAAAAATTTTTTTAAAGATTTTATTTATTTAATTTATTTAAACCTGGGCAGTTTAGTTGGTTAAGCATCTGAGTTTTGATTTTGGCTCAGGTCATGATCTCAGCTTCTGGGATGGAGCCCCATGTGGGGCTCTGTTCTCAGCACACAGTTTGCATAAGAGATTCCCTCTCCCTCTGCCCCTCCCACTGCTTGTGTGTGCCTCCTCTCTCTTAAACAAACAAACAAACAAACAAATAAATAAAATCTTTTAAAAATTATTTATTTATTGGAGAGAGAGACAGAGCATGAGCAGGGGGGAGGAGGCAGAGGGAGGGGGAGGAGTAGAAACAGGGCCTTGGGGGCACCTGGGTGGCTCAGTGGGTTGGGGCCGCTGCCTTCAGCTCTGGTCAAGATCCCAGGGTCCTGGGATCAAGCTCCACATCGCATCAGGCTCTCTGCTCAGCGGGGAGCCTGCTTTCTCCTCTCTCTCTCTCTCTCTCTCTGCCTGCCTCTCTGCCTACTTGTGATCTCTGTCTGTCAAATAAATAAATAAAATCTTAAAAAAAAAAAAAGAAACAGGGCCTTGATCACAGGACCCTAAGATCATGACCTGAGTCCAAGGCAGACGTTTAACCACCAAGGCGGCCCCCAGTCAAGGCTTTAAACCCTTCAGCCATATTTACAGACAATTTCTTGGGTTACTTCCATTTATAACTAATCATATCCCTTGCATGTGGTTTTTTCACATGGTTGTATTGGAAGGCAGCCTTATTTCCCCATGTACAGACAATTCTGACAGGTCTGGGGTTCACAGGGCTGTACACTGATAAAGGCAGACAGTTCTCTGGTCAGCTGGACCCAGCAGAGAAATTGGGGTATGGGGATGGACATCAAGGATATGGGAAATTAGACCCAGAAACACTTGGCAAGGTGTCCCTGTCTCATGACTCCTACAGTCCGTGCGTAAGACACAGAAGTTGCTTTCCAACACACAAAGAAAGCAAGCTTGCCTTTTTAGAGTCCTAAAGGGGAAGATCCCACTTGCTGAAATTTCTAGGGGGCTCGTTTTGCTTGACAATAACAAGAGTGATAATAATGTACTTATCAGTTACTGTAACAGCTATCATATGTTGAGCACCAGCCAGGTACTGTGTTAAGTGCTTTATATACATTCTCTTATATTTTTGTAGCACCCTGTGATAAGGTAATAATATTATCTCCATTTTGATGAGAAAACTAAAGCTTTCTGAGGTTCATTAGTTAACTCAGGATTTCAGTGGAAAGTGGCAAGGTCAAGGTTCAGTTGCCTTGGTGCAAAGTGCATGCAGCCCAAAGACAGATGGAATCTCACACTCGGAGCTCTCAGGCCAGGAGGAGGTAGAAGCTATACCAGTAAGACCTTTAAAAAGGTTAGGGGGTGCCTGCGTGGCTCAGTGGTTAAGCCTCTGCCTTCAGCTCAGGTCATGATCTCAGGGTCCTGGGATCGAGCCCTGCATTGGGCTCTTGGCTCTGCAGGGAGCCCGCTTCCCCCACCCCCTGCCTGTGTCTCTGCCCACTTATGATCTCTGTCTGTCAAATACATAAATAAAATCTTTTTTAAAAATTTTAAAAATTAAAAGGTTAGGTCGTCATGGATTTATAGAGCAGGATTAAGGGAAGCTAGAACCTTGCAAGTTTATAGCAGCTTCTTGATGGTTACTGAGTGAGTGAATGAATGAACAAACACTCCTAGGTTTGAAGACAAAGAATGTTTTCCAATATCCATCCCTGGTGCTGAAATGAAGACAACACATAATGAAGGTGTGCCAGGTTCTAGGCTTGGCTCTGCTTCCAACTCATTTTGTGCCCTTGAGCAAATCACCTCTGCCTTCTGAGGCCTTGGTTTCCTCATCTGTGAGCCATTCATTCTCCACGCCCCAGTGATTTACCTCCATAGTTGTATGACTGAGGCTGTATTGGAGCATTGATTGTGTTAGTTGCTACATCTGTGACAAGGAGGACTGCAGGTTTGTGAGAAGAGTCAGCTATTACTGTCTGTTTTCTAAAAGCCCATGCAGTGCCTTTGTGGGTAGTCAGAACTGGCGTCAGTCCAGAGTAAAATGGAAGGCTGTATATATAAGAAAACATTTACTGCTGAAGGGAATGCTTATTCATTCTCTTTCTTATTAACAAGGCACTTGACTCATGCTTTGGACATTTGCTGTTCAGATCAGAGATGTGTTGTGTTTGCTGCTAACAAAAGCAGGCTCTGGAGCCTGGTTCCTCTTCCCTTACACTGCAGGGTCAGCAGCTCTAATCCCTTCGGCTCTGGGAACAGTTGGGTGTGTACTATGGAATGGAGTTGGAGGCAAAAAGATTGGAAGTCCCTTGGAAGAGATGTGGGTCACCAGAATTTGAGGACCTCCAGGAAGCACTGGGTACCCCTTCAGAGCTCCCTAAGTGGAGGAGATCTTGGGAACTTGAGGAGACCCCCTAAAATGATTTGAGCAGCTAGCTACCCTCTGCAGAGCATGTTCTCAGACTGTATCTCAGGAGATCCTCCCAGAGGACCACACAGCCACATTACCTGTGTAGCCTCACATGGATTATTGGGATTTCATAATTTTATGCATTGTATATCGCCCTGCCCCTATCACCTTACTTTTCAGAGCACAGTCTAGGGACCAACAGTGCCAGCATCACCTGGGAGCTTGTTAGCAATGCAGACCCCTGAGTGTTGCCTCAGACTTACTGAGACAGAATCTTCAGCTTAACAAGACCCCTAGGTGATTCATGTGCAGATCACAGTCTGAAACATGCCACCTGCTGCACTGTCCGTGGTACTACTGGGAGTATCTGAATCACAGGTCACATTGTTACTTCAGATTACAGCAAGAAGTTTCATGACAGAAAATCCCATCTGGAAGACATACCTGACATTTAATCATTAAATGGCTATATAAATGCCAAGAATTCCTGGACAGTTCTGTCTGCCAAAGCCCCCTTCCTCTTACCCACCTGATGGTTCCCACTTTCCTTCCCCCCCAAATTGGAGAAATGACACTTAGGGAGGGGGAACATTTGTTTCTGAGTTGGTTCTTTTAGCTCTCCTATGAAACACGTGACTTCCAGAGACATCTCAATAGGGGGAAGAGAAGAATGCAGGAGGAACCACTCTCCATGCCTCAACCCAGAGGTGACACATAGTCTCTTGGCCAGAGCTAGTGGTAGGGCCCCCAGTCAACTGCGAGAGAGGCTGGCAATGCAGAGGAACACAGGAACACTCAGAGACTGCTAACCATCTCTGCCAGAGGATGAGGATTAGTCAGGCAGCTAACAGCAGAGCCTGAGGCCTCCCGAGGTGAGAAATTAAAATACTATAATGTGGGCAACCACAGACTCTGAGCTTGCAGAATCCTAGAAAAGCTGGGAGAATCAACCCAGAGGCAAACAGGTCTTACTTCTCCAAAAGGAGAAGGGTGCACGGTTGGGCAACAGAGGAGTACAGCTTTGTCAGCCAGGGCAATCCAGAGGTTCTTGGCAACCACACACCCACCTATATATTCCTCACGGCATTTCCTGTTATAAGTTTTTTTAAAAGGATTTTATTTATTTATTTGACAGACAGAGATCACACGTAGGCAGAGAGGGGGCAGGGGAAGCAGGCTCCCTGCTGAGCAGAGAACCTGATGCGGGACTCAATCCCAGGACCCTGAGATCATGACCTGAGTCGAAGGCAGAGGCTTAACCCACTGAGCCACCCAGGTGCCCCTGTTATAGAATTTCTTGCTACAAGATGGAGGTGGGCATCTCAACTTGCATTAGACTTAACTCAGGAGGATGGACATTCAAAGACACTGAGATTTGGGGTCTGTTGCAGCAGCTAATGTTAATTAACCTTTTTTAAAAAAGTTTTTATTTATTTACTTGAGAGAGGGAGGACATAGTGGGAGAGGGAGAAGCAGACTCCCTGCTAAGCAGGGAGTCCAGTGCCAGGATCAATAAAACCCTGGGATCACGACCTGAGCTGGAGGCAGACACTTAACTTACTGAGTCACCCAGACATCCCTACTATTAATTATCCTAATTCACTACCCAAGCACCCTTGTCATAGGCACTCTCTCCCATTTCCTCAAAAGGGGAACACTCTTACCCCCTGTCACTGGTACTATCTTATCCCTGCTACTTTGCTCTCCAGCCCCTCTGCCTGCCTTAGTGTTCTAGCCACACCCTTTTCTGTGCCATGTCCTTGGACTAGAGCCTTACTATAGGGAAGGAAACTGTGTTATATGTTATAGGGAAGAACACTTGAGATCCCACTGGAAAATGAGTAAGTTGTATATAGAATCTGGGTCTTCTGAATCTTACGTGCCTGACTGCAAGGGATTAAAAATGAAGTAGGAGGAGGTCTTTGCGGCCATCAAGTTCAGGAAAGTTTACTCCTAGGGACCTACAGTTGGCTTTTATGGGGCTTCATGCCACCTTGGCTAAGAGGTTTTATAAACTGAGAGGCTGGTGTTGGCTGGATGTGGGGAGTGTCAGGCGCAGACTGCTGCTCCTGAGGGAACGTGAGGAATCCCTTTCTGCGAGGCTTGTGAAGGATTCAAAGTGCCAGCTAACATTTAGTGAGCACTGACTATGTGTCAAACCCTGCTCTAAGAAGTTTACATGTATTATATAATGTACATGATTATCACCATCTGTATTTTACAGTTGGGGAACTGAGGCATGGACAGCTGAAGTAATTTGCCCAAGGTCACCCAGTTACTATGTGGCAGGGCTGGGATATGATCCCAGGCAGCACGGCTCCAGAGCCCATGTGCAAAAGTGCTCTGTTTCTCACCTCTGTGTCCCACGGGTCCTAGAGGGTCTGGGGACATCTTTGACTAGCGCTTTGATGAAAACACTTCGAGCTACTCCTTGAAAAAACATTCATGGTCAAATATTCATTTCCCAAGTTTGGGAAACATTCTATACTATCTCCTCCTTTTGCAGGTTTGTCCTGCATATTTGCTTCCTACAGGCTGAGAAGCCCGCGGTACAGAAACCTCTCTGTCCCCAAATGCACTGAAACTCAGAAACCTTTATTCTCACAGCTACTAACAAAATCACCCAGAACAAGGGTTGCAGAGAACACACTTTGGAAAAAGCTAGCTTGGGGCATCCTTGCTTGAGTGCACATGAGGTTGGTCATGTGGCATCTATAAAGCCCTCACTGCTTGTAGAACTGTCAGTGAAGGTTCTAAGTGAGCCAGGTCAGCCCCAAAAGCTTCTCCCTGGGGGCGTGGGGGTCAGACAGTGGCCAGAGTAGGTACAGCATGGACTCTGCTGGTTTCCAGTTCCACTTGGACATAGGACACTAGGATGGGAGGCTTCCAAGGAGCAGGTGGGGTCATTGTGCTTCTTTTTTCTGTTCCCAAAAGGTCAAGGACTCTCCAGTCCAAGAGATGGCCTTCTTCTGAGAAGGAAAAGGAAATGCTCTCGGGTTGAACAAAAAAATAGGGGAGGAAATTTTGAGAACTGAGGTTAAACTTATGGGACATGCTCAGATTTAGCTTCATATCAACATCAAAAGGGAGCATTAACTCAGGATTCCAAAAGGTTCCTGAAGACCTAGAAAAGGCAAAAGTTGATCTTCTGTGTACAGGCTAATATTTAAATATAATGAAAAAACTGTTTTCCTTATACATTAAGTGCCAACTGGCGCAGAGTGGCAGAAGTCTGTGCCAGCTTTGACTGGCCACCTAGCAAAGGAGCATTTCTGAATGATGGTGGATCTGAGAATTAATTTCAGAAGGTGGTTATTTCTTACAAAGACCTTGGACAGAGAGGCTAATTGAGAGAGGCATCTGGGGTTGTATGGAAAGGGCACTGGCAGGGAGTCAGTCTCAGCCTTGTCAGCCTCCTCCACTGAAAAGCAGACACAGTAGAATCTACTAGGTAGCATTGTTGTGAGGAAAAAACTAAATAGCAAATCTGAAATAGTTAGACAATAGAAAACTCCAAGTAGTGAGAGGTTAATATAAAAGACTAGGAATGCCCTTTAAGGATTGCCATCAGGAGACAACAATCAAGATGAAATAGCTCCCTTCTAAAAAGCCGATGGACACTTCCAAGATGAAGTCAGCCAAGCAGATCCAGGATGTTGATGAGAGCTGGAGATGGCAAGTGTAGGAGGCTTCCTGGTAAGCACAGAGTTCCCATATGACCCAGCCACTCCACTTCTAGGTATATACAAGAAAACTGAAAACAGATGTTCACACAAAAACTTGTACATGAATGTTCATGGTAGCACCGTTCACAATGGTCAAAAGGTAGAAACAAGCCAAATGTCCATCAACTGATGAATACATGAATAAAATGAGATCTATCCTTGCAATGGAATATTATTCAGTCATAAGAAGGAGTGAAGCACTGATACATGCTATAACATGAATGAATCTCGAAAACATTATGCTATGTGAAAGGAGTCAGTTACAAAAGACCACATATTGCATGCTTCCATTTATATGAAATGTCCAGAGCAAGCAAATCCATGGAGACAAAAGGCAAACTAATGATTTTCAGGGCTGGGAGGAAAGGGAAATGGGAAACAACTGCTTGATGGATATGAAGTTTCCTTTTGGGGTGAAGAAAAAGTTCTGGATCTAGATAATGGTAATAAGTGTAAAACATTGTGAATGTACTTAATGCCACTGAATTGCACACTTTAAAATGGATAAAATTGTAAATTTTACGTTACTTATATTTTACCACAATTTTAAAAAAGGTTTCCTGCTGAAGAGAAAACTCGATTCAAATGTTAGGATAGTCTCTCCTAGAGTGGAGTTGAAGGGAGGGTGGGGGATTCAGAATTTGTGAGCAGGGAGCTAGGGTCTTGTGTCAATCCTATGGCAGTCCCATGTGTGAGGGCTCCAGAATCAAATACAACATGCTCCCTGCTCTCAAAGTGTATATACATTATTCTTATGTAAGGACAGACTGACAGGTACTATATATAACAAGGGAATACATTCAGCTGAGTGAGATCTTTATTCTGCCGTGACCATCTGTGAAGTCTTCTTGGAAGAGAAGATGGTTGAGTAGGTGGGATTTTGGTAGGTAGGTAAGAAGTGGAAGGTCTTCTGGGGAAAGGCACAGAGTGAGAGAGTACAGAAGCCCTGCGGCGCAGGGAACTGGGTTGATGTCAATCAGGCACAGTACGTGCAGAGCCATGGGAGATGGTCATGAGAGATAAGCTCAAGAGGAATTAAGGTTGCTAAAAAAGTAGATCTTAAAGTTCTCATTGCAAGAAAAATTTTTTGTAACTATGTATGTTCACGGATATTAAATAGAGTGAAGATCTTTTTGCAATATGTACAAATACTGAATCGTTATGTTGCACACCTGAATCTAATGTAATGTTGTATGTCAATTATACCTCACTTAAAAAAGAGAAAACAGAAGAGGATTTGGGGTCAGACTGTGGAGGGCTTTGAAGGTAGAGTCGAGGAAGCCAGGACTTGCTCTCCAGGTTGTGGTGAGTCAAGGAGTCCTCTAAGCGGAGCAGTAATATGACGAAGCCCGTGCTGAGAATGATCAGTGTAGCAAAGATGGACTGAAGGAAAAGAGACTGAGGATGGGGGGATGAGCTGTGGCAAAATCTCTGTAAGGCCCAAGAAAGGCTCCTCCAGACCAATGGCAGTGCAAAGAGGAAAGGGTGAACCAAATCCAGTGAGCTTTGCATTAGCCAAGATTCTTGTCTGCATGGAACAGAAATTTATTCAAATTAGATTAGACAATAACCAGAATTTTCTGGGTTACATAACTGACAAGTCTAGCCCGGGTTCAGATGTAGCTGGATGCATGTAGCTCATCCCCTCTACCTCCCAACTGTCCTTGGTATTGGATCTCTTCTCAGGTGGCCTGTGCCTCATGGTGACAACCTGAAACTTGCAGTCCCCAACTTACATCCTATCCTCTCAGAAACCCAGGCAGCAAGAACTCCCCCAGTCGTTCCGACAAGTTACTGAGATGAATTTATCGCTCAGTCTGGGTCGTATGCCCATTCCTCGATCACCAGGGCCACGGGGGATTCTGAGGGGACAGCTCTGTGTTACAGTCCCACTCCCACAGTGGGGTCAACCATCCCCACCCCAAGCACAGAGAAGATGAAGATGCCGCTGTTACCAGAAGAAGGGGGACCAGGGTACAAAGTAGGCAAAAACTGCAGATGCTCCCCCAAAGCACTAACTCTGTGCCAACTCATTTACACATCTCATTTCTCCCGTCAACCATCCTGAGGTAGAAACAGTTATCTCCATTTTACAGGGAGGAAAATGAGGCATAGACTATCTTGTTCTCCCTTCTCACCCTATGAATAATTTTCTGCTCTGTGCTGCATGGGAATCTCTTAGAGAGGCCAAAAGTCAGCACAAGGGTCACAGCTAAGAAAATGAGAACGTGATCTATAAGCTGAGAGACACTCAAACTGCATTTCGGTCTGAAAGTGCAGTGGTGATAGATCCTGACCTTTTAATTGTTAGGAGATTGGAGGTCAGTCTCGATGAAGTGAGGGAGATGTTCATGCCCTGCATCTCTCTTGTCCCATGGGCAAGGATCTGGGAATCAGGGTTGATCAGGGTGGGAGGCTGGTGTGTGTGTTTGTGTCTGGCTCTCCAGACGTGGAGTATAACCTGGTGGTCATACAGAAGCACTTATTGCAGACATTGTGCACAAAACAGAGTCACTTTTCCTGTTGAGCTGAGATTTCCTCCCATGCTGTCAGCATGTCATACTTAGAGCAGTAGAGGAGCAACAAGACAGGGAAAATGGGCAACACATGATGCCTTTATTGGGCCAGGTCTGGATGGGATGGAAGCAGAGTAGAACAGAATGTGTTTTGGGAACTTTCCAGCTGAAAGCCCAGAGGAGTAGGGCTGGTGTGCTTGTAATAGATCACATTCTTCTCTATTTCCAAAGCCAGTCCTTCTGATGAAGGGGAAAGAGTAGGAGGAATCTCCAAACGGAGGGATGAATCCTTTCCTTGAGCCTCATTTTATAGAGACTTCAGAGTGAGAATAAAATATGCCATTCCCATTTGTGCCCATCATTGTAAAATGCAACATATTTTTATGAAATGTCTTTACTAGCAGAATTTGAAATGCCTCAGGTGAGAAATGGTACACCTTGCGAAACTGATCTGACTTTTGGGAGTGTTGCATGTGTTGAGTGTGGTGTGGTGTGAGTGCATGTACTCGTATGTGCACATGTGCCTGCACGCAACCTGTGTACTTCCAGAGCATCTTGAACTACAGCACCTCAGCTCTCATTATCCATTGCCTGATGGCTGCTGTGCTTCTAGTTGCTGAGCTCAGTGCCTTGGTCTGCCTGGTTTACTCTTGAATACAGAGCTTGGCTTTGCGGGTCCTCAGGAAATTTTTGCTAAATGGAAGAATGGATGACTGATCTGCCCATGCATTTGGGTGAGTTTCTTTCTCTTTGAGCATAGTCTTGCCTCTGTGTCTCTATGTGTCTGTCTCTCTGAGTTCACGTCCCTTGTACCTTCATCTCTATCTTTTAGTCTTTTTGCTTTGCCCTCCTTCATTTCTCTCCACATAATCCCATCCTAGAAACATATACCCAGACTCCACCTTTTTTCCCCAACGTGTTTTCTTAAATTATATACACTTAGGAATTTTAGAGATGGAAGGAAACTTAGAAATCAGGTAGCTGAATTTTCACATTTTCTGTTTGACGAAACTAAGTCCAGACAGATCACCATGTAGTAAGAACCAAAGGTAGTTTCTATGTTGTTGTTGTTGAAGAAGTTTTATTTTTAACAGATTATTAAGCTATGGTTCACATGCCCTGCAATTCACCCACTTAAAATGTATGATTCAATGGTTTTTAGCACATTCAGAGAATTGTGCAGCCATCACCACTATTTCATTCCAGAAAATTTTCATTACCCAAAAAGAAACCCTACACTTATGAATAGTCACTTTCCATTTCTCCCATTCTTCCAGCCCTAAGCAACCACTAATCTACTTTCTGTCTCTACAGATTTCTCTATTCTTGACATTTCATATAAAGGCAATCATGAAATCATAGAACATATGATCTTTTGTGACTGACTTTTCACTTAGCGTAAAGTTTTCAAGGTTTATCCGTATTTTAGCATGTATCAGTACTTCATTCCTTTTTGTGGCTGAGTAATATTCCACCATATTATTCCACCACATTTTATTCATCTGTTAATTACCTGGACATTTCATTTGTTCTCACTTTTTGGCTATTGTGAATAATGCTGCTGAACATTGTGTTCATGTTTTTGTGTGAACAAACGTTTTAATTTCTCTTGGGTAAATACATAGAAGTGGAATTGGTGGGTCATATTGCAAATCTATGTTTAACATGTTGAGGAATTGCCACTGTGTTTCCCAAAGTAGCTGTATAATTTTACGTTTCCATCAGCAATGCATAAGGGCCTCAAATTTTCCACATCCTTACCAATATTTGTTCTTCTCTGTTTTTTGCATTTTAATGGATGTGAAATGGTATCTTGTTGTTTTGATTTGTATTTCTCTGAAGGCTAATGATATTGAGGATCTTTTTGTATGTTTATTGGGCATTTGTATATCTTCTTTGGAGAAATGCCTATTTGATTCTTTTGGCCATTTTAAAAGTATTTGTCTTTTTATTATTGATTTGTAAGTATTCTTTATATATTCTGAATACAAGTCTCTGATTAGCTATATCATTCGCACATATTTTATTATAGTCTATGGGTTGTATTTTCACTTCTCAGTGGTATTATTTACGGTGCAAAAGTTTTTAATTTTGGTGAAATCCAATTTATTTTTTCTTTTGGTGCCTGTATTTTTGGTATTATGTCTAAGAAAGTATTGCTTAACACAAGGACACAAAGATTTACTCCTATGTTTTCATCTAAAAGCTTTACAGTTTTGCCTTTTCCATTTAGGCATTTGATCCATTTTGAGTTAATTTTTATATATGGTATAAGGAAGGGATCCAATTTTACTCTCTTGATGTGGATATCCAGTTGTTCCAGAACTATTTGTTGAAGACTATTCTTTCCCCATTGAATTATCTTGGCACCCTTACTGAAATCAATGACTATAAATATGGAAGGATTTATTTATGGACTCTTGATTCTCTTCCATTAATATGTATGTGTATCCTTGTATAATATCTAGTGTCGTACTGTCTTACTGTAATTTTATATATTAAGTTTTTAAATTGAGAGATGTAAATTATCTATTTTTCCCCTTCCTTTTTCAAGATTGTTTTGGTTATTCTTGGTCCCTTGCATTTCCATATGAAATTGGGGATCTATTTGCCAGTTTTTGCAAGAAAAAAAAAAGGCAGCTAGGATTTTAATAGGGGATTATGTTGAATCAGTAAATCAATTTGGGGGATATTTCTGCCTTAACAATCTTAAGTCTTCTGATCCTGGGGTGTCTGGGTGGTGCAGTTGGTTAAGCATCTGACTCATGGTTTCAGTCCAGGTCATGATCTCAGGGTTATGGGATCAAGCCCCATGTGAGGGTCCACGCTCAGCTTGGAGTTTGCTTGAGATTCTCTCTTCCCCTCCTACTTCCCCTACCCTCTTTTAAAATAGATAAATGAATTTTTTTTAAAAAAAGAAGTCTTCTGATCCATGAACATGGGATGGTGTTCCATCTTTTGAGGTCTTCTTTAATTTCCTTCAACAATGTTTTGGTTTTTTTTCATAGTATTCATTTTTAATTTCTTTTGTTGAATGTATTCCTAAGTATGTTAAGCTTTTGATGCTAGTATTATGTTCTCTTAATTTCATTTTAAAGTGTTCATTGCTAGTGTATAGAAATATAGTTGATTTTTGTATATCAATCCGTATTCTGCAAACTTGTTGAACTCATTTATTAGCACAAATAGATTTTTAGTGGATTCCATAGGATTTTATACACACAAGTTTATGCCATCTGCAAGTAATAGTAGTTTTACTTCTTCAAAACTAGAATTTTGGAGCCCTAGTCCAGAGCATCTTTATTTCTTTAGAGAGTCCTGCAAGGAGCTTTGTGGTTGTCTTAAAAAATGCTAAAGCAGTTATTCCTGCAAATTCATTGATCCCAATTCCTAAGATTAAGTGTTTGAAAGAGATTTGAATTCAAACCTACAGCTAAGAAATTCTATTAATAGCTGCATTAGTTTGGTAGGGATCCCATAACCAAATACCATAGACTGGGTGCCTTAACCAACACAAATAATTTTTCTCACAGTTCTGGAGATGTCCAGGATCAAGGTGTTGGCAGATTTGATTTCTCCTGTGGTCTCTCTCCTTGGGTTGCAGATGGCCACCTTCTTTCTGTGTCAGTGCATGGTCTTTCCTCTGTGTGGGCACATTCCTGGTGTCTCTCTGTGTGTCCAAATTTTCTCTTCTTATAAGAATGCCAGTAAGATTGGATCAGGGCTCACCCTAAGAGCGTCATTTTAACTTCACTTGATCTTAGCCAAAAGGCTGAGAAGCGATCAGCTTCATTTTAAATTAGTCACCTCTTTTAGGACCTATCTCTAGATATAGTCACATTCTGAGGTACTGGGGAGTAGGGCTTCAATATATGAACTTTGGGACACAGTTCACCCCCAAAAAATAGCCTTATGAATGTTCCCCTGAGAGATCTGATCTCTGGTTAGTTGCAACTAGGGAAGCCAGCATTTGTTTAAATAACCCATTCACATGACCACTAAATGACATTGGCTTGCAGCCAGAATTAAAAGGCATTGCCTATAGTCCCTGAGATAAAAGATCCTCATGTGTAGTTTTGCATGTTCCTTGAGCTCAGTTAGTCAATCTTCTCTACAGCCACATCAAGGAAGGTCAATAACCAGCCATCAGACACAGAACACACAGCACCTCCATTTATACTGACTACTTAAAAAAAAAAAACAACAACAACAGGGGCACCTGGGTGGTTCAGTCAGTTAAGCATCTGCCTTCACTTCAGGTCATGATTCCAGAGTCCTGGGATTGAGCCCCAAGTCGGGCTTAGGAGTCTGCTTGTCCCTCTCCCTCTGCCCCTCCCCCATTTGTGCTCTCCTTTTCTATCTCTCTCAAATAAATACTTAAAATCTTAAAAAAAAAAAAAAAAAGCAAAAGTAATTCAAAGTTGTGCTGTGTGAATGAACAGTATGGTGATGGACTTGTGTGAGGAGTCCTTCTGTGAAGTAAAATTTGAAGTTCTTAAATGGAAAGACTCCTGTGAAGTGAACTTTAAACTTCTTAAAATGTTCACTCTAATTTTATTCTCTTTTGAGTGAAGGGTCCATTTTGGAAGCTCAAGATGTAAGTATTCTTTGCTCTGTACTTCTTAGAGTAGCCAAAAGCAAGATGCTACTGATCTCAATTATATCAGTAGGAACTGAAAATCAAGATTACCCTCCAGATCATCTGAGTTAAGGCATCATCCCACCTTGGCTGGTGCGCTTAACTCCCTCTTTCCTTTGCACAGTTTATGCTCCCTTTTTCAGTCTTATTTTTAACACTCTTGCCCTTTGAGTGTTTTTATTGACATCTGGCCACAAACCCTTTTAGGAAGAAGGCAGTTATAAATCACCTACAGAGAAATCAATAAAAACCAGTTCAATCCACAGTAATACTGATTTGCCCCCAGATAACCAGGATCCTGCAGGCTCAGCAGTTATACTCATGGGGGTAGGGTGAAGGATAAGGGGGCATATATTCTGAGAGAGGCAATGAGCTGCCAGCTCCCAGAGGCTCAAGGAAGGGATGGACTTGGCTTCTATCCACGCACTTCTCATCCGCCTCAGGGGAGAGCTCTGTGTTTCCATTTCATCCAGCTCAGATTTTTCCAACTACATCAGTGGCATTTTCTTATCTCCTGAGGATCTGCTTCAGAGCTAAAGTATCTTCTTCGAACCTCAAGAAAGGGCAGTAGGAATGAATTGTTGTATTTTCAGGGGATGGGGGAAGTTGGGAGAGTGTGTTACTGTAACACAGAGGCATGGAAGAAGAAAGAAGCTCCATCAAGCTGTCTGTTGTCAGCCCACTGCTTTTCATCATTACGAGTTGGGGAGGCCACCCCTCCTGCCAGAACTCCAGGGAGTCAAAAGTCTGAGAGTCATTGTACAGAAGCTGAAAGCTAGGTCCAGAGACCGGCATGACTGGCCCAAGGTCACAGAGTAGTTTCATAACCAGCTTACAAAGAAATGGCCCCACTGCTTTGAAATCCTAGTTCTCTTCCAAGAGGAGCTGTGCTCAGAAAATGAAAATTCATGGGGAGTCAAAACAAAAAAAAAAAAAAAAAGTAAATCTACATAGAAAAGATATCCATCAGTTCATTTATTAAAAATGAGTACATCAAATTGCCCACTATAAGGACCATGAGGGTCATCAGACCAATTGGACCAACCCAATTATGCCCTCTTGGAAAATGGGACTATACTAAAACCTTCAGAAGAGAATTTCCTAAAAGGTGGTTTCCTCTCCTCTCCATCAGTGAAAATATTCCAACAGCAAGGCTCAGGGTGCTGGGGTCAGGTGATAGGAGCCAGTGAAACTGTTTATGGTACGCTGAGTGCAGGGCCTCCTTGAACCAGGAACTCAGAACCAGGGCTGCAGTGAAAATCTCACATCCCATGAAAGCCTGACTTTACTTCCTAGGTGTACCTTGTTTCTCCAAGTTGTATATCTCTATTAACTCAGTCCTGGTCCTGCAGGAAGTCTTGCCCCCTTTCCCTTCAGGGGCTTTTCTGGAGATGTGTGCCTTTCAGCTGGGTTAAGGAACTATTTGGTTCCATTTGTCAAACACTAATTATGTTTCAAGTTCCAGGGATACAAAGATGAGAAAGATTGGGTTTCAAAGGATAGGTAAGAGTCACCCATGAAAACTACTGAGTTGCTATCAGTCAAGTGGGAAAGACCAACTTGCAAACAAATAATTGCTATTACGTTACAGCAGGGTTGGCAAACTTTTTCCTGTAAAAAGCCAAATAGTAAGTATTTTAGGCTTTATGAGTCAGATAGAGTCTGTCTCAGCTACTCAACTTGGCCCTTGTAATGCAAAAACGGCTATAAGCAATACATAAATGGACAATTGTGACTATGTCCCAGTAAAACTTTCTTTATATAAAAACAGTCATTTGGTCAGATTTGGTTCACAGACCGTAGTTTGCTGAACGCTGTGTTAGAGAAATGTCATGACAATATCCAAACAAATAATAATAACAATAGTGATAATAATAAAAGCTACCATTTTGATAGCTACCTCTGCTAGAGACCCTACACCAGGCAATGTCTCTACAATTCACATAGATTTGCCTGCTTATTTTTCATAACAACTTGTGAGGACACTAAGATTCAACAGCCAAATCACAGAGTTAGGAAGTGACAAACACAAGGTAAAACCCAATCTTGTTTGGCTCTACAGTCTCCGTTCCCAAATAAACCACTTACAACTCTGAAAAGAAATGGGCAGAAGGAGTTCATCTGGGGAGGAGCCTGAGAATCTTACAGGAGGATCCCTCATCCTACAGGTTGAGGACCGTCTTCCTCGGAGGCAGATGGGAGAGAGAGGTCTTTGAGGCAGAGAGTGGTATGGAGGTTTGAAAGTACATGGAACATTTGGAAACAGGATCATTAGGTGATGCTGGGGTGTGGGATACCTTGGTGATTGTGGCTAGAGAAGAAACAGGAGAAGTTGGTAGCTCAGAGCAGGAAATCTGGCATATGGGCCAGAGAACCTGGACTTTGTCTAGGGACCAGGGATTTTCCAGCTCTAGTCTTCTGGACAGGCTGTATCACACTTCCATGAGGGACTGTTAGCCATGCAGATCCTGGGCCCTGTCCCCAGATATTTTGATCCAGTAGATCTGGGATGGAACCAGGAGAATGCATTTTATCAAATACCTCAGATGATTCTAGTAAGCATTCTTGGATTTAGGAATCAGTGCATGAAGAGCCAGTAAAATGTGTTAATCAAGGGAGAAATATAACCAAAGTTGCTTTAAAAAGGCCACTTCTACTTGAAAGATTATTTGTTAGGAGAATGATCACTCTTGGAGGTCCATTTCTGGTTAGTTTCCAGCTTCTCTCATCTGAAAGTGCAGATGAGAAATTTCCAGAAGTTTCTGCATTTCCACAAGCTTTTAAAGAATGACTCAGCTTAAACCCTGGGTTGAACTCTATGCTGTTGACCAAACAGTTACTTTAAGGAGAAATAGTATATAAACAACAAACTGCAATTTAGTAGAACATATGTAAATCTGATGTTAAGGAAAATACCTTCTCCATGATGAATCAGTTGGTGAATTCTTAGCCAGAAAAATGTCTTCTGGCCCTCTGGTCCTGTGTCCATGTTTCTTCTGTGGTGGTGCTGGTTGACAACAGTGCTGCAGGGTTTTGTGTTGCCCTCAAAGTCTCAGCATGGTGTGATGAACAGAACCTGGACTTAGAGTCAGACTACCCTGAACTCAAATCCTGTTAAAAGTGCTTAGTAATTATGATGCCTGGAGCAAATTATCCTTTCTGAGCTTCAGTTTTCTCACCTGTATAATGGGAATAATAATTCCATGCAGGGTATTGTCAGGACTGAATAAGATGAAGGATATAAAGAGTCAGATAGAGAACCTGGCACAATAAATATTGGTTCTCTTCTGCTGATGCCTCAAAATTGTTTTTAATGCATTTCCCATCTTTCCATAGTGGAAAGATGACAACTCCCTGGAGAGAAATCCTCTATGGTTACTTCCTGTCTCATATTATCAAGTAGCCACTGTTACACAAGCCTGTTTATGAGGAACACACTGAAATTCATGTGCCTCAGGCCACCAGAGTTTGCTGTTGAAAGAGCCATTCCCAAGCTCCTGCCTTCATCTTCCACACCACCATTTCGCAACACTGTTTATCATAGCCTGTTCTCAAGTGGTGTCTGAAGACCCAAATCCTGTGGCTATCTGCATAGATTTGGTTGCCAAGGGAACTGGTCCACTTTACTTTGGCATGCGGCTTCTTGAGGTCAAAGCCTCTGTCCAAGTTCTGAGTTAACCAAACTACAAATGCATTTCAGTTCAGATTCCCTTGATGACCCTGGCCAAGATCCACAACTGTTCCCATTCCCTCCACTAGTCTCAGTGGGCAAGGTGTAATCTTCTTCCTGATCCTGCAAACTGGAATCCTCACTCCAAAGTGTGGCGCTGGGGTTCCAGGCACCAAACCTGTTCACAAAGCCTCCCATTGGTCTGGGGCCTGATTTCCTGGGAACAGTTAGCAGTCAGATCCCATCCCATCCAATGCTGAGCTGAGGAATAGGTGGAGTGAGCTCCTGGTAGTCATCTGGAAGGAAGCAACAATGTTGGAAAATCATTGGAAGGTTGGAATTGAACTCAATTAACATGTGTTTATATTCACCAGGTATCTTTTAGGCAGGAACAAGGAGGTTGGTCAAAGCTAGTTCCTCATTTGGAGCCTGAGTAGATGTTTAAATGTATACATGTGTAGTGGAAGGTAGGGTAGGGGGCAGGCATTGGAGGGGTGGGAGATTCAGAGGTTTGGGATGGGGTTTCAGGGAGGACACTGATTCCATCAATATGGGCTGGGAATGCAGAAGGAGAAGCATGTTCTGAGAAAGGCACATGGTGATACATTTCGTTAGGGAATAACTTAGGGCAAGCTCACTTGCTCTAGATCTGAGTATTCCAGCTCAGACTCTCATGTTGGCAGCAGAGCAGCAAGGTGAGAGAAGGCTCTGGTGTCCAGAAAGACCCTGTACAGCCTACTTTACAAAGGCTAAGCTTTGTACCAGTAGGAATTCTTTATTGCAAGTGTCAAAAAAGCCAACACAAACCAGTTTAAGCAAAAAGGGATATTTGTTGGTTCTTGAAACATAAAAGGCAAGGGATATCAGGCATAGCTTGATCAAGGCATCAGATGACAGCCTCAGGGCCTAGTTTCTAGCTCCTTGCTATCTTCTCTTTCACATTGATTCCATTCTTAGACAATAAGGATTCTGTTTTCACCATCTTACGTTTAAGATCTCAGTTAAGACTCTCTTTCCCAGAAAAATCACATTGTTTCTCATTGGCTCTGGGTAGGTCACATGCTCACCAGTCACTGTAACTGGGGGGATGTGATGCAAAGATGTTCAAAGGCAGCCTCCAGCCCTGGGGTTGCCAGTTAGACCCCCTCACCTCTGATTGATGATTGCTCTCCATAGGCAACATGGACCCCAAACTCAGAGGGTAGAAAGTAGGGCTCAGGCTGGCAAATTAGCCCAACCCACTACTGTGGATATGGGAAGACTGAGGCCTAAGTGGTAAAGGAACCCACTGCGACACAGGTGGATGGCTTCACAGTTTGCTCTTCCCTCCCCCAGAAGGCCCTGTCACTGAGCCTCTGTAATCCTTCCTCTGGCCTCCTGAAGCACATAGTAGGCCATGCTGTGCCCTGATGCTCAGCACCAGGGTTTGGGCCTCTTTCCACAGCTTCTGAGAGCTGGGATTCAGAGAGTAGAGATAAATAGGGGGCGAGGAATTGAGCTGGGGCACTCCATCCCCGCAGGGAAGAGCTCTCTCTTCTGTTCGTCTGAGCTGATGCAGCTGCTTCCTATGGACTCCAGGGGATGCTGTGAGAAAGACTTTCAGGTCTGTGCCTCAGCCACCGTCCTTGCTGCCCCTGAGGTAGGGCTGTGATCTGGAACAATCAAGATCTTCCATAAGGAGTGCTCTCCCAATATTCTCATTCTGTCTCTGCTGAGGTTGGAGAAGAACAAGAATGGTTTCTCACTCAAGCAGGGTCAAGGACACCATTTTGGGTACAGGAAACTCGGGTTTTAGTACTGACCCTGTTTCCTGACTGTGTGATCTAGAGCAAGTCATTTTACCTCTCTGAGGTTTGGTTCACCTCATCTGTAAAATGGAGATATACCTTCCTCACAGAATGGAGAGGGTTTAAGAGCTAATTATATATTGTGCTTGGAGTGTGGTAGGCCATATGAAAAGTGAGGTTTGATTTCTAGAGTCTTTGCTTTCAAAGGAAGGATTCACCAGACCCTGAGCAATTGCTCTGGACCTATGCTATGTTTCCACAGCTTGGGGCACAAAAGAAAGCTTTGTGCCATCAGGCTTGGCAGAGGCAATTAATGTACAGGAAACAGAGACCACTGTGTGGCAGATAGGGGGCAGCTGCATCATGCTATCATAGACCAGAGAGCACACAGTATCCTGGAGAGGTCAGGGAAGGCTTCCTGGAAAGGCAGCCTGAAGGACTCAGGTCCTCAGAGCCCAGGACCTAGCCTAATACCTGACACTAAGGAGGAACCCACTAAGCATTTGTGGAATGAATGAATGAGTTAGGCAGGCACTATGAAGGCCATCTTTTTCTTTGGACTTTCTGAAACCAGTTCCCACATTCAGACTTCTATGGTCACTTCCCAGAACAAAGCTGGGAAGGGAGGGGGAGAAGACAGAGAGAGGGAAGGAGGGACTGGCAAAGAGAGGACTGGCATACTGGGATGGTTATTTATCTATTTAGTCATTCATTCAATCATTCATTCATTCATTTATGTTGGGGTTAAGGGTCTTGCTGAGTTAAGAAAGAAGTTTTGTTTTTATCTGGAACAGTTTCCAAGGTAATAGGGTTCTGATCCTGGTTTTTTCCGACAGGCTGCTCCTGGGTGGCCCTTGACACATCTCATGTCTTAGACAAAACACCACTTGTCTCTCTCCATCCTTGTCCTCATCCTGAGGAATGAATGTCTTCAGACACAGACACAGAAGCCAGAAGCTCCAAGGAAAACGTTGTTAGCTGAGATCTGGCCCCACTTTTGGCTTCTGAGAGTCCACATGTGCAGTGTGGGCAGGACTAGCTGTTGCCACGGTCCCATCAAACTGGCTCAATTCCTCTGGCCTTCTCCCTGAAATGAGACCACAGTTCCCAGAGGCCTGCCGCACAGAAGTGGGAGATTCCGGGTTCTGGATTCCCAGAACCCCCAACATCAGCATCTGTCCCCTCATCAGAGCAGGAGTTGGACCACGTGTCCAGGTTTGGCCTCGAGTCTATGACCATTTTGCCAACCCTCATGGCTCAACTCTTTTGCAGGGGGAGGTGGTTTCAGGAACAGCAGGGAGCAGACACTAGGGTAATGGCATATTCGAGCACATGCCACTGGCAGCAATTTGGGGACCGCATTAGCCATTTTTCGAAGTGGACCTGGAAGAGCCAGTGGGGCTGCTCTGTGGCTTCCTGCAGGATTTGAGTGAAAGCTGCAATTCCCGTTGATAAGTAAATCCTGAAAGTGGCTTTGCAAAGTGCTCCCAGATGGTCAAACAGAGGCATGTAGGTGGCAGAGGAAGAGGCCCTACTCTCTGTGATGTTTCAGTTGGCAGAATCCTAAGGGGAAAATTTGCACACCTGTGTGTCAAAGAAGACAGGAAACCCACTTACATCATCAAGAGAGAAAACTGAGCTGTTAACCTGGGCAAGCTCAGTAGGAAAGGTGCAGGTAAGGCCGTCTACCTGCAGATGTAGCTGCCGAGGTGATGTATGCTCATATCACTTAAATAAGAGGAAAACGGGGCCTTGTCTTCCCCACATCTCACATGAGGAACTCCAAGGCCATGATGGGGCCACAAGTGAAATCAGCCCTGGAGGGGTCATTTGACTTCCCAAGGGTTCCTCAAAAACCAGGGTTTGGACTCTTAACAACTCTGTATCAGTCTGTGACATATTTCCTTCTACTGTCTTACCTACTCATTCATTTATTCATCTATTCAAGAAATCCTGGCAGATGAATTATATGCTGCCCATTGTTTAGAACATGATTCTTAATGAACTGTGGCTGAGAAGGGGGAAGATCGGTAGGGGGTGGAGGGGATAGTGTGCCCAATGCAGGCGGCGGGGGGGCCTCATCAGAGTTCACTGGAGGACAATTCATGCTTCTGTACCCTGAAGTTCAGTTAATAGTTAATAGATACTTGGGGCGCCTGGGTGGCTCAGTGGGTTAAAGCCTCTGCCTTCGGCTCAGGTCATGTTCCCAGCGTCCTGGGATCGAGCCTCTCATCAGGCTCTCTGCTCAGCAGGGAGCCTGCTTCCTCCTCTCTCTGCCTGCCTCTCTGCCTACTTGTGATCTCTGTCTGTCAAATAAATAAATAAAATCTTTAAAAAAAATAGCTAATAGATACTTGCCATATGCTTTAGGGGGACTGGGTAGCAGGAAGGTTGAGAACCGCCTGTGCAGTAAATAGATAATTACAAGACAAGACAAAGAGCCACGAGGCAAGGGAGAACATGTGCCTGTTGGGAGTCCAGAAGAGTGGCATCAGAAGACGGAGTCTAGGAGGCTTTGTGGCAGAAGTGACATTTGAACAGAGTATTAAAGGATGAACAAGAGTTGGCCAGGGAATTCCCAGATGGGAGAGCCCACAAGAAGGTTCAGAGCCTCAACTAGCACATACTGAAACAAGGACTATTAATGCCTAAGTAGTCCATGATCAGGCATAAACTGTCCTAAGTAATTTTTCAGAACACCTTCAACAATCCTTCATTTATTATGCAAGTCAGTCATGCTCATTGTGGGAAAAAAAATGAAAAAAAAAACCGATACAAATATTTAAAAGGTGTTAAATTGATTTTAGTCATAATTCCATTTGAAGATGACCACTTTTAACAACTGGGTTTTAACTTCCCAGACTTCTTTCCCTAATATGTAGCCATAATCTATCTATATCTATTTCACATAAAATATTTATAATTTTGAAATGAAAGTACAATCATATATTTTTCCCCTCAATCAATATATTGTGAACAAAAATGATTATGATCTAAAGTGTCAAACTACGCATTTTAACCATCTTGGATAGAACTGTTCTGAAATGGAACTTGCTCTCCTATCTTTTCCAGGGAGCCAACATCAGAGCTTGGCTTCATTCATGCCTGCCAGCTTCCGGCTGGGCTATAAACTGGGACTGAACTCAGCTGACAAGGAAGGTGTCAGAGAGTGTGCGCCAAGCTGAGAGCTTATATCTTCTCTTCAGAATGTAGCTGCTTCCTTCCTGCAGTCAGCTGTCCCTTCTCACTGCTTTTAAGGGCTGGCAAAGCAGAAAACCAAGCCTTTCAAGTGCATGGGAAGGAGTATACCTACATTGTAAGGCCTGTGTGGCATGAAGCAAAGTGACTTTTGTTAATCAATATTCTCTTTCTCAGAGGCGAGTAAAAGAACATTTCCTAAGTATCTACTATGTGCTGGACACATGCTTTATTTTATTTAGGTCTCCTAACAATCCTTTGAGAGAAGTATCTTAGCTCCATCTTCCAAATGATAGCCTGATCCCAGAGAACATTCATTGCTTTGTCAAGGATCACGGAGCTGTAAGGGCCAGAGCTATCCTGGAACCTGGTTTATTTCACTTCCAAACCCCTGCTATTTTCACTGTACCATAGCTCTTGCTTGCTACCAAATGTTGTGCTGGGTTTGAATTGATGACACTGTCAGAAGCATGGCCACTGGACTGGCGGGATGCTTCTGTGTAGAGAGGGCTTGGCCTCCCACATAATTTTTCATGACCTCAGAACTGAATAGTAACTGCTCTCATTAGATGGCACCAGTATTCCCTGGCCTACCACACTCTGTCTTCCTTAAGAAGGGGCAGGACAGTCCAGCTTATATGTTAGAGGGACTTCTCCGGCATCATGTAGAGTGTGTTGGAAAGGGCCAGACCAGAGGGAAAGAGAAAAAGAAGGTTTTTGCGGTGACACAGTTCACCCAGATCCATGGCAGGAATGATGGCCAGGGGAAGGAGGGAAGCAATCAAAGACATGTCTGAACTAAGACTGACAGGACTCGGAGTCCAACTGATTGTAGGGGTGATGGAGAGGGGGGAGTTATGATGACTTCTGGGTTTTTAGTCTGAGTACCATTCGCTAGGGTACAGGAAGAGTGGGCTTGGGAGAAGGCAGGGTTGGGGAGGGGAAGAAATGATGGATCTTGTTCGGGACGTGGTACACCTAAGCAGCATTGTGCAAAGGTAACTGGCCATCAGATCTCTGTAATTCTGCTATCATGGGGTGATATTAAAGTCATCTTCATTCCTTCTGCACCCTGGCAGGGGCGAGGAGCTGAGCCCAGGACAGAGAGGCTCACTGGTGAGCTGGTAAATGTTTAAGACAAAAAGCCTTGACATGGAGCATTTGCTGATTTGCTGATTTCTGTGACACCATGACCAATTTCAGCTACTAACTCCACATTCACTGAATGTGAAGTTGGAAAGCGATGCACAGTAGCACATCATTATATAGTGTTTTCCCCCACAGATAAAATAAACTAAATCATCTCAAGAGATGATTTAACAATAAGATGTAGCAAAATAATTAGGGTCATTGTTGGTGTTTATTTCATTTTTAGCATCATTTAATTGTAACTTAATTCTTAATTAGCAATAATCACGCCTTGGATAAACCTCATTGGCTTCAATACTTCCACAGCACAAAGCTATAATTCAATTTTTAATGACGTCTGTGTTTAACAACCAGCTCACAAAATTCTTGACAATTAGTACACCACTGGAGAAGCTCCAAGAAAGGACAAGTTGGAAGAGCTATAAATCTACCTCCTTGTCACACAGGCTGAGGGACTCCCCCGGGTCACACATCTGGGAGAGCAGAGTCAGGCCCAGGACCTAAGAGGAGGCTCTTGGTCCTCCATGCTTCCTGATGGCCCCTCAGTGCCCTGGTCAGTCACACAGACCCAGGGAAAACCGTGTGGTCCTTGACCCTAGGGTGATGATTCATGTCACCCTGGAGTGAGTGACTCAGGGAAGAGGCTGCTGGGCGGCCTGGAACAAAGAGAACCAGGCAAGATTTATTTCTGCTAGGAGCTAAATGGGAGGCTCAGATACTTTTTTGCTGTTTCCAGTGCCTTTGAACTGCCTCCGATTGAGCAATTGCACATATTTCCAAGAAGAGAAAATTTTTTCAAGTGGACGTATTTTTAAAAAAGAATTGCTGAAGTGAACAAGCTGGGGAGGAAACCTGGGGAAATGTTTTGGCTGACTTCCTGTCATGGCTGGGGGTTGGGCTGGGCTGGAGTGAGAGCTGGCCCTGGCTTGACCATTTTTCAGGGTACCTAGAACCCGATTCCAGGAATTTGAGGGTTTCACCAACCCACTTCCTCCAAAATGGTACCCAAGGTCCAAGGAGCTTCCTGAATGCCAGGGAGTTAGGGTAAGAAGGGTGTGCTTGTACCTGACATCATCTGTCCTGGCCCACTTGACAAGATATCCACCATGCTTTCTGAGAGTCGTTGGTCAGTAGATGACCCCCGAATCAGCCTTCTCAAGGCACCTTCAAGTCTGGCAACTTTGCTCCTGGCTACATAGAAATGATTGTGCCATGTGCCCCCTGCCCTCACCCACCCATCCCCTGGGATGAGAGGAGTCTTGTGAGGCTGTCCGAAGGCCTTGTCTATCAAGTCATTCCAAACAACCGTTACTTCTCTTTGGGGTCTTTTCCTCAGGGTTCTGTCTGGGAAACAGGACCCAAGAACTCTCCGCTCTTAGGGTTCGGGACTTTCCCCCCAACTCTCCAGGGAAGCAGGGCATAGGCTCTTTTCCAGTGCTTCACCAGAGTCCATACTCTCATTGCTTTTACATGGCCTCTCCTGTCTGCCCCTTGCCCCATAATCTTTTACTAGTCCTGGGGGTGAGGGGAGAATTATGCTTACTTAGGGTGCTTTTCCCAAATCTCTTTTCTGCACCCTGAGCCCTCTTCATTTCCCTAAGGGCTAGCCCCTCACTACATATGAGGCAGAGACAGACTCCCTTTTCCATACCCCTTGCTGCTAAACCTCTCCCCGAGGCAATGAGCACAGAATGGCCTCCATGTTTGTGTGAGGGGAAAGGCAATGGGGGGAAAGGAGGTGTGAGGGGAAGGGATGGGTCAGTTACTATTTTCGATATCTCAGGTGTCCCCTACTCCAACCCCCTGCTGAGCACAGTGGCTGCCGACTTTTGCACTCTTCCTATTGGGGCTGGCTCAGCATCTCCTCCTGGACATGGTCATGACACTGGTCTGAGCAGAAGCTGGTTCACTCCAGGGCTGGAATGGGTCTGAATTGAGGGAGGAAGGTACCCCCAGCCAACAGAACCTATAAGAGATCCTCAGGCCTGGAGAACATGGCTAGAGGGTGAAGACACCATGGGGTGTTGGGAAGTGCTCAGGACCAGCCTCCCTGAAGCACTGCCAGACTGCAGCCCCTGTCGTCCCCCCTGCCTCCGTGGACCAGAGAGATTGTGTTGAGGGCAAGAAGTCATTGGGAAGTCCCTTCCAGCCCCTCATGTTTCCCTCTCTGTTGCATCTTTCTTCTGCCCTTCTATACTCTACCCTTGCTTCCCTGGGACTGACCACAGTACAGATCGAGGGCTGACCACAACATAGGCCTGAGATGACCACAGAACAGGTTTGAGATGACCGCAGCACAGATCAATGGCTGACCACAATGCAGACCTGCAACTGACCACAGCATAGCCCTGGGATGACCACAGTACTTACCCTCTCTCTCTAACCCCACTGGTTGCCCAACAGCAGAGTATGTTTGTCAACAAGAGTAAATGCCAGGGTGTAAAGCCCCTGATGGGTTTAATTCCAATCACGTCTAACTGCCTTTTATCTACAAATTTGTACAGAGAAGTCCTGGCGAGGTCAGGAATATATCTCCTTTACCTGCAAGAGACGAAGCTTGAACTCTGCTATTCAGGATTAATGGCAGACTCTCTGGACCCGCTTGGATTTTGATGCCATGACTCAGAGAACTCAACTGCCCTATTTAGAGAGTGGGAAAGGAACTCGTTGAGTACATACGATGCACCAGCATCTTGCCTGTATTCTCTAAGTTAATTCTTATAACAACCCTAATAGAGTCTCCATTTTACAGAGAAGAAACAGAGGCCAGGGGAGAGTAATCCAGCAGGGAAGAGGCAGAAGAGAATTAGAATCCAATCTTCCAGGTTCCAAAGCCCTCTTGCAGCATCCCAAGGTTAGGAAGCAGGATGGTGTTTTCCTGAGCTGAACCCTGCTCAGGCTTGCTTGTGGGATCTAGGACCCAGTTCTGCAGTTAGCCAGGCCCAGGGACCCACAGAAGTGCCTCTCAGCACTTTGACCTGATCTCTGATGCCCCAGATTTTCTAAGTGTGTGGGGGGACTGCCCTGGGGTGAGATCGGGAACCAGGGAGCACCCTCTCTCTCCCGTGAGAGTAACCACAGGAGGAGGAAGATTGGGAGGCACTGCCAAAAGATGCCTGCTTTCACAGCATGGACACATTTGTTTATCATATACCAAAAGCAAGCCCTTCAAAATTAGAGGCAGAAAGCTGATGTCTGTAGCAAGTCCTGGGGAATAGGGGTTCTGGGACCTTCTCTGATGGACCCTCACTCACAAGTATGGCTTTGATTAAGTCTTTGCCCCTGTCTGGACCTGTAAGATGGGAGCAGGAGGCAGGACTGGCTGATCTCCAGTGGCCCTCTCCGTCATCCTCTGAATTTGCAGAGGGACTGAGAGAGATGTGTGTGCACTCACCCCAAACAATTCCCTTCATCAAATTCTTCATCTAGAGATAGACCAGTGGTATTAATAGCAACCTAATCTCTTTCAAATTCTTTGTGTTGCTAAAATGAAAGCAAAAATTCAAAGCTGGAAGAACAAAAAACCTCCCTTCTGAGAATTCTGAGTCATTCCAGAAAGGTCAGTGGAGTCTGGGTTAACCCGTTTTTTTCCCCAGGAGGGCCTTTGGCTCTTCCCCGGACACCCAAAGATTAACAAAGAAAATGTGAGAGCCACTCAGCTTGTAGATTGTGCTCCTGGGTCACTGTGATTCAGAGAGCGGTTTGGTTTCCCCTGGGCTGATGGTAAGGCTCTGGGAGAGGCATTCTTGGGGCCATTATAAAGGTCACTGCTTGCCAAGACCACTACCCGTGAGCCAGTGGGCTTGACCAGTTGGGGACTGGGGAGTCAGACAGACCTCATGGGTTTTGTGACTTTGAGTAAGTTTTTAGGGCTCTATTTCCTCACTTGTAAAATGGGATTAATAATGTTCATAATAATAGTACTGGGGCACCTGGGTGGCTCAGTAAGTTAAGCATGTGCCTTTGGCTTGGGTTATGATCCCAGGGTCCTGGGATAGAGCCCGGTGTTGGGTTCTCTGCTCAGCCAGGCGACTGCTTTTCTCTCTGCTCCTCTTCCCCGCTAGTGCTCTCCTTCTCTCTCTGAAATAAATACAATCTTTAAAAAAAAAAATAG
Organism: Martes martes; assembly: GCF_963455335.1. Classification (NCBI taxonomy): domain Eukaryota; kingdom Metazoa; phylum Chordata; class Mammalia; order Carnivora; family Mustelidae; genus Martes; species Martes martes. The sequence goes on from NC_137898.1 coordinate 50,098,958, forward strand.
TACTTATGAGGTTTCCATAAAGGCCCTTGCTAAATCATGAGCTGTGATGGCGCTTGCAGGGACACAGGCAACCACCATAGGAAGCCAGTGTCCCTTCCACAGGCTGAGGGATGCAGGATGGAGGTGTTCTGCCAGCTGTGGATGGGCATGACAATGTTTGAATGGCTACTCCATCAGAGCAGTCCTCTCCTGCCCTCCTGCACTCTCCTCACAGCCCACAGGGCCCTACAGCGGCTTTTCCAGGGGGCAGAGCCTGTGCAGCTGATCTAACAAGTGTGGGACTTTCTGGGGTGAAAGTTTCAAAGGCAAACAAATTGGACAGTTGTATGAATGGAGAAGTCAGAAGGCATGTGGGTGAATGGATAGCCTGACCGATAGATGGATAGGTAAATGGGTGCATTTGTTACCCTACAGTGGGAGTCCTGCAACCTCAAACTGTAGGCCTACACTTTTGCCCTCATAAGACCCCTGCCTGACAGCTGCTGCTTCTTCTGCCCTGCCTCCCCACCACCACCCATGGCTCCACTGGGAATGTACATTCCAGTTCTCTGTGGGGCAGTTTCCTCTGTTGGGTTCTACTGTACTTTAGGTGAAGGAGATAGAGGAGAGGAGGGGGGGAGATGATGGGTTTGGTGTCAGACTAGCCTGCATTATAGTCCTTGGCCTGGCGCTTATTAGCTGTGGGAGCTCAAGCAAGTTACTGAACCTCTCTGATCCTTACTTCTTCAATATGTAAAATGGAAATAATAAAACCCATCTCGCAGGGGTTAGGCAAGATAGCACTTAAAAGCACCTAGCATGGTATGTGACACTCAGTAGGCAAACTAGAAATATCTAATGAATGAGAGAATGAAGAAAAGTATAGTAGTTTGTCTTCTTTCATGAGCATGGTTGGGGGCAGATAAAATATTTAAATATAGATTAGAGATGTTTGGCCTTGTCAGTTATACAAATGATTGGAGAGTTATCCTAGCAGAGGCTTAGGTAATTTGCACTAGGTACAAAGGTTATTGGACCCAGTTAAGTTGTTTTCCTCCTTTGCACCTCAGTTTTCCTTCCTGTAAAATGGGCCAAACTATATTATTAAGCACTGGCTGGGGGCAGAATGAGTAGAATCCAAAAATCTGACTTGCTCTTGACAACGACCTGTCTAACCCTTTACCCACCAGGCTAAAGAGGTAGTTAGAAGGGCCCTGAAAATGGGTTAAAGAAGGAGCAGCTCGGAGACCAAACGTTACTAAATATTTTTTCCTTTTATGGGTCGGTGCTCTAGATCACCACTTCCTGCAGATTATATTCCTAACTTTGCTGTGATGGATGCAAGGTCCATGTGCCCACAAGCTCCAGCAGAACCCAGATGTCACCCTGGGGGAAGGACTCTGCTGCTACCTTGCTATTTTAAGCAGAGAGTTTATAATAATGGACGGGAGAGCAAGCAAACAGGGCAGGAGCAGCGTGGGAATGGCCTTGGCAGGCAGGGCTGCTGGGGCTCCCCTTGAGGGGCTCGGGGTTCTGTCTTGTCAAGTGTGGGGCCACAGCCAGCCTCCACTCTGCTTTGTCCTGCAGCAACTTACATCTCTTAGTGCTTGTCTCACTTAATTCGTTTCTGTTTTGCTTTGCTTTCTGACGGAGGGACTGACTTAAATTAAGGTCTTTCTTGAAGAGCAGGAGGTGAGGAGGGACAGAAAATGAGATATTTTTTTATGTGACTTTAGGATACCATGATCCCAGAATCGTATGAAATGGGGCCATTACATTTGCGGTTTCTTGTCCCTAGGAAGAGTCAAAGAATTTAGTGACACCTAGGGTTGAAAATGGCCCCTGGAGTGTGTTAGGAATCCTATGACCATTACCCTGGACTTTGCTGGAACTCTCCCAGGAATGGGGAGTTTATTACCTTAAAAAGAAGCCTGTTTCATCTCAAATAGTTCCAACCACTAGAGAGGATTCCCTTGCCTTGATCTGACCTTTCATTCATTGGTCATGCACTTATCCTTTGGGGACAACAGAATTACAGGAATGAATTTCAAGTATCTGAGAAGCACTTTTATTTTTCCCTGCACCATCTATTTTCCAGGCTAAAGATCTTTAGTTCTTTAAAGACAAATTCTTGCTTCCTGCATATTGCTTCCCCTTTTTGGAACATACTCCAATTTGTCTGAATCCTTCTTACCAGTCAGAGTGCAATACACTTCGTATAGATTAAGGTGGAAAAGAAAGTAGAACTGTCACCTCCCATGTTTTGGGAACCATATTACTATCAAGACAGGCTGAACCTTCACATAAATCCATCATCGCTTAAGAGGTTTCTAGGGAAGTGCACCAACTTTCCCAGTACAATTGGGGTTTGTGGATAGTCTTTTGCTAATGTCAACCCCTGTGACCCTATACTTTGTCCAGCACCACTGATGTCACTGCTGCTGAAATTCAAGTAAAGGTAATAGAAATTAATCACAGAGTCAACCTTTGGGTAGATCTGTTGCTTATTTCATCCATACAGTGGCTGGTTGAGATGAGACACATAGTGTGCCCTGGCCTTATATTCTCATTCCTAAGAGACAGGTTAAATCTGTTCAGTAGGGCTTCTCCCTTCCTGTCTCACCTTCCCCTCTAGCTATTCTGTTCAGAGAAATTTCACTCAGCATTTCAAGGTTCAGCTCAAATACCATTTCTAACATGGATCTAGTCTGAAACTTTATCTCACCTGTCCCAATTTTCAGAGTTGGGGATCCTTTTCTGAGATCCTGCCACTTCTCTTACTTTCAAAGTCTTAACAGTTACATTGTTTTCATACTGCCTCCAACCACTGGACTCTGCTCCTCAAGGAGTACCACATCTTCATCATCTTTAAGTCACCAGCACCTGGCACAGGGCCTGGTAGGGCCTGTGTAAAGTCAGTGTGGTGAATGAACGAATGATTTAGTTCATGGATTTCCTACTTGAGATGAGACTTCTTGAGTTGACCAGCAGAGGTCACCCCAATTGTTTGAGAGCTGAATGGGGCTACCATTCCACTGCCGAGACTGATAGAAGTCAAGATGGTGGTCACATTGACCAACTCCGTGGCTAAAGTTCTCTAGTTCTTTAAATACCAGTCGACAAGCAATTTCTCTTCTAGTTATCAATGATGAATCAAGTCCCTGCCTTCCTCAGGAAGCTCAGTCAATGGTGTGTATGTTGGATAGGGGCATCTGTCAGAGTTGTGGCTGATGTGAGATCTGAGCCTGCCCACAACCCTCTGGCTCTAGGCCCCTGGGCCTTCCCTGTGGGACCAGAAGAATATCTAGTATCATGGGAGGTGGTAGGGCTTTCTGACTTCCACCTATAGCTTCCTGCAGCCAGCACCCTTACATAGGACCTAGGGCATAGTAGGTGCTCAGTAAATGACAGTGTTCTTTATTTTTCCTGTGTGTGTCCCAGTAGCCCCTGATTGTGTCTGAGGGCAGAGTCTGCATCTGATGGCTTTCACCTGCTGACTAGCAGATCAGCAACTTCAGGATATCTCTGAAGTTATAGAACTAGGCTGGTTGCTCATTCTGCTGGTCCCTGAAGGTTTCTCCCACCCCATTAGGGAAAGAGGACCTGGAGGAGTTTAGTGGGGGAAGAGGCTAGGTGAAGGCCTATGGACTCTGACTGAGCTTCTTGGGCTGCAGATCTCCAATCAGGTGGCCTCTGTGAGCACCTACTCTGTGCTCAGTGCTCTATATCATTTCATCCTTAGAACATTCCTGCATGGGAGGCATTCTTATCTCTGTTCCTCTGACAAGGAAAGTGAGGCTCAGAAGTAAAGCCAATGTTCAAGGCCACACAGTCAATGAGTGGCAGAGTGGGAACTCAAATCCAGGTATAATGTTCCAAGGCCTGTGTTCTTTCTACCTTGCTATCCTGCCTCTCCAGACTGAAACCTCACATTACTGGCCTTTTCTAAGAAGAAGCAGAAGAGCCAGGCCCACTGGTTCAGGTCTGTTGGAGAGATCATGGTCCTAGACTTCTTGATTGGTGAGAAACATGAAAAAATATTTAGTAGTTATAAGTAACAGTAGTAAGTAGTTACAAGTTAGGACAAGTAGTTATAAATTAGTAGTTATAAGTAAAACCAACCCAAATTTACTTAAACACTAAGAAATTTAATTGTTTGTATAACTGGTGAGTACAGAAAGAATTCAGGCTTCAGGTGAACTTTGATCAGAGATGAACCTTCTTTTTTTCTGCAAGTGTCTTGGCCCTACTCCCTTCTCTATGTGTGTCAGTTTTATCCTTAGTCTGGACTTTCAAATGGGAACAAAATGGCATCAGTAACATCAGGTCTTACATCTGTGTGTTCTACCACCCAAAGCAAGATAAAGCACCTGGGTCCCAGAACACTGCAGTGTGCTCACTGGTTTACAGTGGACCTATTTTCTATCCCTGAGCCAATCACTATGGTGAGATAAGTGAGATTATGCTGACTAGGTCAATACCAGCTGGGCCTCAAGTTTGCTACACCATGAGACAGGATAAGCCTGGTTTCTGGGGAAGCAAAGAAAGGTTGCTCCAAGTGGGCACTGCAGAAGGTACATAAGATCCACCCTGGCGGAGCCTCCAGAATCACAGGCCCAGTGAGGGTTGTCCTCAAGTGAGAGAGCCCCATACCGAGGGTCAGAAAAGATGTTGATGGACATGAGGCCAGCCATGGGGTACAAAGTCAAGAAACAACCTCCTCTTACTCAACCCAGGGAAGGAAGGCTATGTGGTAGAGTGAAAAGAGCCTTGGCCGCAAAATTGGAAGATCGGGATTCAAATGCTTGGTTCTTTATATGATTTTGGCAAATGGCTACCACTCTCTGAAGCCATTCTCTCTTTGATAAAATGTGAATACTGATGCCTACATCAGAGATTATTATGAGCATTAAATTAGGTGATGTTGGAAATGCTCCTAGGATAGTGCCTGGTATGTAGTAGGCGCTTAATAAATGATACATAAGTACAAATCTGATCCCAATGGAATGTCCTCCATTAGCTATGGCTTTGAGGAGTTTGAAGCAATTTTCTCCCTTCTGGGATAGCTGTGTTTACTCTAAGGACCAAATTAGATGGAAAATCTCTAAGGTCATCTCTGACTTTGTAAATAGAGCAAATGAACAGGAGGAAATGCAATTCCAAATGCCCTCTCCTAGCCTAGTCCAACCTCTGGTGTTGATGCAAACTCAAGCAGGCTTTTTCTGCAGCTCATGGCTCCTGGAAATGGAATCCAGCCTGGGTCAGGGATGGGAGTGGATTTGACTTGTCCTTTTGGCGTCTCCTCAGCCTGCGGAGCCCAGGCCTCTTGGAGCATCTTGGGGCTGACGCCGTGGAGGTTCCGGGCACACGCGGCCACTCCCGCCAGGAGGCTGCCATGCCCCACATTCCCGAGGACGAGGAGCCCCCTGGAGAGCCACAGGCAGCCCAGAGCCCCACCGGCCAAGTAAGTGCCCCCTCCTTGCCTGCAGTTAGTCTGGCGGGGCCAAGCCAAGTACCCTGGACTGGCGCCACATCACTCAGCCTGGCCAGAGAGTTTGCTGACAGCCTGTGCAGGCTGCAGTGGGCACCTGGGGAAGGTATGTGGCTGCCACACTGAGGAATAAATGCCCAGAGTCCATTTGAATTGGCCACGCCCCCCTGTATATCCTGAGAGTGGAACCTCCATGTCTGACTGAAGTTTCCTGGGAGGTCCAACCACCCTAACCTGGCAGGCACCTTCCTAGAATGGAGAAAGACTTGAAGGAGAACTGTCAGCACAGAGGGCCTTGTCATGTCAGGATTGTGGTCACCAGCAAAAAGCCATTTAAACTGAGTCTACTTAAAATGAAGATCAAAATTTTATAGTAGATAGTGGAAAAGATTTTTAGTAAAATTGTATTGCAAAAAAAAGAAATGATGAAAAGAAATAAACTTAAAGGGTCTCATCGTGATTGCATTGTACAAATGAAATTATGAAAACAAATTATTTAAGCTGTACATATAACAAAAAATTGATTATGTGCTACTTTTTTTAGAAGGAAAAAGAATTGTATTGATTTTGGCATTGGTATATTCTTTATGCCAACATGATAATTTGTTCACATGAACCACATCCCTCACATTTTACTTCACAGCACCTCAGTTAAGAGACTATGTGTTTAATATTTAAGGGCTTCATTCATTTTCCCAAGGACCTCTATGGATCCTTCAACATGCAAATCATTTTCTCTAAAGAACCTATCTTGTCTCATCATCCTTGTAATTTTTTCTTTGTTATCTACTCCAGCTCCGTTTGCTCTTTACTGGTCCAAGACCTTGCATGTGAAGTTTTCCAACACTGTTTTCTTTGATTTTATGAACTTTGCAGTTGGTTTGCACTTGTACTACCCCATCATATCTGACAGATGTCTGAACTGACCTCAGCCGGAGGGACTTGTTAAGGGAGGGAAGGATGTATGAGTGAGCATTAATTTGGTAAGCGGGCAGACTCTCAGTGAACATTTTCATGTTCGGATGACATTTGTTTTCTTGCATGTCATAATTGTGGGAACTCAGATAGTAAATACTTAAGAAAAGAATGGTTTCTCGTATCTCCCTCTCCCAAACTTGGATTGAGATGTTGCAGAACTTGGTACACTTGGGGAGCCCTTGAATTTCTAAGTGGTGGTAAGCCAAGCCCCCATGCATTTGGCCACCAGCAGTCAGCTCAGTGTTTTACTGAACCTCTTCCAGAAATGTCATGGGGCTGGTGGGTGCTGCATGTCATTTGGTCTCGGTGGCAGGTTGCTCTTCTACGGGTGATGTCTGGTCTTCCCCAAACTGGGTACTCTGTTGCTGTCGCTTTTCCTGCTCCTAACCAAGCATGGACAATTCCCTTAAAACACTGGTAATAGTGGGCTATAAGTTTTAGCCAACAAAAAATTTAATACACTGGAAGTTTGAAGACGAAAGAAGGGTATGATAGCATAAAGCAAAACATCGTATCTGGATTCAAATGTGACTGCTCCCTCTTCTCAGTCGTGACTTTCCCAGGTTCCGTCCCCTTAGCATCCTTACTCCCTAGCCCTGGGTTCCTTCTTATCATGGCCCTTCCTGACCCCTTCCACCTCACTAATAACAACAGTGTGCTGAAGCCAGATTCTGATGTAAAATCTGGCTCCTGAATCCTAGCCAGCTCCCCCAAACAGCTGTCATGCCATGCTCCCCAAGAATACAAGTGCTCTGAAAGAAAGCATAATTAATTGGCAAAGCTGCAACTCCACTGTGAGTGAAGAGATCTTTTTACACTGAGTTTAGTTTACCTTTAGTTCATCATCTCATCTCTCTAAGTAACCTTTAAGACTTCTCAGGAAACTAAGACAAGATAGCACAAAAGCCTGATAGCCCTCTTGACCATTACGACTTCAAACCATACCTAGGTGCAGCTCCAATGGGTCAGAGGTGAGCATGAATTTCCAGGCACAGCCAAGCCAGAGAAGGGAATCCATGAGCTAATCTCACACTTGAGGGTCAGAGAGCCCTAACTGAACAGCAGGAGCTCCAGATTCCAGCTTTCCACAGGCTCATTCTCCTTGTGACCTTGAACCAGAACCAGACTTCTGTAACATGAGGGCATGGACCCCCATGATTTCTGAAGGGCTTTCAAATTCCATGATTCTATCTCTGTGCCTTTGGGAAGTCAAGACAATAAAGGAGGTGTTTGTGATACCAGTAGCCTCTACATTGCTGGAGCCCAGCAAGAGAAGGACCCATGAGGACTTCAGGTGAGCTGATGCCCAGGTCCTTAAGGGAGGACCATTAACACAGGATTTAAGAATGTGGACTCTGGAGTCAGACCAAGCTGGGCTCCTCCACATCCTGGTCAAAAGACCCCCTGTGAGCCTGTTAACTTTTCTGTGCCTCTGCTTCCTCATCTCTTCCTCTGGGCAAGTGTTAGTGGCTGCCTCCTAGACTCTGATCAGCCCAGCCCTCTAGTACCTTTTTGACTTGCAGGACCATGGGGCTGGGGCAGATTCGACCCTAGACTGAAGATGACGTCAGATGCAGTATCCTTTTATTCTCTGCCCCTACTGATAGGCACTAGGCCTCCCTGAGTGCTCCGGAAGTCCATGGGCCTTGTCAGTGAAGAACACCTCGGTCTTTGACCCATCAGACAATCTACATTGGGCTTCTCAGGCAGCCACAGCCTCAGGGGAGGGTCAGGCCTTGTGAATAGGGCTGGAGCCTCCAGGGGCTGGAGTGCAAGTTCCTGGGAGCAGTGGAAATCAGGCAGCCAGGAAAGCAGGGTTGGCTAGGAGGATTTGGCTGAAATTCCTAGCACCGTGTGAACTCCTTCTCTGTGAAGCAGGCAAAGAACCAGAGCATCCTTCTGAGTTTACAGCTCCCCCGGGTCCAGTCCTACTTCTAGTTCCTCAAACCCCAGCCCCCATTTCCCATCACTGACATGAACACTAGCTGAGACCTTCTCACACAAAAACACAAAAGCTGCAGACCTGGATCCTGTTTTTCTCTCTACATGCACACACACACACACACACACACACACACACACACCCTTGAGGTCCCTAATCAGAAGCTGTAATCAAGACCCACAAAGAAATAAAGCTTCTGGACAATGCACTCAGTGAGGTTATGTCCTGAGTGTGTTTTCTGGGTTGGCCCTAGAACAGGGAGGGGCTCAAATGAATAAACTTATAGCCAAGAGATTTGGGCAGCAATAAAAGCTGTCAGGATACAAGCCTGGGACCTTAAGGGACCACAGAATGACAGATCATCAGAGCTAAGAGCTAGAAGGAATATTAGATCTCATCTGGGATCCTTCCCTCCCAGGCAGGCAAAGTTCTGCATAGTGTGACACCCCCACCCCCGCCCCCGGCCCCAGGCAGTTACTGGGAAGCTTGTTAAACCCGGATTCCTCTGCCAACCTAGGCCTATCAAATCAGTTGTCTTCTGGGCTGGGTCTTGGGAGTTTGTAGAAGTAGCTCCATACGGAGGAACTCCCCACCTCACAAGGAAATCTGTGCTGTGGTTGGCCAGTTTGGCTTGCTGGTCAAGCTGGAACTTCCTGCCTGTGACTGCCCCTCAGTTCTGCCCTCCACAGCTGCCTATAGTGGGGTGAAAACCTACAGATGGACAAAGGCAGTTTATGCATCCTTCCAGAGCCCCTTTTCCTCTCTTCCTCCAGGCATTGCTCCCAAATCTCTCCTTTGGGCACATACCTACTTGCCTCCCCTAATCATGGGACACTAGACCTGGCCCTGGGCCCCAGAGGCAGCAAGACCAGGACATCAATCATTTCCTGGCCTGTGACCAGCAGCCATGTCAGAAAGCTGACTTGTTAGAACAGCATGACTTCCTCAGAAGTGCCTTGTAAACCTGAATGTGCAAAGACTTTCAGGTTAGCTCTAACAGCTGGCTCTAGTTTCCACCCAGACAATCCCCATCCTCTTTCAGGGCTTTCTGGAAGTCCCCAGGTGCACGGCAATGTGAACTCATAAGCAGACCTCCATCTTTCATATCGTCTGTTTCAGTAGCTCCCCTTCCACCACCCCCTGACTAACTCCCACCCCCATCTCCATTGTCCACAACACTTAGTAATAATTCCAGGCACTATTCTACTGTATTAACTTTTTAAACTTTCAATCAACCTTATGAGGTAAGTATCATCCCCCGCATTTCATAGCTGAGGAAGCTGAAGCACAGAGAAGTTAAGTAGCTTCCTTCAAGGTTGTATAGCTCATAAGCAGCAGGCCCAGGATTTGAAACCAGACAGCCTGGCAGCTGGGGCTTTGCCTCTGGGGCCCTCTATGGGAGCCCTTGGTGCCTGAGGACAGGCACTGTCCTGTTCTTTTGAAGTCCTTGTCTGAGATAGCCAACCTGGGCCCTGCAAGTGCACTGCCATGCACACTCCAAAGCACTATAGGGTCTTATTTCTGCTTGCCATCCTCTCCGATGCCTGAGCCCATGGGGCCAGAAAATACAGCTCAGTGTCACATATCCTGCTGAGAAACTGTGCTGCCTATGCCTTCTTCATTCTTTCTCAGCCATCAGACAATAAAACAGCCCAACTCGATGCACACTGACTCCTAGAAACACAGATCACTATGCAGTTCCTGGTTCTGGCCACACACGAATTACTCCCTCTGTACATCTCCCTGTGTGCCTACTCTGTACTGCACTTTCTGATCCTCTAGACAACTTGATGCTTACCCATGTTATACAGCAGCATCTTTTTGACTTAAGATTACTGCAGCACTCAACTAATCAGTAGCATCCCTGCTCCCACCCCTATCCCCACCTCCGATTTTTAATTAACTGAAAATTAGGTTGGCATGCGCTCTGGAGAATCAGCCCTCAGTGTGTGGCCCTAACAGCAAGGGATTGGTTGTGGAGCTCCTAGAACCTCTGACCACAAAGCTGCTGGGCCTCCTCTTTTGGCTCAGAATTGGGGATCATGGTAGCTGCTGCCATGATGAATCTGGAATTCTCTCCCTGTTTGTGTCAGTGTAGTGAGAGACCCATTCTAGCTTACCAACATTAGTCAGTGGGACAGACCCAGAGCTGAGTGTGCTCAGCTGTCCTTTTAGAAGAGAAAAATACCAAGTCAGCTTCCCCAAGCAGACAGGGAGCTCTAGAAGGGACAGGAAATGCTTCCATTTCATAGGGATGCAAGGTATAGGTATTATGGCAGTATGGAAAGAGCTGGGCTTCACAACCCTGAGTGGGACCTGGGGTAAGTTACTCATTTTGCCTGTTTCCTCATCCATAACCTGAGACTTACAGTAATAGCTGCTAACAACAGTGAACCTTTAAGGAAGCTTTCCTATGTTCCAGACACTGTGCTAGGTTTGTGGGACACTTTATCTCTTTTGATTTTCAGAAAATCTCTGTGGGGTATGTACTGTTGTTATCCCCATTTAGGGATGAAGATTTGAAGCACAGTAAAGCAAAGTAATGTGTACTAGCTAATACAGCTAAGTCACTGAGCCTAGAGTCAAACCCCAGGCAGCTTGACTTTAATTAACAGAATAATATATATAAAGTGCCAAGCAAGGTCCTCATCTCATAATAGGCTCTCAGTCCCTAATACAGCACAAAATAGTTTTTAAAAAGATTTTATATATATTACTGCAATCAATGCCCTAACCCCACTGTGAGAACAGCAATTATCACCCCCAGGGAACTGGAAGTTCGGAGTAGTTAGGTATCATATCCAGATGCAGGGAAAGAAGCTAAACACGGGGTGCCTACCATGTTCTAAACTAAACTCTTTATATTCATTATCTCAGATAACCTTCATGATGTCCTGTAAGTTAGCTATGGCTATACCTAGTTAATGGATTAGGAAAACACGCTTGGGAGGTTAAGTCAGTTGTCCAAAGGACATAACAAGGAAGTGACAGTACCTGGATGCTATTGCCTCGTGGCTGTAAGCTGAGGAAACAGGGCTAGGATTATTATTTTTTTCTTTCTAGTCCAGAAAATAGCCCACAATACCATAAAAGAATTTGAGCACACAGGAAAGGGACAACTATTCACTCATACATGATAGGCACCCAATAAATATGGAATTGAGTTGAATTTACTTAATACAGTTGACCCTTGAACAACATGGGAGTTAGGGACGCTAACTCTACTGCACAGTTGAAAAACCATGTATAACTTTTGACTCTTGAAAAACTTAACTACTAATAGAAAACTGTTGATTGGAAGACTTTCTGATAACATAAACAATCATGAACACATATTTTGTTATGTTATACATATTATACACTACATTCTTATAAGTTAGCTAAGAGAAAAGAAAATGTTATTAAGACAGAATATGTTTAGAGTACCATATTCTTAAAAAACCCCACATATAATTTCTAACCCACATTTAAGAGTTAATTGTAAACGTTTATTGAATTCATTCAACAAATGTTTATTAAGCACTACCTAAGGCCCCACTCTCAAAGAGTTTACCTCCCTGTGCGTTTACAATCTAATGACAACTACTTTCTGATCTAATTTGCTTTGTGTTCTCTTCTCTGATCAGGAATATGAGGATCCTTGGTCTTGATATCCCCAGAAATATCTAGAGCTTACCAACATGCTTTACCATATAAGGTAGATTGCCAGCTTTTCCCTTCATTTTATCCCCTTGGCTGTGCAGGCCCTATGTTCACTGGCCAGAAGACTGGGGTTCTGTCTACACCTCCCCATAGGCCCCTTGGGAAATGTGTGAGAAAAAGGGTTGGGACCCAAAGAATCAATGGTCTGTAAAGAATGGGATTAAGACAAAACAGACAGTGCACATAAAACCCTGGGAACCTGGTGACAGCTGTGTGGAGTGGGGACATGTCCTCACCTCACTTGACGAAAACCCTCATGCCAGGCTTCCTTTGTGATAGGCACTGCTCTAAGCACTTTACGAGCAGTAACCTCACAACAACTCTAGGAAGTAGGTATGATCATTATTCCATTTTACAGATGAGAAAGCTGAGGCAGGTAAGTAAGTTCACTCCAAACACTAGAAACTGGCCAGTATCTTGAATGTCCAATTGAGGGTTTTTAATTCATCCTCTCTGAGCTTATCTTCATTTATCATTACCTTTTGCAAGAACAGCCTCAATTACAATCTTCAGTGAAATATCTTCAAATGAATTATCAGTAAAACATTAGGAGTTAATGTATGAGATACTGAAACCATCTATTGGGCACCTGCCATGTGGTCTCATTTCCTTAAAGTAGATATTTTTATTTTTATTTTATAGAAGAAGAAACTGTGTCTCTATGAGGATAAGTAAGGCCACATAGTTGTGTCGTGGTTGTGTAGAGATTAAAACCTGAGTCTCCTGCTAAAGTGTTTCTGTTGGCTTTGTCTCCTTTCTTGTCCCCACCCGACAATAAAGCCAGTGTCCTGGATACCAAAGGCCCCACACATGGGGGGCAGTTGCTTGTCCCATCCTTTATGGAAAAGAAGCTTGGAAAGGGCCAAGAGGACAGTTCCACCAGGATGGCTTCTAGTGGTTCTGGTCACAGGTAACAACTGTGAGATTGTAGCTGTGGAAGCACCAAAGAAAATGCAGAGAAAGTGTTTTGGGAATTTTGATTGTTACAGAAGGTCAGGAATGTATATTAAAACTACATGTCTTTAGTTCCTATAGTGATCAAAGAAGTAGCTTACTATTTTTTGTTTTTCTGATTCTCCTGTCTCCTATTTTATGTTACACATAAGCTACTTAGGTAAGGCTGTGTCTTTTATGTGTATATTTCCAGTTTTCAGCATAGGCTCTAGTATGTGGTGGGAGCTCAAGGAAGGATGGATGAATGGACAGATGGGCAGGTAGATGGATGGATGGATGGACAGATGGATGGGTGGATAGATGTGTGATAGGTTGGGAGGATAATAATTGGGTGGATGGGTGGATGGATGTGTTACAGGCTGGGTGGGTAGGTTGAGTGGGTAACTGGCATGAATAAATGCCTGGATTGGAAAGAGGAAAAAATGGAGGAACAAAAGGAAAAGAAGGGAGGAGGAGAGGATAGAAGATGGTGATGAATGAATGGCTTGTTGGGTGATACATTCTCCACTAAGTAGGACTAATAGACATTTCATGTATTTCCACACTCCTGGTGTCTGTTAGCATGAGAGTGAAAACAGTGATGAAGAAGGCAGGATAATCCAGTGGTTGTTGATCCCAGGCTTCTAGGAACAGAGTGGACAATGGCAGAAAAGAGCATTCACCAGAGGCAAGGCAGGCCTTGGGTGCACAGGGGGATCCACAAGGTGGGCACTGGGGAACTTAGGGGAGCCAGGAACTAGTTCTCAGTGCTTGGCAGGGAAGAGCCCCATGTCCAGCAGACTTCAGCAGAGGAATTTCTGCTCTCTCCCATGGTCTTAGGACTTGCTGCTGGAATAATCATTTTCTCGAGAGTCCCCAGGGTCCTTTTATCCTATCGCAAGAGCATCAACTTCTCTCTGTGGCCAGGGGGCCCCTTTCTACAGAGGCAGTCCCTGTTTGCCCTCTAGGCTATGAGAGAGGGACCTGGGGATACAAACCACCACAAGGCCCAACCTCTACCACCACCCTCACTATCTTCTTCTTCTTCTTCTTCTTCTTCTTCTTCTTCTTCTTCTTCTTCTTCTTCTTCTTCTTCTTCTTCTTCTTCTTCTTCATCATCATCATCATCACCATTATTGCTTTATCTTGTCTAATCCTTAAAATAAGTCTGGAAAATAGGAATTATTAGCTCCAAATAATGTTTAAGAATATGTAACTCTGAAAAGTTAAGTGAAGTGCCCAAGGTCATCTAGGTGGGATTCTGGCTAGGTTTCTCCAAATTCATTACCCACACTGGCTTCTAGTAGGGTCCTTCTTTCTCAGGCTGTCTCCCAGGGCCCAAGTATAGGAACTAAACTCCCCAGTCCTGCCAGGGCTGGGGCTGGAGCTGTTGCTTAGAGCTTCTTAATGCAGGCCTAGTCATGTGACATTGGGGAAAGGAAGATAATATTCCCGTCTATGACACTGGCCTATATTTATCCCTGCACCCAGGCGGTTAGGAAACTGTTGCACATTCCTGGGAATTTATGAGTGAAATAAACATTTAAATGTTTCTATAAGGCTTATTTAAGGAGAACAAAATGTGACCTGCTGGCTTATTATAGGGTGAACTTGTGGGAGATGGCCCAGGAGCCTAGTGCTTGGCTGACTCCAGGGAAGGGAAATGGATCCCTGGGGAGGCTGGGCCCATGGAAAGGTAAGGGGATGACCCTGCCATCTCTCTTCCAGCTGTGTGTTCAAACTTGTGCTGGCTAAAGGGCTTCCTAGAGGAAGGGGTTTGTAGGGGAGGGAGCAGCTGCCCATACCAGGAAGCAGGGGAGGTAAGACCAAAGACCAGGGGAAACAACTGTAAGAGTAGCATGGTGGAGTGGGAAGGCCAGCAGGCCTGGTCTGTAGTCCTTCTTTCCCACTATTTACCAGTTGTACAGCCTTGGGCAACTCTGTTTTTTCATTGATAAAGTGGGGATTGAAGGGGAGAAAAGGGGGAGAGAAAAGAAATGTATCCATAGCCTATTCCATGCTTAGGGACTTCGCTTTCCTCTTCATGATTTGATGACATCAGGAGGCATTATCACCCCCAATTTGTGGATGGATATCTTATTCATTTGCAGAATTGCTGGAGAGGATGAAATAAGGAAACATATCAGAAGCATCTGGAACAGGGCCCCACACACAGTAGGTCTAAGAAAGTGTCACTGCCCTCTACCCACATTTGTTCCTTTGCTTCTTGTGTCTTTAACCCACACAGGGAAGCTCTACTTGATCTGAGGGGCAGGTGGTAAGAGAGGAAGTGTTACAGAAGGTCAGGAATGTATATTAAAACTACATGTCTTTAGTTCCTATAGTGATCAAATATATAGTGGTCTTGGAGATGGGCTTCTCTGAGAGTCAATGATTACAAGACCACTAGAGCTTGTATGGTCAGATGCTCTGGGAGATGCTCTGTGGCTTCATGACCAGAGGGTGAGGCCCTCCTAACTTAACGCCAAATGGTTGATCAGACTCAAAACTAAAAACAACAATCTTCTCAGAACCAAACTCCAAAGTAACTAATTCAGCCACAAAGGTAACAATAACAGAATATAACATCTGACACTTAATGATCAATTTACTAAGTGCCAAGTGCTTCTATGAGCTTTCTACTTCAAGCTATAGATTTAATGAAATGAAAATACAGTTAAATCCATGCAATATTTGAGACACACACAACACTAAAAAAAATTATTTATTGTTTATTTGAAATCCAGATATAACTGGACGTCTTATATTTTAACTAGCAATCTTATTTCTGTATTAATTCATTTAATTATTGTAACTACCCTGTGAGATAGTATTTTTTACAGAAGAGGTAACCAAGGCACAGAGAGGTGAGGTAACTTGCCCAAGGTCACACAGCTAGTAAGTGAGTAGCTGTGTCATGCATGAATTACTGTGGCTCTCAAGCCCAAGGCCCTTGAAGTCCTAAAGTGAGTAACTTCACTGGCAGACTGTATTTGGACATGCTGCACTGCAAGCTTCCTTGAGGCCCTGTCTTCTGTTTGGCAGCTCAGGGTGGGAGCAGGGAGGAGTATTTACACACATCACACACACTAAACTGGCAGAATTCACTCCAGAGGGTCCCTGGAATCTCCCACACTCTCCTGGATTCCTGTCTCCCTAGAGCTTGCTGAACTGAAACAGCTCACAGAAGACTGAATGTTCCCCACAAAAACAGTTTTGCCCAGAGCTTGTTCAGCCATTCTTTGTACCGATTAGGGAAAGAACACTTTGATTTTATTATTGTATATTCTGCACACATTGGAAGGAGAGAGTAAGGAGCATTCCAGGACATTCCATCAGGGGATTAGAGGATTTCTCCTTGATTGCTTTATGCCTCCTAGTTTTTAAGCAGCTTTGAATTGTGTGTGTTTGTGGTTACATGCTTGGCACTTGCCACCCGTTGCTTGTTTCTGCCTTTCTGTGTGAGCACCTCTGCCCTTTTCTGAGTGAGGGTGCCTACAGCCCCATACATGACAGCCACCTCAGGAGAGCTTTGCGGAAAGTGGCCTTTAGCCAGGAGGCAGAGAAAACTTCCACCAGAAAGCTGCTCCTCCAGTGTGTTGCAGACCATTTATGTCACAGTCAACACTAATGGCACCAGGCCCTGGGTGCTACCTGGGGTGGATGTGGGGGGTACTTTCCTCATTCTCCATCCCACTGTGCTAACTGAGAAGCATTTCAGAGACCTGTCTAATTCACTTTTCTCCTCCCAGGCCCCAGCATAGATCATAGCACATAATAAGCATTCGGAAGTTTGCTGGATGAATGGGGAGAATAAAGCATAATAATGTGAGAAAGTATACACAATGACCTCTCTTAGACCCTAAGACTTTTGAAAACTAAGTCAATCATAAGGAGAAAGGTTAGACAATCTGTACAATAAGTAAATGGATGGCGCTGGAAGGGTGAGTTGAGGAGGGAGGGAGAAGAAGAAAGGCTTCAGGTAGGGAGGGTAAGAAAGTGAAAAGACAAAGCGCAGGGGTGAGAGTGAAGAATGGAGTTCTTGTATTGCCTTTTTGTATTTTTGTATTTGCTGAATAATTCTTTAAAGCAATCTTTCTCAGAGCCTGGACCACATGGATCACAGATTCATTAGGTTTCAGGTCAAACAGTTTAACTTCAGAGTCAAACCATGGATAGTTAGAAGCATGTATTTCTCTTTATCTCCTAGGGATGTTTATAATTATCAAATTTTCTCCCCCAAAAGCCTCCTTTTTTAAAATCTTAGATCTCATTGCTTGTTACTTCAAATTGCTTTGGGAAATAGGCAGTGTGTCAAGAAAATTAAATCAATAAATGAATTATATTCTACTTACTTAGCAGCCTGAATATATAAAATTTTGGAGGTATATATTATAATCCCATCAGCACTAGCACAAATTTCCTTTCAGAATGCAACATGAAGAAACTGATGTTTGGTTCTCCTGCCCCTTTTATGCAGACCTACCCCATCTGCATTAATGCCTGCTGGGAATTCAGAAAAGCCTACCCCAAGGGATGGCAGAAACCATATGATATAATAAAATGAAAATGATATGTTAGCCAAAGTGCATTTCTTCCTGTTCACTTGTGGATTCATACAAGATAGAAATTCTCTAAATATGAAAGTCACAAATAAGGTAATTTCTAGAGATCAAACAGTCATGGTCAAAATAAACTCCACCCAGGGAAGGAACTTCAGACATACTGTAAGCACAGTCAGTGTTTCAAGTGGAATTCCCCCATGAGGTTGTATGGAAAGAAACCTCATCAAGATGATGTTGTAATTATACAAGATGATTAAGTCCTAGAGATCTATTGTACAGCTTAGTACCTAGAGTTAACAATATTGTATTGTATACCTAAAAGTTTGCTAAGAGGGTCGATCTTTTAAGTGTTCTTATCACAACAACAGCAATAATAATAATAGTAGTACATAAATAAGAAGGCAAGAAGGAACTTTGGGAAGTGATGGATAGGTTTATGGCATAAATCATGATGAGGGTTTCACAAGTGTATACTTAGCTCTACTAAACTCGTCAAGTTGTATACATGAAATATGTATAGCTTTCAATATGTCAATCATACCTTAATAAAGTGGTTTAGAAAAGAAAAGGTGTCATGAGTGGAGGAGGCTTTAAGCATAAATCTCCTGTGCTCCAGAAAACCAAGATAGGTTAAGAACTGTGCACACAGGGACAGTAACTTGGATGCCTTCAGGGCCAGGCAGGGAACACAAATGATTGAAGCAAGCCAGCAGAAGCAGACCAAAAGTTACTCTGCAGAAATGTAGACCCAAGATTGCTGGGTCTCTTGGTTTTTTCAGGAAAAGCAGGAAATCCAGAACTTAGGGAATTCCAATTATAGAATGTTAGCAACTAATATAAAAACTTATAAACACTACGAACATCAAACAGCCCTCCAGGTCTCTGATTTGTACCACAGAGAATTTGTAGCTCAGAGAAAACGCTTATTCCCCTAGTTGAGATCCGAGAAACCACATCAATAACAAGCCCTTGTAGTGACATGAAGAGAAGCCTCTGGATAAACTACAGCCCTTCTTTCTGCTCACTGGAGAATCCACACAGTAGAAAACCTCCCCATTCCTCCCTCTTTGTCAGTTTTCCCAGTAAAGAGGCACCTGCCCCTGGCCCTGCCTGCCCCAGATCCAGCCCATGACCTGCCACTTTGACATCCTGATTCCCCTTTTTGACCTCAGCAGCTCTTCTGGATACTGTTGTACTGCGTGTCATCAAGACCCACATCATGACCCAAGATTCTCCTGCTTCCCTCCTGGCCCCTTGGAAGGCCCCAGCCTCTGTGCTGCTTGCTGGCCTCCTACCAGGGGACAAAAGGTGGGGAGAACTGAGTAGAGCCATTGTTCATTTTAATGATAATTGTGATTAATGGGTATTTGTATATTATATGAGACTTATCAAAGCGTATACACATTCATCATTTCATTTTATTCACACAAACTTCTTCGGAGACAGAGCAGGCCTTTTGACCATTTTATAATTATGGGGACTAAGAGATAAGGTAACAGAAGGACAAAGCAAGTGACCGTCAAGAATGATCATCACTAGTTCATCAAGTTTATACTATCCATCGAAGGAACTGCTGCTTCTTTGGGAAACTTCCCGAGGATCTTTTACAAGAGGAGTCCTTGACAGAAGGATGGATATCTGTGTCCTCAGAGGGACTGGAGCTCTGGAGTTATAAGGACAGTCTGGCCAGTTCTGGTTCCAACCATAAGCATCATGCTGACTCTCTGTCACTCTACCCTGGCCAACTGTGGGTGTCCAGATGGAGAGTAACACAGCTCCAATTTATTGAAAGTTCCTCAAAATTCCTAGAAGGATGATGGATGCTGTAATAACTGGACATTTTCCTCATCTCAACCAATGTGTGCCATGATGATCCATGAATGGAACATCCGTCAACATTTCTATGTTTTCTCTTTTGTTGATCAAATTAATCCTAAACCCGACCTTCAGTGTTCTCCATCTCCAAAACCACAAAAATAAAACTCACTGGAGTAATGCCCAATGTTAACAGAAGCTGGCTCAACCTTTTATTGTACTTCCATTATTTGCCCCTAAATTAGCTTCCCGGACCTAAGTCCAACATTCCCCCTATCAACAAACAATTATTTGATACCAGCAGGGTGTCCAAGAACTCACTCAATTCTGACACTATCTACCTGGAGATAGATCCATAGGTAAAGGGTTCCATCCTACTGCCCCCACTTCAGGCACCAGTCCCAAGCCCAGGTTATCACCTGTGCTTCTGATGGATTGGCTAGAAATTAGAGGTTCCCATAATCTCCTCGTCAGGTGTGATAATTTGCTAGAGTGACTCATAGAACTCAGGAAAACCCATTTATTCACTAGATTAATGATTTATTACAAAGGATATTAAAGGATATGCATCAACAGTCAGATGAAGAGATATGTAGGATGAGGTCCTGAATAAAGGAGCTTCCGTCCTTGTGGAGCTTGGGATGTGGCACAGTGGCATGTGGAAGTGTCTTGGTTCCCCAACATGGAAGCACTCTGAACCTCCTCCTCTTGGGTTTTTATAGAGGCTTCATTATTTAGGTATGATTAATTAACTCATTGGCCATCAGTGATTGATTCAACCTCTAGCCCCTCTCACCTCCTGGGAAATCAGGGGGTGGGACTGAAAGTTCCAACCCTCTATTCATGGCTGTTACCCCTGGCAACCAGCTTCCACACTTAGGTGCTTTGCAAAAGTCACCTTCATTAGCGTAAACCCAGTTGTCGTGGAAAGGGTTTGTTATAGATAACAAGTCACCCATTTCACCTTTATGGCTCTGAAGGGAGTTTAAGAACTAAGAACAAGAGACCAAGCATTATAACAAAAAATCTTCCCATTGCTCTTATCATTCAGGAAATTCCAAGGATCTTGGAAGCCGTGAGCCAGGAACTGTGGATGAAGACCAAATGTCTATGAAAAACGTATTTTGGTCATCTGAATGACCAAATACATATATTTTCTTATAAACCACAATACTGCAGCACCTGTCCTTGAACTTTCCTATCTTACATACCCCAGAGTCCATGCTCCAATCACACTGATAAATCCCCACTGCCCTGTTATGCCTTTTGCTAATGCTGTTCCCTTTGCCCAAAACCTCTCCCCTAATATCTTTGTCTTACAGGCTCCCATTCATCCCTCAAAACCTAGCTGAAATGTCTTCCTGGAGAGTCTTTTCCAACTCCCCTGAGGAATTTTTTTCCCTTTCCTTTGAGCTTTCACAGAATGTGGTCCATATCTTATCACCTTAAATATATTATACTCCATTACTTCTCTATATCCCTTGCTTGGCTGTGAGGTCTCGAGGGTCTTCGTTTTTCAAGCTGCGCCTGACACATGATGAATAACTAAAGTGTCTCTGTTGAATGAGAGAGAAAAGTAATCTCACAGTAATATAACTATTGAAAACAGCAAGTCATGGGCTAGGTGCTTTCTCAATACTATTTTTAATCCTCACATCAACCTTGTGCACTGAATTTTATGATCATGGGGCCCAGAGAGGGTAAATAACTTGCTCAAGAACACACAGCTAGTGGCTGATGAGCAGAAATCTGAGCACAGTTCTGTATGATTCTTACAAGAGGCAATGCTGCTTCCTATCCAGCCAAAGTCACTGTTCCAACTTTCTTCCCATGTGTCCAGGGATTCTGAATGCTTCCTCCTCCTCCAATCCCTGCACCTCCTTCCAGCTGAAGAGGTCCTAAACCACAGGGATCTGACATTCCCTGGTGGGACTCAGAGACACTTCTCCAGCTTACCCATCCTTATGTTTGAGGCCAAGCAAGGGAGGAGATACAAATGAAAACAGGAACAGTTGGTTTCACTAAAAATTGTGGGATTTAAGAAACCTGGATAGCACTGTATGGAACCCACTTAACAACAAGTAATAATGTGAAAAGGAGAGAGGACCTCTTCCCCACCTTGCACAGTAAGTGCTCAAGAACACAGCTCAACCCTGGGCAAGGGCAGCACCCAGGCGACAGCTTTAGCAGGGCCAGTAGAATTGAGAACACTTTGCTCAGAGGCTCCAGGAAGACATAGTCCACCACCAGAGAAAGTGGCAATGGGGACCTACTTCCCTGAAGCTCCAGGAAGCCACTCCAGCTGTGGGAGTTGGTGTGACATGCTTGAGAGTGCTGGGAGATAGGCCCTGGCAGGGATGTTAGGGTGTTCACAGAGTGCCCTGATAACACACACCAGTAAGGAGGGCAAGGAAGAACAGAAGGAAAATGATGAGAGGACATATAAGTAAACCCCTAGAGAGACTCCAGGTATAACTGGGAATGATTTTTTAAATTAACATATAATGTATTATTTACCCCAAGGGTTTCTGAATCATCAGGCTTACACATTTCACTACACTCACCATATCACATACCCTCCCCAATGTCCATAACACTGGGAACGATTTTTAAATGTACGTACTATAACAGTAGGTGGCAAAAGAACCAGAGAGACTGTGTATTACTGTTACCTAGTCCTATTTTTATCCTCCGTACAGAGTTGTGGGGAAATGCAGTCTGATGTACATCTTTGTGGACCTTGCTGTATATCCTATATTGCTTTCATTTTATTCTTTCACTCACTCATTCAATCAATATTTATTACAGTCCAGATATGGTTTTACCATTCACACAGCCATCACAGTGTAATAGTACACGGATTTCACTACAACCTTACTAACCTAGAATGGAATGACTCATGTTTGCTATTAGTAGTTTTGTTTTGTTTAGTGGTTTTGAAATACCTCAAAAATCTAAGGACTGACTAATAACATTTGTTCTAATTTCAGAAATGTGTATTTCTTCAGATAAATATTTTTCAAGGTTACACAATCAAACTGCATATTCCATAACCCATTGAACACATCACCTTTATCCAAATGTCACGATTACCCAAGTGTGGGATCTCACTGTATACCCACCAATGTGTGGGTGCTACCACCTGTTCTCCTGGCCTTCCTCCTTCCCCAACCTGGCTGGCTGCAGCCTGTGGCCTCTGCACCATTCTTTTTCTAGATAATTGGTGAGGACTAACCAGGGATGGGTTCGAGGTTCCCGAATTTTAGTTCATAAAAAATAGACCACATTAAGATCAGTGAGTGTCTGCTGGGGAATGAAGGAAAAACTGCCCTCTTTCTTTCTCTTTCTTTCTTTCTTTCTTTCTTCCTGAATAATCCAAATAAACTGTATTCAACCCTTGGAAGTATGGTTTTGAGTGTCATAATACTGGAGTAAATGCTCCAACTCCAGCTCCTGGAAGCTTCCACCATGCTAAGCCTAACTCCATCTGTGTTTTGTTCTGAACCACCAGGGCCCTCACACTGCAGGAATATCCTGCAGTCCACCTACCATCATCCTGACTGGGGATGCCAGTTCACCGGAAGGAGAAACTGACAAAAACTTGGTCAACAGGTAAATCTCATGTGCCTAATCTTTGCACTGTGAAGAATAATATTTCCTAGCATGTGAGGATTAGATGGCTATATATACTTTTTATAAATATTCTTTCTTGATCATTTTATTGATGAAACAGAATCAAGCAGTTTTTCCAAATGAGAGCAAGAGCTTGAGATTTGTCCATTATCTTTCCCTTCCCACCCCCAGATTATTTTTCTTTTCCTGGATTTGGTTCTTGTACATTGCTAGCCTTTAAGCACAAATCATAGCAGGGTGGTTTCCCATAATAACTGCCCAGATAGTTGCAAACAGACCTGAGAGATAAGAGTCTTTGACCAAAGAGTCCTGCCCTTGGGCAAAGTGGGTCCTGGGAGGAAGGTGACCCCTTGGGAAGGACACTGGCTCATGTACACAGGGATGTCCCTGCCTCAGTTTGACCCAGCACTAACATATGCATTGGTCTGGCTGGAGTAAGACTAAGTGAATTTTCAAAAAGCTACGAAGATCATTCTTACACAAAAATATAGTGAGCATGTGTCAAAGATTTATTTAACTCATTGATGAGGAAACCATCAGGATGACAAAGTTAGTTCAAAAGAGGATACAAGAAATGGAAATACATATATAATCAGTGGGGAGGAAAAGAATGCTGGAATAAGATGACTAAGTTTGATATAAAATAGGTTAATATTCCACAAGACAATGAAACCTTGTTTTTTTTTAATCTTTCTTCCCCAACAGAAATAAATCATCTACATCTCTACCAGACAATTATTCATATTTTATGAGTTTTCTACAGTTAGATGTTCATTCAAAGTGGGGGCCCTAATGAAAAGTAAATAGCCAAAGTTACATTTCCTTAGAGCAGTTTTTCAAAAACTTTAGCAAGCATCAGAATCACCTGGGGAGGGGGGGCATGTTCAATCACAGATAGCTGGGCCCATGTCCCAGAGTTTCTGATCCATTTGGTCTAGGGTGGAAACTGAGAATTTGCATTTCTAACAAGTTCTCAAGCTTAGGGTTGTAAGATGATGCTCTAGAATGACTTTGAAAGAATATACAGGTATCTATTTACCTATTTACAAGCTATGGACAAATTTTCTTAACAAGATGACTCTGTTCTGTCTTTCAGAGCTCACAGTCCCCACAGGAGGCTTTCTCACCGACACCTGAAGGTTTCCACTGCTTCACTGACTTCTGTGGGTAAGGGCTAGTCTAATTACCTTATTTCTGCAACCGGAGATAGGGGTCCAGCTGAATGTATGTTTGAGCAGGAAGACTGAGATCTGGCAGCTCAGCCCCTTCCCCTCTCCCACTTCTCAGGTTGGTCTATACCTACAAGCCCAAGAAAGCAAAGTCAGTCTTCCCCTCTGTGTTTGAGCCCAGAAGAAGTATGATATCTAATTTTAATTTATTTTGGTAAAAAAGACAAGGCAAGAGGGTAAAGAGAAGGATGAGGAAGTCAAAGAGACAGAACAGCAGGGTGAAGCTCAATTCTGGGCCATAGAGTGCAGAGCCCTCTACCTCCTGCTAGAAAGGACCAAATCCAGGTAGTCAGGTGTTTGAATGCACAGGTCGCTGCCCCAGTGACCATCTCATTACCCAAATGATTTCTCAGGGTCTGTTCCGGACCATTGGAACACAGATACAATATAGATTTGGTCTCTGCCTTCACGTTGCTCATAGTCTATGAAGAGACTGAGAAGTGAACAGATATAATCAGGACCCCATATTACAAGGCCCTTTAAAGAAGTGTTAGGGAAACTGAGGCAAGAAGGGGCTCAATTCTGTCTGGGGAGGGGGAAGGCTGTCCAGAAGACAGCATATTTGAGTTGTGCCTTAGGGAGTTGGACAGATAGAAAAAGAAAGAAAAATCATTCTGGGTGGAAGAAACAACATGGTAGGGGAGCAGGAACCATAACAGAGTAACTGAACGCTCCGCTGCGTGAATTAGTCAGGAGTCTTTCAAATGATAGAAACCTAACTCAGACTATCTTACACTAAAAGTATATACATACAGAATTTGAGAACCAAGGCAGAGGATCATGGGGGAAGAGAGGAAAAATGAAACAGGACGAAAGCAGAGAGGGAGACAAACCATAAGAGACCTTTAATCTTGGGAAACAAACTGAGGGTTGCTGGAGTGGAGGGAGGTGGGAGGGATGGGGTGGCTGAGTGATGGACATTGGGGAGGGTATGTGCTATGGGAAGCGCTGTTAATTGTGTAAGACTGATGAATCACAGACCAAAGAATAAATTGTATGTTAATTTTAAAAAAGAAAGAAAAAATACATACATACATACATACAAATAAAAGCCGGAGTTTGTGGTTTCAAGGAGTGCTGAATCCAGGTGCTCTAGTTGGGTCATTAGCAATTGGCTCATCCCATCTCTCAAATTTCCACCCATGCGTTAGCTTTCTTTTTGGCAAATGGCTACCAGCAACTCCAGGCTGATATCCCATCAGTGGAAAGAGAGTTCTTCTTCTGTGTACTCAACACAGTTCCCAGACTTGCCTCTCCTTGGCCTTCCATGGTGATCCCTGAGTCCATCACTGTGGACAGGGGGATTGACCTCATCAATTGGCCAAGTCTCAGGTGAGGTAGGGGGATAGGGTTTAGCTCCTTCTTAACTAACATAATTGAGACTCAGCGGGTTTCACCCAACACAAACTGAGGTTTCACCCAATGCAAACGACTAGAAGAAGGGGGAAGGGGGGCTAGAGAGGCACAATGAAAATTGTTCACCACCGGGGGGAGGGGAAGGGCCTTTGGAGAAGTATGTGGGGTGGGTAAAGATGCTGGGCCCCATCTGGCATTGGCACATGACTAGGGACCATGAGGAATCCTGATGATGTGAGGCAGAGAAGTGCAAGGTCAGATATGGCTCTTAGGAAGGTCACTCTGTGGCAGTGGGAGATGGGAGGAAGGGGATAGCGTGAAGGTAGAGGACCTATGAAGCAGCTGTTGTAATTGTGCAGGTAAGATCTAAGGAACAAGAATGGAGAGGAGGCACAAGTTCCAGAGATATTTCTGAGGTAAATCATGATCAGGACTTGATCAGTTGATGGGATGTGAAGAGACCGAGGAAGGAGTGCGGAGTGATTCCTGTGGTTCTGAGTAGCTGGGGAAAGTGGTGTCATTCACCCAGAGAAGCGCTGCTGGAGAAGAGTCAGTTCTGGAGAAAGGTGGGGGTAGATAGTGTGAGTAGAGGAAAGAAGGGAGGGAAGGTGGTCGTGATCTTTGGAGTGCTCTTTATCCACACACCTTAAGCTCACTAGCTTGTTGAAATAGAGACCAGAAAGAACAACACTCTAGGGAAAGATCGCATGGAGGAGGAGCTCCTGATGGCCTTCCTAATGGCAGAGTTTAGGACAGTACTGGGAACCTAGGTGGCTTCATGACCATTTGTACAGAGGACCTGCCACAGCCACAGGCTACAGACCTGCTGAGGCAGCCCTCAGCCGGCTGAGTTCGCTCTGGGCAGCTTCCCTGGGCTAAGGTGTGAGGGGCCAAGGATTCTGTGGTTCTCGCCCTGAGTCCACCCTCCCGCTGCAGACCCCGCAGGGCATGTTATTGACCTGGTCAATGACCAGCTGCCGGATATCAGCATCTCAGAAGAGGACAAGAAGAAAAACCTGGCGCTGCTGGAAGAAGCCAAGTTGGTGAGTGAACGATTCCTGACCCGCCGTGGGAGGAAGTCCAGGAGTGGCCCCGGAGACTCCCTGTCAGGTAGGATATACAGCTGGCTGCCCTGAGCCCCTCCGAGGTGGGGTAGGGGATAGGGAGGGCCAGGATCCAGTTGTAGTGGGAGGCCTGCTTCCAGGGGGTGGCCTTTGATTTGCCTGCCCCCAGGCTAGGTGCCAGGAGGACTGATCCTTGTGAAGATCTTGTTAAGAGAGGGCATCGTACCCTATTTCAGAAGCTCTAAAGTACTGATCCAACTCTAGCCCAGAAAACTCTGCTTTTAATTTTTGGGACCTATTGTGGCTTTCTGTTTCACCAAGAAATGTCATCCCTTATGATATCCATGAATTTAACATGGATTCCCCATCCCTTAATCCTACATAGAGAGAAAATCTCTGTGTGAGGCCCACGTGCACAGGCTCTTGGACCTCCCTGCATGGATGGAGTCCTCCTGTGGTAGTCACACGGCAGTCCAGAATCAGCCCCTAACCTGACAAATCAGTCCCAGTTCCCAGTGGTCAGAAATACCTGAAAGGATATCTTTGTTAGGCTGAAGTCGTAAACCTTCATGAATGCTGGCCAGTTTGTGTCTGTCTCCACAGCTGTTTCCCCGAACCTCAGCCCCGGAGCTTCTCCGAACTCCTCTCAAAGCAACTCGCTTACTGTCTCCACGCCACCTGGTGAGGTTCAGTACCAGGTTTCCTGTCCTGGCTTCTCCCTTTGGGTGGCAGCTGAGTCCAACCCCTGGTCCGACCAGGATACATCCCATCTTGCAGGCTTTCTAGTCAGGACCCCTGTTTGGCCTCCTCCCCAGAGGAATCCCAGCTAGGCCTGGTCGGGCTGCCTCTGAGGAGGTAGATGTACTTTCTGTTGGGGTTTTGAGCTCGTGTGGGGAGACAGGCCTTGCCCCGGATGAGTCTAGGTAGGTGAAGACAGAAGCAAGGTTGTGGAAAAGGGGCTACAACTGGTGCTTTCTCTGCTAAGAGAGGACTCAGAGAGGGGCTACCCCAGAGCTTATTTTAAAAGGTCTCTATTTGAACCACTATTTTCTTTTTGGTTTCTTCCCTTTCATTAGACTGTGTACAGGGCCACACCCTCAAACCAGCTCGGAAAGGGGCATGGCGCCAGGGAGAAGACCCTGCCCTTGTCAGAGATGTTGGGCAAACTCAGGCTCTGACCAGGCATCCTGGGTTCAATTCCCAGTGCTGAGACTCCCTGGCTGTATGGCCTTGATTTCCCTCTGCCTCAGTTTCCTCATGTGGTTTCTGTGCTGATTAAATGAGGGCTCCCCATAGAATGTGACATGTGAAATGTACTTAACATGTCAGTCATTACTGGCAACCAGACCTGGGGAACCAAGGGAGGGCATTCTGGGGAGGTAGATATGTTTTTGCTAAAGGGACAGCTGATGGTCTGAGGGGCTGGACATCACTCACCAGTGTCTGGACTATTCCAGGTTTGGATGCATGCAGCGACCCACAGTCCCCTTTGCCTGGAACACCACCACAGGTAAAAGGGGTCCTGATTGGGGTTTCTATGCCAACTGGTCTCTCCTCTTATCCCTTAACCCCTAAGAGGCCCTCCATGGCCCACTGAGATGACGGTGCTGGGAGGGGAAAGCATCTATACCACTTCGAGGGTATTTAAGAGGAGATATGGTCTTTTCACATTGCTGTCTGACTTGTGTTCACTTTCTCCAGCAGAAGGGGGATGAGGCCGAAGTCTCTTCACCTCACTTTGGCGAGCCTGTGAGTGTGAACTCTGTCCAATTTGGGTGATTTGGGTGGGAGACACTGTTCCAAAAGTCTAGGCTAGCCCTGGGCAGCCTGCAAGTGAGTGTGAGTGGAGTGTCATGGCTGGGGAGGCTAGAAGTTTCCTCTGTTCTATGGTGACTAGAAGTCTAAAGTGTGGGGGGTAAGGAGGCAGGATTCACACCTTCACTATAACCCTATAACCTGGCACCTTCACTCAGGCCACTGTCCATAGTCTAGGGGGACTGCCTGGCCCAGGAACAGTCAGACAAGATTGCTGCTTTTGTCACTCTAGTAAAAATTACAGTAAAGTTCCAGTTCCTGATTGGGATTCCTCTTGGGGGCAGCCTGGAAAACCTCATCTTTGCTGATGAACACTAGAAGAGCCCCACCTCTGCTCAGAGCAAAGTGCTCAAGGTGATGTCGAGGGCAGCATGAAATACAATCTCATCTAGAACTGGGGCTAGGATAGAGTCCTCTGGCAGAGTTTCGCCACTCACACAAGATAGCCATACAAATGCTCCTCACAAAGCAAGTTTCCCTTGGGAAATGAAATAAGAGTGCAGAATCTTAGAACTTCTGAGCTGTAAGATAATCACCTTTGCAAGAATCACCTGATCCAGAAATCCATAACCATTTTTGGATCGTGGAATTCTGTGATATTGCTGAAAGCCATGGATTCTCTTCCCAGAAAAATACATACAACATACACACATAAACACACATATACATTTGCAATAGTTTTAGAGGGTTCACAAATCCGATGAGAAATCTGAGTCCCTAAAGAGTTAAGGGCCTTGCCAGGAAGAGCCAAGACTAGAAACTGGGGCAACTGAGTCAAGGCTGAAATTTGTGACTGCCCCCAACCAGTCTACTATTCCACTGTCTTCCACAGCCCCTAGCCCTTGGGAAGTCCTTGGAAGATTGTGAATGACAGGTCCCCTTGT
Organism: Martes martes; assembly: GCF_963455335.1. Taxonomy (NCBI): domain Eukaryota; kingdom Metazoa; phylum Chordata; class Mammalia; order Carnivora; family Mustelidae; genus Martes; species Martes martes. The sequence continues at coordinate 50,128,344 of NC_137898.1, forward strand.
CCTATCTGTTTTATAGACCTCAGGCTTGTCTGTGCATCCCCCTTCACTGGTTTATTCTTGACTGAGAAGCCCTCCCCTTCCACTCAGTGCACACACATACACACAGCCACCTTAGCAGGGGTCTGTGGGGACAGAGGCCCCACAGTGGAAGTGGCCCCACCTCTTTCCTCTCCAGCCTGCCTCCAGAGTCCCAGCTCTACCTTGTCTCTTTCAGAATGTCTCCAAAGGGTTAGCTGACCGGAAGCAGAATGACCAGAGGAAAGTGTCTCAGGGCAGGCTGACTCCTCGTTCTCCCACAGTTGAGAAATCCAAAGAGACTGCAATTGACCAGAAGGAAAACTGCGATCCCCTCCAATGCCCTGAGGCCACACCCAAAGGCCCAGTTTCTGGCATAGGCAGTGGTGGGAAAATGGCCCTGAATAGCCCTCAGCCTGGCCCTGCTGAAAATGAGCTGGGAAAGGCACTTCTGAAGACAGCTAAGGAAGGCAACCCTCTGCCTAGAGGTCCAGCCCAGGGCTCTGGAGGGGTGGCTCCCCTGAGCCCCCAGGGAAAAGGTACAGCCGGAGAGCCGACAGGGTCAAAATTTGGCTCAAAAGCTGAGTTGCGGCCCCCTGCTTCCCGGCCACCCCTACAGCGGGGGGTCTCCTGGGACAGCGGTCCTGAAGAACCCGGCCCCCGGCTGCAGAAAGTGCTTGCCAAGCTGCCTTTGGCAGAGGAAGAGAAGCGTTTTTCAGGCAAAGCTGGCAGCAAGTTGGCCAAGGCACCCGGACTCAAAGACTTCCAGATACAAGTGCAGCCGGTACGGATGCAAAAACTGTCTAAGCTCCGTGAGGTAAGTTCCTGGGGGCCAGCTGGGCAGGTTGGGAACTCCAGGTACCCCCTGGGCTGGAGACCTCTGGGCTGAACTGCTAGGCTGGGCAGCTGTGGCCTGGACTTGGGCCTTATGGGTCCCCAAACTTCCCCACCCTGATAAATCAGGCCCACTGTGCAGCATCTTCTTCATATATATGTTTCAGGTGCTTTTACCTCACTTCCTAGGGTGAGATCAGTGGGATGTAGTTGCCACACAAAGTCACATTTTAAGGGTAAGGCAGGTGGACGGATGGGCACATGGGCCCCAAGTACTGTTTTCCCCTCCAGCCAGAGCTGGCAGCTCATAACCAGGAAGCCCTTGATAGAGTGCCTTGTCATGCCAAGAATGGAATAGCTTTTCCCTCTGTCGGGCCCCTGAACTTTCCTTCCTTATGCCTGTTAACCAAGGGCCTCAAGCCCATCTTCAAGTATTATGATGGTCATGAGGGGCTGCTCCCCCTTTGGTGAATTTCTTCCACTGTCCATGATGGCCCCATCTTTCACTGGCCATCAAACGAGGCACAGTAGTCTCTCATGGGGCGACCACCCTATGCAAGGGGTGATTGGGAATATCCAGCAATGTAGGGGACCGAGATAGGGTGTGAGGGTGAAAAGAGATGAACAGGACAAGGAATTGTTATCCAGTCCCGTTTCCCCGGAGGACCAACCCAGGCCACAGGCCAAGGCAACTGGGACTCCATGGGGTGGGCCCTGGCACCCTCACGGCTAGAACTGGACAAGGTTCCCCTGGCTCCCCTATAGAAGGCATGTGAGCTGGGGAAGGAAAAGAGGCATCTGATAGCAGTCAAGCACAAGTGAGGAGGTTTCTGTGCTAGCAGGGACACATTGCAATGTGTCCTATTCAGAAACCTTCATTCCTATTCAGAAACTTCCCACGATGCTCTGAATTGGAGGCTCCAGGGAGCTGCTAAGGAAACAGGTAAAGGGCCATGGCCAATTGCTTCCATTTGGGCCAGGAGCACCCTCTGCTGGTCCCTCCCTTTTTCTTCTTTACCCAGGGGACAAACCACTCAAGTGGCCCCTGCTACATGGGATACTGAAAATCCCCTCATAAGCACAAGTCACAAGGCATGAGGAGATCTCTCAAATGTTGGAAGTGCTGGTCTGGTGCTGACTAACTTGTGGTCAGCATCCCCATCTCTCCTGGGCTTCCACTGCCAAGGCCCCAAGCAGCATAGTGGGGCAGCAATTCTCAGGCCTCATTTGTCTGGAGAGCTTAACAACTCTACGGGTACCATAACCAGCCCCTGAGGAAACTGGGGTAGGAGAGGTCACAACTCCTAGAAATGGGCATTCACTGCCTTGAACAACAGGGCAGGAAGCTCTAGCCAGCTTGAAGCACAGTCATGGGGTCAACAAAATTTCCAGCAGAAGCTCCATACACAACCAGGTGACCATCCTGTCCCCAGAGCCCTGGGCTCTGCTTCTGTTTGTCATATAACTCTCAGCCACAGTGTGGCTGGAGCTCATTTGCCCTGAGGCCCCCAGGCTTACTTAAAAGGCAGATCATGCCAAGGACAATTCTTAACCCAAGAAATGTGGTGCTAATGGTGGGGTTTGGGGCACTTTTATGGGCTGGGAGAGGAGCAGTCTTCCAGGTGCCCTTCATAGGTCACCATGTCATGACTGTCCACCCACCTTTGAGGCTGCCCCTCGTAACTCCCACATAAGGCTGAGTGGTCACAGAGGCATAAACAGAACCAAGAGAAGAGCTCTGCCTGATGGTATTGTCTCAAATGTTGTTTTCTTCTTCCCCTAAAAAGGAGCACATCCTGATAAGAAATCAGAACTTAGTGGGGCTCAAGCTTCCAGAACTTAGTGAAGCAGCTGAGCAGGAAAAAGGTAGGTGGGGTCCGGGCGGATGCTCTCCTCAGGCCAGAGCTGGATTCATTTTTACCAGATAAAAGAAGGTGAATGTGTAAACTGGAGACTTCTGTCAGGGCTTTCGTCTCAGTGGCGAGTGTGTGCCAAACACAGAGGAGGCCCTCAGTAAATATTTGCAGATAAATGAATGAATCAGATCATGTTTCCTGCCCAGAGAACCTCTAAACTTGTCTCCTCCCAACCAGCACCCCCTTCCGGACCCTGCCAGCCCTCCCTGAGCCTTGTTAGCACCTAGAAGGCCTGGAAGGGTGACCCAGGCCTCAACTTTTGACACTTCCTTTTCCTCTCACACCCAGGAAGTCACTCAAATAGAACAGTTCCTCTTTTCAAGACATCAGAGTCATCTCCTGCTTTCTAATCTGCTGTCACCACAAAGTCCAGACACCAGCCCTTTCCTCCCTGGCCCTGCAAGTCCCCACCCACCCACCCTGCCAGTTTCATCTGGAAAATAAGACTTTGGATCTCCTGCCTCCCTCCTGCCCCCCATCTCCTGGCTCACCTCTTCTCTGGGTCATGTTACCTGTGGTCAGTCGCAGCACAGAAGCCTTCTGCTTAAAGATTGTTGTATGGGCAGGACCGGGGTGCCACCAACTTTGTTGGAAGCCCTGATCTGAAATATAGTTAACTAACAGCTACCTATCCAACATTAACAAGATTCCCAGAAGTAAAATTTCCAACCACTTTTTAAAGTACTAATTAAAGAAAATTAACCAGCTTTAGAGGAAATCTTTGGGAAAAAATATGATATACTTTTCCACTTTTAATTTTTTTTTAAATTTTACTTATTTATTGGACAGACAGAGATCACAAGTAGGCAGAGAGGCAGGCAGAGAAACAGGAGGAAGCAGGCTCGGAGCAGAGACCCCGATGCGGGGCTCGATCCCAGGACCCCGGATCATGACCTGAGCCAAAGGCAGAGGCTTAAACCCACTGAGCCACCCAGGTGCCCCTCCACTTTTAATTTTTAATGTGCTTATTAAAGCAGCTTCAAAACACTAGGAAAAGATTCATCTTAAAATTTGCCCCACAATCCCCTAAATTCTGAAAAAAAAAAAAAAAACCCAAAACACAATTTTTATTCTTTCCAGTATTTACCTGCATTTATAATTTTTTTCACAATTGATTTGTATAGCTATAACTTCTTGTTTCTACTTTTTAAACTTATTTCATAACTGATTCCGTATATTTTGACCTGTCCTGTTGTTTATCATTGAATGGGTGTACCTTTGCACTGATGCATTGACTGTTGGGTATTCCAAATGTTTACAGTTCTTTTCGCAATGATTAACCACCCTGCTCTAAACAACTCTGTACTCATAGTTTTTTTCTTTCTTCCTTCAAGTTATTCCCTTGAACAAATTCTCAGGCTTGAGATTCACTGGGTCAAAGTGTAGAAACACTTGCATTTACCAGATTGCCTCCAATGTAGACTGCTACCGGCAAAGACTGAGGAGTCTTCCTCCTAAGAACTACCAACACTGGACTTTGCTTTGCTTTCACTCCTTACGGGCCAGAATATAGTAAGAATCAGATAATCAATAAATGCCACTTTGTTATTACTTCAACTAATTTGCTAGCAAGCAAGTTCAAATTTAAATATTTTAAATGTTTATTTACTCTCTTTTTTCTTAGTGGGCAGATTAGCTTTGCATTGCTCTACCCAAGTGTCCATATGGGTCTTAGGGGTTTTTGTTGGTTTATTTTTTGTTGGTAATATATGTAAACTCTATAGACATTAACCTTTTACTATATTCTTCTCTTGAAATTGATTTCTAGTTTCATACCATTATGCTTGGAAAAGATGCTTGATGTAATTTCAGTCTGCTTAAATTTATTGAGATTTGTTTTGTTCCTAACATATTATCTATCCTAGAGAATGTTCCACGTGCACTTGAAAAAGTATTCTTTCGCTTTAGGGTGGAATGTTCTGTATATGTTTATTAAGTCCATCTGGTCTGATACGTCATGTAAGGCCAATGCTTCCTCATTGATTTTCTGTCTGGATAATCTCTCCATTGATGAAAGTGGGGTTATTAAAGTCCCTTACAATTATTGCATTGCTGAAAATTTCTCCCTTTCGGTCTGTTAATATTTGTTTTATATTTAGGTACTCCTATATCAGGTGCGTAAATATTTGCAAATGTTACATCCTCTTGTTGGGTTTGTATTTTTCTTAGTACTTTTTCATCCCATCATTTTTTGCTTTTTAACAGGTTTTACTTTAGAGAAATTGTGAAGTTTCTTTTTTTTAAGATTTTATTTATTTATTTGACAGACAAAGGTCACAAGTAGGCAGAGAGGCAGGCAGAGAGAGAAGGAAGCAGGCTGCCTGCTGAGCAGAGAGCCCAATGCAGGGCTTGACCTGGGATCATGACCTGAGCCAAAGGCAGAGGCTTTTACCCATTGAGCCACCCAGGCACCCTGAGAAATTGTAGTTTTTATAATAATCTTTGCCTATCTTTTCTTCTGAGAAGTCTTCCATTATTTAAATTGTTATAAAAACATTAATTCTCCCTAATTGGGATAGCAAATCTATCTTCTAATAGTTTATCTATAGTTTGATCTATTTATATTTATTTTGCTAATACCTGTGGAATTTATTTTAAGATATAGGTATTTGGAAATTTAAGATCCTGTTACCTCAATAATTTTTTAATTATGTATATTCTTATTATTTTGTGGCTTAGACAATCATATACTACATTCTTTTTTATATATACCAAACACTAGTTCTGAGCGCCTGATTTTCTTTTATTCTGATCAATACTAACCCATTTTGATTACTGCTGCCTTATAATATATTGTATTATGTAAGACTACTTCTCTCTCACTATTCATCTTTTTCAGAATATTCATTATGTTCTAGATATAAAGATTCAGTGCAAAATAATGGAAAGAACTGCACAAAAAGTCAGGAGATCTGAGTTCCTGTCTCAGCCCAGGAACCAACTGACTGAGTCTTTAAATACGTTCTTCAACCTCTGTTCCCTCTTACACTAGCTGACCTCAGAAGGCTCTTAGCTCTAAAGTAAGATTCAAGGGTTACAGGTCTTTTTTGGTTTTGCCTCTTAACTACCTATTTCTTTAAGTGAAATTTATACCATTCAATACAACATTTTAATTGTGATTGCTCTAAAGCTACACACTGGATTCAGAAGAACTGTCCTAGTGTTGTTTGTTTTATAGTTTATAGACTTTTTAAAATTACTTACTTTGAAAAAATTTAGTTCTCATTTCACATGGTTTGTCCCTCTATAAATCTGGGTTTTCCTTTCTTTTTCCTCTAAAAGATTTGAAGTTCTTTGTACAGGTCTCCTTATCTCTTATTAGGGCACATTCTGTACATTCTTACATATACATGAAGAAGACTCTTTTTTCATTAGATTTTCCTAGTTGACAATCAGTGGCATAGATGAATACTGCTTGGTATTATATGTGTTTCTTTTATATGAAGAAATGATACACGGATTACTACAGTGACTAACTAGCACAGTTACTATAATTAGAGTGATTACTGCATCCCAGGTACTGGATTAAGCATCTGATAATATTTCACTTAACGCTCATAGCAAACCTAGGAGGCAGGCCTTCCTATACCCCTTTTACAGATGAAGAAATTGAAGCCTGGGGAGGTTAAGTTCACATGGTCATTAATTGCTGAAGCCAGGATCAGAATCCAGGTGTGACCAAATCCAAAGGCTCTTGACCACTTTGCACAATGCTTTTTTCACATTCACAATCTGTTATTTTTATTTTATTGAATTCACTGTTTGTCTTGGTTGTGTATTTGTGTGTATGTGTGTGTGTACTTGTGTATCTGTCCATGTTTTCTACTTTGGCAACATTCTCTAATATAATGATGGTAAGGAGAATACTTGCCTTTTTTCTGTTTTTAATTGAATTGTTTTTGTGTTTTTCTTTGAAGGATCATGTTGTGTCTGATTCTTAAATAGATGTACTATTTTATTAGATTGTTTTATTTATTAAATATTTTATATTCCTAAATAGAAAAAGATATGTAATAAAATATTTAAAATATAAAAATACATTATTTCATCATATAGTATACTATTTTATATATTTTATGTTATTTTATATATACTATATATATTATATATACAAATATATATATTTTTATATATATTTGTATATATAGTATATTATTTTCTATTTTTATTATTTTAAGGAAATATTCTGGTCTATAAAGCTTCAAGATTTATGTTGAATTTTATCAATTTGCTTTGGGTATCTATTGAAGAATTACATAAATTCAGTCATTTAATATAGTAATAATTTTCCAAATTTAGAAATAAACCCTTGTGGTCCTGAAATAAAATTCATTTGGTCATGTTGTATTTTCTTTTATGTGTACTACCAAATTTTCTCCATAAGTATTTTTTTTAAGTATTCTGTAACATTCTGGCATTAGTTAAGATAAAATCTAAGTTGCTTTAACATAGAGGCTCAGAAGTATGCTAACCTATAGGGTAGAGAAGAATGTCTCAGCCTCGAGTAATGATTCTAAGGCAAGCTGTCAGGTTAGCAGGTGGCTCTGCTTCACATAATCATTTAGGGACCTTAGTTTCTTCTCTGCATTTCTATACATTTCCCTAGATGTATCTTTATAGAAATACATAAGTTTTGCCATGGGATAGTATCTTGGAAGTGGAACTGCTTGATCAAAAGGCATTTATATTTAAATACATATACATACTGCCAAATTAACTTATAAAATGTATACCAATTTTGGGCCTCCTGGGTGGCTCAGTCATTAAGCATCTGCCTTCGGCTCAGGTCATGATTCCAGGGATTGAGCCCCACATCGGGCTCCCTGCTCAGCAGGAAGCCTGCTTCTCCCTCTCCCACTCCCCTCACTTGTGTTCCTCTCTCACTATCTGTCTCTCTGTCAATTAAATAAAATCAATCTTTAAAAAAATATGCCAATTTAGATATCCACTACGTGCCCCCCTCCCATTTTTCTGTCATTTCTAGGATCTGGGTGGTTAAGAGTTTAAGCTTCAACACTGATTAGCTGCATAGCCTTGGGCAAGTTTCTTAGTCCTAGATGGCTCAGTTTGCTCATCTATATTATAGGTAAAATAATAGTACTATAGTACCTACTTCATTGGGCTGATATAATGTTTTTATGTGATACTGGTCTTTATTCCAGCAGAAACCTGGCATACATTTTTAATCCCTATAATCAAAGTTGTGGAACTTTATCACATGTGGGATGTTGTCCTGTGTGCTCCACAGTATATGTAGGATGGTGCTGGAGATGTGGTGAGCAGCCACATGTGTTTGGTTGATATCTGCAGATTTGGGACTTCCTTTTCCTACATTCTGAACATTCTGAATCAAAGAGCTTCTTCCCCTCTCATATCTAGCATGAAAGACTCTGGGAGTCTCAGTGAAAGCTAAAGAGGCCAGCTCTTTTTGGGAGCTCTAAATACAACAATGTATATGAGCTCATAGGAAAAACTCGAGTCTCTTATGATAATTGTTGGCTGTTCCTTTGGGAAATGGGAAAGATCCTTATCAGAACATTCTGGAATCTTAAGAACTTTGGCTCTCCTTCAGTTTCTGAGGATTGGGAGGCTCTTTCCTGCTGCATCTGGTCTTTCCAACAATCCAACACGTTCTCTTCACAGACCATTTGTAGGATGTTTGGTTCCTAATCATTTGCAGGTCATTTCGAGACAAAGATGTGAGGCTGATGGTGGGCTAGTTCCCAGGCTGCATGCTGGGGATGCATAGGTGAAAAAGACTAGGCTCTGCCTTCAAGAAGAGGGCCTTGTCTTGGCTGTCATTATTGGTTCCTTCAGTTACCTCAACAATGTCCATCTCATCTCTCAGCTCTCCTAACCTCCTCACCCAGCTCAATTTACTGCCTATACTCAGCCAGAGGAAATCTCTGAAATGCAAAACTGGTTCAGCATCTTCAGGGCCCTTTATTCAGCTCTTAAGATGAGCACTAGAATCCTTAGTAGGATGTACAAGGCCATGTGTAATTAACCCTGCTCCCCTTTCCCACATTTTCAAGGGCCACTCTCCTCACTCTCAATATCTTGGCCTTCCTTCAGCAACTCACTCCTCCTTCTTGGCTTGGCACAGGCACAGAACCTGGAATGTTCTTCCTCTCATCCTCTTTGCCTAATGAATTTTCATTCAGTCTTTTCTGCTCAAATGTCACTTTTCTAGGGAACACTTTTCCAGTACCTCCAGATCCTTCTGTCTTATAAAACCTATCACAGTATGAAATGTAATGTTTGATCTAAATGTAATGTAATTAATCTCTGTCCCATGAGGTAACAAGCTCCCAGATGACAGCGACTTGTCTATTTTGCTCAGCATTATATCCCTAGTTCCAAGCCCATTGTCTGAATCATAGTAAGCACTCAATAAATACTGGATAAATGAATGAGTTCACCTTCACCTTCTAGGAGAGGAAACACAAGGATAGAAAATGTCACTATAGTATATTGTGTCAAGACCTTACAATACAAAGTACCTAGGACCACAGGGAAAGAAGCAGCCAGCTCAGTAGGGGTGAGTGAGGGCAGGATTCCAGGAGGAGCAGCTTTGAGCTGAGGAAAAGAAAGGCACTGGAAGCAGCAGGAGCAAAGACACACATGGATCTTCCAGTTCTCGGCATGCTTCAGGAACAGAAGTAAACCTATGTGAACCAAGTGTGGGTCATGTGTTCTAGAGAGATGGATACTAGGGGTGGAGTACGAGTAGGGAGTAGGGAGAGTAAAGGCTTTGAGGGACAATAAATGAGTTTGAACTTCATTCAGGACCCCTTGGAAAGCCAGAGAAACCTTCAGATAAGGAAGCATCAGGATCAAAGCTGAATTTGAGAATAATTCTTCTTGACAAATTATGAAAGCTGGCCTGAAATGGGAGAGGCTGGAGGCAGGGAGACTGATAAAAAGGGTATGGAAACAGTATGGTGAGAGGTGATAAGACTGTAGATTGAGATGGACAGGAGGGGACATGGGAAGGACAGGTTTGAGAGCTCTCTGGAGGTCAGCTTGCTAGGACTTGGTGAGGAGACAGGGTAGAGGGGAAGACCAGAAAGACCACCAAATGTGTGTCCAGATGGCCAAGGTGGGTGATGGCATCATAAATGAGGATGGGGAGAACAGGAGGAAGAGCTCACCTGAGGAGAAAGACATCAAGTTTGGATTTGGATATGCTGAATGCCCATGGAGAACAGCTTGGATGCCACAGTCTGACAGACCTAGTTTTGCATCCTAGTTCTATTACTAATTAGCTGGAACACTGGGAAATCTACTTAACTTAGCTGAGCCTAAGTTTCCTAGAATGCAGAAACTTAGCTTAACAATATTTATTTTGCAAGGCTATTGTAAGGAATGAATGAGAAACTACACCTAACACAAGTTGATGTTTGATAATAGTGGCTGCTGAAATTGTTTTCATCATCTTGATCCAAGTGACAACGTCTAGAAAGTAGTTGGATATCGGGACATGGAGGTTGAGAGAGATATGGGGAGTCCCTCTAGCTACCTCCAGTCTGAGCTCAGAGCCCTCAGATTTCAGACAGGGAAAAGTCCTCCTTGAGAAGATCAATCTGAGGAAGGTTTATCCCCAACCAATAGCTTTGGCCTTTTGGGGGTCATCCTGAGTCTCAGAGCATCTTTAATCAGAAGCCCCAGAAGTTATTTTTCTAAGTCCTGGAGATTGCCAGAAACAAATGCATTCATTGGAATGAGCTAATACAGGCAGATATGTTTAAAATAATTCTACTGTTAAAATGCCTCTTGCATATTATCAAAATACTTAAGTAATAGTGAAAAATGCAAAGAAAGTAAATATAGCTTCTAACAAATGCCCTCTTCCCACAAATACAGGAGGAGGAAGGGAAGAAGGAATAAGATTATGCTAGATTGCTAGATGTACTTATTTTAGATAAAAAGTATGAAAATTTAATTGAACTTGAATTAAAGCAGAGTGAAACTGTAGGAATTGCTGAATTTTGGCAATTTCTTCCTCCAGAAAACAGAGATTAGTTTTTTAAAGTTTAAAATATACATTATGAAATGCATTAAGAGTTTGGAGTCATTGAGGTACTTTTTTTACATTCCATGTTTTAAATTTGGATTATTGACTTCCTACTGAAAAAGATGAAAGTGACAGCATTTCTTCCCACCTTCATATTTCTTCCTATCCTTCCATCTCCACAAATACAAATGATAACTTATACTTTTTATACTGTCAAGGCTTTACCATCTACATTCCGTTCTGTAAATATAATTTCCATAGTTAGTTAGCCCTAAACTTATATGTAAAAGGATTTAACGCTGACCATCATTCCCTTTACGATGGCTCACCATTACTTAGTTTGTGATTTTGATTTATGTTTTGTTTAGCTAGATTTTATTATCCAATAGTTTTTCTAGAAGGGCTCAAAGGTGCTGTTTCCTGAATTTTAGTACGTTTAAAAATGTTATCTTTATTCTTGAAGGACAACTTGCATAGTTTTAAATTTTGGGTCATTCTTTTCCTCAGAACTTGGTAGATGCTACAGTGTATTTAATGTTGTAGAGAAGTCTGAGACCAGCTGATTTCCAGCTCCCCTCAACCTCCACCTCTCCCTGTAGATGGCTTACTCTTTCCACAAGGGCAGTTGGAGAAGCACTTCTTTATACATACGTGTGTGTGTGTGTGTGTGTGTACGTGTATATATGTATAAATGTATCTATGAATTGTTCCTTTTGTTCACTAGTTCAAAGACACCACAATCTGTAAATTTCTCAACAGTATCTCAACTACAGGTCCATTATTTAATCTCTAAATATTTCAGTCTTTCTTTCTTAGTTGCTATGTAGTTGCCATGCCATTGTTCTCATCTTATTTCTTTTTGATATGGACATTTTCACCTGGATTTTCTCTTTACCTAAATATATTGTGAAGGTCAATTTTCATTGACTCCTTCCAACCTTATCTGAGATCCCTGTCCTCCCTGCAGTGCTTAGCTGAAGACTGGATATTTTATGTTTGCTTTATTACTGCTTTGGTGGTAGGGAAAAGGGGAAGTTCAGATGGAGCTGTGTGTAGTGGTGTTTGTAGGATTGGTTTCTGCTCTTTTTCTGTAACTTTGTTTATAGTCCAACATATGAATTTATTACACTGCAGTATGGGCATATCTTATGCTTTTAGGTGAGTAGTAGTGGATTATAGATAATTTCCCCAATTTAGGGTAGAATTGCAGAGACAATCAGCCCAGGTGTTTATTTTCCAGACTTGGCTCAACTATTCCCAGCAGCCATTCTCACTCCCCTGTCAGATAGAGGAAAGGAAAAATAGACAAAATCCAAGGAGTTTGGCCACTATGCTATTTTTCAAAAGTGGTGGTCAGGGTTAGGGAACAGCTTCAACTGGGGCTTTCCATGTGTCTCCTGCCCACACTTTATTGGATGGGCTTGTTTTATTCTTTTTTCTTTTGTCTTACATTCTGGTAAATCCCTCCATATTGTTTGAGATAATCAGCTCTGGTAGAATGCTGTGCAATCATTCTGCTTTTCCTCTCCCCTCTTACTCAGTAAGAAAAGCAAATAGCAGCACAGGAAGTTTTTTCTCTTGTTGGGAGTATTATTGTAGTGGCATGGAGATCCTTCCTTTCTGAAGAAACTTTCTGAATCTTCTGTGGAGGCTGCCTGCTCACCCCCTCAGTCTACTTCCCTTCTCATTCTGTGTATTACACTCTTGCCAGAATTCTTCCTCTTAACATCTTCCTCTCAGTAATGATTCTTTGAGGGAAGAAAAAAGGGCTATCAAGCGTGGGAGCTCTACATTTATTCCTAGCAAGTTCTGTCTTTCTCTAGCCATTATTTTTTTTCTGCATATAACTTTCTAAAAAAATTAACATATCATATAATGTATTATTTGCTTTGGGGATACAGATCTGTGAATCATCAGTCTTACCCAATTCACAGCTCTCACCATAGCACATACCCTCCCCAATGTCCATAACCCAGCCACCCTATCCCTCCCCCCTACCCCCCAGCAACCCTCAGTTTGTTTCTTGAGATTAAGAGTCTCTTATGATTTGTCTCCCTCCCTGGTCCCATCTTGTTTCATTTTTTTCCCTCCCTACCCACCACGACGTCCTGCCCCGCCTCTCAAATTCCTCATATCAGAGAGATCATATGATAATTGTCTTTCTCTGATTGACTTATTTTGCTTAGCATAATACCCTCTAGTTCCATCCACGTCCTTGTCTAGCCATTATTTTTAAAGATGATTGCTTTTTCTTATATTTGAGAGTTGCTGGTATATTTATGGTTTAAAAATTTTTGTAATTGTTGACTTCATGAGGTGGATGACTGGTTCTAGGATCCATAAGTTCTAGGATCACCCTTCAGACAGCCATCTTATCAGGGCTAGAAGGCCTCACTAGTTATTTTTTTGGTGGGGCAAGGGAGGTTCAACCTAGGCAACTTCTCTTGGCAAAAGCCTCTGGTATGGCTTTCATTTGATTATTAGTTCGTCTACGGTTCAATTAATCATATAGATTTCTCAGGAGTTCACTGCTTAATTATCTCTCTGCTGGGTGCAGTGTGGATACATAAAGGTATAGCAAGGCCAGAGGGAACACAAGGTTTATCATCTATCACATTGAAAAGTCAGAGAGCAGTAAGTGCCAGGACAGAACCCAAGAGATGACTGGTAGCTAACAGAACATCTAGTTCAATCTTATATTCAAAGCAGGATCACTGGCTACCCCATTTCTGACAGACGGCCCTCCAGACTTTGCTGGGATACCTTAAGTACCAGCAAACTCCTGAACACTGTTCTGTTATTGGAAAGCTCAAAATATTTAAATAATCTTTATCTTGAACCAAACTATATAAGTCCTCCTCTCTGCATGGTCTCCTTTGGAGAAACTTCTAATTCACATGACTCCCAATCTTAGCTGCACTTAGATGGCTACCACAAGTATACCTCTAGTCCCAATCTCTGGCCTGGCGTATAATTCTGGAAAATGAGCTGGCTGGAAACCTGCCCATGAGAGATGGTAGAACATGGATGGCTGGAAGTCCTGCGTGTGAATGTAAAGTAACCATTGTTGGGATGAAGATACCTGATTTGACCCAAGTAAAAGAGATTTGAGGCTTTTAATCCTAAAGGTACCGTAAGCCCATAGTAAGGTACAGTGAGTCTATGCTGCATGAATAACAAATGTCAATGCCAGGGACATTTGCCCATGTCTTCCTAAGTTAAGCGCTTGTTAGAGCATATCTGGGACAGCAACAATCAGAACGTGTGCAGGAAGGGGATGATTATCTAGAGGGCATAGGCCATAGTGGGTGATAATGAACAGATGGAAAAACAAGGGTAAAGCCTGGAGAAGGGAAGCTTTAGAGAGCTACAAGAGCTGTCTTCAAACAGGAGAAAGATTTATGGGAAGGAGGATACTTGGTTGGTTCTTTCTGCTCTCAGAGCACACACCCAGGATAGTTTTATGAGATAACAAAAGGCCGGTTCATTGGTTCTTTTGGCTAGGAGGCATCTATTTCTAGGATCTGTAAAAGATCTAGTGACCCTAACTTTACCCTGGAAAAACACTGTTTCTATTTCTATCTATGGGGATATGGAACCAGATTTCTAGGTAGGACATCAGTGATTGAGTCACTGAATTAATTTGAGAAAGAATAATTGGGCAACAGGGCTCCTGAGAAGCCTGCCAAAGAGAGGGGACTTTTCCAAATATTACAGCTAAAGAGCAACCAGCTTTCAGTTGCCAGAAACCAACCCTGAACCCCAGACACAAGAGCCTGCTTGGTACTGTGGGGAGCAATGGGGGGAACTAGAATTTAAAGCAGATGAAATTGGTTTGAAATTTGACTATGAGTTACTAGTTTTGTGACTTTAAGTTATTAACCTTGCAGAGTCTTGACTTACCTACCTGTAAAATAGGATGATTAAGTTCTAGCTCATTGGATCATTGTGAAGATAAAATAAAGATTATAAAGCCCCTAGCATATAATTAAGTTCTTATAAACCGAAGCAAGATACCAACAGTGCTACTGTGGTTCCAGACATTTTATAAGTTAAGCACTTTGGTTTTTTTCAGGGCTCCCTTCTGAACTCTCCTCAGCTATTGAGGAAGAAGAACCAAAAACTGGCTTGGATGTCATGCCTAATATTTCTGACATGCTGCTGCGCAAACTGCGGGTCCACAAGTCTCTCCCTGGAAGGTAAAACGAAGGCATGGGTTGCATAAGACACTGTATTGGGTAGGCCCTGTGTTAGATTCTAGATGGGACACAGGGCAGCATGGGCCTTGATTTTTGACCCCAGAAAAATGAATGAAGGAGATAAGAGAGTATATCACTAAGTAATAGGAATTGAGTGGGTGCCTGCAAATGAGGCATCCTGCCAGGCTCAATTAACCTGGAGACTAAATTGTTGGGGGCCTGAGAAAGGCCATTAAGAGGAGAAATCAGATGTAACAGAACTCCCTGATTTGGGGGAAAGGAAAACAAGTTTTGTCCAGGGGATGTGATGTTCAAACTGCACACTATCATCACCTAAAACACAGTCATCAGAGCAATACTCAGAGGGGCCTAGCAACTAAGCCAGCATCAGGAAAAATGCCAGAAACAGGTCAGAAGCGGGTTGCATTCTGGAGAAAGGGGAACCCTCCTACATTGTTGCTGGGAATGCAAGCTGGTGCAGCCACTCTAGAAAACAGTATGGAGGTTCCTCAAAAAGTTGAAAATAGAGATACCCTATGACCCAGCAATTGCACTACTGGATATTCACCCTAAAGATACAAATGTAGTGACCCAAAGGGGCACGAGCACCTCAATGTTTATAGCAGCAATGTCCACAATAGCCAAACTATGGAAAGAACCTAGATGTCCATCAACAGATGAATGGATAAAGAAGATGTGGTATGTATATATGTATATATATATGTATATATATATACACACACACACACATACATACATAATGGAATACTATGCAGCCATCAAAAAATGAAATCTTGTCCTTTGCAATGATGTGGATGGAACTCGAGGGTATTATGCTGAGCAAAATAAGTCAATCAGAGAAAGACAATTATAATTTGATCTCATGGATATGAGGAATTTGAGAAACAAGACAGAGGATCATAGGGGAAAGGAGGGAAAAATCAAACAAGATAAAATCAGAGTGGGAGACAAACCATAGGAGATTCTTAATCTCAGGAAACAAACTGAGGGTTGCTGGAGGGGAGGGGATGGGAGGGATGGGGTGTCTGGGTGATAGACATTAGGGAGGGTATGTGCTATGTTGAGTGCTGTGAATTCTGTAAGACCGATGAATCACAGACCTGTACCCCTATAATACATTATAGGCAAATTTAAGAAAGAGAAACAGGTTGCATCCACAGCTGAAGGAGGGCATGGGTGGGGCCAGTTCATCTCAGGGAAGGCAGAGAGAGGCTGCCCAGAAGCAGGAAACCAAAGGAGAAGCATGGCAGCGCTCTGCAGGTTACAGAGCATGTTTACATGCTGTGCCTTTTGGTGTTTGTAACAACCCAGTGAGGCAGAAAAGGAAGATTTTGTTTCTCTTCAGTCAGAGAAAAGAGGCAAAGCAACATGCTAACAATTGACAGAGTCAGGAATTGAACTCAGGGTGGGCTGGTTGCAGACTCACTGCCTTTCCATTATACTAGGGGCCTGTTACAAGTATCCAAACCAGCACTGGTACTCTTGTCTGTAAGGAACAAGGCTGGTGAATAGTGTTACTGACTTCTTTTTCCTCAGTAAAGCTGAAGATCATTAGTATCATTAGAGCTCACCTCCAGTTAATTAAATTCCCCCAGCTTACCCAGGTGAGGGAAACTGAGCAGTTCTATCTTCTATAAGTTAATAGCTACTAGCTACAAACCTTGAGGCCACACTGGACCTGCATGGGCCTGCATGGGCCTGCATGGTCAATGAATTAAGATCAGCTTCTGAACCTGTGGTCCAGGCTCTCAGATTGTAGTCAGTGGCTCTCATGCATTGTGTCAATAGCTACATTGCCCATCCCCAAACTCCCTGCTCCAACCACTAAACCAGGCTCCCTCCTTCTGGCCTCAGTAAAGGCTATTTGCAGCTTAGGCTTGTGGCTGGGCCCAGAACTCTCTACCCCTGTTTTGGGGCTTGGGATAGATGGGCAAAGAGTTGCCCAGCAGAAGGAAGCCAGAATTTCAAGAATCCTTCCCTTAGAAAAAATATGGGGACATTATACTTGAGTTTTAATACAAAGGAGTTGGTTTCATGATCTATGTGGGCTATGTGAATTGGGACTGGACCATACCAAGAAGGAGCTCAGAGTGTCAGCAAATTGAATGAATTCAGTAGAAAAATCAGGTCAGGTCTGTTGATGCCTGGGTGGCTCAATCAGTTAGGCATCTGCCTTCAACTCAGATCATGATCCCAGGGCCCTGGGATCAAGTCCCACATTGGGCTGCTTGCTCAGCGAGGAGCCTACTTCTTCCTCTCCCTCTGCCCCTCCCCCGCTTGTGCTCACTCACTCATGCTCTTTATCTCTCTGACAAATCAATAAACAAAATCTAGAAAGAAAGGAAGGAAGGGAGGAAAGAAGAAAGAGAGAGAGAAAGGCAAGGTCTGGAGCCCAAATTAGGGATATGGTCAGTGGTTGATTAACAAGAGTGCAAAAAGGACATATCACTGGATCAAAAACCAATAGGAGCAATAAATAGGCACTTAATCAATAAGTAGTCATTGGAGTGCCTATTATGTGCCAAACATTAGAATGGAGAACAAACAGACACAGTCCCTGTTATTAGGGCACTTACATTCTAGGCAGAGAGACAAATAATGTTCAAGTAACTAAATGTACGATTCCAGACAGCAAAACTGCTAAGAAGACCATGAGATAGTCACATACAGGGAATAACACAGGAATGGAACATTGGGTAGAGGGTCAAGGAAGGCCTCTATGATAAAGTAGTAATTAATATGAGACATGCAAATGACAAAATGAAGTCATCCATGCAAAGATTTTGGTGAAGACATTTCCAGACAAAAAGCATAGTAATTTCAACAAATGGTGCTAGGATGACTTGATGCAAAAGAGTAAAGTTGGAATAACTTTAACCTCACACTATACATAAAAATTAACTCAAAATGGACCATAGAGCAAAATGTAGAGCTAGTGCTATCAAACTGTTAGAAGACAACATAAGAACAAATCTTCAATACTTTGGGTTAGTCCATAGTTTCTTAGATATGACACTAAAAGCACAAGCAATTAGAGAAAAAAAATAGATGAATAGTATTTCATCAAAACAAAAGTTTTATGATGCAAACAATACCACTAAGAAAGTGAAAAGACAACCCACAGAATGTGAGAAAATAAGGGATTTATTTCCAGAATATATCTGGAACTCTCTAATTCAATAAAAAGATAACTAATTTTTTTTAAGGATAAAGGATTTAAGTAGACATTTCTTCAAAGGATATATATGAGGGGTCAATAAGCACTGAAAGGATGTGCAACGTCAATCTTTAGGGAAATGCAAATCAAAATGTTAATGAGATACCATTTCACATCTTCTAGAATGGCTATAATAAAAAAGGTGGATAATTAATAAGTATTAGTGAGGATGTGAAGAAACCAGAGTTCTTGGTAAAATGGTGCAGCCACTTTGGAATAACAGTTTGGCAATTCTTCAAAAAGTT
This sequence comes from Martes martes, assembly GCF_963455335.1. Taxonomy (NCBI): domain Eukaryota; kingdom Metazoa; phylum Chordata; class Mammalia; order Carnivora; family Mustelidae; genus Martes; species Martes martes. The sequence continues at coordinate 50,146,808 of NC_137898.1, forward strand.
GAATATGGAGTTACCATATGGCCCAGCAATTCTACTCCTTGGTGTATAACAAAGAGAAATGAAAACATGCGTCTACACAAAAACTTATACACAAATGTTCAGTCACAGTGTTTTTCATATTGACCAGAAAGTGGAAATAGCCCAAATGTCCAATGACTGGATAAATAAAATGTGATATATCTATATAATGGAAAATTATTCAGCCATAAAAATGAAGTATTGATACATGCTACTACATGGATGAATCTTGAAAATATTATGCTAAGTGAAAGAAGCCAGCCACAAAAAGCCACATGTCATATGATTCCATTTTTATGAAATTTCCAGAATAGGGACATCCATGGAGTGAGAAAGATTAGTGATTGCCTTGGGCTGGGAATGGGGCGGGGGAAGAGGGATCACTAATGGGTACAGGGTTTCTTTTGGGGATGATGAAAAGTTCCAAAATTAACCATAGTGATTGATGGTTGTATAACTCTGTGAACATATTAAAAATTATTGAATTATAAATTATAAAAGGTGAAATTTTGTGGCATGTGGATTATATTTCAAATAAAGCTATTATGAAAGAAAGTGGGGATAAAAAAAGGAAAGAACAGTAAATGCAAAGCCCCTGGGACCACATTGAAGTGAGTGTGAGGAGCAGAATGGTCAATGGAGACTAGGAAAAGGAAAGTCTGGTAGAGGCTGGTTCACAGAAGATCCTGATTTTATTCTAAGGTCTATTTAAGGGAGTTTAAATTCTGAGGCAGGCATTGCCATCCCAATAATCTCATTTTACATAAACTGCTGGGCTTCCATCTTTTTTGAAGGCCCATGGCTCTGCCCCCTAGCTGTCTATACCAGTTCGTAAGATAGAGCTCTCTGCATCAGGAGCTGACCATGTTATGTGGCCTTTTTTTTTTTTTTTTTTAACTTAAACCACACCTCCTTGAGTCCTCAGGGCTTTGCACATTTTGAAAAAAAAAAAAAATGTGTTCTATAGAAGAAAAGCAGAAACTGAATTATCAAAATAGTAAGTCTGGTTAATAATGAAAATATGTGTATTTCACATACTATCCAAATAAAGCCAGGAGTCAAAGGCAAGCTGAGCAACATCTGATAAATTCATTTAAGCAATATGTGCTCTATATGACAGTCAAGATTATGTTGGCTGGCCCACAGAGGAAAGGGCCTGATGGGTGGGGTTGTGACAAGCATTGTAATACAGCATCAAACATCTTTGCAGTTGTTTGTTCCATGCTCTGTACTCTGCTGACTTGATGACCATGGGGTCTTGTTGCCTCATCCTCACAGGAAGGCTCTCACAGTCCTTTGTCAGGGGTGAGAAACAGCCCCTTGCAGAGATAACTGACCCCTACCTTTGCTCTTGGGGTCCCTTCACACCCGTCAAAGGGAGGAAGCTGTGTTTCCTGAGAATCTTATCGATGGCGTGCTCTGTTGCCAAATCCTATGACGCTGGTAGGACCCCTCCCAGTCCTCCCACCCCAGCACAGGAAAGGGCCTGCGCATTATTTACATTGTCTGGGTTTCAGAACAGGACTAGCTTTAGTCAACAGCAAGAGCAGCAGAGGCAGAGTGAGAGTGCAGAAAAAAGGACTGCTAAATGTGCGAATCACACATGAAGAGGAACCTCTCAGAATGATACCTGTGTGGGGGCTGGGACTTTCTTGCCTGGTCTCTAATTCCAACCATCAGAGGAGGTTCTCACTGTAGAGAAGAACTCTGGGCACCCTTTCCTACCTTGTATTCTCTGGCCCACATGCACTCTTGTCACAACTCTCAGAGACAGGAGAAGGGTCAGGCTTTACAGACCAGGGTAGCCCTGAAAAAATTATAAAGACTACTCAGATGTGTACAGTTTATAAAGTATGTAGCACATGCATTCTCTTACTAAGTCCTCACAATAAGCCCATGAATTAGTCATAACAGCAGTTAGCATCTCCTGAATGCCTACTCAGTGTGGATGTCATGTGTACACACACACACGCACACACATTTACACATGTATGCATACATAAACACATGTGTGTGTCATATATGTGTGAATATATTCACACATATATCTATATATACATATGTATACATATTTATAATGCTCCTGCAAGGTAGATATTATTCCCATTTTACAGATGAGCAAATTTAAATAACTTGTCTGAAGTCACAGATAGTAGTGGGTGCTGATGGAGGACTGATGCCAAGATCTAATATTTTCTACCACCCTTCCTCTGTAGGAGTCAATATCTGGGCAAATGTCTTATGATTACAGAGCTCACACAAAGGGTACCCTGCATCTTTTCCAACTCACCAATTCTTCTTACTGCATTCCTGGAAAGACATGGTCTGCTGGTTGTTCAAAGTCACTTTTTGGTTTACTTCATAGGTTGGATATAGTTCATTTGCATGTCTTTTCTTTTTCACAGTGCCCCTCCACTCACTGAAAAGGAAGTTGAGGTAAGTGATTCCAGTGCTGTATGAAATTTAGTGCCTGGGCTCGACTGGGTTTATTGAAAACATTCTATTTTCTAGCCTCTGCCCCTGACAATTTTGTACAAAAATGAGAACGTGTGATTGTGGGATAATATGGATATTGCGATCAGCTCTACTGAAATGCTGAGACTCCCACCCCAGGTGATGGAAGATTTTGGCAAATTTGGTCAGAGATGAGAAGGTAGCTGGGAATTCCACAGTTCTTCAAGAATGGTTTATGCTCTTTAAAAGTGTGACTTAGAAATGCAAAGTTACTGGGAGGCTGCAGAATTGAACCAAATTTATTTCAAAATTAATAACAGATGGTCAGATTTCAAGTTTTAAACTTTGGCCCAGAGGAAGAAGGTACTTCCCTTCTGAGGGTTCCAGACCTAAGGAAGGAAGCTCACCCAAGGTGGGAAGCTGTGCTGTCAGCTCATCAGCCTTCCCTGATTCCTCCTTTACTCCCCTTGGGGCTTCCTTGTCTCTGTAGAGATGCTATCCCAGTGAGGTTGTGAGTGAGCTGAGAGGAACTTGTCTGCATTTCATTCTGGCAAAGGGGTAGGGTAGATGGACAAAGACAGTGCGTCCCAGGTGAGGTGGTAAGGTAGTGAGGACCTCTGGTGCCAGCACTAGTTTGTTTCTAAGACAACTAGGTTGGAGTTGATAGAAGGAAGAGGGTAAGAACCTGGATGAGTCCAGAATCTTTTACTCCAGGTTGGGAGGTTATAAGGTTTTAAAAGTCTTTGTAGCAAGGTTTGCCACTGACAATAAGAAGATGAATATTCCCTTCCTGAGACCCAGTGGACTGGACAGTGGACTGGACAGCAGAGGAAGACACACAATGTGAAATGTCTCCCGGAGACAGTAACAATTACCTTGTACACAGATATTGCGCTTAGTTCATCACACACTCACATCCATCCTTTCAACAGATCCTCCAATCAGCTCAGTGAAGTTGGTAGAGCAGGAATTAGAACAAAGGAGGAAACCAAGTGATGAACTAATTTACCCAAGGTCCCAGACCCAGTGCTTAGCAGAACCAACATTTAGACCCAAATATTCTAACTAAATACAGGACTCTCTATATCACACTGCCATGAAGGGGACAACTCAGGTATAGAAAAATAAACATTGAACATTATTGATAAACTTGACTGGACTGAGGCTTGGTAGAACAGAAAATCCCCACTCACTGACACCAGTGAAGATGGGCTATGGGCAGTTTGTTTAATGGCCAGCTTCTATCTGCAGATGTATACTGACACAATTAGTGTTCAGCATGGTGACAACAGCACAGGCTTTGAAATCAAATAGTGTAAGGTTGAATCCTGGTTCTACCACTTCATGTCGCTCTGAACAAGTTAATGACCTCTCTGGTCTCAGTCTCTTTACCCACAATGTGGCCACAACAGTGCCTATTGCAGATGCTTTTTGTGCGGTAAATGAGTCAAGGTGCACAGAACTCACAGCAGTGCTAGCATATCGTGCATGCTTAATGAGGAGTAGCGTCCAGGGTTGCCATCATTGTTGTTATTGGGTCAGTTCAAGGCCTTTAGTTCTGTCTGAAGATGTCTACCCACTGTGGGCCATATCACATGTGGGTCTACCCACTGTGGGCCATATCACATGAACTCAGAAGGTCAGACAGTGTTAGCTCACCCCAAGGGTGTAGATCTGCACCACTTGACTCAGGGCAAACGAATGGTGTAAAAATGAAAGCCATTGCTTCTTCCTGTACAGAGTCCATCCGTCTATTTCTCCTCCCCAGTAGTTTCCTGTCATGCCAGGAGTTTCATGTTTGCTCAGTCCACCTTGTAAAGTTTCATTCATGCATCCCATATTTTTGGCATGGAATATTTGTTCCAGAAAACTTCTCCTAACAGAATCATACCTGGATGTATTTAATCTCCTGGCAGCTTCTTAAAGCTACGTTCTGTGCAGGATTTATAATACTCAGGCAAGATGCTGGTTGAAATTTGCTTTAAGTCAACAATGCTTATATTTTAAATGGAGTTTCTTTAAATAGAGTGGTTCCATGCAAAACCTCCAAAATGCATGTGTAATAAATCCTAGCATGAATCGAAACTGCTTCACAATCAGCTATGTTGGGCTGAGTTTACCTAAACCTAAATACAGGATGTTATTTTCTTGAAATTCAGGAAAAAGCAAAGTGTTATTCTTTTATTGTTTTTCAGTAAAATGCATTTGGTCTTCTGGTTCTGGAAAGGACCTAGCATGGACCTCAGGTTACTATTTCACCATCTTTTGTGCAGTTCACTATGAAAGGAGAATTTCACTTGTACACAGCTGTTTTGGTGACTGGCTCCAGGAGCTGATGTAAAACACTCATGCAAGAAACACACCTGTGACCTTGTTCCCTGTAATAACTCCTCCTAGCATCTCTCCTACACTCTTGTTCCCAACAGAATGTGTTTGTACAACTGTCCTTGGCCTTTAGAAATGACAGCTACACTCTGGAATCTAGAATTAACCAGGCTGAAAGGGAACGCAACCTAACAGAGGAGAACACAGAGAAGGAACTGGAAAACTTCAAAGCTTCCATTACGGTAATTGTGGATCCTGATGGGGGACTCCTTGACTGTCTCCCAGGGCTATGCCAGGTGTCCTGATTTTCTCAGTCAACAAGTAGAGTATCCTGACATGAGAAATCAGGCCAAGGCTCCAAGCCAGAGAGAGTCTTCCTCCGAGAGCTTGGAGGAACTAAGGCAGAGACCTGAAGGCCTGGTTACCTTGGGGGCTGTGAATAAGGCCTCCAATTCCCTGGAAACTTCTCAAGAGTAGGCTGGGTGACCTGGGATGGCAAAAGGAGCTCCTTAGGAACTAGAGACCTGGATGTGATTCCCTTCTTTCATGTCAGTCAGGTATAGAGTATCCACACTGGGCTTTTCGATCCCCAGAAGGTATAGCCCAGACCTTGCAGAGGCCACTCTTTTCAGCCAGGATGGGGACCAGGGCTTGTCTTGTGACAGCTCAAGTCAAGTCTTGGTATGGAGCCCAGCTGAAGCTCCTTCTCACTCCCCAGTCCTCAGCTTCACTATGGCACCACTGTGAGCACCGAGAGACCTACCAGAAGCTGCTGGAGGATATTGCTGTCTTGCACCGCTTGGCTGCACGCCTCTCCAGTCGAGCTGAGATGGTGGGGGCCGTCCGCCAGGTGAGCCTCTTCAGCTCCCAGCCATCTGACTAGCTCAGCTCTGCCCACAGTAACTAGAGCATGAATGTAAGCAATGACAACTACAGATTCCACTTACTGATGGCTTCCTCGGTGCCAGACATCCTGTGTACGTTATTGTGTTTTTATTAAGGTATTTCTGGTGGACCTCTAAACCCTTGAGGTGTTCCTTGGAAAAAGCTTTCTGTGAACATGTAAGTTTGAGAACTGCTGCGTACTACCTTCTTTTCTTGGAGATTTCCGACACATGTTGGCACCATCAAGGCTTTGAGAACACCTATAGTGAAGAAGCCTATTTAAAACTACCTGTATGTTTCCTAAATGTATCTGACTGAAGAACCACAAAATACCTATTCAACTCCCATGGAACTCGTATTTGGCAAATATGCTTTCAGGAAAAACTGCTTTGTTTCATTTACTCCTCCCAGCAACTCCGTAAATATCTTTTCCCCACAAAGACCTGAAGCTTCAGAAAGGTAATAGCACTAGTGTGCCGCACAGCTGGGATGCAGACCCAGGTTTGGCTCCCTCTTAGCCACTTTGAAGTCCTAAAACACACACGGCACCACCCTGATCCAGGATGGTGTCATGAGATCAGACTCCTGAGGCCCAATCTTGGCTCCATCAGGATTCACTGTGTGACCTCAGGCCATTTATTGAGCTCTCTGTGTTCCAACTTCTCCAGCCAATGCGGATGGTGATAGCGTCTGTCATATAGGCTTACAATAATATTTGCAAAGCGCCTAGATGTTATTATCACTGCTGCTAGGATGGTGCTCACCTGTTATGCTGCACTGGTTACATCAGCAGGGTGTTCCTGGGACAGAGCCTAGAGCAGTTCTTGTCGAATGAAGGAAGGACAAGCCACTGGGCGGTCCCACCCACCCCTGTGTTCTTCCGGGGAAAGGGCACCTGACTCAGCAGCACACCCAGGAAGTCACCCTGGCTGGGAGAAGCAACAAAGGGAGAGCTCAAGGGAAGTGGCTACCTCCAGGAAGCTTCCCTGACCCATTCTCTCAGCATGGAGGACTTTTCTACCTCTCATCTCCTGAGGCATTGTGGCTGTGCTTATTCTTGTCCTCCCTGAGTGCAAGTGCCTGAATCCCCCCCTCAGCTCACATCACAGACAGCAAACCCTTGGAGGGCAGAGCTGCATCTTTTAATTGTGTCCTTTTAATTCTTCCAGCCCACAGGTTAGGTCAGAGCAAACAAGTGTCAATAAGCCTTTCCTCCAATTGCCCTGTGCGCTCACGCTCTCCTTTCCTGCAGGAAAAGCGCATGTCAAAGGCAACAGAGGTAATGATGCAGTATGTGGAGAATCTGAAGAGAACATATGAGAAAGACCATGCAGAGCTCATGGAGTTTAAAAAACTTGCAAATCAGAACTCAAGCCGCAGCTGTGGCCCCTCTGGTAAGGAACTGGGCTCCTGCCCCCATCTTGGCCACACGGTGTGGGTCCCTCATGGCTCTAGGCCAGGATCACATCCATCAATGCAGCCTGAGGAGTTCTAGTTGAGCAAGGCTCATTGTCCTTGCCCAGTGCTGCCCATAGGGGCCTCACAGCAGCTGTTCAGGTGAGACTAGGGACCTAGAACCAGGAAACATGAATAGTCCCAAAGCAACTCCTGACACAGTGAACAACAGCAGTTGACCACTGATACAAAGCCATAGGCTACAAGAGCTCTCTCTACTTTATGAGAAGGACAGACCCCTGACCTTACAGTCTTTGTGCTTTGGAATACATACTAAGGAATTTAGGCTTTATCCTAGAAAATATTAGGGATCCAACCAAAGATTTATGTTCACATATGGAGTTTAGAATGTTCCCTCATTACAGTGTGGCAGTTATATTAGTGGGATAGAGCCAGAGACAGGGAAACCCACAAAGCTGCTATTACAATAGTCCAGGTGAGAGATGAGCCTCGACAGTGGGGATGGCATGAGATCCTGGCTAAAAGAGATATTCCTGAGATAAATTGTCATGGGCAAGACAAATGTTTTAGAGAAATACTCTTTAAAAAGTGTTCTATACAATTGCTATAGGAGCACAGAGATGATTATGCCTGAAGGAGTCAAGGAAGGTTTTACAGAGGGATGGCATCTGGGCAGTTTTTCAAAGTAAAAATAGGCATTCTCCAGGCAAGGGGGGAAATAGATCCCAAGTAGAGGAAACAGTGTGTACAAGAATGTAGGGTTGGAATGGAAAGGGTATGGAACAAAGAATTTGATGTGGTTACAGTGTTGGGAGTGTGATGATGACAGTTTGAAGGTAAGCCTTGGTAAGCCAGGGCCATATGCCAGGTCATTCTAATAATTTGGGCCTTTGTCCTCGAGGCTATGTGGAAGCACTGGTGAGTTTATACCATCTAACATGGTCAGATTCTATTTTCAGAAGATTTGTCTGACTTCAGAGTAGACAATACATTGGGAGAGTGTAGACACTGAGGTCTGGAGAGGCAGGTCAGGAGGCACTTGCTGAAGTCCAGCATGAGGAGGATGGTGCCTTGGACCAGGATCTCTCCTTGAGAGCCAGGGTCTAGGCTCTGGCTGATGAGGATGGTGTTAGCAGGAGAAAACAGACCTTTTAGTGACAGGAATCCCTGTGGAATGCAAACATCCGTGTTACCAAGAGCAGGAGGGGGGAAAGTATAACAGATGGAGGAACCTTTATAAACAGGAGGTTTCACGAGTTTCCTGGGGAATATCAGTGACAATTTCCAGAGTCCAAAGGCAGTGTACATATGCTCCCAACTGTCTGCTTTTGATCTTGGCAGCAAGACTCCTGACCCACATGCATCTGGGCCTGCAGCAAACTAGTTTCTGTCAGTGCTGGGAGTTGGAGAAGTTGCCACTAAAGAAACCCTAATATGTGGGCTCTTGCATTATTGTTCTGGAAGGTGCAAGGTCTGCTGTAAACTGCCCTATCCAAGATTTATGAAAGGAACAGTTACCCAATGAGTTTCATTCATTCATTCTAAAGACATTTATTGAACTCCTTTGCTGTCCCCCACATGATACTAAATATAGAAGTAAAGGGCACATGGTCACTGAGATCCAAAGGAACTCCCAGCTGTTGCAGAGGGCAGAAAAGTATAACCAGCCCAGTGACAAAAGTAAGCAGATTTTTATGGGGAGCATACCACAGAGTCCCACATTCAGTCTGGGGACATGAGAAAGTGCTTATAATATGTAGGGAGATGGTAGCTGAGTCTTAAATGGTGACTAAATGTTTTTCAGACATTTGTTCCCATACCACTCTTTCTCAGCCTGGTCTGGTGTAGAGGGGCCAGCATCCACCTAACAGGTGTGTCCATTGGATATCCTGTGACCATTCCCAAATAATTTTAGTTTTTAAGCCTTTACATGACTTCTAGCAACCTTTCTTTGTCTATGCCTGAGACTCTGAAGACTACAGTGAAATAAAAATACCTCTGATTTAAAGAAAGGTTATACATTACATTTAAAAATATACATTTAAAAATATCCATTTTTTTCCTGAATATGAAACACTGATTGTTTACACTTTGAATTATTTCCTTAAGATGGATTTCTAGATGTGTAGATACTGGTTTGGGGGAAAGAAATTTTTATAAGGCTCTTAAAGCAAACTATTTTCGAATAACTCATTGATATTTCCATTTAATGGGTAACAGTAGTGCTCAGTTCATTGTGCCATTGAGATTCTTGTCCTTTCCTTTAAAAATATTTTTGACTTTGATGCGCCAAGATTCTATCTCATCATTTTAGTTTGTATTTTTTTTTACCTTTTCAATTGTTTACTGGACATTTGTAGTTCCACTTTTATAAATTCTCTAGTTATATCTTTTGCCCACTTGTAAAATTGGCATTTTATTCATTTGTATGAATGCTACAATATATAGAAAATGTTTTCTGGTTCTGCTATTTTGGCTGACTGGAAAACTTGAAACTCCTTGACCACAAGTACTTAGACATTTCTGCTGGATAAAATAAAGCAAACTTTAGTCTAAAAGAATAGCTGAATCTACAGGAAAAGAAATTGAAATACTCAGATACAAGAAAAGAAAAGAGAACTGAAACCTGCAGCTTCCTTGGGGACACGAGTCAGCTTCAGTTATCTGGGTGCTAAGCTTCTGCACTTGCATGCAATCTGAGATATCTCGGACACCTATGACAGAGAGTTGATTTGAGACTCCCACAGAAAGCTAAGATTTTCCAAGCACTGCATCTTTAGACAGAACTTAAACAAGAAAAAAACAGTTGCCAAACAGCAGAAACACAAATCAAGGAAGTCCGTTTCATCCTGTCGTAGGAAAAATACTTTCTGCTTTCTCGTAGGAAAAATGTATGCCATGACAGAAGTTGTGGTGCAATATGCAGAGACTCTGTAAAGAACATCACAATGATGTCTGTAGGAACACTGTCAGAAACAAACATAAAGCCACTCTGGAGAGGCACACCCTTCACCCGGGGCACACAAGATTCCCTAACTGAAGCCTCACGAAAGGTGATTTTACAGTATAGAATTATAAAATACACAAGAAAACAATCCACTTTGAACAAGAATCATCAGACACACTAAACAATAGGGTTATATCCTAAGGACTGCAGAAAATAAAACAATCTGGTAATTTTTTAAAGGTATGTTTAAAAATTATTAAAGGTATCAAACAATGACTGAAAACATGAGAATAAAATACAGTTATCAAAAAAGAATAAAATAGAACTAGAAATGAGGAACAGAATCATGGAAATTAAAAACTCAGTAGTTTAGGTGTGGTAGGTACTATAATGGTGGTAATTACTCTAGTGGAGATTTCCAAATTTCTCCTTTCAGGCACACTTCTCTGTTCCCTTGAAGTTAGGTGATGCCATGTGATTTGGCAAATAAAATGTGAGCAGGACAACATGGGTCACCTTTGAGTTGAGGCCTTTAAAAAACTAGTGTGCAGCGGCACCTGGGTGGTTCAGTTGGTTAAGACTCTGCCTTCAGCTCAGGTCATGATCCCGGGGTCCTGGGATCAACCCCATCATTGGGCTCCCTGCTCAGCAGTGAGTCTGCTTCTCCCTCTCCCTCTGCTGCCCCCCTGCTGTGCCCTCTCTCTTTCTCTCTCTCTCAAATGAATAAAATCTTAGAAAGGAAAGAAGGACGGAAGGAAGGAAGGAATGAACTAGTGTGCGAATTACCCCATGTTTCTTCCTCTTCAGATGACAATCATCTCTGCTCCAGAATGGACATGTAACATAAGGAAGAACTAAATATTGTTATAGGTGACTAAAACTTTGGGGTTGTTTTTTATGGGGTTGTTTATTAATAAGCATAACCTAGCTTACTGGTATAACATTTAAATCAGATTGGGCACAGTTGAGGGGAAAATTTAGTTAACTGAAGATAGATTTTCAGAAGTTGCCTAAAATGCAGTTCAGAGGGATAAACTGATTAAAAATATGAAAGAAAATATTGTATTATAAGATATGGGATACAGAGTATAAAATGAGAAAGTTCCAAATGCATCTATTAGCAGATCTACAAGAGGAGGGAGAGAGAAAATACTCAAAGATTTTCCAAAATCTGAGAATTTCCCAAAACTAAAGACAGACATGAATCCTTGGATTCAGAAAGAACAGTGAATTCCAAGAAGAAATAAAAACACATCGAAGCAAAGTGAAAACTTTAAAAGTAATCAGAGAGAGAGGAGGGAGGATTTACAAAAGACTGATAATTCTCAATAGCAATAGTAGTACCAAAAGACAATGAAGTGGGGTGGGGGAATGGGGTAACTGGATGATGGACATTAAGGTGGACACATGATGTAATAAGTACCAGGTATAATAATAAGACTGATGAACCACTGAACTCTACTTCTGAAACTAACAATACACTACATGTTAATTAACTGAATTAAAAAAAGAATGAAGTTAAAGTCTTCAAGCAGCTGTGAAAAAAATAACTGTCAACCTAGAGAAAATATAACCAGCTAAACTATGACACAAGCTTGAAGGCTAGGTAAAAATATTTTGAGAACAACTGAGAAAATTTACCTCTCAAAAATCCTTGCCAAAAGAACAAGTAAGGATGGACTTAGGGGAAAAAAAATTAAGATTAAAAAAAAAAGTAGGATGCAAGAAGGAATAATCAGACATTTGTAAGTGTGGGTAAATCTAAACAAGCATTTACTATATAAAACAACAGTCATAATAACATGGGATTACCAAAACAAAGTGAGACAAAAATATTGAAAAGCAATATAATTTGAGATTCAAGGGAGTTATTGTTTTAAGGTTTCATTAAGAAAAGAATAGAAATCTTGATTAATTTAAAATTTAAAGTCACGTAACATAGTACAAATTTAAGTTGGGCACATTAAAGATTAGAACTAAATAATAACAATGAAATACTACTCAGCTATCAGAAAGGACAAATACCCACCATTTGTACTGACATGGATGGAGCTGGAGGGGATTATGTTAAGTGAAATAAGTTAAGCAGAGAAAGACAATTATCATATGGTTTCGCTCATATGTGGAACATAAGCAATAGCATGGAGAACCATAGGGGAAGAGAGGGAAATCCAAAGGGGGAGAAATCAGAGAGGGAGATGAACCATGAGAGACTATGGACACTGAGAAACAATCTGGGGGTTTCAGAGGGGATGCGGATGGGGGAAAGGGGTAACAGGGTGATGGGTATTAAGGAGGGCACATGCTGTGATGAGCACTGGGTGTTATACTTGAATCACTGAACACTGCATCAAAAACTAATTATGCACTATACAGTGGCTAGCTGAACATAATAAAAAAATAAATAAAATTAAATAAAATTTTAAAAGTAAAAGATTGGCGATTACGGCTTTAAGCAAAGCAAATAAAAAATGTGTAGTTTAGTGTAAAAAATTGAAGATTAGAACTAAAATGTGCAACTTCTAAAGCAATGTGCAGAGTGGGAAAGGAAAAAAATCAATGAAGTGAGATAAATAAAAAGGGAAAAATTAGCTATGTGTTTCTTTCTTTCTTTTTAAAGATTTTATTTATTTATTTGATAGAAGACACAGCAAGAGAGGGAACACAAGCAGGGTGAGTGTGAGAGGGAGAAGCAGGCCTCCCGTTGGGCAGAGAGCCCGATGTGAGGCTCTATCTGGTATCATGACCTGAGCTGAAGGCAGACGCTTAACGACTGAGCCACCCAGGTGCCCCTAGCTATGGGTTTCTTAAGAGACACATCTAACATACATGGATAAGAAGGATAAACAGATATATAAGCCAAATGATATTCGTCAAACTGAAACTGAAACTGAGCTTTTAAAAACCTTTCTTTGTACATACTGGTGTTTTCTGGTGGCAATATTATCCAGGTGTGGTGCAAAATTTCTTTATTAATATATAATGTATTCTTTGTTGCAAAACATTTTATATAAATTATATCACTTAATGTATGCATAAAGGAGATTAAAATCCCAGGGTGCTGGTTTCCTTTGTTCCAAATTGTTTTATAGATGACTTATTGAAACCACTCTGTCAACAAGTTTCCATTCTCTACTGATATTGCACCTTCCCTGCTCATAATTTCCCTGACTGTACATCTCTTAAATGAGCAAGAAATAACCCAATAAGCCTTGGTATTGCTACAAGTAGTTTTTTGCACACTCTCCAGGGTATTACCAGAGACTGTGCAGTGGTGTCAGGTGGATATGAGGTCCCAGATGGGCTTCTTATAGTGCCCAGAGGAGTTAAAATAAAAGTTCTGTACAGAAAGCCCACTTTGCAGATAATTGTCTCAGGGGATAGTGGGAAACTTGGTGTTCCCAACACCTAGGCTCTTGGACTAATACTTGAGGGCCGGTTCTGACGAATCGCTATCTCAGCTTAGTGTTGGGATATCCGTTTTCTGTTGGAGACTACTCTGAAAACTTACCTGAGTTCTCTTCTCTGTTCCTTCTTGCTGCAGAAGACGGGGTCCCTCGAACAGCGCGATCCATGTCCCTCACACTGGGAAAGGTATGTATGTTCAAGGAATACCAGGGCTCCCCGGGGATTCCAACAGAAGTTTCCATAATCACCAGAAAGTCATTCATCCTTGAATCCACAGGTGTCAAGAGAACCTCTAGACAGATTCTGAAATTTAGCTTACTACACTTGCTAGTTTGTCCTTCAGCCTTCCCTTATTCATGGTTTCCCTGATCATACCATCCCCAAAATGAACATGGAATGATGCATAAATCTTGGTGTATTCCTATCCTTTTCATATACTTCCCAGGGTGTTACCCAGAGACTGGGGGTCATTTCTGTTCCATTTCTTTCAGATATAAGCTAAAATAAGAACATTTTGAGAAATCACTCACCACTAACAGAAACCTTGGGTCAACTCTGGCCAATTTTTCCACACGAACCCTCAACACCATCACTAACCCAAAACCAAAATATCCAGTGAATGTAATTATAGCATCAGAAACTAGTAGGCATTTCCAGGCCTTTCTGAAATGTGGCTGATGCTCCCTCCCTGACAGTGGGCCTGGTCACTTCTCTTCCCACAGAACATGCCCCGCCGGAGGGTCAGTGTTGCAGTGGTTCCCAAGTTTAATGCCCTGAACATTGCCAGCCAAACTCCCAGCTCATCGCCCATCCCCTCCTTACCAGCCATGGTGAGTATGATGATGCCTACCTCCCAGCCCTTTTCAACCTATCCCTCAGGCTCACTACTATGGGGTGACCCAGGTGGGAGCAGGGTCAACAAGAAGATGAAATTCCCAGCACAGATTTTGGAATATGGGCTCAAAAAAGCTCAATATAGACCCGGCCCCATGTCTTCCATTGCCCTGAGAAGACTCAGTATCCTTGAGAAAGGTGCTGGCATCTCAAAGACTGTTCTTTGAAAATGTTATCTCCTTCTATGCTTAAACCAAAATCCTCCAAGATGGGTTTAGTGGGTTTTTTTCCCACTCTGCAATGGATTTAAATATCTGAAGGTTGCATTGTATAGTAAGTGGTAGGACTGAGCTTTTAACCTTAGGGTTTCTGATTCCAAGGCCTGAGTTCTTAAACCCACTGTTAACCTGCATCAATTCATTGCAGCATTTAGAAATGAAACTACTAGACTGCCCATTAATAAGATCTTGGTTAACTATAGACAGCCCTAAAAAGGGCTTTCTGTGCAGTTGTTAAAAATAACATGAAAAATGTCCACAATTTATTATTAATGAAAAGGAATTTAAAACAGTGTATGCAGTAGAATTGTTTTGTAGGGTTTTTTTTTAAGAGTATTTTTTCTATGTGTAGACATAGCAAATTCTGGAAGAATATATGTAAAACTATTAATAGTTATCTCTGGGCAATGGTAAAGCCACAGGTGATTTTTATTTTCTTCCTGATGCCTTTTTATATTACTATAATAAGAATCTGTTGCCAATAATCAGAAAAAAAGTCATTTCAATTATTTTAAACATACACAGTTCCTATGTAGCAGAATATTTTCTACATCCCAGGCTTTTGTAGATCTGGTTAATATTATTTAAAACTTTTCTAATTCTTTCTTCAGTTACTTCTCTATTCTGTGTCCATGAGCAGCACTACTCTATAAGCCAATCTGATTGTGTAAACAATAGGTAAAGTAGATTCAAGCTCTATTGTTCCAGTAGGTAGCAATAGCTTCTTTCACCTCTTTTTCAATCATCTATGAAACTATCCTAAATTCCCAAATCACTCACTAAAACAAATCAACTTAAAAAAAAATTTTTTTAAAGGAACTTAGGAAGGGCTAGCTAGTATGTTTGATAGACCTATTTCTAATACTATGCTACGTATAAGAATATTATTTTCAAATATGCAGTTGCCCTTGAACAATGCAAGAGTTGGGGGCAATTGAACCCCCAGGCAGTTGAAAATCTGCATATAACTTTTGACTCTCCCAAAACTTCTGATGATCGGAAAACGTACCAATAACATGTCAATTAATACATATTTTGCATGTTATATGTATTATATACTGTATTCTTATGATAAAGCAAGCTAGAGAAAAGAAAATGTTAAGAAAATCATAAGGAAGAGAAAATACATTTATAATATTGTACTATATTTAAAATCCGTATATAAGTAGACCTACATAGTTCAAACCCGTGTTGCTCAAGGGTCAACTGTATATTCATTTAGACTAAAAGTTGGCAACCAGGGATATACATTAAAATCACACAAGGTACTTCTAAAACATTGCTCAGTCTTCACCCCAAGATTCTGAATTGGATCAGTACTTTAAGTCCCCCTCACAGTGATTCTAAGGTACAAACAGAATTGAGATCCATTTCTTAAATCAAATCTGTTGTAAAAAAAAAAAAATGTACCTCATTGTTTATTTTTTATATTTATATATATGTTTATAAATATAATATTACATATTATATTTATATAATTTATTATAAAGACATTTCTTATGGCTTGGGGTTTTAGTAATGACAGGCTTTTCCTGAGGATTATGCTTGGAGCTACAGCTCGAAGGCAGTGATGGGCTTTTGTTTGCTAGGAGGCCTGCTGGTATTTAGTTCAAGTCAGTAAACCTGGGACTGAGGAAAAACTGAGGCTCTGCTCGAGAATAGGGCATCAAAATATAAATTCTTCACTCAGGGAAACTTAAGAGGGGAAGGAAAAGGTGCAGGTTGTATGGGCCTCAGGGGGCACTAAGGAACGGAGGACAGGGAAGGCCCCACGCCTGGGTTCAGAAGCAGATCAGAAACCATGGTTGTGGGGGAAGAGCTGAGATAGCAGCAGCCCCGTCCCCGTATCATCAGAGACGTAGCAGCTCTGGCTTCTTCCTTCCTAGCTAATCTTCAATTGTCTGTCTCCTGTTTTTCATCTAGTCAGAATCCCCCAATGGGAAAGGCAACCTACCAGTCACCTCAGCACTGCCTGCACTTTTGGAAAAGTAAGTTGGTTTATCTTCCTCTTAACTTTGGGGATCTCTGAGAAAATTTTCCCTAAGTCACTTTTCCTCCCATCCTCACTCCCAAAATGTGATGGAAAGCAAATTAAGTTCTAAGGGAAGGAAATAAGTGGGACTCTGAGACCCACAAAGATTTCAGAGTCAGTTTGCTGTCTGGACCAGGAAGATGCTGTGGCTGAGTCCAAGTGTACCTCAATCTCAGAAGAGCCCAGAGGAGACAGACACCTTCTCTGTTGGTTAGGATTCGTTGGGCTACAGATACAAGAAAGCCCCAACTCGAAGGGGCTTAAATAGTAAGTCCAGAGGTAGGGCTTTCCCAGATACAGTATATCAAGGCCCCAGCTCTACGATTTCCTTGCTTGCTTCTGCTCACTTTGTATGTTGACTTTATCAGCAGCTTGTGGCAAATGACTACTATTTTCAAGTATTCTATCCAGACATGAAGTATTTAGAAGAGGACTATCTCTTCCCATGCTTCTTTTTTATAAACAAACCCAGAAACTTTTTTTTTTTAGACTTCCTTATCTTGTTAGTAAATTTGGAACATAGTTCTTTTCTAAATCAAACACAGACTTTGGAAATGGGATTGTCATCATGGGCTTAAACTGTGCGCTGGAGCTGGGGACAGACGGTCAGCTTCCCATGAAGCAAAGTGATACACTGAAGAAGAGTAAATTCCTGAGCAAAATTACAATCCTGTAAGGAAACGGGCAGGAGATTGAGTACTGAGTGGCAATGAATAGCGTCTGCCATGCCTAATTTTTCTAGGCATCTGTGCAATTTGTAGGTCTTTTCATCCTCAGCCAGAGCAAGGCAGGCTGTTTTTATACTCAGAAGAGTTTATAATTTGCTTTTCAAATTCTTTCATTTGCTTGCTGGAAAACATCTGGATCACAGCTGTCACCTCTCAGAACTTTCACCTTGTGTCTTTTCTCACTTGGTAGAACATACACCTTTATTCTTCCTTCTTCTTTGCCTTAAGACAGCTTTAGCCCTCCATTTTTCATTGTTGTTAGAATAGTTTTACTTGACCTGACCAGGAAACTCTATGTGGGTCCCTTTTCAGTAGAGACAATCTCCCAAGCTCTCCACCCCGCCCCCCGACTCAGCCTGTTTTACTCACCTCTCAGTATATCCAACCACCCACCTATCGCTCACTGACTCACCCACTTTAGTCTTGAAGTTTGTCCAGAACTCCTTACTTTGACATCTCACTCTGTGTCAGCTTAAAGGTCCTTCATCTTGTATAGGGCATTTTTGTTTCTATCTTTGTTTCCTTATTTTTTTTCAAGCATTGCAAAGAAATTGTAAAGGGTACAAACTAAAAACCATGTGGAAGTGACCAAGATTGCAAAGACATATCAAGTCCTTAGAGCCATAATGTCTACTCCATGATCTCTGAATCTCTCCAGTGATGGTTACTTGATGCCCTGAGTGAAAAGCATGCTAAAATTCTCCCTTCTAATTCTGCCTTTGGATGCACAAACCCCTTCTTCAAAAGGCCCCCAATGAGGCCCCATCCTCTATTCTTGGCCTACAGAACCAATCAAAGACAAAGATATATGTCCTCACTCTTTGAAAAAGACTAATCATGATGGAGCCAGGCCTGGACTCTAAACTATTGCTCATGCCAGCTGAGAGCTTCCCTCTGAGGTGGTGTAGATTATCAAGAACCTGAGTTATCCTTGGTAGGAGAGAGTGAGATACAAAATTCAGCAATCATTGGCCCCAAATCAGAAGTGACAACGAATGAGGATCAATAATGGCATCACCATTCCAAGAGTTTAGAACCAGGAGAGACAGGGACAGAGTGAGGATTGAGACAAGTCAAGGAATAAACTCAAAGAAGGTATCTGTAGCTCACCTTTTTCTACCCAGAGGGACCACCATGATATATTACCCATGCTGTGGCTGACTTGCCTATTGGGAATGCACCCAGCCTATTAAAATGGCTGCAAAACGGGGAGGACATATTCAAAAGAGGAGGATTCTAACACTAACAGTAACTTCCCCCTCCTGGATTTATGAAAGGCGCTAAGTGACTTTCATCTGAATTCATGAAACTGGAAATATTCATAGACTGCCAAGAGGCTAATAATGTGAATTAAATTAAATCTGTGAATTAAATCTGTGAATTAAATTAATATCTTGTTTTAATACAAGCACAATAAATTCTAGCTACCTTCTCCATACTGTTAAGGAGAAAAAAATGCATTATAAGTTAATATACATTGCTTTCTAGATTGTTATATTTAGCTTGATTTAAAGTGACTTCACATTTCCCTAAGCATATGATGACTAGGCAGGAAGGGAACTGGCTACGCATGTGAAAGATGATCAGAAGATCAAATTACCTGTGGCTAGTTCTCAAGAAAATACCTGAGAACCGATTGCCCAATGTGATTTGAGAGAATTCTAAGTGTTGCTGTTGTAGGTCACTTCATCGTAAATTGTTCTTCACTCAAGGAATATTTAGGTCTAGGTCTAGGGATATTTAGAATTATAGGAAAATATGCAGAGTAATATTTGAAGTTAATCTTTAAGATTAAAACAGAATAAAGCTCATGATGAGTTCCATAAGTAGGAAAAGCTATTTGTAGACTTATTCTCTCATTCCTTCAACAATTAATCACCAAGGTCTAGGTATCTAGAATACACTCAGAAGTTCACAGTGTAATGGAAAAGGCAGATGGGAAACAGTCCCTTATGATACAATGTGATGGATGATAGCATAAGGAAGTATAAGGTTGCTAAAGCAACAGGAGAGAAGAAAATGAGTACCTTAACCCAGACTGGGTGTAGGTGGGGGAGGGGAGCCTCAGAAAATGTTTCCTCTAGGAATTTGCTTTTAAAGTGAAACCTGAGCGACACCTGGGTTGCTCAGTCAGTTAAGCATCTGATTTTGGCTTAGGTCATGATCCCAGGGTTCTGGGATGGAGTCCTGCATTGGGCTCCTTGCTCAGCGAGGAGCCTGCTTCTCCCTCTGCCTGTTGCTCCCCCTGCTTGTGCTCTCTTTCTCTCTCTCTCTGACAAATAAATAAATAAAATATTTAAAAATAAATAAATAAAAATAAAATGAAACCTGAAAGTTATATAGTTTAACCAGGTGAACTGGAGGTTAACAACATTCCAGGCTCTGAAGCAAGAAAGTATGGAGTCGTCAAGAAATAATAATAAGATGATAGTGATACTTACTGTTATTATTTACAGCATGCTTGCTTCATACCAAGTCCTGTTCTAATTGCTTTACATTAACGATCTCATTTAATCCTTACAACATACCCATGAGGTAGGTATTAATATCAATATTAACTACTAATATTAACTATTAACATCCCTATTTTATAGATGTGGAAACTGCAACTCAGAGAAATGACTTGCCTGAGGTTACACAGTAGTGGGTAACAGAACTCATGCTCTTGTTTTTGTTTTTTTTTTTAATTTTTATATTTTTTTATAAACATATAATGTATTTTTATCCCCAGGGGTACAGGTCTGTGAATCGCCAGGTTTACACACTTCACAGCACTCACCATAGCACATACCCTCCCCAATGTCCATAATCCCACCCCCCTTTCCCTCCCTCCCCCCCCCACAACCCTCAGTTTGTTTTGTGAGATTAAGAGTCACTTATGGTTTGTCTCCCTCCCGATCCCATCTTGTTTCATTTATTCTTTTCCTACCCTCCAAACCCCCCACGTTGCACCTCCACTTCCTCATATCAGGGAGATCATATGATAGTTGTCTTTCTCCGATTGACTTATTTCACTAAGCATGATACCCTCTAGTTCCATCCACGTCTTCGCAAATAGCAAGATCTCATTTCTTTTGATGGCTGCATAGTATTCCATTGCGTATATATACCACATCTTCTTTATCCATTCATCTGTTGATGGACATCTAGGTTCTTTCCATAGTTTGCCTATTGTAGACATTGCTGCTATAAACATTTGGGTGCACGTGCCCCTTCGGATCACTACATTTGTACCTTTAGGGTAAATACACAGTAGTGCAATCGCTGGGTCATAGGGTAGTTCTATTTTCAACTTTTTGAGGAACCTCCATGCTGTTTTCCAGAATGGTTACACCAGCTTGCATTCCCACCAACAGTGTAGGAGGGTTCCCTTCTTTCCGCATCCTCGCCAGCATCTGTCATTTCCTGTCTTGTTAATTTTAGCCATTCTGACTGGTGTGAGGTGGTATCTCATTGTGGTTTTGATTTGTATTTCCCTGATGCCGAGAACTCATGCTCTTAACCTCTTAATAGACACTCCAACTAGAATAAAGGAAAGAAGTGCAGTATGACTGGAGACAAGAGGATGCATTTAAGCGCTATTTTTATAAGAAGTCTTATGAACTATTTTGAATGACTGGTGACCTTCATGGCTGGCCATGGAAGCAGAGTGTGGGATGGGAGCAGAGTGTGTACACAGAGCAGTGCACTGAGGAATTAGCAAAGCCATGGATGTGAATGATGCACAGTATTGGTTTCATATAGGGGGCAATTTAATGATATATTACTGAGCAATTTCACTATAATCTCTAAAATAACCATTTTCCTACATTTTTGAAGCAGCCAGGCTTTGATGTTAAAGGCTTTGTATGACATCAAATATTTATAGCAAATAACTCCCCTTTGCTGATATTCTAGAATGAATTAGCCCTCCATCAACTAGTAGTGTATCCCAGGCATCTGAGACTGAGTAACATGAGTAAGGAAGGTCTTCTAGCCCAGTTCCCTTGGACTGGACTTCTCTGAGGGGTTCAAGGCAATGGGAGTGGCTAAGAGACATCAATGAACCCAAAAAGGTAAGATCTGTCCACTAGAAAGAATTGCAGTCACTTTCAAATATTGTTTACCACATGGGAAAAAAATAGATTCTAACATAACTCCCAATTAAACAATACATTTTGACTGAAGGACCCCTCACATTAGTTAGAACTAAGCACAATGACAAACAATTTTGACCTGGTGGACATGAGAAAACAATGAACTTCATTTTAATGAATCATCCCAGAAAGAAAGCATGCAAGATTTCAGGCTGGGAATAGATGCCAAGATCCATCTGTGTTTGGCCCAGAAGTTTCTAGGGTGGGCACAGACTGTGCTCAGCTCCATGTTTATAGACATGAATAGAGATTCCTACAGCTCAACCCAAACACTGGGTCCTCAGGAAATAGCCATTTACAGAAAGGACCTGCCCACTTCACAAAATTAATAGGCAGACTGGATAAGCCATAGTGAAGTCAGTGTAACTCAGCAAACACTTAAAGCACTTACTGTATGCTAAGCATCATCATAACTCAAGCAGCCTCTCTCTATGATTGCAGTCATGGAAGGACGGATAGGTATATAAAATATAAAAATGCCCTCTCTCTGAGTTATGCTGAAATGAGGAGTGCAATGAGGACATAATGGGAAGGAGTGATCAACTTTAACCAGAAGATGTGGGAATGGGGAGAACACCGGCAAATATTCCACAGAGGAGAAGGTATTTGAGCTGAGTCTTAAAGATACACAGGAAGTTTCCAGGTAGTTAGAGATGATATATAAGGAACTATTAACTCAGTCTAGGGATCAGGAGATAACAGCAAATATTTTACAGATTGTGTTTCCCCTACTTCCCCACCCTACTTCTAGTATTAAACCAAAGGCTGTCCCAGCCCACCTTACATTCTAAACAAGTACCCTTTAAAAGAAGGCAGCATCATAAGCCATGGCCCAGCCTAACGGCAAGAATGGCTTCACTCAGCAGATACCCTGGAGCCCCACACCACTCAGAGCCCCAGAAAAAGACTTCTATTGAAAGGGAGGGCTCAAGGAAATGTGAAAAATGCTTCTTGACATGAATTTAGAAGACCAAGGTGAGAATCCCAGCCAGGCCCACTACGTATCAATAATGTGAACTTAGGCAAGTCACCTAATCAATCTGAGCTTGGGTTTCTCATCTCACAGATGGGATAACACCCTGCCTGGGTGGCAATTAGTGAAGTCAAGAGCATGGGCAAGTGTCAGACCACACAGGGTCAAATCCAAACTCTATCACACATAGATTGTGTAATCTTGGGCTGGTTATTTAACCTCTCTGGGTCTTGGTTTCCTCACCTGTTAACTTGACCACAATAGTATTGCCTATCTCATGGGTCATTCATGAGTGTTAAGTGAAATCTTACCACAGAGTCTGATACATAAGATAAATATTAGCTCTTCTTATCATTGGGAGGATCAAGTGAGGCAATGTATGTAAAAGCACCTTAAGAACTGAAGCCCCATAGGTGAGTGAGTTGGACAAGGTGATCAACACAACCTGGGACAGTTGGACCCTGGACAGAAGATCCTTATGTTAAAGGGCCACTGAAATAGCTCTACAAGGGAAATGTTTTAGTCTCTAGAGAGCGGTGACCTGCAGATAGTGAAAGTTTGGGTTCTTCTGATTCTGAAGTGTCAGAATAATATAAATCAAGTTCTCCTTTAAAGATATAAATAATCACCTGGTAATTTATTAGCTTGGATTTCTTTTTTATGGATCAGGTTTGGAAGAACCTCAGATTGCTCCCCAACATAACTAATAGTGATAAACATCATTTGTTGAGTACTATATTCCAAAACATTTATTTATATTTTGCATTAATTCCTACACTACCATCATCAGGTACATACTATTACCCTCATTTTACAGTTGAGGAATCTAAAGTTCTGGAAGGGTTAAGGATTTGCATGTACTGCAGCTGGAATTTGAACCCTAGTTTGCCTCAGGCAGGTTCTTTTCCTCTATATTCCCCCGTCGTCCTCCATACTATTTGTCACTAACCTCTTAGGTTATCAGCTATAGATAAAAGAAACTAAAAGCCTGATACCAATATTTCATTTCTAACATATAAATATATTTCATAAAAGAATTGCTTCCCTATCCTTGGCTGTAGCTATGTTTTTCTGCTCTGTTCCAATCATTTGGACAAATAGGAAACTGCACATTAGGCAAAGGTCACATGGAAGGGAGTGGATAATATAATTTGCAAAAGGAGAAATGTTATGAATAGCTGATATTTTTAGAGTGTTATCTTTCTTGTTCACAATGGGTTTTGGTTTCCAGCCTGATGAAATGTAAATTTTACAAGGTCTGAGGAAAACTAAGGGATGAGAAGCTGATGCCAAGAAAGAGAAAGTATAAGGCTCACTGAAAGAGCCTATCTGAGAGGTTGTAGAGGGTAGCAGCTGCAGTCTTTCAGAGTCCTGGGTAAAAAGCTTCTCTCACTGTTCTGCCTTGTTCAAGGGCTTCTCCATGGCATGACTCCCAGTGGGATTTCAGACACCTTAGGTGGGCCACAGGATTTACAGGGAAGGCATGGCCATCAGGATCCTTCCTTTAAACTCATGCTTGCATACTTCAAATGGACTCCCAGAAATGCCTAGCTATCCTACTATGATTTTCTAGCATTTTTGTTTCCCCCCTTCTCACATGACTCATGCACACCTTCTCCTCTCTTCTCAATCCTTCCTAGGTTTATATACCTCTCACTCTCAGCGTATGATCTTGTCTTCCATTTTAAAGAGAAAATTTACACTATTAGATAGGAGCCCTCCTCTTCCTTCACCAGATCCCCTACCCACCGTCTTCATCTCCATCCCCCCTTTGTTCTCTCTGAGAAGTTTCTCCACCTTTCTAAGGTCTATCCCTACTTCCCTTTTCAAACGATTTATTTCTTCGGTCACCCCTTTCTCTCATCCCCTATACTGGATCATTTCTATCCACATTCAAATGTGCTTTCATCCCTCCACTTCAGCTATGTATCCCAGAACACACTTTTCTACTTCCCTTTCCAGTCAGTTTACTGTGTCTAGATCTTCTTTTTCTTGCCTCTCATTCTCTACTAAGTCCATTCTAATCTGTCTTTGGCTCCCACCATTTCACCAAAGCTCCTCTTGACCTCTGTATTATCAAATCTAATAATCTATAGATCTCTGTACTCATCTGACTTGGACTCTCAGAAGTGAAACTGTGACACAATTAACTCCTCCTTGACATGCTCTCCTCTCCTGGGTTCCAGGAGTCCATATTCTCCTGGTTTTCCTCCTAACTTTCTGGCTTCTACTCCTCTGTAGGTTTCTTTTCCACCTGAACTAAGGGCAGAGATGTCCAGGGCTTGGTCCTGGGTCTTCTTTTCCTATTTCCTCATACTGTCTCCCTAGACAATCTTATCCATCCCCTGGCTTTAAATGTCATATATATTCTGATGATGCCAAATGTTATCTCTAGCCTCTAGAGCTCTTCTCCAACTCACTTTGGTGTATCCAACTACCTACTTGACATCTCCATCTGGATATTTCACTGGCATTGAAAATTTATCTTGTCCAAAAGTTAACTCCTTCTTCATTGCCTCTTTCAGTTCCTCAAGTATATCTGCATCTTTTGTGTCTCAGGGTCTTCACACATCTGCATCCCCCCCCTAGGATGATCTTCCCTCTGCTACAGATACAGCTGACTTTTCATCTTTCAGGTCTTTGCTGCAGTTAAACCACCTCAGAGAGGTCTTTTCTAACCACTCAATTGAAGTAGATTCTCCCCTTGTTACTTTCTGCACTGCACAGAGTTTATCTCTTTCAATAAAGTTATCACAATTTGTAATTAACTACATATTATTTTCTTTCCTCTTTTGGGGCATTCTCTCCTGCTAAGCTCCATGCTGGCAAAGACTGTTTCTTTCATCATCTAATGTATTCCCATACATTACAAGGTGCCTGTGACTTAGTCAGTACTCAGTGGATACTTAAATGAATGAAGCAAAAGATGGGCTACTGGAATGGAATGAGTCCGACTGAACGTTTGGCCCACCTCCATCTTCCTCATCTTAGTGCTATGGAGCTCCCAACAGCTGTCTGTCCACTCATAGAATCTCCTGGAATAAGAGTAAAGATGGATTTAGGTGCATGAAGAAAAAGAGAGCTAGCATATTATTTGATGTTTAGAGATCTGAGGAGGATTCTTGGACCAGGGTCTTTGAAAAATCTTGTCTCAGGGTAGAAGGATTGAAATGAACACAGCCTAGAATGAGTTTCCTCACTTCCGAAAAGGAATCAGGCCAAAGACATGGTTCGGTTTTCAGACACCCAATCTGGCTGAAAGGACACCCTGTACTTCCCTCTTCTCACTAGTGGAAAGACAAATGGGGACCCAGATTGTGAAGCTTCTGCTCCCATGCCGACTTTGAGTTGCCTGGAGGAGA
Source organism: Martes martes (assembly GCF_963455335.1). Taxonomy (NCBI): domain Eukaryota; kingdom Metazoa; phylum Chordata; class Mammalia; order Carnivora; family Mustelidae; genus Martes; species Martes martes. The sequence goes on from NC_137898.1 coordinate 50,172,604, forward strand.
TTAGCCAGGAGACCAAGGCCAGGATGGAGGAGGAAGCATACAACAAGGGGTGAGTCAGACTTCGTCCACCCTGAGGTCACCTGGTAGGTCTCAGAAGATACCTTCCCACAGGCCTTTCCTGTTTCTTAAGAGGAGTTAAGGAAGCAACCAGTGGCCCTAGGGCCGCTTCACCTCAGTAAAGAACTACATAAGAGAGAACAGTACTGTTCCACAGGAAGGACAAGAGGAAGTAGGGTGAGAGGGTGTGGTTAGGCAATAATTAGACTGCCCTCTTTTTAGGCAGAAAGCCACCAGAATGCCACTGCCCAGAATGGTCTGGAAATAAAGCCCCTGGGTGGGTTCCTCTTGGTCGTGCCTGAGGCTTGCTGACACATGCTCAGAGGAGTGATGTTGCTATCAACAATGCCCAGGAGTAGCTATAACCCTGCTTCTTAGAACTGCCCCTGCCATCCCTTCCTTCTGTAAACTGGAGCCCCCTCAACTTCCAACTGTCCCCTTTTCTGATTGAGATTCGATAACACCTTTGGCTCATTGTCAGTCACTAAGGGGACAGAGTACTGAGCAGGGCCCAAGCCTAGACTGGTAGAAAAGTATTTCTGACCAGGCATAGCATCCTGATCTTCTCCTTTCTCCATAGCTCCTAAGGGAGACACAGCTTCCCATCATTATAGGACCTGGGGGCTTCTGTGTAGCAGCCATATATACTACGGTGAGGTTGTCCTAGCCAAACTGTGCTTGTCTTAAACATTCAGCTATAGGACAAGCAAAAAGAGTATTGATCCTGAGCAAAGGACATCAGAAGAGTATCTCTTGGGACACCTACCTTTTCATCCACAACTATCTTTGATACTAAGCATGCACAGAAGTAAACACCTCCATTGGCTTTGTAAACATTTACTGAGTACTTTTCTAAGCCTAGTATGTGACTGCCACTTCCATAAAACTTCCCAACAAGCCAATGTGATGGGTATCACCCTTCCTAGGTCAAGCTATATGCCTGGCACTTCCTCAGAACATTCACATACCCTGTGAAATAGGGTATTTCAAAATGCCACCCTTTCCATTCTATAGGTGAGAAGCTGAAGCACCCAGGTTACACAGAAAGCAGATTTTTCTCTCTGCTGAACATTTTGTAGGATAAGAACCCAGTCAGGACTCTGTACCCACATTTTTTCCCTGTCAGTTTTGTCACACATTCACATATAAACAGGAAGGATGACTGAGGAGTGAGGGGAAATTGTACTGACATGAGCCACCTTGGGATTCAGTAGAGCCTCCCAGCTTTTTCCTGTTGTGTAGAACCACAGGAAGTGTATAATTATTGGAGGTGTTCAAGTCCCCAGCTCTAAGAACTCAGGAAAGGATGCTCTGTCCCTGGCCTTACTAGACTCAATTGTTCCTTTTTACCCTGCAGGTACCAGGAAGGTCTAAAGAAGACCCAAGAGCTTCAAGACCTGAAGGAGGAGGAAGAAGAACAGAAGGGTGAAAGCCCTGAAGAAGCTGAAGAGGCAGAAGAAACTGAGGAAGAGGAAAAGGACCAAAGAAGCAGGTTGGAGCCCTTGCCATTGCTGAAATGGGTCACAATTCATTTAATTGCACAACATCCCTAGAGGTGCCCACTCCAGCACAGCAGTGGGTCTGGGGCCCAAGTGAACAGCTAACAGCAACTAAGGAGGGCACTCATGTTGAGGGAGGAGCCAAAATAGTTAACAAGGGGATGTTTGCAAGATGTGGGAGGTCAGAGGTGGTCAAGAGTGAGGCCAACAGCAATCAAGAGCTCGTAGGAACTGAGAAACTACAAGGACCCTTACTGGAGTACCCCCTAGCCCAGCCACAGTTAGTTCCTTTCCCAGCTATCCCCATGAGCCAAGAGCCAAGGTCAAGGGAGCTGGCCTAAAGCCCTAGAGGGGGTTTATTACAAGAACAGGGGCAGAGAGAACATATGAAAGTAGGGGAGAACTCAACCTGTTGGCAAAGGAGAGTCTCCAACAGGTTCCATGCTGACCAGATAAGTTTGGATTTTCACTTGGATTAGAAACATTTGGGCTTTTCTTTTTTAATGTACTTTATATTTCAAGTGTATTTTTCCCTCAATAGGGGGAAATATATAACATGAAGATAAAGGTAGTATACATTCTGCGTTTTGTCATATCTGTGCCCTCATGAGTATCTTGGATTTTAACCATACTCTCAATTCCATACATTCTCTCTTATTGTCTCTTATTCATTTTTAATTTTGATTTTTTTAAACGTAGTTATAAAAAACTTGGAACACCACCAAAGTCTTTGTTTTTAGACCCCTAGGCTATCTTGGAGTCCAGTGTGACCCCAGCCAAAATAATTTTCTAATCAGCTGTTAAACTTGAAACAGGGTATGTGTCTGTGCCTCATTGCTAGCAGACTCAAAATCACATGCATGCAATGAATAAGGTAATAAAATGAAGATTAGAAGTGAGAAGGATATGCTTCAAAGCACATAGGAACAGCCAGTAGAGCCCAGCTGGAGGAAGATTCAGCCAGAGAGGTCTCAAACTACATGGGTCAATCCTAATGTTCAAGGGAAGAGGGGTCTAGGAGAGCTGGAGAAAATGCTTCACTGTTGAAAGCAAACCTATGCTAGGATGTACCGCTTCCTCTAATGAAAGAATCCCCAAGTTTTAACAATGAAAGTACAGTCCCTACTCCAAGTAGCTAAATCCTATTCTCCTTACATCTTCCCTCCCTCTTGGGGGTCCTCTGCTCTTATATTTGAGAGGTCACTATACTGTCTTCCTCCCCTTTAATGCAGTCAAGCCCAGACCTGGACAACAGCCTTCTCTCTGGCTTCTTTTCAGATAGCCAAGACAGGCTAGAACTTCTAAAACTTCCACGTACTGAGAAAGAACAAAAGAGAACTAAACAGAGTACATGGAATATAAACAGTCTGGTTTACAAAGCACAAGACTGGAATCCTTATCTAGCTAATTCGATCTCAAATTTGAGCTGCTAACCACAGCTCCCTCCCATTTTGTGAAACTGCAGGGAAAGTAAGGCTATGCCTGGGTCCTTCCCTGTGCAGCTCCTGGTCGGCAGAACATAGCAATGGCTGCCTTTCACATCCTTTGTCCAAAAGTATCCTCCTGGTCCTGCTGATCCTGAGAGGCCTCATTCTTTCTCCTAAACTTTGCATCCTCTCAGATTTACTTTTTGATTTTGAGAACATACCTGTACCTTAGGTGGTGAATACCAGACATCAGCACAGCTCTTAGAAGGGTGCTTGTCCTTTATCACAGGGGAGTAGCTCTCCCTTTTCAGGCCCAGTAGTGAGGCATCATCTTCTCAATAACAAATGACACTGCTAATATATGAACTGCTCGCTCACAGTTATAGGGTCCCCTCCTCTGTCACCAAAGCCAGGCTGTTCCTAAGAGCCTGTTGTCTTTAATGTCAGGCAATCCCCTCATTCATTCCTGAGTTCTGTAGACACACAGTTGCCTGCAGGCACCTGCACTCAAACATTATTTTCCCCCATTAAATTTTGGCATTGATGCAGCTGACTCCTTATTTAAGAGATTCCACAACAAACACCAGAGTCTTTTTGTCTGAATTTCTCCTCTGTTATAATAATATACAGTTGACCCTTGAACAATGTGGGAATTAGGGGCACCCATCCCCCACAGTCAAAAATCTAAGTATAACGTTTGACTCCTCAAAAACTTACCTACTAATAATATACTGGTAACCTGAAACCTTACCAGTAACATAAACAGTTACACATATTTTGTATGTTATATATATTGCATACTGTATTTTTATAATACAGTAAGCTAGAGAAAAGAAAATGTTATTAGGAAAATTATAAGGAAGAGAAAATATATTTACACTACTATATTGTATTTAATGGAAAAAATTGCATTTAAGTGGACCTGCACAGTTCAAACTCATGCTGTTCAAGGGTCAATTGTATAATAATGTAATCTCTTGTAAATATTACTTTCTGGAGGATCAGCTTATTTTTTAAAATGAACTTTGGTTGAATCAACCCAACATGTTTTAAGTAATACATTAAGTCAGAGAGACTCACGAAGTGCAACAGAAAACTTTAGCCCTTTCTGCCTGTTCAAATCTGCTCTATGGGGTTTAGATAATATTAGGCAGATTCCTTTACTTTTCCAGTAACTCTCAGAAAGCAGAAGTCCTCTGGTCCTGTTTAAGTCCCAAGAATAATCTCATTTCATTAATTAAAATGGCCAGTTCTCTAAATAGTAAAAAACCTGAACTTTTAAAGTTTATCCTTCTTTTTTCCTGCAGGTCATCTGCTTCAGGAAAGAAGCCAATAGTAGGCATGGGGAGCGTGGCTTCTTTCCCTCTATCCCACTTGCACTTCTACCTTCTCCTCCAGTTTTGCCAGTGTAGCATCTGACCTCTCTAGGATCAACACTAGGAAAGGGAATTGAGATGAAGGGGTTAGGAAGGTATTACTTGAATAGTATTATGAGCAATCTCCAGGGCTTGGCAGGGGTTTGAAGTTGACTTGCTGACTTTGGTTAGTGTGTTGCTTTATGGGACCTCTAGAGAAAACCACTCCTCCCATCTCCCACCAGACACACCATTGCCCAGGTCCTCTTAGCTGCTGGTCCCTTTATGAGGTCAAATGCATGTCTTCTAACTAGTCGCTCAAAATCCCTCTCAGTCCTTGGGCAGCTGGAGGTATACCTTCACTGTTCAGCTTCTAAGTAGCACTTCTGGGCAGGATCTGTGACACCCTATGTCAGCTCTCCTTCTCCTGACTACATCCAATTGAGGTAAAATGTGAACCTTTGAGTCACTACTGGTAGAAGGACAGCTTCCCATATCATGGCCCACCACTCTGATGCCATCAAGCATGTCAGCAAGATTCTTGCTCTACTAACTGCTCATGTGTGAGGCACACACCAGTCTACTATGTCCCCCAAGCCTCAGCATATCAAGCTCTCCAAGCAGCATCTCTGAAGCCCCTCTTCCTTAGGCCCAGGTGAGAGGGAGGCCACCTCATTCTCCCCTATGGAAGGTCAAAAATCAAAAGCCGATTTCTACAGAGATTCTATTTCTAATCTAATTCTATTTCTAACTCCTTCATAGGCTATAAATGGGGGGCAAACTAAGAGTCACAGAGCCAGATCTTGATCTCCTTCTCTTAAGTCCCACTTCAGAGTGGGATGACAGTGGGATTCTCCCCACTCTAGAAGCTTATTTTGGAGCATGGAGATACAGCCCCAAAGAAAGACTGCATTTTAGCATCCAATTATATCTAAATAGAACCAAAGAATCTAAACAAGGCTGAAAGAAGATACGCTTCCATTTACAAGATGTCCCTTCCCAACAGTTGTGAAAATAACTAGATTTGCACCTCAGCAAATGTGCTCACTTTTTTACTTTGCCTAACTGTTCCTGAAACAACCATCAAATGGTTCCCATGTGAAAGAGAAATCAATCGGTACCTTAGCATCTGAGGCAGGCACTCTCAGCCTCTGGCCCCTTTCCAAGGAAGGTATTGTTGAGTCTTTCTATCAGTCATAAGGAATCTTTTTTCTACTAACTAAATTAGAGCTGTCTACTTCTCAGCAAATGGCCTGCATATGACAGTGTTTATGTGTGCCTCCAGATCTTCATAAAGCCCTCCTGTCATTTTTCTCACCTCCTCCATCTGGTGATCCTCAGTATCCTTACTTTTTATATTATTTTATTAAAAAAAGATCAGGGATTAGAAATAGGAAAAAATTCCAGCCTAGTGAATGTGTCCAGGATTTCACTAGAAAGCTAGAAGAATGGACTCTGCAGAGAAGGCCATATGACCCAATGTCTTTTCACTAGGCCACAAAGAGAGAGGGGAAAGTTGAAAGGCAGTTGGGAAGAGAGGAAAAGGGGAAAAGGGAATGAAGCAGCCAAAAAATGGTGACGGGGGAAAGAGGGGAAAGGAAGAAAGAGAAAAAAGGGAGAGTGAAGAGGGAAGAAAAAGGAAGAAGGGAAAATAGGGAGTGAAGATTACTGGGGTTCAGAAAACATCAGACTAAGCCACTGAGAGGTTGCTGGAGGCTACTAGTCCTCTGGTTGCCCCTGGGATGGTTTGAGGTGAGCTCCTGAGGTTGATCTGGCTCCTTGTCCTTTACCATTGAACATGGAGAGTCTTCTGGGGGTTTAGCGCAGTTCTTCTACTCTGAACGCAGTCAGATATGGAAATGAAGACAATAAAATATGCGTCAGAACATGAAGGCAGGGGACAGATTATAAGTTGGAACTGATCACTAAATACCACTAAGTACAGAAAAGATGCTGGTCCCATCTGCATGCATGGGAGTGTGGGTCAGCCAACCTTGTGTCGTGGGGATTGAGAGAGAGTTCAGATATCAGTGAGCATCTCATGAATACATGAGGGCATGTATGAATGACTGAATGAATGATCAAACAAGAAAAAGGAGTGTTCTAGCCCAGTAGCTCCCAATATCAAGGCTATGGACTGGTGGCATTAAAATCACCTGGGGAAAAATTTTAATGTGCTTAATATACTAAACCCTTCTCCTATTTTTTCATTTGACAGCAAACTTGAAGAATTGGTTCATTTCTTACAAGTCATGTATCCCAAACTGTGTCAGCACTGGCAAGTCATCTGGATGATGGCCGCAGTGATGCTGGTCTTGACTGTTGTACTGGGACTCTACAGTTCCTATAACTCTTGCGTGGAGCAGGCTGATGGGCCCCTTGGGAGATCCACTTGCTCGGCAGCCCAGAGGGACTCATGGTGGAGCTCAGGACTCCAGCATGAGCAACCTGCAGAGCAGTAGGAAACCTGACACCCAGTCGGTGCCCTGCTCCAGCACACAGCTGACTGCCCTTTCCCCAAGCATAGTGTTTCAGGCCGGGTGTGGGTATGCTGCCACTAACCCATCAGGAAATGAGTAGGGTTCTTTCACACTCAGCACCCGTGTAGGAGCTATGCATACACAAAAACTGATGTTCTCAGAAGATCAACCAAACTGCCCTCGTAAAGCATCTTGTGGATGAAGTCACCTTTACCAAGGAACTCGAACAGAAGGGAAAGTCATGTGCCCCTAGCTCAGATGGCTGGGGAAAATAAAACACCTTCACTGCAGGAGATAGTAAGAAGCTCACTCTCCCTCCCCTTTTTTCCTCTCTGTAGTCAGAAATCAAGAAGAATTAATTATGTCCACAGGCTAACACTCACCCTGATGATCAGACCTAGAATTTGGAGTCACAACATGAATATCATCCCATTTCCTATCTCATCCTCACTGACTCTCCTCCAGCCTCCCCTTCTCCCCTTTGGAACCAGAGTTTCTCTTTACAGAAGTAGGAAAGGTTTCTCAGAAAAATATTTAGGCTGAATTTAGACCAGTGCTTAAAATGAAATGGGAAGATATCAGTTAATATATATGCATCTGTATACACACACAACACATACATACATACACACGGCATGCATGTGCATGAAGCCAGCAGCCCTCCAAACATGTGCTCTCAGTGTGTGTTCTGTATAAGGCCAACCCACAGAATTTCCACTAGGTGTGGGGCAGTCACTAGGCACCTGTTCAATGAGCTCTCCACATGCATTTAAGATGTTTGAAAAACACTGAAAACTCATGATTTCAACAGCGAACTTGCTGGTCTCCATTTCAAATGCTAATTCTAAGTTGTTGTACTACACAGTCTATTCCCTATTTGTCCTCTCCTATTGAGAGCAGTTAACCCACGCTCTCAAGTGAAGGAGGAGACACGGTATACTTTCAGCTCCTGTGTTCCCACATGCAAATGTGCAGTTACACCTAACTGCTTTAGTTCAAACGGGATTTCCAACCCAAGTATATTTCAGAGCATTCCCAATTGTTTAGCATAAAACTGAAGGAGCACATCCCATCTCCAATTTGACTTCTTGCTCCACCTTTACAGCCATTGTTTTCATTCATCCCTCATCTGTTGTGTGTGTAGGGTGGGGGGGTGTTGGTTTCTTGTGGGTTTTTATTGTGCTTGTTCTGCTCTTGTTTTTGTTTTGTTGTTGATGTTGTTTTGTTGCTAACACTCACATAGAACTTACTGTGAGTCAAGCACTGTTCTAGGTATTATATAGGTATTAATTCATTTAATCCTCAAAAAAAAAAAAGGAAAAAATATAAGGTGGGTACTAATCTCCCAAATTGAAGCACAAAAACACAACTTGCCAAGTACATTCAGTTAGTAAATTATGGACCTGGAATTCAAATCCAAGCAGAATGGTGCCTGCACAAAATTGCCTTTTCCAGTGGTCTCCTAACTGCATGCCTTACATTTCAGTCCCACTTACCCCAAGTAGCCCTCCAGCCACTCCAGATTATTTCTGGTTCCCAGACTAAATCATTTTCTCATAGTTCTGTTCCTCTACTCACCAGTATTTCTACTGCCATTCTCCTCTTTTTTACTGGTAACACTTCAGAACCAAGTACAAAAATTATCCCCTTTGATTACCTCTCTCCAACTCCCCACCGTACTCCACATAATGGGCCACACCCTACTTTCTGACACTTTTTAAACATCTTCATTATTGACAGTTGTGACAGTATATCACAATAACTCTGTGTGTGTGTCTGTCTCCCCTACTATTTTTCCTCAAAGACAAGAACCATATCTTACCCATTCTCTGGGGTAAGTACCTAGCATGGCGGCTGATACATGGGAAGGTGTCACTGAATGTTGGCCAAAAGAACAAGTGAGAATTCAAGGTAGTAGAGAGCAGCCTAGAGACAGCTGACATTTTGCACACTTCTCAGTCCCAGCACCACCACTGCTACTATCTCAATAAGAAAAATATCTTTATTAGCCTCAACTTACTCTATTATTTTTCAGCCTACACTGTGAAAGAGCAGAAATGAGACCTAATTGGCAACACCATTTCCAAGCTCAAGGACTGGGCTTGATGCAATCAGTCCTTTCAAAAAGACCCACCTAGATCAGCCCTTCTGTAAAACAGCGTGTTGTTTTAAAGTAGGGTGGGGGGCATCCTTTACAGTGGCTAGAAAACCACTGTGAGAGAAGCCCAAGTCAGGGTTGACCAAGAATGTGCCATTAAGGTAAAGAGGTACAGATCAAGGCAGAGGGACTTTGGGGTCCTGGAAGAATGGTTTTCCCTGCTGTACCAAGGGGGACTGGACACACTAAAAAATCTTTTAGGCCTTCAGAGTCACAGGCAGGATGCAAATAGGGCCCCAGAGACGATAGCTGTGGGGCAGAACTCTATGCTGGCAATGTCCAGTCTCAGCCTCCCTTAAAGAAGGATCAGGCTGAGCTGGCCCACAGTCCACTTGGCCACAGGGTTCCCACCTTTGTTACCATTTAAAACAAAGGCCAGGAGAGCAGCTACAGTGAGCTTCTGAACCTCCAGCTGCTCCACAGAAAAGCCTGCAAGAGTACTTCCAGACATAGGCCCTCACCCGAAGTACACTATGTAAGAGAGGTTGAAGAAAAAAAGAACTGTAAGAGAAATCACATTTCCAAGGGCATTCATGAAAAAAGTACTCTTTGGCATTTCTTTTCTGAAAAGCAAAGTTAGATCAGAAGCAGGTGGAACATTACCAAGGCTGCAGTGAAATGGAGAGAAATGGGCCCTGTCTTTCCAACAGTGATGTTGATCTAAAATAAAAGTTCCCCTCAAAATGCCTCTGGTCTGACGTTTCTGCTTAGCCCTAGGACTCTGGTGCCTATCTTGAGTTTCAGTGATGTGTAGTTTGTGTCATTGTTGATATCACCTCCTAAAAGGGCCTTCACCTTCTGGCTGCCACAAAATCCATATATATCATCCCATGTGTATAGGCTGGCAGAGTAAATGGAGAGGGAGATGCTGGATTTGTGTATCACTGGCTGTCAGTTCTTAATGTTGTTAAATCTCACACAGGTGTGTTAGCATTGAACTATATAGTGTCACATACCTGAGTTTGAAAATAAAAGCACATTTCCAAACCTCTGGCAGTAGCCAAATGCCTCCTCATTTTATGGAGCTAAGCCACAATCTTGTCCTAAACCTGAATTAGATTCCCTTAGATATTAGTGCTTCCCAGAACCAAGCCCAAAGTCCTCAGCCCTTGGGTCACTGTACTATAGGCTACCTCTTGGGGGTTGGATTGTTTCCTTTCTTTCTCCTTCATTCCTGATCTTAGTTTCCTATACCTCCTCAGCCTATAATTTTTTCCAGGTATACAATATAATGATTCAACAATTTTCTTTTTTTTAAGATTTTTTTTAATTTTAGAGAGAGGTCGAGCATGAGTGGGAGGGGCAAAGGGAGAGGGAGAGAGAACCTCAAGCAGACTCCCCACTGAGCACAAAGCCTGATTCGGGGCTTGAGCTCACAATCTTAAGATCACAAGCTAAGCCAAAACCAAGAGTATGATAGTCAACCCACTGCACCTCCCAGATGCCCCTGATTCAATAATTCTATAGATTTCTCAGTGCTCATCAAAATAGTGCCCTCTTAATCCCCTTGATCTATTTCACCCATCCCCCTAACCACCATTCTAGTAACCCCCAGTTTGTTTTCTGTATTTTTTTTGTCTCTTTGAATTTTTTAAATTAATACACTTTGCTGTGCTAGAGACTGCTGAATTTTCACCAACATGATTTCCACAGCTAGACTATATTTTTCAGTCTTTCTTGCAGCTAGATGTAGGAGAATGGAGACCCTTCAGATGTAATGCCCTAAAGTAGACTCTCCTGCCCAATATTTCACACTGTCTTTATTTCCCCACTTCTTACCATATTCAGAGGATTTAGTTGAGGACCTGAGGCCTGAGAAGATGGTAGAACCACTAGAAGGAAGCTGGATCTTTGAATGGGCACTCACAGAATACAGCTGTGCCATGAGCAAGAAATAAAATTTTAGTGTATTAAGCTACTGAAATTGTTATATTTGTTATAGCAGTTAGCCTACTCTGATTAATGCATAGATTTGAACCATAATGGGGTGTTTCAATAATAAGTTTTCAAAATATGAGGCACTGGCTTAGCAGTCATGCCGCAGAAAACAAGAAAACTAATTTCAGGAGCTAGAAATATGGTGACTCATGTGGTGAATAAAACAAAAAAACTTGGCAAAGTATTTCCCATGATAACTTGAAAGGCAGCCCATGGGCAGCCTATAGTCCTAGGAGAAGTTGTTGGAATAAATCCATGTGAACCTTTATTGGCTACCTTTGGCACATATTGTAAGAAAAAGAAGCACTTGGGAAAGAATTGGCTTTTTGGCAGTAGAAAGAAAAAAAATACAGAGGGTTGAGACTGAAGACTTAGAAAGCCTGACTATTTCTAAACTCTAAACAGAAAGAATAAAAAGATCTTTCAGTGGGAAAGAACCAATAAAATTTTTCAGTTGAACTCAGATCAACTCAGCCTATGAGAAAACCAGATTAAGGTGGTTTGAAATGAGCTCAGTGTAGGCACTATTAAATTAGAGAAAGAGAGAGAAGAATGGAGCTGAGAAAATAAAGAAATACATCATGATAATTGTGACTGGGAAAGGATTTGGGGTATGATTATTGGCACATGGAATCAAATAGAAGAAAATAGGTCAGAAATCTAGGTTTGTGAGGGAATTATATTTACAAAGAAACATAAGCCAAGGTGAAAAAGTTCAACTGTTCAAATTAGAAAACAGCTTTTGGGATCTTCAGCTTTATACTAACAGAAGGCAGACTGCAAAAGCTGTGCTACTCCCCGGGAGGGCATATTCCTTAATTCTTACTCCAAATGTGGCCAAGAAGATTGTATACAATGAAGACCTACAGAGATCAGTGGACACATGGGACATGGGAGTTTCTCCCAGGAAGCAGATTCAAGATCTAATCAAAGGTAAGTAATTGTAGTAGGAAGAATTTCTAAAATACATGCCTCCAAGATATTCCACCCCAATCCCTGAAGCCTTTGAATATGAAATATTACTCCTGTTATATTATACAGTAAAGTTGACCTTAAAATAGGGAAATCATCTCAGTGGGCCCTATGTAATCACATCAGCCCTTAAAAGCAGAGAGATTTCTCTAGCTAATGATAGAAGTAGAAGTCAAAGAGATTAGAGGTATGACAAGGACCCAAAGTGTCACTGCTGCTTTGCAAATAGAGTGAGCCACGTGAAAAGAAAAGCAGGCAGCCTTTTGGAGAAGAGAATAGACCCCAGTTGACAGCCAGCAAGAAAACAAGGACCTCTTTCCTAGAGCCTCAAGAAAATGAATTCTGCCACTAACCTGAGTGAGCAAGAGTGTGGGCCTTACCAGGACCTCCAGGTTAGAGCACACCACTGCCTACACATTGATTTTAATTTTGTGAGAACCACAGCAGAGAACCCAGTTGAGCCCAACCAGACTTCTGACCTAAGAACTCCAAGACAGTAAAAAGGTATTGTTCATTGAGAAGATCAACAAAATTAATAGATCGGTAGCCAGACTCAGAGAGAGAGAAAGGACTCAAAATCAGAAACGAAAGAGGAAAAATAATATGATTTCACTCATGTGGAATTTAAGAAACAAAATAGATGAACACAGGGGAGGGGGAAAAAAAGAGAGAGAGAGGGAAAAAAACATAAAAGACTTTTAATGTTAGAGAACAAACTAAGGGTTGGTGGAGGGAGGGGGTTGAGGGATGGGTTAAATGAGTGATGGGTATTAAGGAAGGGCACTTGTTATGATGAGCACTGGGTGTTATATGTAAGTGATGAATTGCTAAATTCTACTCCTGAAACCAGTATTACCCTATATGCTAACTAACTAGAATTTAAATCAAAAATTTTTTTAAAATAAGAGAAATAACAACCAACACCTCAGAAATACAAAGGATTATAAGAGAATATTATGAAAAATTATATGCCAATAAATTGGACAAACTAGAAGATGGATAAATTCCTAGAAAACTTATAACCTAACAAAACTAAATTAAGAAGAAATAGAAAATTTGAACAGATCAAATACCAGCAATGAAATTGAATCAGTAATCAAAATACTCCCAACAAAAAAAGTCCAGGACCAGATTTTCCCAAATTTCCCAAATTTCCAGAGGAAAATTCTACAAAACATTAAAGATAAGTTAACGCCTTGTCTTCTCAAATTACTCCAAAAAAATAGAAGAGGAAGGAAAACTTCCAAATTCATTCTATGAGGCCAACATTACCCTGATACCAAAACCAGATAAAGATACCACAAAAAAAGAGAACTAACTACAGGCCAATCTCTGATAAATATAGATGCAAAAATCCATAACAAAATTTTAGTAAACCAAATCCAACAATATATTAACAAAATCATTCACCATAATCAAGTAGGATTTATTCCCAGGTGGTTCAATATTTGCAAATGAAGCAATGTGATATATCACATTAACAAAAGAAAAGATATAAACCATGTGACCATTTCAATAGATGCAGAAAAAGCATTTGACAAAGTAAATATCCCTTCATGATAAAAACCCTCAACAAGGTAGGTTTAGAGATAATATACTTCAACATAATTAAGGCCATGTTTGAAAAACCCACAGCTAACAACATACTCAATTGTGAAAAACTGAAAGCTTTTCCTCTAGGATCAGGAACAAGAAGAGGATGTCCTGGGGCGCCTGAGTGGCTCAGTGGGTTAAGCCTCTGCCTCCGGCTCGGGTCATGATCTCAGGGTCCTGGGATCGAGCCCCACATCGGGCTCTCTGCTTGGCAGGGAGCCTGCTTCCTCCTCTCTCTCTCTGCCTGCCTCTCTGCATACTTGTGATCTCTGTCTGTCAAATAAATAAATAAAATCTTAAAAAAAAAAAAAAAAGAAGAGGATGTCCTCTCTCAGCTCTTTTATTCAACATAGTACTGGAAGTCCTAGTCATAGCAATCAGACAAGAAAAAGACATAAAAGTCATTCAAATCAGTAAAGAAAAAGTAAAATTTTCACTGTTTTCAGGTGACATACTATATATAGAAAACCCTAAGAGTCCACCAAAAAACTACTAGAACTGATAAGTGAATTCAGTAAAGTAAAAGGGTACAAAATCAATATGCAGAAATCTGTTGCATTTTTATATACTAATAAGTAGCAGCAGAAAGAGAAATTAAGAAAACGATACCATTTACAATTGCACCAAAAATAATAAAACAACTAGGAATAAGCATAATCAAGGAGGTGAAAGACCTGTAGTTTGAAAACCATAAAACAGTGATGAAAGTAATTGAAGATAATACAAGAAATGCAAATACATTCTATGTTCATGGATTGGGAGAATAAATATTGTCAAAATGTCCATACTACCTAAAGCAATCTACAGATTTAATGCAATCCCTATCAAAACACTAACAGCATTTTTCACAGAACTAGAACAAATAATCCTAAAATTTGTATGGACCCCCCCCCCAAAGACCCCAAATAGTCAGCGTAATCTTGGGAAAAAAAAAAAAAAAAGTGGAGGTGTCATAATCCCAGATTTCAAGGTATACTACAAAGCTGTAGTAATCAAAGCAGTATGGTACTGGCACAAAAATAGACACAATAGAACAGAATAGAGAGACCAGAAATAAGCCCACAATTATATGGTGAATTAATCTACAACAAAGGAGACAAGAATGTGCAATAGGAAAAAGACAGTCTTCAGTAAATGGTGTTAGGAAACTGGACTGCTACATGCAAAAGAATGAAATTAAACCACTTTCTTACACCATACAGAAAAATAAACTCAAAATGGATTAAAGACCTAAATGTGAAATTTGAAACCATAAAAATCCTTGAAGAGAACACAGGCAATAATTTTTTTTTACATTGGTGGTAGCAACATTTTTCTAGATATCCCTCCTGAGGCAAGGGAAATAAAAGCAAAAATAAACTATGGAACTTCTTCAAAATATAAAGTTTCTGAACAGCAAAGGAAATAAACAACAGAACTAAAAGACAATCTACTTCTGTGGAATGGGAGAAGATACTTGCAAATGATATATCCAATAAATGGTTAGTAACCAAAATATATAAAGAAGTTATACAACTCGAAAACAAAACAAAATAATCCAATTAAATAATGGGCAGAAGACATAAACAGATATTTCTCCAAAGAAGACATACAAATGATGAAGTCTTAGAATATTAAAAGTGAGGTTCGGTGGGGTGAGGTCCTGAGCCGATGACCAAGAAAGAATTCTTGAGACATCTTTGTGCAAAATGGTGGTTTATTAAAGCACGGGGACAGGACCTGTGCACAGGAAGAGCTGCTGCCCTAGGACTGTGAAGAATGGTCTATTATATGCTTGCAAGTTGGGAGGGGGTCAGGGATGACCTAAGTCTCTAAGGAATTTTGGAAGCAAGGTTTCCAGGACCTTGAGGGGCTAGCTATTGTTGGGGAA
The DNA here is from genome assembly GCF_963455335.1 of Martes martes. Taxonomy (NCBI): domain Eukaryota; kingdom Metazoa; phylum Chordata; class Mammalia; order Carnivora; family Mustelidae; genus Martes; species Martes martes. The sequence goes on from NC_137898.1 coordinate 50,187,953, forward strand.
AAGGTTATTCATTAATGGTAATAAAACCTTTGTGGTGAGACCCTTTAAATGTATATCAGTGGGCCATATGCTTGGGAATGACTGTTGACCGTAACTTGGAGGGTTTAGAGAGTGTTTCCAAAGGAATTGTTAAAATAGACTTACAGGATCCTGGTTGGGGGTAGGGGTCGGTCAGGCTACAACTGCCCTTTGCCCTTAGCAAAGTGGTAAGGTGGAGGCAGTTGAGTCTCTAGAGGAATGTCACTCTGCCTGTTTTAAGGGCTTGTCAGTGGGTAAGGAAATTTAATAATTTTTCTTCTGCCTCTGTTTCCCACATCACAAAGATAGCCAACAGACACATGAAAAGATGCTCAACATCACTCATCATCAGGGAAATGCAAATCAAACGACCAGTAAGATATCACCTCGTATCAGTCAGAATGCCTAAAATCAAAAACACAAGAAACAACAAGTGTTGGTGAGGATGGGGGCGGTGAAAGGAACCCCCCTGCACTGCTGGTGGGAATGCAAACTGGTACAGCCACTCCGGAAAACAGTATGGAGATTCCTCAAAAAATTAAAAACAGAACTACCCTATAATTCAGTAATTACAGTAGTGGATTTACCCAAAGAATACAAAAACCCTAATTCAAAAGGATAAAAGCACATCTATGTTTGCCACGTTATTTACAATAGCCAAGTTATGGAAGCAGCCCAAGTGTCCATCAATAGATGAATGGATAAAGATGATATGGTGTATCATTCAGCCATAAAAAGGAACAAAATCTTGTTGTTTGCAACAAAATGGATGGATCTAAAGGGTATAATGCTAAGTGAAATAAGTCAACCAGAGAAAGACACCATATGACTTCACTCATGTCTAATTTAAGAAGCAAAACAAATGAACAACAACAACAAAAAAAAAAGATTTTAAAAAAACAGACTCTTAAATATAGAGAACAAACTGATGGTTACTACAGGGGAGGTGGGTAGAGAATGGGTGAAATATATAATGGAGATTAAGAGGTACATTTATCGTTATGAGCATTAGGTAATGCATAGAAGTGTTGAATCGCTATATTGTGTATCTAAAACTAATATAACACTGTATATTATAGTGGAATTTTAAAAACAGATTAAAAAAAGAAAATGGGTCTGAATATTCTGTTTCCTACTCTCCTTTGCAACTCGATTGCTGTTCTCTTCATTTCCTGTAACTTTTCAAATTTCCCTTCTAATTCTACAAATTTTTTCTTTCTTTTTTTTTTAAAGATTTTTTATTTATTTATTTGACAGACAGAGATCACAAGCAGGCAGAGAGGCAGGCAGAGAGAGAGGAGAAAGCAGGCTCCCCGCCGAGCAGAGAGCCCAATGCGGGGCTCGATCCCAGGACCCTGAGATCATGACCTGAGCCGAAGGCAGAGGCTTAACCCACTGAGCCACCCAGGCGCCCCTACAAATTTTTTCTTTAATTGTTGATTCTCCTTGATTATACCATGATCTATCATTTTATTTTAATTTTTTTTAGGGCAGATTGCTACTTTACTTTTTTCTTTTTCTAAATTTAAATTCAATCAATTAACATAGCATACTATTAGTTTCAGAGGTAGAGGTCAGTGATTCATCAGTCTTATATAATACCCAGTGCTCATTACACCACGTGCCCTTTTTAATGGACATAAAGCATGAGCTGTTATTTCAGAAGTGGATAGTGCTGCTGGGTTTTGTTTTGTTTTGTCTTGTTTTCCATATCTTAAACACTGTTTCTCAAAACAGTGAAGAGAAATTAGCTGGCAATATTTTCTGTATAGCTCTCCAGTTTAGCTTTTAGCTCCTAGTGACTAACTCTTCAGAAACTTGCCTGGAGTGAGAGTCCTACAACTGAAGATTGAGAATATTCACATTTAACAGAGAGGCAACAATTCGTGTCAAGCATTCTCAATCACATTCCAATGGTGGCTTAACTTCTTTTGATATGGATATCGAAAAAATAACCTACCAAAACAAGCAAGAAGAATTAGAAAATTTAACAGATGAAATAAGATTCTTTATTCTTCCAAAAACTCAATATTAAGCACCAGTACCATCATGCAGACTCCCTTTATCTAATAATTCCCCTTCTAGAAATTTGTTTCCAGAATTTAGGTCCTTGTCTTCCATGATTCATTTTTCCCTTCCTGTCTTCCTTTCTTCTTTCTTTTTGAAATGCTGTAGCAAATGCTTGAAGGCTAACTTTCTTTCGGGCATGGTATTAGGCTTTAAGGATAATGATAAAAAGACATGATTCCTGCCTTCTTGTATACCTGGTTCCATGGCGATAAATTACATATGTTTCTGAGGTACCTGTAGCCTACAGCTTGTACTCACCCAAGTAATGAGGTCTACAGATATTTAGATAGTAGAGATATTTAAGAGTTATCCCCTGGTCTCTTGCAAGTTACCTAGGTACAGAGCAAATTTCTTCTTTCATTATGGGTATTTTCTATACAGATATCTAATTTTATGACTGATACCACTTGTACAGAAAAGAAATTGTTATCCATACACTATTCCTATAAATGACTTTCACTCTGGAGAAAACTCACAAGCCATTGCTCAAAGCATTATTTGCAAGCCAGAATTCCAAAATTACCATAGCAGACAAACCACTGGATATCCAGCTGGCAAAGAGAGTGCAGTCCGCTCATCTATAGTACAGATAAACCTCACATTCATCAAAGAAGAAAGGGGAAATCTAAACTGAATTTTGGTCTATCAGAACACAAGAGAAGCTTTTAAGGAGAAAGTTATCATATAAAGAACCCCTGTGGTGATTACTATTATAAAGTCAAAAATCCTTTTGTAAAATGAAAAATGACTAAAATTTCATGAATTGTCCTCCAGCTGTGTTTTCTAAATATGAACTGTATGTCTTGTTTTTTGAAGAAAGAATCACTTAGAGTGGTGTAGAAATTTCAAGTGTATAAAAGAAAAGGGAGGCATAAACACCCTGCACTCAGTATTTAAATGGGCATTTGCTTTCATGAGCCTTGGCATCATTCCTCCCCAGATCACAAAGATAAGCAGCTGGAGGAAAAAAAATCACTGACTGTGGGAAGAAAGGAAGCACACCCCATGCTCAATCTCCTTTAGAGATGGACACTCCTAGGAGTATATAAATGAATAGGCTTCACAGGTAATAACAATGAATTGTGTGAGAATGAGTTGGTGAGGGAAGTGGGAGGTGGCAGGGAATATGGGAATTGGGGAAACCTCCAGCAGTTCATGCTGTGCTATCTGCCTTCCTCATTTGTCTGTTTTCTGAGTCAGCATTAGCTAAATTTTCCAGAAAGCAATCCACAAAGTACAGCCTGAGCATTTAAGGGACGTCACTCATTTCCCCCAGTGACCAAGTCAGTAGCTTGAAAGCAGGGAAATCCGGATGTCTCAGTTATGAAGTGGAGCAGTGGGGCTCCAATATATTTCCAGAAGTTTCCATCCAGACTGGTGATTGTCTGCCTCCATTATAGCCACCGACCATCCAGGGTGTTTCTCTGGCTCAGAAAGGGGTGGCATAATGGCCAAATGCTTCAGCCTGGTGTTGCTTCTTGCCTCCATCTGGACCACAAGGCTCCTGGTCACATCTCTCCGTGTAGAAGGTACGTTTTCTACCAGATTTTCAACCTGAGGCAAGGCAAGATCTTGCAAATTGTCCTAAGCCTACCAAATTCTTAAGTGTGGAGTGCTGGGAGTAGGGGTTATCCTCAATGTCAACAGAAGATCTAACTGGTAGGATTGCTCTGCCAGAGATGTTTTCACCATATTGTTGGCTTCACCAAAATGATTCACATTTACCTTTATGTTATCTTGACTTTCATTTTTGGTTATGGATTCTTTTTTTAATGGGAATATCTTGAATCAAAACATTGAGGAAAGATCATTGTTTTTTAAGTGTTTCACTACAGAAACAAACCATGATTGTAATGAATTTTAAGCTTGGGGGAAATGGCCAACTTTCGCTAAATATTGACTTGTTTTTTATTTTTGGAAGTGTCAGCAATAATTGCCCAGCATAATTATTTTAATTTCAATTTTACCATACTGCATATATGTTTTTAATATGAAATAAATAGCCAATTAACTGGAAAAAAAAAACCTGTGAAAATGTAGGTTTGAAAATTAGTCATTAGCTCCCTACCAAAGGAATGACTTCAAGTGATTTCTGGGCTTTTGAAATGCCCAACCAGTAACCTCATTGTGCAATGTAGGCAAAAAAATTGTGACCACAAATCACTCAATTACAGTTCCAGGCAAATGAAAATTTGAGCCCTTTAAAAGGAAAATTGTGTGTTCCTATGCTGGAAGATGCTCTGTGATGTAAAATATTTTGGAATCAGATATCCTGAGTTGCTTCATTTATTGCTGTATTTAATTTTATGAGAGGTTACAGTTATATAATTGATTTTTTTTCAAATACCAGAACTGTTACTTTCAAGTTAGTTTTGACCTCTTTGAAATTCCTCTGGAGATATTACTTACTTTTCCCCACAATGCTGCCATTAATCAAACTTTAAGTTTAAGTAGAACTCAAAATTGTTCTACGACAATGATTCCATTGCATTCTTTTTTTTCTTTTTTTAAATTATTTTTATTAACATATAATGTATTATTTGCCCCAGGGGTACAGGTCTGTGAATCATCAGGCTTACACATTTCACAGCCCTCACCATAGCAATACCCTCCCCAATCCATCGCATTCTTTAGACCATCTTTGATGACGGCAAAAATTTCCTAAGGAAATTAAACTATTTTATATTATATATATTATATATAATTTTTATATATGTAATATATAAAATTTCATTTAATCTTCTAAGAAGACTTTTATAGATGAAGAAATAGGCTCAAGTAAGGCCAAGTGACTTGCCTAATGCCATATAGATGGTAAATAATAAAGCTTGGGTTTGAATTCAGCTCTGTCTGATCCTAAGCATAGGGTATTTCTACTATGCCTGCTGTTTCCTAAAAAAATTTTAAGGGAAAAATAAAATTTTAAGGAGGGGCGCCTGGGTGGCTCAGTCAGTTAAGCAGTGCCTTTGGCTCAGGTCATGATTCCACGGTCCTGGGATCAAGCCCCACATCAGGCTCCCTGCTCAGCAGAGAGCCTGCTTCTCCCTCTCCCTCTGCCTGCCACTCTGCCTACTTGTGCTTTCTCTTTGTCTGTCAAATAAATAAAATACATATTTTTTAAATCTTAAGGAAGAGATTAGTGGAGTGGCTCTTCGATTCCAGCTCCTTCTTTTTGTCTTTAAATGAAATAGGAAAGCATAAAAATGACCACTACTTGTTGACTACCTATGATGGAGACCCTGCTAGGTATAAGTTATCTATTCTGACAAAAATTCTCTGAAGAAGATATAACTATCTCCATTTTATAGATGAGAACACTATCTTGCCCAAGGTCCCAGAGCCAATTAATAACAGACAAAATAATCAAGGCTACGTCTACTGCCCAGAATAGGTCTATCATTACTCTAAATGATAACTTTAAGGTAAAAATAAATTTTGATGAAAAAATATCAAGACCACTTGATAGTGTAATTAATAAACCTTCTTTGCAGCCATGGGATTTGAGCAATAGCAAGCTCATGGACTAAATAAGCCAAGTTCCAGGGAAAATGTGTGTTTGGAGAGTCTAGTTCTAGTTGTATAGTGTGTGTGTGTGGGTGTGGGTGTGTGTTCATCTCCCCTACAATACAGCAGGAAACAGCATAGTGTCCTAGTTAAGAACTGCAGTTTTAGGGTCAGTCATAATTGGGTTTGTGCCCCCAATCTGTCCTATGTCTTTGGTGTATATCCTTGGGCTTGGGAAAGTTACTTAATCTTCCTGAGCCTCCACTTTCTATTAAAGGACACAGGGTTTGGCACAGAGCAACATAAACAGATGATAGTTGTTAGAATTAATACTAGCATTAGTATTAATACCAGTATTGGTATAGGTATTAGTGTTAGTGCATAGTCATAAGAGGCTGTTTTGTCACAAACACTAATATTGGGGTATTACACTCTAGTGTCTCTTTTGGCAAGAGCAAGGTCTGGAAGCAAATAAAGCCATCTGTAATTATTGTACATCCTATACATATCCCCTCTTCCAGCCCCCTGCTCCAGAGCATAGCAAGGTCAGTGGAAGACTTAGAAATGTTCCTTTAATGTTTGCAAGAAGAAACTTTAAATACCAACCTAGAAAGTGGTCAAAGCATTTAACTGGGCATCCAATGCACAGATCTGTGTACAAGCAACTTCTTAGAAGATTGTAATGTCCTCTTATGGACTCTTGTGGTTAAAGCCCGATAGGAATAATGTACCTGAATGTGATGCAACTTTGCAATTTCATACAGATCTATAAATCCCAGAATCAAGAAAGGGGATCAAAAGAATTCTTGGATTCATTAACTTTTGAGTAAAATATATTTACAATGTATCTGTTCAACTGCCTCAGCTTCTCCAGGGAGATCAATCATAAGCTGACTAAAACCAAAAAGCTTTGAAGATAGCATAATGATGTTATTTATGATTTGCTGAGCATCTACTATGCGGCAGGCACTATGCTAAACAGTTTTATTTGAATTAACTCTTTTAACTCTCATTACCCTATAAAATAGATAGTTACTTTCTCAATTTTAAAAATAAGAAAACTGGGGCGCCTGGGTGGCTCAGTGGGTTAAAGCCTCTGCCTTCGGCTCGGGTCATGATCCAAGGGTCCTGGGATTGAGCCCCGCATCGGGTTCTCTGCTCGGCAGGAAGCCTGCTTCCTCCTCTCTCTCTGCCTGCCTCTCTGCCTACTTGTGATCTCTCTCTCTCTGTCAAATAAAATAAAATCTTAAAAAAATAAAAAATAAAAATAAGAAAACTGAGGCTCAAAGAGATGAAGTAACTAGCCTAAGATCACAGAGCCAGCAAGTGACATAGGCCAGATTTAAATACAGGTCTAATTCTAAAACTCAACTTTCTTAATTTAGTTTCCTCACCATGCAACGTTTACTGCCCAGTTCCTCCAGGAACTTCAGAGTAAGCCTGCCCCCCAATGGTCAGAGAAGACCTGGGACTGAGAAGGCTCACATTCTGTTATACCAAGTGCAACATTTTTCAGCCCATCTCAGAAATAGGGGTATTCCCAAGCCACATTGATTTGGAGTACTGTTAATTTTCTATTAACCAGAGCCCCGAATTCTATCTTTCTCAAAGTCTCAGACCTTCCATTTTATAGACTCCAAAAAGGTTTGCCACAACTGCATCACCTAGACCAAACCCCAGGAACCAAAAGCCTCCACATAAGGAACAAGGCAACTATGCAGTGGGGCATGATAGACTCCCATCTGATGAGAGGTGTAGCTTGGACAAGAGCAAGGACCCAGCTAACCCAGCAGTATTTACCTTGTGGGAAATGCCTAGCTTATGTTCCATTATTTCTAAACTTCAATCTCAGCCACAAGGGCTTCATTGCTATATCAAGACAATAATGCTCTACTAGGAAGAAGAGCCTAAAGGCTGGGAACAAGGACAGCAGCAAATTAAGGGTTTCTGTGATTCTTTTGCAGAACTTTCCACTTCAGGGCCATGCAGAATTATGGGGGTCACCCTTGTGAACAAAAGGGCAGCCCAGCAGCTGAATTTTGCAGAAGCCCAGGAGGCCTGTAGGCTGATGGGACTAACTTTGGCCAGTAAAGACCAGGTTGAAGCAGCATGGAGGTTTGGCTTTGAGACTTGCAGGTGAGAAACAACTAGATTCATAAACACTGCTGGAGCTCTTTCAGCACTTTGTTCTTGTTGAGCAATAGAAATAAATGCATCTATTCAAATAATGTGTATTCTGTTATAGCTATGGATGGGTTGCAGATAAGTTCTTGGTCATCCCTCGGATTCTGCCGAACCCCAAGTGTGGGAAGAATGGGACAGGTGTCCTGATTTGGAGAAATTCAGTCAACAAAAAGTTTTTGGCCTACTGTTACAACTCATCTGGTAAGTCAAATCTACAGCCTCTGCATGTTTTCTCTAGCTCTATGATCCGTCTAAGAAGAGTAACCCTGAACAGCACTGAAGAAATCATGGTGATGGTCATTTAATACTCCCAAGAATGCCTCGATGACCAAGCTAGAGGTGGCCATGTGCCCCTCAGAGGAAAAAGCTAGGGAAAGTATGACTAAATGGCAATATAGGGAGAGGGTAACCCAGGAGGCTCCATTACCCACACCCCTCCATCTTATAAGGTAAGGAAATATCCACTATAGACAAAGCAATGTACTGAGTTATCACACTAAAACTTAACAATCTTTCTCTAAAGTACACTTTGTCACCCCCATTTTGTAGAGAGGGAAATTAAGCTCAGAGGACATGAGTATATTTGTCTAAGTTCGCACTACTACGAAGATTTTAACAGAGGTCTAACTCTCAAACCATGCTCTTTCTTTTAACCTTCATTTTCTTAGAGAAGAAATTCAGATGGTACACCTGACATCTTCAAGGATTAAGATCATTTTATGAAGGAAGGAGTTAAAGCTAGAAAATAGAATTGGTTTGCTCTTGGTCACACAGTTGTTCTTTTAACCTTGCTTGGAGACCACAACCATTTTACTCAAGTGCTCTACCTAAGGAATATCTCAGAAAGTTTTTCCTTCACTAAATACTTGTTCTCAGTTTATCATAAGAACCTCTACTGATTTATTACCCTTCACACCTACTCATAAATCTGACCTTCTAAAGGTCAGACAGCTAAGTGGTCATATACAAGGATAGATTCCAAAGTCATACTCTAAGATCCAAGAGATCTTATGTGCACTAGCAACATTATGTTGCACAAAGGCAACAATGGTTCCAAGCAGTTCTCTGAATCAGGAGGCTTTGATCTAGAAAGGGACTCCAAAGACACTTTGTCCTCTTTCCTCATTTCATGTATGAAATGATAGGTCAGACTGGAGATCTGGCTTGTTCAGTTGGTGGCAGGGTCAAGACTGGAACATAAAGCTTCTTCCAACATTTGCTTCACCATTATCCTCCTCTCCTCTGCCTCTTCTGCCCACCACTTTTGGCTGGGGAATTGGTAGTTCACATGCCTATATCACTCATAGCCAGCTCATGCCTGACAAATGACCTGGTGTTTTAACTTTCTTGCCTTCCTCCTACCCGCCAGTGTGATGATATGATAACCAGTCCTCCGGACTTCACAAAATGGGGTCACAGGAAGAGGACTTGGATTTGAGTGTTTCCTCATGGTTTCATTTAACTTGTACTTCCATTCCCTATATTTCCTGTATATTTAAAGTTAGATCTGGAGGCTTGATTCAACTCTTGTTCAATATTTTTGGCAAAAAGACTACATCAAAAAGTAATGATGTACTTTATAGTGGCTAACGGATAATAATTTTTTAAAAAGACTGATACTGTGTACTTTAGATCACTTCTCAACAAAAGTCACTTAACATCAGTATGTCCCATTACTAATATGGTAACTTTGATCATTTGAATAAGATGCTAGACCTCTTTAAATGAACTCATAAAGATATGTTTTTTCCCTTGCAATGAGTAGGTAATCTACACTGTGATATTTTGGCACCATGCAAATATTCTGATCCCAACTATCTTGTACCTAGTAGTTTAAGCAGCCATTGGTAATTATTCCTGGAATCTGTTATTATATGTAGGGCCACAAGATGGTGACTTTCTAAATCTTCCTTCCACATTTGTTAGCTGGCATTCTTTGATAAAGAAGAATTTCTCTCTCTCTCTCTCTCTCTCTCTCACACACACACACACACACACACACACACACTTCCCTCCTCCTTATACTACTATGGACACATGACATTTTACTTATTCTGTGTGTTCAACATGTTATCAACTTTACAATTATTATCCTTTTATTCTTTCTGATGCTCAAATTGTCTCAAATTTGATGAGTAGGAGCCCCCCCCAGTTGACCTTTGTGTGCTTTATTCCATTATTATTGGAGCAATTCCTTTCTAACATAATAATAGCATGTCCCAGACTTACTTTGTACTTTCTCTGCCCCTGGTGTGGAATCAGCCATTTATTTCTCCAAGAAGCCCAGGTTCTTTGTAATGGAAAATGTTAAGTAGAAACCAAGATCTGAATTCAAGTAATTCTCATTACCAAAGGAGTTTTCATTGCTTCTCAGTATTTTTAGTGAATAGCTATCCATATATTTACACATACATACATATATCTAAAAATTATGAATTTGTATTGATATTTCCAACTCAAATTTAACAATTCAAATTTTTCTTAGTTTGTTTTATACCTGCATCCTTTTTCTCTTACACAGAAGATCTTAGTTCCCAATAAATAACAGTAATATCCTTTCTTATCCTATAATAGTTTCAAAATTATAAAAGAAACATTATTAGGAATAATGAACCTATTGAGTGAAATTTGATATTTCTTTGCATTTCTTTCAGTCCCCAGAAGATAGCCCTCTAACAGTGTACTGTCAAAAAAACTATGTGCAAAAACAAAAACAAACAAACAACTATGTGCAAAAGTGACTAGAAAAATTCACAACTCTGTGGTTATATTATCATTTTCAAATAAACTGGGCTCACCTGCTTCTGTTTGCCATCTTTGTGAGGATCAGAGTTAACCTAACCCTTATCCTAACTCTACTCCTAAACTTACCCTATGTTTCTTTGTTTTTATAACCTTTTTTTAATAGCTATCTTGTGAGGTCTGGGGATTAAAATAACTCTAACCCTGACCCTACACCTTATCTTAATTGTCTTTTTTAATTGCTATCTTTGTAAGCTTTGGGAGACCAGACCAAAGTGCCTTGACAGCTCGGCATGCACCATCTGGTTCATGCTGTTCCTCTGCCACAATGCCCATCTTCCTCCCCACTTAGCTAACTGCTACTCTTTACTCAATTCTCAAATGCCAGCCTCTTCAAGAAGGCTTCCCATACCCCTTACTCCTATCTTTCCTCTTGGAGTCCAACCACACTCTGTGTTTAATGTCAGAGTACTTGGCACATTTTAAAGAAATTATATTCATAGTTTGGAGGAGAAGGAGAGCTAAGTCCTAACACTTCCAGGTGTGCCCTCAACCCAGTGAAAATCACAGGATCAGACTGCTGTTGCTCCCTCACACTGTGGCTCTCTGGGCTACATTTAATGAACAGAGAGGCAAAGGAAACGAATTCTTAGATAGAGCCTATCTATCATGCCCATACATTATGCTAGACCCCACACATTTATTATCTCATTAATCCTCAGTGAAATGACACAACTGTATCATTTATATTTTCCAGGAGAAATAACTGGTGCTTAGTACGTATCTTGCTATGGTCATAGTCAATAAGGGAAAGAGCCAGGATTTAAACCGTGAGTCATAAAACTTCCACATAGCACCTTCCATGGTGATGACTATACATCAATAACATACCAGGCCCAGGTTGGGTTCTGGGCATCAGTGTTTTTTAAAAGCTCCACAGATGATTCCAACATGTAGCCAGAGTTTAAAATCACTCTTTCTTAGGAGATCTCTCAGATCTAAGTTTTAGGATTCCAGGTGCTTCAAGATTCCTCTAGTTCTTTGCAGTTGCAATAATCTCCTTTCTTGTTCCTGAACTGCACTCTCTCCCCACTGCATTTCATCCTCCACATGCCTCCACTGATAATTACATTACTCCTCTGCTCCACAGCCCTTGGGTGACTTCTTATTTGAGAATATGAAGTAAATTATGAAGCCTTTTACACATAAAAGTGAGCATGTATGAGAACTCCTATCTATTAGTTGGGAGATTTGTGGACCCAGTTGAAAATTCCATCTCCTACAAAATACATTCCAAATGCTTTAACATGGCAATTATGAATCTCAATACTCTGGCTCCAGCCTATCTTACCAGTCATCTCCTGCTTGCAGTCTTTCACGCTCCCAATCATACACACACCCTACTCTCCAACCACACTGTACTCCTTGTCATTATGTATGTCAAATGTATGACTACATTTTCAAACTTCTGGATTCTTGCATCATGCTATTCCTTTGACTGGAATGTTCTATTCCCTCTTCCATACTAGATGAGCTACTGCTGTGTTCCAGCCATAGTGGTCTTTTATTCATCAAACACACTGAATTCATTCAACTTTGGGCTCTTGAACTTCCTGTTCTCTTTATTTGGAATGCTTTTGCCCTTGATCTTCAATGACTGGCTACTTTTTATCATTTAGGTCTCAGCTTAAGTATCACCTCTCCACTTACTCTCGTCATCCTAGTCGAAGTATCCATCTCATATTCCCCACCCCTACCGGTTTAATCTTTATCCTGTTTTAATTTCTTCTTAATATTTATCACCCTCTAAAATTTCTGACTTTTTTTTTTTCTTTTTAGGAGAGATGAAGAGGGTCAGGGGATGGTGCAGAAGGAGAGGGATAGAGAGAATCCTAAGCAGGCTCCATGCCTGGCATGGAGCAATCTCAAAACTCTGAGATCATGACCTGAGCAGAAATCAAGAGTTAGATGCTTAACTAACTGAGTCACCTAGGCATCCTGGCCTTTTTTTTTTTTTTTTTTTTTTTTGGTAATATATCCTTCCATTAGCATATAGGCCCCTTAAAAGTAACGACTCTGTCTTCTTTGTACCATGACCTTAGCACTTAGAAGTGTTTGGCACATAGTTGGGGCTCAATAAATACTTGTTGAACAAACATATTAACCCTCCATACCATCTCCTCTGTGAATCCCCAGTGATTTCCTCTTACCTTTATCAAAGGTAACTTTATCAAAAGTAACTTTTACTATATGTCTCTGTACTTTCAGTTCCCAATGTGGTCTACTGTATTCAGTATTTCTTTCCCCTGATATTAAAAATTTTCATTTTTTGAAGGAAAAACTTAGCATGTGCTCAAGAATAAGAAATGAAACTAAAAGTTCAAAGCAAAAGTCAAGGATGATATGTGTTTGAATAGAGATGTTTTCAAAGTAAAATAAATATTATAAAATTCTGAATGTGTACAGTCAAAATGTTTTATCAGTAGTATCCATGACCTTGATTGGTAATTTATTGTATTTTTCAAAAATGAATGGAATAACTTTTTCTTCTTAACTAACAGTCCAGCTGATGCTACCTACTGCCAGAAATAAGTAGGAATTTAAAATAGATGCAAACTCATACTATAATATATTACATGGCTCTGTCATTTACCAGCTATGTGAATTTAGGCAAGTTATTTGGTTTCACTAAACTTCAGTCTCCTCCTATAAAATGAGAGTTGAATAAAATTGTTAAATGAAGTGTCATGATAGACTCAGATAAAACGCTCAAAAAATGTTGTTTCCTCTCTATCACATTCAGCAGATTCGAAAGCAAATCTATATCCCTCCTCTGCTCCCCTCCTTAAAATTTTTTTTTATTTTGAAGAGCACAGAGAAATCTTTTTTTTTTTTTAATCTTTATCCTGAAGTGTATATTGTCATGTGTGTATATTCGGTGTCCTCATTTATTCCTTCCATCCTGTTGTTTCTCCACCCTTTCTTTATTCATTAAATATTTATTGAGCATGAACTCTGTGCTAGACACAGAAAGCATACCATGATGACTAAGACAGGCAGAGTTCCTGCTTCCAGGGAGCTCAGTCCAGTACAGAGCAGTGCAATGAGAACCTTGACAAGGGAAGTAGAAGGAGGTATAACAACATGCCTAGGGACACAATCCAGTCATCAAATCTGCCTAATAAAGAGATATTCAATCTGAGACTTGAAGGATAAGTAAGAGCTAAGTAAAGAAGGGGCAAAAAGACTTACAGGTAAAGAAAGCATCATGGTCAAAGCCTTGGATAGAAAGAGTATCAAAGAACAGAAGAAATCTGAGAAGGTAGGAAGAAAGACACACTGATCAGATAAGGCTAGCCATGTCAGCAGGGGACAGATCACAGGGGGCGTTATAGGCCATGCAATAGAGGCAGTCACTGAAGAATTTTAAGGAAGGAAGTGATATGATTAGATCTGTATTTCTGTAAGATCATTCTGGCTGCACTGTAAGAGGATTAGAGAGGAATAAGACTAGAGGCAGGAATAAAAATCAGGAGACTGTTTTAATACTTACTTGTTACGTTATTTTTCCCTCCCCCAACAGATATTTGGATTAACTCATGCCTTCCAGAAATTATCACCACCAACGATCCCATATTCAATAGTGAAGAGGCAACATACACAACAGAAACTGTCAGTGACAGTGCATACTCAGCTTCAGCTACTGATGTACCTTACTCTGCTACACCTACTCTTGCTTCTACTTCTGCTCGGGCTTCCACTTCTACTAAACGGAAAAGAAAATTGATTTGTGTAACGGAAGGTTTTGTGGAAACTAGCACCATATCTACAGCAACAGAAACTGAGTCATATATCGAAAATAAAGCAGCATTCAAGAATGGGGCCACTGGGTTTGGAGGTAAAAGCTTTCTATGTTTGCATTGCATGTGTGTGTTTGTGTGTTTATGTATAACAGACAGTACATAAAAACCATGTTGTCTCCAGCGTAGGCACTCAGGACCTGCCAAATACAAGTAAAACCTTAATGCAAACTCAATTTTCATAAAGTCATAGAACTTGAGGGCCCTTAAAAACATTAATGATTAAACCCTTTGTGGTCACAGAGAAGGATTTTCTCCTGCATTATCTGTTGTCTGGATCTGTATAAAGAATCATTAGAAGAGCACCACAAAGAAATGGGAAAACTTTCCATGCTCCTGGACTGGAAGAACAGATATTGTGAAAATGTCTATGCTACCTAGAGCAATCTACACATTTAGAACAATCCCTATCAAAATACCATCAACTTTATTCACAGAAATGGAACAAATAATCCTAAAATTTGTATGGAACCAGAAAAGACCCTGAATAGCCAGAGGAATGTTGAAAAACAAAACCAAAGCTGGTGGCATCATAACCCCAGACTTCAAGCTCTATTACAAAGTGGTAATCATCAAGACAGTATGGTACTGGCACAAAAACAGATACATAGATCAATGAAACAGAACAGAAAGCCCAGAAAGGGACCCTCAACTCTATGGTCAACTAATCTTTGACAAAGCAGGAAAGAATGTCCAATGATAAAAAGACAGTCTCTTCAATAAATGGAGTTGGGAAAATTGGACAACCACATGCAGAAGAATGAAACTGGACCATTTCCTTACAACACAAACAAAAATAGACTCAAAATGGATAAAAGACCTAAATGTGTGATAGGAATCCATCAAAATCCTCAGATCCTTGAGGAAGAGGCAGCAACCTCTTCAACCTCAGCCGCAGCAACTTATTCCTAGAAACATCACCAAAGGCAAGGGAAGCAAGGGCAAAAATGAACTATTGGAACTTCATCAAGATAAAAAGTTTTTTGCACAGCAAAAAAGGCCAGAACAAAGCCAAAAGACAACCGACAGAATGGGAGAAGATATTTGCAAATGACATATCAGATAAAGGGCTAGTATCCAAAATCTACAAAGAACTTAACAAACTCAACATCCAAAGAACAAATAATCCAATCAAAAAAATGGTCAGAAGACATGAACAGACATTTCTCCAAAGAAGACATCGAAATGGCCAACAGACATATGTAAAAGTGCTCAATATCACTCAATATCAGGGAAATGCCAATCAAAACCACAATGAGATATCACCTAACACCAGTCAAAATGGTTAAAATTATCCGGTCAGGAAACGACAGTTGTTGGCAAGGATGCAGAGAGAGGGGAACCCTCCTACACTGTTGGTGGGAATGCAAGCTGGTGCAGCCACTCTGGAAAACAGTGTGGAGGTTCCTCAAAAAGTTGAAAATAGAGCTACTCTATGACCCAGCAATTGCACTACTGGGTATTTACCCAGGATACAAATGTAGTGATACAAATGTAGTGATCCAAAGGGGCACATGCACCCGAATGTTTATAGCAGCAATGTCCACAATAGCCAAGCTTTGGAAAAAGCCTAGATGTCCATCAACAGATGAATGGATAAAGAAGATGTGGCATATATATATAATGAAATACTATGCAGCCATCAAAAATTAAAATCTTGCCATTTGCAACAACATGGATGGAACTAGAGGGTATTATGCTAAGTGAAATAGGTCAATCAGAGAAAGAGAATTATGTGATCTCATTTGTATGTGGAATTTGAGAAGCAAGGCAGAGGATCATAGGGAAAGAGAGGGAAAAAATGAAACAAGATGAAAGCAGAGAGGGAGGCAAACCATAAGAGATCCTTAATCTCACGGAACAAACTGAGGGTTGCTGGAGGGGAGTGGAGTGGGAGGGATGGGGTGGCTGAGTGATGGACATTGGGAGGATATGTGCTATGGTGAGCATGTGAATTGTGTAAGACTGATGAATCACAGACCTGTACCCCTGAAACAAATAATATATTTTATGTAAATAAAAAATTTAAAAATTTTTTAAAAAAAGAAGAAGAGCAACACAAAACAGTGCATAAGCGAAGGACCAATAGGCCATGTGTCTGTTTCCTCCAGGTGTCCCCACGGCTCTGCTAGTGCTCGCACTCCTCTTCTTTGCAGCTGCAGCTGGTCTGGCAATTTGCTACGTCAAAAGGTGCGTTTATTGGCACATTGTTGGTCTTAAAATCTATGTCACATCCCTATCTTGTGTTTTTCTAAGGTTGTTGTTAGCATTTTCTTGGTCAAAACAGAAATGATAGTCTTCTTATACTGTAAATTTTCTCCCTCATCTCACCTTTCCTCCCACCACCCAATCTTTCCTACTATTTCAGCTCATGCATGTCATCCAGGCTTTACAAACAGTTCAGTGCAATCCCTTTGAAAATCAAGAGATAAAAAGAAC
Source organism: Martes martes (assembly GCF_963455335.1). Classification (NCBI taxonomy): domain Eukaryota; kingdom Metazoa; phylum Chordata; class Mammalia; order Carnivora; family Mustelidae; genus Martes; species Martes martes. The sequence goes on from NC_137898.1 coordinate 50,204,770, forward strand.
AGACTGACATCTAGAGGAAAAATATAGGTTTTATTTTGATTCTCAATTATTTGTTCTTGGTGGGAGGGTTATGAGGTCAGCCTCAAGTATGGCCTGCAAACTTACTGTCTCATCTAAATGAATCCACTAAAGTGGGGATGCATTGTATTTGAGTGTGCATGTATTAGAATCTCCCTGAAATAAAGGTATCCAGTGTACTGTGCTAATACGGGCTATCACAAAGTGTTATCTATTGCTATATGTGTTACATATAAATCTCTCACTTTAATGTTATAATTATGCCTATAGGTATGTGAAGAACTTTCCTTTTACAAACAAGAATCAGCAGAAGGAAATGATTGAAACCAAAGTAGTAAAGGAGGAGAAGGCTGATGATAGCAACTCTAATGAGGAATCAAAGAAAACTGATAAAAAGCCAGAAGAGCCCAAGAGTCCACCCAAAACTACAGTACGATGCCTGGAAGCTGAAGTTTAGAAGAGAAAGGAATGAGAGGACACACCAAGGCTGATTTCTTTCCTGATACATATCCTGGCCCCAGATGAGGAAACTTAAAGGGCTGAAGAACCAAACAAGAAAGTCCACCCTTGATTCCTAAATGGAATCAGCTCAGGGCTACCTTTGGACTATGGAGTTCACCAAACGAAATTCCCTTTTTCTTACTGCAATCCTTTCTGGATCCTATCCTCCTACCTCCAAAGCTTCCGACAGCCTTTCTAGCCTGGCTATGTCCTAATAATATCTCTGTGGAAGAAAGGAGCTTCGCAAAGCACAGGGACCTAAAAGAGCTAATCAGAATACATTTATAAAGAGGCTTCTTGGTTGGCTAAGAATAGGTGAGTTGAAAACCAAGAAACCACCGAGACCAAGGCTTTCTCTATTGATTCCGCAGGCCAGATCCTTTCTTCACTCTGGAAACGTAATACACATCATCTGGCATGTCCTTCTGAGCCAGGCAAGAACAAAAGAAGGAAAGAAAAGTTCAGCAGCTGAAGGCCAGGGAGATTCCCATGACTTGAGACCTGATCTCTGTAAAGCCAAAATAAGTAGAGAAAAAAGAATGAGGCCAAGGATGTTGCCAGCATATTGTCAGCAGGGACTATAACTACAGATAGGGTCAAAGTAGTCAGCTCTAAATAATCTGAGTTGGAATCACTTTTTAGAATACACACACACTTTTCTTTTCTTTTTCTTGCTGCTATTTCCTCTAGAAGTATACACTTTTATAAGGAGCCAAAACAGATCTATTACAATTTTTTACTTTTATCTGAGTTTTATTTGAGAAGTACTGAGGAAAATTACTGTGTTAAAAAGCAGTAAAATTTGACAAACATTTATTGAATATGTCAGGTGCTGGGTAAGGTATTACATTCTATAATTGAATGTTATTTATCAAAAACTTGTATACAGTAAAATGTATGAAGCTAATTTTTTCAGTTTGATACCCCTAGCTTATCTTCTTGTAAAACTAATTTTTTACTAAGACTAATCTATTCATTATTTTCTCTAACATGGCAGCCATTATAACCTTAATTTATTATTAACATACCTAAAAAGTACATTATTACCTCTATACACTGAAGCACATTTTTTAAATGTCATTAACAAATGTATCACCAGTTCTCCTTTTTCAGCAAAAAAAAGCCCAAGAGATACAGAGATATTTGTGTCAAAAAAATAAAAGTATTCAGAAAATTTCTTTGTTCTCTTATTTACATAGATACATTATACGTTTCACACAAAATTGAAGTAATCTGTTCTTTGCAAAACAAAAGAGGGACAATTTTGGTTGTTGAAAAACAAACATTTGCAAACCACATAGTACATATATCACCGTATGGGGCTATTCTTGCTTCAGGTCGTCTTATTTTAAGTCAGTCAAGGACACACACAAACAGTCCTTTACTTGGGATTTGGGTCCTACTTCACAATCCATTTCAGAGTTCACAGGGAGCTGAGAATGCAGGATTGTTATTTGTCCTATTTCTCTAGCTTTCTCTTTCCCTCTCTCTGGTTTTCCCTTTTGGACCACTAACATCATCTTCCCCTCACCAGTGACACCACAGCTAGCTAGCCCCATGATCCTTTCAGCTCACAGGCCATGAACTGCTGGCACAGTCTTTTGCAGTTGGCCCACAGAGTATTAACTTAAATTTTGGTTTAGTTGCCAAGAATGAAAAATCAAGGGGTGCCTGCCTGGCTCAATCAATAGAGCATGTGACTCTTGATCTTGGGTTTGTGAGTTCAAGCCCCCCGTTGGGTGTAGAGATTACTTAAAAATAAAATCTTTTTAAAAAGTCAAGAGTTTTCACATATTTATATTCCTGGTTCCCTTGAAAAAAATGGGAAGATCTGGAGATAGAGAGCCCATATTCCCCCACAGCGATAATTATCTCAGACTAAGCAGTGGCTGTCCTCTTTAAGAGGGCTTCGCTTGCTTCAGTTTACCACAGTCTTCCATGTTCTATTGCATCTTCATGCCAAACTGAAGGTGCCCTGTGGATCTCGAATACTATTCCCTTTTCCTTCACATCTAGCCCATTTCACTCATTCACAGTGTTCCTGGCGCTGAGGTCTGTGAGTCTGAAATTCTGGTTTGTCATTCCTTAAATTTTATCAGTCTCATCTAGTTCTTAGGGAGTGAAGGAAAAAAAGCAGAAAGAACCTAAGTAATGGCCTTCCTTCTACGTATGTTAGCTGAAAAATAATCAGATCTTCCACACTAGATCTCCCATCTTGTGGACATCTACTATATGTTAGGATATTATCATCTACTATTAATTTAGACAGGTATATGCCCTACTCAGGAGGAGGAAGAGGGAAGGAGAAAAACCTCACCTATCCACTAGATAGCCCAGGTGCCGATTGCAAACATACTGATGAAATGTAATTGTCATTATTATGGAAGAAAGGAAAGGAGAAAAGAAGGAGAGGAAGAGGGGCACCTGGGTGGCTCAGTGGATTAAAGCCTCTGCCTTAGCCCCACATCAGGCTCTCTGCTCAGCAGGGAGCCTGCTTCCCCTCTCTCTCTGCCTACTTGTGATCTCTGTCTGTCAAATAAAAAAATAAAATCTTCAAAAAAAAAAAAAAGGAGAGTAAGGAAGAGAAGGAGGAAGGAAAGAAAGGAAAAAAGTTTACTGAGTACCTATAAGTGGTAGTCATTTTCTTCTTTTTTTTTTTTTTTAAGATTTTATTTACTTATTTGACAGAGCAAGAGAGCACAAGCAGGGGGAACTGTAGAGGGAAAGGGAGAAACAGACTCCCCGGTTGAGCAGGGAGACTGACGCAGCGCTTGATCCCAGAGCCCTGGGATCATGACCTGAGCCAAAGGCAGATGCTTAACCATCTGAGCCACCCAGGCACCCCATGGAGTCATTTTCACATGTTGTCCTATTTAATCATTATGTTTCCCCTGAGAAGAATTATTACTGTCATTTTTTTTTATTAGTTAGAAATTGGATTTAGAGAAGTTAAATCATTTTTCTTTGGTCACAGGTCCACTTAAGCGCCAAAAGGTAGGACTTAATCCCAAGTCAGAATGACCACTTCTTCTGTAAATGAAAATATAGAGATGTCAGCTATTTCAGTACATAAGCTTAAAATCAGTCACATGCCAAAGACAAATAAGAAAAATAACTCAGGACTCCCATCCCAACTTCAGGGAATTTTTCTTAAACCCATTTGCAATAACAAGGAAAAAAGGAGAACCACTAAAAACCTTTAAGAACTGTTCCCTCGGGGCACCTGGGTGGCTCAGTGAGTTAAAGCCTCTGCCTTCAGCTCAGGTCATGATCCCAGGGTCCTGGGATCAAGCCCCACATCGGGCTCTCTGCTCTGTGGGGAGCCTGCTTTCCCCTCTCTCTCTGCCTGCTGTTCTGCCTACTTGTGATCTCTGTCTGTCAAATAAATAAAAATCTTAAAAAAAAAAAAAAAAAAAAGAACTGTTCCCTTATTGATGTAGTCACCAACTTCAGCAAAGACTTACCTGGTCCAGCTCATATGGTCAGAAAATCTAAGTCTCACAAGGGTGAAAGATAAGTTTCTCAAAATTCTTCACAAAGTTAAAAAAATGAAGTCAAGTGTCATAGATAGCTAGAAGTACAGCCTGGTCTAAAAGTCTCCTTCTTCCTAATCAAATTCACTTTATTCTCCATTGAACAGAGAAAAATTGTTACTGGGCCCTCTCCCAGACACCCAGCAATAGCAGTGCCAGTAGTTTCTAATTCCATAGACCAATGATTCCTTTTTAAAGTTAGTGGTCAAAATGGGCTTTTTAACTTTTTAATGTTTTCAGATAAAGACATTAAAAATTATACTTCCATTTCTATCATTTTACAAAAGATAGCAAAGAGCAAGGATATAAAAATCAGAATAAAGAAGTCACTAAGTAAGTCTAGTTTTTAAAAAAGCTGACTACATGGACCTTATTTTCCTCATTTTGCCAGTGACGATTTACTCATTGATAAATACCAATCAAAGGAGTGCCCTTTACCAATCAACTAGAGAAAATAATTCTCTGAGCTGTACTTAAGATAACATTTTAGGTTAAAGTAGACATGCTGAGAGCAAGTAAACAAGTCCTATGATTGGGATCTAAATCCTTCTACCCTCCCAACTGTCTCTCCTTCCACATTCCATCCCCCTACCCCAGCCTTGCCCACTACATACACATACCATTACTACTAAGCAAAGAAAGAGTTCCAAATCTGGAAGGAAAGAGAGACAATTTGCAACTCACAGTACTTTGAACCTAACTATACTAAACACCATAATTTAGGCCCAGATAACTAGTTGTATATTATAGCTGCAGGCTAAGGTTTCATGGTAATAGGGAAGAGATGGGGCAAAAATGAAGCAGGGAAGGTATGCAAGTGACCAGTACTGCAGTGTTTTCATTCCTAGGCTCCTGATGGGCAAAGGAAAATATCATGGCATTATAGTCATCAGAGACATAACAAGATTTGGGGGATTCTGAAATGATTCTAGTAGTAGTGGTGTAAAATATGGACTAAAGAAATTGTTAAGGCACACCTAGACCTAGCTGATCATCAAACAATGGAGATTTGTAAAAGCTCAAAATCCTGGGCCCCCAGCCCAGCCCAAAAGAATCAATGTTTTGTTTTGTTTTTTCCTCATGTTGAGGATCTAGAGAGCTGTACTGAAGCAAACAAATAAACAAAAGCAGAAAAAATCCCAGAGACTCTGATCTAGCTGGCCCCAGGATCAGTGAATGGGAATTGCTGAACTACAGAAAAGAGGGATTAGAGACAGTAAGACTAAGCATGCCAATGTGAAATGATAAGGGTTTGGACTATGGCAACACAGATAGGACAGAAAATGGATTCCAGAGATATTTCAGAGACTAGCCAGAAATACTGGCTCATTGATGAGATACCAAAGTAACTAAAAAATGACAGGGGAGTTGTCAACTTGGGCAACTACACGAATAGTTATTTCACTAGCTTAGTTAGGGTATAAGGAGAAAGAAAGTATATTTGAGATTAGAAGATAATAATCTTGGCTTGAGAATGTGTTGTTTCTGGTACAGAAACAGAATATCTGGGTGGAAGTATCTAGAAGACAGGTAAATTTTTCGATTTGGGGAAAGGCAGGACTAAAGATAAAGTTTTTTAAGGCATTAACATGCAAGTGTTTTGGTAGGGAATAAAAAGAAATTAGTTTGGAGGTAAAAAAAAAAAGTGAGAAAAAATATCTAACAGTTGACAGTGAAAACTGTGGCAAGACAAACACTAACATGCAAACTTTACTTCTCCAATTGCCAGTCTAATTTTCCCTGCATCTCCCTCTCAAAAAAGGAAAGGCTTACTTTGCTGGAGAGAATCTAAGTTAACCTTAGGAATGAGGAGGAGGCAGGGATAAAAGGGAAATGAGGTAAAGGAAGAATCACAGGGGGGTAGATGTCAAGAGAGATTGGGGGGGATTTATGGAAGGTAATGCCTCAGAGTCGTTGGGGGCATGATGGAAGTATATAGGGTCGGAAGGAAATTATTACAAACTTTGCTGTGGCATATGTATGATCATAGTTTTTGAGAAACAGGAAAAATGGGATTATTTTGAAGTTAATTTTGATTGTTGTGCTGCATTTTTCACTTCAGCATCACTCCAAGCCTGAATCATGTAGACCTAAACTTAATAAAGGATAAAGAATTATTAGATTTGATAATACAGTAAGAAAGTATTATTCCTGGAGTACTATCATTACATTAAAAAAAAAAATCCCTAGAGTAGTATCACTTAGGGTACATGAATTAAGGGACAGAGTTTAAATGGTGGCATTAGATATTAACTGTATTAGAATGAATTCAATTTATTTTGTCTTACACATTCTCTGACCTCTCCTTGCTATTTCCCAAACCTGAATTCAAGCTCTTATCACTTTTCTTCTATACTCTTGCTCTGTTTCCAGTCTCAGCAAGCTCTCTGTCACACCTACAGTCCACCCTCTTACACTCCATAAATGAATTTTCTCAGATGCAGAACTTATTATGCCATTCCTTGGACCTTTGAGGGCTCCCCATTTTTTTCCAGAAGCAAATCCAAATACATTACTATACTAAGGAGATACGGTGAGTTGACATTCAGCATCCATTTTAAGTGTGTGCCTTCCTAAACTGGAGAGGATGAAAAACTGAAACTACTCTTCCCAGACTGTCTATAGTTGGACTTCTGAAATCAAATATGTTCTACCAAATAATGCACGACCACATGAGCAAGGAGACAGAAGAACCAACTTTATGCTACTTCAGCCACTGCTACAGGCAAGCACGATCATGGAGATACTGGGCTTTTCTGCAGCGAAGTTCCAGAATCTAGCCTCACAGAGTTGCAATCAAAATATTGGCCAGGGCTGTATTCATCTCAGGGATCTATTCGAAAGGAATCAATTCCAAGTTCATTCATATTATTGTTGGCAAGATTTAGTTCTTTTTTTTACTGTTGGCCAGAGTTTGCCCTCAGTACTTTCCCATGTGGAACTCTCCATTGGGGCAGCTCAGAAATGCCAATTTCCTTCATCAAAGCCAGCTAGAGAAAGAGCCAAAGATAGAGGGTAACAGCAAGAAGGAAATCATATTTTAGACCCAATCTTGGATGTGACATCCCATTACTTTAGTGATTATTCTATTCATTACAAGCCGTACTACATCCAGACCACACTTAAGGGGAGGAAATTATGCAAGACCATAAATACCAGAAGGCAGGGATCACTGGGAGCCACTTTAGAAGGCTGCCTCCCACCACATTAATGAATCTTTCTCATTCCTTTTCTTTGCAATTTGTTTATATAATGCTACATTGTATTATTATAAGTTGTATACATATTTTATTTTTTCCTCTTATCTCTAGCACTTGTGTAGTACATGCTAAGCTAGCACATACTTAGTTGGCTCTCAGTGAAAGTTGTTAAATGAATGAATGCATATATTCTTTGGGATTTCATGAGTTCTGAATCTTACCTTTATCCAGCTATCTATACTAAGTGTTAAGATCATTCACTATAGGGCCAACTATTTCTGTCTACCTAAATATTGTTCATCTTGATGTTTTACCTTTAGTATAGAATGCAGTTGTGAACAAACCGGAAGAATATATAAAGGCGATTGTATTTGAACTTTACTCTGAATAGGCTACTGATTCACTGTTATGAGCAATCTCATTTAGTATTTAACAATTAAACTGCAACGTGTTTTGAACTGTGGTTAAGTCAAAGAAAGTTGAGGTGCCTCAGCAACCACAAAGCCAATAAATATTGACAAAAAAATTGGTTTCCTGATCTCTAGATTTTTATTTTAGTCTTTGAAATCTAGGATGTTTTCCTGGCAATCTGGAATTCTACATACTTAATACAATCATTTTCTAGAAGTTAGATCCCCTTTGGAATATTTCCACACTTTTATTTTTTACTACTCCAATTGTGTTCTTATTTTTTGGGATTTGGTCTTTAGCTAAGTTGAAGACATTCTGATCAAATTTTTTTCTTTTTTTATGATAAAAAAAGAAAAAATCAATTAAAAGTAAAAATCTCTATGAATATGAAAAGACCTAATAGAACACTCCATATACATATTCTTTTATCTATAAAGATCATCATTTCAGCAAAAGTCAACATCATAAATCATAATAGTAATAGCAAAGACTTAGATATTACAAACTGCATAAAACTCCTGTATCATAACAAAATATCTTAAAATCATATTTGTTAATCTCCATTAGTAGGTTTTTTAAAAGAGTCTTTTAAAAAGAAGCAAGAGAAAAGAAGACAGTTACATACAAGGGGAAATATCTATAAGGCTATCTGCAAATTTTTCAGCAGAAACTTTGAAGGCCAGAAGGGAGTAGCAAGACATAGTCAAAGTGCTGCAGCCAAGAATACTCTATCCAGCAAGGTTATCAGTCAGAATACAAGGGAAAATAAAGAGTTTCCCAGACAAAGAAGAGCTAAAGGAGGTTATAACCACTAAACCAGTCCTATAAGAAATATTAACAGGGACTTTGAGTGGAAAAGAAAGACCATAAGTGAGAGTATGAGATGTAAAAAACACAAAAGCAGTAAGAACAAGTATATATGTAAAAATCAGTCAAGGGATTCATAAAATAAAATGATGCAAAATATGACACCATATACCTAAAACATGGGAGGAGAGGAGTAAAGAAAGGGTTCAAACAAGCAACCATCAACTTAATATATACTGCTATATGCAGAAGTTTTATACAAACCAAATGGTAACCACAAATCAAAAACCAGTAATAGACATGCAAAAAAATAAAAAGAAAAGAAACCAAGTATATCACTAAAGAAACCCAACAAACCATGAAGGAGAGCAAGAAAGTCTCACACACACACACACACATACACACACACAAACTAGAAAAACAACCACAAAACAAGTAACAAAATGGCAATAAATACATATCTATCAATGGTTACTTTGAATGTAAATGGGCTAAATGCTCCAATCAAAAAACACAGGGTGACATGGGGCACCTGGGTGGCTCAGTGGGTTAAAGCCTCTGCCTTCAGCCTAGGTCGTGATCTCGGGGTCCTGGGATCAAGCCCCGCATCGGGCTCTCTGCTGAGCGGGGAGCCTGCTTCCCTTCCTCTTTCAGCCTGCCTCACTGCCTACTTGTGATCTCTCTCAGTCAAATAAATAAATAAAATCTTAAAAAAAAAAAAAAAACAACACAGGGTGACAGAGTGGACAAAAAAAAAAAAAACAAACAAACAAGACCCATTATATATTGCCTACAAGAGATTCATTTTAGACCTAAAGACACCTGCAGGTTGAAAGTGAGGGGATGGAGAAACATTTATCAAGCAAACGGACGTCAAAAGAAAGCCAGAGTAACAATACTTAAACTGGACAAAACAGACTTTTTTTTTTTAAGATTTTATTTATTTATTTGACAGACAGAGAGATCACAAGTAGGCAGAGAGGCAGGCAGGGAGAGAGGAGGAAGCAGGATCCCTGCTGAGCAGAGAGCCAGATGCAGGGCTGGATCCCAGGACCCTGAGATCATGACCTGAGCCAAAGGCAGAGGCTTAACCCACTGAGCCACCCAGGCTCCCCCCCAAAACAGACTTTAAAACAAAGACTGGGGGCACCTGGGTGGCTCAGTGGGTTAAAGCCTCTGCCTAAATAAAAGGCATCCAAATTGGTAATAAAGAGGTAAAACTTTCACTATTTACAGATGATATACTATATATAGAAAACCCTATATACTCCACCAAAAGACTACTAAAACTGATAAGTGAATTCAGTGAAGTCACAGGATACAAAATCATTGTAGAGAAATCTGTTGCATTCCTATACACTAATAATGAAGCAGCAAAAAGTGAAATTAAAATAACAATCCCAGTTAAAATTTCACCGAAACCAATAAAATATCTAGGGATAAACTTAACTAAGGAGGAAAAAGCCCTGTACTCTGAAAACTATAAAACAATGATGAAATTCAAGATGACACAAAGAAAGGGAAAGATATTCCATGCTCATGGGTTAGAAGAACAAATATTGTTAAGATGTCTATATTACCCAAAGGAATCTACACCTTTAATATAATCCCTATCAAAATACCAATAGCATTTTTCACAGAATTAGAACAAACAATCCTAAAATTTGTATGGAACCACAAAGACCCTGAATAGCCAAAATAATCCTAGAAAAACAAAACCAAAGTTATCATAATTCCACTCTTCTTTAAATTATATTACAAAGCTGTAATAATCAAAACAGTACAGTACTTGAATAAAAATAGACACATAGATCAATGGAGCAGAACAGAAAATTCAGAAATAAACCCACAGTTATATGGCCAATTAATCTTCGACAAAGGAGGAAAAAATATACCATGGGAAAAAGACAGTCTCTTCAACAAATGGTATTGGGAAAACAGGAGAGCTACATGCAAAAGAATGAAACTGGACAACTTTCTCACCATACACAAAAATAAGTGCAAAATGGATTAAAGACCTAAATGTGAGGGACGCCTAGGTGGCTCAGTCATGACTCAGGTCATGATCCCAGGGTCCTGGGATCAAGCACCACATGGGAATCCTGACCGGAAGCGTGCTTCTCCCTCTGCCTGCTTCTCCTTCTGCTTGTGCGCTCTCTCTCTTTTTTTCTCTCTGACAAACAAATAAAATCTTAAAAAAAAAAAAAAAAAAGACCTAAGTGAGAACTGAAACCATAAAATCCTATAAGAGAGTACAGGCAGTAGTTTCTCTAACATTGGCCAAAGCAACAATTTTCTAGATTAAATTATTGGGACTACATCAAAATAAAAAGTCTCTGCACAGAGAAGGAAACAATCAATAAAACTAAAATGCAACCTACTAAATGGGAGAAGATATTTACAAATGACGTATCAGTAAACAGTTAGTATCCAAAATATATAAAGAACTTATACAACTCAACACCACCCCCCCCCCAAATAATCCAATTTAAAAATGGGCAGGGGGCGCCTGGGTAGCTCAGTGGGTTAAAGGCTCTGTCTTCGGCTCGGGTCATGATCTCAGGGTCCTGGGATCGAGCCCCGCATTGGGCTCTCATCACAGCAGGGAGCCTACTTCCTCTCCTCTCTCTGCCTGCCTCTCTGTCTACTTGTGATCTCTGTCTGTCAAATAAAGAAAGTCTTTAAAAAAATAAAATAAAATAAAAATGGGCAGAAGACACACACAAATATTTCTCTGAAAGAGACATACAGATGGCCAATAAACACATGAAAAGATGCTCAACAGCACTCATCGTCAGGGAAATGTAAATCAAAACTACAATGAGGTATCGCCTCACACCTGTCAGAATGGCTAAAATCAAAAATGCAAGAAATACAAGTATTTGCAAGGATGTGGATAAAAAGGAGCCCTTGGGAACTGCTGGGAATGTAAACTGGTGCAGTCACTGTGGAAAACAGTATGGAGATTCCTCAAAAAGTTAAAAATACCCAGTAATCACATGACTGGTATTTACTCAAAAATACAAAAAACACTAACTCAGGGGATACCTACACCATCCCTATTTTTTTTAAGATTTTTATTTATTTGTTTGATAGAGAGACATACAGTGAAAAAGGGACCACAAGCAGGGGGAGTGGGAGAAGGAGAAACAGGTTTCTCGCCAAGCAGGAAGCCCAATGCGGGGATCAATCCCAGGACCCTGGGATCATGACCTGAGCTGAAAGGAGACGTTTAATGACTGAGCCACCCAAGCACCTTGCACCATCCCTATTTTTTATAGCATTATTTACAATAGCCAAATTATGGAAGCAGCCCAAGTGTCCATCAATAGATGAATGGATAAAGAAGATACGGTTGCGTGCGTGTGTGTGTGTGTGTGTGTGTGTGTGTATTAGAATATTTTTCAGCCATAAAAAAGAATGAAATCTTGCCATTTACAACAACATGGTTGGATCTGGATGGTATAACGCTAAGTGAAAATGCCAGTCAGAAAGATAAATACCATAATATTTCACTCATATGTGGAATTTAAGAAACAAAGCAAATGACCAAAGGAAAAAGAGAGAGAGAGAGAAAGAGAGAGACCAAGAAACAGACTCTTAACTATAGAGAACAAACTGATGGTGACCAGAGGAGAGGTGGGCAGGGGGATGGGTGGAATAGGAGATGGAGATTAAAGAGTACACTTATCATGATGAGCTCTGAACAATGTATAGAATTGCTGAATCCTATATTCTACACCTGAAACTAATATAACACTGTATGTTAACTATACTAGAATTAAAATTCTAAATTTAATTTAAAAAACAAAAACAAAGAAAATCTATTAAAGATATGCTATCAAGTGGAAAAATGTAACAGAAATTTCTATGTAGTAGAGCTATGGGCAGGAGATGTCTCAATCTAATTGGATCAAGTCAGAAAATATGTTTGGGTTGTAAATCTAGAGAGGATGGCCCAAGGTGTATGCTGTTAGTAGACAACAGAGACCATATGAACTTACCATGGGTATTGACTAGTATCTGAAGAAGCAAACCTGATCCCAATTTGGACTGAAACATGGCTTTGCCTGTGGGGGGCCTTGCCCTGTTTCTGACCCCAGTGCAGGTAGATCAAAGTATCAAAATACTCAGTCAAATTACACTTTAATAACACTTAAAGTTGGGTCCCCTGTATCTTCGAGAGGAAAAAGTCATGTGGTAGCAACCAGAGTTGGGGAACAACTCAATCTTTAATATAAGCAAGAGAATATTCCCATCCTTGCTCCCACTTCTATATGTCCCCTTCTTAATACCACTCTCCCATAGGAAACGGAGGTACTAACCCAATTGGTAATAGCCAAGATCTCTTCTGGGTCACATTTCACTGGTAGGTAGAGTTATTTTGCTTTAAAGCCCAGGTACTATCCCTAGCACTCAGTGGTCTGCTTTCTGTCTCAGACCCTGGCAGGGCCTGGTCCCTAGAGGCCAGGTATCCATCCTCGTCTATCACTTCCACTTTATTTTTGTGGTTAGAGAAGTGGACTTGCGGTTCTTGTTGTGTCCTTCTCTTTCAGGATCCTACTTAAGCCGCCAGGTTTAAAGCCCTATGCTCAAAAGTTCTGCAGAGAGCCCTGAACTGGAGGTTATTGGCTGATATTAACCAAGTCTGGGTAGGGTCAAACATAATTAACCTTATTACAATGCCTATATTTCCTTTATTCTCTTTTACTAGAATGACGACTTGGGAAGCACCAATGTAACCTGCATTTCTCTAGGTCTGTTAAAGCAGAATCCTGCTTCTTGAAAAAGAGTAACTCTCTGGGTTATTCCAGAAGTAGGACACTCAGATGTGCTCACAAGCAACTATGGTTACCTTTTGCATGGCATTAAGTTTCTTCCCACTGCTCTTGGCCTAATTACACTCCAGTGAGTACTGTCATATCTTCTACTAGATGCATTCACCACTTCTGCTTGTTACTTTCTTTCCCACCAAACATCATGACTATCTCCTCTAGGTATCACCACAGCTACCGGGTACCACTGCCTCTGCTAAGCCCTGCTTCTATACCCTCTGGGAACTGCCACACTCACAAGGAACCACTGACTACACCAAATTCTTCTGTTGTTTTCCTGGTTATATTCTAGGTCGCACCTACCAAGTAACAATGCTGCTTCACCAGATGATGACTCGTCTACTGGAGACTGCTGCCTTTCCCTTCAGTTACCACAAAAACCTTCAGGGACTGTCATCTCTGCCAGGTATTACTGCAGTTACCATTGCCTGACACTAGTGCTGATGCACTGGAATCCTTGAGTTCCCAAAGTTAAGAAATGTGTCTAGATAGGTTTGTGGGATTTAGCAAAATAAATACCAGAAAAATCCAATTAAGTCTGAATTTCAGTCAATAACAAATAATATTTTGTTGTAAGTATGTCCCATATACATGTGTGAAGTAATATTTGAGGCATACTTACACTAAAAAAATTATTTATTATCTGAAATTCAAATTTAACTGAATGTCATATATTTTATCTACCAATCCTAGTGTATGACAAGATAAGAATTAGTACTTCTTGTTCCATTTGTACTTAACTCCATTAGAAATGGACACAGCAGGGGTGCCTGGGTGGCTCAGTTGGTTAAGTGGCTAATTCTTGGTTTTGGCTCAGGTCATGACATCAGGGTCCTGGGATCCAGCCCCTCATTGGACTATAGCAGTGCTTACCATAAGCTAATATACTGTCATTTTAGTGCAGACAGCTTTGCAATTTTTATGAGCATCCCTCTATAAATCTGTGACTTAGATTTAGTTTCATGGGAATTGGTTCATGGACAAAATTTAGTCAAAATTGCCTTGTTCCATCTAACTCATCTAAGGATTTACTCCCCATCTAAGGCTGTATTACATGGTCACTCATAATGGCCTGACTTCCTTTTCCCTTCAGATGAACTCTCTTCCAAGGAGGGAAAAAAAAAAAAGAGCAATAGAGGGGGAAGTTATCCCTATGAGATATTAAAACGTATTATAAAATACCTATAATCAAAACAAGTGCACTAGCACTAGTGCATGAAAAGACCAGTATACAGAATAGACATCTCACAAATAGACCTAAATTTGTATAAGAATGTAATAGATGGTTTTAATTTTATTTTTTAAAGATTTTATTTATTTGTCAGAGAAAGAGAGAGAGAGCACAAGCAGGGGGAACAGTAGGCAGGGGGGAAAGTAGGCTCCCCGCTGAGCAAGGATCCTGACATGGGACTTGATCCCAGGACCCTGGGATCATGACCCGATCCAAAGGAAGAAGCCTAACCAACTGGGCCACCCAATATATGGTTTTTAAAAGGGGACAAATAAGATAGGAGAGGGAAAGATGGACTAAATTGTATTGGAACAAATGGAGAATCGCTTAGTAAAAAGGATAAAATCAGATCTACCTTTCACATAGTATGCCGGGATAAATCCCAGATGGGTCAAAGATTTAAATGTAATAAATGAGGGACGCCTGGGTGGCTCAGTCGGTTAAGCCGCTGCCTTCAGCTTGGGTCATGGTCCTGGGGTCCTGGGATTGAGTCCCGCATTGGGCTCCTTGTTCAGTGGGGAGTCTGCTTCTCTCTATGCCTCTCCCTGCCACTCTGCCTGCTTGTGCTCTCTGTCTCTCTCTGACAAATAAATAAATAAATAAAATCTTTTTTAAAAATGTAATAAATGAAACCTTATAACTACTAGAAGAAAATATGGGTGCATTCCTTTATAATCTAGAAGAAAAGAAAATCTTCCTAACTATCATGCAAAATCCAGAAACAATAAGGACATGATTGGTATCTTTATGAAGCCTAGACTATATATATATTTTGAAAAATCTGACCACATAAAAATAAAAAAGTTTGCATGGCCCCAAATCCCAAAGTCAAAAGACAAGTGATAAAGTGGGAAAAGGTACCTGCAATTTAAAACATAGAAAAGGGCTAATATATTTAATACATGAAGAGCTCTTAAACACACACAAAAAATTAACCCACTGTGGAAAATAGACAAAAGAATAGACAATTCACAACAAAAATGAAAATGGCTCTTAAATATAAGAAATCAGCTCACTATCACTCATAATAAGAAAAATTAAAATTAAAACTAATTCCTGCTATAACATTTTTACAGATTGGCACAAATTCAAAAATGTGACAGAATATTCTCCTGACCCAGGTGCACAGAGCACTCTCATACATTGCTGCTGAGAATTCTTCCCCTAGAGAGAACTTTGGTAATACCTGGCAAAAAAAAGTGAAATTACTTACATAAAAGATCATTCACTGTTCAACTCAATGGGTAAAATCAATCATGTCCATCAAAAGGGGTTTCGTTGAAGAAACTATGATAAATCCATATGTTGGAATTCTATGTAGTTGTCAAAAAATGAGGTAAATCTCTAAAATATCTATTCTTTAATTACTCTAATTACTAAGTGATCTTCAGGATATATCACTAAGTGGAAAAAAAAAAAAAAAGAAGTCACCGAACACTATACTTTCTGTAGGAATGGTATGGAAAACACAAACATATTTTTACTTCCATTTTTATTTGTGTGTGTATGCATTTGTTTATATTTGCAAAAATCTTGTAAAGAAAGACCAAAATGTTTAAATATAGGAAAATGAGGTAACAGGGTAGAGGACTGGAAATAGGCATGATACTTCTCCAAATACGCCTTATTATGTAGTTCTAACTTTGGAAACAGTGAAAACTTTAACATTTCAAAAGTGAAGTTAAACTTAAGAAGCAATTTCTAAAAATAAAAAACCAAACTGAGGAACCACTAAAAAAAGAATTATTCCAAGGGCCTAGAACACAGCTATTTTGACTCTATATTTCAGCAATACATATTTTAAGGACAAATAGAGCAGTAAGTACATGTAAACTTTACTCAGTAACCAAATAGTCAGTAATAATACTGTTATTTTTATTTTGAATCTATTTTCTACACCTTACAATATAAATAATTACTTAATGTTATTAGGTAATAATATTTTCAATGTGAGATTAAAGAGATAAAACTATTAAAATCAGTGTTATATTTAAAACCCTGTAATATTAAATTTAATTTAGGAATAACAGTATGAACTCTAAATTGTTATTTTCTTTTCAAACATATATATTCCCCAAAAACAAACAAACAAATAAAAAATATATATTCCCTAGCTCTGTCCTTTGAAAAGGACTAGAAGTAATGACAATCTAATAACTATGAAATATATCTAGAAACCAGAGTGTAGTCTCTAAATATCATTCCTCATTGGGACGCCTGGGTGGCTCAGTTGGTTGGGCCGCTGCCTTCGGCTCGGGTCATGATCCCAGAGTCCTGGGATCGAGTCCCGCATCGGGCTCCTTGCTCCGCGGGGAGCCTGCTTCTCTCGCTGCCTCTGCCTGCCTCTCTGCCTGCTTGTGTGTACTCTCTCTCTCTCTGGCAAATAAATAAAATCTTAAAAAAAAAAAATTAATTATCATTCCTCATTGAAAGGATCCAGGGGCGCCTGGGTGGCTCAGTGGGTTAGGCCACTGCCTTCGGCTGGGGTCATGATCTCAGGGTCCTGGGATCGAGTCCCGCATCGGGCTCTCTGCTCAGCGGGGAGCCTGCTTCTCTCTCTCTCTCTCTCTGCCTGCCTCTCTGTCTACTGTGATCTCTCTCTGTCAAATAAATAAATAAAATCTTAAAAAAAAAAAAAAAAAGAAAGGATCCAGAACTCCTTGGAGGAATGGCTCATTCCAGGTCTAGAAGATAGAGGTAATCCAGGAAGGGACCAGAATGAAAGAAAGTTGTCTTGTCAAAAAGATAATATGATATGATTACAGTTGGCTAAAGACGGAACTACAAAACAAAAGTAATACTAAATACAATTGATCAAATATATAAAACCCACAAATTTGTAGTTATACTAAAAAAAATTTAAATTCCACACATTGGACATGATTGTTAGTAATTAGGTACCAAGTCCTTAAAAGTAAAGAATTTGGTATTTTTCTTGACTTTCCTGTATGGGCAGTAATTCAAGGTAACCAAATAGCTCTAGTTCATTGAAAAGTTGGGGTTTTTTTACAGAAATGACACTGATAAATAAATAATTAGAGAGTCACCATTTTGTAATTCAGACTACCATCCTAATAGATACAATTATTAGATAAAATATTGATGAGAACCCCAATGATCAGTCTTAAAGTGGGACAAGCAGATATTGTGGGCTTCCTGATGTAACATGAAGCACACAGTAGCACCTATAAAGTATTCTTACCAGAAGAGTCTGATGGAGTCTGAATCTAATCAAACCTCTAAAGCCAAACTTCATTTCTAGAAAATGGGGTGTGGGGACAAAGCAAATGGCACTACAAGGAAGAAAACACATAAATCCAGAATGTAGGAATAGTCTATACAACAACTGACCTAATGTGATAGTCTGTATATGTCAATGTGGCTAGACTTTAGTCCCTAGTTATTTCAAGCAAACACTAATCTAAGTGTTGCTGTGAAGGTATTTTGTCTATGCAATGAAGTCCATAGTCAAGTGACTTTAAGTAAGGCAGATTATCCTACATAATCTGGATGGGTCTGATTCATCAGTTGAAAGAATTTAAGAGCAGAACGGAGGCTGTTCAGAAAAATTCTGTGCATAGTGGTTTCAGCTCATGCCCACGAGTACCATTTCTATCTTGTCTTACCAGCTCTCGCAACTGAGTAAGCCAATTCTTTGCAATAAATCTCTTAGTATATATCTCCTACTTATTCTGTTTCTCTGGTGAACCCCAATACACCCAGTTTCTGCAATAAGGTATTAGTATGAAAAAAGGAGGGGGAGGAGGACTATTCTCAATTAAAAGAAATTTCAACTATAACAATCAAAAAGTAGTGAGAGTACAAATTTACTACCTGTAAAGGACATATTTTAGATAACCTGGGAAATATAATTATGAACTTGCTGCTTCTAGTCCTTGTTTTCCATGTAGCAGAGGATAAACTGACCCGGGTTTTTGTCTCTGGGAGAAAACTTTGTCATTTCCCATTGGTCTGTCTGGGGCAACAAGGACCCAAAAGACCAAGGTGGATCGCTCCCAGGCTTGGAGCACGTATTCTCTTTGTTGTTCTGGAACTTTCTGACTTCATTTCCCCTGGCCCCGTCAGTATACACTGGCTTGATCTTTCCTTGCGTTATACATGATAAAGTTAAGGTTTGAGTTTTGCACTTGCGTAAGGAGAAACATGACTTCTTTGCTCTGCAGTTATTAGGCCTACCTGGCTTAGGGAAAAAACAAACAAACAAACAAACAAACAAAAAAACAGACTTCCAGCTA
The DNA here is from genome assembly GCF_963455335.1 of Martes martes. Classification (NCBI taxonomy): domain Eukaryota; kingdom Metazoa; phylum Chordata; class Mammalia; order Carnivora; family Mustelidae; genus Martes; species Martes martes. Next base: position 50,223,562 of record NC_137898.1, read on the forward strand.
GATAGATAGAAGATTTTAAAAGAGAGAGGTGGCCGATTGATAGTATTAAAACACTGATGTGACAGCTAGGGAAGAGAATGTTAACTTGTCTCCTAGCCAAAAAAGGTTGTCAGAGAAGTAGATTCCTCTGATGTCAGTAAGGCAGAAAGTGTTCAAAGGAAAAGCAAGTAAGGACAGAGGAGTTGTTGGCAGGAGAATGGGAATTCCCGAGGTCAAACTGAGGTAGCTAAGGGAGAGAGGAAGCTAGTTTGGAGTGAGTGAAGATGAGGTATGCCAAAGGAGAGTGAACTATAAAGAGTTGCAGAGATCAGTGACCGTAGGCCATAGCAATAAAGGATTGTGGGGGAGAGTGTTAGGAGGTGGTTTGAAATGACATGGTAACAATGGGAGTAAGCAGTATATAGAATGACTCTCCTCAAGATCCAGGTAGATCTTTGAGGCAATGGGATGGTAAAATCATCCATTTAAAATAAGTTCCCAAACACTGGGTTCCATTTTCTTGATATGTTCTGTTCCAATACTGAACACCAGCACCTTTATGGTATAGACTTAATAAAGACAATGTTTTAAGTTGCTTAGTTCGGCAACAAGATTCAAGATGGACCAAATAAATATGTTTCAGAATAAGTTGATTGGCTAAGATGTTGTTATACTAATCTATCTGTCAGATACCAAGGAACTTATATTGAGATGGTAATATGGAATGGGTTAAGCTCAATAGTAGAACTACAATGAAGTAGCTAAAACTTGTGGTTCTGAAATCAGATAGTGGATTTGAATCCCTGCTCTACCATTTATTAACTACATAACCTTGGGCAATTTATTTAACCTTTGTAGGACTGTTTTCTATAAAATTGGGATGATATTGATATCTATTTTTTAGGGCTATTGTGAGGCTTACATGAGATAATACATACAGAATACTTTTGGTACCTGGCACACACTAAGAACTCAAAAAAAAAAAAGGATAAAAAAATAAAACCAGAAGAAATTATAAAGAAAGTACAGGCCAGCATGACAGAATGCTTTAGGAGACAGAAAGAAATCGCTTCATAAGTTTTCGCCTGGGAGACCAGAAGGAATACTGAAGCTCCTTTGATAAGGAGGTTGTTGAATTCAGGTGCCCATTACTGTAGTATATTCATTCCTCTGGGAGATACTCTATATAAATACGGAAATACAGGATTAAAACACTGATGAAGGATAACAACAGGCAATGTTATTAGGAAATTATCTGAATACAGATGATAATTGAAGTTATGAGTGCCTGAGTTCCTCAAATTTTCAAAAATAAAAGCAGAAAACTGAGGACAGAGCTTGAGAAGAAAACACCAGAAAAGACATAAAAACCTCAAAGGGGGGGGCACCTGTGTGGCTCAGTGGGTTAAGCCTCTGCCTCCGACTCAGATTATGATCTCAGGGTCCTGGGATAGAGCCCCGCATAGGGCTCTCTGCTCAGCGGGGAGCCTGCTTCCCCCTCCCTCTCTGCCTGCCTCTCTGCCTACTTCTGATCTCTCTCTCTGTCAAATAAATAAGATCTTTAAAAAAAATTTTTTTTAAAAATTCATCATCCTAGAAGATGATGAAGCTCTAATCTTTTTTTTTTTTAAGATTTATTTATTGGGGCGCCTGGGTGGCTCAGTGGGTTAAAGCTGCTGTCTTCAGCTCAGGTCATGATCCCAGCCTCCAGGGATCGAACCCCGTATCGGGCTCTCTGCTCAGCAGGGAGCCTGCTTCCTCCCTTCTCTCTCTGCCTGCCTCTCTGCCTGCTTGTGATCTGTCTGTCAAATAAATAAATAAATAAAATTTAAAAAAAAAAAAAAAAGATTTATTTATTTATTTGTCAGAGAGAGAGAGGAGCGAGAGTGAGCACAAGCAGACAGAGTGGCAGGCAGAGGGAGAAGCAGGCTCCCTGCTGAGCAAGGAGCCCAATGTGGGACTCGATCCCAGGAAGCCGGGATCATGACCCGAGCTGAAGGCAGCTGCCCAACCAACTGAGCCACCCAGGCGTCCCGATGAAGCTCTAATCTTAATTACAGGTAGCCAGTTGCTCCTCCAATATAATTAAAGGCAGTAATGTATTGAGGAAAAGCACTACCTAGTGGCCAGGAAATCTGGATTCTAATCCAGTTTAGTTAATTTGCTCTGTGCTCCTTAGGTGAATCACTTGTCATCTTTGGAGCTCAGTTTCCTCATCTACAAAGGAAGAATGTTGGACTAAATGATGTATTAGTTCTTTTAACTTCATGATTTTATGAATAAATATAGGAAGTTAAAATGTTAAAAATGTTTATAATCCAAAATCACTCAGGGCCTTCCTCATATTTTCCCACAGTCCTGTCACAGATGTTTAATAACCTTACAAAAAGCAGGAAGCACTCAACATACTTTCCTAGAAAAAGAGTTTCAAAAGTCTCTCAAATTTTCCTGGTCTTCACTACAGGGCTGTGTTTACCACAATTTTATTGAAGCCTCTGTGGTTTTTTTTTTTAAGGTTTTATTTATTTGACAGAGAAAGAGCACAAGCAGAGTGAGCAGCAGGCAGAGGGAGAGAGAGCAGCAGGCAGAGGGAGAGGGAGAAGCAGGCTTTCCACTGAGCAGAGAGCATGATGCAGGACTCGATCCCAGAACCCTGGGATCATGATCTGAGCTGAAGGCAACCACTTAGCCAACTGAGCCACCCAGGCGTCCTGAAGCCTCTGTATTTTAATGGATAAATACCTATGTAAAATACGAAAATCTGAATACATTTTACAAATTATAAGATTCATTACAAAAGGATCCATTCCTCTTATAAAAGAATTAACTTAGTGGTTTCTTCTTCCATAACTCTTGCTATTTATATTTACGGTTCCCTACAAACACTTTCCTACACCTTTTTTATATGTAGGAAAAATAAAGGTTTCCTTAGCCTGCTACAAAATGACTTCGTAATTCCTAGAATCTCAGAATTTCTAATCTCTTCTATTACAATGTTTAAGATAATCCTTATTACTGTCTTAAGGTTTTATTATTTTAGTTAAATCATTATGCTTTGGCAAATTCAGGGGAAAAAAGCTCTTATGATGAGAAGAAATTATCTAGAGATATTGATAATAATACTAATTTTAAAATATTTTAATCTTGTAATCTCTCCTATAGTGCAATCTTCACTACACTCCCTATGAAATATAAAAAGGACTACTTGAATTTAATAAAATGAAAGCAATGCAGGGATTTTCTGACTCCCAGGCTCAGATTAGTCTGTAATATAAAGCCTTTTAAAATTTAAATAGGTTGTTTTTCCCTCCCAAATTTATGAGGTATAATTTGCATATAATAAACTGTGTATGATAAAAATATACAATTTTAGAAGTTCTGACATATGTATTCATCTGTGAAACCATCACTACAATCAAGAAAATTAACATGTCCATCACTACAAAATGTTTCCCCTTTGTGATACTGCCCTCCCACCCATCTCAACACCTCATTTTTCATCCCTCCCATCCCACTGATCTCCCTTTATCACTATAAATTGAATTTTCTAGAATTTTAAATCAATGGAATGACACAATATGTATTCTTTTTTGCCTGGCTTCTTTCACTCAGAAATCTATTCTGAGTCTATCATTTGTTCATTCCTTCTTATTGTCAAGTAGTATTCCATTGTATAGATATAACACAATTTGTTTCCATTCACCGGTTGATGGGTATTTGGGTTGTTTCTAGTTTGGGCCTATCACAAATAACGCTGAAATGAGTATTTATAGTCTTTGTGGGTAAATACCTAGGAGTGGAATGGCTGTATCATATGGTAGGTGTTATGTTTAGCTTTTAAGGAAATGGCCAAATTTCCACTTTAAAAATGGTCCAACTTTCCAAAATAATTACATGATTTTATATTCCCAAAACGCAGTATATAAAAATTCCAATTGTTCCACATCCTTGTCAACAATTTGTATGATCAGCCTTTTTAGTTTTAGCCATTCTGTGACCGGGGTGCATGGTGATACCTCATGGTACTTCTACTTTGCATTTCCCTGACGACTAATGATGCTAAGCATCTTCTCATGTGTTTGTCATCAATATATCTTCATCTATGAGGTGTCTTTTTTTTTTAAGATTTTATTTATCTATTTACAGACAGAGATCACAAGTAGGCAGAGAGGCAGGCGGGGGGGGGGGGGGGGGGAAGCAGGCTTCCCGCCAAGCAAAAAGCCCAACGCAGGGCTCGATCCCAGGACCCTGAGATCATGACCTGAGCCTAAGGCAGAGGCTTTAACCCACTGAGCCACCCAGGCGCCCCAATGAGGTGTCTTATTTAAATTTGATGGCCAATTTTTTAAATTTGGTTCTTTGCTCACTGACTTGTAATTACAAGTTCTTTATATATTCTGATTAGAAGTCCTTTATCAAATATATGCTTTGCAAATACCTTCTCCCACTCTGTGGCTTGCCTTTTTACTTTCTTAAGTATGTTTTGAAAAGAAGTTTTAATTCTGATAAACTAAAATTTGTTAATTTTCTCCCTTCTACGATTTATGCTTTTTGTGCCATATTTAAGAAATCTTTGCCAAATCCAAAGTAACTGAGTTTTTTTTTTCTTATACTGTTGTCTATGAGTTTTAGAATTTGGAGAATTTAACTGATTTTCCTGTTTCTTCAACTGTAAAATGAAGGTATTAATAATACCTACCTCATAGGATTGCTATGAGGTTTAAATTAATACCCTTAAAGTACTTAGAATAGGTCTTGTTCTAATGATCAATAAATATTATCCATTATTAGAGGGCAGGATTAATTCTTCACAGGATAAATCTACAAATGACTGAAGGATGAGTGCCTAAACATTAAGAATTATGAATAGTTTAAATTAGCTGCTAAGTAGCTTAATTAAGTTTAATCTACCATAAGTGGTTTAAATCTGAGTTTAAATCCTTGCTCTGCTGTTTACTGGCTATGTAACTTTGAGCAAACTACTTAAACAAGAGCAATGCCTGGAAGGTGACCTAGTTTATAGTATGTGGCCCACAACATACTGTGTGTGTGTGTGTGTGTGTGTGTGTGTGTGTGTGTGTGTGTATACTATACTATACGTGCTTAACGGACAGCAACAGTATCACCAGCATGTGTTCATAATAATCGCTGCCACCTATGAGATGCCATCTATGAGATGGGGACCCTGTGCTAATTACTTCCCATACAGTCTTCTATGCTTCTTAACTCCAGCTAGGTGAGTATAATCGGTCCACACCGGGTAAAGTAACAAGATTACCTTTGTGTAGCTATGACCAGTGGGAGGTTGGAGGCCTAATAAGGCGGGGTTTGGACTCCAACCCCGGACCAAACCCGGGATTTACAGTGCGGCCTTTGTCAACAACTGGGCGCTCGACAGCTGCTGGGGAGATGTCTCCAGGAGAGGCGGCAGCTGGCCAGGCCAGAGCCAAGTCCACCTCACAGGGCCGCGCCGCAAGGAGCCTGCCAGGCGAGCCTTCACCCGCCGCCTCTGGGCACGGTCCCCTCCTGGGCCGCCACCTTCCCCACTCAGACGGCCTCCGGGGTTCGGGGGTCGAAGGCTCTCAGACAAAGCGGCAAGAGAGAGTGGGAGCAAAGAGCTGCCGGGAGAGGCTGGCCACCGTTTCCAGGCAACACGCTGGGGGGGGGCTGGGGCAGAGCTGCTGCGTCACTGAGGTGCGACCCGGTCGCAGGCCGAGGCGGTGTCGCCGCCGCCTGCGGGTCTGAGCGGCGGGCTGAGGCGGAGCTGCCACCGCCGGAAGCGCGATGCCTTAAACTTGGGGGTGAGCTGCCCGGTGTTGTCCTTTCGCCATTTCCCTTCCTTGTTGCTCCAAGACCCTAGGGCTGGGAAGAGAGACACCCGCCAGTCCTCAGCTGCCCAGAGGCGCTTCACTGGGGAAACAGGCCTGGCCCCGCCACCCTTCCTAGGCCTCGGCTTAGGGCGCAGCGCTGGCTTGGGAGGCCTTCCGTGGACGCTATCTCCCCAACCAGTTTCCAGTTACCGGGGCTGCAGATGTCTTGTCCGGTAGGAGGGGTGATTCTGGGGAACCAGGAGAGAGTGTGTCCTCCTCGAGCCGGGAACCGCTTTTGAATATTGCCGCCGGCGCAGTCAGGGGGCCAGCGGATGTAGCTGTTGGTTAAAAAGTGCAGGTGCGCTTGAGGAGGGGCACAGGCGGCTAGGATGGCCAGAGGGTGGCGGCTGTGCTTAGCAAACACACCGATGCTGCAGAAACCTGTGTGCCGCTGCCGCACTCGACACCCCAGATTAGAAACCCTTGCCTCGGGCGATAGCTCAGAAATGGCCAGGTGGGTCTGCTTAGCCGGCCCCCCGTTGCTAAATTACCTTACACCGCCCGTCCTCCCAAAGGGCTTGCCTGATCGAACCGGCTATCTTGGCCCGATCGGAGACAAAAAGTTATCTTGCTAATAATTGTAGTAACTATTCTTGGAAAGGAAGCCTTCTGTGTTAGCGTTTGCAGTGATTTATTCTTTTATGTGTATTGTGTTACCAAATGTGGATTTACTGCTGTTATTCAAATTTATCCCTAGCCCTTTTATTAAATTTCAGTCTACGTTCATATTCCAGCCCTGTCCTCTTTCATGTTGCCAAATGATTTAGTTCTTTCCTCTGGTATATTTATAAAGCTGCCTTAACAACACTTACTATGGTTTGTAAGTCTTAGATCTTCTGCATAAAGTTATTTTTCTGCTCTTCTCTGTCCATTCAGAATTTCATCTGGGCTATGAGGTGCCATGGATCAACAATCCTAAATCAGTAACCTCTATACTGAAGTCACTCCTAGGAAATGATGTTTTCTGAATTGAAAACTCAAAAGTAGTATGGATTTTTGTCCTTCCCTTTGATTCTCCCTGACTGCGGTTTCTAAGTGGTTTCCTCCAGAATATGATCCTAGGTTTCAAAATTTGTTCTTTGTCATTTGGTGTAAGTGAACTGTGTAGCCTGATCCTTCTTACTTCATGTCTAAACACTTAACACACTTCTGTTCCCCTTCTCCCAAAAAGGCAGGGGAGGTCCAGAGAGAGTTCTTACAAGTCTAGTTAGTGTGTTTTTCTAAATATGAAATGTATTTAGCAAGCACAGCAGTGCTATCAGAATTCCGTAGTCTTAATCTCAAGTACTCTCTTTTGGTAGTTTTTCTTTCTTTAATTTTTTTTTCTTAAGATCTTTGAGGGGCACCTGGGTGGCTCAGATGGTTAAGCCTCTGCCTTTGGCTCAGGTCATGATCTCGGGATCCTGGGATGGAGCTCCGTCCGCATAGGGCTCTCTGCTCAGTGGGGAGACTGTTTCCCCCTCTCTCTGCCTGCCTCTCTGCCTACTTGTGATCTCTTTCTCTGTGTCACATAAATAAATAAAATCTTAAAAAAAAAAAAAAAAAAAAGGTCTTTGAGCCCAGAACAAGTATTCCAGCTCCTATAGTAACTGGTCTAATTGTTTCCTTTTGAACCTGTTAATAGCTGCTATTAATTTCTTGTCTTGCAGACCAGCTGATATCTGGTTACAGATCTAGAATTTGATTAAGCAATGAGTAGTAAAATAAATAGTACCCTTAAGGATCTAGTTTTTAGAACTTAGTTTTTACCTCTGATGTTAAAGCTAACTTAACAATGAATGTAGTTGATGATTATTTCAATTATAAATATCATTTTTGTAAATAAAGAAGTAGATACAAAAAATTCATGGAGAACAGGTTTCAGAGAGGTTTTCTAAATACTACAGTACTTGTCACCTAGTCATTTTACTGTACTTTCAGGCTTCTTAGCTTTGCTTTAATCCTTTTATGAATGGATATGGTTTAAACATTCATGGAGCTTTTTGCTTTGTTTCGTTTTTTTGTTTTGCCAGTTACCCATGATGTGATTTTTATATCTTTGTAATGAATATTTGAACTACAACAATTCATTTGTTAGAAAAAGAAGTGATCAAGTGTATCTTACCACCCACTAGAGAATGTGGCATTTTTGGAATTCTTGATATTCTTATGAGTTTCAAAATAACATTTATTCTTTACTTAGAAAATCCTTCAATCCTGGTGTTTTGAAAGCACGTTACAGGCATACCTTGGAGGTATTTCAGGTTCAGTAACAGACCACCACAGTAAAGCAAATATTGCAGTAAAGGGAGTCAGATGAATTTTTGGTTTCCCAGTGCATATAAAAGTTACGTTTATGCTACACTGTAGTCTATTAAGTGCAACAGCATTATGTCTAAAAAAAAAAAAGTGTATGCCTTAATTTAAAAAATACTTTATTGCTAAAAAACGCTAACCATCATCTGAGCTTCCAGCAAGTGATAATTTTTTTTTTTTTTTTTGCTGGTGGAAGGTCTTATGTCAGTATTGATGGCAATTGATTGATCAAGGTGATGGTTGAAGGTTGGAGTAGCTATGGCAATTTCTTAAACTAAGACAGCAATGAAGTTTGCCTCATTGATTGACTCTTGTTTTCATGAACGATTTCTCTCTAGCATGTAATGTTATCAAAATTGGAGTCAGTTTTCAAATTGACTTCTCAAATCCTACCATTACTTTACCAACTAAGTTTATGTAATATTCTAAATCCTTTGTTTTCATTTAAACAGTCTTCACAACATCTTCACCAGAAATAGATTCTATCTCAGGAGACCACTTTCTTTGTTCATCCATGAGAAGCAACTCCTCACCCATTGAAGTTTTGTCGTGAGATTGCAGCAATTCAGTCACATCTTCAGGGTCTACTTCTAATTCTCGTTCTCTTGCTCTTTCCACCACATCTGCGTTATCTCCTCCACTAAAGGCTTGAATCATCCATTGACCTTTAGAATCAACTTCTTGCAAACTGCTGTTCACATTGATATTTTTATCTCTTCTAATGTATCATGAATGTTCTTAATGGCATCTGGAAAGGTGAATCATTTCCAGAAGGTTTTCATTTGACTTTGCCCAGATCCATCAGAGGAATTGCTGTCTTGTGGTGATTATAGCCTCGCAAAATGTTAGCAAATAAGACTTGAAATTACTACTTGATCCATGAGCTATAGAATGGATGTTGTGTCAGCAGGCATGAAAACAATATTAATCTCACTGTACATCTCCATCAGAGCTCTTGGGTGACCAGGTGCTTTGTCAGTGAGTGATAATAATTTGAAAGGAATCTTTTTTTCTGAGCAGTACCTCTCTACAGTGGGCTTAAAATATTCAGTAAGCCATATTGTAAACAGATGCGCTGTCATCCAGACTTTATTGTTCCATTTTTAGAGCATAGGCAGAGTAGATTGAGCATAATTCTTAAGGGCTGTAGGATGACTGAAATGGTAAATGAGCACTGGCTTCAATTTAAAGTCACCAACTACAGGGGCTCCTGGATGGCTCAGTTGGTTAACCGTCTGCCTTCCACTCAGATCATGATACCAGGGTCCTGGGATTGCCTTCTCCCTCTCCCTCTGCCAGCTGCACCTGCTTGCACTCTTTCTCTCTCAAATAAATAAATAAAATCTTAAAAAAAAAAAAAAATAAAGTCACTAACTGCATTAGCCCCTAATAAGAGAGTCAGCCTGTCCTTTGAAGCTTTGAAGCCAGGCATTGACTTCTCCTCTCTAGCTAAGAAAGTCCTAGCTGACATCTTCTTCCAAGAAAAGGCTGTTTCATCTACACTGGATGTCTGTTGTTTAGTGCTGCCACCTTCGTGACTTATCTGAGATCTGGATAACTCCCTGCAGCTTCTGTATTAGCACTTGCTGCTTTACCTTGCCCTTTAATGTTACAGAGATGACTTCTTTCCTTAAACCTCACGAACCAACTTCTGCTAACTTCAGACTTTTCTTCTGCAGCTTCCTCACCACACACAGCCCTCTTCGTAGAATTGAAGGGGGTTAGGACTGTGCTCTGGATTAGGCTCTGGCTTAAGGGAATGGTGTGGCTGGTTCGATCCTCTATCTAGACCACTTAAACTTTCTCTGTACCAGCAGTGAGGCTGTTTCACTTTCTTATCGTTTGTGTTTTCCCTGGAGTAGCACTTTTAATTTCTTTCAAGAACATTTCTTTTCCATTCATAACTTGGTTAACTAGTACAAGAGGCCTAGCTTTTGGTCTGTTCAGCTTTTGGCATGCCTTCTTTACTAAGCTTAATCAGTTCTAGCTTTTGACTTAAAGTGAGACGAGTGATTCTTCCTTTCACTTAAACACTTAGAGGCTGTTGTAGGGTTATTAACTGGCCTAATTTCAATATTGTTGTGTCTCAGGGAATAGGGAGGCTAATGTAGAAGGAAAGAGTTGGGGGAACAGCTAGTCTGTGGAGCAGTCTGAATATACATAACATTTATCAATTAAGTTTGCTATCTTGTATGGGTGCAGTTCATGGCACCCCAAAACAATCCCAATAGTAACTTCAAAGATCACTGATCACAGATTATCATAACAAATATAATAATAATGAAAAAATTGGAAATATTGCAAGAATTACTAAAATGTTACAAGAAATGAAGTGAGCAAATTCTTTTGCTCCAAATAGATTTGCTCCATGCAGGGTTGCCAGATACCTTCAACTTGAGGGTGGGGGGTAAGAGGCAATATTTGTGAAACACAGTAAAGCCATGTGTAATAAAGCAAGCTGTGCTTTTATATCCTGCCAGAAAGGACAAAATTATAGGTGGCATAGTAGTATGAGACCGGCTAGTTCTTTGAATCTTTTTACTGGAGATTTATCTTTTGCTGAATTCTATGTCAGTAATTGGCAAATTATATTCCTATGCTATACTACTACTGCATGATCTAGAGGTAGTTATTTGATAATATCAAATAATGAATATTTCTCAACTTATATACATGTTAATTTAGTGATACATTTTTTCAATTTTATATTTTTCTTATATTTTTAAAATTTCAACTTCTCTCCAAGTGATTAATAGATGAATGAACAAATTAGCAAGTCAAAAGAATACTAAGTGAACAATAATATAAAAAATTGTCAACAATATTTATTGTATCCGTTCATAAACATTTATTGTATGTTTATGTATCTACCAGAAGAGAGAACACAGCTTCTGTCCTCAGGAAGAGAGGGATGGTCAAGTGACCTAACTGATGATATGTGCTATTTTATAAAAGAATGTGCCGAGTCACCAAAGAGGGACACTGAAAAACCTGTGGCGAGTGGCTAGAGGGTGGCCACAACAGACTGTTTTTGTGAACATGCCCCCTTGGTTTGTTTTTATAATGCATATAGATCACAGAGCCATATTTTTATGCTAGTGATACATATTAAAATTAATCATTATCATTATTCTGTGGTATTCAAAATGAACTGTAAATTCCAGAGATCCTATCCACTGAAGCAGGTTAAGAACCACTGCCCAGGCTCTCTTAGTGTCTAAATAGTGTCACCTTTTAATCAAAGGAGTTAGTGATTAGGTTTCCCAGATACCAACTGCAATTACAGGATAAAAAGTTAATATGCTGCCTCATTATAAACCTTATTCAAAGTTAGACCATCAGATCAAAACAATGCAGAAACAAAGGGACCATTTTCTTTCTTTTTTTTTTTTTTAAGATTTTATTTATTTATTTGACAGAGAGAGACACAGCGAGAGAGGGAACACAAGCAGAGGGAGTGGGAGAGAGAGAAGCAGGCTTCCCGCTGAGCAAGGAGCGCGATGTGGGACTCGATCACAGGACCCTGGGAACATGACCTGAGCTGAGGGCAGACGCTTAACGACTGAGCCACCCAGGCGCCCCAGGACCATTTTCTAACTCAATAAATAAGTGACCGTGGCTTCTTTTTAAATATCTGTCTGGTAGGCACATTGGTTAAATTATTACATGTTTTCTTAAATATTAAGATCATGTATTTCAAAAGTTTAATTTTTTTCTTTGTTAAGCGTGTAGGTGTAATTTAAAATTTTCAGTCTAGTTAGTTAGAATTTTTTACAGCATTTGGATTGGATTCGTACATGAAAGCTAGAGGGAATTTAGGTTTCACTTTAGGAATGAAATATTAGGTTAGAAGTCACCTACTCTATTTTCTCACCCAAGCAAAAATCTTCTCTAAAACTTACTTATTGGATGAACTTCTAATCTTTAAACACCTCCACACTTCCAGTGAAAACAAACTGACATAGAAGAGGGCCCTTAATACCTTTGGATAATTGTGGATGATAGGAACTTTTTATTTGACCTGAATTTGCCTAATTCACAATTACTGGCCATTTCACTGTAACTATATAAAATAAATCTTTCTTCCTCTTCTACATGAAATATCTCCAAATGTTAGAACAAACCTGTTGGTTGTTACTGAATTATTATCTAGAATAAGTCACTTTTTTTTCCCTTTTCTAGATCCATAACATCTTGTATACTCTTTCAGTTATGTTAAAATGATTAATGCCCTTTAAAAATGTGACTGCCTAGGGGTGCCTGGGGTGGCCCAGTTGGCCAACTCTTTATTTCAGCTCAGGTCATGATCTCAGGTTTATGAGATCAAGCCTTGCATCAGGCTCTGGACTGGGCATGGAACCTGCTTAAGATTTTCCCTCCTCTTCTGTCCCTCCCTCACCTGCCCCTGCCTTAAAAATAAAAATAAATAAATAAATAAAGTTTTAACTGCCTAGGGCTGATTACAGTACTTCAGTGTGGTAGACCCATTACAGAGCACAATAGGACTAGGGTCTTGAACTGGACATCTGCTTCTAGCAAGAGTTTAGGACTATTTTAACATCATCTTGTCCTTATTTTACTGCTGACTTATTTTGACTGAAACCTTCAGACTTTATATTTTAATTGCTTTTAAGCACATCTTATCTGTGTGTTTTTGTGCAGTTGACTTTTCAAAACATTCAGGGTTTAACTTTTTAGTCATATATGACACAACTTACTCCATTTCAGAAAATCATTATCAGTTTTGATCTTGATCCTAGGACTCAGTGGACACTATTCATTCAGACCAATTTTAGCCATCCACTTCAATGGGCAGGCTTGCAGGCTTGTTTCAGGTCATCAGTAAAACGGTAAACAAACCATCTCTTGGTACTGGTCTCCCTCTCCCTCTGCTTTAGTCACTCTAGCCTTTTTTATTAACTCAGGTACCATGCTCCTTCATACATTAGACTTCTGCTTATAACCTCTGCCTAAAATGTCCTTTCTTCTCCATGCCTTTGCCCCTATTTGGCTAACTGATCTCAAGTAAAATGTTTGCCTAAGGATTTCCCTGACACAACACTAGGTCAGACCTCCCATTTATAGGCTTTTGTAGCACCCTGTACTTGTTTGGCTTAGCTTTTTTCATCTTACAATGTATTTATTGGTGTGATTGTTGTCTCTTTCCTGCTTTATCATATGCTCCATGATGGCAAGAACCATGGTTTTTTTTTTGTTTTGTTTTGTTTTTTTGGCTCACTATTGTATCTCCATGGCCTTAAAAAGGCCTTTTTTTTTTTTAATATTTTTTATTTATTTGACAGAGAGAGATCACAAGTGGGCAGAGAGGCAGGCAGAGAGAGAGGGGGAAGCAGGCTCCCTGCGGAGCAGAGAGCCCGATGAGGGGCTTGATCCCAGGGCCCTGGGATCATGACCCGAGCCGAAGGCAGAGGCTTTAACCCACTGAGCCACCCAGGCGCCCCTAAAAAGGCCATTTACCAACACCAGTTTACAACCCCAACTCCTAATGATGTTTTTACACATTTTATACATTTATATTTTATACGTTTGAATTAGAACAAGAAAAATAAGGACAAAATGTACATGTGTATGTGTGGTATATGTCAGTGTGAAGTTAACTGCCTTCTTGGGAAAGACTTATTTTAACATTCTTCTACTTTCCAAATTATAAATGGTTCTTTTTAAAATTTTTGTTAAGTTTTGGGGTATTTTGTCTATTTTTGGAAATTGTCTTTGCTGAGAATAAAAATAAATGTGTAAACCATGGGACTCTGATATTTTACTAGACTATGAAACCAGAAATTAATGTTGAATACCCTAGAGACCATCTCTAAACTAAGATCTTTCTCTTTGGATACAGTTGCTATGAATCCACTTGGCTATATTTAAAATACATAATTTGGCCTTCGGAGATTTTTTTGGTGACATGGGTCTTCCTCAATGACTTCCTTTCATTTATCTCTGTAATGTAATATTTATTGTTGCCAAGTAGGTTCAGATTCAAAACAGTAATTGTTGGGTTTTCTTTTTTAGGTATAATTTTACTTTTCCTTTATTTAATGTGACTAAAAGAATAAATCTCAAGAATAGTAACTTAAAATTTTTTTTTAAAGATTTTATTTATTTATTTGACAGACTGGGATCACAAGTAGGCAGAGAGGCAGGCAGAGAGAGAGGAGGAAGCAGGCTCCCTGCTGAGCAGAGGGCCTGATACGGGGCTCAATCCCAGGACCCTGAGATCATGACCTGAGCTGAAGGCAGAGGCATAACCCACTGAGCCATCCAGGCGCCCCAGTAACTTAAATTTTAATACCAAAAGCAAATTTACGTATTTATGGTTACTGAAAACTCTTATTGTAAATGGTTTTATATTTTAGAGTTAAACATATTTCATAAATATGTATAAAAAAATAAATAAAATATATAAATAAATAAATTTTATTTACTTATTGTAACTAAATAAAATATAAATAAAAAATATAAATCAATAAAATATGAAAAGATATTAAAGAGTTAGACCTTTATTATTTTTTAATTAAATAATAACACAGATTTCCTGGCAAACTTTTCCTATAAAATTGTTACTATTTAACCTGCTTTATATGAGCATTAATTTGTGTGCAATAAAAATGATAGTTTTTGGTAAGTAGATAAAATGGAATTTCTTGGGGAGAGGAATCAGATAATTTTAATTGTAATTCTTTTTTCTTCTCTTTTTAAAAATATTTATTTATTTATTTTAGAGAGATAATGCACGTGCGAACATGTACCCTCACATGCAGGGGCGGGGGCAGAGAGAGAGAGAATCTCAAGCAGAGTCCCCGCTGGGGAGCAGGGCTGATCTCACGACTCTGAGAAAATGACCCCAACTGAAATCAAGAGCCACCCAGGCACTCCTGCTTTTTTCTTCTTCTAACTTTACATTACAAAAAAACCCTATCAGCTATGTGACTTTGTTATTTTAACCTCTCTGCTTGTTTCCTTAACTATCCTGTTTCTTCATCTGTGAAATGGTAATTATGGGGATTTGAATGACTGTTCATGAATACATGTAAAGTGCTTAGAAGATTGTCTCTTCAGAAGATCACAATGGGAGTGTTCAAAAGTATTAGCTGCTTTTACTATTAGTAGTAGTATTTGTGATGAACAGGGATTTTCATATTAAGTTACAGAATAAGTCAGCATAGACAAAAATACTAAACTTTATTTTCTATTTTAACCATATTCTCAATACTTAATATTCTGATAAATTATTATTTACCAAAGGAAAAAACTTTGTAGAATAAACACATTCAGTTCTTCTCTAGCCACAATTCATAGACTTATATCTTTCAAGACTTTAGTTGTTCAATAAATGTTTTGTGATTAATTTTTTAAGTCAATTCAACAACTTATTGATCTATATTGATAGTAGATTATTAAAGTAGTAATCTAGCCTTTTAACTAGAATATCACCTTCATACTTAGAAAACAAATTTTATAAACTCTAAGTTTAAGACACCTGGAGAAGTTGAAAAGCAAAAATGCTGTCTTTTTTTTCTTTCCTAAGCAGAAAATGGGAGGTGGTTAAATTACCTAATATTTTAATTTTCTTAGGTTTTCAAACCAAAAACCTGTTTAATTTGCATATATTTTATAATCAAAAGTAAGCTGCACGTTTATAAATGAAGTAATTCAACAAAAAATGTCATCTGGCTGATGTAATTATATCATGATTATATATCTTCATATATCATAGTGGTCAAGAATATGAACAGTATACCCTATGACCCAGCAATTGCACTACTGAGTATTTACCCCAAAGATACAAATGTAGTGATTTGAAAGGGCATGTGCACCCCAATGTTTATAGTAGCAATGTCCACAATAGCCAAACTATGGAAAGAGCCTAGAGGTCCATCAACAGATGAATGTATAAAGAAGGTGTGGTATATATACACAATGGAATACTATGCAGCCATCAAAAGAAACGAAATCTTGCCATTTGCAACGATGTGGATGAAACTAGAGGGTATTGTGCTGAGCAAAATAAGTCAGTCAGAGAAAGACAATTATGATCTCACAGATATGAGGAATTTGAGAAACAAGACAGGATCATAGAGGAAGGGAGGGAGAAATTAAACAAGATGGGACTAGCAAGGGAGACAAATCATAAGAGGCTCTTAATTAATCTCAGGAAACAAACAGGGTTGCTGGAGTGGAGAGGGGTGGGAGGGATGGGGTGTCTGGGCGATGGACATTGGGGAGGGTATGTGCTGTGGTGAGGGCTATGAAATGTGTAAGACTGATGAATCACAGAACTGTACTTCTGAAACAAATAATACATTATATGTTAATTAAAAATATATATATGTATTTTTTTAATATATATATAGTCATTTAGGGACACCTGGGTGGCTCAGTCCGATAAGCGTTTGCCTTCTGGTCAGGTCATAATCCCACAATCCTTGGATCAAGCCCCAGAGGGAGGCCTGGGGCGAGGTGGGAGTGGAGGGGGTTTCTGGGGGTGGTCTCTTTAAAACAATAGTGGCTATGAGGTTAGACCTGGGGCACCTGCTTTCAGAGCTGCCTCTCCCTTTATCCCCAGGAGACAGGAAGTCCCCGTGCCTGCAGGTGTCTAAAGATACCTCCTTTATGCTTTTCTTGGAGTGGGGAAAGAGCTCCCCGCCCTGCCTCCGCAAGCCAGTGTCCGTCGTCCCACTCCCCCCCCCCCCCCAGTGCAAGGTGCTCCTTTGTCTGGGTGGGAATTCCTGCTGTGCCACTTCCTCTCTGCAGCTCTGGGTGGGTTTCCTACACTCTACACCCAGTTCTCCACATTTAGAGGGATAGCATCTACCTCTCAGGGTGGCTGCGAGGGCTGCCTGGTACACAGCAAGTGTTCAATAAACACTGGTTGTGGTCATTAGTGTTCAAGCCAAAAAAAGAGAGAGAAGCCTGCTTCTCCTTCTCCCTCTGCCAGTCCCCCTGCTTGTGCTTGTACTCTCTCTCTTTCTCTGTCAAACAAGTAAATAAAATTTTTTTAAAAAATCATTAAAAAATAAATATATAGTCATTTAAATAAATTCCACCTTAGACACATTTAAGTCTACTGAACTCTCACTTAAAGGTATTCCTAGTTTTTCTTATTTTCTTGAAGTGATGAGTATATTGCTGTTTTTATAGTGTATATAAAAGTAACTTTTGTATATATTTGACAGATAACTATGTGAAGCAACATTGTTTCTGGATTTCAAGACATCCTTTCATCATGGGACAGCAATTTTCAGATCAGACACAGTTGGTTCTTAACAAGTTACCAGAAAAAGTAGCAAAACATGTCATATTGGTTCGAGAAAGTGGCTCCTTAACTTATGAAGAATTTCTTGGGAGAGTAGCAGAACTTAATGATATGTAAGGCTTGCTCTTTTTCATTTTATTTTTTCTACCTGACATATGCCCCACATGCTATGACTGTGTAAGAGGTAACCAGAAATATTGATTGGTAAGACTGAATGTTTCAGCAGCAGTGAGCAAATATATATTGAGTACCTACCATAAGACCTGCTATGTGGCTATTTTAAAACATATATAGGAACAAAGAACCAAACAAACTTAAAATTGAATTTTAAACGCAGGCTTATAAATCGATTCTTATTTGAAAGCACTAAAGGTATGCAAAATAGAAGAGAATAAGCCAATTAGCCACTCTAGAAAAAGCTTCCAGGTATAGTCAAAGGGCACTCAGGTTTCTATACACCAGCCAATTCATCTAGTTAATAAATAAATCTTCTGTGTTTGTTCACTGAGCATTATTTTTGCCAGAGAAACACATAAATAGTAATAATTCATTTGTCACCACCAAGGAATAAGGTATTTTTAATTAATATTTTCTAATTAGCTATACCATCTTCAAATCTCTTTAACACTTAAATAGATTTCTAAGATGGAATTTAAATTTCTCTGCCTTCTTAAAGTACATATCTAATAGAACTGTGCCTTTTCTTTGTGAATTTTTCCTTTATTATATCAGTTTTTATACTGATCTCTATAGAAGCTATTAAAATAGAATCTGCTGTTATTATCCAGTAATGAAGAATAAAGAATGTCTTAAAAGCTAGTTATCTTAGAAGATAGTTTCTTTTAGAAACATCAAATTTCCTCTAAAACTAATAATACATTAATGTTAATTAATTGAATTTAAATTTTTTTAAAAAGAATTTAAAAAATAAAAAGAAACAGTGGATATCATTCATTTAAAAAAAAAAAAAAGGAGAAAGAAAGAAATCCTGTATGGATATATGGATGGATCCTGTATGAATATATATATAAATTCATAGAAAATGAACTGTAAGTATACACACTAAGTTTCTGGAAAATTGGTGAAAAGGGAGACAGGAAAGGGAGATTGTACATTTTACTGTGTATAATTATGTATTGTCTGATCTTTTATAATAAAAATATAGTCATAAAACTCTGGCATTTTATTTATTTATTTATTTATTTATTTATTTATTAAATTATCCAAATGGTAATATTTGAGGCATTACTTCTGGGACCATATTCTTAAGGAGTAAAAATGGATTAAGAATTTAATAGTATCATGAATGGAATGCTTTTTTAAGTTTATTGTTTTGATTCTGATGAAGAGTAGTCAATGACATTTGCCATCCCTTTAGAGGCTTGGAACTTCTATACGTAAACCATCTGTTCTTTAAATTTTTGCCTTTTGGCTTTAAATGCCAGATAAGTATGTCCTGTAAAAGGATACACAAGCTAAGCTTACTGTGTAGTAAAAAAATGATGGTAAAGAATATCTTCCTTTTATTTATTTAGCGTAGGATGTTGACTGGATTTAGTTCTTAAAACTGATTTCCATGGGTCAGATTTGGGCATTTCACAAGGGCAATGCTGCCTGAGAATTATAAAGCTAAATCTATACAGAAGAAGCATGGCTTGATAGCTAGAAATCAGCTGGGTACTGGCGCAGATAAATTACTTTCACTGGCAGACTTTGCTACCTAGGGCTAGTTGCTTCATTGTCAGTGGTCTCTAGTTAGCTGTACATCGTTTAGTTCAAAGGTGATATCCCCACTGGTGCTCAAAGAGAAATGTGACTAATGATGAAAGGGAGACACAATACTTAAGTATATCTTTGATCTAATTTAAATTGGCATTAATAAGAAGATATTGAATCATCTTCTAAAAGTTATATTTTTATGCTAGAATCCTATGGCTCTCTAAATTAAAATTACTCTGCTAGAGGAAAACAGCAAAGCTGGATTTAAGGTGTCTCAAAATCATTTGCTTTGATCCAGTCCCAAATTGTAAAAAGAAAATTTTCAGAGTGGTGTGTGTTGTTGTTTAAATTAGGACTCAACCAAGAGCAAGATTTTTTCACACTTTATACATCTAAGGCAATAGTCAAAATGTAGATAAGTGAAACTAGCTAAATTTCTTTAAGTACCTGATTCCTTGGGCATGTTTTTTCTAGATGTCTTTGTTAAACATTTAAAAGCCGTTGAGAGAGGCACCTGGGTGGCTCAGTTGGTTGAACAACCACCTATGGCTCAGGTGATCCTGGAGTCCTGGGATCGAGTCCCACATTGGCCTCCTGCTCAACAGGGAGTCTGCTTCTCCCTCTGACCCTACCCGGTGTCATGCTGTCTCTCTCATTCTCTCTCTTTCAAATAAATAAAATCTTAAATAATAATAATAATTAATAATAAATAAAGTAAAAATCATTGAGAAAGGGCATAAAAAGATTTGTAAATATTCTGTCAGCTATGCTGTTGATGTTAAAAACTTAGTTGTATGTTTATAATCAAAACATTTCCATCCCAGTGTTTAAGAATCTACTATGATCATTATTGTTATCTGTCTCTGTATTTTCTTCAAATTTTTTTCTCTGTTATAAAGTGTTTCTTGAATCTGGTTTCATAGCTCCATTATTTTATAAGACTTTTCATAAAATTAGCAAATGTGTTTTCTCTTTGCAGAACTGCTAAAGTGGCTTCTGGCCAGGAAAAACATCTTCTCTTTGAGGTACAACCTGGGTCTGATTCCTCTGCCTTTTGGAAAGTCGTTGTACGTGTGGTCTGTACCAAGGTGAGAATGATGGAGACTTCCAACTCTGAACTTAAATTCTTTTGGTGATTAGAACCACATTTAATAGTGTAGTATAGTAGAAATAAATGTTAATAATTTGCTAATTATTAACATTTATTTGTAAAACTCTATAAAACACAGTTTCGTTAGTGTTATTGCCTTCCCAGTTAACTGTTTGGATCTCATTGGTTATATAGTTGCCATATAGCAGAGATTTTTATAATCAAAGGAGGTGGTAGTAACCTCTTACCCTTCTACCTCTCTTTTCGGATTTTAGCTGGCTGTGGAATCCTAAGGTAATACCCTACTTAGCTCTAAGATGATTCCTTAAAAATTAAAGTTACCTTAGGAGATCATTTCTTTTAAGAAGAATAGCTTCATTCACTTAATAATTTAAAAATCCATTAGAAAGATTTGGGTATTTTTAGGTTTTCTGTTTTGGTTTTTGTGTGATATTTCATTTCTGTTTTTAGAAATTTTTAGTTACAGACTGGATTTTTCGCCATCAGTGTACTGTCTTTTAGTTGGTTTTTAAATCTTAGGTAATTGAGTATTGCTAAAAAATGTAATAGCAGCAGTCATAGAGTATGAGTAAGACTCATCCACCAATGGGTAGATTAGAGAGGTGGTAATTAATCTTTTTGAGGCCATAAACCTTTTGTTGAAAATGAAGGAATGCATTTTATTAGGCCTTCTCTTACCCCAACTCCTGCCCTAAAACAAACAATAAAACCATCCATATGCATGTAAATAATAAATTGAGCATTCACGAATGCCCTCAATTCCATTCCTGATCAATCTGTAAAGAACTACTGGGTAAGAACATTTTTTTCTTTAGTGTCATGGACCCTGGAGGTTACCCAAATAATATGCCATGTTTTTCCAGTGGGTCGATTGCCAGTACTATGCTTTAAGTGTAGAAAGATTGATTATGGATATTTGGTCAAATTAGATGTTCTAATCAACTTAAGTAGTAAAAGAACTTTAAAGAGTTTAGAGAAGCAAAGACAGAGAGATGTTAATTCCATACTTGGCTAAGTGCCTGAAGGTGAATGGCACTTGTTAAAGTTTACAGTTGATTTAGAGAGAATATACAACATAGTTTAATACCGTTTAGCTGGGTCTATCCACACTAAACATTTACTTATGTTGATTATTCTTTTATAAACATATAATGTATTATTAGCCCCAGGGGTACAGGTCTGTGAATCGCCAGGTTGACAAACTTCACAGAACTCACCCATAGCACATACGCTCCCCAGTGTCTGTAACCCCACCACCCTCTCCATACCCCCCTCCCCCCGGCAACCCTCAGTTTGTTTTGTGAGATTAAGAGTCTCCTGTGGTTTGTCTCCCTCCCGATCCCATCTTGTTTCATTTATTCTTTTCCTAGCCCCCAGACCCCCCACGTTGCATCTCCACTTCCTCATATCAGGGAGATCATATGATAGTTGTCTTTCTCTGATTGACTTATTTCGCTAAGTGTAATACCCTCTAGTTCCATCCACGTCATCGTAAATGGCAAGATTTCATTTCTTTTGATGGCTGCATAGTATTCCATTGTGTGTGTATGTATGTGTGTATATATATATGTATATATATATATATACACACATACACACCACATCTTCTTTATCCATTCATCTGTTGATGGACATCTGGGTTCTTTCCATAGTTTAGCTATTGTGGACATTGCTGCTATAAACATTCAGGTGCACGTGCCCCTTCGGATCACTACATTTGTATCTTTAGGGTAAATACCCAATAGTGCAATTGCTGGGTCATAGGGTAGCTCTGTTTTCAACTTTTTGAGGAACTGCCATGCTGCTTTCCTTATGTTGATTATTTTTAAAATCCAAATGTTGAAGACCAATATGATAGCTGTCAGAGAACCATCATTAAAAATTTTTGTATTTATTACAGAGGTAGCTAATGTGGTACTAGTGTGGGCAGCAGTGTAACTTTATACAGTATATAATATGTTACAAATCATAGTAACAGAACTCACATTGAAATACTGACAACTTGATCCAACATCCTGTTTGTTATTTATACTTGGATTCCTAGACTCAAAATTTGTATACCAACCACATATTTTGTCCATTTTCTGGGTTTTTTTGCTTGTTTTTGTTATTGAGTTTATATTATATTTATGTTAAATTCATTAGGGTTTTTTCTTTTTACAGTGTTATTAATGCACATACTCTAAAGAATTCTGGGAATCCTCAGCTTTTGACTTTGCAAAGGAATAAAGTAAAGAAGAAATGAAGAACTGAGCTAAAAACCTGTAAAATCTGTTCAGACAGGCTCAGTATCTCCCATACTCCCATCATCCCACAGCTGCAAATTTACACTGCACATAATGTTCAGGATTATATGAAAGTCAACTTCAAAGGACACAAGGGTGAATTTATAAGAACTCTAGCCATAAAGGTTGTTTCTGAAAAACAAACATTCTGGCTCCTTTTCTTGCCTTCTCCACAGTAATTAGCTCTCTGATCTTGTCAATTTTCTCTCTACCAGGTTTCACTTTAAGTTTATCCATAAGACAGATTCCATGCCCTGTAGGGGGCTGTAACTATAGTTCAGGCTTCTCTTCTCATCCAGATTACCTTAGATTCTGTGATTAATCACCAGACTTCCAGACTCTTCTCTTAATTCTTTTTTTTTTTTTTAAAGATTTTATTTATTTATTTATTTGACAGAGAGAGAGAGAGATCACAAGTAGGAAGAGAGGCAGGCAGAGAGAGAGGAGGAAGCAGGCTCCCTGCTGAGCAGAGAGCCCGATGCGGGGCTTGATCCCAGAACCCTGGGACCATGACCTGAGCCGAAGGCAGAGGCTTTAACCCGCTGAGCCACCTAGGCGCCCCTCTTCTCTTAATTCTAAGATAACCTTTCTAAAGCACAGCTCTCATCAGATCACTTTCCTGGCTAAAACTCAGCAACAGTTCTTCATTGGCAACAAAATAGTCCCAGCTTGTTGACCTGACATTCAAGGTCCTGAACAATCTACCAACCTAGACTATTTTTTCTATTTCAGTTACCACTATCACCTTTTGCACTTCAGTCTCACCAGGGTTAACTAATTAAAGGCTGTATAGCTGTTACTTTCCCACCCGGTGGGAAATGAGCCTCTGCTCATTGGTTCCTTCAGCTAGAATGTCCATTCCTCTGTCATTAAATTGCTATCGGTTACAAGTCAGAATACTCCTGTTACACTAGTTTAAAGAAAAACACTATGTATTTTCTCACTTTTTAAGAAATCCTGATACAAAGTGGCTCCCAGATTGGTTAATTCAAAGACCTAGCAGATCCCTTTTCTTAGTTCACTGGATCACTATCAGCTCATGTCCCCTTCTTACACATTGACCAAAGGGCTACGATTACCATGATTGGTTTAGGTTAGACTAACCAGGAGTGACTCTTGAGTCATTTCAGGGAGTGAGAGACACAAAAACAAAATCAGGGCTCTGCTGGCAATGAAAAGTGGGAATGGCGTGTGGGTAATCAGGTGATAGTTTCTCCCACATCTTTTTATTCCTGCATGGTTAGACTTAATGTCTCTAAAGGTGCGACTCAAATACCATCTCATCCATAAAGTCTTCCTTAATAGAAATTCTCTTGCCTCTTCCAAACTCCAATAGCATTTTATTTATACTTCATAAACTAAATTCTACATTAAGAATAAAATTATTTAGGTTCTAAGCTCCCCTAGTAGATAATAAGCTCCCGAGGGCAAGAGTTCTGTCTAGATTCATCCTTTTATCTCTTATGGCCTGTACTGTTTTGCATCTGGTAGGAACTCAGTATATGTTGAGTGAACAAAAATCTGTAGAAGAACTACTCTCATTTTAAATGACTGGGATAGGCTGAAGTTTTCCTTGTTGATTGATACAGTGTAATACCTAAATTACATTCTCTCTCCATCTTTACCTCATAAAGTACTCAGCTCATGTTGAAGACACCAGTATAAATTGTAGAGAGCTGTGGGAATATGAATATCAGTCTTCCGATCCCTTGGTATTCTGTTGCTCCTCTTTGGCAAACATAGAATTAATGTTTAAGATGTTAATTTACTGTTAGTCAAATTCTTTTCACCTCAGGATCTCTAACCATTACATCTGTATGCACTTAAACATCTTCCCTAAGATTCTAAGTAGAAAAGCACAAATATTAAAGGCCTATACAGAGGTGCCTGCGTGGCTCTGTCAGTTAAGCAGCTGACTCTTGATTTCGGCTCAGCTTATGATCTCAGGGTCATGGGATCATGCCTAGCGTCAGGCTCCACGCTGACAGAGTCTACTTGAGATTCTTTCTCCCTCAGTAGGCAGGCAGAGTTCTCATTTGTGTAATTTTTCTTGATTTTTAGGTCTACTCCAAAGAAGTGTTTTATTTGCATTCCCTAGGTTCTTACTGAAAGAATCTATGAGAAGTCAGTGTTAACATTAGAAAAAAAATTGAAATCCTATATGAAAACCTGATTGAGAGGAAATTTCTAATTTCTTAATCTTAAGCAACTAAACAATTGTACTATCACCTTCTGTATTTACAAAAAGACCTTTTCTTGACTGTCATTGTCTATCATTATTACCTTCAAACAGTATTTAATTCATTATAAAAAATAATCTAAATGATGTTTGAATGAAATATTTTGTGGGACTAATATTAGAAAAATTAATGGGTTAATTAAAATTATAGACTAAGATGGCTATTAAGAAACTTCATAAATTGTATTCTTTTCATCCATCTTGTTACTTAGACCAAAACCTTGGCGCCAGCCATCCTTGTCTTCTCTTTTTTTCTCCTATCCCACAGTCATCCATAAATGAATCCTGATGGGTTTCTCTTCAAAATATATTCAGAATCTAGCCAGTTGTCATCATCTCCACTACTACTACCCTGTTCTTAGCGACCATCATCTCTCATAAGGCTTATGCTAACAACCCCCTAACTGGTCTCCCTGCTTCTGCCCTTCCCCCCATAATTCTGTCTAGTCTCAGCACAGCAACCAGTCTGTGGAATGAAATCAAATGAAATGATTTCATTTGAATGAAATCAAATCATATTAGTCCTTGGCTCAGAACTTTCCAGTGACTTTCCATGCACTTATGATAAAAACCAAAGTTATTATTATGATTAGTGAAGTCCTATATGTTCTGTCTCGCCTCCTCCTCCCACCCTTATCCTCTACCACTCTCATTCCCTCTCTCATTCTAGTCCAGCCTCCCTGCACTCCTGGCTGGACTCCTCATGTTCCTCACCCAGTGCACTTCTGTATGACAGCCTTCACACTTCGTATTCTTCCAGCCTGGAATGATCTCTCCCCTGATACTCAAATGACTCATTCCTGCTCCTTTTCCAGTTCTTAAATATCACCTTCTCTGTGAGGCCTTCCCTACAACCCTTCAGTATATCTTCTTCTCCATTTAATCTCCTCCATAACACTTATTTCCATTTCACTTGATCTGTACTTTGTGTCTCCTGCCTATAGTGTAACCTCCGTGAGGGCAGGGGTTTTGTTTATACACACTAGGTCACCAGTGCCTAGAACGGTGCACACAGTACATAGTTATGTGCATAATATCCATATGATGGGTACTCAGTAAATATTTGTTGCATGAATCCTATGATTATAGTAGCTTAGTTTGATCAGTCTTGCCATTAAATACCAAGTTTATAGGAATTATTCCCTTATTTCTTCCAAACTCTGCAGTTCCAAAGGAAGTCTCGTCTAGTTTCCTCAGCTCTGAAAGTCTATTGTAATGGCCTCTATGAATTCCTGTCACCTTTGATTCTATATTTTTGTCCTCTATCTCATATATAATCTTTTATTACAAAGAATCATACATATTTGCATCTCCATATAGATTTTACCTTCCCCAAATGTCATCAGTTTTAGAGATTGTTCCACTATCTTCACAGTACGGAATCTGATTAATAATTGATTCTTAGTTTTTTCTCACTGCCTTCTCAAATAATAAACAAGTGATACATGTTAGTTACAACTATTATTATTTTCATTCCAAATTGAAATGTTGATATAATAATTTTTTTAATATGTAACCTATCTACTTCACCTTCCCATATGCCCGGTTCCATGAACACATTTCAGAACCTACTCTGCACAATTTTAAGGCCTTCTCTCCCTCTTCTTGCATTCATTTCTTTGTAAATTTTTTCTGATATTGTTTGTTAACTTTGATATGTACTTAGTAGATTTCATTGCTTCTGTTCCCATACTCTTCCTTACCATCCCCTGTGCTAGAAAAACAAAGTCTTTCACATCGCGAGTCTGTCACTGATTACTTCAGGTTCTTCCAAGAGCAGTACCCTTTCAACCCTATTCACTTTGATCACTTCAAAAGAAAATATGTGACCCACTCTATGACTCCCTAAGTCTTAGGAAAGCAATATTTTCTCTCCTTATCTCTTACCTCACGCTTGCCCCAAATATCTCCTCACATTAAGAATGTAAGCTCCAGGGATTTGCCTTGGTGGCTCAGTTGGTTAAGTGTCTGCCTTCGGTTCAGGTCATGATCCCAGGGGCCTGGGATTGAGTCCTGCACTGGGCTCCTTGCTCAGCGGGGAGACTGCCTCTCCCTCTCCCTCTGCCATTCCCCAGGCTTGTGCTCTCTGAATCTATCTCTCTGTCAAATAAAAACAATCTTTAAAAAAAAAAAGAATGTAAGCTCAAGTGAGGAGAGGTACAATCTGTAGGCCACTGGTTCCACTTCATATTAAATGAATTTTTGGCCAAAACAAAGAGGGGTGCTTGCCAAAACGCAAACTAGCCTCCTGGGAAGAATTCAACCACTTTTTGTTAGCATTTACTTTAGTGTAATTTTCTTGCTTTAGTTTGGAAATTCTGGCAAAAACTAGAACTTAAGGTATTCAAGAAAACAAGCAGTTGTTTCAGGTATAGTAGAATGGCATGTGGGTGTTGGATTCAAATAAATCTTTTAGTTAAATTCTTTAAGAAATTAAAAAGAATCGTCAATACTGATCTCTAAAATTCATTTTTTAGGTCTGGGAGAGTTACCTGACCTCATCAACTCTAAACAGGGTGATGCCTAATCAACCCTACAGGGTTATTTTGAGTATCAAATGAGATAAATGTGTGCAAGTACTTTGAACTCCACTTCATTTGCTCAGACTCTTTCTCTTGTTAGGTAATTTACAAACTTTGAAAACTTTTATTTCCTACGGTGTTTGACTAAATACTTGTACTCCCTTTTTGGGAAAAATTGACCAGAGAAGAGGGATGGGTAAAATAGGTGATGGATATTAAGGAGGACACTTGCGATAAGCACTAGGTGTTGTATGTAGTAAATTCCACACCTGACACTAATATTTCACTGTATGCTCACTAACTGGAATGTAAATTAAAACTTTTTAAAAATGGCCATAGAAATTATGAACTTTTTTTCTTTCTTTCCTTTTTTTTTTTTAAATTTTATTTTTAGATCAACAAAAGCACTGGCATTGTAGAAGCATCACGGATCATGAATTTGTACCAGTTTATTCAGCTTTATAAAGACATCACAAGTCAAGCATCAGGAGTATTGGCCCAGAGCTCCACTTCTGAAGACCAAGATGAAAACTCATCATCTGTAACATCTTGTCAGGCTAGTCTTTGGATGGGAAGGTATAGAATGCATAAGAACCATATTTCTCTTGTTTTCTAATATACAAGCTACTGAAATCTCAGTAATACTTTTGCTGGTCCCCTTGTGATTTCTGAATCATTACTTTTTATCTCAGTTGTATTGTATCCCAGATAAGCTTTTGGATTATTCTGTACTTCAGGATGTTTGTTAGAGTGCTAAATTAAAGAAAAATTAAAGTGGCTCACACCAGCTAATGTTTCTTTCAACCCAGTTTCCATGAGTGCACTCTCCACTCTACATGCTTGCATTTAATAACAAAGGATATTTAATAACAAAGGATATTAATATCTCTCTTATAACAGGTATTTATGTTATTAGTCAAAGCACTTCAGGGAATTAGGTCTTAGAATCTGGCAAAATCATTCCAGTTTTCCTTTAAAATATCTGACTAATTGGAGCATTAAAAATTGTAAATATTGGCAGACCATTCAGGAATGAAAAAGTAGTTGGTGTACGAACTGCATATACTGAGTTACCAGAAGGAAATGAAGTCAGCCAGAGTTTTCTTTGATGGTGCTTGTTTACTCAGGCCTAATGTATTATTGTTCTATCTAAACTTTCTTTTCCTTCTCTGTAATGCTCTTGGCATGTGAAAGCTTCCACCTGTTGCTATTTGACAACCATGACCATAATTTAAATTTGTAAATGCCTCATTGGAAAAAGTCTTACGTGTATCCAGACATGTTGATATCCTGTCTTATTGTCATACTGAATAGACAGCAAAAATCTGTATTGACAGTATTTTTTACCTTAAAATTAAGAATATGCTTAGCAAGAATTTCTCTTTTATTGCTTGATTTACAGTTGCATTTTCTGGTCCATTCTTAGCCAACTGGTTTCCAAAACTATATTGTGGTAAATCTGTATCTCCATTTGTCATTTTCTGTTTATCATTGTAGGATTGTTTGGTTTTCTGGGTTTGGGTTGTACAAGTGGTACTGAAATGCCAAGTGAGTTTTAGAACATGATAGGCGGTGTTTAGGGTTTTCTTTTCTGTATTTTGTAAAGTTAATCTTTCACAGACAGGTGCCTGATTTTCTGCTTTTCTTCCTCTCCCTGTTCAGAATGGCAGTTTTGTTGTTGTTGTTGTTGTTGTTGTTGTTATTGTTTGTTTTAAGTATCTTGAAAGCTGAGAATAGGACTTACCAGGATATTTAAACTGTGTGGTAGCAAATGAAAGTAATACTTTTTTCTTGTTGTAGTCATCTCAATGAAAGAGGTAAGGGTGTTATCCCTGGAAACTCAGTGCCTCATTGGTAGATTAGGGCTGCTTCCTGCCTTTGTATGTTTTTTGGTTTTGAGTTCTATCCTGATACTCTAGTTCATAGAAAAACAGACTTTTCAAGTTGAAGGTGTTTTAAAGGATATTTATTTGGTTTAGTCTTATATCTGATACATGTTTTTGTTAATGGTTTACATTTATTGAGTACTTACAGTGTATTAAGCATTTTGATGAGTGCTTTACATATAAACTCATTAAATCCTCACAACAACCCCATGGGGATACAATTACTGGTCCATTTCAGAAAATCTGAGGTTTAGACAAATAAATGACATGGCTAAAAATTAGCCTAGCCGAGATTCACATTCAGATGAGGCTGGCAATACAACCATGCCCCTAACTTCTGCATTATTACTCTGTAATGAGTAAAGATCTGTACCACGGTGCTTCTTAAACTTTGTAGTCAGTGGTTTCGAGGAGGAACTTGAGAGTCCGTCAAGCTCCCACATGGAGTCACTGCTGCTGATCCACTAGTAAGACTTTGAGTAGTAGTCTTGTCACATTTTGCACTTGAACATCTGAAGGTATATGGGACTCAGTGCCACACAGACATAAGCCCTTTCTTACACAGATGGCTCTAATCACTGTGAAATGTTCCCTTTCACATTATATTCCTCAGGACAGCCAAAATCTGACTCTCTTGAGGCAGCATAGCACAGACTCTAGAACGAAATTGCCTGTGTTCAAATCCTGACTCTACTCCTAACTGTGTGACTTTGGACAAGTTATTAAACTATTTTTCCTCTTTTCCCTCATTTTTTTAAGAGAGGATGATAACAATAGTATCTGCTTCATAGGATTCTTGAGAGAACTAAGTGGGTCAAGATATGTAAAATGCTTAAAAAAGGGCCTAGCATGTAATAATATGTAAGAGTTCACTGTTATTATTTTTTTTTCATTATTTTAAATTTACTACTGTATTCTACTTATTTCAGTGGCAGTGCCCTCTGGATCCCACCAAACAAATCTGTTCTCGCTTCAGCCCTTCAAAAATTTGAAAACATTAATCAGATTCTCACTGGTCCTCTATTCTGCAGGATGAACATCCCCACTTCCTTTGGCCTTTGTTCTTTGGGTCTCTTTCCTATCCCAGAGGCTTTCCTGGAAAATCCTTTATCTGTCAATATATCTTTCAGGGTAGAGGGCGTAGAACTCAAGATTCCATTCTACAAGTGGTGTAACAAGGACAACTAGAGCAAGACCCTTTCTCCTTCCTTCTTCTGGTTAGTGTACTGCTAGGAAGGTAGCAAGAAGTCAAGTGAACATTGTACAGCTTCCGCTGGCTGCTTCTGTGTTTCCTGTGCTTTCTTTTACTTCTGTCCAGAGCAGTGCTCTTCTTCACAGCCTTCTAACCTTCAGAACTCTGTCCCTCGTCTTGGATTCAGTGAAGTCTCTGCTACTGACACATCCTTAGACAGATTGTAAGCTGCTCAAAAGCAGAGACCCCAGTTCATCTGGGTCTGGTCCAGAATGTAGCACCTAAGAGATGCGGAAACATTGAACTGAATATTTCTAGAAAATGAGATGCGTGTCCATCTACATTCCATTCAGTTTCCCCACTTTGATTCAGTGGCTTCCTTCTTTTGCCCGTAGGTTTAACCTATTACCCACATCCTGACGATTTGTCTTTTGTAATGTCCCTTTACTGGGCCCTATCTCCCAAGTGAATTGCTGAAGTAAGGGTCTGATTGATTTTCCTCCCTCTAAAATGTCCCATACTGCATTCCCAATTAGTCTTCCTAAATACTATTTCAGTGGGGGTTCACTTTTCTTTTAATCAAACTCTGATTCTAGTTTGCCACTCAGAATAAGTTTAAGCATATTTTGACATTCAGGGATCAGATTGTTACATACACACTCCAGAAGTATTTTTTTTCCTACCTCAACAACTTTGTTTATTCACCTACAATGTCCTCTGTCGAAGGTATGTCACTTTTCAACCTCATCTTTCCAACAAATTTGAAATACTCATTAATACTCATTTGTTCCTTCTTAGCACTTACTACTTGCATATTTGACATTTGCTTATATTCTTTTTTATGTTCAAATTGACAAATTTTAAAATGATATTTCGTGTGTGTGTGTGTGTATGTGTTCGGTTAGCCACTGTATAGTACATCATTAGCTTTTGATGTAGTGTTAGTGATTCATCAGTTAAGTATAATACCTAGTGCTCATCATAGCACGTGCCCTCCTCAATACCCATCACCCTGTTATCCCCTCCCCCAACCCTCCTCTCCTCTGAAACACTCAGATTGTTTCTCAGGGTCAATAGTCTCTCATAGTTCATCTCCCTCTCTGATACCACCCCCCGCTTTGGATTTCCCTCCCTTCTCCTGTGGTCCTCTGTGCTATTGGTTATGTTCCACGTATGAGTGAAACCACACGATAATTGTCTTTCTCTGCTTGGCTTAACATAATCCCTTCCAGTTCCATCCGTGTCGATGCAAATGGTGGGTATTCATCCTTTCTGATGGCTGAATAATATTCCATTGTATATATGGACTACCTCTTCTTTATCCATTCATCTGTTGAAGGGTATCTTGGCTCCTTCCACAGTTTGTCTATTGTGGACATTGCTGCTATGAACATTGGGGTGCCTGTGCCCCTTCTTTAAACCACCTCTGTATCTTTGGGGTAAATACCTAGTAGTGCAATTGCTGGGTCATAGAGTAGCTCTATTCTTAACATCTTGAGGAACCTCCATACTGTTTTCCAGAGTGGCTGTACCAGCTTGCATTCCCACCAACTACAGTGGTATTTCAATGTCTTGTATATAGTAGTACAAGCACAGCAGGGAATAAAAACGTGAGATACCTTCTGCCTTTAAGAAGTTTATAGTCTAGTGACTATACTTTGAAACATTTCATTTTTGCATAATTATGAAAGTGATACATGCTTGATAAAGAAAACCTGAAAATTGTAGAACAGCATGAAGGATAAAAGCAAATTAAAATCACTTTAAGAAACATTTATTGAGAACCTAAGACAAACTGCCTGTATTCAAAGAACTTTGAGTTTGTAGCTAGACCAATTAGCGGCCAAATAAAATGCAATATATTTTTAATGCAGTATTTTAAATTCCTTTAATTGGGGCAAATATTGGTTTTGAGAGTGGAGAGAAGATATTCTGAGCTGAGTTACTAGGGTTAGAGTTTATCAGACTCACAGGGACATTCCAGGAAAAGGAAATACCACATGCAAGGGCACTTCGCTGACTTGGGGTGCCATACACTGGGGCTGGAGTAGAAGGTTCAATATCTCCTCCCAAGATGAAAGCTCCTTAAGGACAGAGAAAGATAGGAAGCAAACTTCCTATCTTTTGTATTTCCTATAGCACCTGATTATTAAGACTAAGTTATTCTTTCATGTATATGCCCATTATCACCATCAGCATGGTAATGTCCAAGGGCAAGGTCCATATTTTAGAGAGCTTTGTATCCTGCATGGCAAGTAAATCTTCTGTCAGTTGAGTTCATTTATATAAATGTGATATGATTAAGTTGGACTATTATTTTCAGAAAGACTTGAGTATTTCCAGTTTTTATTTGTATATTCTTTTTGATCTTCACAGCATTTATCTATTACCCAGCCTTTCTTTGTGAAATTTGTCCCTCTTAGTACTTCTTCCCTAAATATATTTGCGATCCCTAAAATTTAGTCTGATTTTGCATGAGTCATGTTTTGCTTTATATTGAGAGTACATTGGTTTTTGATAATGCTTTCTAGGACAATGGAGACAAAGTTAAAGCATAATGACAACAGAGAAGATTTATGCTGCAGCTCAGTTTCACATTGCAGGGTGAAGCAGCTGACTGATGAGGAGGAGTGTTGTATCTGCATGGATGGTCGAGCTGACCTCATCCTGCCTTGTGCTCACAGCTTTTGTCAGAAATGCATTGATAAATGGTAAGTTATCTGTTACCGTCATGGGATAGGCAAAGGTCAAATGAGAAAGTGTATATGAATAAACTCCAAAAAATACAAAAATATTGTGTTTAAGTATAAGAGATTTTGTTCTTTAGTACTTTGAATTGTATGACATGCTTCCTTCTCTGTTTAAAAATACTTTTATATTTAAAGTTTATAAAATGTGGCAATGTGTCTTAGCTTTGGCAGTTTACTGCTGGTCTAAGATTTGTGTCTGACTTGAGTCTAGAATCACGAGTTTCCCTCTTTCTTCATTTTTCTCCTCATTTCTGTATTTTTCCTCTATCTTTGATTAAAAAGAATAATATGAATCATTGAATACTGATTATTGGACCTGGAGGGAACTTTAAAGATCAACTAGTTCATTATTTTACAAAATAAGAATGAAGCATTTAGATGACTTTATAATTGAAATACCATAAACTAGATATGTTTAAAGTATAATTTGATACATTTTGACACATGTACACACCCATAAAAAAATCACAATTCAGATAATGAACAAATTCATCACCCCAAAAGTGACTCTGTGCCTCACTGTAAAGTCTCCTTCCCAGCCCTTCCTTCCAGTTCCCAGGTAAGGATTAATCTGCTTTCAGTCACTATAAAAATAATTTGGAAGGCAGCTATGCTAACCACTATACCACCAACGCTCCAATAATTTGGATTTTCTAGAATTTTTATAAATGAAATCATACAGCATGTGCTCTTTTTTTTTTTCATTCAGTGTAATTATTTTGAGATTTATCCATGTTATAGCATGTTACCAGTAGTTTCCCCTTCTCTTAGGATTTTAT
The DNA here is from genome assembly GCF_963455335.1 of Martes martes. Taxonomy (NCBI): domain Eukaryota; kingdom Metazoa; phylum Chordata; class Mammalia; order Carnivora; family Mustelidae; genus Martes; species Martes martes. The sequence continues at coordinate 50,257,466 of NC_137898.1, forward strand.
TTATTTATTTTTGGAGAGAGATAAAGAGCATGAGTGGGAGGAGGGGCAGAGGGAGAGGGAAAAATGAGAGAATCCCGATCCCATGACCCTGAGATCACAACCTGAGCCAAAATCAAAAGTTGGATGCTCAAACAACTAAGCCATCCAGGTGCCCCACAGAAGCTCCCTTTTTTGTTGCTGAGTAGTAGTCATTGTATGATATACCACAGTTTATTTATCTAGTCACCTGTTAAGCACATTGGGTTGTTTCCAATTTTTGGCTATTACAAATGAAGCTGCTATATACATTTGTAGACAAGTCTTTTTATGGACATATATTTTGGGGTTTTGGTTTTGTTTTGTTTTGTTTTGTTAAGTACTTAGAATTAGAATGTCTAGATCATATGGTGGGTATATGTTTAACTTTTTAAGAAACTGCCAATCGTTTTCCAAAGTGGTTGTACCATTTTGCACTCCACCAGCAATGTCTGAGAGTTCTAATTGCTCTACAACTTTGCCAATACTTAATAGGATCAATCTTTTTTTTTCTTTCTTTTTATTTAATTTTAATTCCAGTCTAGTTAACATCAGTGTTAGTTTCAATATAGTTAGTGCAATATAGCAATTCAATATAGTTAGTGCAATATAGCAATTCAAGAGTTTCATATACTACTCGGTACTCATCAAGATTAAGTATACTCATAATCCCCTTCACCATCTCACCCATTCCCCACCCCCACCTCTCTGGTAAGTATGGTCAGTCCTTTTAATTTTAGCCATTCTAATAGATGTGTAGTGTTGTCTCATGGTAGTTATAGTTTGTTTTTCCCTACTGACGGATGATGTTGAGCATCATCGTATACGCTAAATCTGTATGTCTTCTTTGGTGAAGTGTCCATTCACATCTTTTGCCCATTTCTTTATTGGATTGTTTTCATACTAAGTTTTAGAGTTCTTTCTGTATTGTGAATACATGTCACAATATCAGATATTTGACTGGCAAATATATTCTCCCACATTGTGATTTGTCTTTTCATTCTCTTAAGAATGTCTCTGAAAGAATAAAAGTTTTTAATTTTGATGAGGTCCAGTTTATCAGTTTGTGATTTATCTAAGAAATCTGTCTAACCCAAGGTCACAAGGATTTTATTCTGTTCTTGGGAAGTTTGATAGTTTTAGGTTTTACATTTAGATCTATGGTCCATTTTGAGTTACTTTTTCGTATATAGCTTGAGGTACCAATTAAATTTCTTTTTTGCCTATGGCTATCCGGTTGCTCCAGCACGTTTTGTTGGAAAGACTTTCTTTTCTTCACTAAATTGCCCCTTCACCTTTATTGGAAATCAGCTGTTGAAATACACATGGGTCTATTTCTGGACTCTGTTCTGTTCCATTGATCTGTTTATTTCATACCAATACCACACTACCTTGATTAATGTACCTTGATTAATGTAGTCTTAAAATCAGGGACGGTGAGTTCTTTTTTAGTTTGTTGTTCTTTGTCATTTTATTCTGATTCTTTTGCATTTCAGAATGAGTTTTAGAATCAATCTCAGTTTCCACCAAAAAAAGCTATAAAGATTTTACGTTAAGTAAAAAGATCAGTTTGGAAAGTATTGATTTCTTAACAATATTGGGTCTTTCAGTCCGCAAACAGTATACATCTCCATTTATTTAGGTCTTCTTGCATTTCTCTCATTAATTTTTGTAGTTTTCAGTATTACATATCTTTGACAGATTTGTCCTTAATTATTTTGAATTTTATACTATTTTAAATATATTTTTTATTTTAATTCCTGATCATTTGTTGCTAGTATATAGAAATACATTAGACTTTTGTGTATCAATCTTGTATTCTACAGACTTTTACTAAATCCATTTACTAGTTCTGATAGCTTTTCTGTAGATTCCATAGGACTTTCTTGAATGTCTGAACATCCTTTTTCAAAGATTTTTTTTTTTCTGGATATAGAATTCTAGACTGATACTTCTTTTCTTTCAGTAGTTTAATGATGTTGCTCCACCCTCATTTTTCTTGCCTTGTTTCCCATGAGAAATATGCTATCACACTCATCTTTTTTCCTCTGTAGGTAATGTTGTCTTTTTTTTTTTTTTTTTTAAGATTTTATTTATTTGGGAGAGAGAAATCATGGGGCAGAGGGGAGGGGAGAGAGACAAGCAGGCTCCCTGCTGAGCACAGAGCCCAATGTAGGGCTCAATCCCAGGACCCTGAGATCATGACCTGAGCTGAAACTAAGAGTTGGAGGCTTAACTGACTGAGCCATCCTGGCACCCCTGGTAATATTGCCTTTTTCCTCTGGCTGCTTTTAAAGGGTTTTTCTTTATCATTGATTTTGAGCAGTTTAATTATGATATGCCTTCCAGTAGTTTTCTTCGTGTTCCTTGTGCATAGGGTTCATTGAGCTCCTTGGATTGATGGGTTTACTGTAATATCAATTTTGAAAATTTTTCAGCCATTTTTTTCTTAAATATTTTTTTCTGTCCTCTTCCTTCTTCTTGGACTCCAGTTACACATATATTAGACCACTTCAAGTTGTCCCAAAGCTCACTGTTGCTACTTTCCTTTTTGAAGTCATTTTCTCTGTATTTCTTTTTGAATAGTTACAATTGGTCTGTCTTTTCCAATTCATCAATCTTTTTTTCTGCAATGTCTAAACTATTATTAGTTCCGTCCAATATATTTTTTACTTCAGACATAGTTTTCATGTCAAGAAGTTTGATTTGAGGGGCGCCTGGGTGGCTCAGTGGGTTGAAGCCTCTGCCTTCAGCTCAGGTCATGATCCCAGGGTCCTGGGATCGAGCCCCACATCGGGCTCTCTGCTCAGCAGGGAGCCTGCTTCCCTTCCTCTCTGCCTGCCTCTCTGCGATCTCCGTCTGTCAAATAAATAAATAAAATCTTTAAAAAAAAAAAAAAGAAGTTTGATTTGAGCTTTTAAAATATCTTCCATGTCTCTACTTCGTATGTTTGGTCTTTCCTCCAGTGTTTTTAATACAGAGAATACAGTTATGATAACCATTAATTTTCTCGCCTGCTTTTTCTAACATCTGTGTCTGCTCTGGATTGGTTGTGATTGATTTTTTTCCTCTTTATTTGGGGTTGTATTTTTCTGTTTCTTTTTATGCCCGGTAGTTCTTCCCCACCACCCCCGCCCCATGCCTGGTAGTTCTTGAATGGGTGCCAGACATTGTGATTTTTACCTTTTTGGGTACTAGGTATTTTTGTATTCCTATAAATATCCTTGAGCTTTGTTCTGGAATATAGTAACTTGGAAACAGTTTGATCCTTTTGGGTCTTGCTTTTGTGATTTATTAGGCAGGACCAGAATAGTGTTCAGTTGAGAGCTAATTATGCCCCACTAATGAGGCAGGACCCTTCAGAGTTACTCTGCTCAATGCTCCAGGAGTTAGGAGGCTTTCCATTCTGTCTGGTGAGAGAAGGCAATATCCCAAACCCTATGTGAGTTTTGGGTACTCTTCCTTTAAATCCTTTTGGATGATTCCTGAGCCTCAAGTAGTTTCCTTACATGCAAATGTACTCTAGGGGGAACTTCAGTAGATTCCAGAATTCTCCCTTTGTGCAGCTTTCTGCACTTAAGTACTTCAGTACTCTGCCCTGTGAACTCTAGCTGCCTTGACCTCCTGAGAGTCTCAGCTATGTCTCTTCAACTCAGAGAGTCTGCCAGGCTCCATCTGGGCTTCTCCTGCTTGCTCCACAGCCTAAAAACTCTCAAGGCAATAAGCTAGTGATTGGGGCTCACCTTCTTGCTTCTCATCCTCAGGGATGACTGTCCTGTGTTGTCAGTGATGTCCAGTGTTGAAAGTCTTGTTTCATGTTTATTTCCAGTGTTTTAATTAAGTGGGAAGATAAATCTGGTCCCTTTTGGCCAGAAGCAGAAGTTAACCATCAAAATTGTGACTTTTATGCACAGAAAAGAACATATAATTATCTTAATAAAATATCTCTGAGGAACCAGAAATGAATCTGAATAATATATGCCAGCTCTAGCTTTCACATTTAGTTTTTGGAACAGATTTCTAAGTTTTTGTACAAAAGCCAAAGAGCAATTGATATAATTTATTTACTTTGGTCTCAGATTTCACTGAGAAATGAGGAGAAAAACATTTTCCCTGCATGACATGTTTCTGGCTCAAATGTGGTATTTTTGAAATTTCCAAAATAATATTTGTCAAGACAAAAAAAAAATCCCTTCAGAAAACATAATCTCATTCAAGTGATCATATATAAGTTCTTTCCCTATTGGAAAAATTATTCTGCATTTAAGGTTCATCTTCTATTTTAAACCTTGAATGCTTCCATTCCCTTGTTTGTAGCTGCAAAAGATAGGGGAAAACTGAAATGTCCTCTGCAGGAGACTAATTAAATGAATTGTGGCCTGTCCATACAGTGTTATGTTTTAAAAGAACAGATAGCTCTAACATGTACTGCTACATAATGGCCTATAAGATATATTGACAAGTTAAAAAAAAAAAAAGCAGTAATATATATACACACACACAAGTTTAATCATGCTTAGTCTTTTCCTGGAAGAGTATGTAAGAAACTACTAACTAACAGTAGTTGCCCCTGGGGATAAGAATTAAAGATCGGGGTGGAAAGAAGAGATTTATTTTTCACTGTATACTTTTATTGCTGTTCGCTTTTTTTTAAACCATGTACATTGTACCTGTATTACTTTTCAAACACACCGGTTTTTTTAAAAAGAAGAAAAAGAAAACAAACTGTTCTTTATTTGACTTCTCTGATAGGAGTGATCGACACAGGAATTGCCCTATTTGTCGCCTGCAGATGACTGGAGCAAATGAATCTTGGGTGGTATCAGATGCGCCCACTGAAGACGATATGGCTAACTATATTCTTAACATGGCCGATGAGGCAGGCCAGCCCCATAGGCCATGATCTTGGGGTGAAGGTCTTCTTTTGCTATTATGAGCTACAAGCGTTTTGGTCATGGGAGAAGAATGCAGGGATATTGTGGTACAGACAGAGAAATCAATTTTCCCTTCCCTCTTATTTTCGCTATTCTGACAATTTGTTCCATTTCTTTTGATAAACTTTCCATGTCTTCCATTTATAGTAAACTAAAATTTGCTACTGTTTTAGACCATATTTTTCTATTATTTATCTGTTCTAATATATATTAGAACTAATTGCTCTTGAATTCTTTGCTGAGGTAACAGCAACATTTCCAGAGGCTTCTGAAACACTATTTTTCAGGGCAGGAGTATTCTGGAATCTATTTAGTTAGGTTTAAAATAAACCTTGAATGTCAAAAAGTTGTAGCCATCTGAGAGAAAATTTGAAGTGACTGAAAATGTAGACTACATCAAAGTGCATGTTACTACTTAAATTAGTCTTTCTGCTGGAATCTAAGGAGTGTGTATGCCCCCTTGTGGTTAATTATTGCTCCTTTAATAATTTTTACTTGAAATGATCCACAGTTATTTCATAACTTTAGCAGTGTGCTTGGTACTACATGTTTTTTACTCAAATCTTTTTTGTTTGTTTTTCATGCTGTATAATTTGGGTGAGGCGTGATTTTGCCTTGTAAATGGATTTCTGCTGGGGAATCTTCTTGGCTATTCTGGAAATGCTTTCCCACAGCAGAGAAACTGTTCTAAGTAGCTTTTGATAATGCTCATGCACCTTGGAGTTTCAGAAGGAAATTTTTCTTCATCACAGATCCTGAATTTTGTATTTCCAAATTATGATAAATCATTCAATATTGGTTCATGGTGCTTTTATTTTCTTAACTTGAAGGCATCTTTCTGAGGTCTCCAAGTCTTCACATTTCTAATATTATTAAGAGAGAAAATAGGGTTTAGGCTTTTAAACATATGTACCATAAACATGGAGAAAATTAGGAGATAATTTGGCTTTCTGCTGTTTCACGGTACTTCCTTTGAAATACTCTGAGAGAGTATAATCATAATGGAATTATGATTTTCAGTGACACTTCATTTTTTTACTTAATTCTGCTTATAAGGTAAAATTTTTGCTTTATGTTAAGCATTAACATTTTAGCATATAATGAAACTAGAACCTGATGTCTCCTTTAAAAGGTGTGTTAAACTCCATGTAACTTTTCTGACTTATTATTGGTAAGTTGTGATACTATTTTCCAAAATACCAAAGTATGCAAATTAAGTTGCTGCTTATTGATGGCAGAATTTTTGGATACTAGGGGTTTAATAGGCATGCAAATTAAATAATTCATTTCTATAAAAAATGTCTCACCAAAGGTAGCTTGATTTTACCCAAAAAATATTGATAACTAATTGGTTGACATTTGTGATGGGGACAGCTCAGTATCAAATAGCTGAACATTCACTATGGATGTTTATACAGGCAGGGTACCAGGGGCTCTAGCATACCAACCTGGCAATGCACTTGATGGTTTGTGTGACCTTAAAAAAGTCCCTTCTGCTGGTTTGTAGGTTCCTTTAGAAACTGAGATTTCATCCGTACTATTTTCTTATTTTATTTCAGAAGTACAGCCTCTTTTTTTTTTTTTCAGATAAAATCTTACTCAGAAGCCCAACACACACATGCTATACCCCCAACATACACACACACACACCACCCCTCTATATGAAAGTCATATTTTATTGATAAAAATTCCCTTATGTAAACTTTATATACCATAATAAATATTATAAAGTCAACCAATAAAAACATTTATTAATGCATTGGCAATATCCAGGATATTCGAATTTAGTGAGTAATGTAGTCGTATGATAGGAGTTACTTTTTAAATTATTTTTTTAATTGTTTTAATTAAATTCAAGTCAGATTTGCAGAACTTTGACTCTCCTCAATGAAGTCTTAGTATTCCATGAGACATATTTTGAAAACCTTAGGGTAGATGTTGTCTGAGATCTTTTTCCAGCTCTAAGATTCAAAATTGTCCTTTTGGATTAGACTTGCTGAGTCTAACTCAGATTGCCTAATTAAAGAATGTTTCTGAAAATTAAACAAAGTTTCTGTACATGTTTTGGGTCTTTCCAAGTATAGCCAATGATCTTATCTCCCAGAATCCTTCACCTTTCGAGGAATTATTTAGCACAAAGCCCAGTGACTTGATGTTGCCCAAACCTTTTTCCTTTCCAGTATAAGCTCCAGGACACTAACTGATCTACTGTGAAATAGAAAGTGTTTTTATTAGTCTTATTAAATAAATGAGCACAGTTTTTTGCTCACTCCATTAAACTGGGTGATAATTCTTTAGATGTGAATGTTAGGTAGGTTCTACTATTATAACTAATCATAAAAGTTGTAAATTTGTTTAATGGATGAAATGTATACTTTTTGTATTCTGTACAGCTTTGTCTTTTCCAAATATGAAGTACTTAAATGCACTTACTAAGATAGGAAATATGATGTGTGCCTTGTAGGATCTGTGAAATGTTTTCATGAACTGTAAGGAATTTGTTTTATAAGTTATGAAGTTTTCCCTATCCTAACTCAGTAACAAGAAGTTTACTCATACTGTAATGCTATAGAACTTTAGTTTTAGAAAATTTAGTTTGACTAGGTACTGAATTTAGAAGTTGAGAATAATAGTATCTGCTTTATTCTTAGAACAAACTGATATATTGTGCAATAAATAATCTTTAGCAAGTAAATTTTAGCTTACTGGAGAGACTTTTTTCTTACATAGTTTCACATTCTTATATACTAAATGTTTATATTTCTTAGACAACCGTTTTGTATTGTGCTCTGGGGAGTTGTAATGTTTGTGTGCTATGTTTTAAAATTCGTTTCAAATTGGATTCAATTTCCTTACACCTAATATATATCTGGGTTATAAGGTGGCTTGAAAATATCTTTTGGTTCCATGATTTTTAACATTGGAAAGTTGGATTCATTAAAAGGCAGTCTGAAGAATTTGCATTTTTAACTGTTTTTTTTCCTTCATGAGAGAAAATCAGACAGGCTGACTTTGTCTACCCAGAAATTAAAAAACTAGTTGGAGATGAGGGAAATCAGCTGATCACCCACATTATGATGGGCAACATAATGACAACATAATATAAATAGTTGGCCACAGACTTTCATTTGCGCTCATGTCTTTTTACCCTGTTGGACAGTAAAAAGTAATAGATAAAATACTCCACCCAGAATTAGTTTTAATGTTTACCTTATAAAATCACTTTCAAGGGGCACCTGGGTGGCTCAGTGGGTTAAGCCGCTGCCTTCGGCTCGGGTCGTGATCCCGGGGTCCTGGGATCGAGCCCCACATCGGGCTGTCTGCTCAGCAGGGAGCCTGCTTTCCCCCTCTCTATCTGCCTGCCCCTCTGCCTACTTGTGATCTCTGTCTGTCAAATAAATAAATAAAATCTTTAAAAAAAAAAAAAGGTAAAATCACTTTCAAAATGATTATAAAGAATATAATTAGAGAAGCAAGGTAGAATCTTAGTGCTGAGAAGAGGAAAGCCTTTTATAAGAAGAAATGGTAGTTTATAATTGAATTTGCTGATGTACATCATCTTGAAGAAGTACACATTTTGGTATCAAGAGACATAAAAGCCTCCTCAGAAATATATTGATAATCTTGCAGCTCTGTATAGCCTTACTCTCTGGCATCCTTGATCTTTCTGATAAAATGCCTATTTAAAGGTTGAGGATTTTAAAATTTCCAAGAAACTATGTTTTTTTGATTAGTGTTCCTTTCATTGCAGTTAGTTACACTTGTCCTTTATAACAGTCATAGTCAGGCATTGAGTGCTTAGCTATATTACCAACATATCACTTTCAGTTGTATGTAAAACCCCAAAAAAGATGAATATTCTTTCACCAGTGCAGCGCTCAGAAACAAAGAGGAAGCCAGAAGGATGTGCTTGCAACTCTGTTTTAATCCAGGATAAGAGGAAGTAAAGGCCAGGACAGGCCTTGGTACATACCAGCCCAGGAGCTGTGATTTGTTTTCTTGTGGCAAAGAGCAGTATCATCAATCATTTCAACAGTGTAGTCTGAAGTAACACATACATGAACCTGAGCCTGTTAGAGTAAGGGATACATGCCTCAAAATTTGTTCTTCTACAAACGTGAGCTAGTATACACTTGCCTTTGATTCCAACTGTGAACACAAAAGAAAGTAGGGATTAACCCCCCCCAAGGCCAATTAGGTATAAAGATGTGATAAAAATCAAAGTGCTATTGAAAAAGTATCTGAAAAGTTTACAGGACAGGTAAAATGGAACAAGTGTTAGCTGAATAGACTAAAGTAGTATCGAGGGGAAAGGAACACATGTGGCTTTGCTCAGGAACTATAAGAGGGCTGAAGTTTGAGGAGAAAGATAGTAAAGGTTTACCTTCTGGGTCTAGTGAACTTCAGTTTAAAATTTGTATTTACGAAAGTCATCCATGTCTGAGTCTTAGTAAAAGATAAATTAGTGGTTACTGATAACTTTTCATGATGTCCTTTTTTTCTAATGTTTTATTCAATATAGTTGACACACAATGTTACATTAGTTCAGGTGTACAAGGTAGTGATTCAGTTTCTCTGTACATTATGCTTTGTCACAAATACAGCCAGGCACCATCTGTCACCATACAATGTTATTACAGTATCACTGACCATATTCCTTATGCTGTGCCTTTTATTCCTGCGACTTACTCCGTAACTGGAAACCTGTATCTCCCACTCTCCTTCCTGTGTGACCCACACTCCCACCCCTTCCCTCTGGCAAACATCAGTTTGTTCTCTGTATTTAATGGTCTGATTCTGCTTTTTGTTTGTTTATTTATTTGTTTTGTTTTGCTTTAAATAGTATTAACTTGAAATCACTTTAAATTATTGAGCCACAGTCCTAACAGACTTTATTTAATAATTAAAAATAAATACTTGGTACAGATAAAATGACAATGAAAAACTGTACAATAATTGCTATGTTAGGACAAATGTATACAAATGGGGGTTTTTCAAAAATAATGTGTAAGATAAATGCTGGGTTTTCAGTCAATTTCATCATTAGCTGGAAGAGCACACATGTCTGCCTAATAAAAAGACTACATTTACTGTTCTGTATGCTAAGTTAACCAGTGGAAGGGATGAGCATTATAAAGTCACAGGACAAGACAATCTAAAGTCAAAGAAGCATCTTCACAAGCAAAAATAGAGTTCTTCTAAGTCTATAATAATTCAGAAGGGCTTCTCTTAATCTGCATTTGCCCACAGAAATAGACAGAAAGGTCTTTGAGCAGCTTGTTGCATACTTGGAGCATATGTCCTTAAAAAGTTGCCAAAAGAGAAATTCATTCAATGTACATTTATTGAGCACCTACTATGTACCAGGCACTAGTAACACAGATGAAGAGTACATTGGTAAAGCTTAAATTCAGATTGGTCTTAAAAAATGCTTTCTGATGAATCACTAAATTCTATCTCTGAAACTAATAATACACTATATGTAATCAATTGATTTAAAAATTTTTTTTTTTTTAAAGTGCTTTCTACCTGGCCCCTGGGACCACCTATGTCCTCTGAAGAAGTTTGCATGTTAGAGAAGGGAGACATTTCACCTTAAAAAAAAAAAAATGCAGAGGTTATAGTGATTAAAAAAAATCTAACATCTGTGATATCTAATGGAATAGTGGGGAAAGGACTGGATAAGGAGCGGGGAAACTAGTTCTGCTCCTATTACTTATCTGTGTGACCCCAAACAGATTTCACCTCCCTGGCCCTAACTCTTCGTAAGTAAAATGGTAATTGGGCTACCATCAGAATATTGGAACTGAGATCATCTAATCCTGTGTTTTCCACAGTCCTGAGTTCAAATGAAAATATGCAGAAGGCCCAGTGTAACAGTGATGACAGCAGAGTTGCTTTGAAGAAGGCAGCACCCAGAACCTCCCCCAGCCCTGGAGGGGATTCACAGAACAACATTTGAAAACCATTCATCTAGTCCAAACCCTCACTTTTCAGATAAGAAAACCAAGACACAAAATAGGAGCGATTGGTTCGGTGTGCACATTTGGCTTCCTAAATAGAAAGGAGGGTGGAGGGCTAAATAAACAGTGTACGAAATTCATAAAAAATGCAAATTGCCAAGAAGGAAGTTTTCTATTTTAATTCTTTCAAAGTAGTTCCTTTATGAAAGGGAGCTTTGAAATTGGTTTTGTTTAAGGCAGCCAGCCAGCCAGAGGCTGAAATGAACAACTACCAACCAGCCTGCAGGGTCTATAGAGGATTTTGGCAGCAAACCACACAGACCTCATGTCAGTAGGCACTGGACCTTGGAAGATCCTGGCCCCAACAGTGCAAGCACTAGTGGTTTCAAGAGAAATATTTGGAAAATTTGGAATGAGTACAGACAAGTGTCCAGCTCCCAGATCCCCAAGGAGGAGTCACCATCTATTACTCAGAAATACTAACAGAAGTGGGCATGTTAGATCTTAAAGTGAACGGTGCAACCAAAATCACTAGTTTGAAAGTTCTTTAGAGGCCTCCTCTCCGTGGAGGGTGGTCCTAGTTTGGTATGTTGACCACTGTTAATCACAGCGGACCTGAAATTAAACCAAAAAGTTAAGATGCATGTCCACTGCTGGACCTATTGGGTCAGAGCCGTGATCTCTTCTGATTTCATGGCATCAGACAGGAAGCTGAGCTCATTGCATAGGGTCTCATATCGGAACGCCATCCGGATCTGAGCAACATTTGTCTTTCGAATATCATTTCCTTCAGGTCCTTCTTTATAATAATTTTGTCCCAGAAACTTTTGCTTCTCCTGTGGAACCAGAAAAGTACAAATGAAACCATAAACCTTAGGTTTGATTTCTATAACCACATGGCAGCTTTGACATTGGCCACGCCAGATGAGACCAGTACCCCTGAAGCTGATCCTCCGCCAGGACATGGTTCCCCGGCCTCTGTATCCTCTGTATCCTCAAGGATGTCACCCGGACACCCACATTCATTCCCTTCATTTCTGACTGTGCTTTCCTTGATCAGGAGACAAAAATAAGACCCTCCCCCCAGTGCTGCTGGCAATTAAGAAGGCAAGATGAAGGCATGAAGACTCAGTCCCTCCTGAGAGCCGACGGGGCCAAACAGGTGTTTCTGGGGAGGCCCAGTCTTAGGAAGCAGGTCTGCACAATTGAATCTTGAACCGTTAGCTCTTCTCTGCATCAGCATCCGATAAGAGCGGCACCAAAGCAGCTGTACCAGTGATGTCATGCAGGGAAGGGCCCTGGGATCCTAAGACACCATGTTCTCAAATCTGGCTCCCTATCAGATCACCTCAGGAGCTGTAAAAATACTCATGTCCAGGTCCCATCCCTACAACTTTTTATTCAATCTAGGTACTACTATTCACTATCCAAGAAAGACCGAGTGTCTTCTGTGTGCACTATGTGCCTATTCTAGGCCCTAGGGATATAATGCTGAACAAAACAGTCCAATGGAACTACTGTAATGGAACTCACCTTCTGGAAGGAAAGACAAAACACGTAACTACATATTACGATGTCAGTAGTAATAAATGTCGAAGGAAACCAGATTAAAGGGATAGAGACTAATGGCAAGTATGGGGCTACTGTAGAACGGTGGTCAGGGAGGGCCTCTCAGAGGAGGTCACATTTGAGGAGAGGTCTGAAAGGGTCAAAGAGCTGCCCTGAAAATTCAGGAGTCTCCCCAGGTTTCTCTAGGACATGAGTTTCAGTGTGACAGACACACTGCTTGTTGTCTTCACGGATCTCAGCGCCTAGAAAGTGCCAGGCCTGCCGCAGGCGCCCACCATATGTGTGTTGGACAGGAGGGACAGAGGACAGCACTGTCACCGCCCGTACCTGATGCGAGAGTCCGCTCTGCAGCACGCTGTTCCTGGCGATTTCACACAGGTCACACGTGCTCAGCTTCCACACTTGAGCTGCAATCGCATATTCTTCCATGAGGGCTTCCTAGATCCCCCCCGAAAAGAAATGTATTAGACAGTAGGATATCCCCTTTCAATCCTTCACACATCTCCAAAGCTAGAAACATCAGACAGACATTGCAGCTTTACTTTTTCTTTAAAGTCTGGCACCTGGATAACCGAACAACGTTCCCACCCCACCCCACCCCCTTAAATGATGAACTCCTAAAGAGCATTTTTGGCAGATTAGCAGGTTTCCCAAGAGAGATGTCTTAGAGAATGCCTCCACGTGGATTTGTTGACTGGCACATGCTTGAAGCCCTGTGGCAGGCATGGGGATGCCTGCCTCTGCTCTCCTGCGACAGTCTCCCTGGTCATGCACATGTTAAGTACGTGCTCTGTAGCTTTGCTTTTTCACATCACTTTCTGAAGATTGTCCAAAAATAAAAGTTAATCTGAATAAGTATGACAAGCAGAGAATGAGAAATGATCAGGCGGTGAGACAGTAATCCAAGGGAATTTAGGTCTGAGTTGTGCTTTCACTTTATCCCCTAGGATTTGAGATGTCTGCCATTGGTCACAAGCTCTTGGACACCCCACTGCCTCTGTAACTGAGAGCAGCGGTTCTCAAAGTGAGATCCAGGGTCCCTGAGGCCTTTTGAAAGGGCATCCCTCTCCCAACCATTATCTTTGTGAGGCAAGATTTTCGTCATATGCTTTGATAAAAACAAGGCATCACAACAGATTGAATGCAGATGCAGAAAGGAGAATCCTGCTGTCTTCTATTAAGCCAGACATTAAGGATGGTTGCAAAAATGTGAAACAATGCCATTCCCAATGCCATTTTTCTTGTTTGTTTGTTTTGGGAAAATGTGACTAATTTTCGTAAAAATTGCTATTTATGTTACCATGTAATAGAATTATTAATGCTATTTTGAAATGAGTCATATTTTTCAATTTCACATTAGTTTCTATAATACACTTAAAAATAACTAGATATAACTTATGTAGTCAACAGCTTTCTGAAGGTCTTTAATTCTTAAGAGTATAAAGGGGTCCTGAGCCCCAAAGCTTGGATAGCCTGTCTTAGAAGACTCGGGCACTTCTATTTTCACTAGTCAGTGGCTGGTCCCCAGGCATGGCCTCATCTCTCCCTTCCTCTTCCCTTGCCCTGCAGATCCCAAGTATTCTAATAATAATAGTGTTAACCAAATGTTAGCTTTTTTAGTATGTGCTGTATTCAGACGCTCTATTAAATAGACTATGGTTCATTATCTTATGAATCCTCACAATAAAGTAGAGGGACATAGAGACAATTGTATCCCTGTTCTACAGATGAAGAGGAATAAGATAGAGATCAAGTAACTTAACCAACATCACAGAGATAGTAAAAGCTAAAGAAAGGGAAAATTGAGAGGGCAAAAAATTAAACTGTGCCTTCAAGGGTCCAAGAACTCCAAAGACGGGGCTCCTGGAAGGAACACTTCTCGCTCACCAGGAGCATACCTCTTGCCTTCACTGGGCACCAGGCCCCACCCCAAAAGCAGAACTGAGTTTGCGCTCCAGGGCCTGCAGTGTGGGGGACGGGCCAGGACTGGGGCCTGCTGGGGCGCCTGACATCCTCACCTTTGTGTAGTGGAACTGCATGGGGTCGTCGGTGGAGAGAGAAACATGCAGTCCCTTGTGCAGGAATTCCCTCAGAGGGTTTTTGGAATATTCAAGAAACAGACTGTTGTTGCTAAGAGGAGACATGGCAATGGGGATCTGAGCAAGGTAGTAGAGATACTGCAACACCGGACTCTGCAAAAGAACCATCAAACTCAGTGATGAGTGCCAGAGAGGGCAGGGAGGAAGGGAGGGCAGGAGCCTCAGGGTCTGGGTAGTGTCTGTGCAATTCCCTCACCAAGCCCAGAGTTCCCCAAAGGCGGGGCACCCAGACCCCACCCACCCTTCCCTCCCTGCAAGTTCATCTCATGCCCCTCTCTTCCTGGGCTGCCCTCTGCCCCGTCTTGGCTCCCAACAAGACCCAGCTCAGGGCAGGAAGGCAGCTGAAAGGCCCCAGGCTGCCCCCAGCCCACACACACTCTGCTCCCCCTTCCCCAGGCACTTCCCCCAGTGGGTCAGCCCGAGAGATCCACACTTTGGTGGTTCTGCTGCTTTGACCACAAACATACAGGCTGAGTCTGTAAACACTCCAGCTCCTCAGAGATGGGAAGGGGCAGGCCTGACCAGGCTAGAGTGGTTTTCTGATGTACTCCCTGCCCCTCACAGAATTGGGACACCCCCCGCCCCCGCCCCAGGATCAGGGCACAAGAAGAGTCTGAGCAAACATCCTTCTTATGGAAGTGATCCAAACTATGGAGAAGACCAAATGGGCAGAGTTTGTAGCTGCATTATTTACACAAGCGGAAAATTGGATGGACTCTGTCCAACAATTGGAGACTAGGTGAATCAATTATAAACTGTCCAAGCGGTGGGCCATCCTTCTAACCTCCTTTAGAATGAACATAAGTACTATGTTGCAGCACAGAAAAATGCTTATTCAAAGAGCAGAAACAAACAAAAAACCTGTGCTCATAATAACAAGCATGTTAGAAATATGCTTTTGGGGGGTGCCTGGGTGGCTCAGTGGGTTAAGCCTCTGCCTTCAGCTCAGGTCACAATCTCTGTCCTGGGATCAAGCCCTGCATCGGGCTCAATGCCCAGTGGGGAGCCTGCTTCCCCCTCTCTGCCTGCCTCTCTGCCTACTTGTGATCAATCTCTCTGTCAAATAAATAAATAAAATCTTAAAAAAAAAAAAAAGGACTGCTTTAATTAAAAAAAAAAAAAGAAATATGCTTTGGTGAAAAAGATGAGAATTCTAAATACCAAAAAGCTAATAATGGATATTTCTTTTGAAGTAATAGCAATAAGGATTTTTTTCCCATTTCTCCATCTTTTGGAAAATCCAAATTGAAATGTGTTTGATTGTATTCCTTTCATAATTAAATACGAAACCAAGATGACGATGGACAGCCTGACCCAGATAAAAGCCCCAGCCTTTTAACGTCACTGGCCAGAGCCTCTCAGGGGCAGACAGGAGCACAGGTGATCCCACTCCTCCCCAGGGGAGGCCAGAGCAGGACCAGCCTTGCAGGGAAGGCTTCCGTGAGTCGCCTGGTTACCTTCTTGAGGAGCAGCCCATGGGAAATGTTGTCAGCGGTCAGGAAAGCAGACACCAGGTGGGTGATGGAGCCAGCCTCCCCACAGTGAGGCCGGAACAGGAAAGTGCTCAGGCCCCGTTCCCTGCAGAAGTGAGGCTCTTGGTCAGCAAGGACCCCTGCTTCAACCTACTAGGGGCCCCACAGGCCTGGGGCCTGCACCCCTAGCTCAGGGCCTGCTCCAGGGGGAGAGACTTGCCCATGGCAGAGTCAACACAGCTGTCACAGGCACTCTGGAAACTACCTCTCCCAAAATATAGAGTGCCAGGTCCAGGGATCTTCAGAACCAGGGGATGCCACCTCCCTCTTCCCTGCCCCTGGGGAACAGATAAGGGACAGAATGGTGGAAAGAGACCCTGCTCTGTCCCCGTTCATTCCTCACCTTCTGCTCTTCACCAGGCCTTGGAGCCCAGGCTCTCATAGACCTTCAGAGCAGCAACAGCCCTGAGAAACTGTCAAGTCCGACTTCTCAGTCATAAAACTGGTTAAACCCAGAAGGTGGAGTCAGGCATTAGGAACCCCTGGGCAGGTCAGCAGCAGAGCTAGAACTCAAGCCCCTACCTCCAGAAGCTCAGTCTGGACTGCCCCTCCCCAACACCAGGCCATCTCCTTTTAATCCCGGTCCATCCAGAACCTTCCTACCCACAGACTAACTGGGTTAGCCTGAGCCAGCGAGGCCCCATGGCCCAGCAGGGGGCAGGAGGGAGGTTAGATTTGCAATGGGGGAATGAACAGGTCTGTGTGGGCTGCCCCAGGCTCCCAATTCCTTCCAGAGTCGCCCCGTGTGTGTGTGTGCACTGGTGGGAGACTGTGCAGGTGAGGCCACTGGCCGGGAGCTCCATGTGGGCATGGGTTTGGTCCGTGTTGCTCCCTATTACATGTCCTGTGCCCAGGACGGCATCTGTCACATGGAAGGTACACACTTGTTACACACATCGTGCATGAACACCACTAGTATCACGGAAAGAACCCGGGTGTGTGTTGGCACGTCCCGTGTCTGTGTCAGGCCAGAGACAGACATGTACACACAGGAGCTGGGGGGCACGCGGATGCACACGTGTGTACAGGCACAGGTTGGCCACACTGTGTACGATCGTGTCTGCAGTCCCGTATCGTGTACCGGGCATGTCACGGGGTATGAGGCGAGGGGCACCCGGGCGTGTGCGGGGCCGGGCCCACCCACCTGCGGAGGTTGTTGAGCACCATGATGTTGGCATACATGTAGTACAGGTAGTAGCTGTACGGTGGGTTCTGCTCACTCGTCCAGACGTCCGGGCTGGGGCTCTTGTCTGAGAACATGTGGTCGCTGTGCTTGGACTCATCATCCACGCTGTCAAACCCTGTCACCTGAGTGGGAGGAGCAGTCCTGTCTCAAGCTGAGGCTGATGAGCTGCCAGAGGCCTTGAAGTCCTGGCGTGCCAGGCTCATACCTCAGCTGGGGACTGTGGAGCCTGAGGCCATGTCCATCCCAGGATGGAGAGTGGGCACAAGCCCACAGTCCGTCCCTCCATTGGCTTCTCAATGTACCCAGGAGGCCAGCCTGGAGAGTGCCAAGCCCTGGTGTGGTCGTGGTGATGGCAAGGGAAAACTCGGGCTGGACCAAGTGACCAGTGGAAGCCATACCCACCAGCCACCTCTCTGCTGTGCCAAGGAGGAGCACCGCAGGGTAGCTAGCAGAAACGGCCATCGGCAGCAGTGACAGTGGCTATGAGGGGAATGGGACCGGTGTTTCCCATCAGCCTACTATATGCCAGGCCCTAAGCACTTACCACACAACAGCTAACGTAACCCTCAGAGCCACCCTTGAGGGAGGTCTTGCCTGTGAACAAACCAGGCCCAAAATGCTCAGGGAGCTTGCCCTCAAAAGACAACCAGGCCTAAGACAACCTGAGCCTAAATGGGCTCCCGGTCTAGACTCTGGGGCTGTAAGTCGAGGACACCCCTGCGATGCACCTTTGGGGCCACAGGAAACCAGCCTGGATGCCTCACAAACAAGTCAAGGTGGGTCCCACCCAAGAGGGCCCCGTGGAAGGCTGAGCTGTGGTCCCCAGGAGGGAGGTGCTCTGCCCTCTGAGCCCTCTGTCCTTCCACAGCAGCTGCTCCTCAGCTGCGGCCCAAACTTTGCCTTTAGTCACTGGCTTCCTGGTCACCTGGTCCCAGACCTTGACCAAAGTGAACCCACAGAAGATGTAGCTTCTCAGCCACAGCGGCACTTTGAAGGGGCTTCTGGAAGACTGTCCACCTTGTTCTACAGCTGGCTCAAACTGGGGAGCCCCAGCCAGGTCTGCCAGTCCCTCCCATTCCTATATGGGCAGTAGGTTCCTCGAGGAACAAGAGACCTATGAGGGCCTTGGCAGACTTCTTTGTCATAGAAACACACGTCAGAGGCAATAAGAGGACTGCCACCATAGCTCCCAGCATGGCCTGGATGGGGCTGGGGGCCAGGGAGGCCAGGGAGCCCCGCCCTGCCCTCACTAGCCCCATGCTCTATCTGGACTCTCCAGCACCTGGCATGGAGGTAACATCAGCCCCTCTCCTGAGCTCTGTATCCCACAGATGCAGTGCCCCCAAGCACAAGATATGTCCAACCCCCAACTCCTGCTCCACGAGCCTGCTCTTCCCCCACTTGTGGTAGTGACCTCCGAAGGCACCCCGGACTCTTCCCCCAGCCTACCTTCAGGCTTTGCCCAGGCCCTGTCAATACTGCAGCGATGCCCACCTCGTGCCCAGAGGCCCTAGCCTGCCATCTGCCTGTGCCTCACTTTTCCTACTTGGGAGGCCCTGCAGCACACGGACAATACCCCTGCTGGGGATCAGAAACCCGCCTGCGAATGCCCACTCGGCCAGCTCCTAGCTTCATGTCTTTTCCTCCTGTGTGAACGGGCGCTAGTAGCTTCACAGGACTGCTGTGCGAATTAAATGAGACAGTCCATGGAGAGCGCTTAACAGTGCTTAACACACAGCAAGCACGTGAGGATTCCGCTTAGCACTAACACCAACAAAATGACGTGACATAAGGTTGTCCTAAGACTGAAGTGAGATAGTGTTGTAGCGCGGATCCCGGGAGCAGGCACCAAACACTCAACAACCATGAGCTGTTATCGCAGCAGGAAGCCCCCAGCATCTCTCTCCACTACTGGAGCGGGGCCCCTGACTCTGCTCTTGTCCCTTTCCACCCATCGCCAGCCAGCTTCTGTTCCAGGCCTTTCTCCACACAACAGCCAGAATGATGTTTGTCTAAAACATAAATTCAGTCATGTCCCCCGGCCTGTTTAAACCATTCCTGGCAGACTCAACACAAACACAGACTCAACAGCCCTCCCCCATCCACTTAGCTCCCTGGAATCTTCTCTCCTCCTTCCCTATCAGACCTCCAGAACCTCCATTGCATTCTGGGCTCACTTCTCACTGTGACAGCCACCTCCACTCTGGGAACCCAGAGGGAGGGATCGGCTCCTGCCCCACTTATATACCTTTTCTGGGTATCCTCTCCATTCCTTCTTTCCCTCTCCCGTAACTAGTCAGGAAAACATATGTTGTCAGGCTCCTGTAGTCAACCAAACAAGACGTGAGAACCATTATTTCAAGTTAAAAGCAGGAGCATTGAAATGTCTGCATTTCTAAAGACCTGGGGCAGCTGCTGGGTGCTGGGCGGGGGCGGGGGGGGGGGGTTTAGGAACCAGTTTTTCCAGCCCCACCGGGCCAGGAACTGACTCCACCCTAGTCTTTCCCTACTGCTGTCTCCCTGACATCCCACCCACACCCCAGGGCTGCCCCTGACAAGACGGGGACTTCCGCTACCTGGAGCAAACTCCTTATTTTAGAAATTCAGTTTCTTGCCTATTCCGGAGCACACGAGAGAGAGGATCTGAGAAGGGAAGCCTGACCCAGCCCCCTTGGAATCCTCTCTTCCATCCACTGCTGTGCACATCGCCTGCAGCACCACCCACACTTACATATTTGAGGAAAAGATGAAGCTCTTGGTGATCTTGGGGGTTGATTGTGGCCTCAAAGAGGGGAAGGAAGATGTTCTCCAGCATCTTCCCAAAGCTTGGCAGCAGCTTCTTTGCCCTAAATATGTCACTGGGGGAAAACAGAGACTTGCTAATTAAAGTGGACCCCCTGGCCTGTAGAAGGACAGCCCCATCCTTTTCTCAAGCAGCTTGTGTTCCCATATAAACACCCAGAGCAGAGCCAGAGATGCGGCTTGAACACAGGTCCTTCCTCTCCTCTCTAGCTCCCAGCAAGGTCCCCAACACTAGGCACTGGTTTGAAGCTCAACATCCACTCCCGCCCATCCGAGAGCTTTCCCAAGCTACAGGCCATGCTGGGAGTGGGGTCTGGGGACTCAGGCTGACCAATGTCTAAGAGACGAGTTCACCAATTTATCAGTGATCCAGACTCTCTGCCCCTCGGCTCACTTCCCCTACACTGCATATCCCAGCCCACTGAGGGACCATGAGCCCCACACCAGATGGGAGAAACCAGTGGTCATCTGAATCACAGCCATGGAGAGAGCCAGCTGTGTAGGCTACCACTAGGTTGCTCATACCCAGGGGCTCAGGGAAAAGGATCACCCACCCTCCAACCCCGGTGAGAAGATGGGTAGTGGTCCCTACTAGGCCTTGCACACGCTTGTTTGTCAACAAACAAGGGTTGAAGTGGCACAAGGAGCTTTGCCGACCACCCCTTGCTATGGGACAATGTCTAGGGAAGAGAGGCCCAAGCCAGTACCAGCACCAGCCCCACCAGAATAGTGCAGACCCAGCAGCCCATGAGCGATGGGCTGTGTCCCCAGAGGGCACGGGCAGACAGCAAGCCGCCTCACTTACTAGATCCGGGGCACCTGGATGATCCAGCGCATGTTGGGCGAGTAGACCTTGTGCTGGATGAACCAGCGGGCCAGGTTGGGCCATTCCTCAGGACTGCGGCCATAGATGGAAAGCCGTGGCTCTGAGTACTGGTACTTGCTCTCCTCCAGCTCCCTGGCCACCTCCTAGCACCAAGAAGAGCTCAGGTCAGCCCAAGAGCACGCCAGCTGCTGCATCCAGCAGCTTCCTCCATCACCAGCTCGCAGGCTGGGGAGACCTGATCTGTATCCCCTAGCTGCCATGTAACTGCTCCTCCACCCCAGGAGAGGCTCCTTCCTGGGGGAGGGAAGGCCTCTGCACAGTGCTGCGCATAACCAGGCAAGGCACCAGAAGCATCTCCCGATGCCCCCAGCCAAAGTCAGGCTGCAGACAGACAGGGCGGTGAGCCCAGACACCGTGAGCACCAGGATACCCTGCCCTCCTCCGGGCTGCGGCGAGCACCTGCAGCACCAGCCCGCCCGTGCTCAGGAGCTGGTAGCCAGGGCACCCTAGGCACCTGAGCCTTGCCCGAGCTGGATGGTGGACCTGCAGGGATTCGGGGAGGGGAAAACAGGAGGCCTGCAGCACCCCCTCCACAGGCAGGTGCTGTCAGGCACCTTGGGTCAGGGGGGAGGCTTGAAGAGGCCCAGCGCTCACTTGCCTTGACCATCCGAGCGAAGTACTCTCCTCCCAGGTAGTTTTCAGTTTTCAAATAGAGGTCGCGCAGCTCACTGGCCCCCACAGGGTTGTATTTGGAGTTGAACTTGTCAAAGCGATGGAAGGTCTGCCGACCCTGGAGAGAGGACACCACCAGGCAGGTCGCCATATTGTTCATATTCACGCACGTCTCCCCCTCCAGGCCTTCAAGAGGCGGCCTTATGTGTGGCTGTGCTGACCAATGTCTTCTTTGTCCATTCTTGCATGAGCCTGTGGGAAGTCCCGGAGCCAGGCCGTGTATCCTCACTTAGCCAGCCTGGGGGTCCTCTAATGGGGCCCTCTGTGGGGACCAAGGGACCTCGTGCTCCAAGGTGCCACAGCTAGGAGCCCAGCTGGCTGAGTGAGCAGAAAACACCAGACTACTGAACAGTCAGTAATACAGTGTGTCTGTTACTGCTTGGACTTCGTAAGGCACCTTCTCCACATCACCTCATTCTTTTGTTTTGTTTTGTTTAACAAAGATTTTTTTTATTGTGGTAAAATATACCTAACGCAAAATTACCATCTTAACCATTTTTAAGTGTACAGTTCAATGGTATTAAATGCATTCATTACATCGTGCAACCATCACCACCATGCATCTCCAGAACTCTCTATCTCATAAAACTGAAACCCTGTGCCCATTAAACGATGACTGTCCATGACTCCTTCGTCCTGCCCCTGGTAACCACCACTCTCCTTTCTGTCTCCATGAATTTGCCTACTCTGCATGCCTCATACAGGTGAACAGTACATTAACTGTCCTCTTCTGTCTGCCTTTTTTGACTTAGCGTCATGTTTTCAAGGTTCATCCACATCAGAGTATCAGTACTTTATTCCTTTTTAGGGCTGAATCATATTCCATTGTACGTATTTACCACATCGTGTTTGCCCTTTCACCTACTGATGGACACTGGGGTTGTTTCCCCCTTTCCGCCATTGGAGACAATGCTGCTGTTCTCCTGGGTGTGCATGTGTGTGTTTCCGTCCCTGCTTTCAGTTCTCCGGGGTATATTCCTGGGAATGGAATTGCTGCAATACATGGCAATTCTGTATTTAACTTTTTCCTAGGAAACTCCATACTGTCTTCTGCACCATCATTTAGTCTTTTAATAACCGTCCCATCAACAAGGCACATGGCGTTCCCCATTTTATAAGCAAGGCAATAAAAGCGTAAGTGAATTGCTTAAGGGCCTACAACTCCCAGCTGGCAGAAGGGGAATTAGAACTTGGACCTGTCTGACTCCAGGTCACGTACCCTTTTCTCCTGTCCCATGGCCCTGTGATTCCCTGAGGCCAAATTCCCTTTCACCTCTCCATGCCTGGAAGCCACAAGCGCAGCGTCTCCCAGGTACAGCCACTGGGCCGCTTTCCTGGGGGCAGGGCACCCACCCAGGATGGTGGGAGGCTCACTCACCGCATGGACGTCCAGGGAGTCCACGGTGAGGTCGTACGGGTCCATGTGCAGGCTGTCGAACACCTGCCGCAGGGTGATCTTGCGGCCCCGCTTCTCGGCCACGGTCCTGTCGGGCTCCGTCTGGTACGTGTGCTTGATGAAGCGTAGCAGGTGCTTCTGGTTCATGCAGGCCGCCGCGTGGATGTGCGTGTCCACCTGCAGCACAGTGCCACCAGCCGTGAGCCAACCCCACCCCCACCCCCGCTGGCAACTAGACGGGGTGTCCCAGCCTCAAAGTGGTGTGCAAAACCTCAGCACCTGTAGTCCCACCGATACCTGGAACCTGCACCCCTCCCGCCAGAGTCTCCGCTAGACTTTGAAACTGGTCCTCCCTCTAGCTTTGCCGCCCTCTCGACCTCGTTATGGTAGCCAGAGATCTTTCTAAAATGTAGTTTGGATCTGTCCACTCCCCTACTAATGAGTCATCAGCAGCCCCCAAGTCTTCAAGAGAAAGCCCAAATGCCTTCGCCTGGGGTTCAAGGCTGACTTCCAACCTTAATTCCCACCTTCCTGCTGCCCAGCCTGTGCTCCCGCCATGACCCAGCACTAACAGGGGCCCGAGGCACTGTTCTATTCTGCACTGCGTCACTTGGCCCACATGTCTCCTCCGCTGGGCAGGCCCCTCACCAGTCTCATCCACCTACATGGGATTCCTTACAACTCCTCCACTTGGAAGCCAGTCCTAATCACCCCGGCACACTGACCAGCTAGTTCCCTCACCCAGCCAGGAAAGCTAGCCCACACGCTCCTATTACCGTACATGTCTTCCCAATTTAGTCTACAGACTAGT
The DNA here is from genome assembly GCF_963455335.1 of Martes martes. Lineage (NCBI taxonomy): Eukaryota > Metazoa > Chordata > Mammalia > Carnivora > Mustelidae > Martes > Martes martes. Next base: position 50,281,331 of record NC_137898.1, read on the forward strand.
TGACTCTGTCACTAGACCAGGAGCACAGGCCTCAAAGCACAGGGACTACAGCTGATGCATCTAAGTCTCCAACGCCTATCCCAGAGCCTAGTATGACGTATTTGCTGAATCAATGGATGGACGAATGAACAAATGATGATATCCACATCCTCATGTAACCCCAAGGGCCCGCCAAATGCCCCACAAAATGCCATTCTTCCCACTGACCCCTCTTGGAACATTCCCTTCAGCGGACAGCCCCGATGCAATGGTGCCCTGGCCAGGCTGAGGGATGGCCTTAGGTCGCAGTGTGCATCCTGACTCCCCTTGCCTGAGCCCAAGGGGCCTCAAAGAGGTCCCCAGGGAGATGGCAACAGCCTCCCAGGCCAGGACTGTACTATTCACTTCCTGCTGCAGCCAATTGGGCACTCTGCCAGGGCTAGGAGAGGCAGGCAGCTGACCTGTGGCCAGGGAATGTGGTCCACAGCTGGCCAGTATCTCCAAGTCATGCCAAACCAGACATTTGATCTACTGAATCTCTGTGAACATTATACAAGCCAGCCCATGTCACTGGCCACGTCACTGACTCATCGGGGCCCTTCTTGCCGTTCATCCTGCCCTTCCGACAAGAGAGACAGACCACTAGCCATTAAAGAAGTAAGACCACTCAAAGCACCAAAAGCCACAACATCACCCAAAGCACCATGTAGGGATTCGGTCACCTCAGGGACAGGCAGGGCTCTTGTGGGACGCCCACGTAGCCAGCCAGGCTTAGCTCAGCCGGACACAGCTGGACTCAACCACCTCAGCATGACATAGCACATTCTGGGTTTTCTGGTTCCATCCTCTCACATGCCAGTGACACACTGCAGGGGGTGCAGGCTGTCCTCACCCCCACAGGTCACAAGATGAGGGAGAAAAACAACTGGACAATCCAGAAAGCATCCAGTCCAAACTTCAGAAGGTCCAAGGTGATTATTTTAGGAACACACACAAGAGCCCGTCATGGGATGTCCGTGTTTTCAATTCACCAGAAGTACCAGTGTGTTCCTGCGTTCACATCGGGTCCAGGCTTTCACAACAGGACAGTTTACAAACAGGGCTGCCCGGCACCCGGTCCCTGAGCCAACACTGGCCATTCCCCCAGCCATGTCAGACATCAGTAACCAAATGCGGCATTTTCACTAAGCTGTGGGAGTAGCCACGGCCGACTGGTCAAGTTTGGCACAGAAGATGAAGCCGGTTTGCTCTGCCTGATATGACACTTAAACCGACGTGGAGAAGGCCCAATCTTACCCAAGTCCTCGGCAGTAAACACACTCAGCCCTGGTTCTTAGTTCTGAGCAAAAAACAAATGTCTCAGTTACACAGTCCCGCCGGCTGGGCCACGTGGTGTCCTAAGCCATGCGGTGTTGTGAGGTTGTGATGCTACAGACACATTCACAAAGACCAGCCCCACACACCCGTGGCCACTCACAGCCTCTGCCTCCGAGCACGGCCCCAGCCTGCCCTCCCAACACTGACAGCTACCTTGGAAATACGGAGCCACCCTCCCAGCCCACCCTGAGTTTCAGAAAGCCGGCTCTCTTCCCACAGAAGCTTCCAGGGTCAGATAAAGCAGCCAGCAACCAGGATGCAGGGAGGGGCAGGCGGAGGCCTGACTTGGAGCAGATCCGGGCCCATGTTTATGGACTGCTGTGGTGCCAGAGAACAGACCAATGAGTCACAGCACAGAGGTCAAGGTCATCCCTATCCAGAGAGCACATTTACCCCCAGACTGACAGGGAACACCTAGGGGTAGGTAACCAGGACTCTCTCCTGTATCCCAGAGAGTAGCTAGTTGGCCTAGGAACACCCACAGGGGCCCCACCTCAGAAGCAAACAGTGTCCGAGCCAATGCAGTTAGCAAGGACCCCTTTAGCCCCAGGAAGCGGGAAGCCGCCAGGACCAGAGTGTTCATGCAGAGGGCGGGGTTGCATAGGCCAGGCAAGGAGCTTCCCCAGGCACCTATCTGGGCCTGTGGTGCATTTCAGCAGAGCTGAGAGGAGTTGGCATGGTGCCTGAAGCACCTACCTGTCTGAGCACCTAAGCCTCACAGAGGAGCAAACAGTACTCGGGGGTGAGAATGCCAGGGGGCTGATTTCTAACACAGCCCCTCACCTCAACCTGGAACGCCTGAGACATTTCCATAGCCTCACAGCCCATGAGCTGAAGCCACCTCATCCACTTAAGGTCCCTTCCAAGTGGGAGTCCATGCCAGACCCCATGATGCTTAACAGAAGTGACCCTGGGGCCTCCCTTGAGGAGGCTGTCTGTTCATTACTGCTGAGTGTTCCCAATCAGGTCAGGGAGGCCTGGGTTCCACAGATGAGCCATATCCTCCCCTGACTAACACCCCCTTCTCAAAGCTGACCACGGGGAGGGGCAGTCCTCAAAGGGTCACATCTGCAACAGAGGCCCCTCTGGAGATGAGGAGCCCACTGTGAGTCAGCTCAGGTTGGGCCATGAGGCAAAGCCTAATCCCCACCCCTCACCCTGAGTTTCTCTTCCAGAGTATGACCATGGCCCCGCCCTGCTCCCTGCTTCCTCTGAGAAACCCTGGGGCCCCCACATGGTCCAGAACCTCACATACCTCTCACCTCACTCTCCCCACAGCCCAGCACCACACTGTCACTCACACCTGAGCTCCTGTCACACCACTGGACATAGTCTGTCCTCTCCCATGGCACAGCACTCTCTCCCTCTTGGTCTTCGGCTATGCCCTCTGCCTGGAACACCATCCCTTCCATTGCCTTGCCCGCCGCCCCTGCCCAGGCTGAGTCTTAGGCACTCTTCAAGTCAGCTCAGTTCTAGGCTCTTCCTGGAAGCCACTCCCACCACAACACTTCACACTGACAGGACTGGGCTGGGAACTTCTCGGGGACGGGCAGTGACTCCCGTTCAACATCAAACACCCCAGGCTTAGCAGTGATATTAGTTAAGTGGAAGAAAATGGAAAAGCTGGAGGCCAGGACTATTTAATACACACACCCAAGCCCAGGTTACAGCTCACGCACCCTAGGGGAGGGGCAAGACAGGAGCACACGGGATCCTTCCCTACTCCTGATCCAGAAGGAAGCAAACCACAAGTTCCCAAGTCCAAAGAGATTTTAACAGCCTTTTCTCTCCATGGTGAATACATCCTCCACCTTAAAAGGAGCCTGGCCTCAAGTCTTACGAGCAATTCACAGACCATACCGTATTTTCCAAGTCACAGGGTACACTGCAACAGATACAGAACACGGACAAAAGTTCCCACCTAGAGTCATACCAAGTACGGTCTGAGGCATGGCCCGACAGCAGGCAGGCAACCCGCCAGTCTTCCTTCCACACGTACATGTCACACTCCTCTGGCCAAGGAAGGCCACATAGGGGACCAGCCCCAGACTGGCTCAGGGCATCTCAATGGGTTGGGAGGGGTTTCGGGAGGGGTGGCTCTCAGTAGTGGACTACTGACGCACCTTTCTCACGTTATAGAAGTCTCGATGTGGGTTACTCTTCAACTCTTTGAACTCAGACATTTCATTTAACATCTCATGCAGGCTGAACTTGGATTCCAGAAAGTTCAGTCGCCGGTGACAGTATGTTTTCCTGCGGGTGGGGAAGGGGGAGAAATCAGAGCTGAGGAGAAGTCGCACAGAGCTCTTCAGTTCGGAGACCTCCAGTTCGGAGGGCCTGTGGGGACAGGCCCTCAGGTGGAAGGTCAGGGGGCAGCAGGGAGGGGTGTGGCCATTCCAGCTTTCGGCAGACCCAGCTGGACTGTGCCCTGTGACAGGAGTGGACGGTCCGTTCGGGGCATCGCAAAGCTGACCTTGTGACCTCGTGCAGGTTCTCTGACTTCCAGCTGTACATGCTTTGGCAATTTATCCCAAACCTCTGTTTCCCATGAACACATATGGAAATGGCAGGACCCAAGACTGAGCAGAGAGGATGCTCGATAAAGGTCTCCTTCCTTATCCCTTCCTTCCTTCTGTCTCCCCACCAATCCTCAGCCACCTTTAAGTCCTTAAAAGGAATTCTACCTCTGCCCAGAACCTCAGTAATAAAGCCAAACTGCGAGGCGAGTCCCACCTTGACATGGGGAGGAAGCATCCTGTGACCTAATGACCTTCCCCAAACCCTGAGACCTGAAGACCCTTCAACTCTGAGGTTTCAGGACAAGCGGAGGAGGTGTTTGTATCCTGAGCCAGATGAGGAATGTAGAGATGTTTGTTACTAGGACGGAAACCTCTGCAGGGACTAATGCTCCCGCCAGCCAGCAAAGGCCGCCAAAGGTGGGAAGGCTCACTGCTCCTGGCCAGCTCCAGGCCCACACCCAGCCCAGGGGCCTGGCCATGTGCCACAGCCACACGGAACCTTCAACGACAAGTCACGCCACCCTCCTTCCTGTGACCCCCAAACAAACAGCAGCTCACTCGGCCTTTCATAAGGATCCTCTGCCCGCCCTGGAACAGTGTCGTCATGGTGACCGAGCCAAGCCCCAGTGCAGAGCTCAGAGGAAGCAGGAAGAGGCAGTCAGGAGGGATTTCAAAGGCCATCTCACCTAGTCCCTTTCCCTGCTGGACTGGCCTGGACAGCCTCCTGGATAGAACAACCCACCCCGCCCCACCCCCCCACACACAAACCTCCTGGAATAGCTGGGGTCCTGCCCCTCCTCTCCCTCCCCAGGCTTCCCCGCAAAGCTCCTCCTCACACGGCAGAGGCAAGCCTCCAGGAAACTGTTCTGTCCTTCCTGGTTCTTAGCTCTGCCCTCAGATCAGTGAGGCCTGAGACCCACTCTGCCCACCCCCCTGGGACCCACTCCTCTCACTTGGAAACTGGCATCACACCTTTTCCAGCAAACCCTGAAGGCAGGGCAAGAGAGGTTCTTGGGTGGTGACCGCACCCTTTCCCTGCCCCCTTCCTGCTCCTGGCCCAGCACTCAGCCCAGCACTCAGCACAGCCACACCCTGGCTCAGGGGCCAGGCCTGCCGAACCTCATTTACTGATGAGCTGAAGTGCTCACCAAGAAGGGAGGGGCCCAATGTAGGGAGACAACAGCCTGCCAGCTTAGCTCAAGCCGAGCCTGCCAGCATCCTGAGGGTCAAGGCACAAAGCTCCGAGGCTCCCTGAACTCTCCCCTCCAGAAACACAGAAAACCCAACAACCAAAGCAAGTCTTCTCTCCTCCACCATCTATGATGCCCTGGGCTGGATCTTGGCAAGGCTGCTGCCCTGCCTGGGGAGAAGGAGAACCGCCACCGTAAGGTGCACAGGTTGGCCCCGATGAGCAGAAGATCCAGCTCTAGGATGCAGAAGAGACAGGTAGTACCGACTCTAAGAACACACCAGCCTATGATGGAAAACTGTTACAGGAACCCACAAAGCATGGGGGAAAGAGGGTGATTTAAGTGCAGGAAAGCCAGGAGTAAAAGGGGGACCTGATTGGCCTTTGACAGCCCCTTCTCACAGAACAGCTGCCATGCAGAGAGGTGGACTCAGCGAGAGCGGGCTTACGTGGGGCCATCCGTGATGAGAGCCAGGATGTGGCTCATGTCCACGGTGTAGGTCTCCAGGTCGGGGTAGGGCAGGCTGTGGGGCTCCTGGCGCTCCAGCATCTTCTTGTTATCATACACGAAGAGGATGCCCCCCCGCATGCGAACCAGGTAGCCCAGGTTGGGGGGAGCATTGTCCAGACAGTAAGGATCTTCCTGGGGCAGAGGGGGAGGGTGGAAATCTGCAAAACAGGATTGAGTGATAGCAACGTGCCCTGGACCTCGTGAGCTCACATGAGCTCAGAAGTCACCTACTCGGGGAGGGCTAGCCTCATCATCTCAGCTAAAACCCCGTCACCCCGGCCACCCCTACCTGCCCTGACATCACCTGTATCCCTCCCTCCTCTGTATCGTCTCTGTGGCATTTGCTACTATGGGCAATAATTCCACTTACTTATCTTGGGACCTATCTGTTTGTCTTGTTTAGTACTGTATCCCCATTTCCTAGAACTGTTCCTGGCACATGGCTGGCACATCAGTAAATGTTTAATTTAACTGAAATGAGCTTCAGCCTCCTGGGCATGACAGGGACACCAGGCACATTAGAAAGGGCTGCTGTGTCTTGTAATAAAATAACAGGCAGCACCTGGGACTGCCCAGTGGGAATAATTGTCCCTGTCCTCCCACATCTTCCTGAGCCCGGGCCGCCAAGGGGCTAGATAGAAGGGGGGTCCCCCTCCTCCCCAGATAAGCACAGAATAGGCAGCCCATCCCCCACACAGAGCCGGGAATGGCAAGGACAGAGCTCTCAGTCCCCAGGACTGTTAGCCCACAGGAAGCCGAAAATGCCTCTTGGCCACTTCCCAGCTATGAGACTCAACAAAGCACTTCACCTCTCTGGTCCCGCCCCTGCTCATCTGCGACTAAAACCCCCTTCCTTCACCAGCTGTTGTGAAGGCTGCAAAAGTAGGTATAAGAGGGGCTTTGTAACAGTAATTCCTGACCCATCAATTAGACAACATTATTCTCATCACTCTTCTCATGACTTCTCCTGACTTTAGATAAGCTCTGCCTTTGGCCAAGGAACAGAAGTTATGCTAAATGGCAGTAGATCTGGGGACTCTGACTCTGCACACCAGCCAACCCTCCACAGGGTTCAGCGGCTCAGCTGCCAGCCCAGGCAGGGGGAAGCCCAGGACTCTTCATCAAAGAAAGCAGCCAAGGCCGAGTGACCAGCCTGGGTATCCCCCGGGCACTGCTTGGAACAGACCGCCCCAGAGCAGATGTGAGGCATTGCAGGGGCTAAAGCATGTGCCCAGATTAGGCACAGCCCCCGGCCAGCTCAGGAGTCCCTAAAGTGTGCCAGGAGCCTGCAGAAAGCCACAGCCTTGGCCTCACCAGGCTCATTCCCAGACCCCCAGGGTACTCTGTTGGCCCTTGCCAAGACTGGGGCAGGCAACATCGACTTGCCTCAGGGAAATGGAACCAGAAGGGCTGAGATTTAACCAGGGTCCCAGACGGTCACAGATGCTCAACATCCAGGTCTCAGAGCTTCAAGGAAAACCCAGACAGGAGACCCCTTGGCATCCATTACACCCAGAGGGCAGCCAGGGTCCTGGGCACGGGCACAGACCAGCAGGCCCTTGCCTGATCCCCCGGTGCCACCTTTGTAGATGGTGGCTTCTTGTTGTCTTCATTCATCTTACCCAACTTACAGCCTCTACTGCTCCTAAGTCCTTCTCAGGCCAGAGTCCCCCAGAAACCACCCTGCCATCTCTGATCTCTTCTTTCCCCAAATTCGGCAGCATAAACGCAGCTACCATTGACTGAACACTCACTCAGAGTGTTCAGTCATGCCAGAACTGCACTAAGTACTTCACGTGCACTCTCTCTTTCAATCCTCAGAACAGACCCAGGACAGAGATATTAGTCCCGTTTTACAGACTGAGAAACTGAGGTTTGGAGAAATACCTTGCCCAAGAAAGTTGTGGAGCTGAGACCAGAACGCAGGTGTGTTTGACTCCAGAGCCTACTTTCTCTGCCCTCAGAACATGCACTCTGCATCTACCCCCCACTCTATCCTACCCATCAGCAAATTCAGCATTTACAGTCTAATGGTGTTGCTGTAAATACCCAGGATGAGGCTGCCTCTCTCTGGGGGACTGTCAAGCTCAAGACTGTCCTTCACCTCTCTCTGAACTTCTATAGCTCAGTTCTACCCAAGGCAGAGCACATAGTGCATGCAGATGCAATGTTGGGGGAAACCAGCAAACATGGGTGTAGGAAGCCAAAACCAGGGCCCTGTCCTTAAAACACCGTCTGGGCCAAATACATCCTGCCAGTAAGAAGTCCTGACCAACTCTTGAGCTGTGTCCCCCTTGGGACCCTCATGCCCAGCGCCCACAGTGCCCTACCTGGGAGGCCCTCTTCCGGAGGTGCAGTGTCTCCCCGCCGATGACCCAGGTAGCGGGCAGTGGTCCGTGGGAAGCGGTGGTAGGCAAGCCTGGCATACTTCTCCCGTATCATCAAGGCCTTGGCCAGGCTCTTGGCAGCCTGCTCATAGTCCTCCACAGTGATCTGCAGAAGGGGGTGGGCAGAGAAGAGTCCACATAGCAGAACTGAGACCACTGTCCATAGCAAGATCTCCTGCAAAGTTGGCTTTCAGCTGACGGCGGAGAACTTGCGTTTCAGGGGAGTGCCCACCACTCGCTGACTAACAGGAGAGGCTCATCCACCCTCAACGGTTTGCACAAACACTACGGTTTATGCCAAACACCTGGTTTTCTTTGGGAGTCTGGAAGACAAGGTTATTAACCTTGGGTGCTGAGTCTCTGATGAGCTTCCAGGGTAGACGACACTTCGAACATGTCACTAGTCGATGCTAAAGGAATGAAGTGTGTTCTGCTGACGCCAGGGGGAGAGGCGTCTGGGCTCCTCCAGACTCTCCTGTCTGTATCTTCTCCCTGTGCTGACTTCACGCTGCATCCGATCACTGTAATAAATCCTAGTCCTGAGCACCTCTGGGCTGGGTCCGAGGTGTCCTCCTAGTGACTGAGCCCAGGGACACCCGGCCCAGGCGGAGAATGAGGGCTGCTGGAGACCCAGAAGTGCTCTGGCCTGCACCCCCAAGACCGGCCTCAAGTGCTACTGGTTAAGCCACAGCCCTGCTGATACACCCTGAGCATGACAAGGGCCTGGACCACATCCCTGATGAGGGTGAGGCTCACCACTTTCATCTGAGAAAAACCAGGGGTCCCCCAGAGGTAAAAATAAAAACTCTGCAGGTCAGTCTGCTGCCTTGCCATCTCCTGGCTTCTGCTTCGTCTGTGAATCACCAGTTCACCCAGTCCACAAGCACTTATGGCCAAGTGTTGGATTTCGTTTTGGTCCTCACGGCAACCCATCCTACCAAGGGGGAAACTGTGAGCCAGCAAGGATAAATCACTCGCCAGAAGTTACAAAGTCAGACTTCAGATTCTGATCTGACTGGCTCCCAGAACCTAAGCATGTTCTGTCTCCCTGGAGCTGCCCGTTTCTCAAAGGTGGAAGAGATACATGCCCACCTTCCAGTGGGCTCATTCGTCCCCGTCTGTCTGGGAAGGAGGTGTGTGGCAGAAACCCAAACATGTCTGGGGAGACAAGCAGCTAAACAGACAGTCATAATAGGACACAAGCGACCCACAGCAGAGGAAGGTACAAGATGCTGGTGGGGCACAGGGCGGGGGAGGGGGGTTCCTGGAAGTTTCCTCACTGCTTTAATTAAAAATCACTTTTAGCTTGAAAATATTTTAAATACATAGACAAGCACTGAAGATAATACAATAGACACCCGTGTGTCTACCTTCCAGAGCTAAAACTTTTAATGTTTTTCATGACTGTTCCAGATCTCTTACATATTTGAATAAATAAATCATCACAGATACAGCTAAAACCCTCCCCTCCCCACTCTTTCACCCTGCTCCAGGCTCAGAGGAAGGAAGTTAGTACATAGCTTTCCCATGCATGTTTTTATACTTTTACTCAGTGTTGCTCCTAGCTTTTGTTAAGAAAGTAGCTTTTCCTGGGGTGCCTGGGTGGCTCAGTGGCTTAAGCCTCTACCTTCGGCTCAGGTCATGATCTTAGGATCCTGGGATCAAGCCCCGCATCAGGCTCCCTGCTGAGCAGAGAGCCTGTTTCCTGTCCCCCTCTTCACCGCCTGCCTCTCTGCCTACTTGTGATCTCTCTCTCTATCAAATAAATAAATAAATTAAATCTTTAAGGAAAAAAAAAAAGAAAGTAGCTTTTCCTTTCCTGTTTCCAAGTGTCTCCATGAGGGTGCGTTAATTCCATTTTAGACATTCAGTAGATGGCTTCTGAGAGCAGCAGGAATAGGTGAATAGACACACACATCTTAGAAAAAAATATGTCCCTGCCGATGACAAAGCCAAACACTTGGCAGAGCCAACTGGCTCAGCAGGAAAAGGGGCTCAGACCATGGCTAAAGGTATCAGAAAGGGTGCTCAGGATCCCAGTGGACCAGCAGCCACCAGCCAGCTCATAGATACCATGGGCCCCATGCCTGGGAGCAGGCCCACTGGGAGTCAAGGTGACCTGCAAGGTCAGCCTACCTCTCATGGCTCATAGCTCTCTGGAGACCAACTGCCCATTTCAGGGGCTCCGTGCCAGGGGACCGATGGAAAGAAGCTAGCTACTGCACCAGGCCAACATTATCCCATTCAGCGGGCTGCCAGTCTGCCTCTATTTCCCCCTTCTCCCATCCTGCCCACATGTCAGAGGCCAGGTCGACACCAAGGACTCCTGGTCAGGAGGCTGTGACTTCAGAGAAGGCCTGCATTGTGTCCAATCCAACAAAATTCCCATCCATAGGAACTTCAAGGGTGGTACACCCACAGAGTGGAATATTAGGCACTTGTTAAAAAAAAAAAAAAGAAAAAGAAAAAGAAAGAAAGAACAAGAACAAGGATGTTCTTGATCTATTGATATGGCATTATCTCCAGATGTACTGTTAAGTGAAAAAAGCTAGACTCAGTATGATGTGTAGTAAACTACCATTCATGTAAAGATAAACAAATTATACATGCCCAATTAATTGTAGATACACATAAGAAAACCAAAACCAAGGGTAGCCTCAAACGATAAAATATTTCAGGGGCACCTGAGTGGCATGGTCAGTTAAATGTCCAACTCTTGACTTCAGCTCAGGTCATGATCTCAGGGATGTGAGATGGAGCCCCGCATCACGATGGGCTCCATGCTCAGCAGGGAGTCTGCTTGGAACTCTCTCTCCCTCTCCCTCTTGCCCCTCTCCCCACCTTGCATGTGTGTGCGCCCTCTCTGAAGAAGAGGAAGAAGGAGGAGGAGAAGGAGGAGGAGGAGGGGGATGGGGAGGGGGAGGAGGGGAAGAGGAAGAAGAAGAAGGAGAAGAAGGAGGGGGGAGGGGGAGGTTCGGGTAGCAGGTTGAGGGCCAGGAAGAGAGAACCAAACTTACAACTGCCCTGAGTGATACTTCTCTTCAAGAAGGAAGCAATAAAAATGCATCATCCAACCAGGAAAATTAGCACATTTTCAGTGACTGAGCTAACCGACTTGGTTATGTGTTCACTTTCTCATCAGGACCCCCTCTTCCTGGTTGGAAGGGTCTAGCCTGTATTTAAGGATACTGAGCCGAATCTCATGGAGGAGCTGAACCGGCAATGACTAATTCCACGCGAACAAGTCAACGCCTGGACATGGAGTCCACCAACATTTGGAAACACTCAAGGGTCCGAGCTGGCATCTTCCCCGTGGCTTGCAGAGACAGAGAGCAGCCTTCTGGACCCACAGAACACAAGGAACCTGCAGGCCACAGGCACAGCATGCCAGCCCGCAGCCCTCGGCCCCCCTCACAGGGATGAGCAGTGCCCTAGCCACACCTGCACCTCACAACCTCCAGTAAGACCCTCCTTGTCTTCAGACTCCTGTGCCTCCTGCCCACCACCTCCCAGGCCCCCACAGACGGACCAGGCTTCAGCGCAGGGATGTCCCTGGTGGCCCAAGGACCCTGGCCTCTGCACAGGCACACTGGCCTTCATGCGCAGGGAGAGAGTGGGGAGTGGGAGATGCCTTACCCCGGCACAGTAATCTCCACTGATGGTGACCCGCTGGAACTCGGGCATGGCATAGGGCGCCGGCGTGGGCTGGGAAGTGGCGCCAGGGAACACAGGGGTCGTGGGAGACATGACCGGACTGGCTGTCGGGGGGCCCTTCCAATCTTGCTGCGTCGGCATTTGCAGAGACAGGGACTGGGACCGAATCATCTTGAAACTTTTCTTTCTAAAAGCCAAGGACAAGGAAAAGTGGGAAACATCAGCCAGGAATTGGGGCAAGTGATAGTCTTTGTTATGTACATGGCAGGAGAATTTCCCCTGATTTGTCATTGGTGCTGGCCCTACCATGAAGAAGTTGCTAATTATGCCTTCTTCTCACAACATCTCCGCCTGAGATACAGAACAGCCCTCCAGACACCCCTCCCTGGGATCACTAAGAATGGCCCTGGCCTGTTTGGACAGCACACAGAACCCTGGAGAAAGCAACTGTCTTGGGAGACAGAGGACAGACCATACTGCCAGGGTCTCACACCAAACGACCAGGTCAAGTTACCCAAACTCTAAGTCCCAGCACATGAACAGCCTCAGGAAGGACAGTGAATAGGGTCACAGGCAACACCCACCTGTAGTTCACAAAGTTTGAAACTGGAACCAGGAGAGAGCATGACCACCCACTAGTCCCACCTCTTTTTTTCATGAAGGAGTCAGGGGCCCAGAAATAGAAGAGAGCTTGCTCAAGGTCACACGGCAAGGTGGCAGCTAGCCCTCAGCCTCCCGGGGACCTTGCTCCATCCCGTCACCCCTGCTGCTGCTTCCTCAAGCCTGACACGAGCCATCCTGGCCACTCCCACTGCCGGGCAGGCACAGACCTGTATCTCTATTATGGGAAAGAGAGTGGTCAGCATCAAGTTCAGGGCCCTTTGGACCTGTCATCTTAGCACAAAAAGATGACTTCACCAACTCTTGGGGAAGTGGGCACAGGTCATTTGCAAAGCCACAAGCTTATGCTTATTTGCAGTGATTCTTGAAACTCACCTTCCTCATTAACTAAAGACATCACACCAAGTCCTAGGATCCCCAGGAAGGGAGTTAAAAGTGAAGCAATGAGGCGAAGCCATGAGCACTCCCCTCTCCCTGTCTTTTTCTCTGTCTTTAATGACCCCGGTCCCCCAACACTGCCACCCAGGAGTATCCAATGCCAGGAACGAGCTGAGGGCCCAGCAGGAGAACCTGGGCCCATAGCCACCAGCAAAGGACCCAATGACCCATCAGAGCCCGTAGAACCCCTCTCTTCTCCAGACACCATGATACCTAGAAGGGGTGGGGAAACTCCTGACCTCCAAAGAGGCCTTATGAGTCACCTGGAAGCAGTTATCTTCCTCCTGACACTTGGCCAGTTCTCCTCACAGGCCCACTGCCAATTTTTCAGGAACCACATTGACCTCCTCTGTCTACACACCTACCACTTGCCAGGGCTCCCTGGTCCTTATATGCCCACCTGTTGTCATCCCTTGTTTGGGGCCAGGCTGTTTATACCTGGAAAGTAGAGGCAGCCCCTTTTCCGGAGTTGTACTTTGCCCAGCCCATGGCCCTGCACAACAGAGGCACTGAGTCATTCCAGAAACTCTGCCTGAACTCCAGGAGCCTCCAGCTCAGGCTCTCTCCAGCCTGCCATCCATCCGTTCCACAGAGCTGAGCTAAGCATCCTGCCCCAAGGAAGATGTCCACTCTTGCCAGTCAATCATTCCTCAGTGGTTTCCTCAAGATTCACCTTGAGCAATAAAGTTCTCACTTTGGCATCTTCTGGACGTTCACACCTACGGGAAGAGCTATTACTCTGGGCCCCCTCTAACATTCTGACCAGTTCAGCTGGATCCCATGAGACTCTGGCGTTTGTGTCACTCACATGCCTGCCAGCTCATGGTTTTTATCTCTTTGCCAACATTCCCCCACCCCCCACCCCCATGCCTCAGCCAACACCGCCCGAGGGCTGGTCTCACCAAGCAGAAGCAAGATGACGTCTGAGGTGAGTAACAGGTAAGAAAAGTAATAAAGCCTGCTGCGTTCAGGAAGTTGGAAGGCTGCCTAAGCCAGGAGCCCACCAGGCTTGTCCTAGGAATATCCATATTTTTCTGCCGCAGTGAGGAAGCCATTACCCTCTAGCTGCCCAAAGAACTCTTCTTGAAGACATCATTATGGCTCCGCTTGGTCTTCAAGTGGCGCCAAATTGTCACATGTGAACGAACATCCCTGGGCTGAGCGCTCCGATTGTATAGGCACAAGGGACAGGTTTGTCAATGGATGGGGCAAGGGCTTAGAGTAACCAGAGACAAGCACAAAGCTTGTATCTCAGCAAACTGGAAAAGCTAAATGGAGACCAAGGAGAGGACCCTGTATTTATTTTCTATTGTTGCATGACAAATTGCCACAAGCCTTAATTGGCTCACAGTTCTGTAGGTGAGAAGTCTGGGTGGGTTTGGCTGGGCTCCGTGCTTGGGGTATCGAAAGGCCAAAGTCAAGATTCTGGCTTCACTGAGTTCTTATCTGGAGACTCAAGGAAAGAAGCCACTTCCATGCTCATGCACGGGGTTGGCAGAAACCAGCTCTGTGCAGCTGTAAGGCTGCTGTGCCATATTCTATAGTCTAATCACGTTCAGAGGGTCTGGAGATTAGAGAAGACCATCTATGGCAGGGGCATTTCAGAAATTCTGTCTACCATAGGCCCATATGTAACATCCATTCCAGCCAACCAAGGCTCAGCCAACGAAGGTGGAGAGCAGCAACTGTGTGACTGAATGTGTGTGTGTGTGTGTGTGTCCACACACCTGTCTTTCTCTCCCTCTCAAGACCATCTGAAGCCCCACATGCATAACAATAATTTAAAAAGGAGGCATAAGCTTTATCTGAAGTAGAGAACTATGGTCTTGGCTGAAAAGGATTTTAAACTACACATCCCAGTCCCCTCACTAAGGCAGCCTCTGCTTAAACACCTCCACTGACAAACAGCTCATTACATTTCTGAACAAGACATCAGCCATCAATCACTTATTCAAAAAATATTCACCAAGCACTTACTCTGCGCCAGGCCAGTGCTAAGCATGCAAACAAGGTGAACAAAACATGATCTGTTGTCACTGTTAGAAAGCACTTCCTTATGATGGGCCAAGATCTGTCTGTCCACAGTCCCACCTGTTGTACCTCGTGCTAGCCCTTGGGGCACCAGAGTGAGCCAGCTCTCCCTGTCACAGCTGGCAGGCCCCCTCCTTCCCCCACCCACATATCCACCTGGCAGAGACTCAGTCCTGCCAAAGAGCTGGCAGGGTGTGGGACTGTGAGGATACCAGCTCCAGGCCAGGCCTGAGGGCCCAAAGGGCCAGGAGCAGCTTTGTCCTCTTGGAAATGGATGATCCTCCTGGGCCACAGAGACCTTCTTGCCCAAACAGGCCCTCAACACAAGGACGTGAACTGGTCACATGGGCTGCTACTACAGTACCTCTCAGCACCTATCTGGTACCTTTCCTATCCCAGCTCTATGGCCCTTGGCTGCCCCTGCCATTCACTGTGTTCCCATCCCTTACTCTGCCCCACTCTCCAGCCCTCCTCAGCTCCGGGGCAGCCCAAAACCTTTCTATAACAACATTTGGTTCATATGCTAAACCCAGGTTAAGACCTCAAGGCCCTCCTCGATCTTCTAGAGAACAGCCAGCATCTTTCCAGGGACCCTCTGAAGCACGCTGCCCTGTGTGGTCTGTCCAGAGGGCTTCCGGGCAGGGCCAGTCAGCAGAACAAACCTTTCCCCGAAGGCTCTCAATTGTGTACAGTGAGTCAGGGGGCCACAGGCAGACCTCACTTTACTCAATAAAGTACCAAGTGCCAGGCCCCAGGGGTAGACAGAGAGAAACTCTACCCCAGACTCCAGGGGCTGGCTGATGATGGCATAGATGGCCAGACCACTCAACAGGCTATCATCACACAACATGGTTGGTGTGTGAGATGCTCTGGAGATTTGGGGATCCCAGAGGAGACACCTGGTCAGACTAGGGGTGAGAGCAGTGAAGCAGCAGAGACAGAGAAGTCTCCCTACCTCATTCCAAAAGGGAGAGGGGAACACTTAGAATGGGAAGGCTTGTTTGAACCACCCCCCCCAACACACACACACACACACACACACACACGCACTCAGATCATTCTGGCAGCCTCTACCCCTCCAGATGAGAATTACCCTTTGAAAGGTTTGGGGCAATAGTCCCAAACAGCATGGAGATTCATTAACAGTGTAAATCTGAATGCCATTAGGTGGACAGGCATACCCCACTGTCCCCCATTGCTTCCACCATCACTGCACTGATTCCTGGGGAAGTGGGGACCCATGGTCTAAAAGGGGGAGCAATGATTGGGACCTGAGGTCATAGTCTATCCAGAAAGGAGAAAGCAGATACAGTTGACTAGGGTGCATGCCCAGGAGGGGCGGGCGCTGTGAGAAGGGATGCCAGGCCCTTGGGCCCCATGGACAGATCTTACTCTTTGCACACACCAAGTGGCCAGTGGCCTGCCCAGGTGGCGTAGCTTTGGTTTGCACACTTACAGCCTGTCAGGCATAAAGACCGTCTCTCCCTTCACTTCCCTCTGATAACCTGCCCTCACCTGTCACTGTCTCCCTTGGCTCCCTCCTGACCAAATGTGGGTCTCCATTGCCTGCCTGCTCCCTTCTTCCCTCTCCCCAGTCCTTCCCAGCTGCCCTTCCTCCCAAAAGACCTCAGAGGTCAAAATGAAGTACAATCTTCACTATCTTTTAAAATATGCCTAATACTCTCTATTCCTAACGTCAAAAACAAATGAATCAAACTGTTTTAAATGATGGGGCACCTGGGTGGTTCTGTCATTTGAGCACTGGACTCTTGATTTCAGCTCGGGTCTTGATCTCATGATCCTGAGATGGAGCCCCATGCTGGGATCCATGTTGGGCATGGAGCCTGCTTAAGATTCTCTCTCTCTCAAATAAATACATTTTTAAAAATCTTTTTAAAAAAATAAATGAAGTTCCTTTGTTAATGGCCCTGAATTTAAAAAGTTACCTACCCCTGATTTTAGAAATTTCATTAAACAGAATGATTTAATAACACCGTCGCTGTACTATGCTCAATTCCTACAAATACTGGTTTATCTATTTGACTTGGGAAAGTAGCTGTTCTAGAAAGCTATTATTTTTCAGACAAAATCTAGTCCCCCTAAACTCAATTTAAAAAAAAAAAAAGCCAGTTATGGTGTGGCTTTTTTTTTAATGAAATTCATAATTCCTATATTTTAATCAGAGCATGCTAAACACAATTTAAAATTCTCTCGATGACTCATAGTCATCGTTGTGTTACCCAGTCATGAGCTTAGAGGCATTTTGTCCCAAGACTGCTATGCTTTGAATTCTTTTGTCGCTTTTCATGACTTCCTCCTTCACTGTTGACTGTCAGGTAATAACGATGACAAAACCAAACCCAGAACGCTGATGATGTTCCAAGCACTGTCCTAAGTAGTCATGCGTATTAGCTCACTTAATTCTTGCAGAGTAGGTGCTTTATTATCCTCATTGTGCAGATCAGGAAACTGGGGCCCAGCAGTTAAGAGCCTCGCCTGAGGCCACTCCGTAGTCAGAGAAGGGCCGTCATCTGAACTCCCAGACCTGACTGCCATGCCTGAGCTCACAATCGCCACACACCCCTTCTGCGCCCCTAGGGGCCCATGGAGATCCCTCTCCCCACTTCTAATCTCCCCCCTTAAATCTGTCACAGGATAAGAAACAAGACAACCAAGGTTATTAGAACTCTCTGTAAAGAACAAATAGAAGATGGGATGGGAGTATTGGGGCGATCACGGCTGAAAACGACAGGGTTCCTCTGGGCGCTGATAAAAATGATCTACGGTTGATTGAGGGGATGGTTGCCTAAGTCTACAAATATGATAAAATACGTGAATTGTACACGTTAAATGGGTAGATTGTATGGTATGGGAATTATATCTCAATAAAGCTGCATAAAAGGAAGAAACAGGAGAGCTAGGGAGCAGTAATGTACATTTTGGCTGCATATTCTTCGTGTGGCCATCAATGTTGCCCTAAGTTGCAACTTTGTACTTGCGCAGCGTATGTGAGCTCTGACTAGGGAAGATGATAGGATTCTGTGTGGACAAAGGGATAGCTTCTGGGTACCTCTCGCTTCTCCTGTCTGCTTTTCTCTGTCCCCCAACTTTGATTCCATAGATTGTCCGCCCCACCATCTCACCTTGACCTGCCCCCAAGACCCAACAGGGACCTGGGACTCCCAACAGTCCCAATGTCATCTTCCTAAGGGGGCAGGGCCCTGTGGCATGCTGTCTCTGTTGCTCTCCTCATCTGGTCTAGCTGGCAAAAGGAGAGCTTCTCTGAGCAGCCCAGAGCACTGGCTCCTGGAGTCGGCCCCCTCCTAGAAGGGAGATGCCTGAACCCAGCTCCGCTCTTAGAACTGCTGCCATCCTGGACAGCCAGCCTCCAGGCCACAGCTACTCATCTTTCCTACTCACCGTCCAGTTTTT
Source organism: Martes martes (assembly GCF_963455335.1). NCBI lineage: Eukaryota > Metazoa > Chordata > Mammalia > Carnivora > Mustelidae > Martes > Martes martes. The sequence continues at coordinate 50,299,469 of NC_137898.1, forward strand.
CTTCTTTTACAAGAAGCTGGTTTACGTCCTGGTTTTAGTTTGTGCCCTTACATGAGACCTACAATAGTCCTTTTCTTTTCTTCTCTTTTCTTTTCTTTTCTTTTTTAAATAAGAGAGAAAAAGGCAATGGTTGTAAAGAAAGGCCTTCTCAAGTGCCAGAAATATTCAGGCTTGTCGGAGGAGCCAGGATGAGGAAGGGCTTCTTCCAAAGTGGATGCCCTTTCTCATGCCGCAGTGTGAAACACGGAGCCGCAGACTCCGGGTATCTGGAGATGTGCTGCTGGCTCCGGGCCTGTGGGCTCCTTGCAGGATGGCTCCATATGACCATTTATATTCCAGAATGTCAGGGAGGCACCAGAAAGAAAGAGGAAGCTGGGGAGAGAGTTCCTCCAGCGACTGCTCGCATATGAGTATTTGCATAACGGTGCCTGTAATGAGCAGCCAAGCTGAAAGGTGAATTAGGGACGTACAACTCTGGACACCACTGGGATCTCCCACCGGTAAGTGCAGGGACCAGTCCAACCTTTGGGAGAAAAGCCAGGGGGCAGTGAGGAGCTTTGGCCCAGCTTCCCCTCCTTTCATTCAAAAGCCAGCAATTATACCCTGGCGAGGGGTACCCAGTGTCATTCCAGCATCTATAGGTGGAAACAAAGACCTCACCCCTGGCCGGGGATGGAAGAGCCTTGTGATCAAAGTTGGGGTTCTAGATTCCAAAGACATGTGTTCTAGTCCCTGCTCTGTCACTTCCTTGCTACGCATCCTCATGCAGGTTAACTTCACCTCTCTGAGCCCTAGTTTCCTAATCTATATAATGGAAGTCAGTAAGAATATCCAGCTAATCAGCTTGATGTGGGGGTAAAAGGCGGCAAACCCACTGAGCAGCCCAGCACCGAGCATCTGCTGCCATTGTCTCCTCGGCAGAGAGTCGAGCAAGCCGTGAACAGTGACATGGGGCTTCCTGTGACCCAGGCACTGTCCTAAGTCCCTCCCATGTCAGTCCCCTCATTCCTCACAACGCCCCACAAAAACAGCTACTGTTACCATTCCCAATATATAGGAGAGGAAGGGACTGGAGCACAGTTTTCCTAATTTTCCAAGGTCACAGAAAATTCTAGTGAGTGGCAGAACACAGCGGTCCAGAGAACTGTAGCTGCTCTGATGTAGTATCTGCAGCAGCAGTGAAGGAACAGGACATCTTTTCTCTGCCACCCTCCACTGCTCGCCACCATGGCTAAGTCCCGGGCTGGATCCTGGGGATACAGTGGGAGCTAGAGGCCAATCTCAAGGAGCTTCCAGAGAGATGCAAACTGAGACCACCGATCCTAGTAAGGAGGGACAGAACATGATATCTGGAGAGGAGCCTACAGAAGAATTTCTGGAAACCTCGTAGCACCATGGATACCTGGAGTAAGAAGGTTTCCATTTTGCTCTTAGGCTGGGCATCGATACGAAGAGAACAACCTTGGGCACCTGGGTGGCTCAGTGGGTTAAGCCTCTGCCTTCAGCTCAGCATGATCTCAGGGTCCTGGGATCGAGTCCCACATCGGGCTCTCTGCTCGGCAGGGAGCCTGCTTCCTCCTCTCTCTCTCTGCTTGCCTCTCTGCCTACTTGTGATCTCTGTCAAATAAATAAAATCTTAAAAAAAAAAAAAAAGAAGAGAACAACCTCATTTTGCAGATGTCACCCTGTAATGGAAAGCGGCCTCAGAAACCCACTATTCCTAATAACAAAAAATGCCAAGACTTCTTCTCTTCTCATTATTAAGGGTCTAAAATGCACGATTCATAAAACACAGAGGGCCCTGCACACCATTCAGTTCCTAGAGCCAGCCCTCTGTGAAGCCAGTGCAGTGGGGAGGAGGTCTCCACAGTCCTACTCTTCTTGACCCTCCTGGGATGAGCACACTGCTGGGCCGACAGCCACTCCCCGTCACCCAGCACCGGCTGGCACTCACAGCTGACAGATGGCACACTCTACCCCTTCACTTTGGGGGCTCAGAGCCCCTCAGAGGAAGGAAAGCACTTCTTTTGCATTGTGAAGCTCTGTTCTTGCCTTTATACCAGTACTCAACTTTTTACTTCTTTCCCAACACATTAAGGTAAGACTGAAATTCTCAACTACCAAGAAAGCAAGGGGCTTGCCTTTAAAAATAAGGAGGTATCTTAGGAAGGACCTGATTGCTGATGAGGTCCCTAGTAGGGCTCAAGATCCACTATGTTCGTTAGCTCTGAAGTCTGCCGTGTGCTGGCTGGGCAGGCACCCAGCTAAAGCCCCACCAGACACTTTCTCGGAGCTCTTTTCTTCTTTAATCTCACTCTGCTGGGTGAGATAAACTGAAAGGATGAGGACTTCACATCGCCCTTGAACTAAGATCCAAACTTCTTCTCAGGGAGCCCATGGCCAGTCTGACCTGAGTCCTGACACTCCCTCCAGCCCTAGATTCCTCCCTCCTTCTCTCTCTCTCTCTCTCTCTCTCTCTCTCTCTCTCTCTGTCCTTAAACTCCTTATTCATCCACTTCATAGCACCCACACTAGGCCTGTTTGTCCTCAGATCCACTCCTCATCTTCCCCTGTGCAGCTGGCTTCTGGCTTGGTCTGGCTGATGGTAACCACTGGGAGAAACTGGAAGGTGCCAGAAGGATTAAAGCCAGGTATCTCCTGCTTCCATCTCTGCCTTGGAAGCATCTCCTGTCTTCGAGGCATCTGCGCAGCTGTGGCCTCTCCTCCTTAGGTCATTTTCCATGAAAAGGCCACCACAGTTCCAACTTCTCCACCCCGGGGCCCTGGGCACCAGCAACACCACCTCTTCCTATCATCCCTCCAGCCTAGGCTGGTAGCTGCCTCCTACTGTCTCTGGTCTCTGGCCTGCCTCTCTGTCCTCTGCTTGTCTTCTTGGTTCTCTACCACCTCCGTACCCATCCCCTGCATTGAAATCCTATTTCCAGTACTTCCATGGCTTCTGTTTTTTTCTGGTTAGACCCTCACTGATACAGCCCTTATCAGAACTTGCCATATCTTATCTAATTTGTCCCCTTACTTAATTACGGTCTAGACCAACTAACTGTAAGCTCTACGGGACAGGGACTGTAACTATTTTGTTCTTTAGTGACCCCCAGTGCCCAGTACAGCACTTGGCAAACAGCGAATGGACTCATTTAATAACACCAAGCACTTGTCAAGTGATGAAAAGAAGTAAAATCAGTGTTTCCCAAGAAATCCTCAAATTTCCAGTAAGAACGTGGAAATATCATTTGCAAATGATGTGTGTTTAGGCACATGATTTGTTATTCAAACAGCAGCAGAGAAAATGGAGGTTTTCTAACTCAACCCAGGCACTGAAACTTTCTTCAAGAAATGAGTGGTAAATTGAGTGGTCTTGGTTAAGAAACAAACTCAGCTCCCAGGGATAGGCCAGCTCATCTCAGGACACACACCCACAGCCTGCCGGGGCCTGCACAACTGTGCACACGGGTGCTGGGCCGTGGGGACAGACCTTTTCGCCGTCTCCACAGACTTCTGCTCTGCGAGTTCCTTCTGCAGCTCCCTCTCCTTGGCCTCCTTCTGCCCGATGGGGCAGTCCTCAGGGACAGTGAAAAGGGACAGGGCATCTTTGCTGTCCTCTTCCCGGAGCACTTTAGCAAACACCTTCTCCGCCAGGAGCCGGACCTGCTCATCCACCTCAGAGATGTTCAGCTTGGGAAACTGGCGTGGCATCTCGGCTAGCAGAAAAAGAAACAAACGTTAACCTTCCTGAATTCCTGGATGGCCTGAGTCAGCGGGGTGGGGGAGGAGAAGGTACTAAAATAAGGGCCTGGCCCTTGGGGTCAGTTGTCTTGCTCAGGAATTCCCCAGAACAAACTCAACAGGCCAATTTTAACAACTAGCTCCATAGGGCACCTCAGTAGCACATCCCGTTAAACTTCTGAGCCTTGGTTTTGGCTCAGGTCCTGATCTCAGGGTCATGAGACTGAGCTCCGCATTGGGCTCTACGCTTAGCAAAGAGTCTGCTTAAGATTCTCTCTCCCTGTCCCTCTGCCCCTCCACCCACTCTCTGTCTCTATCAAATAAATACATAAATCTTAAAAAAAAAAAAAACTAGCTTCATAAGTCATTGGATGTGAAGAGGGTAGCACCACTCACATTTCATGAGAAAGCAAATTCAGAAGTCCAAGAATGAATTGTCTATGTGCGCTTCTTTTTTCCAGAACTCAAGGAACCCACAGCACCGGGGCAGTCCCACCTTTCCCGGCTTTGTTTCCGTGACGGGGAAGGGAGAGGAGAGTTTAGGTTCCCCTCCTGCAGACTATCCAGAGGCCGTCTGGGAACAGCAATGACCAAACCTCACTCCCTCCTGCACAGAGGGGAGGACTAAAGCCCAAAGGTCTAATGACTAGCCTAAGGTCCTACTAGATGACCACCGTGCTTAGGGGAATCCATAGCTTCATTCTTCCTCACATGCAACAAGGCCTTTTTTTGAAAAGAAGCGGTCTACTGCCATGGTTCTACCATCTCCCAGACTTTGTGGAACTTTGAACAAGACACAGCAAATAAAAGAAAGGTCTAGAGTCAGGAATACTCTTTACCTTTCACAGCCCAGCTGAAAACTCACTTCCTCAAAGAAGCTTGCCTTATCTGCCTCTCGTCCTACTACTTCCTTACTATCAGTAGGTGGCCTAAATTACCTGGGTGGTTCCTTTCTTTCGACCTGTACACAGGACTATTAGGTTCGCGCTGCCAAACCCTTTCTATGTATTCATTCGTTTAATCCTGTTATTCACATTTTACAGATGAGAAAGTGAAGGCACTGAGAGCTGATGTGCCAGGGTCACACTTTTATTAAGCAGGCAGACTTGTGCTGTTCTCAGCCTTTGCCACGCCCCGCCCCCTTTCCTCTCTGAGCCTCTGCTCAGGGATTTGAACCCAGACACCAGGTTCCCAAGTCTGTCTTCTTAACCACTGCACCCTGGAGCTTCTCCTTGTGTCCGCATGGGCATCAGGGAGGTCTCCTCACTGTCCCCAGCATCACATTTATGGAATGGGTGAATACTGCATCCCGTCAAGAAGCCCCCTTCATTAGGAGCAGCTCTGGACAAGGAGTGTTCTGTCTACCTATTACCACAGTTTCTTTGAGGACGGTTTAAAGAGAGAGGTGGTTTAGTTAGTGAGAGAGGAAGCTGAGGGTAAGGCAGGACCCAGATGCTGTGTGGCCAGGAGGGGAAGCAAATTACAGGGGAGCAGGGGCTCACTGAGCAACTTTAGGACAGTCACTCTCTGGGCCTCATAGTTTTCTCCACTGTGAGATAAAGACTAAGCAGTCTCCAAGGCCCTCTCAGTTCTAAGTGCTGTAATTTCTAGGTACCAGAGGGGTTTCCAAAGCTCTGGGAGGCTTGCTGCTCTGGTCTTCTGTGGCCACTGTGTCATGACACAGACAGGAAGAAGAAAGCAGGCTAGCAACACCTGTCAAAGTACATCTGTGGTCCCCTTGATTGTGAAGCCAATTTCCTCCTTCCCTCCACCCACAGGGCCATGCCTTTCCTGGGCCTCTCTCCCCTCCAGCAGGTTCAGTGGGAGGGCACTACTGAGGAGGAAGGAAGTTGGCACACAACTGTGCTGGTCTGTGGGGGCAGAAAGCAAAACAGCAAAGGCCTGACCTGTATGGGAGGAAGGGGACCAGAGCTAACTGTGAAGATGTCCACATCCTGATAGCAGACAGAAGGGGAAGCTGGAAACCATCAGAACGGGGCTTGGAGAGGAAGGTGACGGGAGAGAAATGGAGAGGAAGACAAAGAACTAGAGTCAGGAGAAACTGGTAGATGAGAACAAAGCTGGACCCCTGTCCCCCCAACCCTAAGGCTGCGGGTCAACTACAGAATTCCAAAACCTGGGGCGCCTAGGTGGCTCAGTGGGTTAAAGCTTCTGCCTTCAGCTCAGGTCATGATCCCAGGGTTCTGGGATCCAGCCCCGTATCAGGCTCTCTGCTCAGTGGGGAGCCTGCTTCCTCCTTTCTCTCTCTGCCTGCCTCTCTCCCTACTTGTGATCTCTGTCTGTCAAATAAATAAATAAAATCTTAAAAAAAAAAAGAATTCCAAAACCTCATGGGGCATCTCCGAAGTAGACATCAAACAGGCCCCTGGCAAGGGGCAGCGAGGGCCATCAAGCATCTACGCCATTTGATAGAGTAAACCCACTTCCAGAAATGGCTTCTAAGAAAAGAATCTGCAGGAAGGAAAAGTGCAAAGACGTTGACCTGCACTATTTGTATGTAGCTTTAAAATGTCCAAATGAGAGCATGTTCACTTGAGAAAAAAAAAGTTAAGCAACTAAAATTACAATTATGAGGAAAGTGCAATCACATAAAAAATGCTGTGAAATGACAGTACAGGAAAAAATTAATACATAAAACTGCACCCATGCTTTGAGTAGAGTGATACGAAAACGCATCCCCTTAAGGATAAAGGGCTGCAGGAGAGACACGCAAATGACCAGATGGCAGGATTGCCTGTGTGTGAGGCAATATCTGATTTTTATCACTAATGTTGTTATAATGCCATTTCTTAAAAGATTTACTTATTTATTTTAGAGAGAGAGAGAGAGTGTGTGCACGAGAGGGGGAGGGGCGGGGGGGAAGAGGCAGAACCCCTGCTGAGCAGGGAGCCTGATGAGGGGGCTCCATCTCAGGACCCTGAGATCTTTTTTTTTTTTTTTTAAAGATTTTATTTATTTATTGGTTAGAGAGAGAGAGAGAGAGCGAGCGTGCACAGGCAGACAGAGTGGCAGGCAGAAACAGAGGGAGAAGCAGGCTCCCCACTGAGCAGGGAGCCGGATGTGGGACTCGATCCCAGGACGCTGGAATCATGACCTGAGCCGAAGGCAGCCGCTTAACCAACTGAGCCACCCAGGCGTCCCAAGACCCTGAGATCTTGACCCGAGGCAAAATCAAGAGTCAGAGGCTTAACCGACTGAGCCACCCAAGTGCCCCTAACGCTGTTATAATGTCATTTTAACAAACACAAAGAAGATAGAAAATAGACTAAAGAGTTTCTTAAAGAGGAAGGAAAATAGGAAAAAAATTGTGAACTTCTACATCCCAGGTTTTGGTAATTAAGGTCTTCTCCCACTTAACCCACATCAGAGACAGGCCAGCTACGAGAATTATACCACTGAGACCCATCTCTGTGTTAGCTCTTGCCCTGGACAGAACCTGCCCACCACCACCTTCCTACCCCTTAGCCCTTACCCCTACAAACACACCCAGGCACGGATCGAGTCCCGTGTTGGGCTCTCTGCTCAGCGGGAAGCCTGCTTCCTCCTGTCTCTGCCTGCCTCTCTGCCTACTTGTGATCTCTATCAAATAAATAAATAAAACCTTAAAAAAAAAAAATTCACAAACACACCCAGGCACGAACCAGCCACAGCCCACCAGGCCTCCTCAGAAATGGGCATGGGGTTGGTGGGCGGTGGGGGGGGGGGGTCCTTCGTGTCTGAGGACTCTTCTGCCAGATCCTGCCATGTCTTTCCACGAAGCATTTTTACCTTGCTGAAGTCAACTAAACATACTTTCCTGGAGGCATCTTTCTACATAAGATCTTCCTTTTTCTTTACATAGTTTAAATCACCCTTTTCCAAAGTGGGTCCCGTGAAAAGTCGATACTTGTTGCTAGTGAAACAGGTCTTGTGGTCAATTATCAGGGAGATGCTCCATCCCATAGTTCCTCACCCTGGATTCCCAAGACACATCAAAGGCCCGAGGACACTTCCCCATCTAGATCCCTTTTGTCACTGAACCCATAACCATCTCCTGCAGAATTACTACCAGTGCCTTAAATAAGTGGGGGAGACTTCATTCCGTACCATAGTATGGACCCAGGAACCCAGCTGGGGTGCCGGGCTAAGTCAGTGGGCCTCAGAAGCCAGTTATAACCCTGTCTTCTGGACATCCTGGGCAGACAGCTCCCACCTGCCGACCCCTCCCTCCATGGTTCGTCTCTCTTCGCAGACCCAGAGACACCTGGCAGGGGAGGCATGCCCAGGAAAGCCAGCTCTATTGATGCTAAGCAGAGGCTCAGCTCCAGCTGCTTCTTCAAGCCTGGTTTTCAACCGTTTGTCAACTGTTTGTCAGCTGAAGCCACCGGCTTGGCAGGCTTAACTGTAAAGTCAATCAGCTAGGGTATAGCTTATCTCGTTGTTACAAATGACACCCTCTGATGGGCTTGGAGAAGTGGCGCAAGGTTAGAAAGCTATAGAATGCCACCAGTGTCAACAAACAGCATTTCATGGCACTATAACCCCTCCAGAAAGGAAGCACAGGACTCCTTAAATCCCCTCCTGACAAAAGAAGCCGTCTCTTGCTCTTGCCGCACTCCCACTGTCAGCACCCACGACACAGACCTGAGCCTGCTGCTGGAGTCTCCATGGCTGGCCCCAAGGATGCCACACGGGCAACACGCTTGGGCCATGGGCCGTGTGCACCCGGGAGGCTGAGCTGAGTCAGTGTGACAGCAGCTAGCCTGTCCTGCCTGCCGCGGCTGGGGTGGGAGGTCTCTGCTTTGCATATCTGTGCGCAGCCTTGAGCAAGAGCAGGAAACGTCCGGGCTGGAAATTCTTCCGTGAATACGAAATGTAAGTGGAAAATTTCCAAAGGTCCTAAAGGGCCCAGGTGATGCCAACTCTCCGCAGCGGCTGCGTGCTGCGTGCAGCGTCCTGGCCCCCCGTTCATGGCCCTCTCCGGAGTCAGAAGCTAAAGCCGCTGCCGCCCGACCCAGCATTTGGCCTTCCTGACCGCGCACAGAAGATAAGCCACAGCTTCCCTCTGCGGACCAGACCCCTGACAGCCCAGCAGGAACGGGCCGTACCGTCCCCTCGGCTGCTTCCATTCGAACCCCGCCGCAGGCTTGGCCTGGCAACCGTTCATTTTACCCAGGGGATGGCCTAGGCCACAACCTGCCCCGCCTTCCCTCAGAAGGCCCCCCCAGGCCACCTCCCAGGAGGCACCCCAGGACCGACAGGGAGGCTCTGAGCCCAGTTGCCACCAGAGTTCCTCCTTCCTCTGCTCCTCTAAAAGAGCCGAGGACTCTGACCTGCTCCCTGGTTCCCAGGAAAGGACAGGGACTCCAGGAGAGGAGACTCCTGGGTACAGGAGCAGGCTTAGGATGAAAGGCTGGCATGCCTTGTCCCTCTGCTTCCTTTCTTCCCTGAAAGGACCTGACCTCCCAGGTGACTGGGCAGCCTGACAGGCTCTACCAGAGCATGAGTGCAGCAGCGCACGCGCGCACTCGCACACACATGCACGCATGCACACACACGCATCAGAATGGAAGGCCATCCCTCCTGACCCACCTGACGTCCCCCACCCCGTCCTCCTCCTCTTACTGCCACTCTTGACTCCCACGTGGGCCTCCAGCTCTGAGGAGCCTCCTGGGCACTGGCTGCCCTCGACCCCCTGGCCACTGCGGCTGCTGTTCTCCCTGGGGACGGTGGCGTGGCCTCAAGCAAGCCACAGAAGCAGTCCTCTGAAAGCAAGGCTTAGAACGGTACCGTGACTTAGACAAATGGTGTGGGTCTGAGAAGTAACCGTGAGCAAAACGGCTATTTCTGTGATGCTGTTGAAATCCTGGGGACAAGAGCCCAGAAAGGATGGGTCAGTTGTTTACCAGGAGGCTAGTGCTAGCCCTGACTTGGACCTGAGTCACCTCCTCGTGTCCAATCGTGAGATTGCGCCTTCCTGAGCCCACATAATGATTCCTGTGTGTGCAGAGTGGGATTACAGGGTTGACACATGATCCTCGGGCTGCCGCTGGGCTTTAGCTACCCAGAGATTACAACCCACCTGTCCTCACAGCTGTTTCACAAACAGTGCGATCAGCAAGCTACAAGCAACCTAGAGGGAGGGTAATATTTACTCATTAGATAATTAAACGAACTTAAATCATATGGGGAAAACGTCCAAGTCCTTGGTACAGTTCTGCCAGAAGGGAAGAAGGGCAAGTGAGTCCTTCTGCTGAAATGTTTTAGGGACGGGAAGGCACAGTAGGGGTCTGCAGTGGAAGCATCCTAGCCCATGCATCTGAGAATCTACCTGGATCCAATTCAGGGAATTCTATTCTGCACCTGTAACCAGACTGGGGACAGCCTCAGTCTAAACAAGCACTTTCCAAAGTGGGGTGTGTAGAACATATAAGGTCAGAAAGCTTGGAAAACACTGCATACCATAATCCCTTATGGGGATTCATGCACAATTTCTACTAGCAGATTCTAAATATCAGAGAGTCCTTTAGTAAAGAAAGCTGTTTGACTTTGTTGAGCCCAGCATACTTACTTGACCCTCTCACTACTGCCACCATAGGAAAAAAGACCTATTAATATCTGTGGCACAGGCTTTGGAAAATGCTTTCCACCTGAGCCTTCATTTTCCAGCATAGAGAAAGCTGCCTTCCTGACACTCAGGTATGGATGTGAGATCCACACCATCAGGTCCGGACAGAGATGGGCAGAAGCTCAGTCAAGATAATAGAGGTTGGGACAATGGCCAAGGGTCCTGCTAGAGCCAAAGAGATAGAAGAGCTTCCAGAACTGTGTCAGTGTAGGAGCCAACTGTGACTCTGCCTTGGGAGGGCAAACTTCGCTCATGACCTCACAAGTCCATCTTGAGCCCAACATGTCACTGCTCCTCGTGGCCTAGAAGTCTCCTTGGACTAAGGAGCACGGGTCCCAAGCTCAAAGCCTTATTTCCTTTTTGAACAAAAATTAAGGCAAGCTGTGATAACCAGGCCCAGGGCCTATATCTCCTGCCCAGGAGACCAGACTGCATTCACTTTTACTGCTTACGTACCCCTTACAAACACTAGGACAGGAAAGGCTGGAATCGAATTGTGTCCCACCGAGGAAGACAGTACTCTCCCTTCCTCTGAAAGGATGCTTTGGGCTTGCCTCTAAGGGTTCATTTTTCCTTCTCATCTTTCTGAGGTGTGCATGACTCTCGTGGCAGTGGGACAAAGGGACTTAACAGCTAAATAACAGCTTCATGGCAGACCTTGACCACCTCATTCACTATTATATCTCCCTGCTGCCTAGAAAACAGTAGGTATCAATAAATAATCATTGAATGAATGAATGAGTGAACGAGTTAAGTGATTAATCTATCTATGGCAATCTCAAGAGTCAGTACAGTATATGGTTAAGTATATAGGCTCAAGCCAGACTACCTAGGTTTGAGTCCTGTTTTACGGCTTAGTGTCATGACCTTGAGCAAGTTACTCAGTTTCTCTGGCTCGGTTTTATTCCCTATAAAATGGGGATAATAACAGTATCAACCTTATAGGTTGCCATGGCAATTAAGTTAGTTAGCACGTGTAAATATGCTAGAATAGGCTTAGAATAGTACCTGGCACATAGTATATGTTTTATAAGTATCATTTATCAACGTCATCGTCATCATGGTTTCGGGTATAAGAAACCAAAAGTGAAGTTTCATCTATGCACTGAATCCTTTTATTCAATATTACTTATGGAGCACTATTATGTGCCAGGCACTCTCTCAAGCTCCTATTTGGGAGCAAAGAAAAGGAAACCATGTTTTTTTTTTTTTTTTTTTTTTAATTTATTTATTTGTTAGAGAGAGAGCGAGCGAGCACAGGCAGACAGAGTGGTAGGCAGAGGCAGAGGGAGAAGCAGGCTCCCTGCGGAGCAAGGAGCCCGATGTGGGACTCGATCCCATGACGCTGGGATCATGACCTGAGCCGAAGGCAGCTGCTTAACCAACTGAGCCACCCAGGCGTCCCAGGAAACCATGTTTAAATGTGAAACCAGATCAGGAGAAACAGCCTTCACCTCCATGATTGATACTTCTTGCTGACTTTGCATGGCCAGCGTTCCGGCCATGAGCCCATCTTTCTACGCCCCAGGCCCCTTATATATCAAAGCCCAAAGACAAGGTCTCCTCTCCTCCATATGCAGTCAGCATGCAGAAGATCTAAGGGATTAATATATTTGTGAGAAGAACCAAAAAGGCCAACAAGCTTTAGGGGAGAAAAGATATCTTCCTGCTTCATCCCAAGGTTATATTTTATCTATACTTTATCTACTCGTGATATTTTCATGGTCTGGGTTTGACTTTGAGGCCATTTGAAGAGCTATTTATTTACCTAGTGTCAGGACTGGAAAAAGAGGCCTCACCTCTCAAAGAACTTTTTGACCTAGCTGAAAGCTACTCAACCATCATCTCAGATCTCAGAAGGACTAAGGGTGTGCTGAGGCTGGGACCAAGAGATCCAAGAGGCTCCCAGGAACCCATTCATGCAAACTCCATGATTCTTAGACAGGGCAGCCCAATTCCATCATCTTCACAGCAAGCCAGCCCCTCAGAGTTTCACCCAGAGTAGTAGCCAGCCCAGGCTTATGACTCCAAACCTACTGCCAACACTTGGAGAGGTGAGAGCTAATAGAAGCTCTGTCTTTCTGACTCAGTAGCTCAACTACCATTCAGCCAAGAAGCTTCACAGCCAGGGGAGGAATTTCTCCCATGAGGGCTTCAGCCACCATCAGCTTTTCCCTGAAGCTGGCCAATTGTTGGTCACCACCTCATGGCCTCAGGACCATGCTAAAATTCCTTTCTTCCAGCTTTCACCTGGCTCCTTTGCTAATATGTCACCCCCAAGCTTCCAGACACATGCAAGGACCTAACAGCTTGGGGGAAATGACACTGTAGTTAGCAAGCCTCTCCTACTCCAGGGTCTCTCGAAACTTCCCCCAGAGGCCTCTGCCAGGCGAGAGGAGCCATTAGGAACTCTGCTGGCAAAGCAGCTACCAGGAAGTTCAAGGGCAGAAAGCAGACTTTCATAGGCCAGTACACCTCCCATGCTGGGAGGCAGCCAAAGAGGTAAGGATGAAGGCCTCAAATGAACCCACACCCTGTCATTCTGTCCATCCCCCCCGCCTTTAGGTGAAAGCCCACCCCAGCAGTGGGCATCTGGCTGGTCGTCAAACACCTAGAAACTTGTACCGGACCTTAAGGGGCAGCATGTCCCCGGTCCCTTAATTTCTATAAATCTCTTGAATCCAACGTAGGCCCCCAGGGAACCGAGATGAGGTTGGCTCACCTGAGGTGTCTGGAGCCCAGGCCACCGCAGAGACAGCGGCAGGAGCACAGGGAAGGGCCCGGGCAGGGCTGAGTCCGGGGTTGGCGCCGCCGCCAGGGTGGCCTGGGAAACCCAGAGCCAAGGTTCCGACCTCCGGGGGCTCGGGCTCCGGTCCTGGGCAGCAGGGGCCGCGGGGCGCCGGTCCAAGGTCAGCAGCGCAGCATCGCGCGCACTCATCCGGCTCCGGGGCCGGAGCCAGGGCCCAGCCGTGGGCCCGAAGGGGGCGGCCCGCGGGGCTGGAGAGCAGTTGGCCACGCAGAGCAGGGCGCACCGCAAGCGCCGCGGAGGGGCTGCCCCGCACCGCAGCCAGTCCCGGCCGGGCCGGGGCCAGGCCGCGCCCCCGGCCGGCTGAGCGGGCGCTGGCGGTGCAGCCCGCGGCGGGGGCGGAGACCCAGTGTTGTGTGGGCGCAGCGCCGCGGCGCCAGAGCGCCCGCACCCCCGCGCCCCCGAGCCCCCTGGCTGGCCCACCGGGAAGAGGAGAGCCGCCTCCTCGCGGAAGAAGCCCGCCAGCCGCCCGCCGCCCGAGTCGGTGCCCTACCTGGGCGCAGAGCGGAGAGGCGACGAGCGGGCAGCAGAAGGGCGCGGGCCGGGCCGCCGCAGCAGCGCAGGTCCGCCTGCCAGCCACCCACCAACCAGGCCTGCCCGCCGCTACCTGAGGCGCCCGGGCGGCGCTGCCAACAGGAAACTTGAGAGCGCCGGGGGCGCGGCGGCCGCCCTGTCCCCCCGCCGGCCGGAAGCGCGCCCGCCGCAGCCCGGGGTCAGCCTCCAGCCCGGCTCCTCGAACTCGCCTCCGCGGCCACCCTCCGGGCCCAGAGAGCGCTCGCCGCCGTGGTCGGACCTGCCCGAGCCTCCTCCCTCGCCATGACGTTTCCCAAGGTGAGAGTCTGGGGTCACAGCCCCCAAACAGGTGACTTACTCCCTGTAGCTGAACGAACCCGCAAGCATCAGCCGGGTGTCAGCCTAGTCCCTTGGATCACCTTCCTGCCCCTCCCAGCGCGCGCGCGCGCACTCACACACACACACACACACATGCATGCATATACACACACGCGCTCACACTCCCATACTCACTCCTTCCCCCAGCTCTCCAGCTTGTACACCTGCCCCTCCGAGTCCCAGCTGACCTCCTGGTTGCTAAATCCAGTGGGTGCCTTGTAGCCCCTCGGCTCTCTCCAGGGTTTGAGCCTGCTGACCACGCCTTCCTTTCTGGATCGCTTGGAGTACAAAAGTTTCCAGAGTTGGTGCCCGCTGCTTTCTCTCCAAATTTCCTACATACCTTGGTGACTACACCTTCATGGCCTTGGATGCCGGGCTTTTCGTTATGGTGTTCCGCCAGGTCCCTACGCAGCCTGTCTCCTCGGTCACTCTGCAGGCCTCCCCAGTCTCGTGGTTTCAGCAACCTCCTTCTGCCTAATGACTTTGAGCCTCACCTCCGACACAGAATGTCGTAGAGCTGCAGGTGGCATATCCAGCTTCCTGGGGGCCATCTCCACTGGAGATTTGTAGTCCCAAACTCAAACTCCTAATTTCCTCCCAGGAACGTGCTATATAACCTGCTCCTGCTCCTGTGTTTCCAGTCTTAGTGAATGATAGCACCACCTTCCTCTCCAGGCCCTAGTGGGGAGCCATCCTTGACTCCCTCCTTATCATCTCTCCCATCAAACTTGTCACCAAGGGAGGAGATGGAGCCAGTCATTAGTGAGCACCCTCTGTGTCTTCCCTGTGCCAACTGCTGTCACAAAGTGGCCTCCTTTAAGCACCCAGTTTTATTCCTTCTTCCTCGCAGCCTGGTATTTACAGTTTACTTATTTATAAATGATATGCACGTGCAATTGTATTAATATATATTATGCAGCATACCTAAAACAGATGTCAAAGAATGTGGTTAAGATAATACTTCATGTTTGGGACGCCTGGGTGGCTCAGTTGGTTAAGCAGCTGCCTTCGGCTCAGGTTATGATCCCAGCGTCCTGGGATCAAGTCCCATATCGGGCTCCTTGCTTGGCGGGGAGCCTGCTTCTCCCTCTGCCTCTGTCTGCCTGTGCTTGCTTGCTCTCTCTCTCTAACAAATAAATAAATTTAAAAAAAATTTTAAAAAAAGATAATACTTCATGTTTAATGAATGGTACAATAGATCTTTTTCCTTTCACTTTAAAGTTATTTGCAAAAATCTGTTGAGGAAGAGCAGCATGATTAAAAATGGTCTTAACAAATCTTAGTTTAATATCTTGAGAAACTACAAAGTATGTTCTTAAGTTCAGTTAATGTCAATACTTAGTCCTAATGCTGTTGTTGCCCCCCCGCAAAAAAAAAAAGATAGCTCAAAAGATAAGTAGATGCAAATGGGAGAATTCTTTCTTCGACTATGCTATCATAATTCTCATTTAAATTCCATCTACCGATTTTGCAAATGTGAGATTCCACCAGAAAGCTCTTCTTTGTTGGTGAAACCCACGTTCTCGTGATGTTTTTTCATCGGTTACTTTTGTGACTATCCTTAATGATGGGATTTTTTTTTTAACTCTTGAAACTCCTCATTGGGAAGATAGTACAATGGATTTAAAAGTGTATTTCTTAATTATGAAGACTATAGCTGACACAGTCTATTTTTTAAGACTATTTATATATTTATTTATTTGAGGGGCTGGGAAGAAGGGAGAGGTAGAAAGAAACCCAAGCAGGTTTCACAACCCTGAAATCACAACCCCCAGCCAAAACCAAGAGTTGGACACTTAGCCCACTGTGCTAAGTGACGTGACTAATATATATTCCGTTTTACTTTTTTTCTTTTCAAATTTTTACTTAAATTCCAGTTAGTTAACACAGAATACAATATTGGTTTCAGGAGTAGAATTCAGTGATTCATCACTAACATACAATACCCAGTAGTCTATATAGTGACAATGACACACCTATTTTGGCACTAAAATCACATGATAATGGAAACAGTTCCAAACATCAGTTTTCAAAAGTCTTTCCCTATAACATGATTCCTTTAAAACACAATTATATTCACGGCAAAAATATCACCTTTATCTGAAATGATACACTCTCTGTGTGTATGTGTGTATGTGTGTATGCATGTATCTGTGACAGTCACAAGCCAGCACACATCAGAGGTCAGCACATTTGGAATCCTTGGTCCTTCTGTTAAGCTCATCTTAAATTCCACAGTGTTTAAGTTCTTCGCCTTGAGATAATCAGTAAACCTTCGAGTAATATGAAGGATTTCATAGCCTCATTCCATATTTCATTACGAAGTATTGTAAAGATGCTACTGTACTTAAGATTTTGTTCAAATTAGCCATGTGATTGACATCATATAGTATTGTGTGCCCTTCCAACTTCAATTACAATCAAGAATTTATGAATGAGTAATGCAATGGATGAGTTTCGTGTGTAGGACCTCACTGCTCCCAACTCCCAGTTTGGTGTTCCAGTCAGGGCAGCCACTCCTTCAGTGGTTCCTTTTACACATAAAAACCATAGCATGTTGGGGCACCCGTTCCTTTTACACATAAAAACCATAGCATGTTGGGGTGCCCAGGTGGCTCAGTCAGTTTAGCGTCCAACTCTTGATTTTGGCTCAGTCGTGATCTCAGGGTCCTGGGATTGAGCCCCGCTTCTAGCTCTGGGCTCAGTGGGGAGTCTGCTTAAAGATTCTCTCTCTCTGGCCCTCCCCCTGCTGGTGCTCTCTCTCTCTCTCTCTCTCTCAAATGTAGAAATTATCTCTAAAAGAAAAAAAAACAAAACAAAAACCCACAGCATGTTATAAGCCATTCAGGTTGTAAACATCTTTCCTTTAGTAGATTTTACAAAAAGTATTTCTTTATGAATGTCATCATTGAAAAGTATGGCAAAAGGGTAAGGGGAAACAGTCAGCAATGTGTACACACATCATGTGTTCTAAACCTTTTCTTCAAATCTTCAACAGTGTTTCTTGTGTGTTTTTCAACAGAACGCATTTTTTGGTATCACTTTCTTCTCTCTGTACTAATTCCATCCCCCTTAACAATGGCAAATACAACAGAGGTTTTTCCCAATGACACTGACTGACATTTTGCCTTTTACTATTAAGTAAAAGGGATTTTGCTCAAAAGAGATTTTTAGACATGTTTATTGCATTTAATGATAGCTCACAAAGTACACAACTAAGTGCTGCAGAACTTGGAATATTCCCCTTCAAAAAACTGTAGAGGGGCACCTGGGTGGCTCAGTGGGTTAAAGCCTCTGCCTTCGGCTCAGGTCATGATCCCAGGGTTCTGGAATCAAGCCCCACATCGGGCTCTCTGCTCGGCAGGGAGCCTGCTTCCCCTCTCTCTCTGCCTGCCTCTCTGCCTACTTGTGATCTCTGTCTGTCAAATAAATAAATAAAATTTAAAAAAAAAATTGTAGAGATTATGGGGCATCTGGGTGGCTCAGTGGGTTAAAGCCTCTGCCTTCGGCTCAGGTGGTGATCCCAGGGTCCTGGGATCGAGCCCCACATCGGGCTCTCTGCTCAGCGGGGAGCCTGCTTCCTCCTCTCTCTCTGTCTGCCTCTCCACCTACTTGTGATCTCTGTCTGTCAAATAAATAAATTTTTTTTTAAATTTTTTAAAAAATTGTAAAGATTTGTCTTCAAGCTCTGGTCGTGTAGAATTCACATGTCTTGTTGATTATGAATGGAGCATTTATATTATTAGCCGATACCTCAGGGCCCAATATACCCTTAGGTTAGTTAATTACAGTATGTAGATCCCTATTCCAAGTAGTCTCTTTCGTAAATTTCAGCTTTTTCTGGTCTACTCCCTTCTCAGAGATATCATAATGGATCTCATAGGAGTAGTTGGAAACTATTAGCCCTGCCATGTTTCTGAATTTTATTTCGCTCACACTGTTCATGTTATTTTCAATCTGTGGATGTCTTTGCAGTACTCTTCTCAAGCCACTTGTTCCTTTTGTGAGAATTAGCTTAGTTAAATGAAAATTAGATGATATAATCTATCTTTCTACCACCTGGGATACAAATAATTCATCATACTTCAGGATTCACTTAAAAGCAACTGAACCAGTGAGAGCACCATAGTCACCCCTTCCCCTGGGGAGTAGAACCCCCCTCTTCTCTGAGGACACCTTAACTACATGACACGGACACCGGAAGCGAGGGATGAGTTATGGCGCCCATGTCAATCCACATAGTAAGTATAGGTGAACCTTTATTTCTTTATTTTGAGTCTAAAACATAAATATAAATAGAAGTTTAATTTTTCTTTTACATGCCAGCGGATCATCCTAACACCCACTTTGAAGACCATTGATTTAATCCATCCCTGCCGTTGCCTTGGTTCCATGTGAATACCATGTAACTAGTCGCTGCCCATACAGCCCCCTCTTCCATCCCTAGCAGACCCACCACCAGTCTCTCTCCATGCTTCTGCCACCAGTGGCAGACATCCTGAGTCCTCTCCTGCTCTCTTCCCATCTGCTCCAGTCATTCAGACTTGAACGCCCTGGAGAGCACTGGGATCAGAGCTGTGGATTACCTCCAACAGTGCTCTGAGTCCTAATACCACTGGGCGTGGGTGTTATTCGAGCATTTTTGGCAACCCAGAGGTGTTTGGGATCTGGCTCCACCCTCCACCCCCACTAATACTCTCCTCTGGGTGATTGTTACATAACGTACACCCACATCCAAGATGGCCGTAGCAGCCTCCAAATACCCAATTTCTCTGTCTCCTTTTATAGTCTCCTGGGTTATAGAAGCCAAAATCTCCCCCCAAGGGACAGTGAGAAAGGGGCTTTGCTTCTGAGTGCATTAACAGAGCCTCATCAAATACACCAGTTTTCAAACCAAAGTGCCCTGGGGCCTTCTACTCATTGGACTGAAATCATGGCATATGGTCTAACAATGGACAGAAATAGGTATATCAGGAGTACATGGAGGCTGGAAGAAGAGTGCCCAAGGCAGTGCTCCTGGCTCTGGGCACAGAAGGGGCTTGTGGCCCCTTGCCAGTGCCGTACCAGTGCCTCTCACTCCAATTTGAAGTTCGTATCCTTCCCCCAGGAATTTAAGTCTCTGGACATCAATCAGCCCTGAGCAAGCTGGAGATGGACAGTTGGCAGAACAGTCCCCTTACAGTTAACAGCTGGTTCCTTCTTTCTGAAATGGGTTTCTAGAAAGGAGAGAGTCAAAACTGAGTACTTCAAAAACTAGTGTGAATGGGAGCTGGGCCCTGGACCCAGAGCACATGCACTCAGTCTTGGAAATGGAGCTGTTTTGACAGGAAGCAGAGGGAGAGGGGAGAGCTCAGGGGTAGGACTGGTCTGGGGGTGGCAGGAGACCTTGGGCTTAAGTCACTCCTGTTGGCACTGCAGTAAGAAGGGTCAGTTAGTGGGTGTTTGAGGCTTGAGCCCCCAGCATATGGCCACAGAATGTTCTCTCTCTCTCTCTCTCTCTCTGAGTAGTCAGGGGGCTGACACTCCCCAGGACACACCTGTGTGCTCATAGACACATGATCTCTGTAGTTAAATTGAAGTCTGGCAATTAGTAGTTCCCTTCCCCATCTAAGAATGGCCTATTGTCTCTGCCTTCTCTCCAGGACTCTGTACAAGATAATCCTAGGCTATCGCTCCAGCTCACCTCTAGCTCATTCCCATGTGTGTGTGTCTTTCATACTCTCCAAAACTCCCCCATCAGCCATAACACCATTCTGGCGAGACTCTGCAGTTGAATTTCTACAATGAAGTCACAGCCTCAGATAGTCTTGCACATTTAACCCATTGTCGGAACTCCCCAAATCATCTGCCTCCAACTCCCTTCATCTTTTACCTTATAATTTGAAATTCAAATGTCAAATTCTAGCATGACTGTGGTCCTCTAGAATTATTTGGGAAGGGTAAGAGAGTGGTGGGCAGAATAGAGTCTCAGATGAGTCTGTGACCTCTGTCTCCCAGAGATAGACTTCCCCATTGCCCCCTGCACATGCATACACACACACACACACACCCTTTAGGTCATACTCATTCCCAAGATCCCTCCTGCCTGTAGCTTCTAGCATTCTGCTAACTCAGGCTGTCCTCTTCCCAATCCCTGGCTCGAAACTGCCCGCCCAACCATTCAGTGAGTGACAGGGTCAGAGGCTGAGCCAGGAGCAAGAGTGTGCAGCTATCCTTTCCCTCAGTGTCTGCTTACCAGCTGAGCATCAAACTCCAGACAGTACTCAACACCCAATCCACCCTCAGCTCTGTGGGTGCTGCCAGGAACATCTGGAGGAATGGGAGTAGCTGAAATTTTATCAGAGGGAAGCCTAGGATTTTTCCAGTTCCTGAATTCCTGTCATTTGAATGAGCCTAACTATGATCTCACTAGGGATTATCTCACCTTGGGTGAGAGAAGAGGATTCTGTATGAGAATTTGATTGGAGCGGCACCTGGGTGGCTCAGTTGGTTGAGCTACCGGCTCTTGATTTCAGCTCAGGTCATGATCTCAGGGTCATGAGATCAAGCCCCAAGTGGGACAAGAAGTCTGCTGAGATTCTCTCCCTCTGCCCCTCCTTCTGCTTGTCTGCACGCGCGCTCTCTCTCTCTCTCTCTCAAATAAATAAATAAATCTTCCAAAGAAAAGAATTTGATTTGGGAAATCAAAAACTTAAAAATTGTGATGGTTGGGACAGCTGGGTGGCTCAGTCATTAAGCTTCTGCCTTCAGCTCAGGTCATGATCCCAGCGTCCTGTGACTGAGCCCTGTATCAGGCTCCCTGCTCAGCAGGAAGCCTGTTTCTCCCTCTCCCACTCCCCCTGCTTGTGTTCCCTCTCTCACTGTGTCTCTCTCTGTCAAATAAATAAATAAAATCTTTTAAAAAATTGTGATGGTTGCACAACACTGTGAACCTAATTCATGCCACTGAATTATGCATGTCAAATTGTACATGTTAAAAATAGCAAATGTTATGTTCTATATGTTTTACTACAATAAAAAAGTAGTTGAAAGAACAAAAAAATCAAAAATTGAATTTTTAAAAAACTGTTACTTCACAGCTTTGCATCATTAAGTGTGAACAGGGCAAAGGGCTCTTTGTCAGCTATCCGACTCTCCACAAACCTTCAGGCAAAGCTGCTTAAGATGTTCTCTGAGGGAACAAAGAAGGAAGAGTTCTGTTCCACCCTGAAAGGACCCAGAAAACAAAAGAAGGCGGTTGCCAGAAGAAAAAAGGCTTAGCACATAACAAGGAAAGAGAATCCAAAGGTCATTATGACACAGAAGCTCTTCCCAGAAACCTTCAGAAATCTTGGACAGATTACTGGACAAGCCCCTTACAGCTCAAGGTGGGCAGAAGTTCCCATCACTCATGATTTTTCTAAAAATTGAGCCTTTGAGAAAGAGAAATAAATCATTTGGAAGTCACCAGTATCTATCATCTGTCAACTGTCCCTGAAAGGGAAGTCCTGGTCACTGGCCCATCTGCATATTTCATGTCTCCATCACATTCCAGAGAATCCCCCCAGTTTTGATTTGCATTTCCTTGATGATTAGTGATGTTGGGCAATTTGGAGGCAATTAGTGATGTTGGCCTTTTGGAGGTCTTTTTTGGAGAAATGTCTATTTAAGTTTTTAGCCCTTTTTAAAATCAGGTTATTGGCGGGGGGGGGGCGGGGGGGAGGGGGTTGCTATTGAGTGTTTTACCATATGATCCAACAATCCCACTTCTACCTATTTATCCAAAATAATTGAAATCAGGATCTCAAGAGATATTAGCACTCCCATGTTCACTGCAGCAATATTCACAATAGCCAAGATACGGATAAAATCTAAATGTCCATCAAGGGATGAATGGGTGAAGAACAAATGATATACACATCCACTGGAATATTACTCAGCCTTTAAAAGAAGGAAATTCTGACATGGATAACAACATGGATGAACCTTCAGGACACTGTGCTGGGTGACATAAACCAGACACAGATGGACAAATACTGCATAATTCCACCTATATGAGTTATCTAAAACAGTCAAACTCATAGAAGCAAAGAATGGAATGGTGGTTGCCAAGGGCTAGGGGAAGGGGGAAATGGGAAATTGCTAATCAACATATATAAAATTTCAGTTATACAAGACAGCAGAATTCTAGAGACCTGCTGTTCAACATTGTGCCTATAGGTAATAGTCCTGTACACTTAAAAACCTGTCAAGACTGTAAATCTCATGGTAAGTGTTCTTGAAAGAAGGAAAGAGAGGGAGGGAGGGAGGGAGGGAGGGAGGAAGAAAGGGATGAAGGAGGAAAGGAGATGGAAGGAAGAGAGAGTTAAAGTCAGACGGCATATGCCAAATGTCTTTTAACGAAGCCACCATATCACACGTCCACTTACCTCCCATGGGCCACACTGAGCAGCTTCGTAGCATCACTGACCAATGACCCTGGTGTTTCTGCTCTCACATACAACTCTGCCCAGGCATAGCCTTCCTTTCCAAATGTAACTGCCATAGACTTTCATGATTAACTAGATGATAACAGGCCTAAAATCTCACATCAAAGAAAGCAGGAAAAGTATCAACACAGTGCAGTTAGATCTCCTCACCACCTCAGAACTTCTCCGGGTCAGTCAGGGCGCCATGATGTTTGCATAGTTGTAGCAGCCATTCCAAGCTCCAAGACCTTTGAGTCAAGTGAAAGCCTTTTGGCAATTTGGGGGAAATCAAAGGAGTTATTTGTGTTTCATGCTACAAGGGCAGGATTCTACCCAAGTAAAGGCTTCACTACCCCACCTCATCAAGTCCCAGTGTAGGCAGTTACCATGCTGGTGTAAAAATGCTCCCATTTTACTAGTATGGTGTCAGAAGAACATCTTTACACGGACAAATGCAGACAACATAGGCCCAGGTTACCAAAATTGTGTTGTGTTTTACCTTCTCCTTCTTGGGAAGCCCGTCTTAACTTGGCATGCTTTAAAAGTTCTTCAGGCAGTCATCTCTGAAATACCTATTAAGCATCTGGCAGGTGTCAGGCCCTCGGTTTTAGAGCAACAATGGTGGTCAGAACACAGCCCTTGCCTTCATGGAGGTTATCTAACTAAGGAGTAAAAAATGCCATTGATCAAACAACCCCATGAAAGCATGACTTCCAGGTGTCTGGGTGGCTCAGTGGGTTGAGCGTCTGCCTTCGGCTCGGGTAGTGATCCTGGGGTCCTGGGTTCAAGTCCCGCATTGGGCTCCTTCCTCGGCATGGAGCCTGCTTCTCCCTCTGCCTGCTGCTCCTCCTGCTTGTGCTGTGTGTGTGTGTGTGTGTGTGTGTGTGTGTGTGTCTCGGCAAATAAATAAAATCCTTAAAAAAAAAAAAAAAAAGAAGCATGACTTCCAGTAGTGCTAGTTCTGTAAAGGAAAAGTACAAGAATTATATTAGGGCATAACAAGAAACCCTCACCTGAGGAATGAGAAGGTTCCAGACATTGGGAACAGCATGTGCAAAGGCCCTGGGAGAATTTAAGGGAATAATACTGCAGCCATTTCCCTCCATGTTATTTCTGTCATGAATTCATGATTGCATGTTCTACGTTTACACAATAAAACCTCAATTTCCAATGTCTATAAATTCTTTAGTTTACTAAGGGAAGTACCACATGGCCTGGGTAAATAAAACCAGATTTAGTGCTCCAGGGTGGTGTTTTTTTAAATTAACTTTTCTAAATCCTGTCACTTTTCCAGCATTTATTAAATTTATAACAAAGCTGTCTTAAAATTCCTCATGCCACCCTCCCCAACCCCTTGGGTTTTCTGAGTATTTCCAGTACTGTCTCTCTCAAACATTCCTTCCATGAGAGTATATTCTGTAGTCAGTGGAGAAGAATGTCCTCCCTATGCTGTTTTGTAAGTATCTTCATTTCTCTCTCTCTTTTTTAAGATTTTATCTGTTTATTTGTCAAAGAGAGAGAGAGCACGCACAAGAAGGGGGAGCAGCAGCCAGAGGGAGAACAGACCCCCTACTGAGCAGAGAGCCTGATGCAGGGCTCAATCCCAGGATCCTGGAATCACAACCTGAGTCGAAGGCAGATGCTTAACAAACTGGACCATCCAGGCGTCCCTAAGCATCTTCATTTCTTCTGCCAAATCTGCAGAGGGGCCCACTAGTGCCAGACCCCGTGCAGGAACTCCAGCGTCAGGGAGCAGCCATCCCACCCTACTCCTTCCTCATGAGCTCTAAGTTTTTTTTGTTTTTGTTTTTGTTAATAAACATATAATGTATTTTTATCCCCGGGAGTACAGGTCTGTGAGTCGCCAGGTTTACACATTTCACGGCAATGAGCTCTAAGTTTAATCACTCATCCAACCTGAGTCTAACCTTCTGCTCAGCTCTTCTCCAGAGAGCAAGCGGAATAAAATCTGGGTGACCAATGATCCTGGGCTGTGGTCTTGCTTCATTAGCTTTTCTGCCTTGCCACTTCCAGAAGGTGCACGGGAGAAGAATGAGGCACAAACAAGTCAGCTGCAAGAGAAAGGGAGCAGGGGGTGACAGTAGAAAAGTCTGTCCCCCGAACAACTCCTCGGTCTCATATTTATTAGAAAGTGGGTAAAAACCAACAAAGAAGCGGGAGTAGGTTAGACATTGACCATGAGTCTTGTAGATACGTAAGAAGAAAGGCAAAACATGTCTGGTCACACAGTACACGACCTACAGTGAGCAAACCCAATTGGAAGGATTGTCTGACTAACTGCAGGTGCTCTCGGGGGAAGGGGAGATAACGGGAAAATAAAGCAGGCGGCGTTCCACCCTGAGCGAGCCAGGCGTCCCCAGCTGCTTGGCTTCAAGGACGTCTATCGTCCTCTCCCCCAGAGGCCTGTTGCCAGTGCATGTTTTTCTTAAGGCTGTATCTAAGCATGCTTGATAGCTAGTAGTTTCTCATAGGTTATATTTTAAGCAGTACGTTGTTCTGAGGGACGGTTACACTGCCTCCTAATAGCACCACCTCACCCAGCTTCCAACTGGATTTATCTAATCTCTACCTATCCTGATGTGTCCTGCCTAAATGCACTGCCAAATTCCATTCCTACCAGGGATCTCTGAAGTATGACAGTGAAATCAGTCTCCCTCCTTATCCGTTGTGTCTTCCTCACACAACTCCCTGCAGGGGTCCACCATTTAAACCTTGGCCTCATCCTGTCTCCGGAGCTGGTTGCTGAGAACCAGAGTTCCAGGGGGCCTTCCCAGTGCCATCAACAGAATAGCCATGTATCAGTAGTGTCCTAGTAGCAAATGGATGGTACATTCATATTGGGATAATTGATTTAACAGATAATTTAATAGAGGGACTATTGACAAAGATGCAAGAAGGGTGGAGGAAACCACGAGTATTTGTACAATATTCAAGGGCCGATAACATCAGGGTGTTACCTTCCTGGGCCTGAAAGGACAGGTCCGAAGAGCAGCTGCGCTAATTACATGGCAGGTTTCCAATAAAGCCAGACTCCAAGCCAGGTCCTCCTCCTCACGGCCTTGTCTATGTATGCAGACCCCTCGTTAAACCCCTGGGTAGGGGTTACTCTTCTGCACGGGGTTTTCCTGCCTCTAACCTCAGGCCTTCCTATGAACCTGATGGCCGCAGGCATCTGGCTGAGCACACCTGCCCCTCCCAGGTTCTCTCTCCTTCTCAGCTGAGGATCTGGGAATGGTGCTGAGTTACCACTTTGGTCCTCTGACCACCCTTGCCTTTTGGTTAGCTTGTGACTGGTTCTCAATCAGACTGAAATTGGAAGTCATGGCCAGTTTGGTTAGTTGGTTTTTTGTTTTGGTTTTGGTTTTGGTTTTGGTTTTGGTTGGTTGATTGTTTTTTTTTAATATTTTATTTATTTGAGAGAGAGAGCATGAGCTAGGGGTGAGGGGTAGAGAGAGAGAGAGAAGCAGACTCCCCCACTTAGCGGGGAACTCCATCCCAGGAACCTGAGATCATGACCTGAGCCAAACGCGGATGCTTCACCAGATGAAGCACCCAGGCATGCCTATCCTGCCATTTCTTAAGGCAACTCTTCAGACCCTCCTTTTCCATAGGCTGGTTCCGTTGACAGCTTCGGCAGCTGTGTCCAATTTGTTTCCCAGGCTTATCCATCAAGGGGGTGGGAGTTGGGGGTGGAGAATCTTTCCACCATCCCTTCCCTCCTCTGTGGGTCACTATTGCAGAGAACGCCAAGGAAGTTTTGATACTCCCACAGAAATTTCAGTGAAGCTGCCCTGCTTTTATTCACTCACCATTATAGAGCCCCTCCCTCTGAGGCGGGGTCAGGGCCCTGCGAGCCACATTCACAGGCTGGACCCTTTCCCAGGTGTTCCTAGGGAAACCCTTCTGACAATAGACTGCTGCCTGCCCCCCACCCCACCCCCAAAAAAACTGCTCCAGACATACCTGGATGCATCTGAATCTGGCAATCCTGGTTCTCAGGACACCAGGCTGTCCCACCAGGAGCTGGATGGAGGGCTCAATCTCACAACTGCCAGATCGTGACCTGAGCTGAAACCGAGAGTCAGAGGCTTAGCCAACTGAGCCACTCAGGTGTCCTGTCCTACAGACTTTCTAATATTCTTTCTAATCAGCTGTCAGTGCCGAAGTCATGCGGCCCAATTTGTTAAATGCTATCTGTCCAGTGGTTGGGATTTCAGGAAGTTGCCTATCCTACCTACGCCCCTTAGGACTGATCATTGGGTTTTTAAATAGGAAAAAAATGCGAATGTAAAATAATGTTTACCAAGATCATATAGTAATACAGTAAATACTCATGATAGAACATTAAGTCATAAAAGTAGGGTGCGGGGCAGGATTTCATCTAAGTGAAAAATAAAACAAATGAAATAAAATAAGTAAAAACTTGAGCATGTAAAAAAAGGTGGTAAGAAGACCTTTTTTTTTTTTTTACGATTTTATTTATTTATTTGACAGAGAGATCACAAGTAGGCAGAGAGGTAGGCAGAGAGAGAGAGAAGAGGAAGCAGGCTCCCCACTGAGCAGAGAGCCCGATGCAGGGCTCGATCCCAGGACCCTGAGATCATGACCTGAGCCGAAGGCAGAGGCTTAACCCACTGAGCCACCCAGGTGCCCCAAGAAGACCTTTTTATTTTTTTTTTTAAGATTTTATTTATTTATTTGACAGAGAGAGATTGCAAGTAGGCAGAGAGGCAGGCAGAGAGAGAGGAGGAAGCAGGCTCCCTGCTAAGCAGAGAGCCCGATGTGGGGCTCGATCCCAGAACTCTGGGATCGTGACCTGAGCCGAAGGCAGAGGCTTTAACCCACTGAGCCACCCAGGTGCCCCAAGAAGACCTTTTTAAATACAACTCTGGGTTCTGGGGGAAAGTCCTCTCAACTCAGAGTGCCTCCTCTGATTCTCCGTCAGGCAGGCCACAGCCACATTTCTGTCCCAGACCTCTGGGTGTGCCTTGATCAGTAGAAAAGACACCATTACTAGGAATTTTATTTTATCCAAGGTAAGGAAAAGCTATATGTAAAAGCTGGAGAGTTTGGGGTGCTCTGGAATAGGAGGGATGGGAAGAGTCTAAACAGAGAAGGGAACCCCAAAACCTGACAACAGGGCAGGGTCAGACTGAAAAGACAATGAAAAAATCCCTAGGAAAAGGAGGGGGAGGCATGTTAAATTTATCAGTGTTTCCTATTATCTTCTATACTATATTAATACTTCTTCACTACCCTCCCCCTTCTTCAGTAAAATTGTCTGATAGCAAGAATCTCCTAATATTGATGATATTTGGGGGTGTAAAAGAGAAAACATCATGGGAAACTGGCACTGATATAAGACAAGTCCTCTTGTATCAGCCAAGACAGGCTAAGCTACAGCAAACATACACAAAACAAACAAATAAACCAGATGGAAAATTCAGCAGCCGGACACATCAAAGTTGTCTCTTATATCACAAGCCAATGCGGGTCAGGTAGCTCTTCCGCATGGCTTTCCTCCAAACAATGACTCAGAGATTCCTGCTGGTCCCATCCTACATTTCGACCATTAGGAGCCCCTGACTACTTGATGTGTGGCCAGTGACTCTACTAAGGCAGTGCCTAGAAGAAAGCATAAACCTTTAAGTTTATATACTAAAAAATAAGAAAGGTTGAAAAACAATGATCTAAGATTCCAATCAAAGGCTAGAAAAAGAACAGCAAATTAAACCCCAAAAAAGGAGAAGGGAAGCAAAAAGGTAAAAGCAGAAATCAATTTAAGAAAAAAAAATACACAATAGAGGGGCGCCTGGGTGGCTCAGTGGGTTAAGCCTCTGCCTTCGGCTCAGGTCATGATCCCACGGTCCTGGGATCGAGCCCCACATCGGGCTCTCTGCTCGGCAGGGAGCCTGCTTCCTCCTCTCTCTCTACCTGCCTCTCCTCTCTGCCTGCTTGTGATCTCTGTCTATCAAATAAATAAATAAAATCTTTAAAAAAAATACACAATAGAGTAAATCAACAAAGCCAAAATCTTAATCTTTAAGTAGATTAATATAATTAATAACCCCCTAGCAAGGAGCACTGAGGTGGTACAGTCAATTAAGCCTCCAACTCTTGGTTTCAGCTCAGCTCGTGATCTCAGGGTTGTGAGATTGAGCCCCATGTGAGGTTCTGCATGCAGTGGGGAGTCTGCAGAGTTGGCTTGGGGTTCTTTCCTTCTTCCTCTTCCTACCGCTCTGTCCCTCACCCCCTCCCCCAATCACATTCGTGCTCTCTCTCTCTCTCTCTCACTCTCTCCTTCTAAATTAAATAAACAAATAAAATATTTAAAAAAAAACAACCTTAGCAAGACAAATCCAGAGGGGAAAAAAAAGGGGGAGAGAGACAACACAGATACCAAAATCAAATATTGAAAATGGGATATCACGGGGCGCCTGGGTGGCTCAGTGGGTTAAAGCCTCTGCCTTCGGCTCAGGTCATGATCCCAGGGTCCTGAGATCGAGCCCCGCATCGGGCTCTCTGCTTGGCAGGGAGCCTGCTTCCTCCTCTCTCTCTGTCTGCCTCTCTGCCTACTTGTGATCTCTCTCTGTCAAATAAATAAAATCTTTAAAAAAAAAAAAAAAGAAAGAAAATGGGATATCACTATGAATCTTGTATACAGTAAAAGGATAATGAGAGGATATCATAAACAACTTTATGTTAATAAATTAACACTCTGTGTGCCCATATTTATGCCAATAAACTGGAAGATTAAGGTGAAATATACAAATTCCCTAGAAACCAATTTACCAAAATTACTAGAAGAAGAAATTTAAAAACGCCGAACGTCTTATATCTATCAAAGAAATTGAATCTGAAATTAAAACTCTTCCCACAAAGAAAATGGCAGATCCAAATGACTTTACAAAAATTTAGTCCAAATAATGCTGATCTAAACAAATGCATCCAGAGAATAGAGGAAAAGAATATCCAAACTCATTTTTATAAGGCTTGCCAAACTTGACACCTTGGTATCAGAAAGACATTACAAGTAAAGAAAATTATTGGCCAATATTGCAGGCCGGGAAATGTAGAGGAGTCCATGGTGAGCCCATGTGGTAAGCGACAACAGTCTCCACCAGAGTATACTCTTCTGGTCTTTAAACACTTGTTTGTTCTCTTCTTCCTACAAGTAAAACACCTTCAGCTGGTCCTTGTGGAAGACAATGCAAAGTCCAATCTGCCATTGCCTCTCATAGTCCTCTCCATCAAGATCAGATGCAATTTCTCTTAGGCTGAAGCCCTGGGAACTAAAAAGGCAAGTTGTCTGCCTCATACCCATGCCAACCCACAAATGTAAATAATGGATCAGGAATAGGATAACTTCAATAAGCACTCCCATTCAGAAAGGGGAAGACTGGGGGGCACCTGGGTGGCTCAGTAGGATAAGTGTCTGACTCTTGATTTCAGCCCAGATCATGATCTCGGGGTCATGAAATCGAGCCCCATGACCACAGGGCGCATGGAGCCTGATTCTCCCTCTCTATCTCTCTCTCCTTCTGCCCCTCCACCCCCATCCCCTACTCATGCACACATGCTCTCGCCTCCCCCCCCCCAATAAATAATTCTTTAAAAAAACAAAAAAGGGCAGGGGGAGCCTGAGAGACCCACAGGAGTCACTGTCCCACAGACACACTGCTTTTACAATTCTAAAATACCCATGAGCAGATATCAAAGCTGCCTAGCCTGGGGCACGAGCTGTCTCATCCATTACCCTTTGTGATCCTTGGCTCCTTCCTGGACCCTTATTCTCCTTGGCTGCATCTAAAGAGAGAGATGGGGAGAATGCTGTCCCTAGGGACTGTGCAACTTCCTGCCAGAGGTTGTTTTAAGGCTTAACTAACAAATTTAGGCTTTTTACACAAACTTGTGGTTTCTTTAACGATACAGTTTTCTCAAAAACTTGTTAAGCTTCTAGTCTGTTGGCATCCAGACCATTCCATTTGCCAATATCCATAGTCAGTGTTCTTTTATAACACTCAGTCTTCGAATTTGCTTTATTCTTATGCCTTCTTGCCCCCAGGCTCTCTCTTTCAACGTGATAGTGATTTTCTTGAAGCTAGCTAAAACAAAGAACACCGCTTAATCAGATATTTTCCATGATTCACTTTAATCAGCTGAAACATCATCTTGGGCCTTTGTCACGCAAAGCCTTTTAAATTTCCATCTCTTACTCTTTGGGACCTAGAGACGATCAGCTTTTCTAAGTTGACTGACCTCAGTATTCTGGACTTTGTCTATACCATTTAATTTCTGCTGACAAAACAGCCAAATATATTCTTTTTTCATTTTAAATTGAGATATGCTTCTCAAATCGTATACATACTGTAATGTTTCCCCATTTTAGAATGTATAATTCAGTGGTTTTTAGTACATTCACAGAGTTGTGCAACCAGCACCACTATCTAATTTCAGGATATTTTCATCACCCCAAAAAGAAATATAACTGGGGTGCCTGGGTGGCTCAGTCACTTAAACATCTGCCTTCACCTCAGGTCATGATCTCCTGGTCCTGGGATCAAGCCCCACATCAGGCTTCCTGATCAGCAGGGAGCCTGCCTCTCCCTCTCTCTATGCCCCTCCGCCCCACAGAGCTCTCTTGCTCTCTCTCTCTATCTCTCAAATAAATAAAATCTTAAAAAAAAAAAAAAGGAGTTTGATGCTTAACCAACTAAACCTCTCAGGTACCCCAGAATTGTTTTCTTAATTTCATTTTTCTTAACTTCATTTTTTCATTACTAGTATATAGAAATACAAACTAATTTTGTACATTGATCTTATACCCTATATTCTAGAGGTTTTTTATGGATTCCATTGGATTTTCTATATTCAAGAATATGCCATCTGCAAACAGAGATCATTTTACCTCTGTTCAAATCTAGGTGCTCTTCATTTCATTTCACTTCATTTCATTTTCTTGACTAAGTCCCCTGGATAGAGCCCCATAAAAGTTACAAGAGTGGACATTCTTTTTTAATTCCTGATCTTAAGGAGAAAGATTTCATTCTTTTACCATTAAGTACGGTGTTAGCAGTGGGGGGGTTATAGATGCTTTTGAGCAGATTATGAAATTCCCTTCTAGTCCTAGTTTGTTTCTTCATTTGTTGAGATGATTACATGGTTTTTGTCCTTTATTCTATTACTATGGTATATTGTATTTATTGATTTAGTATGTTGAACCAATCTTGCATTCCTGAGATAAATCCCACTTGGTATATAATACTTTGTACTTACTGCTGGATTCAGTTTGCTGGTATTTTGTTCAGGATATTTGCATCTATATTCATAAGTGATATTAGTCTGTAGTTTTCTTTGCTTGGGATATCTTACTCTGCCTTTGCTATAAAAATAATACTGGCCTCATCAAATGACTTTGAAAATATTCCCTCCTCTTATATTTTTTGGAAGTATTTATGAAGTATTGAGGTTAACTCTTCTTTAAATGTTTGGTAGAATTTACCAGTGAAACCATCTGTCCTCTGTTTTTCTTTGTGGCAAGTTTTTTTTATTATTATTATTACTAATTCAATCTCTTTACTTGTTTGAAGTCTATTATGGTGTTCTATTTCTTTTTGGGACACCTGGGTGGCTCAGTTGGTTAAGACTCTTGATCTCAGCTCATGTCACAATCTCAGCTCAGCGTCATGATCTCAGGGTCCTGGGATCAAGACCCTTATCAGGCTCTGTGTTCAGTGGGGCATCTGCTTGCAATTGTCTCCCTCTCCTTCTGCCCTTCCCCACAGCTAATGTGCTCTTTCTTTCTCAAATAAATAAATGAATCTTAAAAAATTGCTTTCTATTTCTTCTTGAGATGGTCTCAGTAACTTATGCCTTTCTAGAAATTTGTCCATTTCATCTAGGTAATTTAATTTGTTGGCTTGTGAGTGTTCATGGTGTTCCTTTATATTCCTTTTTATTTTTGTAAGGTGGGTAGTAATGACCCCTCTTTCATTCCTGACTTTAGTAATTTGAGTTTTCTCTTTTTTTTCTTGGTCATTCCAGGTAGAGGCTTCTCAATTTGTTGATTTTGTTAATCTTAAAAAAAAAAAAAAACACCCAAATTTTGGTTCTGTTAATTTTCTTTATTTTTTTTTTAGATCCCAGGACCCTGGGATCATGACCTGAGCTGAAGGCAGAGATGCTTAATGACTGAGCACCCAGGAACCCCTTTTTATTCTTTTTTCTTATTTATATTTTATTTATTTCTAATCCAGTCTTTGTTATTTCCTTCCTTCTGCTTGCTTTGAGTTTATCTTGCTCTTCTTCTTCTAATTCCTAAAGGTGAAAGTTTAGGTTCTTGATTTGACATCTTTTTTCTCTTTCAATAAAGGTGTTTATAGCTATAAATTTCCCTTGCGCTGTTTTCATTATATCCCATAAGACTTTGGTATGCTATGTTTTCATTTTTACTCATCTCAAATCATTTTCTAATTTCCCTTTGATTTCTTCTTTGACCATTGATTATTCAGAAGAAATATGTTTCATTTGCACATATTTGTGAATTTCCTTCTGTTACTGATTTCTAATCTCATTCTATTGTGGTCAGGGAATGTGCATTATTCTAAACCTTTTAAATTTATTGAGACTTCTTTTATGGCTTGACATATGGTCCATTATAGAGAATGTTCCATGTGCACTTGATAAGAATGTATATTCTGATGTTGTTGAGTGGAAGATTTTTTTTGCTATTATGTTAGACTTAGTTTGTTTATGCTGTTGTTCAAGTTCCTATAACCTTCTCTTTTTTTTTTTAAATTCATGAGAAACAGAGAGAGAGAGGCAAGTAGAGGGAGAAGCAGGCTCCCTGCTGAGCAGGTAGCCCAATGTGGGACTCAATCTCAGGATCCCGGGATCATGACCTGAGCCGAAGACAGATGCTTAACCATCTGAGCCACCCAGGTGCCCCTATCCTTCTTTTTTTTTAAAGTAGTTTTTTTAGGGGCATCTGGGTGGCTTAGTCATTAACCATCTGCGTTCAGCTCAGATCATGATCCCTGCTCCCTGCTCAGTGGGAAGTCTGCTTCTCCCTCTCCCACTCCCCCTGTTAGTGTTCCCTCTCCTGCTGTCTCTCCTGTAAAATAAACAAAATATTTTTAATAAATAAATAAATTAAACTAATTTGATAAAACTACTTTTATAAAAGTAGTTTTATTTATTTATTTATTTATTTATTTATTAGGACAGAGCATGCATTGAAATATTTCCAGTCTCCAACATTAGTTTTCCTCTCAGACCAATTAGCTGTTATAGCAGTGGCCTTAGAGATACCACTTTGTGTATTCGTACAGATCTTCCTCAACTTACAATGAGTT
Source organism: Martes martes (assembly GCF_963455335.1). Taxonomy (NCBI): domain Eukaryota; kingdom Metazoa; phylum Chordata; class Mammalia; order Carnivora; family Mustelidae; genus Martes; species Martes martes. The sequence goes on from NC_137898.1 coordinate 50,333,360, forward strand.
CTGTCCCAATAAACCCATTGTAGGTTGAAAATATCAGTCAAAATGCATGTCCTATATGTAACCTACCAAACTTCACAGGTTAGCCTAGCCTGCCTTAAATGTGCTCAGAACACTTACATTAGCCTACAACTGCGCAAAATCATCTAACGCAAAGACTATTTTATCATAAAGTGTTACATATCTCATATAATTTATTGAATACTGTACTGAAAGTGAAAAACAGAATGATCATCAGTGTATCAGTTGTTCACCCTTCTGACTGTGTGGCTGACTGGGAGCTATGGTTCATTGCCACTGCCTAGTGTCACGAGAGAGTAATGTACTACATATTGCTAGCCTGGGAAAAGGTCAAAATTCAAAATCCAAAGTATGGTATTATTTTTACACCATAATAAAGTCAAGAAATTCTAGGTTGAACTGCCATAAGACAGGAACCTTCCGTAAAATAAGTATATTATTTGGAGTATGATAAGATACAATATGATAAATAAACCTCAAAATTTAAGTGGTCTAACCTAACAAAAGTTTATTTCTCACTGATGTCACCATCCAATCAATGCAGGTCAGGTAACTGTCTAACATGGCTTTCTCCAAGAAGCAAGGAGCAACTTACAGGTGGCAATTTTACCATCTCATTATGACCCATTATGAGACACAGAGAGTGGCTGATAGTGTGGGGTGGGGGTGGGGGTTATTGCCAGGCTTGAAAATAACACATATCCCTTCAGCTCACACCTAATGGGCCGGACATAGTCACATGTCCCCAACTCAACTGCAACAGAGATGAAAACTTTACGAGAACCCATCGATATTTGATGATCGCTAGTAGTCTCTACCATATCCTGTTCCCTAAACATACCAGAATTTCACCTTTGAAAGGGGAGAAGCATGGTCAGAACCCACTATTTTATAAACTAGGCCATCCAGAACTGAAGTTAGTATCATGGTTATGTGGTGTGGGCTCTGGAGTCAGGATGTCTGGGTTCCAATCTTAAATCTACTACTTAATAATTACGTCACCAAAGACACCAAATTAACCCCTGTAAACTTCGGTTTGCCCATCTATAAAGTGGGGATTAAGTAGTACCTACCTACTAGATCTACTGTCAAGGTGAAATGAGACAAACTATGTAAAACAGTACAGTACCTTACACATGGTAAGTATGTAATAGATGTTACCAATTATTAGTTAAAAAAAAACTGGAAAATAATGAGACAGGAAATAAAACCTTACAGTGAATGTTATTGCTGTTCATATTTTCCTCTGTTTGCCTGATTGGGAATGTGTTTGTCTGGGGGCTCCAAGCAGTGGCAGGGGCCAGACAGAAGAGGCACTAATGGGCTTATTTATATGAGATGAACAGGCGTCTGATAATGGTATTAGCTCTTACAAGGGCATGGTCCAAGCCTGTGAATGCTCCCTGAGGACTTAGAGTGGAAAAGCTTAATTGGAGTACAATTTAAATCTCTTTGCAACCCTCCCTGAAGAACAGAGCTGCCAGCACAGTGGCGAGAAGCTTGGACTCCGCTTCAACTACCTCTGATGCTCCAAACCCCATGGCTCAGCCGAGCTCAGGATGGGGGACCAGAGGGAGCCCAGGGAGTGTGACTCTATCGACTTCCCTCTGAGGGGGCTGGACTATGGGCTCTTGTTGCAGCTGCAGCTAAGAAATGAATCCACAAGGAGCTCAGAGAAATAAAGGGCTGACCCGAGCTGAGTGTGGTCAATCCCGTATTTGAATTCGGCGTCTTCATCTGCAAGGTGGTAGAGCCCCGTGGTTAAAAGCAAAGGTTCTGGAGTCAAACCCCAACTCCGACCCCGAATTAGCTGGGTGAGCCTGAACTAGTCACTAACTCCTCTACACCTATCCTATAAGTTTTTATCCATAAGCGGGGATTTATGCTATTTTGTTGGCTGGCTTCTATTTGCCCCTGCACACCTTGACTTACATCCTAGGAGGCTGGCCTATAACAACTGAATCAAGGGACTCCATTGCTCTCTGGGTTCTGGTTGTGTCCAAGAAATGTGCAGGTGGGAGGAGAGTGAAATCTTGGTATTATTCCCCTAGATCCCACACTGCTGGGTTGCTGCAGGCTGGTTGTAATCCTCTCCCAAAGACCACGGCTACTTATCAGGAAGCCTTTTCCTTATAGCTGTTTCCACAGGTTCCAAAAACCACTGCCTCCTCTTTCCTTTTCAGGCCTGGCATGGGAACACTTCCCCACTATCACTAGCCCCAGGATACTCTAACATCCCTTGTTGCTTTCCCTAAACTCTTCCTATTTAATCCCCTTATTAAGTGTTCTTCAATTACCCACTTTTGAGTGCCAGGACCTTGACTGGTACAACTACATGCTTACAGTAGATATACCTTTGGGCAGCTAACTGGTTCACAGTGACTCCCTTTGTTTGAGAACTGCCCATATACAAAGGTGGTCGACCTTGTACTACGAGTCCCCTTCAACCCAATTGGTTCAAGGCTAGACACCTGACTCAAGATGGGGCAATTAGATTTTCCTCCAAAAAAATGTGGCTTCTGAAACACAGCAGCAACTAGAAACCAATAGGATTGCACCAGGTTTATCCCCAAATCCACCTTCTAAAAAGTCTACAAAACCACGCAAGAGTGGGATCCTATCCTTCCAAGTTTTGACTGTTCAACTCTTCCTCCTATCCCATGAGATACCCTATTATCCATCCTCTCAGTACATTTCTTCTTCTTTAACGAGCCAGAGTTGGTTTCTGCTGCTTATGTTCCAAAGAACCTCAATAAACACAACACCTCACAGAATTTTTATGAGGTAATATATGTGGGGTGGTTAGCATGGTGCTTGGTGTATGGCAAGCTCCCAGTAATTTGTAGCATTTATTATCTATAAAAGCAGAACTAATAAGAGAATGGGAAGACAAGTCACAGACTGGGAGAAAATATTTACAAAAGACATATCTGATAAAGCACTGTTATCCCAACAACAATAAGAAAATGAACCCAATTTAAAAATGGGTAAAAGATGTTACCAAATACCTCACCAAACACAGATGGCAAATAAGCATATAAAAAGGTGTTCAAAATCACATTTCATCAGGGAATTGCAAATTAGAACAACAATGAGGGGCGCCTGGGTGACTCAGTCAGTTAAGCATCTGACTTTTGATTTTGGTTCACATCATGATCTCAGGATCCTGGGATCGAGTTCCCCATCGGGCTCCCTGCTTGACTGGAAGTATGCTTCTCACTCTCCCTCTGTGCTCCCCCCACCTCAAATAAATAGATAAACTATTTTAAAAACAAAGACAACAACAGTGAGGTACAGCTACACATCTGTTAGAATGGCCAAAATCCAAACACTAAACACTGATAAGGACGTGGAGCAACCAGGGCTCTCATTCATCGCCAGTGAGAATGCCAAATGGTACAGCCACTTTGGAAGACGGTTTACAGATTTCTACAAAATTAAACATATTCATGTTATACAATCCAGTAGTTATACAATCCAGTGGGTATTTTCCCACATGAGCTGAAAACTTCTATCCACACAAAAACCTGCACACAGACATTTATAGCACCTTTGTTCATAATTGCCAAAACTAGAAAGCAACCAAGTTGTCCTTCAGTAGGTCGACGTATAAGTAAACTGTGATACATCCAGATAACGGAATATTATTCAGCTCTAAAAAGAAATGAGCTATTAAGCCATAAAAAGACATGGAGGGAAATGCATTTTTTTTCAAATGTATATTATTAACTGGAGAAGCCAATCTGAAAAAGCTATATATACTATATGATTCCAACTACATTCTGGAAAAGGCAAAACTATGGAGACAATGAAAAGATTAGTGGTTGCCAGGTCTTGGGCAGAGGGAGAACATAGAGGAATTTCAGGGCAGTGAAATTACTCTGCATGATATTATAATGGTGGATACCTGTCTTTATACATTTGTCAAAACCCATAGAGTGGGGTTCACCAAGAGTGAGCCCTAAACTATGGGCTTTGGGTGATGATGATGCGTCAATGTAGGTTTATCAGCTGTAACAAATGAACCACTCTGATGGGGGGGGTGTTGATAGTGGGAGAGATGGGTGGCAGCAGGGGGTATATGGGAATTCTCTGCACTTTCCATTCATTTTTCTGTGAACTTAAAACCTCTCTAGAAAATGAAGCTTACTAATTTTTTTAAAGTGGAAAAAAAGTGGAATGAATAATCGCCCCACAGAATTTATGAAAATTAAATGAATCCATGTGGTCTCTATGAAACTCTGATGGGCTCCCATAGGACTCAGGTCTGGAAAGTTAACCTGGGTACATCTCAGCCAGTTCTAATGTCCTACAAGAGAGATAACATTAACAATGCCACAGACTGGGGTGCTAGGTGGCTAAGTTGGTTAAGCATCCAACTCTTAATCTGAGTTTGGGTCTTGATCTCAGGGGCACGAATTCAAACTCTACGTTGGGCTCCATGCTGGGCATAGAGGCTACTTAAAAATTAATTGATTAATTAAAATAAATTAATAAAAATTAAAAACAACAACAACGACAGTAACAACAATGTCATAGACTGATACAGCCCAGTAATGGACAAGATATCTGGTCTGAGTTTCCTCATTTGGAAACTGCTCTCTCCCTCTCCCAAAGGAGTCTTATGAGACTGCCAATCAAGTCTTAGAGAGGCAACTGATTAAGTGGGTCAAAGAGCCCTCCATTCCCTGGTCACAAGAAAACTCGAGACACCTAAGCAAAGACCAATTAGAGGGGTGCCTGGGTGGCTCAGTGGGTTGAGTCTCTGCTTTTGGCTCAGGTCATGATCTCAAGGTCCTGGGATTGAGCCATCAGGCTCTCTGCTCGGTGGGGAGCCTGCTTCTCCCCTCTCTCTGCCTGCCCCTCTGCCTACTTGTGATCTCTGTCTGTCAAATAAATAAATAAATAAAATATTAAAAAAAAAAAGACCAATTAGAGTTTTTCTGTAGAATTAGTTGAGTTACTGGAATAATCTCTCTTCTTTTAAGGTCACAAACTTAAGGGTAATTAAAGCCTGAAGTCTCTGAGATTCTTTCAACATGTGGGGAAAATGTGCTAAAAAAGAAGCCCAACATAGAAGGAAGCCCAAAAGATAGAGGAAAATAGAGAAATGGATTCCTGATGAGTTTGAGGGTTTCTTGATCCACCTATGCCTAAAGCTGAAACCTGGAGTTTTCATTTATGAAAACCCATATGCTCTCTTTTTGCCTATGCTGATTTGAGATGGATATCTGTTACTTGCAGCTGAGTTAGTTCTATCATTATATAAGCCTTTCTTTTAAAAAACTTAGATACGGGGCGCCTGTGTGGCTCAGTGGGTTAAAGCCTCTGCCTTCAGCTCAGGTCATGATCCCAGGGTCATGGGATCGAGCCCCGCATCGGGCTCTCTGCTCAGCAGGGAGCCTGCTTCCTCCTCTCTGCCTGCCTGCCTCTCTGCCTACTTGTGATCTCTGTCTGTCAAATAAATAAATAAAATCTCTAAAAAATAAATAAATAAATAAATAAATAAATAAATAAATGTTACTGAGAAATATGAGATCAATGCCAGGATAAGTTGCTGTGTTAAAAGTTGTTGCTCTCAAGGAGCAAGAATTGTCAGTAGGAAGAGGTGGGTCGGGTTCCTCCTGTTCTTCTAAAAAAAAAAAAAAAAAACTTAGATACTTTCCCAGTTATATCCTTTGTCTTAATAAAAGCCCTGGAAAGAGATTAGAGGCAGAAATTTTTCTTTTCATCTTTCTGGTAGGAAAAAGCTAATATGTTAAGAAACTTTTTCAGGGGCACCTGGGTGGCTCAATGGGTTAAGCCTCTGCCTTCGGCTCGGGTCATGGTCCCAAGGTCCTGGGATCGAGCCCCATATCGGGCTCTCTGCTCAGCGGGGAGCCTGCTTCCCCCGCCCCCTCTCTCTCTGCCTGCCTCTCTACCTACTTACCATCTCTGTCTGTCAAATAAATAAATAAAATCTTTAAAAAAAAAAAAAGAAAGAAACTTTTTCAAATTTACATAACAAGTCAATGTTGGTGCCAAGTGTAGAACACCAGTCCCATCAGGCCCACATTATGCCTTTCATGAGTTCCAAACACTTCTGCCTTCATGAACAACTTCTTCTATAAGATGTTATTTAAAATTGCATTTTATGAATGGATTGGTATAAGGTAAACATAATCCAGATTGGCTTCTTTGTTATATATTATTTTTATATTCTTTTGTTTGTTTGTTTGTTTGTTTTTAAGATATTATCTTTAAGTAATCTCCACACCCAATGTGGGACTCAAACTTACAACGCCAAGATCAAGAGTGGCATGCTTCACTGACTGAGTCAGCCAGGTGTCCCTTTTTGTTGTTTTAATAGAAACTAAAACAGGGCACCTGAGATCAAGTCCAACCTCCAACTCTTGGCTCAGCAGGGACCCGGCTTCTCCCTCTCCCTCTGAGACTCTCTCACTGTGTCTATCTCTCAAATAAGTAAACAAAATCTTTCAAAAGAAAAGAAACAAACAAAAAAAAAAACTTTTGACCCTAATGAGCCAAATGGGTGAGATGAACCTGAGTCATGTTTGCAAAAGAAAATAAAAAGTATGGAATATACTCAGTACTCTGTTGACCATAAGTCACTAAACAAATGTAAAGACTACTAATCACAAAAGGGTGCTCTCGGGAGGGTAATGTAAACGTGTGGCTCACGCACATAGTCATGAAATGGTTAAACACCAAAACCCCAAGTGGCTACAAAGAGGAGACGCTTAATGGTAGGAGAGCAGATGATGGGGAATCAATGATTTTGGCAGTAAGGAGCCTTTTGCAAGTCAGCATACACCTCTGTCACTGGACCCTGTGCTCATGCCCTGGCCCAGCATGAGGCACTGCCAAGGAGAAGCAACCTTGGGCACAGCAGGAAACTGACAGACACTCTGATGGGTCTAGGTCCTCCTCTTCCATTGGACAAGCCTGGCAGAAGCTGCCAAGAGGGGTGTGGGCCGTGAGGAGCTTTGGGAGCAAGGCTGGAAAGAAAGTTTATACCCAGGTGGCCACTGGCAGGGCGAGGCCCAAAAGCCTGGACCAAATGGCAGGGGCAAAGAGGTAAAATGAGGTCAAAGGTGAAAAAATGCCAGTCAGGAATGAGAAGGATCAGGAGCAAGTCAGAACACAGTATGCGGAGCTGTCAGAAAAAGATCGTGTGCAAAGTCATGGACTAGAAGGGATGTTTTAGGGACCTGTTTTAACATGGTGATAACTCCACGGCCCAAAGGCAGTTGCTGGTATCCTAAGGAGTTCACGCAGAGTCAGTATACTGGATGAAACACAAAAAACTCAAAAACACAGTCACTGAAGATTTACTCCTTTACTGTGAACTCTGAGCAACTGTTGTTGGAGAGCCTGGGAATTCTCCACTTGTGATATTGGACCCCACTTTATGGAAGTAAGTGGTTTCAGTGTGGGAATGCGGTATGCAGACAGCTTCAGATGCAGAAGAGGACTAAGAAAGAAAACCAGGCAAAGGTAAGACAACAAATGAAGAGGAGGACAGCAGATTCAGGACACAGATGTTGTCCTCTGCCCCATCTGGCTCTGGTTATCACAGTCCCCTAGCAAAGAGGGATTAGCATCAAGAAGCAAACAACGCTTCCATCTCCTTTGTGGTTTCTTGTGTGTGTGCATTTGCTTCAGTCTGACTGTGTGGGTTTCCTCCCCTCCTGTCAGCTCAACTAGCCTTTGTGTTCTCATTGCCCTGAAGAGCTCTGAGGACAAGGCCTTGCCGGGATGTAGTAACAAGAGACACTGGTTATTATAGAAAGACACCTTGGACAAGTAGGCTCCAACAGGCTGTCACCACTTCGATCCTAGTGCCCAGATGGAGGAGAAGGTAACCCCTCACCCCCTCACCTCCTCAGAAACTGTAAAACAGGCCAGAACATTCTAGAGCAAGGCCTGAACAGGCCTCATTACTGTGTGGGTGTGCCCACATTACATAAGCACATGGATTAATTAAGAAGCAAGGTCAGGACTAAGAACTGGGTCAGGCATGAAGGGGCCCAAGAAACAACAAGTACTCAGATAACTGAGAACATGCCCTGAGAACCTGCCAGGCAGCTGCGCTGTTAAGTCAATAAGAACGGGTTGCCGGGAGATACCCCGTCTCTGGAGGATGACTGAGCCTTTTTCTCTCGTGGCCTCTTCCTGTGCTGCTGAGGGAGGGACCGTCATGGCCCCAGGGCGGCAGCCATGGTGGGAGGGCGGGTGTCCTCTGAGGAAGCCCATGGGGGGCAGGGGCTCCACATGGGCTGTGCTCCCCATGGCCCCCGCAGCGCCCTCAGTTCACCTTTGGGGAGAGCCCGCCCCAGGTTGAGGTGGGGGCGGTGGCGGATGCCCAGGCTTCAAGAGCTGGGCCCACCCCCTCCGGGCTTCCGTAAAGACTCCACAGGGGCACTCTCAGCCGTCTGGAGCCTCAATCGCGAGCCTCAATCGCGAGCCTCAATTACTCGTAAAGGCAGCACGCTCGCGTGCCTGGCTGCTCTCTTTGCCTTCTTCAAACGGTTAAAGTTTTATCTCTCCATCTCTCTCTTTTTTTTTAATAAATATGTTTGTTGCTATTTTCATTTTTGTTTTTCCCCAAACCAAAACTCCAAGGACCACTAAAAACACAAAGGAAAGGAAATCGTGATGAATAGTCACTTCCCCGACTACAGCCCAAACTCCTGGGAAGAGTTTGTGTCTTAACATCTGGCCCTGACCTGCAGACCACAGATCTCAGTTTTGGTATTTTGGGGGTTTGTTTGTTTGTTTGTTTGTTTAAGATTTTATTTATTTATCAGAGAGAGAGAGCACAAGCAAGGGGAGCAGTCGGGGGAGAGGAAGAAGGACACTCCTTGCCAAGCAAGGAGCCCAATGTGGGACTCAATTCCAGGACCCCGAGATCATTACCTGAGTCAAAGGCAGACGCTTAACCGACTGAGCCACCCAGGTGCCCCCACAGATCTCAGTTTTAAGCTGAAGGCAGAATAGGCTTCTTTTAACCCTTCTGTTGAAAAAGAGCCACAAAGGGACATCCTGCATGTCACCCTCCTGGACTCTTCTACACTAAGGAGAGCTGGGAGTCGGTACTAGGCATCAACAACACAGGCACCAACAACACTAGGTGTCTCTGACTGTCTCAGTGCCTCCCGGCCATTCTCAGTCCCCCTCTGCACTGTTACCCTTGATAGAGCTGACTGACCTCATGGAAAATTACCCCCAAAAAATCTGTGCAAGAAAGTTTCATGGAAAATTACAGAATGTTACAATGAAAAACTGCTGCTTAGCAGGGCAGAGGAACAGAGCACAATCTTCGCCAGCGCCTCACTCCTCATCTTCACCTTTACCCTTCCAGCTCTGCTCACTGACCATTCGTAATTGCCTGGTGTCATGTAATACGTGGGCCTAGAATGAGGAAGGGAAGTACAAGTTCAAGAGACACGCCTCGAGGTGCCTGTCTCTGGGAACTGTCCCTGCTCCTAGTCCCTTTAGTTTAGCTCGTTATTCATTCATTGATTGCACAGACATTTATTGAGCACTTACTATATTCGAAAGGTGTTGTAAGTGGAAATACAAAAAACGAACAAAACAGACAAAGGCCCTTCCTTAGAGAGATAATTTTTTAGCGCAGAGAGTTAGATGACTTTGCAAGTAAAGAAAGAAAGAAGATAACTGTAGATAACAATGCTTGCTATGAACTTTTTTTTTAAGATTTTATTTATTTATTTGACAGAGAGAGAGATCACAAGCAGGCAGAGAGGCAGGCAGAGAGAAGGGGGGAAGCAGGCTCCCCACTGAGCAGAGAGCCCGATGTGGGGCTTGATCCCAGGACCCTGAGACCATGACCTGAGCCGAAGGCAGAGGCTTTAACCCACTGAGCCACCCAAGCGCCCCTTGCTATGAATTTTTAAAACACAAACAAAACAAAGTGATGTCCTAGAGAGTGACTTGGGAGAAGGGCTGTCTATTCTAGCTAAAATAAACTAGGAAAACCTCTCTGAAGAGTTAAATATGAGCTTGCACATGAATAAGGAAAAGTTGTGGCTACAATGACCATTGTGGGCAGGAGGAAGAACAGGTGGGTAGGTCCTGGGGTGGAAACGGGACAGCAACAGAAAGGCCAATGTGGCTGAAGCCTGTACAGCAAGGGAGGGTGGGGTCTTACCAAGACCACAGTATTGATGAGAAGCTCCAGTTTTATTTTAAAGGCAACAGGAAATCACTCCAGAATCGTAAACAAGGGAATGGCATAACCCGATAGACATTTTTCTAATACAAACTCTCATATTTTATTTGCTAATGTACACATATTTCTAAATTAAGAAGATGCTCACAAGATGGGGCACCTGGGTGGCTCAGTCGGTTAAGCATCCAACTCTTCATTTTGGCTCAGGTCATGATCTTGGGGTCCTGGGATCGAGCCCCACATCAGGCTCTCTGCTCAGCAGGGAGCCTGCTTCCCCCTCTCTCTCTGCCTGCTGCTCTGCCTACTTGTGATCTCTCTCTCTCTCTCTGTCAAATAAATAAATAAAATCTTAAAAAAAAAAAAAAAAGAAAGAAAGAAAGAAAAGAAAAGAAAGGTTAGGGTTATTTACCCTACTCCTTTAGTAAGACTGGGTTTGAACTTTTAAGTTACCTTTTTTTTAAAGATTTTTTTATTTATTTGACAGAGAGACACAGCGAGAGAGAGAACACAAGCAAGGGAAGTGGGAGAGGAAGAAGCAGGCTGCCCACTGAGCAAGGCAGGGAGTCGGATGCCAGGCTCGATCCCAGGACCCTGGGGTCATGACCTGAGCCAAAGGCAACTGCTTAACGACTGAGCCACCCAGACACCCCAAGCTACCTTTGATAAGTAGTACATCTTGGCTCTTAGATTTCAAAGGAGATACAAGAATCTGTTTGTTTGCTTTTTTTTTTTTTTTTTAAACTTAGAATTGTGGTAAATTTAGCCCAACTCTAGAGTTTCTCCCAATGAGACAAACACTTCAGAGAATTTCTTAACTCTCAGGAGGAAAATACAAGCTGACCATATATTCCTATCACCACATTTTAAATAATCTAAGTACTGAACAATATTTGTGATTAGGTCAGGGGTCAAAAAGGTTTTTCTGTAAAGATCCAGGTAGTAAATAGTTTAGGCTGTGAGGCCAGATGTTCTCTGTCACAAGCTCTTAAATCGGCCATTGCCGTGCAAAGCAGCCGTGGACAACACACAAGCAACCACTTATGGCTGTGTTCCAGCACTCCTTTATTCATAAACACAGAAATGTGAATTTAATATGATTTTCAAGAGACAAGAAATATTCTTCTCCTTTTTTTTTTTTCAAGATGTAAACACCATTCCTGGCTTATGGTTAACATAAAAACAGGTAGCAGGCCATATTTAGCCAAGGGGCTGCAGTTTCTGGTCTCCTGTTTTAGATAAACTGGTAGATCGATAAATGCTTGATAGACATTTTTATTTTTTTTTATTTTTTTTTATTTTTTTAAAGATTTTATTTATTTATTTGATAGACAGAGATCACAAGTAGGCAGAGAGGCACACAGAGAGAGAGAAGAAGGGAAGCAGGCTCCCTGCCAAGCAGAAAGCCCGACGCGGGGCTAGGTCCCAGGACCCTGGGATCATGACCCGAGCCAAAGGCAGAGGCTTTAACACACTGAGCCAACCAGGCGCCCCCCGATAGACATTTTTAATGGGATCATTTTGGTTACCATGTGGAAGGTGGATCATGGGATGTGGGGAGCAATGGTGGAAGCAGGGAAATCAATCAGGAGGTAATTGGCATCACCTAAGCAAGACATGAGGGTAGTAGACCTGACTAGGATAATCAGCAGAGGAGTTGGAAAGAAGTGGACTGGATAGTACACTATGGAGACTCTGACGGGGTTTTGCTGACATAGTAAATGGGAGCAGAGAAGGAAAGAGCAGAGGGAAGCATGATCTTGGGTTTGGTCTTGAACGACCGGATATATGAACATGTCATTTACTTTGATGATGAAAACTAGGAAGGAAGACCTTCAGGAGAAAATCAAGAGTTCTGATTTATCGGTGTTAAGTTCAAGATGCCTGTTAGGTATCCAAATGGGGATACCCAGGAAGGTGGAATCCAGGGAAAATATCAGGGCTGAATATATGGGGGTCAGAGACCTTTAGGAGGTAATTAGGGCCCAGGACTAGTTCAGGTCAATGGAGGTGTATGGAGAGAGAAGAGAAGGGGTCCAAGAAAGGAGCTCACAGGAATTCCCAGAGTGAGCAAAAGAGAATGAAGGTAGCCCACAGACAAAGTGGACCAATCAGAAGAACGGGTTACTATAAAGGAGAGAGAAGCAAGTTATTGGTGAAGGCTGTGGTTAAGGATGAGAAACCGGCTGAGAGACAGTATTGTGAGGACAGCAAAGTGATCATTAGATTTGATGACATGAAAATAATGTATCTTTGACAAGAAGAGTCTCAAAGAACTGAAGGAGACAAAAGGATGAGTTGAATGGTGACTGGGATTTCCAGTTGAGCATCAAGTTTCAACACAGGTGTATCTGGGACGCATGACTGGCTCAGTCAGTACAGCATGCGACTCTTGATCTTGGGTTTGCAAGTTTGAGTCCCACATTGGACGTAAAGATTACTTAAAAAATAATAATAAAATCTTAAAAAAATAATAATAAAATCTTTTAAAAAATAGATTGATAAAAAAATTTTAAAAACAAACACAGGTGTATCTCCATCCCCTCCCAAAACTCACTAAAGTCAACGTGATGAAATACAGAGGAACGAACCCACAACAACAATGCGTGTGACGCAAAGGTGGCAGAGGTCCAGAGAAATTCATAAATCCCTGGAAGAGGTAAGAAGCTGGGTAATAATAACTAACTTAGCAACGCAGAAAAAGCTGGAACCAAAGAGTCTGCAAAAGGGGGGGGGGGGTGCCAGCAGGAGGCAGGCTGATTCCCATCACCAAAGCCCAGAAAGGCTCATGACTTTGAGCAAAGGTGAGAACAGAAGGATAAGAAGAAAGTCTTGGTGAGGAACCACTGACTCCTCCAGAGCCCCGCCCCCCCAATCCTGCATTGCCCGGAAACCAACCTGATGGGAAATAAATGGCTTAGTGTTTGCAGAAATTAATCCAGAGAGACTTGAGAATAAGAGACAAAGGGGCACGGGGAGGTAAAGGTGAGGTATTGTCCTGAAAGCCAGGGAGGTAGGTAAAATTCACGTAGAAAGTGGTGAGATTCCTCTCACCCTCCCTGGCTCAGCAGCCAGCCAAAGTCACAGCTGGTGCTCTCGCTCTCGCTCTCTCTACAGCCAGCTGGGCAGCGGTGGACTACACCCACGCCAGGCTGGCTGTGTGCAAGCAAAGGAGGGCGGTCAAGATGAGAGGAGAAGAACGCAGCCGAGAAGAAGGGTGCTGCGGCCCCCTGGAAAATGGGGAGAGTTTTGGGTTTCAGCCTGAGGCCAGGAGCAGGCAGTTCTTCCCATCCCTGGCTGTGACACTGCCCAGTGTGTCCTTCCCACAAACACCCTTCCGGCAACAGCCTGGGTAGCCCTGACCTCCCCCTCGTAGCCAGATGCTCCTCCAACACGACGAGGGGCCACCTATATAAGGCTGCTTTTCCAGACCCTGTCCAAGCCCCATTTGTCGTCTTCCTTGGTCTCTGGCACGCAGAGGTGCCCAGCTCTTGCCGCCCCTTCCTCAGGGACTCGCGGCCAGGAGCTGCCCAGCGCAGCTCTGGAGGTTCTGGGAAGGCAGGCAGTGACCCCACTCGTAAAAAGGCCAGCTTGTTGGAAAATATTTGTGTAGCCAGCCATTTTACAGACGGCGAAGGTAAACACAGGGGAGTTAAACAATTTGCCTAAAGCCCCAGAGCTTAATAATTGAAGGAAATGCTTGGGGATAAAATGTAGAGGCTCCCGACTTTTAGTCCCTGACTCTTAGTGCAGCCCCACTTGCCCCTCCCACGGTGCTCAGAGATGACTGTGACAGGTGGGATTTGGTTATTCCCATGGCCTGACTGAAATCAAACCACGAGGGGCGCCTGGGTGGCTCAGTGGGTTAAAGCCTCTGCCTTCAGCTCAGGTCATGATCCCAGGGTCGTGGGATCAAGCCCTGCATCGGGCTCTCTGCTCAGCGGGGAGCCTGCTTCCTCCTCTCTCTCTGCCTGCTTCTCTGCCTACTTGTGATCTCTGTCTGTCAAATAAATAAATAAATAAAATCTTTAAAAAAAAAAAAAAAGAAAGAAATCAAACCATGAAAACATGAAACTTTAGGGTCCCCATCGTGTAGAAGACAACACACTGCATGCAGAGTCCAGCGACGAGTTCTAGTCCCACCCCCTCCTCTTGTTCTGTGGTATCACTTAGGCAGGTCACTGACCACCTCTCCGGACCTATTTCTTCACGTGTAAAATGTGGGGAGAGTGACAGTACTAGGAGCAGATTCCAAGGGCCTGGGAGGATAGTCTGACTACGCTCTGACACTGGAGATTTCTGTCAGGGCTCCCCATTCATTTAAACACTTACGCTATTTTGGGGTTTTATTCCTATATTTATATTTGTTTTAACATTAACATGGGTAACAGCAGTATCCCCCACGGATAATTCACATCAAACTGATGCTTCAGGAAGATGATCCATATTGATTCCCACATTGCTTGTCCTTGGCATAGCATTACATATCCTGATTCAAGAAGCCTGTGACAAGAATGCTTAGGAGAATTGTTGGCTCTTAAAGTTCTTTAAAATGGTGCAAACTTTAATAAGTGCCAACTCCATTTGGCCGGTATGGCAGCCAGCATCCCCGAAACCATCCATTCCTAGAACAGAAATCAACACCGAAGCTGTGGTCAAGACTCAGAGGGGCGATGCTGGTGAATATGCAGCCATATTGAAGCTGTGAGACCAGACCAGTTAAGTGGGAGCCAGGCTCACATTCCTTCAGACTGATCTGTACCCAAGAGACAACGACGAGCGAAGACTGGTGACAGCCATTACCATGATGGCGCACCTGAGAACCTTGTTTTGAGCTTCTCTCTCATACTCCAAGGCTTGTTCTAGGGGCTGCACTTGGGGTGGAGGAGTCGTGGGAGATGGGGGAGTGCAGAGGCCCCCTGGAGTGGAATAGTGGAATGCATGCCTAGGCCATGACAGCCAGTGGCCTCCTTTCCTGGAGGCTCTAGTGGAAAGCCATAGTATTTAACACTTTCAGGGCCCCCCATACCTCAGCAATGTTGACCATACCTCACATGGTGGGCTCCTTGGGAGTTCTAAGCAGAAGATGTGTGTGTGTGTGTGTGTGTGTGTGTGTGTGTGTATTGGGAAGGAGTCCAGGCTGGGTAACCTTCCCAAGCACTGGTGTCCAAGCTTCCTGCCCAAAGGGAGGGACCAGAGCTCTCTGTCACATCCATGCCTTTGCAAATGCTGTTCCCTCTACTTGAAACGACCATCTTCCTGCCTCCCCACCCTGCATGGACAAAAGCACCAGTTGCTCCAGGAAAGCGTCCTCAAGAGCCCCACCTCCAGGCAGAATCAGAGAGCACCTCCCACACCTCCCCATCATTTTGTACAGTTGCCTCTTAAACTGTATGTCACCTGACACGTCAGCTGCTTTCTCACCCATCCCCGTCCACTTTCTAGGCTTTGAGCTTTCTGTCTGCGCCTGACACAGATCTGATGCTGGAAGATCTCCTTTTCACGTCCCCTGTGGAGGAAGGAACACACGTGTTAAAGAGGAAAGCAGCAGCAACAACGGGGGCAGTGTGGCCATGGAGGGCCACGCTGTGCAGATCCACCACCAACTCTCTGAGGCCTCACAGAGGCCTCACTCAATCCACAAGATACTGGGCCTTAGAGAAGTCCCTTTCCTGCCACCCAAAATTGCCCTTTCCTACCACAGTTACTCTCTGGAGCCCCCAGCAGAAGAAAACTGGGGGTTGAACTCTCTCTCTGCCCAGGCGCCAGAGGAGGGGAAGCCTGGGTTTCTGGGCCTCCATGACTAGGCCCCTGGGAAACTGAAGGAGCTCCCACACCCCCACTGAGAAGCATGTTCTCCCAGGAGAGGCAGCTACTTCTCTCCCCCGCAGGGCTGGTCCCCAGCAGGAAACCCGGGCTGGGGCCCAGATCACACTCCTCCTTCTCTCTCCTTCCTGCTCTCTCTGTCCCTATCCCATGTCAACATTCCTGCCAAAGTCCCTTTCTGTAACTCTAACCTTGTTCCTGTCCCGTCTCCATCCCGCTCCTCCTTGTGCTGTCCCAGGACTCCCTCCTTGATCCCCAGCCTCTCCGCCCCTGAATGTCCTGTTGGTAAACACCACAGAGTGTTCTGGAATACAGTGACCTGCAGGCACCCTCAGTGGCCAAGGTCCCTTGAGGACATGGCAACAGGGACTGGCTAGAGCTCCCAGTCTCCAGCCAGATAGCTCATCCCACTAGTGAGCTGCTGCTTCGATTCCAGCCAACAGACATCATCAAAGCCCACTCTGGGCCCGGCCCTGTTCTAGGTCCTGGAGGGACACACACAGCCCAGCCAAGCCCCTGAAGGGAGGTAGGCCTAAGAACCCATAGTTACAATCTGTTTACCACACAAAGAAGACATATAATGAGTGGGAAGGGCAGAAGAGGCAAGGGAAGGGAGCAGAGAAGAAATCAGGGTAGCCACCCCACCCCAGGAGTAGGACCCTGAAGGCTGCCTTCTGAGAGCGGAGCTAGTGAAGGGAACCAGGGAGACTCTCCAGCTTCACTATTCCCCAAGCTCAACAGCCATATTCCCTGTTCAATTCACAAACATTGGGCCCAGGAAAGTCCCCCAAGTGTCCAGGGTGGGAGGGCCAAAACCTCTCCACAACCCCATCCTGGGGTACCATTTCCTGATTTCAGCACAAACCCCCCGGAGTAAAACCAACGAGACTGCGCACGGTGACAAGGAGGAAGAAGAGGGAATCAGGAGAGGAGGCCAGGGTGCAGAGGAGGGTGAGACATGGGTCTGGGGGGAGGAGACGGGAAGCAAAGACTGAGCTGGCCGTGGATAACTGGGAACACAGCGTGAGCTACAGGTCTGCAGGGACTGAGCATCACACGTGCCCTGAAAGAGGCCTCCTCAGCCTTTCCCGGGGGGTGGAGGGGGGAATGCTGCTTACCCGGCCTCCCTCCCCTGGGAACCACCTGAGTGGCTGCAATGGACTCTCCACCCAAGGTCGAGTGAGCGCTCTACCAAGGTCAAGTGGGCTCTGAAGAGGCTCCCGCCCTAGACTTTGCACAGGTACTCACTTCGCACATACCTTTTTATAGACCTCAAAACACAGAATTTGATAACTCATAACTTTGGTCCTTACTGCATTTTTATATCAGTGTATGGCCTTCATTCATTATTTTATCCGATGTCATGCCGAAGGATTTCTGAAACCTTTTTTCAAAGTCAAATTCAAACGATTGAAAATCAAATAATAGGTTTGTATATTACGGATGGGGGTTGAATGCATGAAGTTAGAATATATTAGCCCCTTCAGGGACTGGGAGAACTTCTGGGTTCCGAGCAAAAAACAAATAGAGGGGCGCCTGGGTGGCTCAGTGGATTAAGCCGCTGCCTTCGGCTCGGGTCATGATCTTAGGGTCCTGGGATCGAGTCCCACATCGGTCTTGGTGCTCAGCGGGGAGCCTGCTTCCCCCCTCTCCCTGCCTGACTCTCTGGCTACTTGTGATCTCTCTCTCTGTCAAATAAATAAATAAAATCTTAAAAAAAGAGAGAGAGAGAAAAAAAGACCATCTCAGTAAAACTGAAGGGTATGGCTTCTTTAATTACGTTGAAACTCAGAAATCCAAAGGTCATCCTTTTCCAAAAGGCCTGCCCCACCCCTAGGATACCTAGAAAGCTGGCAAGCTATGCCCAGCCAGCCAAACCCAGCCCACCATCAGTTTTATAACTGGGAGCCTGGGAGCTAAGAATGGTTTTTACATTTTTAAGTGGTTAGGGAAAAAAGCCAAAAGAAGAATTATATTTTGTGACACATGAAAATTACATGAATTGAAATTCCAGCATCCATAAATGAAGTTGTATTGGAATACAAGACCCTTCATTCACCTGTATCGTCCACAGCGGCTTTCACACTAAGGTGCAGAGTTAAGTAGTTGTAACAGAGAGGGACAACCCAAAAGCCTAAAATATTCCCTTTCTGGCCCTTTGCAGAAAGGTGTGCCGACACCTGCTGTAGACCAAAGTCCAGAAAAGAAATTACGACCCCTAGATCTGACTCCTCTGTCTTCTTTCCCTCTTCCCCTTCCTCCCCACCTCATTTCCCCTCTCCCTCTCCTTGTTCCTCCTGCAGTTGGCAGGGACCATGGAGTGGGTGTTTATTCATTTCCTTTACGTAAGATCTTGCCCCTTTCTGACTCCAGCCTCATGAGTAAGCCGGAGGGACAGGCACAAGAACCCTCCCAAAGTCAGAGCTTTCTCACGGGCGTGCCTCCAATGGCCGCGGGTTGGCAGCAAGGCGGTGTGGTGAGGCCCTCCCCTCTCCACTCCCCCAGGGGGCAACTGGAGCACATGAGCTGCTGACCCCTGAGGGGAACCTCACCTACAGCTCCTTAGAAGGTGGCCTCTCTGGCAGCCAGGGCAATGATCTTCCCCCAAGCAGTGAGGGAGGCCCCCACCCCTGGGACATGTCCTTCAGCAGCTGGCTGCAATGAGCTCCCTCCATCCCATTGTGGACAAGGAGGCTTGTGTGTTCTGTGTTCTCCAGGTAGGGCAGAGCACGGACCCGGAGGGGTAAAGCAAGGCAAGGAGAGCCAGAAGGAGCTCGGGGGGGGGGGGGGGGGGGCGGGGGGAGGGCAGCATCAGACAGCAGTCCTAAAGCTCTCTCATCACACATACGTACAGAACCATACAATTTATTGTCCAAATTGGTGCAGTCTTTTCTATCCAAATCAACTTGAATGAAGTATTATTTACACAGAGTAGAATGTACCCATTTTAAATAAATTGTACGATGAGTGAGTTATCTACCAGTATATCACGGCTACGACCAAGGTAGAAAGCATTGCCATGACCCCCAAAAGTTCCAGTCCCCCCAACCGCCCCAGACAACTACTCATCTGCTTTCCATCACTACAAATTAGTTGTGTCTGTTCTAGAATTTCAAACAAATGAATCAATCATACAGCATGTACTTTTTGCATCTGGCTTCTTTCACTCCGGATAATGTTTTTAAGATTCATCCATGTTATGTGTCAACACCAAACTGATGTACTTTTTTTTTTTTTCTTTTTTGAGTGAAAGGTGCTATGAATAGTCATGTCAGTTCATAAGGTATAAGTCAGAACCTTCAGGACAAGTCAGGACAATGGTCACTCTATGTATGTGGGCAGTTTCTATCTTTTCTGCAAAAAGATGGAAACTTTTTGAGTCAAAATTAAGCTGGTTATGGGGTGCTTGGGTGACTCAGACAATCAAGCATCCAACTCTTGATTTTGGCTCAGGTCATGATCCTCAGGGTCCTGAGGTTGAGCCCCACATCTGGCTCCACGCTCGGCGCGGAGTCCACTTCTCCCTCTCCCTCTGCTCCTCCTCCCCACCTTATTCTCTCTCTCTCTGTCTCAAATAAATAAGTAAAATCCTTTTAAAAAGGGGGGGGGGTGATGAATGCTAAAGCCAGTGACTTATCACAAGAGACTTCAACACTGCATGTGTCAATGGACAAAAAAAAGAAACTTATATCCTTTAAATATATTATCTTCAACTACTCTACATTTTTGAGTGGTTATAAAGTTGTTTTTTTTATCACCAACTTGTACTAATGAAATGTTCTGTCAGTGATGATTGCAAAGAATTTGAAGAAATCATTAAAAATCTTGATCAGGAATTTTATGTTGCCGTTTCAGTCTGAAATTCGTCTAGGTGGCTCAGTAGGTTAAGTGGTTGCCTTTGGCTCTGGTCATGATCCCAGGGATCCTGGGATCGAGTCCTGCATCGGGCTCCCTGTTTAGCATGGAACCTGCTTCTCCTTCTGTCTGCCACTCCCCCAGCTTGTGTGCACTCTCTCTCTCTCTCTCTCTCTCTGGCAAATAAATAGATAAAAACTTTTTTTAAAAAAATGCTATGTTAATGCAAGGAAGTTCATGTTTGCCAACAAAATATTTGAAATGATTTTATTTAGGATTTTACACAAATTCAATGTTAATATTTTCTTTTACTTTGTACCTTACTGAAATTACATAACATGAAGAAATGTTATGCATTCGCTAAGCCCCACATACGTGTCCCCGAGTCCCCTTCAGTTTACCCCAGGTTCTGTACACATACTCTCATCTTCATGAGTGTTGTGACCAGAAAAAACGAACAGGCAGCACAGCCCCGACTCTGGTAGCCTGGGTTGGAAGCCTTTGTTTTGCTAAAGAAGTCTCTACTGCCCTCTAGTGATGATCTTTAGGGCTGAGTCTCCACAGTAAAACAGTGACGTAAAGGGTTATTCAATATATGGCTTTATATTTGCAAAGATATCATCCCTATCATGCAGGCAGTATGCCTGCTTTGGGTGAAAGCCTTCATGGCATTCCCCTGGTGCTGCATGGGGCCAGGAGAGGTCTCGTATTCCGTGATTCTTCCACTTCCTCTGTCTTCATCTCCTCTGTACTACAGCATAGGGAATATCTCTACCATCGCTGGCAAGAAGACGCCCTCTTGCCATCACCTAGAACCACCAGCCTCGGAACCCCTTCCCACCCCCCAGAACCCTACCCCCACAGATAGCACCCACTTTGTCCAGCACTCTGATAGCTACAAGCAAGCTCCTGGCCTCAGGTAGCCAGAGGATTCATGGGTCCCCTCAAAAAACACTGAGGAAAAAGGGGCCAGTTCCACCATAACACTCCTGCATGCCCACCCCATCGCCTAAGTGGAGACCTGGCCTTTTATGCCCTAGCAGCAGCAGGTAGCAAGTGGCCACCAAGAAAAAGCACAGAATCATCATCCATCAACTAATATATAAAGTACCAGTTTTAAGATATCAAGGTAAGTTACATAAAAGTTGTACGAAAGTTGGAGCATATAAAAGTTGAGGATAATTTTTGCAAGCAGCAAAAACTTTGTTGAGGACAGCAGAGCTCATCTGAAATGAGAACTACCAGGGCACCTGGGTGGCTCAGACTGTTGAGCATCTGCCTTTGGCTCGGGTCATGATACCAGGCTCCTGGGTCCCATTTTGGGCTCCCTGCTCTGCGGGGAGGCTGCTTCTCCTTCTCCTCCTGACTCTTGCTATCTCCTGCTAGTTCTATCGCTATCTCTGTCTCTCTCTCTCTGAAATTTAAAAAAAAAATAACATAACATAAAATAAAATAAAAAATAAGGTAAGTTTTTTAAATTTTTTTTAAGATTTTATTTATTTATTTGACAGACAGAGAGCACAAGTAGGCAGAGAGGCAGGCAGAGAGAGAGAGGAGGAAGCAGGCTCCCTGCTGAAGCAGAGAGCCCGATGTGGAACTCAGTCCCAGGATCCTGGAATCACGACCTGAGCCGAAGGCAGCTGCCCAACTCACTGAGCCACCCAGGCACCCAAAATAAAGTAAGTTTAAAAAAATAAAATGAGAACTACCATTGACGGCTGGGGTTATTTCAGTTATACTGTGAACGCAAATCCAGCACACTACAAATTCCACATAACACGTACTGGTATTTGGTTCCAGCCCGTCTCCATCTTTGGAGCCATCTCTAGCCTCCGATCCATTTGGAGACCTCTGAAGGCCTGAGGCCCTGGCTCCTTGTCTTCCCCACCCACCCCCCACCCCCCACCCCACCTACCCCCCACCCCCCACCCCACCTACCCCCCACCCCCCACCCCACCTTACCCCCCCCCCGCCACTTTTCTAGGCTGAGACCCAGAAGTCCATCTTGGGAAGGGTTGTCAGAAGAGGGAGTGTTAATTTCATGACTGCTGTGAGGAAGGACATCAGAAGGCCACAGGCTTTCTTGTCCAGCCTCTGCTTCTTAGTGGGACCTTCAGAAGCACACATTCCCTACCTAGGTGCTCCTGCCAGGAGATTAAATCCCAGTCTTGATGTCTAATAATTCCCTTTGCCCTAGACTTTGTGGGCAGACTTGCCTTGGGCTGGGCATGTGGACAGTAATCAGCCCCATCTCATCCTGGTCACAAATACGTATGGCACAACAAGGCAGGTACAACGGTGTCCAGGTGGGCTGGCTCTGGGCGTACCTCAGTTGAAGCCATAAAGCAGCTCTCCTGAGGACCCCACACACATACCGGCTGCCAGTCTCTGGATTAGCGGGGGCCTGCTAGGCCTACCCAAGACAGCAGTCCTCGGCAGATGGCTGCCACCAGTCACCATGGAACGGAGTTCTCATGGTCTCTCGAGGAATCTTCCCTAATCACATTGTTCTTTCTGAAGACAGATTTTTTTTTTAAGCTTTTATTTATTTATTTATTGGACAGACAGAGATCACAAGTAGGCAGAGAGGCAGGCAGAGAGAGAGAGAGAGGAGGAAGCAGGCTCCCTGCTGAGCAGAGAGCCTGATGTGGGACTCGATCCCAGGACCCTGGGATCATGACCTGAGCCAAAAGCAGAGGCTTTAACCCACTGAGCCACCCAGGTTCCCTGAAGACAGATTTTATCACAGGTTCTATTGGATAAGACTCTTTGGTTGCTAATAATTAAATACACACACACACACACACACACACACATTTCTGACTAACTCAAGCATTAAGAAGGCCCATGAAGCTGAAAAGTCCAGGAATGGCTAGCTTTAGGCAAAGCGTCTCATGGCAGGGCTCAAATGATGGCATTATCCAGTCTCCTCTGCCTCTGCTCCGCTCTCCTTGCTGACTTCAATCTCAGATTTCACATCTAAGGGAGAATGACTGCTAGCAACTTTAGCCCTTCATCTTCCCAGACCAAAGGCCAGTGGGAAAAGAACAAGTCTCTTCCCCAAAGCTCCTCCTGCTCCAGTCCTGGAATCTCACCCCGCTAGACAGCTGTTGAGCCCTCCTGAGCTGCACGCTGTAATCAGGTGATGGAACCAAACACGAGCTCAGGACGTCTAGGTTGTTTCCCACCCTGAAATATGGATCCTAAGGCAGCAGCAAACTCAAGTCCCAAATTCTGGGTCAAGACAACCTGTCCATGACCACTTCCTGGGGTCAAGTCCCCATTTCTACAGAATTCTTTGTCCTCTTATCTTTCCTTCTCTTTGCTGGGCTATCCACCCAGGGGCCTACCCCACGAAGCCTGTCCAGGTCAGCGGACCCTCCTTGCTTTTCATAATCTACTTCTCTGTACCTGCTTCACCACCTCCAAGTTTAGACTGGGGACTGGGAGAGCTTCTTTTAAAACACTTGGGTCTTTTAGCAGCAGGCAGCCAGAATTCCCAGGAAATTCTGGGAGAGTCAGAGCTTCTCCATGCCCTGAGATGCCCCCTGACCCAGGAGACCAGCTACAGCTCCAGGTGAAGGACTGGGAATTCAGGGCCATATAAAAGCAGTACAGGAAGCACCCAGCTTCCTTCCAGATGGTTCAGACTGTGGAGGGTCTTAAAGGCCATGCTGAAGGAGCTAAGACTTTATCCAACCATCCCAGCAGATAGACAATAGTCAAAAGCTCTTGTTGAATGGATAATGGATAGATGAACAAACAAGTAACCTAGCCCAGAGTTGGAAAGTGACTTGCCCTACATCACACAGCAAACAAGTAGGAGGAAGAGAACCAAACTCCAGGCCTCCTTCTGTCCATCCTGGGGTCCAGACTTCCTCCATCCCAGCAGGGCCGTTTGGGAAGCCTGAAGATTATCAGCCAACAGTTTCATTTCTCAGGGGCCCTAGACCTGTGCTCCTGACATTGGAACAGGAGCAGGAGCCTAGGGATTAGAAACTTGGACACAGTCAGCAGGAACCAGCAACTGGGAAACTTCAGGAAGGCACAAGCTGGCACTTAACGCTGAGGCCAGGGGATTTGAGTGAGTGAATTCTCTGGGTGTGAAATAGAGGGCGGGCAGAGAACCAGCCCACAGCTCAGCTACATTTTGTTCTGAGTGAGTCCAGACTCTGAGAACAGCCCATGTCTGACAAAGCTCAGACCACACCACCCTTATAGGGGTACAATTTCTGAAGAAGTTTCGGGAGAGATGGGGGGTAGGCATTTCTCCTGCTGAGCCTGGCCTTTTCCACCAGGCACAGAGCTCCCCACAGGCTGCCATTAAAGAGGCCAGGGACTGGGATTTCGAGTGGTGGGGAAGAGCCTACTTGCCCCTGGTTTAGAGGAGCCTGAAATTAATCTAAGGCAGGATAAATCTAGACTTCAAAGGTGAAAAGAGATCCAGAATTTCCATAAGAGCAAGAACTTGGCATCTATCTCACCACCGTATTCCCCAGTGCCTGGAACAGAGCTTGACACATAATAGATGCTCAATAAATATTTGTTGAGAAAATAATGGACTGAATAAGGTTTAGGGGAAGTAATTTTTCTCCCTTTTTGCTGCCTACAATCCCCTCTCTACCCCACCACCTGATACAAAGGCCTGGCAGGAGTCAAGTCCACAGCATTTATCAGTGGTTCATTGAGAACTTACCATCTGAGCGGTAGCCCACCCCAAATAGAACATGTCATCCTAGCTCCGCCAAACACGATGGATGGATGCAAAAGGTAACAGGCTGGAAATCAGGAAATTTAAGCCCTAGGGACAGCTCAGGATCTCTCAGGGACAGATACAAAAAAGCACTTTCAGAACATGTTCACATTTAATCATCTTACTATTATCCCCATTTTGTGAATGTGACAAGTAAGATGTGGGTAGCTGGATCACACAGCCGAGGAGTGGCAGCGCAAGCCCACGGAGGCTCCTCTCATCCTGTGAACTGACCATAGGCAGCTTCTTTGTCCTCCGGGGTCCACTTCCCAACCGTGATGCTGAGGACTCTGAAAGCAGTCCTGGACCTCCTGGGGTGGAGGCTTCCCCTGTGGGCCCTTGGGCCACTTGCCACCACCACCTCCTCAGGGAGCCTCGGGTCCCCTCACTGCAGGCCTGTCCAGGCTTGAATGTGCCAGGGTGCTGGGCATCGGGGACTGCCTGGGCACGTCTGAGACCACTATCAGGTCTAGATCTTTCTATCACCTTTCCCTAGAACAGAGAGTGGAAAAGCCGGACCAGGAAGGCAGGAAAGAAAGAAAAGGGAAAGAAGGAGGTGGTGAAGAGACACCCAGCCCCCCAGCACAGCCCCTCCCCTCCCCTTCAGTCAGTCCAGTCTGGGAGCCCCAGGCCTCGACAGGCCCCTTCATAAACCCATGGTCAGGGGAACCCCCTCAGAACACAGTTATTTAACACCCACAGAGGGCTGTGGGAGACAAGCTGTGCAGGTTCGGAAGCAAGATTCACGCCTGTCCCCCCAAAAAGTCACAGATCTCGAGGCTGGGGGCCGTGAGGAATGGGGGGTTAGACAAGACAAGGTCACCTTCAATTCAGCCTGAAAAATGCCAGTAGGGGGCAAGTCCAGGTGACTGGATGCACCCTGAGAGTTCAGGGAAGAAGGGGAGCATGGTGTCACTCCTGCCAGGATATGTCAGTGCCAGGGGTGTTTCAGCTTGGGAAAGAGCACAGACAGGGACAGGGGACACAGTCACCATGAGGAAACCTGCCATGTCCACCGGCTCTGGAGTCCTCCTTCCAGAACACAGCCTCCAGCCCTACTTTTTATTTCTACCAGCCTGCCCCTGAGCGTCCCAGTGAACTCCAGGCTCTGGACCTCTCCCAGTTCTCCCAGGGCAGGTCAGTCATGCACCCTCTGGCTTCCCTGACTTTTAGTCCCCTCTTCCCTGATCCCAGACCCTTTGCCAGTGAGGACTGCGGGAGGTCACTTACAGAAGTTCAGCCCCACTGTGGAGTCATGATCTCCATTTACCAGGGAGCCTTCCTGAAGACCCTCATTCAAGCCCCCAAGGTCTCCCCACTTTTGTAGCCAACAAGCCACCCTTCACTTCTCCCCTCAAGCCCCCAAATCATCCTTTGCCAATCTCAGTATTATGAATATCCTCTCCCTCTACTCCATGGACGGGGCGGTCAATCCACAGGCACTCTGTCAATTTCACTTCCTTCAAATCTGTACCTCTCTCATCCCCCATTTTTTCCCCCATAACTGATTCCCCCTGTCCAGTCTTAGCCAGGTCTTGTGCCAGCTTCACCCAGCTTTCTGATCCAGATGGATAGATAGACTCATACAGGGGTGTGTGTGTGTGTGTGTGTGTGTGTGTGTGTATCCTCTTGACTCTATGTTCTCTAGAAAACCCTGACTAATACAACCCTTCTCTCCAGTTCATCCAGGGAGGGATGTGGCCCAGGCTTCCTTCCTGGGGAAATTCAAGTAAGTGTGAGATCACTGTGGAGATCCTGGCGGTGCTGTAGCCTTCTTCTCTGGCACCAAGGATCCAACTTGAGCATCGCCCTCCTGGCCTGTCCTGCTCCTTGCAATCCTTCCAGGAATAGATTGGCTCGTGACCCAACACTGAGGAGGTCCCTTGTACGGATGAGACAAGATTATGAGAAAATGGATCTAATTTAAAGAAAATGTTGATAAGTGTAACAAACATTCCCTCTGCAGATTACATATCAATGCTGAAGAGTCACCAAACCTCTGGTCTCATCAGATTTAGTCACTCATGCACTCACTCCACAAATATTTATTGAATTTCTACACATTCCAGACACTATTTTAGGCTTTGGGAATGCAGCAGTGAACCAAAAAAAAAAAAAAAATTACATTCAAGGATAGAAAAACAGACAAGAAACAGATAGGTATAATATTTTACAGGAAGATCAAGAGCTAGCAAGAAAAATGAAGCATGGTAAGAGGAGGGATAGTGGAGAAGCCCAGGAGGGAGGTGTCTGATTTATGTAGAATGCCTGTAGAAAATCTTTTCGTGAAGGTAGCATTTGAACGGAGGCCCGAAGGAAGTGAGGGAGTGAGCCAGGCAGGTCTTTGAAAGAAGAGCTTTCCAAGCAGAGGGAACAGCAAATGCAAAGACCTTTCGGCGTGGCGTGCTGCCATCCTTGGGCAGCAAGAAGGCCAGTCTGGCTCAGTAAAGTGAACAAGAGAGAGTGTAGTAGAAGTAGTGGGAGGCCAAGTCAGATAGGATCGTAAGTCTGTGGTAAGAACTTTAAACTTCACTCTGAGACAGATGAAGAAGCCAGTGGAATGTTTGTCCAGGGTTGATAGTATTAACTCCATAAAATTCAGAAGAGGTGGACAGTAAAGGAAAGGGGAGAGCTGGTTTTACTGTCCAGAGCTCTGTGCCAGCATTTCCTGGGCACCTCTGTGACTGAATTCTCGACGCCCCATTGCTTTGCCTCCAGTGACTCAGGAAATGGGACCTGGTTCCACCTTAGGGAGAACCACTTGGCAACTGGAGAATGGTAGTGAGGGAGAAGGACCACCAGGGGGCCACACTTGGACGGTCATCTCTACAAGGTTATGGTATTGCCTTCAACATTGCTTCCACTAACTTTCTTCATTATAATCTTGTTGTGTCAACATCCCACCTTGAAAACTCTCTTCCAGGGGCACCTGGGTGGCTCAGTCGGTCAAGCATCTGCCTTCGGCTCAGGTCGTGATCCTGGGGTCCTGGGATCGAGCCCCACATCGGGCTCCCTGCTCAGCGAGAGTCTGCTCTCTCTCCCCACCCACACTCATGCTCTCTCTCTCTCTCTCTCTCAAATAAATAAGATCTTCAAAAACAAAAAACCGTCTTGTAGCACATGTGGCCAGAGAGACAGCTGCTCCCCTTCTCCCTGCTCACCAGAGTGTTCCTCTCCACCCTCTTCTCCTCCTTGATGACTGAGTATCGCGCAGCCTCTAGGCTTGAAGAAGTTCCTCCTCGGTCAGGGCACACAGAAGCTTCTCTCCTCCTTCCTCCCTTTCGGTTCCCACTGTCAATATTCTATAGCTATGGCCATTCTATCATCCCCTACACACTACTTCATTCCATTATGAGGTGAAGAGTCAGGAAACAATGAGAAGGGATAAGAAACAGAAAGAAAGGGAGAAATAAATCAAAGAAATTAGGAGCAAGAGCAGGAGGGAGGAGTTAAAGACTTCACCCCGAAGAGGTCGCTCAGGAACCTCTGCTTTCCCAAATGTGACCACTAAAGTTAAGAATGATGGCAGCAGGGGGCGCCTGGGTGGCTCTGTTGGTTAAGCATCTGCCTTTGGTTCAGGTCATGATCCCAGAGTCCTGGGCTGGAGTCCCACATCGGACTCCCTCTCCTGCTCTCTCTGTGTCAAATAAATAAATAAGATCTTAAAAAAAAAAAAAAACGATGGCAGCAGGAACCTCTACTAGAGGTTCCCCGAGGTCCAGGCATAGTCTTCTATCCCAGAGGGCTCGGCCATAGGGACAGACGAGAGCCCCAGCCAGGAAACATTCCTCCTGGAGGCTAGAGAAGCACACCATGTCCTTCTGCCCCACAGAAATGACATTTTCTCTTTCCTTTCCAAGTCTTTCCTTCCTGCCTTGAATGTCAGACATGTCCGAGTGCCCCCTCCCACCCCGCCATCCCTCCACATTGCGTGAAGCTATGCACGGGTTTCTCAGGGGTGAAGAATTGCGATGACTCAGCCCGGCCACCTGCATCCACTTCCCAGCTCTCTTGCCTGTGGCCCATCCTCGGGATGTCCTCCACACCACAGAGCAAGATGTGCCATCTCTGCCTTGGCTGAATCCAAATTCAAGAGAATTTTTCCATGATTTGTCACTTTCTGAGCGGGCTTACATAAAAAGTGTTGTTTCCAGGGCAAAGCAAAAAAATAATCAATGGAATTTAGAACAATCCTAGGAAAGGCTTGTCCCAGAGGAGAAGAGAAAATTCTTCTGCCCCAACTGAATCATCATTCTGCATAGTCCTGGCCCTGCAGGGACCCAGGAGCTCTTACTTCTATTAGAAGGGTCTTCTGGGACCCCACCCCTGACCTCTTTCCTCAAGACAGCGTGAAAGATATTTGCTCTGGTGCAAAGCTCCAAGGAAAGCAGATCAGAAGGTGTCCCTCCTGTCTTGTCTATTCTCCATATTCTGACAATTATGATTTATTTAACTCTTGAGTGAGTGATGGTCTCATTTATCCAACTGCCTACTTGACCCACTTGGATGTCTAATGGAGATCTTAACTTAACATGCCCAAATCTGGAGCACCTGGGTGGTTCAGTCAGTTAAGCATCTGACTCTTGATTTTGGCTCAAGGTCATGAGATCAAGCCCACATCAAGGTCCTCATTGGGCTCTGCACTCAGCAGGGAGTCAGCTTGAGATTCCCTCTCTCTCCTACTCCTTCTGTCCCTCCTCCCATCAAAGAATAAATAAATACATCTCAACATGCCCAGGTCTGAACTCTGGATTTCCTCCCCCAGTCTCTGAAGCTTCTCTCCTTGCTGTCTCCATATCTCCCAGTTAATAGCACCACTATCCACCCAGTTTCTGAAGCCTGAAACATGGGAGCCATATGTGGAGTCTCCCTCACCTACCGCATCTGATCTTCTTATTCTGTATCCAAAATGCGTCTTCAGTGCAGGACATCGGATCAAGCCACCATCACCTCTCAGCTAAAAGACTACAGTCGTTCCTACTTAGTCTCTTGTTGCCACGTGATCCCTCTCCAATCTATTTTCCACATAGCAGTTAGAGTAATTTATATTTTAATTTATATTTTATATTCATATTTTGTAATTTACATTTTAAAAATGTAAACCAGATCATATCAATCCTCATTTAAGCCGTGTCTCTCTCCAGCTTCCTCACCATAGCCAAAAAGATATGTCTCCTGCCTGGCCCCCTAGTTTCGTTTCATGCCACTTTCTCATTTGTCGGGCACACTTAGGCCACACTGCCTTTCCATTTCTGGAACACATTTTCTTTCCCACCTCATGGCCCTGGCATTTTTTTATATCCTGTTGCGTGTACATTTTTATCCCTCTACAATATCCTTCAGATCTCAGCTTAAAGGTCACTTCCTCAGGAGGCTTACTCTCTACATCCTTTCTAAATAGGTCCTCCCTCTAGTTCTCTGTTATTTTCTTTGGCTGTCCCATTTATTTCCTACACAATGTTTCCCCAATTAGCAGTTAATTCTATGTGTACATGTTTATAATCCATCTCCCTGACTTTTGCCTCTCATCCCCAGAAGAATGAGCCCAGGCCTAGAGGTAGACACATCAGTGACTCCAGCTGAGAGGCTCTGGGGAGACAGAGGCAGGGCACCAAGCTCCCTGAAGGAAGAAACCATGGCTTCTTTGTTGCTGTGTTCTCATTGTCTCGTACAGAATCTGGCAGAAGCACTTATTGAAAGACTGGATGGATGGGTTGGTGGGTGGGTAGGTGAGTAGGTGAATGAGGGATTTTCAGCCTTGGGCAAAAGCTATAGAAACCATGTCTAAGAGCTTTGCGCAGTGGCAGTATCGTAGCCAATGAGGTTTATCCGAGGCGCGATTATTGCTAATTGAAACCATGTCTAAGAAAGGGGAAGTGATTACCCAGAACAGACCCTGCACCTGCAGGAAACTTAATTAGACCCAAGTTCAAAGATGTTAACAATGTCATTTTAGTACCTGCATTGAGAAATAGGCTAGGCAGGTGATACCTGCCCACATCATGGGAAGGAGAATTAAAATCAAAAGAATGAAGAATATAGCCTGCTTTTCTCCTTCTTCTCCTTGAGCAGAGCTACTCAAATTCAGGTTAATCCTGTTAGTCAATGAGCTGATGTAGGATGAGCCATAATACGCTGGGACATATTTATATGACAGCCTTGATCCTTGGTTCACTCGGAGATCTGTCTCCTGGGGAAGGTCTGCTGCCCACTGACTCCCAGCAACCCTTGCAACCAGCAGAAGAGAAATGAATGGAAAGGAGAGACGACCAGTGCAGGAGCCAGCAGGACAGGAAGCACAGCCCATGCCAAGTGTCACTAGAATGGACACGCTGAAGTATGCAGGGCCACGGGGAGGAACAGGAGAAAAGGAAGAGAGCCTCCTCATTAATGCTGAGGTGGGGGGTTCCAGCCCAGCTACAAAATGGGTGAGTGCACAGTTCAGAGGGCATTGCTACTTGGCCCTAGCATTAAAGACAGCCTGTCCAGTAAGCAGAGATGCCAGAGATGAGAGGAACATGGAACCAGGCAGAGCTGCCTCGTGGCTCACAGAAGTCCATTCATCAGTGGTCAGAGGAATGGACAGCAGGTTCTAAGTTTGTAAGCGAGTATACACCCCAGGCAGTTTGGGCTCAGGAAAGTACAACCAAGTGAACTAGGAAGAAGGGACCAAGGGAGCAGCCCAGTCTATGGAGATACCAACACCGTAAGCTGGAACAACCCAACCAGGGGCGCAGCCTGGTGCTCCCCACACCCAGGCCACTGATAAGAAAATGATTTCAAGCCCTATGAATGAGGACCGAGGCTTCCATCAGTGTTGGCTTGGGCCCTGGGATGGGCTCGGGCCTGGAAATGGTAAAATCAATGGCTGCAATCATGAAGTTCTGGAGAGATCAAAGCAGGAGCAGCGAGGTGTACACGAAA
Source organism: Martes martes (assembly GCF_963455335.1). Classification (NCBI taxonomy): domain Eukaryota; kingdom Metazoa; phylum Chordata; class Mammalia; order Carnivora; family Mustelidae; genus Martes; species Martes martes. The sequence goes on from NC_137898.1 coordinate 50,364,928, forward strand.
ACTGACAGCTTCCTAGAGAACCTTAGCATTACTCCCCACAGCAAGAGGTGAAATAAAAGAAAAATGTTGCCGGGAGGTTTGAAGGACGACCAGGAGACATCAAATTTCCTTCCCCTTGGGGTCCTTCAGGAACTAGCTCTCGGGCCTGGCTTGAAGACTTTCCTCTGTAGCCTCAGGAAAAAGCTTGTCCACCAAAGGCCATTTTACGACTCTCTGATTCCCTAGTTTGAGCCAGGACTCAGGAGAAAGAGGCCCCTCCCCCATGTCTTGCCCCGGCCTTTCCTACATTCTGTCTTCAGAAGCAGCCTCCAGGTAAAGAAGATAAGAGCAAGGGGCCATCCTTCCCCCAGGATACTCACACCCCTGTGTGAGGTCACCCTATCAGGAACCCATGACACACACCTTCTGGGTCACAACTAGCCATACCACTGGTGTTTGGCTCCAAGCTCACTCCAAGGTCCGCCAACAACATTTTCTCTGATCAACACTGCTCATTCTGCAGTTGTTCCCGAGGGGAAACTGCATAGGCAAAGTCTATTTCACAATTGCTGGCTTGACATCAGGACCGAAGGAACAGTGTGTAGTGGAAAGAGCACTGGGCTGGGAGTTAGGAGCTCTGGGTCCAGCCCTGTTGCTGACACTAACAGGCGAGCTTCCATTTCCCTGCCCTGTCTCCCTCACAAAGGTAGAGCTGGGGTCAGAGGAGAAGCTCTTTGTGGTTCGTTTCTTACTGTAAGGACTTTGCCATGAAAAAGAGCCGTGGGCATGGCATCTCAGGTTGGGCTCCCCTTGGCAACATTTACAGATGTGACTCTGCTCCCTAGCCACAGCGGATTTTTACCAAGAGTGAGCCTCTCATAACCAGGGAATTTGAAATTGGGGAAGGAAGAGAGAGCAAGAGAGGAGGAGGCTCACGGGAATTCAGGAGTGATGGAGAAATCGTGCTTCCTTGCCACACAGTCTGGAGAGCAGAGAAACCCAGTCTGCAGCGAGTCAGGACGACGAAGCAAATGGGCAAGCCTGCAGACAGGAGAGGCCGGGAGAGCCCGGGGGACGTTCAGGGGTGGGTTCCAGGTCTCTCTGAAGTCTGGCTGCATCTCTTTCGAAGCTGGCTTTTAAAAACAGGTCCCTCTTTGAGCCCAAGCCTCCTGACAGCTTCCAAGTGGTGAGCGCTGACGGGGGCTGTCATCAGCTCCTGCTCCTCGGTCAGCTCGGTCAGCTCCATCTGCTCGGGCCTCTCCCCCACTGCTCTGTGCTCCAGCAGCCTAAGTCAGGCTCAAGTTCACGTGGGCATCTCACCCCCACCACACCACCCAGCCCAGTCCTTTGGCCCCAGTAGGTGCTCGGTCAACTTTTGTTGGGTTAGGACAGATAGAATCCACAAACAGCCATTCCTGCACGAGGCGTGTTCCTCAGGGCCAGTCCAGGCAGCTCTCCCTCCCTGCGAAAGGCTGTCTCTGGTGCCTGCCTCACGGCCAGCCCACAATGAATCCATGACCTGCCCGAGCCCTTCCGGCACTGCAACCCGTGACCCTGCGTGAGCCCGGGACTCGGCCCCTGCTGCAGCCAGCCCACAACTTCCCAAGTTTTATTTTCATTAACCCAACTGGAAAGTTGGACTTCATTCAGGATTGTGCTGAAAACCAGATGCTGGAGCTGGGCTCTGGTTTCCTAGATAAACACATTGCAATAATATGCATCTACCCGTGAAATGCTCTCTCTGTGGCGGCACGTGGCAGCTCTCCAGAAGAAAGAAAAACAGTGTCAAAGCTACATTTGAGGCTTCTCACTCCCCTTCCTGGACTAGCCAAGTTTTTTGTTGGCCCCATTGCTGGCCAGCTCCCTCTCTGCTGACTCCCCTCGTCTCTGCCCAGGATCTTAGCTTCTAGAAAGAACGTCAAGCCTTCCCCAATTCCCCCCACCCCATCTGGATAGAGACCCTTCCTCTGAGGTCCCATCATGTCCTGTGTCAACCCCAGTCCTGGGAATAATAAAATAGCATTGTGATTGTTTGACTTTGGAAACTGGTTCCTGCCCGAGCAGCTCAGAAGCTCCTGGAGGTGAAGGATGGAGCCTTGTTCTCTCTGACCCTGAGCTGGTGAAGAGAGTTGTTAATGTCCCTGAATGGGTGAAGAAAAAGGAGCCACCCCAGCCACATGTGGAGGAGGTGTGGGTTTCCAGAATGCTATTGGGGTCTGCTTCTCTCTAGCCATCCAATGTTCGTTGAACTTTTCACTTTGCAGCAGATTCCATGCCTCGCGTAGAGTAGGAGAGATTGTGACACATCTCTGCCCTCAAGAAGCCCACCATCCGGCGGGGAGACCACCCCAAGGGATACAGTAGGAGCATGAGGTTTTCCTTCCCCTTCCTCCACTTCTTACGTACACATAACCCCACCATCTCTTATGGGGAAAGCTTGTTATAGTCCCAGTAGAGGAACAGAAACTCTGCTAGCATAAAAACCTCAAGTTAGGGGCGCCCAGGTGGCTCAGTGGGTTAAAGCCTCTGCCTTCCGCTCAGGTCATGATCTCAGGTCCTGGGATTGAGCCCCGAATCGGGCTCTCTGCTCAGAGGGGAGCCTGCTTCCTCCTCTCTCTCTGCCTGCCTCTCTGCCTGCTTGTGATCTCTCTCTATGTCAAATAAATAAATAAAATCTTAAAAAAAAAAAAAACAGGTTACAGAAGACAATCAACACAAGGAAGAGGATGATTTGTTTTATGGACGCTTCTATCTAATAATTTTGAAAGACATTAAAACCCGAAGATCTTGGGGTAGGATGCCAACAGTTCTAGAATGGAGTTCAGACCCTGGGGGAGGTCAAGAAGTGGAAAAAAGAATCAAGACCATAAGGGAAGGGAAGAGAGCAAAGGGAACACCCATTTCCATATCTAAGGCTACTTCTGTTTGGACCCATGAATTCTTTGATGAGAAAATTAGTAAATATTTTGCGGCATGTTCTGGACTCTACAAGTGTCCATGACCCCCTGACAGTAAGAGTTAAGCCTGGTGGTGGACTGTAACCACCCCACATCCACCCATGCGCCACAGGAATAATCCAAGTGTTACAGCGACACTTCCGATCTGAAATTACCGGAAATGTACAAGGGCCTTTAGGAGCACAGAGGAAGGGAGGGCTTTTTAGGGGGGCCGTGCTCTCCTTCAGGAATATGTGTAGTCTGACATTGGGGTTCAAGCCCTGCTGTTGTCCTCCTTGCTGAGATCCTTGGCCTTTCTGGACTTCAGCTGCCTAAGGTGGGCAGTAAACATCCTATCACATTGCATATGGGGGGAGGCAATGTGGGAGGATGAGAACACGGATTCCAAGGGCAGCCAGAGGAGTCACAATGACAACCCCAGCTGTTGTTGTTGTCAGGGACATTTCCCTCTGACCAACTCACATCACTGCAGTTCTGCTCCAGTCCCCAGGGTGCTGCTGTGTTCTGAGGACAGTCAGACCCCAGAGAAGCATTTGGCTGCCGCACACTCCTGGCCCTCAGGTACCCACATGTATGACAGCATGGTAGCCCGGACGGGGGTCAGATCTGCCAAGAGAATAGGAAAGGCAGGACAAATCTCCCAATCATCTCACAGGCTGACATAAAAGCCAGCAGATACCAATAAGGGCTTGATTTAGACAATAAAATGTAATCCACATAAATGTTAATTAGGTCATTCACATTTTTATATGGGGAGAGAATTCAGTGTTTAAATTAAAAAGACTGAAGTTACATTTAGGAAATCGACAATGGTGGTGGCAGCAATGACAGGCAATGACACCATTTTTCGTGTATGTCAGACTTCTGTGTGACTGCTGTCCTAGGAACCACAGAATGTCTTGTTGTTCCAAATACATGACAATTCCTGTAGGGGAACTCAGCTGAGAGCCACAAGGCACTGAGAGTCCCAGAATCTGGGAGATGGGTGCCCTGCTCTGAAGGAGGGATCACTGGTGCACCAGTGCACCCCCCAAGCTACTTACATTTTAAGATCTTCAAACTGCCTATGGAGATCCTTTCCTTAATATTCTGATTTTCTTTTTTTTTTTAACTTTTTTTTGTATATATTTTTTAAGATTTTATTTATTTGACAGAGATCACAAGTAGGCAGAGAGGCAGGCAGAGAGAGAGAGAGAGAGGGAAGCAGGCTCCCCGCTGAGCAGAGAGCCCGATGCGGGACTCGATCCCAGGACCCTGAGATCATTACCTGAGCCGAAGGCAGCGGCTCAACCCACTGAGCCACCCAGGCGCCCCTATATTCTGATTTTCTAACAACACCTTAGCTTTTCTTATAGATTTATGGTTGCCATAGTACTTTGCAAATTTTAATATTTTGTTATGTATTTACTGCAAATCTTTCCCCCACCCAACTTTTTTTTTTCTTATTGCTTTCTCAGTCTATGCTTTTACTATTTGTCTGTCTGGGACCTGTTGGTGTTTCTCGAGGAAATGGACTAAGAGACAAACTCAGAGACAAGAAGTGGGGGAAGGTGCGGAGGTACCCAAAAAGGAAAAGGGAGAGCCTTGGAGAGAGAGAACCAGGGACTCGGGAAGGTGGCCAGGGACTAGGAAGGATCAAAAGACAAGAACTCGAGAGGGGGGACAGAATTCCAGAGAGTTTCTTTTGTGTTTGTAACTCACTGAGGCTGTTTTGGCTGGTACAAAAATATTGGGCAGTCAAATATCCAAGCCTCTTCCAGACTTCTAAATTTTTGCATCTTACTTAAAATGGGCTTCCCCCAAGAGATTAAAAAAAACTTTCATATATTTAGTTCCAAATTGTTTTAGTTTGTTCTTCAGTATTAAATCCATTTGAATTTTATTTTCATATATGTATGGGATAAAAATCTAACTCAATTCTTTTCCAAAGAATTATCTTTGGAAGATCTAATAACATCATTTTATAATTCACACTTATTTCCTTCCCATTAGCTTCTCATTTGAAATACCATTTTCATCATATACTAAACTCCCACACAGAGATGACTCTATTTCTGGACTGTATTCTGTTCCACTGAATTGACTATTCTTATGCCCAAACCACAATGTTTTAATCATTGTAGCTTTTTAGTATATTTTGATATTTGATAGGGCAAATTTTTCACCATTGTTTTTTCCAAAATGTTCTTGGCTAGGCTTGTGTTCTTTCTCTTCCAGATGAACTCAAGAGTCAGCGGTCAAGTTCCATAAAAAGTTCAGAACACATCAAATAATCTGTTTCTAAATGTTCCTCTTTTTCTGATTGCTGATGCGCTTCTCCTCAAACCCACCCCCACCTCCTGGAAGCAGTACCTATGGTCATTAGCAAGGCACTCCCAAAATTCTAACCGAACTATTAAAACTCCCACATTCTAAATAAAAATAGAAACATGTAAAAAGCAATACTCCTAGACTATTCCTGGGGTCAGAAGTAGGAAAAGCAAAATCTAATTTATTAGATTTAATAAATTTACTTTAAAAGTAAAAAGAATGAAGCAATCATAAAGGGTATTGGTCAATGATGCAAGTACCATCAAAAAGGATGAACATGAAAAGAAACAGAGATAGTATCCACAACATGAGGACAGACAGAGGGTCTATCATATGCTCCCTGGGACCCCAAATCTATCCCCTCAGCCCTATTCATTTTGGTGCCCACCAGACTGTCTTCTAACTGGTATACCTGTGTCTCTTGACCCAAGGACTTTTTCTGACTGCTGGAGCCCATTCTGCCTACATAGGCAGTGGGACGGATATGTTGGCAAATTAACTACTCAACCCAACACTGTGGTCAGCATCAACACTCAGCCAATGATTTATGAGGGTTGGTAGATAAAGAGTCCAGATCTCTTACTGGGGAGGGGGAGTAGGTTCATTACGTTAACACTGAGATGCATATTGTACACTGTGAGCTTAAGTTCCAGTTGCCCATGATGATAACTTCTTTGGAAAGACACTTGTATTGGCTTACCTCCCTTCTCTGTTTCACCTCCCTACTCTGCCACCATTGTTTCCTGTAACCACTTCCCAAATAAACTACTTGCACGCAAATCCTCTTTTCAGGGTTTGCTTTCAGAAGCACCCAAAAGAGAGTCAGCTCCTTGACCCAAAGCCTAAACCTAACCAGCTCTAGTGGCAGGTTTTCCTCCATCTTGGACATGAGAGGAATGGCTGATCAGACCTGTTGCCATCAAACCCCACCATCATAAATCAACCTCTCCGTCTGATTCCAAGTTCACCAAGCAACCTTCTGATTACAACCTGGATTCCCTGATGGTTTTTCTAGAGAAAAAGAGGGGACACTGACTAGAAGCAAAGGTCCAGTCCCCAAGGAGTTCTATTTTCTCATTGCCAATGAACAGCTGGCAAATAGCTTGCAAAACAAGCTGTTGCAAGTTTGGACGTTGAAACCTCCTTGTGTGTGAAATAAGGCCACTCTCAGTGTTGACAAAATTGCATTTCTAAGACCACTAGGTTGGGAACAAGGCTTTGTGCCGAGGTGACTTCCCAGGTAAAGGTGGCTTTATGAGGAGCCTAATGGAAGCCAAACAGCCTCTCCTGCCAGCACCTGACATAGCCACATACACAAACCTGCCTACAGGCTTCAGTGGCCATCTTCTACCTCTATTAAGTGAAGCAATAGATGGAATCACGCTTTTTCAAAGCTTTCTATCCACTCTTAGCAGAGAAATCTCTGTACATCATCAAGTTTTGTCCCCCAGGGTGTTCAAAATTCCAAGACCTCCTTTTCCGGTTAGACTTCTCTTTTCTACCTGAGTCATTCTAGACTGCTAGTTATGGGCATGATAATCATAACTCGGGGTTTTTTGAGATATCCCAGATTTCAAATATTATAAGCGCTAGCCATAAAATATTCAAAAATCCTTGAAATTCTAAGATTTCAGTGTCAAACTAACCTCTCCCATATTGCATTAACACTGGGAACTAGCCCAAAACAATTTTTGTAAGATGATGTGTCCTTGATGTTGGTTTGGATCTGAAAATCCTATTACAAAAGATTCCTGAGCTATGACACACACACACACATGCCTGAGCTGTTTCTAGTTCAATTACTCAGGCTGTTATATTTAACCAAAGGAATCCTTTATTCAGAACAACTTGATATTCCTTTTTATACATTGTCTTGTGTATTTTAAAGAATAAAATCATTTACATTGAAGTCCCCTTACAACAAAGTGAATTTTCTTAATAAAGAAAGGAGAGATAACAAGAGAAAGATAAGACGTCATTCGAACACCAGTGGCCCAGTGGCCCCATGGAGAGGAGAGAGAGTCTGGTGGCAGCTATGGAGCTGTCCACCAAGGAGGTGCTGACAATATCCTGGAGTTGGACAGGGGCTGCCCTCCTCAAGAATTGTGAAAGAACCCCCTCCACACCCTTACCACCACTCCCTCCCCCCAAAAATATAAAGCACTATGGGAATGTAGGTAAACATAGGCCAATGTGCCCTGGTTGGAATAGGGAAGACAATAATCAGTTGCCAGAGTCTTCTGAGTCTTCTCCACTCAAATCCAGACATATCTGCCCAAGACACCTTTCCTCTGATTCTAAACATTCAGCACAGTAGCTGCTATAGATGCCTCCAGGGGGTCTTGCAGTCCCTACAGATGCTAATTATGGAAAACCTAACAGGAAAACAGGACTAGTTGCTAGAAGGAGAGCTATCCATACCATCCCTCTAAAACACCCAGAAATTCCCCTTCATTCTCCATTTTCTACTCCAAGAGTAAGGACCTGAGGCCCTAACATCTCTCCTTCCTTGGAGGACTTGGAGAAAATAATTGATTGCCATTGACAGGGCAACTGATTGCCTTGGATGTATGTGACAGGCTGGCTGGCTCCAAACAAGTCACTCTTCTTCTCTAGGCTTGCTCTCATCATATGTAATATGAAGGGAATCAGAGCCCTTTTCCTGTCTCCTTGTCCTTGACCATCTTCCCTCAGTTATATGCCTCCCTACCAGGCTATTCACAGCCTTTTTGCAAAAGGCTTCTGCCACTCAAGTTCTCCAACACTAAGGACCCCTGACATAAACTCTGGGAATGAGGGCTTGGGGTGTGACCACCGTGGATATTGTATGAGCCTAAAACTCCTTGTTCTGGAGTATAATGGCGGGGGTGGGGGGGGCAGTGAAAAGGGCAATAAACTCCAAATGTTGGGAAAATCTTAAAGCATTGTCTCCCTCTCTTTCTTAAAGATTAGACTTTATTCTTATAAAAATGATACATGCTTTTCTTTTTTTTTTTAAAGGTTTTATCTATTTATTTGACAGACAGAGATCACAAGTAGGCAGAGAGGCAGGCAGAGATAGAAGGGAAAGCAGGCTCCCCGCCGAGCAGAGAGCCCGATGTGGGGCTCGATCCCAGGACCCTGAGATCATGACCTGCGCTGAAGACAGAGGCTTAACCCACTGAGCCACCCAGGCGCTCCGATACATGCTTTTCAAGATGCTAACTGAAAACAAAAACTAATTACATATACCATGATCCCATCTTTGTAACAAAACAATGTGTATTCACAAAATGTGTACCAACATGTATGAAAAAAGGTAGGAAAGAATGATAAGATTGTGAGTAATTTTTATTTTTCTTATTTAGCTATATTCTCTAACTTTTCTACATTGGCAATATATTGTTCTTATAATATGAAGGACTTTTTATTTATAAACTATTTTTAGAGAAAAAATGATACACGCTTATTATAAAGAATACACACAATGTTGAAGAACACAAAAAAGATATTTAAAAATCATCAAGATCCCACCACTTCAAAATAGTCGTGGCCAGTACAAGTGAACATCATTGTAGCTAGTTCTGTCTTTCTACAAACAGAGAGAGGCTAGATAGATAGTCAGGTAACCAATAAGGGAGAGTAGATGGATAGATGGATGGATGAATGGGTTGATGAATGGAAGGATAGACTGATGAATGAATATAAAGAAATAGTTGATTAAAAAGGGATCATACTTTATATACTGTCTAATAAAAGACGAGGCATCTCACTGGTGGGGCACCTGGGTGGCTCAGTCGGTTAAGCATCTGTCTTTGGCTCAGGTCGTGATCTCAGTGTCCTGGGATTGAGCCCCGTGTCAGGCTCCCTGCTCAGCAGTGAGTCTGCCTCTCCTCTACCTCTGCTGCTCCCCTTCCTTGTTCTCTCTCTCTCTCTCAAATGAATAATTAAATCTTTAAAAAAAAAAAAAAAAGGAGAGACACCTGACCGACTCAGCTAGTAGAGCGTGTGACTTTTGATCACAGGGTCATGAGTTCAAACCCTATGTTGGATGTAGTAATCACTTAAAAAATAAAAATTAAAAAAGGTACAAAATTTAATTTTCCTTGAATGTAACAAAAGACAATGACACTAAAGAAAAGCTAATAGAATTGCTTGACTTCCTTTATTCTCCACAAGAGATATTATTTTTCAAAGATACCTCTAAGGTTAAGGAAATATTTTTTTTTCAAAGATTTTATCCATTTATTTGACAGAGATCACAAATAGGCAGAGAAACAGGCAGAGAGAGAGAGGAGGAAGCAGGCTCCCCGCTGAGCAGAGAGCCCGATGTGGGGCTCGATCCCAGGACCCTGGGATCATGACCTGAGCCAAAGGCAGAGGCTTTAACCCACTGAGCCACCCAGGCACCCCAAAGGTTAAGGAAATATATTATAAAGAATATTAAGAGCCTGGAATCATTATTTTCCTTTAAACATGCTTCAATTTTAGACAGTATCTATCAATTGACGGGCTGCTAGGAAAGATAGGGAAATTAACACCCTTACACTTCCTTGCATTTCCCCTTCCCCACTTCCCGAATACTATGAGTAATACTGTTTTTTTCTATCTTTGTCTCTTAATGTGAGTCATTGTCAGTGCATATAATCAGGATTAAATGGTGCATGTAATGGAGAAATGTGTTGACATGGATGTCGATTATAGATTCCAAAGAATAACAAAAAAAGAAAAAAATTTCAAATTTTTTTGGCTACACAAACATAATAATTTCAACCATTTATGTGAACCTCTGACCTTGTGTGCCTCATTACTGTACATCACAAGAGTAATTTTATATGATGATCTTCAAATGTCAGGCTTTAAAATAATAATAAAATTAAATGAGTAAACAAACTGGATTATCTCTAAGGCTTTTTTGCAGCACTGTGACTTTTGCCCATCTGAGCTCAGAGAAAATGCGTCCTGTCTCACAGCAGATCCAGACTTGACGATAACAACAATTTCTAGCATTACTCAGCACTTAGTGACTGCCTGGCAGGGGGTAAATCCTTTACATATATTGGCTCGTTTAATTACCCCAACATTCCAATGAGAGCCATGCTTTGTCCTTTATTTTAAAAGTGAGGAAACAGGGGTCACTGGGTGGCTCAGTTGGTTAAGCATCTGCCTTCAGCTCAGGTCATGATCCCAGGGTCCTAGGATCGGCCACACATCAGAACCTGTTTCTCCCTCTCCTCCTGGCTTGCTATCTCTGTCTCTCTCAAGTAAATAAATAAAGTCTTTTTTTTTTTTAAGTAAGTAAATAAATAAAAGCGAGGAAACTGAGACAGAGTAGTTAAATAATGCTCAAGGTTCCACAACTTGGTGATCAGGGAGCCTAGATTCCAATGATCTTCCTAAAAAATAGCAGAGCTAGAATTTTAGCATTACAATTTTCCCCAATCAGTAACGCACTGGCTGTGTGGCTGTGGGTTCATTATTCATCCTCTCCGGGCCATAATGTTGTCTACAGAGTAAGGACTAATAAGGATTTCCCTGCCTGTTACTCAGGGATTCGCTGGGGACCAAGTGACCAGTGCCTGGCAAAGAGCCTTATTAAGCAGCAACAGCACCTTCTCCTCCTGGACTCAGTACGATAGGCAGCCGGCGGCCTTGGGCAGGACTCAGGCAGGAATCAACCTCTGCTGATGAGAAAAACAGGACCACAAGGTCGCAAAAACAAAACAGGCCTCCTGCCAGAGGACAGTTAGATGGGATAGGTGGGGCGTTCCAACAGCCGTGAACGCTTTGCTAAGTTCACATTCAGGGTGAATTCGAGCAAGACACTATGTGTTCATTTGGTTCATTGTCAAACTACTATTTGACAGAAAGTCATTGCACGGAGAGAATGTCAAGAGAACCACTGGCTATCATCTCCACTCCCTCGAGCCAGCTCTTTTCTCTCTGGCCCCAGAACAGACCCTCTTGGCCCGGCCAAGCTATCAACCTGCATCTTCAGATGTGATGCCTAAAAGAAGATCAGAGAAAGGCCCCTTCAGAATGTCAGGCGGTATGAAGAAGGAGGCTACCAGGCCAGCCTTCTGAGCCCTGGAGCTCCTAGGACACAGGAGAGCTGACTTCTGACTGAAACTCAAAAATATGACCTTGAGCAAGTCCCTTTTCCTCTCAGGGTTCCCCCCCTTTCTTTAATACAGGGCTTCCTGGATGTTCTCCCAAGGCTCTTCTAACTCTGCCCTCGTGCTGGATATTCTGGGGAGAGGTGCAGCACGGATATGACTGACTGTGATTGATCTGGGAGATGGCCAGACAGAGAGCAATCCGGCAAGAATCTAGAGACCACAGACTAAGATAAAGTGCAGTTTAAGAACGCTGGCTGACCGTGTAAATTTATAAAGCCAAAGCACTTGGTTTGTAGGGCAAAGAGGAAAAGACAACACAGCCAGGAGGACCTTATGGGGACAGGGGTTTTTAACCAGTGGTCATTGGGATCCTCTATTTTATATTATATGGAAGGTACGGGAGAGACCAAGGGAAAGAGAAGCTCCAGGAGCTCCCAAGATGAATAAGACATGGTGTGTGCCATCATAGGAATTGTAATCTAGGGTAAGAGACAGCTGTGGACTGAGTTGAGGAAGGAAGGGGGTGTGGAGCCATTCTCAAATCCTGAGCTAGATGTGCATGGTCAAAGTGGAGATCCTCCCTGGTCTGGGGGTAGGAAAGCTAGCTAGGTAGGAGGGACACTCTAGAATACCATCCCAGAGCCTTGGCAAAAAGGAGAGAGCCCAGAAGCTCTAGGAATCAGATATCACTCCAGTTTCACACCTCAGTCAAGCCCTGTCTCTCTAAAGGATGGCCGTTTCTCGGGGAGCCAAAAAAGAGCCACAGCTCCCCTCCAGACTGCCCAACGCCAGCACCAAGGCCTCACAACCTTTCAGCAGACGCCAAGATTCACAGACCTAGTCCCAGACTCAACACTTACCTCATTACCCACAGGGCTTTTCTCTGAGAGCCGGGTCAGCGTCCCACATGCTAGGGAGCCTGAAGGAGTGAGAAAGAGGCTAGATTTTCCCCACTAGATTATCAGGAACAAGGCTGTTCCTGTCTTACTGGCTTTCTGTGCTCTTCTGTGGGTTTACTGTGTAGGCCAGACAGATAGGAACGGGGACAGCTCATCTGGGACTTGCCCCCTCTGCCCTGGAATGTTGACTACATGCTGTGGATCCACCTGCGCAGGCCTCCCCCTGGAGCAGATCTGAAAGGCCTCTATGACCCAGGACTTTGTCAAAGTGACAAAAGGATCATTTGAAAGAACTGCACCCATCCTATGTTATCAACCATATATTCCTGTTTATTAATTATATATGTATACGTATGTGTGTGTGTGTATAAATACATATGCATGTATATGTATTACACATATACATTATACAGCTTACATTATAATGTAATACACATTACATTATAGTGTGTGTGTGTGTGTGTGTGTGTGTGTGTGTGTGTGTATTAATGTACAGCAATCCCAGCCACATCGGGGGTTTAAGATTAACTACTCATCCCTCCTCACCGGTATAGGATCCGGGTAGACTTTCTGGGCTCGTCTTACCTGGTCTTCTTGCTGACCTGACAGTGTATCACGTACTCACTCGCCTCTCCACCTCTTGATCTGCGTCCCACACAGACTCACACTAAACCTCCAGAGGCCAGTCACTTCCTTCTAGCAGATTCCATTTACTAACTGATGACAATTCCCCATATCCACCCTGCTTTTTTTAAAAATTTGTAATTGTGGTTAAAAAAAAAAACCCACATAACATAAAATTTACCATCTTCTCCTTTTTTCAGGGTCCTTTCAGGAGTGGTGAGCATATCCAGATTGTTGCTCCCCACCCCTCCTTTGGTCATTACCCGGAGCCCAGTCTTGAAGGGACAGAGGCCTCATTCATTGTAACTAGATTGCTTCCAGGGATTTGACTCCTATCGGCAGAGAATGCTGTGGGTGTAAAGAGGAAGTGCAGGAGGTTCCTGTCTCACCTCAAATGCATTCAGTCAATAGCTCTTGTAAGTTATCTGTACATGTTGCTGACTCCGTGGATAAAAGGTCGGTTCCTGCCACCAGGAGCCTTAGGCCAGGCTGTGACATGGCTCTCTTCCAGGGGACCTGTCTCACGTGGGGAACAGATCTACATGTACTGATAACACAACCGGAATTCGGTCCTCCAGTCAGATGGGGGCACCAGAGGACTCCGTCTTTAAGAATGGAAGGCGCCTGCCCATGTGGTGCTTGCTTTGATTTTTGGGAAAAGTGCTTGGAGGAAACAAGTCATGTAATGTGAGTTTCTTCATCTGTAAAACGGGAATAGTGTCCACCTTATAGATTACTGCAGAGCGCAGAAATGATCATGTACGTGAACCATTTACTTTGAAGTCAGACATAACAAGTGCTTCATGAGAAGAGTAACAGTTGTTCCTATTGTTGAACCCCAGATTTTCCCAAGCCCTGCAAGGCTACAAGCCTGAGTGAAGAAGCTTAAACAGTCATAGTTCTGATTTCACCAGCTTATTGCGCCCACTTGATAACTTAGGCCCTCAATCCTAAGGACTGTGTCCCTCAGGGGGTATCTCTGCTCACCCATCTCTGACTTCCATTACTCCGCAGAGCTCCGGCTTCCATTACTCCGAAGAAGCACCACCACAGGTGTGCTTCTCACGGTGTCACACCAGCTCTCCCTCTCTCTCTCTCCCACTCTCTCCACGGTGAACAAGGGTGCCCCAAGGCAATGGGGCTGGTACACCAATGTTTTACACTCTTCATCAAGTGGCTTCCGTGTTTGCTTAAAACTCCCTGTTCATCACAAGACAGGCTTGAGCGAGTCTCTTGGAATTGGGTTAAGAGATATTTCTAGGTGATAGACACCAAGCAGTGTTCATATGTCCTGCCCTCTCCTCCCCTGGGTTGAGTGCTGTCCTGAGAGGTTCCTCAGCAACCAAGCACAAAGACATGGGACCGATCTGTCCCAGAGCAAGAGACACAACCAGGCCAAGGAGAGATCTAGCATCATTCCCATACTGTGCTTTGATATCCAAAAACACAACCTCCCTAGCATCTGGCCCAGATTAGTTATCTATTGCTGCTAATGAGTTATTCCAAACTTACTAGCTTAAAACAACAAATATTTATTATGGAATCAGGACTTCGGGAGAGGCTTAGCAAGGTGGTTCTAGATCAAGGTCTTTCCTAAGGTTGCAGGCAAGGTGTCAGCGAGGGCTACAGTCTTTGAGGCTTGATTGGATCTGGAGCCTCAAGCTTACTCACAGGGCAGGAGGCTTTAGTTCCTTGCCACGTGGACCTCTCCATAGTATCTGAAGACAGGTCTTCCCAGAGTGAATTATCAAAAGAGAGACAGAGAGAGTAACCAAGACAGAAACTGCAATTGCTTATAAGCTAATGTTGGAAGTGACATACCACCACTTCTGCCCCATTCTATCGATCATGCAGACCTACCTTGGTATCAGGTGGAAGAAAGTGACACAAGGGTGTGAATGGCAGGAAGTGGGCAACAACAGGGTCATCTTGGAAGCTGGCTACCACACGCCCTCTGCCCACTTCTGCTCCAGCTCTACGATCTTGCCTGAGAACCCTCCTCTCTTCATGGTCAAAGAGGGGACTTTAGGGACCCTGAGGATGGAGCTAAGCAGTGACAAGGTAACACTGGGATCCGGGGATACGTTTGCAAAGAATAGGAACCAGAAAAAGAGAGAGCAAGACAGAGGTGGACAGAAGTAAATCAAGAGATGAAGAGTCTTGAAAAAAAAGAAAGAAAGCAAGTCTCGAGATATTGTGGAACAGTAAGACCTAGGAATACACAGGACCATGGTTAATCATCCACTGAGGTAAGACTGATAGAAAGAAGTGGTTTAAAACAACAAAGTGTGGAGCGCCCGGGTGGCTCAGTCGTAAAGCGTCTGCCTTCAGCTCAGGTCATGATCCCAGGGAGGGATCAAGCCCCACATTGGGCTCCCTGCTCGGTGAGCCTGCTTTTCCCTCTCCCTCTCCCCCTACTTCTGTTCCCTCTCTCCCTGTGTCTCTCTCTGTCAAATAAATAAATAAAATCTTAAATAAAATAAAACAACAAAGGTATATTTCCCACTACGCTATCTGTCCGTGGCTAGAGGCTCTTCTCCACATCTCCTCACTTAGGAACTTAAGCCAGTAGATCAGTCATCTTCTTGAACATCACCTAAACCATTGCCAGAAAGAGAGCTCTGAAGGGTCTTTTATTGGCAATGAGATGCTCTGGACCAGAAGTGATGTATATGCCTTTCATTCACAGCCCATTGGCCATAAATGGTCACTTGGGCTCCAGCCAGCCACAGGCTGCCCGGAAGTGCAATCTTACCACATGCTTGGAATAGAGAACTGGAAATATTTGGCAAATGGCATTCTCAATGATTCTTCAAAGTCTAAGAGAGGAACAGACTTTCTAGAGAGTAAGTCAGGGAAGGGCTGTGGGCTGGGTCCTGGGACCTAGCCTAGAGTATGGCAAAATGAGGCTTTTCTAGGGCTGTGTTCTGACTCTCTGCCGTTACTCCATCCCCCCTGGGCTCCACTCATCCTTTGCTGCCTCACACAGCAGTACAAAGGAGCAAGCATCTCTTGAGTCCTCTGTGTCAGGCTTGGGTCATTCCCTGGCTTTCCCCATACACTGCAGCCCTCCCTCACCCAGCCCTTTGATCCCAGGGGAAGATGCCTAGAAACCAGGTCACACACCCACCAAATTTCATGCTCCAAACCATGGTCACCCCCCTGGGATCCCAGGGGACCTCTCTCAACACACTTCTTAGAGATGAGTATACCTCTAGCCCAAGCCTAACCACCTAACCATGGTTCCTGGCAGATAGATCTAGAACAAGTTCCCAACAGACCTGCGAGGTCACTGGAGAAGTGAGGTCCTTTCCTGCCTAGGCCCCACTTCTCTGCCTTTTGATTAGAAGATCAAGATCTCACCCCCACTAGCCAGCCCAGGCCACCCAACCCAGGCAAAAGTCCCACGTCTCCAGCAGAACTTTCACAAAGGGACCTGGAGGTGGCTGGGGAATAAGACATTGTAACACTCGGGCTTGTTTCCCTGACAGACTCCACAGGACCTCCTCAAGTGTTGTTTGTTTGTCTTTACATTCTCACTTCCAAAAACATCTTAGGTTTAAGCTGTTTAGTTATTGACCAGGCTTACGGACTCCATTCCCTCACTCACAGATTAAGAAACATCCATGAGGGGCGCCTGGGTGGCTCAGTTGGTTGGGCGGCTGCCTTCGGCTCAGATCATGATCCCAGCGTCCTGGGATCGAGTCCCACATCGGGCTCCTTGCTTGGAGGGGAGCCTGCTTCTCCCTCTGCCTGTGCTCGCTCACTCTCTCTCCCTCTCTCTCTGACAAATAGATGAGTAAAATCTTAAAAAAAAAAAAAAGAAAGAAAGAAACATCCATGATAGGTTGCCTGGGTGGCTCAGTTGGTTAAGCAACTGCCTTCAGCTCAGGTAATGATCCTAAAGTCCAAGGATCAAGTCCCGCATGGAGCTCCCTGCTCAGTGGGGAGTCTGCTTCTCCCTCTGACCCTCTCCCCTCTCATACTATCTCTCTCTTTCTCTCATTCGCTCTCAAATAAATAAATAAAATCCTTAAAAAAAAAGAAAAGAAAAGAAAAAAAGAAACATCCATGGCACTCAACCCCAACCTCTTATCCCCTCCCCTAAGCCATCCCTGATAAGCATAGGACACAAGTGAAATCAGTGTCCTTGCCAGACAAACAAGATTTCTAGCTTCCCCTTCCACCAGACTACCTCTTAGCCCTTCCAATGGAGAAAGTCTAGAGCCAACAGTGCCTCTAAGGCCCAAGGCATTCAGAGATCAACTGTCCAGGAAGGGGTTCAGCCATAGAAACTCAGGACATTTGTCACATGAACTTTGTCATTAGATTTTATGCTGAGGTGCCAATCTCATCTCCTGGTTCTTGACTGAAAACAGTTACAATGGTAATGATCCAGGAGGAGGCAGAGAAAACCTCTGAATGGGGCAGTCAGGAACTCGTCTTGGGTTAGCTGGTATTTAAGTTGGGTCTTGATAGTTGGGAAGATTCTTGGCACATGGTGATAAGAAGGGAAGAGGTTAGTTTAAGGGAACAGCGTGAACAAAAGCAAGGAGGTGAAACTCTGGCTGATTGATAGACTAAGTGCAGTGGAGCAGGGGAGGTAAGGCTGGAAAGCCAGCCTGAAAACCCATCATAGAGAGTCTTTCATGTCAGCTAAGAAGTTACCTTGATTCATAGGAGAGATACCGTAATAATCAGAAAAGGAGCGCCTGGCTGGCTCAGTCAGAACAGCATGTGACTCTTGATTTCAGGGTCATGAGTTCAAGCCCCACACTGGGCACAGAGGATATAAATTTTTTTTTTTAAATTTTAAAGAATAAAGAAATAGCTTAAGTAACATACATAGAATTTTTACTAGGTTAGGCATTAGGCCAAATGCTTTATATGCATTATTATCTCACAGCAACCTAACAAATATATGTTATATTCCTATTTTAAAGATGAGGAACAATGGCTCAGGGAAGTCACATTACTTGTCCAAGATCACACAGCTAGTAAATGACATACCCAGGATTCAAGCACAAATCTGCCTGACTCTAGTTGCCATACCCTGAACCACTAGATGAGATTAAATAGTGACAAACAACATACTTACAAAAGTGCCTCCCCATGGCCTTAGCCTTAGATGGCATCAGGGGCGACTGGCAAGAAAAGTGTCAACCTGAGCCAGACAATTCACTGCATAGTTGGGCCTCACCACCTGGTGTCATTCACAGCTGACAGCTGAACAGAAGGCTGGACATACAAATTGTCTCAGGTGGCAGGAAAGGACAGGGAAGCAGCGGGGCGGGGGAGCGGGGGGCTGGGAGCAGCAGGCTAGAGTGCAGAGGTGTAAGTCATAGATACTTCTTGGGCCACATCTGTCTCTGGGGACACTATATTCATATTGGACAAAGGTCCAGACTAAATGTGACCCCTTCCTCACTCTGGGATCCATGTCCTGCCACAACACACCAGATCTCCTCAGAGGTGCCCTTTGGTATAAATGTGATTTGTTGGGGCGCCTGGGTGGCTCAGTGAGTTAAAGCCTCTCCCTTCAGCTCAGGTCATGATTCCAGGGTCCTGGGAACGAGCCCCACATCTGGCTCTCTGCTCAGCAGGGAGCCACTTCCTCCTCTCTCTCTGCCTGCCTCTCTACCTACTTGTAATCTCTGTCTATCAAATAAATAAATAAAATCTTTTTTTAAAATGCGATTTGTTTTTCCCCCATAAGGGCAGAGCCATTTGGGTCTATTCTAGCATTTTCTCCAGAGGCAGCCAGAACAACTCATTGCCTCACTACAACACCCCCTTCAAACCAGTCGCTCTGGAGAATTCCCAAGGACTTCAAGATATCTGTGAACACCAAACCTATGAACGTGAGTCCCATTCTCCACACCGCTGGCTGCAGGAAGCCACGTCAGGGACAGACATGGTGGCCAGAGGGCAGGTGAGGGCAGCAGAGAGCTGGCAGCAGAAGCTCAGGAGAGAGCTAGGAGTGCAGCTGGGCGAGAGCTCCAGGAGGAAGTGGGAGGAGCCCATGGAGAACCACCATCTGCCAAGGAAATCCCCTCTTCTGAGTTCACACAGAGGGCAGCTCAGGTTGCAGCTCAGTTGTGAGGGGAGCTCACTGGGAAGTCAGCCTGAAGGAGAAAGGAAAGCAGGAAGATGCCAGAGACAACAGCACTGAGAGTCAAGAAGAGGGCCCAGAACATGCCGGAGGTCGCCAGGGTCCTGGAGTAGCTCTGAACACAGGTCAGCCCTGCTCTCGCCAGCCAGGAGAACAGAGAGGAATTCAGGCAAAAAAAGCAAAGAAAGGCGGCCTGGCTCATTTTATGAGGTCATCATAACCCTGATAATAAAACCTGTCAAGAACAGCATATACGCAAAAAGAAACAACGGTGCCTCAATTTTAAATGTGGACAGAAAATTTTTGAGAAAACCTGAACAAACTGGATTAAAGGACATTAAAAAATCAACCATGGTAGCCAAACAGGGTTTATGTTAGCAATGTAGAAATTGTTTGGCGTTAGGAAATGTATTAAAATTAAACAGTTCATCAATAAGAAAAACAAATCACCTAAATCTTGATTCTGAAAAGCATTTGCTAGATTTCCACATCCATTTCTGGGTTTTTTTTTAACCTTTAAACTTGTAGGAAGAGTGGGATAATCTCTTAACATAATGAAGACCAGCAATAAAATTGAAATACTAGAGACTACTCCATTAAAATCAGTAACCAGAAAAGGAAGCTCTGTCTCACGGTTATTATTTAATATTATTCTAGAAATTAAGGCTAATGCAATAAAGGAAGGCATAAAACAAAAACAAAAGGTGCTAAGGTGAAACTGTCTTTATTTATCAATGCTGTACCTTAGTTACCAATGCTATATACTAAAATTCCAAGATAACTTCCAGAAATGAAACAATAGTTAAGAAGAACTTTTTTTTTTTTTTTAAGATTTTACTTACTTATTTGAGAGAGAGAAACAGCTCAAGCAAGACAGGAGAGGGGGAGGGAAAGGAAGGAGCAGAGGAGAGGGAGAAGCGACTCCCCACTGAGTGAGAAACCCAATGTGGGGCTCAATCCCAGGACCCTGGGATCATGACCTGAGCCAAAGGCAGACACTCAACCGACTGAGTCACCCAGACATCCCTAAGTAGAGCTTTTTAAAAAGCACTCAGAATAAAAGAAACGTGAGTTAAACCAATACATTACGTAAACTTTTTTAACCTCTAGAATGTTAACATTCAAAAAATTTGAAAATACGTCATTGACAAGTGTGTGGGTAAACAGATACTCTCATACATTGCTGATGGTATTATACAGTGCTACAGTCTCTATGGACAACAATGTGGTAATACTTAAAAATTATAAGTGCACATGCTTTTTAATCCCGAAATGCCTTTTCTTGGAATTTATCCTGCAGCTATCCTTGTATATATGTAATTTTAGTATATGTGCTGCCGAAGCGAGCACTCCTTGTATATATGTAAAAAAAAAAAAAAAATGTGTTGCAATGTTACTCTTATTTATTGTTATTGGAAACATCAAATAATTTATTTATTGTTAATGGAAACATCAAAAAAAAAAAAAAGAAAGAAAGAAAATGGGGGCACCTGGGTGGCTCAGTGGGTTAAAGCCTCTGCCTTCGGCTCAGGTCATGATCCCGGGGTCCTGGGATCGAGCCCCGCATCAGGCTCTCTGCTCAGCAGGGAACCTGCCTCCCCCCTCTCTCTCCGCCTGCCTCTCCTCCTGCTTGTGATCTCTGTCAAATAAATAAATAAAATCTTAAAAAAAAAAGAAGAAGAAGAAGAAAGAAGGAAAATGGAAATAAATCTATCAATAGGAAACTGTTCCGTAAATTGTGGTAGCCACATAATGGTATATTATGCAGCTGTAAAAAATGATAGGGAAGATTTCATGTCCTGAAATGGAATGAATGCCAAGATACAATGTGGGTTTTGTTTCTTTGTTTGTTTGTTTTTAAAGATTTTATTTATTTATTTGAGAGAGAGCGTGAGCAGGGGAGGAGGGTTAGAAGGAAGAGAAGCAGACTCCCCACACGCAAGAAACCCAATGCAAGGCTCAATCCTGTGACTCCTGATCATGACCTAAGCCAAAGGCAGACCTTTAACTGACTGAGCCACCCGGGTGCCCCCACCAAGATGTAATAAATGAAAATGCAAAGTACATAAGTCTGTGCATAGTTTACAACCAATTGTGTGTATATTATTTTTTAAGCACAAAAATTTATATTTACATATTTACTAAACTATGTGTAAAAATATCTATGAATAAGTGCACAACAACAACAAAAACCTAGCAATGGCACGTGTGGATGGCACAGTCAATTGAATGATGGCCTCTTGTTTTCTGCTGAGATCATGATCTCAGGGTCATGAGATCTAGTCAAGGGTAGGGCTCCCAGCTCAGCACAGAGTCTGCTTGGGTTTCTCTCTCCCACTCTCTCTGCCCCTCCCCCTGCTCTTTCTCTCTCTCTCAAATAAATAAATAAACCTTAAAACAACAACAACAACAAAATAGGGCCACCTGGGTGGCTCAGTCGGTTAAGCAGCTGCCTTCAGCTCAGGTCATGATCCCAGAGTTCGGGGATCAGGCCACATTGGGCTCCCCATCCGTGTGGGAGCTTGCTTCTCCCTCTCCTCCTGCCCGCTGTTCACTCTCTCTCTCTCTGTCAAGTGAATAAATAAAATCTTTTTTAAAAAATTAAATAACAACATTTACTTTATTTGTATACCCTTTTCTATGATTTGAGTTTTAGGCCAAGTAAATATATTACCTCTTCATAAATACATTTAATATAAAGAAAGAAGAGCTGGGGGAAATGTTTCCAAGAAGACTGTTTAAGATTCTTTGTTTTGCCAGATAGAAAATATATATAAACTACTATTATAAAGCATTACAAAGCTTTGTAATGGTGGAAAGTACTGACAAACATGCAAATTACTAATTTTAGATGTGATAAAAGACACATTAGAAATTAATGGGGAGCTTTTCCACCCCACGCCCACCACCGCCCCACCCTCTCCAGTGTGGCTCTGGCTGCATCTCACTGGCTCAGAGCTCCCAGCAGCACCCCTCCCCCCACCAAGCTAGTGCCGCCCTCCTCTCTCCAGCCGCTGTCGCTGTCGTGACCCTGCACTGAGACCTCATCAGCCAGGACGAGATGTTCTCAGACATCTACAAGATCTGGGAGATTGCCTCCCGCCATGCCTGGGGGTGGAGGGGAAAGTTGGTCAGTGGGACAGATAACGCTGATGACTCATTCACTGGTGGACGTGCCTCTGCTGAACGCCCCGAGGTTGAAAGTACCCAACACACTGCCACCACTGGTGTCGATATCGTCACCAAACATCACTTGCAGGAAACCAGCTCGACAAAAGAAGCCTACAAGAACTACATCAAAGATGTAATCAATCAAAGGCAAACTTGAAGAGCAGAGGCTTCTATGACAGGCACTGCAGAACACATCAAGCACAACCTTGCTGATTTCGAAAACTACCAGATTTTTATTGGAGAGAACATGAATCCAGATGGTGTGGTTGCTCTGCTGGACTGCCATCTGTGATTTTCTTTCTCTCTTTTTTTTAAGATATATGTATTTATTTATTTTGAGGGAGCGAGAGCAGGACGATGGGGCAGAGGGAGGAGAGAGAGAATCTCAAGCAGACTCCCCACTGAGCTTAGAGCCTGAAGTGGGGCTTGATCCCACAATCCTGAGATCATGACCTGAGCCAAAATCAGGAGTCCCCCCTTATTTCAAAGACTCGGCTATCCACACATCTCATCTATGATTTCCTTTAAGGATGGTTTAGAAATGGAAAAATGAATTTGGCTATTACTTTGGAGTATCACCTGTTGTCATAACTGGCTGGCTCCTCTTCATCCACACAACACCAGGACTTAGGCAAATGGGACTGATGTCATCTTCAGCTCTTCCTTTATTTTGACTGTGATTTATTTGGATCAGAGGCATTATTTTTTAACATTTTATTTATTTATTTGACAGAGCGAGGGAACACAAGCAGGGGGAGTGGGAGAGGGAGAAGCAGGCTTCCCACCTAGCAGGGAGCCCAATGCGGGGCTCGATCTCATGACCCCGGGATCATGACCTGAGCCAAGGCAGACGCCTAACAGACTGAGCCACCCAGGCTCCCCTGGAGCAGAGGCATTATTGTTAAGAAAAAACCATGTTGGGCACCTGGTGGCTCAGTCACTGGATGTCTGCCTTCGGCTCAGGTCATGATCCTGGGGTCCTGGGATTGAGACCCACATCGGGCTCCCTGCTCAGTGGGAAGCCTGCTTCTCCCTCTCCCACTCCCCCTGCTTGTGTTCCCTCTCTCTCTGTGTGTCTCTCTCTCCGTCAAATAAATAAAATCTTAAAAAAAAAATGTCATGTGGGTTGTCTAAAATTAAAATGCATTTAAACTCATTTGAAAGAATGTCTCTTAGTTTCATACATTTTTAAATCCACCCTGCGTTGTGTCCTGGAGAAGCTAGAGCCTGGCTGGAGACTATTGCTAGAAAGCTTAAGGCCTGCAGACAACTCTTGCAGGGAAAATTACTTCTGGGACTGGAATACAAAAAACAAGAACCAAATGTCTTAATTCTGAGTTCAAGCAAAGGGAAGGGGCATGCATGCAAATGTGCCGACATTTGAAGTAGATTCCTCACACAGTCCATCACCTAGAAACGGGAATTGGTTAATTTTGGAAGAGATTACCAAATGAATAAAAAGAGACTAATACAGTTGGAACAAAAAAGAAAGAAAGAGAGGAAGAGAGGGAGGAAGGGAGGAAGAGAGGGAAGGAGGAAGGGAGAAAAGGAAGAAGGGAGGGGTGGGGGGAGAGAAGGAAAGAAATTAATGGAAATTGTCAAATTTTTCAACAAACAGGAAAAATAACTGGCAAAAAGTCATATTCTCACCTGCTGCCATACACCCAAATAAATTCCAGAGTATTTAAATTTTTTAATATGAAAAATAAAACTATACAAAAACTAGGTGAATTATGTGAATGGTTAACTGATCTTCAGCTACTGATGGATTTTCTGTTTCAAATGTTAAGTCAACCTCCCATCTCCTGGGATAAACCTCACTTGGTCATGACATACTATCATTTTCATATACCGTTGTTTGCAGTTTGCTGGGACACTAAGAATATTTTTTATCTCTGTTCAAGAGAGACATTATTCTTAAGTTTTTTTTGTATTATCTCTGTCTGCTTTTGGTATCAAGATAACACTGACTTCCTAACATGAGTTGGGTAGGTTTTTTTGTTTGGTTGGTTTAGTTTGGTTTTTTAAAGATCATTTATTTGTTTGCTTGCTTGTTTGTTTGTTTGTTTATTTGCCAGAGAGAGAGACAGAGCACAAGCAGGGAGAGCGGGAGGGGGAGAAACAGGCTCCGGGCTGAGCAGCGAGCCCAATGCAGGGCTCAATCCCAGGACCCTGGGATCCTGACCTGAGCTGAAGGCAGATAGATGCTCAATGGACTGAGCCACCCAGGTTACAACTTGGGTAGTTTTCCTCCTCCATTTTTTTAAATGAGCTTATATACAATTAGTATTACTTCATTTTAAATATCTGATAGAATTCACTCATTAGCATAAAGTTGTTTATAAGACTCTCTTATTATTTTTTTTAAAGATTTTATTTACTGGGTGCCTGGCTGGCTCAGTTGGTTAAGCAACTGCCTTCAGCTCAGGTCATGATCATGGAGTCCCAGAATCAAGCTCTGCATTGGGCTCCCTGCTCAGTGGGAGTCTGCTTCTCCCTCTGACCCTCCCCCATCTCATGCTCTCTCTCATTCTCTCTGTCAAATAAGTAAATCAAATCTTTTTTAAAATCAAATCTTTAAAATTTTTTAAAATCTTTTAAAAAGATTTGATTTACTTATTTGACAGAAAGAGAGCACAAGCAAGGTGAGCAGGAGGGAGAGAGTGAAACAGACTCCCTACTGAGCAGGAAGCCTGATGCCGGGCTTGATCCCAAGACCCTGAGATCAGGACACAAATGGAGGGCAGACACTTAACCAGCTGAGCCACCCAGGTGCCCCTAATTTTTTTTTTTTTTTTTTTTAATCTATGGGATCTGGGGCACCTGGGTGGCTCAAAAGTTTGAGTGTTTGACACTTGATCTCAGTTTAGGTCTTGATCTCGGGGCTATGAGTTTAAATCCCCGTTGAGCAAAAATAAAATAAAATAAAAGGCCTGTTTTCCCTTACTAAAAAATAAGTAAATGAAATTTTAAGATCAATCAATCAATCAATCAATCTGTAGGGTCCATAATAATATCTCCTCTTTCATTCCTAATGCTGGTAATTTATATCTCTCTCATTAGTCTTGTTAGAGGTTTATCAATTTTACTGATATTTTAAAAAAACAACCCTTTAATTTTCTTTACTATTATTTTTCTGTGTTCTATTTCATTGGTTTTCACCAATTATCTAAATTATTTCCTTCTATTTATTTTGTGATCAATTTGCTTTTCATTTTCTAGGTTTTTTTTTTTATGATGGAAGCTTAGATCATTGATTTTTGGACCATTATTCTCTAATATCAACATTTAAAGCTAAAATGTATTTAAAAGCACTACTTTAGCTACATACCACCAATTTTAATTTGTTGTGTTTTCATTATCATTCAATCCAAAATATCTTATAATAATTTACCTTCTTTGATCTGTGGATTATTTAGAAGAGTGTCATTTAACTTCCAGATATTTGTGTATTTTCCAGTTATCTTTTTGTTACTGACTTCTAACTCAATTCATTTATAGAGAATATATTCTCTGTGATTTCAGTTCTTCTAAATTTATTGAGACTTATTTTATGACCCAGAATGTGTTCTATCTTGGTTAATGTTCTACCTGCACTTGCAAAGAATATGTGTCTGTTGCTGTGGGGTGTTAATGTTTTATAAATTTCAGATAAGTCCAATAGATGGATGGTATTCAAATTTTTTGTTATTCTTACTGACCTGTCACATGAAAAACTGAGAATGGTGTTTCTCCTTTCATATATGTCAGTTTCTACTTCATATATTTTGAAGCTCTCTTATTGGGTATATATATACTTAGAATTACATCTTCATGATGAACTGACCATTTCATCATTAGGAAATGTCCCTTATTATCCATGGTAATAGTTCTTTTTGGGAAGTCTACTTTCTTTGATATTAATATAGCTACTCCAGTTTTCTTATAAGTGTTGGCAAGGTATATCTTTTTCCATTTCTTACTGGAATATCTAAACAATTTATGAGTACTTCTAAATGCATGGGCTTGGGGCCGCCTGGGTGGCTCAGCTGGTTAAGCAACTGCCTTCAGCTCAAGTCATGATCCCGGAGTCCCGGGATGGAGTCCCACATGGGGCTCCCAGCTCCATGGGAAGTCTGCTTCTCCCTCTGATCTTCTCCCCTCTCATTCTCTTTCTCACTCTCTCTCTCAAATAAATAAATACCATCTTTAAAAAAAATAAAAATAAATGCATGGGCTTAAGTTTATCATCTTGTTTTCTACTTGTCCATTTGTTCTTTGTTGTCCCTTTTTAAATTTTCCTCACATCTTTTTGAACACTTGATAGCTTTTTCAGTATTCCACTTTATCTCCACTTCCTTGGAGTTTTTAAGCTACACTTATTTAGAGATTTGTTTGGTTTTTGCCTTTTGTTTTTGTTTTATTTTTGCTTTGTTCTTTGCTTTTTGATTTTTCTGCTTTTTTTTTTTAAGATTGTATTTATTTATTTGACAGACAGAGATCACAAGTAGGCAGAGAGGCAGGCAGAGAGAGGGAGAGGGAAGCAGGCTCCCTGCCAAGCAGAGAGCCTGATTTGGGGCTCGATCCCAGGACCCTGGGATCATGACTTGAGCCGAAGGCAGAGGCTTTAACCCACTGAGCCACCCAGGCGCCCCTGATTTTTCTGCTTTTAAGTGGTTGCTTAACATTTTACATATAAAATATCACAGTCTACCACAGTCTACCTTCAAATAATATACCACTTCATGGATAGCACTATCTTACAATGGTATGCTTCTATTTCCCCATCCCATCCCTTGTGTTACTGTGGTCAGACATTTTATCCCTACATATGTTATAAGCACCATGATATATAGTGTTACTATTTTTAAACAGTGAATTATCTTTTAATAAATTGTGAAAATGAGGGAAAATTATTTTCTAAATATTGACATATTTATCATTGTTTCCACTCTGCTTTCTTTTATGTAGTTCCAAATTTCCATACGG
Source organism: Martes martes (assembly GCF_963455335.1). Lineage (NCBI taxonomy): Eukaryota > Metazoa > Chordata > Mammalia > Carnivora > Mustelidae > Martes > Martes martes. The sequence continues at coordinate 50,392,046 of NC_137898.1, forward strand.
TATATGCCTTTAATATATAATTATAGTATGTATACTTTAATATATAATTATAATATAATATACTTTAAAACATTTATTTAACATTTTTGTAGTAAAGGTAATAGCCACAGATGCTCTCAGCTCTTATTTGTCTAAAAAAACTTTCACCTTCATTTTTAAAGGACATTGCTCATGAATAGAGAATTTTAGATGGACAGATGTTCCTTTTAGTACTTTAAAGATGTTGTTAAAAACAACGGCTTGGGGTACCTGGGTGGCTCAGTTGTTTAAGCCTCTTCCTTCGGCTCAGGTCATGATCTTGGAGTCCCAGGATAGAGCCCCGCACCGGGCTCCCTGCTTAGCAGGGAGTCTGCTTATCCCTCTGCCCCTCCTCCCACTCATTCTCTCAATCTGTCTCTCAAATAAATAAATAAAATCCTCAAAAAATAAATAAATAGGGGCACCTGGGTGGCTCAGTCGTAGGTGTCTACCTTGGGCTCAGGTCATGATCCCAGCGTCCTGGGAGGGAGCCTCCAGTCCGGTTCCCTGCTTCTCCCTCATTCCCCTTGCTTGTGTTCCCTCTCTCGCTGTGTCTCTGTCAAAGTAATTAATTAAAAATAAATAAATAAATAGATATAAATAAATAAAATAATGTATTATTTTAAAAATAACTTTCTTTCTGGGGCGCCTGGGTGGCTCAGTGGGTTAAAGCCTCTGCCTTCGGTGCAGGTCATGATCCCAGGGTCCTGGGATCGAGCTCCGCATTGGGCTCTCTGCTCAGCGGGGAGCCTGCTTCCCTTCCTCTCTCTCTGCCTACTTGTGATCTCTCTCTCTCTGTGTCAAATAAATAAATAAAATCTTTTAAAAAAATAAATAAATAACTTTCTTTCTTAGAGTTCCTGATCCTTTTCCGCCCTTCCCACTGTAGCTGAATGTTCTTTTTTTAGGTTTTTGGTGTTTTGTTTTTTTTTTTTTTTTACCTTATCTTACCAATTTTTATTCCTCTGATAGAAATTTTCCAAAGTGTGGGGTCTTGTCTTTAAGTGGCACATAGGGTAACCAGTTCCAAGAGTTCAGGTTCAAAGAGGCTGGAGTGCCCTGTACCTTGAGGCCTTTCCCTAAAGCCCTTTGTTCTCATCCTTGATTGGAATGGGCTAAGTCCTTCCAGTTTTAGCAGCTACTCTCAAATTGACTTTATGTACCTCACATCATGTCTGATACTCTCTCATAATCGTTCCGGTCCACCAGATGCCCTGTGGCTCCCCCCTGCTCTCTCTTGCTCAGACACTCCTAACACATCACGGTTGTCAGCGTTTGTATTTTGCCACTTAGTTTTCTTGTAAATGTTGTCACTAGGTTTTTACTTTGGTTACCCAGTTGCTCTGTTTTATATGATGATTCAAGAAGATTCAAATCTACACTGCCCCACTTGTGCCATATTCCCAGGATTCTAACATGTATCATTTTTTAAATCAGAGGAAAGGTGGGGAGCGTTAGATACTCTGAAGTACCTTTTACGTTCCTTTTGGAATCTAACCGCAGCAACAGGAAATGGGACAAAATTAATTGGTCGACATGAGGAACAGCACCCAACACATTTGCACTAATAATGTAAGAAGCATTTTGCATGCTTCTTTTTTATAAAGTTATTTATTATGTGTTTGGTACATAATCTTCACAGTGATCTTTTTAATGGCTTCAGAATATTCCATTGGGTAGCAGTACCAAAATTTACTCAGCCTGTCCCTTGTTGTTGGCCATGTGGGCTGTTTGCATTTTTCTGCTGTCTCAGATAATGTTGTCATAAATACCTTTGTGCACTCAGATTTTTGTTTTTGTTGAATTATTTCCTTATGATGGAATCCCAAGAGTAGGATTACTGGGTCAAGAGTAGGAACATCTCCCTGGGTCTGGCAATCTATAATCTGAAAATGTGTTTTGAGAATTATTTTTCTTATTATAGGGGAAAGGTTAAGACTCAGTTGTTGAGAGAAAGGATCACATGAGGGCAATAGAACTATTTCACAGGATCACTGTTATCCTGTCCTTTCTCCCAGCCATCAGTCTTTCTTTCATTTTACTCAACTTCACTCACATTTTTCATTCATTTAACCAATATATGTTGATGGCCTACCATGTGTCAAACACTGTGACTTCTCTCCCCCACGCTAGTGTGAATCCCACAAGGATGTGTAGTGTTCTGCTTATGGACTGATGCAACACACATGAAACAAAGGTCCCCTATCCATGTATGCACTGGCTAGATTCACTGTGAGCGTGAAGGGTGCTAGGGGCTGTCCTCATTTGACCCCTCCTGACTCTTCGAAGAACCCTGGAATATCTGGCCTGAAGAGATATGGTATCAGCAACCCATCTTCCTCCGAGGTAGGATCAGCCCTATTCTAGGACAGATTTGACCAGAAAAGGGAGATCCTAAGCAATTGCAATATGCTAGCTGGTATAGTTGTCCAGAAAGAATCTCCTTATTTTTATCAAAAACAAAAACAAACAAACAAAAACTGGGAAGCTAGAAATAACACCCATGATCTCCTAGTCTCAACCTGCCAACTAAGTTGATTTAGTCCATGCACCTGCCTTTCAACCTTAGTCCCCTTGACTGTCTTTCCACTGCCCCCTGCAAACTCAGTGTTGCCCTGACCCCAAGTCCTCTCAGCTCAGGTTCTGGTTGTGTTTGTAAGTCCCCATCTGCCCTGACCAGCACCCTACCACGGTGGGGCCAAACCCTGCCCTATGACCCCCAGCCCCTGGCTGAGTTTGTGTATTCCACGGCTGAGTACTGAAGACCAGCCTTCTGTGCCTGTCTCTACTTCATGCCCCACAGCTGCACCCTCACCCTGGAGGGAGCCCTGCAGTCACAAACCTTTGCCCCAACCTGGCTACAACTCACCACAGCTTTAGAGCCCCTGCCAAGACTGGTTAACCCCTGGGGCCCATCCCATCTGGCCCATGTTGCTTAGGAGCCTGCATAACTCGTGTTCAAGCCTGCCAAGTTAATAATCATCCTCCCAACCACAATGTTTTACAGGTGAGGAATCAAGTGCCAGGGAGTAAAAGTGACTTTGCAAAAGTGAAATGGCCAGTCTGTGTCAGAGCTAGGCCTAGAGCTCCAGGTTTCTCATTCCTAAGAGGACATGAGTTGGTGGAATACCAGAGAAGAAATTTAGGAACAGATCCCAAAGTCCTGAGGACCCTGGGATGAGGAAGAAGAGAAGGCCCCATGATTTGAGAAGAAAATAGGTTCTAGTTTTCAGAACAGGAGCATCAAGTCAGGAAGTATGAGCAGCAAAGTTGACCTCATATGGAGACCTAGACCACCCAGTTGGATCTATTAAATGTCTCTTTCATCTCCAGAATGTCCCAGAGACCTGGAACAGGTCTGGGTCTATACGTGCAGGTCAGGGAGCCAAGGGAAAAGAAAGGGTGGAAAACTGAAGAAAGACATAGGAACCCGAAACCAGGTTGGGCCTGATACATGTAGATGCTCAGGTAGCTCCCAGGTCAGTGGGGACCTCTCTGCATCATGAGGGTTAGGCAACATCTGCTCCAAATGCATATCAGCCCTGCCCATGGAAATCCCAAGCTTTCCCTAGGATTTCTGAAAATGCACATGACACAGGTATTCTCACATCCTGTTCTCTCAGGGGTAATGTTCTTTGAGTACAGTCTTTGTTTCATTCCAAATCAATCCAGACACAAAATTTAACCCTTTCAGGGGAAAAAATTTTTTAAGATTGTATTTGTTTTAGAGAGAGAGAGAGAGCAAGTGGGGGAGGAGCAAAGGGAGAGGGACAAGCAGACTCCCCACTGAGCTCAGAGTTCTGACCTGGTGCTTGATCCCACGACCCTGAGATTATGACCTGAACCAAATCAAGAGTCGGATGTTCAACCAACTGAGCCACCCAAGTGCCCCTCATGGAAAAAGAATTTTAAACATACCAAGTATGAGATTGCTAGACTTTGCTGAAAATGTTGCGGGTGTCACAGGGAGGGAGTCCCATCATTCACTATACGACAGACAACCTAGCAACCCTCATTGTACATTCCTGCTATCCTCTGTCCTTGTTAGCCATCCGATTATGATCGTTTCCTTTATTGGTCCCAAAATCACATCTCTCTTTTCCTTCTCCCTTCTCTATCTTCTGTTCTTTCCTCTTCCCTACCATTTCTCTAAAATCAGAAACATATTCCTCTCCATATCTCAATGCAGAGAGGCTGGGGCAGGAGGTGAGGTTGGAGCACATTCTTACACCCTTACGCTTCTTTACCAACTCCTTTTTCAAACAAGTTACTTCCCCCCAATAGAGGAATTCCAGTGCCAGATAGTAAAGTAATTCAAAATTGTTTCCACCTGAATACACATGTGTAAACAAAAGCACGCAGAATTATTCTGATGCATAGTTCATTCCAGACTAAGGACTATCATTGTCCTATTCAAAATTGACTGAAAAGAAAGTTTAGAACATCCTATCTGATTCAGAAGTGTGCCCTTGGCCATGAAAGCTCAGCTGAATCCCAGAAATCCTGGAAAAATTTGGTTTGTCTTATACCCCTTGAAGGTATTTTACAAATGGCTCGTTTAGGAAAGACACCCAAATCGGGTGCCACCTTTTTTTGGATGAGCCAGAAAGTAAGTGGTGCCCAGGGCAGCCAGAAAGTTTCAAGGTTTTGCAAACTTGTGTGGACTCTCAGAGTGTTTTCAGGTTACAGACTTTGGGCAGAAATGTGATACCAATTTAGGTGCAAAAATTGTGCAATGGGTGTTTCATGTGGGCAAACCAGGTGACCAGGTGATCAACGAAGCTTTAAGATATGTAACTTGTTCTAGTCATTACCTAGTGGTGTAAGACAACAACCACTTAATTATTCTCAAGGATGATATGGGTCAGGAATTCAGAAACAGAAGAGCAAGGACAGTATACCTGTTCCACACGTTTGGAGTCTCAGCTGGGAAGGCTGGAGGGCTGGAGTTTACTCAATACGGAGTGTTGGAATTATCTGAAGTCTCTTTCACTCATGTATTTAATGCTGGAACATCTACAGGTTGCTTTCCGACCTGGGCTTTCTCATACTATGGTGGTTAGGTTCTGTGGTAAGAGGCCTCTAGGATGTCCCCCAATGATCCCTACCTCTTGGATCCCATCCCCTTGAGTAACTTGCTTCTAACCAATAAAATATGGTAACATTGAGCAGCTATTTCTTCCATGATTAGGTTATGAAAATGGTGACTTCTGCCTTAGGATCAGACCCACTCTTTTGTTTACTTTGATGAAGCAAGCTGCCATGTTGAAGAGACCCCCATGACAAGGAATTGAGGGTTAACCTGGTCAAAGCCAGGGAGGAAGAGCCCCCCAGTTCTGGTCAAAACCTTGATTGTAGGGGCGCCTGGGTGTCTCAGTCAGATTAAGTGTCTGCCTTTGGCTCAGGTCATGTTCCCCAGGTCCTGGGATCAAGCCCCGAGCTGGGCTCCCTGCTCAGCAGGAGGAAGCCTGCTTCTCCCTCTCCCTCTGCAGCTCCCCCTGCTTGTGCTCTCTCTCTTGCTCTGGCAAATAAAAAATAATAAATAAATAAATAAATAAATAAAATATTTTTTAAAAGGTTGAATTCCTAACTCAGAGAAACCGCGATAGCATCAGCATGTTGTGTATTGCTAAGCTTTGGGGTGGTCTGTTACGCGGCAAGAGGTATCTAACATAGCTTCCGAGAGTGTGCATTCCACAAGAACCAGGCAGAAATTGTACCATTTTTTTATGACCCAGGCTCAGTCACAAAGCATTACTTCCTCCAAAGTCGCAAGCCTGCCCATATTCAAGGAGATGGAACATAGATCCCATCTCTCAAAGGAGGAATGTCCAGGTATCATTATAGGAATAGCATGGGAGGAGAGAGGCTGGCGTGGCCCTCTTTGGAAAATACAACCTGCCACATGGCCCTTTGGCCTCGTCCCGCAGCATGGCTTGATCCGCTCATGTGTAAATTTTAAGGAAGATTTATATTGTTTTGCTATTTTGAGACTGAGGTTTTGTTTATGCTCCTCCTGAGATGTCTCTTCTGCTTTTAAGAAATGCTGAAACCATATCTCAGCATGTCACGAGATAAATGGGAATTGGCCCTCCGGCAACCAGAGAGACTTCAGAACCATCATTTCCAAGAATCTGACTGACGATCTGAAACACAAGATTCTGTCCACTTAAGAATGACTCCTCGTGAATTACGACATTGCCTGGTTGCACGTTCTGGAACAGTCCAGCATTGCCCCACACTCCATGCAGATTGAAAAGAAACAGGACAGTGAGTAGAGGAGGATGTGGTGGAGAGAACCAATGGACACTCAAGCCAGGCTGGACTCCACGGGGGCTTCCGGCATGCCTGAGACTTGCAGAATTTCTGAGCAAGAAGACGTCTCAGAGATCAACCAATCCCACTTGTACTAGTAATGAGAGTGGCTACATCTATTAAAACCTGGCCACGACCGCAAGTCCTTTACAGCTGAATGAAGATGGCATCATGTCCCACCACCAGGTTGTGAACACAGGTTTCCACTTGATGCCCCAATCATTAGAGCTTGAGATCTCCCAAAATCCAGGATTTTCCCAAGCTCCCCCGGGACATGTCTGCATGCCAACCACTTCTCCTATGCTTTCCACCACAGCCAGCCGCCTGGCTCCCCGGGCAGGACTTCCAGGTCTGAACATCTGCTTCCCATCGGGTACTACTTTCCTAAGCCCATGGCTCGGCCCCAGCAGGAACGGTACAGACCCTTTCCCCATTTCCCATTGTGATAACCCAGACTTGGAGAGAAGAGAAAAGAATTATGACACAGGGAAACTTAAAACCCAGTATGATTGCTCCAATTTCCCAGGCACCGGGTTTGACATTGATACTCCTCTCTATTGCTGCCGTGGGGCAAGGACCAGACTGCCTCCCACAGTGGGAATAGTCTGGATTCCCCAAGTAGGTCCAGATAAAGGAGATTGTTATTTCCCCCACACTTCAATCTAAGGCCCATCTCCTTTGTCCTTATTTCCTGCTTTCGGATTGATCTTGGTCCAAGAGGCTAGACAATTGAAGGGTCCATTCCGGGGAAGACTCCAGCTTTGCAATGCTGTCAGAACAGGCATTCTGACCATAGGACGGCATGTGTGCGAGACTGCAGCCTGGCCCATCCTGAGCCCTATCAAGCCGGGTCACGTTCTTTTTCACATTCTCTCTTCTGACATGAGTTTATGACCGGCTGGTACAGTCTTCCAGGCGTCCTCAATGTCTCACCTCTGCGATCGACTAGTTGAAAAAAATGGCTCATCTTGGGGCACCTGGGTGGCTCAGTGGGTTAAGCCTCTGACTTCGGCTCAGGTCATGATCTCAGGGTCCTGGGATCAAGCCCTGCATTGGGCTCTCTGCTCAGGGGGAACCTGCTTCCCCCTCTCTCTCTGCCTTCTTGTGATCTCTCTCTCTCTGTCAAATAAACAAATAAAATCTTAAAAAAAAAAGAAAAGAAAAATGACTCATCCATTTTCTAAAAACAATAATAAAGAGACAGATGGCAGTCCTAATGCATACTTAGGAAATAAACACTGCTCTAAAAGAAACCATTCTGGGGTGCCTGGGTGGCTCAGTGGGTTAAAACTCTGCCTTAGGCTCAGGTCATGATCTCAGGGTCCTGGGATTGAGCCCCGAGTCCGACTCTCTGCTCAGCAGGGAGCCTGCTTCCCCTGCTCTCTGCCTGCCTCTCTGTCTACTTGTGATCTGTCTGTCAAATAAATAAATAAAATATTTTTAAAAAAAAACACTTAAAAAATAAATAAATAAAAGAAACCATTCCAAGAGATTAAGTCTGCCTAATATAAGGACAACATTTTACACAATTTTGCCAACCATTTTCCTTTCTTGGAGCCACACAATATCAAACCCACCCCATTTCAGAGTAAGATCCTTGACGCACATTTGTGTAAGACCCATAGGAAGCATTTTCCTACATATTTCTTCTTTTAGGAGGCACGACCCTTCTTGTGACTTTTAAATGACAGTTCTTTTGCACTCTCTACTCATCAAGAAATCAAAAAAATCCTTGGGTTCAATCTCAGCCAAGCTCACCTTCTTCTTTTTTTTTTTTAAGCTCACCTTCTTGTACCCACTTTATGGACAAGGGAAACTGAGGTTCCATGAAATCCACTAATTTGTCAGAATTACACAATTACAAAGTGGGAAAGCTGAAATTGAGAACACTAACAATCCGGAGCTGTCTGGTTCTTGCCGCGATACCAGGCCACAGTAGGTCCCAAAGGAAATGTTACGTATCAGAAAAACATGCTGTGTGAAGACCAGCCAAGCGTGCAACAAATTGGTCCCACTCAGCTTGGGATTACAAGCGGTACAAACAATAGAGCAACCTTCAAAATCAACTTCCGTTTCCAGGATGAAAAGGAAACGTAGGGACACAAGCTCTTAGGAGACACCTGCAGTAAGTGGGGACTCACGCCAAAGAAAGGACATAAAGAAGAGCCTGAAAATAGAGGACTCAAAGGAGGGCACTGCACCCATGTTTCATCAGATGCGTCCTTTGTGCCCGACTTGACGCTAAGCAACAGGCACGAACCGGGAAACAAGTGGAGTTCCTGCCCTCTCAGCCATCAAGTCTGGCAGAAGAGGCAAACAAGTCAATACTGAGCTCTCATTCCTGATTCAAACGAAAGCTTCATCCTGATTAAAATATCTATGGCCACCCTGGGGAGCATTTGTGCCCCAGGACAGCAGGAGCCCGAACTTGTCATTTCCTTTCTCTACCTGGAGTAGCATCCCGGATGGGTCCCCCAACGGGATCCTTCCAGACCCCTGGAGTGGCTCACCTCCCTCGTAATCACGTTACCCTGGAATGTTTTGGCCTTTGAGGTACAATGTGTGACTATGACCATTGTCAACAGGCAATGACACAAAGCAACTGTCGTTTTTGGCAAAGGCCAGCTGAGCAAATGCTTAACTCAGAAGCCGGTTAGAGCTTTTGTGAAAACAAATGACATCAGTGCTTACCCAGGAGTCTCCCAACCTGGCTAACGAGTGTTTTCCTTTGTGAGTGTGCGTGTGTCAGCTGTGCTCTTGCCTTGTGGGCATGCAGGAACTCCGCACAGAGGGAACTGGCACAAAAGTCTCCGTAGTTCAGTGCGTTGTCACGTTGTCCAGCAGAGCCCTCGGGAAACCTGCTTGGCAGGGAGGCTGACATTCTGAGAAGTCTCTGCATGCCAAGCCCTGCCTGCGCTGGGTGTTCAGGGAGATGCAGGAGGTCAGCCAAGGTCATGGGCTCCCAGGGAAAGAAACAACCACTGGGTGGCTTCCATGGGCCAGGTGCTGGGCCAGAGATTTCCCTTACCTTATCTCACTGAATAGTAACCGGTGTGTGCTCAGCCCCGTGTCTGTACCCCGCCTCGAGGCCACCACTACAGCAAAAGTGAGTAATACAGATGTTACCCCAGATCCCATGGGGACAGAGAGGAGACATTTAAATTGCAGACCACTAATAAATCTGAGTCCAGGGGGCACCTGGGTGGCTCAGTGGGTTAAACATCTGCCTTTGGCTCAGGTCATGCTCTCAGGGTCCTGCGATCAAGCTCATCAGGCTCCCTGCTCAGCGAAGAGCCTGCTTCTCCCTCTCCCTCTGCTGCTCCCCCTGCTTGTGCTCTCTCTCTCAAATAAACAAATAAAATATTTAAAAAATCAAATGAAATTAAATTAATCTGAGTCCAACACTTTGTTGTCTTCTTTCTCCTCTACTCCACACCCCTTGCCTCTCTGACTCCCTGAAGGCAGAGTTCCTCTCACCTCTCTCTCCCTCTCTCTCTCCCTCCAGATAGAAACTGCTTTTTAAAAATCCCTTCCACATCTCTCCCTGTCACTTGCCTAAACTCATACACGAAAGCCTAATAGCCAAAAGACAAGAAATGTCCTAATATTCCTCAAACAGGACCCTTGTGGGTCTCATTTTGTCTCATTCATTTATTTAACAAATAGTTATCAAGTGCGAGGCACTATTTTGGGTGCAAGGTGTAAGCGGTGAATGTAATAGAAAAAATATTTGCCCTCGGGGCACCTGGGTGGCTCGGTCATTGAGCGTCTGCCTTTGGCTCAGGTCATGATCCCGGGGTCCTGGGATGGAACCCTGCATCAGGCTCCCTGCTTCTCCCTCTCCCTCTCTCACTGCTTGTGTTCCCTTTCTCGGGGTGTCTTTCTCTGTCAAATAAATAAAATCTCTAAAAAAAGAAAAATTTGCCTTCATGTAGCTTCCGTGATCCTATCATGACCCATTTTTACACATAAGAAAACCAAGGTTCAGGATCCATTGATTCCACAGAATCAGACACATGGAATCCAGGGACAAAATCCAGACCAGAAAAAGTAACTAGCAAGACCTGCACAGGGTTTCAAAGGCCCAGCCAGCATCTCTGGAGAATGAGGTGTGGGCGTCATGCCACAAGAACGGCCCTTGGAAACAACTAAGTTTGGGTTCAAATACCAGCTCAGCTATTTACGTGAACTAGGTACTTAACTCTATAAGTCTCCTTTTTCTCATATGTAAAAAAGGGGATAAAAATTAAACTTACCTTATAGATTATGATGTTACTATAGATATAGATATATAGGTGTGTAAACACAGATATGCACACTCATGAAATCCTCACAACAACCCTACGTTGTGTCAGATACCATATACGTATTTGGTGTCTAGCACATAGTAAGCTCAGTAAATATCAATTATTATTTATTTCTTCATTTACTTTTGTTATTATTAGTTGGCAGAAAAACTGGACTGCTTTGAAGTAGACACTCAGGGTGCCTGGCTGGCTCAGTGGGTCAAGCCTCTGCCTTCGGCTCAGGTCGTGATCTCAGGGTTCTGGGATCGAGCCCCGCATCGGGCTCTCTGCCCAGCAGGGAGCCTGCTCCTCCCACTTGCTCTCTCTGTGTCTCTCTCTTTCTCTGAAATAAATAAATAAAGTCTTTTTTAAAAAATCAAAGAATGAAATTGATGTGCAGAGAGAAGCAGAAATGGGATATGGGAAGCTCTTGCCACCATTTGAGAGCCTGGTTCTACTTCATTCCTCAAGGCCAACTGCAGTCTTATCCTTGAGTTCCAGGACACAATTCTATGAGCAAATTCCTTGTTTTTCCCAAGCTGCTTTGATTTGGGATTCTATTCTTTGCAATTAGTAAGAATCCTAACTAAATACAGGTCCAATTCAGCAGACCTAGCCTCGATACATGGAGCACAAAGACCTCTAAAGGGCCCCTCTCTGAGGAAAAGTCCAGTTTTCCCTTAATAGTCATGATTAAGTATTCCCAATCAGGTTAATAACCCCCTTCTTTTCCTGTTGATTTATTGGCATGAGGAGCTCAAAGTGGCCAACTTGTAGTCTTTACTTAGCGTTTTCCCTAGTGGAAACCTTCCTCCCTTGTGGATTAAGACTTCTAGACTAGCAGAGCCTAAAATAGTGTAGATAGGAAGTGAAAATTCTGCTAGTGGACAACAGGAAGTAAGAGGAACCATTCCCATTTCCACTCCTTGGTTCCTGGACCCATTAAAAAATGGCTATTAGCAAAATAGCAGTTGGTCACTGATGTAGAGCACATATTATATCCTGGAAGAATTTGCCCCAGCTCTGCTAAATGTTTCCAGCCAACTAGTAACATAACAAAGTTGAAAAGGTTGTTACTATTACTAAAAGGTCATACCATCACCTTATCAGGCAGTTGTTTTAAGGTAATGGGAAACATTACAAGACCAGTGAATTCCATGAACATGAGTCATTACTACACTTCATTTTCAGTGAATTCCCTGATTAGAAGCAATGTTCTATGAAATACCATGTGAATAAAACATTCTGTAAATCCTGGGATGGTGGTCTTAGTAGAAGCCAAATAAGGAAGGTAAATTTGTATTCAGAGTATGCCCGTTTCATGAGAACAAAATTCTGTCCCTTCCATGACAGAGATGATCTTTTGTAATCAGCCTTCTACTAGGTGGCTTTCTGGTGTTCCCAGAGAATGGGGCCATATTGAATGCTCACTGTTGGTCTCTGCTGTTGGTAGGCTGGACCCTCAGCAGTAATCATTGGAAGTCCATGTTGCTGAGCCCACTAATAAATAATTCCCATGGGCAATTTCATTTGGTTTTCATTGGCCTAAGACAGGGCTGGCTGAAAAAGAGATTAACAGATATCCACAAACAGGTCACTTCATTCTTCTGCCTAATATCCTCTTCTGATGAGATTTCTGTTTGGTTGGTTTTCACATGGGACACAATATCTTAATACTCTGATCATATTCAGAGAATCACCAATTTTCAGTCATGCTCCTTCGAAGTCTGGACTACCCAACAAAACTATTAGCTGCTACTCATGTGTCAATATAGACCCACACTTCTGCTGACTGGGAGGGTTTTCCTTCCCTCCCACCCTTCAAAGCCATCCCTACTGGCAGGCCTGCAATACTACAACCATCCACTTTGGGGTAGCACCAGCCTATTATACAAACCAGGCCTGGAATTTTTCCTTCTTAGCCAACTTGTCATGGGGAACTCCCCAAGAGGCCACAGATTCCAGCTGAGAGGGAAGAGGCAATGTGGTAGGAGCATGGACTGTAGGAACACATTCCATTTACTTCTACAACTTATTTGTGCCTTCAGCATTTACTTGAGTCTGATCTCATACATACCACTTCCGTCTAATGATTGAATGTTGCTGTGAAGGCCCGATTTTATGGCTTGGAGGATTAGACAACATCAAGTTCATGATGGAAAACTTCTATTACACAGTAACTTGGTGACTCATGGTCAGTCTTTCAGTCTCTAAATAGGCCCAGTTACAACCTAGAAACTGTTTCTTCAAAGAATATGTGTCTTCAGAGCATAGTAAATCTTTGCCCTCGAATCCTCAGTGTCTGGTCTGTGAAGTCACCTATAGGAGCCTGCTGAAGTTGGCCCAGTGTTCCTAACTGCCACAGGCGCTCCAAGTATCATTGTGTATTATATAGACCAAGTGGTAGAGCAGTCTGTATGGCATCCTGGACCTGACGCAGAGCCTCCTCTTACTGGGGGTTTCACTTAAAACTGGCAACTTCTCAGCGTTCTCAGTAAATGAGTGATGCATGCCCAGATGAGTTTTACAGTGCCTCAAAAAACTAAAGAAGCGGGGCGCCTGGGTGGCTCAGTGGGTTAAGCCTCTGCCTTCGGCTCAGGTCATGATCCCAGAGTCCTGGGATCGAGTCCCACATCGGGCTCTCTGCTCAGCAGGAAGCCTGCTTCCTCCTCTCTCTCTGCCTGCCTCTCTGCCTACTTGTAATCTCTGTCAAATAAATAAATAAAATCTTAAAAAAAAAAAAAAAGATGACTTCTTAAAAAAAAAAAAAAAAAAAAAAAACTAAAGAAGCCCAATCAGTAACTGTATCTCTTTCTTAGTGGTAGGAGGGCCAGATGCAATAACTTTCTCTTCACTTTGGAAGAGATATTTCACCAAGCTCCAGATCACTGGACCTCTAGAAATTTTACCAAGATGACAAGCCCCTGAATTTTTGTGGAATCTATTTCCCATCCTCTACATGCATCTATCTTTCTAATATATCTAGCATAGCTGCGGCTTCCTGCCTGCTTACCAGGAAGCATGATAGCATCAGCATGATATCATCAACCTAATAAACCAGTGTGATTCAGAATGGAAGGGCAATTAAGGTCTCTGGAACAAGATTATGACATAGGGTTGAAGAGCTGATATGCCCCTGAAGTAGGATAGTGAAGGTATATTGCTGACCCTACCAACTGAAAGCAATCGGCTCCTGACAATCTTTACTAACAAATGCAGTGGGGAAAAGCATTCAGATCAACAGCTGCATGCCAGGTGCTGATAATGATAAAACTACATCTGTAACCACCACCTGATTAGATTTACAATAATTCATGTCAATGCTTCAAGATGAATCTGCAACAAGGTAAGCATTATTTTACATATTTTACAGATGAAAAGGCAAACCACAGGGATGCCTGGGTGGCTCAGTTGGTTAAGCATCTGCTTTTGCCTCAGGTCATTATCCCAGGGTCCTGAGATTGAACCCTGCATCAGGCTCCCTGCTAGCAGGGAATCTGCTTCTCCCTTTGTCGGCTGCTCCCCATGGTTGTGCTCGCTCTCTCTCTCTCTCTCTGTCAAATAAATAAATAAAATATTTTTTAAAAGAAAGAAAGAAAAGAAAAGAAAAGAGAAGGCAAACCACAAAAATGTTCACACACTATTAAAAGGAAAAGCCTGAATTTGAATCCAGCATTCATTATGCTTTACCACTATCCTACCACAGCCTTTACACCATGATTGTTCTCATCTGGACCTTTCATCTAAGTCACGTAAAAACCTACCAAACCTTCCAGAAACTACAATCTCGGGGTGCCTGGGTGGCTCAGTGGGTTAAACCCTCTGCCTTCGGCTAAGGTCGTGTTCTCAGGGTCCTGGGATCGAGCCCCGCGTCGGGTTCTCTGCTCGGCAGGGAGCCTGCTTCCTCCTCCTCTCTCTCTCTCTCTGCCTGTGTCTATGCCTACTTGTGATCTCTCTCTGTCAAATAAATAAATAAAATCTTTAAAAAAAAAAAAAAAAACTACAATCTCTTGTAGTGTACAATCTCATTCTCATGAGTCAACAGAAAATGTATGCTGTTCCCAGAAGATACAGAGGAAGTACTTGATAGATACTGATTATACAGACTTTGTCTCTATCAAGTTTTATCTGTTTCTCCTGTAGTAAGTGATACAGATAAATAAACAGGTAATTACAACACAGTGTAACACTCTGTATCTATGAGTGCAATGATGAGAATGGGTCTTAGAAGGACAAATAGGAGGTATCTTAACCCAAGCGTGGGAGTCAAGGAAATTTTTCTCAGAGGAGGTGATACTTGAACTGAGATGTGAAGAGTCAGTAGGAGTTAGGCAGACAAAGTGGGGCAGGACAAAGATGTTCGGGGAGGGGGGGTGGCAAGCAGTAGAGAAACTAGTTCAGAGAACAGCAAGTGCCAAAGCTCTGAGATGGCAGACAGCACAGTGGATCCATTCAGTAAGTCTGGACCTCAGAGGGTGAAGAAGGGAAGGACAAGAGATGAGGCTGGAAGGCTAAGCATGGGCTATAGATCATGAATGAACTTACAAACTTTGTTAAGGAGTTTGTGGTTTACCCTGAAGACAATAGAGAGTCATTGAAGAGATTTAAGCAGGGGATAGCATGACAATTTTTCAATTTAGAGATATTACTAAGGCTACAGAGTGAAGACTGGAGTGGGAAGCTACTATTGTAGTTGAGAGGGAAGACAATGGCTCCAACTGGGGTTGTGACAAAGCGGGTGAGAGAAGTGGATAAACCAGAGACACAAATGACAGGCTGTCTGACAGATGTGAAAGGCCACAGGAGTCTGGAGTATATGTGAAAAAAATTTAGACTGAGCTTCAGATGTGGGAGCCATGCAGTATACGGTGATAACTAGAGTTTGGAAAAAATGTATAGAGTGAGAAGAGGAAAACAGGATATTAATGTCAAATCCCAAAAAGGAATTCAATAGAAATTGAGAGGGTGGTGGGGAGGAGAAATCCATGTTCACTGAAGGTCTGGAAGAAAAAAAAATCTCACAAAAAGAATTCACTTTTGAGCATAAGTATTCAGGATTAAGTTTTCAAGTTAATACAACTAATCATAATGGTTAATATTTGTTGGACATTTAATATATACTAGGCACATTTCTAAATGTTTACATGTATCATCCCCTTTAATCATCACAATAATAGCCTTACTTTATGGAGGAGGAAAGTGAAGCATAGATATTCAAACACCCCAAGTTACATAGGGGCACAAGAATTTTCCAATTTTTTAAAAGGTTTTATTTATTTATTTGAGAGAGAGAGCGCAGGAGCAGGAGGAAGGGCAGAAAGAGAAAGAGAAGCAGACTCCCCACTGAGCATGGAGCCCAATGCTGGACTCAATCCGGAACCTGGGATCATGACCTGAGCCAAAGGCAGATGCTCAACCAAATGAGCCACCCATACACCACCCCGTTCTTTTATTATTGAAATATAATGGTATATAATATTATATTAGTTTCAGGTATACAGCATAATGATTTGATGTTTGTATATATTACAAAATGATCTCCATAAAAATCTAGTTAATATGCATCACCATAATTATGAAAATCTTTTTCTTGTGATGAGAACTTTTAAGATCTACTCTCTTAGCAACTTTCAATGTATACAATAAGAGTATTAGTAACTATAGCCACCATTCTGTACATTACATACGCATGACTCATTTATTTTACAGCTGGAAGTCTATATTTTTTAACCCCCTTCACCCATTTCACCCACCCCACCAACCCTACTTCTGCCTCTGGCAACCACCAATCTGTTCTCTGTGTCTATGAGTTCTTTTTTATTCTTTATTACTATTATTACTATTATCATTCCACATATAAGTGAGAGCATACTCAATTTGTCTTTCTCTGAATTATTTCACTTAACATAATGATGCCCTCCAAGTCCATTTGTGTTGTTGCAAATGGCAAGATTTCATTCTTTTTTATGGCTGAATAATATTCCATTGTGTATATATACCACATTTGCTTTATCTATTCATCCAACAGTGGCCCCTTAGGTTGCTTTCATATCTTGGCTATGGTAAATAATGCTTCAATAAACCAGCGAATAGATGCAGTTTTTAGAGTTAGTGTTTCATTTCTTTGGGATAAATACCCCAAAATGAAATTGCTGGATCATCTGGTATTTCTATTTTTTAATTTTTTGAGGAACCTCTATAGTGTTTTTCATAGTGGCTGCACCCACTTACATTCCCACCAACAGTGCACAAGAGTTCCCTTTTCTTCTCATCCTCACCAACACTTGTTATTTCTTATCTGCAGAGTTGGCACTTGAGCCCATGCCTTCTCATTCTAGAATTTGCCATGCAGTGCTGCTTCTCAGAAACAAATTAGCATATATATTACATACTTTGTAAAGTCACAAAATTAATACTTGTTGCACAGGCATCCTCCCTCTGGAACTAGGTCTTTTCAACAGAGAATTTTTTTTTTTTAAGATTTTTTTTTTTTTTTTATTTGACAGAGAAAGATCACAAGTAGGCAGAGAGGCAGGCAGAGAGAGAGGAGGAAGCAGGCTCCCCGCTGAGCAGAGAGCCCGACGTGGGGCTCGATCCCAGGATCCCGAGACCACGACCCGAGCCGAAGGCAGAGGCTTTAACCCACTGAGCCACCCAGGCGCCCCAACAGAGAAATATTTTTATATCCATTTTTTAGAAATGCCACCAAGTGTAGCAGGGCTGCTAAAAATGTTATCAAGTTGCAATGTGTCCTGAATATGCAACTTCAAATAAAACAAAAATGAACCAAAGAAGATGATGATTCTTCAAAAGAACCATCCCTCAAACACCTGAAACTTGAGGCAGGAGCTCAAAGAGGATTTTACTACACAGAAGGTTACTATCCATCGAGGGTTACTATCCTGTTGTAATTTGTATTAATTCCTGTAATTCCCCTTAAAATAGCTGCTCCACAAAATGGAGTCACTTAGGCTTAGAGCCGCATCAGCTTTGTCACCGTGCCAAAAGAAAAAGAGGCTTTTTGAACAGCTGCATCATAAGACCAGCTGTCAAGGAGCAGTTTTTCCATGCCACACCCCAATGGACTTGGAAA
The DNA here is from genome assembly GCF_963455335.1 of Martes martes. Classification (NCBI taxonomy): domain Eukaryota; kingdom Metazoa; phylum Chordata; class Mammalia; order Carnivora; family Mustelidae; genus Martes; species Martes martes. The sequence continues at coordinate 50,409,758 of NC_137898.1, forward strand.
CCCCTGGAAACAGCAGGTGTTCCACCTGATTCCGCTAAGGTCAGATGCAGGCCTGGAGGGTCAGGTACGGGTTGATCTCCTTCCTCATAATGGTCATGAAAACGGGACCAAGAGGGACTTCAGAGAGACCCTCCGCTTGCTGCGAGTTCCTGCTCAGACACCGCACAGCGGAAGTGAACTAGCACCAGCCCACAGCGCGAGCCACACGAGCCACACGAGCCACAGCGCGCAATCAGCAAACAGTGCTCATCCCCCAGGGAGCAGGTGGACCAGAGCAGCGTCCCGGACGGCTCCGCCCACCGGTGATGCATGTGCACCCCTCTTTCCTGTCTAACCCTATTTACTCTGCGTCTCAGCCCGTGTGTACATAAGCAGTACGCCGCTTGAGTTCGAAAAGAAAAGGAATTGCAATTGGCCTGTTTGAGGTACAGGGAGTACTCTCCTCTGACGTGTCACTCCAGTAAATAAATCACACAGAGACAGAACCACCCGTACAGGGCAGCCGTGGCAGAGTTACCCTACCTTCAAGTCCAGTAACATAATTTTCAAGTCTTCTGTGTCTCATAGTTAAGTAATTACTCATAGACAAAGAGTTGTATGCCACTTTTACAGCATCTGAAGGAGATGATGAGACTGTTATCAATGGAAGATCATTTTCAGCTATTTCAGAATGCAAAAGGCAAGCTGGGAGAGGGAGTTTGGGTGCTAAAAGATTGACATTTCCCAGGGAGTCTAGAGGCCAATGGAGATAGAAAATTTGAAATCAGCATTGTCCTGACTTTTCCAGGCCATATGGCGATGTCACTTCTCATACCCACTTGAACAGGCTCTGGAAGGATTTTTGTAATAGAAAAATAATTTACATTTGTATATGCAGAGAGGAAATCTTGAAAGGCACAGTACTCTGAGGATTGTGATTCTCCTGGGGATAGTAGTAGTGATGGAACTGATTGGAGATGAGGGAATTTATAGGCTTCTATTATTTAAATATGGTTTGGACACATGTATTGTAACAATAGTGTCCACCTGGGAATAGCAACAACAACAACAAAACAAAAACAAAAAGCAGTGGTTTCCACCTTCAATAGCCAAGCGATCTTGAAAAAGAAAGAACTAGAGGTATCACAATTCCAGACTGCCGGTTATATTACAAAATGGTAATAATTAAAGCAGTATGTTACTGGCATAAAAATAGACACATAGGGACACCTGGGTGACTCAGTTGGTTAAGCATCTGACTTGATTTTTGGTTCAGATCATGATCTCAGGGGATAGAGCTCCATGGCGAGTTCCTAGCTCAGCAGGGAGTCTGCCTGTCTCCTTCTCCCTCTATCCCTCCCCCCAACCCCCACTCTCTCGCTCTCTCAAATACATAAATAAATCTTTTATTTTTGCCACTCCCCCTGATTGTGCACTCACTCTTTCTCTCTCCCTAGCAAATAAATAAAATCTTTTAAAAAATTAAATTAGGGGCACCTGGGTGGCTCAGTGGGTTAAAGCCTCTGCTTTCAGCTCGGGTCATGATCCCAGGGTCCTGAGATCAAGCCCCGCGTCGGGCTCTCTGCTCAGCGGGGAGTCTGCTTCCTCCTCTCTCTCTGCCTGCCTCTATGCCTACTTGGGATCTCTGTCTGTCAAATAAATAAATAAAATTCTTTAAAAAAAAAAGTTTATTAAAAAATTAAATTAAAATAAAATAAAATAGGCACATAGATCAATGGTATAAAACATAAAACCCAGAAATAAACCCACAATTATATGGTCAATTAATCTTCAACAAAGGACTGAAAATACAATGGGGAAAACTTAAATTTAAAGCCTCCACAGATGATTCTAATGGGCATCTGAATTTGAAACCCAGGGTACTGGTTTAAAGAAATAAAGGCTTTTCTTCCACAGAACACAAAATCTAGAATTGGGCAGACCAGAACCAGCATAGTTGCTAAAGGATGTCATTAAGGAATCAGGTTCCTTCTATCTCTGCTCCAAACTTCTTAGCTTACTGCTCATTCTCTTGGTAATAAGATGGCTGTTGCTTCTAGCCATTGGATCTAAGTTCCATGCTGGAAGAAGGCAGAAGGGCAAAAAGGCTTCAACGTCACAAATCTTTGCCTTTCTTTCTTTCTTTCTTTTTTAAGATTTTATTTATTTATTTGACAGAGAGAGACACAGTGAGAGAGGAAACACAAGCAGGGGGAGTGGGAGAGGGAGAAGCAGGCTTTCCGCCGATCAGGGAGTCTGATGTGGGGCTCGATCCCATGACACTGAGATCATGACCTGAGCCCAAGGCAGATGCTTAACGACTGAGCCATCAAAGCACCCCAAATCTTTGTCTTTCTACTCAGAAATGACAGCCTACCTCAGGGACTTCTCATTAACCCAAACTATATTTCATGGTCATCTCAGGTTGTAATGAGGTCTTGGAATTTGTGGGTGTTGCTTTCCAGACTCTGTGGTAGAAGACAAGGTAGAAGGTGATTAAAATGATTATCAAGTGAGCCAACCTACAAAACATGAATGTACTACTTTTATATTTTTTTAATGTAAATATTGTAGTATAAAGACTATAAGGAAATGTCATACCTGGGAGAAATTTCCTGATAACCTGGCTGGTCCATCACACTCTTTTACACTCATGTAAGTCCAAAATTCTCTGCTGGTTTTTTCCCCCTGAGGCTATATTAATTAGCTAATACATCAGTCTTTTCAAACCCAAAATTTTATTCCAGTAGAAAAGAAGCAATCATTAGCCTAAGCCTGGTGAGTGGAATGACCACAAAATCCTCCCAAAAGTCCTGGCCCCCTTTTGCCTGATAGTCTCCAAAATAAAGTTAATTTCTCTAGTGACCTGATGTTCACATTAAACTATTTGCTGCCAAGGGTTTGAATTACTGCAAATATGTCCCTTGGGTTTATCCCAGTTGAATTAATAATCAGAGCCCCCACCACAATCTCTTGTTTGGCAGTAATTCTTATTCCAACCTCCCTCCTGAATTTAAAACTCATGACTTCCAACTGCCTGCTGGATAAGAACATCTCAATGTCCCACAAGCAAACCAAACTTGGTGTGTCATCATGATCTCATGATGTTCCCCCCCGCCAACCTCCTGCTTTCCCCATCTCAGTGATTAGTTAAGTCCGATGATCAAGTTGTTCAAACGACAGATCTCAGAACTGTGCTCACATCTTCTCATTTCTTTATCTCATACTCCAATCAGTAGGATTCTGTTAATTCTACCATATAAATGTATTCCAATCTGCCTCTTCTCCTCTAATTCATGCCCAACTATTCTTCTACCTGGATTAAAAAGCAAACATCATTCAAATCATTCCAATGTCCCGAGGGTAGCAAATATTGTGCCTTCAAGAAACGGAAACAGAAGCCAGCAGGGCTGAAGTATAAAGAGGAAGGAGAGTGTCAGGAGATGAGGTCAGAAAGGCGGGGTGGGTCCAGATCCCGTAAGGCTATAAAAGTCATATTTAAGAGTAAGACATGCCAATATATATAATTGTGATGGTAGCCATTGTAGGGCTTGCTAATGAAAGTGTACCAACTCCTTGTCACTCACCCTTTATGCTGGCTTCAAATCACTTTTGTAAAACAGACATCAAATTATACTGAAAATCCATTGTACCCATAATCCCAGTCTATTCTTGAGAAAAATATCAGACAAATTCCAATAAAGGGGCATCCTACAATATTCTTGACCAAACTCCTCAAAACTGTCAAGGTTATCAAACAGAGGAAAATCTGAGAAATTGTCACAGTCAAGAGAAGCATAAGGAAATGTCAATTAAATGTAATGTGAGATCCTGACAGAGAAAAGGGGCATTAAGGGGCGCCTGGGTGGCTCAGTGGGTTAAAGCCTCTGCCTTCGGCTCAGGTCATGATCCCAGGGTCCTGGGATGGAGCCCTGCATCGGGCTCTCTGCTCAGCAGGGAGCCTGCTTCCTCCTATCTCTCTGCCTGCCTCTCTGCCTACTTGTGATCTCTGTCTGTCCAATAAATAAATAAAATCTTAAAAAAAAAAAAAAAAAGAAAGAAAGAAAGGGGGCATTAAGTAAAAACTAAAGAAATCTAAATAAACCACAAACTTTAGTTAATAATAATGTGTCAGTATAGGTTAGTTAATTGTAATAAATATATCACCCTGGGGTACTTGGCTAGCTTAGTCAGTAGAACGTGCAACTCTTGATTTTGGGGTCATGAGTTCAAGCTCCAGGTTGGGCTAGAGCCTACTTGAAAAATACACACACATGCACACACACATATATATCATGCTAATATAAGATGTTAATAATAGGGGAAATACTATGTGGGGCTATGTGGGAACTCTGTACTACCTGCTCAGTTTTGCTGTACATGTAAAATGTTCTAAAAAATAAAGTGTATTCATTTAAAAGGAAAAAATTCTACCAATAATTCCTTCATTCCTAAAGGACAAAGGTTAAACTCAGAAACACAACATGTGCTTAGGACATTTTTCCAAGCCAATTTCTATTACCCCACACACACCCAAATTACGCCACAGCTACAGTGAACATTTAACTTATCCACAGACATCCCAGGCCCTTTTGTGCCTCTGAGTCTTTGCATGTGCTGTTCCCTCCGCCTGGAATGCCATAGTCTGCCCATTTCAGCTTAGCTAACTCTTCAATGATTCAACACATGTGCTTCCCCAAATTCTTCCAATTCACTTGTCCTGTGACGTTCCATAGTTCTTTTTTTTTTTTTTTAAAGATTTTATTTTATTTATTTGATAGACAGAGATCACAAGTAGGCAGAGAGGCAGGCAGAGAGAGAGGGAGGAAGCAGGCTCCCCGCTGAGCAGAGAGCCCGATGCGGGACTCGATCCCAGAACCCTGGAATCATGACCCGAGCCGAAGGCAGAGGCTTAACCCACTGAGCCACCCAGGCGCCCCGTTCCATAGTTCTTGAAACAAGACACATTCTCTGCCACGACAAACTCTAGAAGAACAAGCTGTCCAGATCAAGCACCCCTCCTTCACTACCAAGGTCTGAGCAGCTCCCCAGGCTGTCTCCTTCTGCACTTTCCAAGGCAGACACCAGACAAAAGCCCAGTATGAACCCTGCCATGCCCGCAAGAGAAGGAGACCTATATGAAGCTGTCAGGTGATTCTGTTGGTTTCCTTTCTTCTCCCTGAAGTGACTCAGTTCTGTTACTCAAGGTAGGTGATCAAACTGCACAGCTTTCCCAAAGAAATCCTCTTTATAAGTCCTCTCTTTTCCATGCATTTTATACCACTGATATAAGTGAGCCACCCAATGAATTCTCTTATCACTTTCAGGTGTCTACTTTGAATACCTATAGACTGATTCGTCTTGGTAAACTTTCTTTGTTCTGGCATCTAGCATGTGGTGCTGGATATGTCTACAGGCTTCCGCATTCCTTCCCACATCGTTCTCTGTGCCTTCCCATGCTAACAAATTAAAGCCTAAAAAGTTAAAATAACTCCCCTGCAGCCAGGATACTAAATTCAATTAAGTGTCCTCATATGAAACTAGAAAGGCATAAGTAGGATGCAGAGCATCACCACACTGCCATTTTCCCTTGGCAATCAAGGTCATGAGCACATGAGTGCAGAAAGCTGGAGGGGCAGCTGATCTCAGCTTTTCACTGTCTGCTCACCACCTTCCTGGATGTTACAAAGCAGCTGTGATGCTCATGGCAGGGTTAAGAGAAGAGGCATCAGCTCTGTGAGCCCCAGAACACAGCCACAGCAGTGCTTGTGGCTGTTGTCTTGTCAATGTCTTGAAAACATTAGTTCTGGTGGTAGTCCCTAACTTTAGGTACTCCAGCTCCTCCAACGATTTTGAAAGCACCTAACTCCTTATCTTAAATCCTTCTATGCTTAAAATATCTACAGTGGTTTCTGTATCTGTATTAGGCTGTTCAGGTTATCATAGCCAAATACCACAGACTGGGGGACTTAAACAACAGAAATTTTATTTTCTCATAATTCTGGATGCTGGAAGTCCAAGATCAAGGTGTTGGCAGAGGTCTCCTGAGACCTCGCTCCTTGGCTTGTAGGTGGCTGATATCTTGCTACCTCTTCACATGTTTACACCTCCGTGTGTATACACCCCTGGTGTCTCTCTGTGTCCCCTAATTTCCTCTCCTTGCAAGGACACCAGTCAGATTTGATTGGGACCCACTCTAACATCCTAATTTTAACTTAATTATCTCTTCAAAGGCCCTCTCTCCAAAAGTAGTCACATTCTGAGGTAGTGGGGTTTAGAGCTTCCATATGTGAATTTGGGGGGTGCTCCAATGGAGTCTATAACACCATCCTTCCCTGAAACCTGACTGACGCATATGTCTTGATGTGTCTGCCCATCTTCCAATTTAAGAGCCTTTAACAAATGAATGAACGAATAAACACAGCAGGGCTTTACAGCAAAAGTTCACCATTTAGTTACTTTCTTCTCTTCCTAAAGGTTGCTAAGTCTCCTTTCCAACCTCTCTAACCTCTTGCCATTTTTATCCTGCAGTTCTTGTGGAAGGCAGAAGAGACCTTGATTAGCTGCCCGTTGCTGCTTAACAATATTACCACAGTGCCCGCCTCGGCAGCACACATACTAAGAAAACAGATTTAGCACACCCTTAACTGCTTAATACAACCCATGCGTATTATCTCACAGCGTCTATGGTTCAAAAGACCAGACATGATTTGACTGGACCCCCTGCTTAGCGTTTCAGAAGGCTGCAATTAAGCATCAGCCAGGGGGCACCTGGGTATCTCCGTCATTAAGCGCATTAAACGCATTAAGCGTCTGCCTTCAGCTCAGGTCATGATCCCAGGGTTCTGGGATCGAGCCCCATGTTGGGTTCCCTGTTCAGCGGGAAGCCTGCTTCTCCCTCTCCCACTCTGCCTGCTTGTGTTCCTTCTTTCGCGCTCTCTCTCTCTCTCTCTATCAAATAAATAAATAAATAAAATCTTTAAAATAGGGGCGCCTGGGTGGCTCAGTGGGTTAAGGCCTCTGCCTTCGGCTTGGGTCAT